>NC_137902.1:30313204-31513204 GCF_963455335.1 Martes martes | reverse complement strand
TGTATGGTTAAGAGTATGTTTAATTTTGCAAGAAACTGCCAAACTCTTTCCCAAAGTGGTAGTACATTTGTATTCCCACCAGCAGTGAATGAGAGTTCCTGTTGCTCCACATCCTCATCAGCATCTGGTGGTGTCAGTGTTTGGGGTTTTGGCCATTCTATAGGTGCGTGGTGTGTGCAGGGGTGGTAGTGTGTAGTATCTCATTGTTTTGATTTGCATTTCCCTGGCGATAAATGATGTAGAACAACTGTTCATGTGTTTATTTGCCATCTGTATATCTGGAGAGGTATCTTAAGGTCTTTAGGTTAATTTTTAACTGGGTTCTTTTTTTTTTTCTTTAAGTTTTATTCACTCATTTTAGAAAGTGCATGCATGTAAGTGTGGGGAGGAGCAGAGGGAGAAAGAAAATCTCTAGCAGACTCAGTGCTGAGCACAGAGCCCGACACGGGGCTCAATGTCACAACCCTGGGATCATGACCTGAGCCAAAATCAAGTCAGATGCCAACCAACTGAGCCACCTGGGTCCCCCTCAGTTTATTTTCTTATTGTCAATTTTAAGAATTCTTCGTATATTTTGGGTATTCCACATTTTTTTTCTTTTAAGTAATCTCCATGCCCAATGTGGGGCTCAAACTCAGGACCCTGAAATCAAGAATTGCATGCCCAATGGACTGAGCCAGCCAGTGCCCCTCTTTGTATATTTTGGATAACAAGCCTTTATTAGATGTGTCTTTGCCAGTCTGTGGCTTGTCTTCTCATTCTCTTGACATTGTCTTTCACAGAGCATAAGTTTTTTATCTTAATGAAATCCAGCTGATCATTTGTCATTAATTATGGAAGGGAATGACAAATCCTGAAAATCTGGCTGAATAACTACAGAACTGAAGTTATTATACAATCAGGATATTACAAAGGTAACTACAGGAACAAAAGTACAAACCTTCCTAATTATCAAAACAAATACAGAAAACAAAGCAAGCAGTCTATATAGAAAAATATTTTTAGAAGGTATAAATACAAAAAGCATAAGAATAGGACAGAAGTAAGATCAAATATACAAATCAATAAATGTAAAAGGGCTAAATTCAATTCTTGAGAAAAAGAATTTCAGACTGAATCACAAAGCAAAACTCAAATCTATGCTATCTAACAGACCTACAATAAAAACGATTCTGAAGGGTTGAAGGCACAGGATGAGTAAAGAGATACCGAAAAAAAACCCTCAAAAAGCAATATCTTAATAACAGACGAGGCTGAATTCAGGCCCAAATGTATTAAAGCAACCAGAAAAAATGGATGCTATATAATGCTAAAGATTATAATTCACAGTAAAGATGAACAGTTAATGATTATCTGTGAATTAAATAACATTTGATTCTAGCAATGTTATGTGAAAGCAACAGAGGACATAAGGAGAAATAAAAGGAAAATATAGGTAGTAGGGAAAAAAATCATCACTTTTGGCCTATGGCAGATCAGTAATTTAAAAACTCAGTAAAGATCTAGATCATAGTAACATTATGCTTGCTCTAACTGACATATGGAGAGATTCTGAGAAGGGAAACTGGTACAGACCCAATGGACAAGATCACAGAGGACACTGACAGAGTGTCACCTGTGCCAATAGCAAATCTCTCAGTCTTCTCAAAAGTTTTTAACAACTGGAACTGTTTTCTTTGTTGACCCATCTGGGTGCCTGCGATCACAATGCCTTGACTGGCCTCTTTGCTAGCTGCCAGCTAATCTGCGGCTCACCCAAAGAAAAAGAAAATCCATGGTTTCCAAACTGCTAAAATATTCCCATTTTTGCCTTCATTAGATGAAATTAACCCATATCCTTTGCCCAAGTAAATAGTGTACTAGTAATTACTATATTTAAGTTTTCTTTGATAATATTAAACTCTAATGTGAACTTTCACAAAACTTGACTATGTATTAATCCATAAAGAAAACAGCAACCAGGGGCACCTGGGTAGCTCAGTGGGTTAAAGCCTCTGCCTACAACTCAGGTCATGATCTCAGGGTCCTGGGATCGAGCTCCCCGTAGGGCTCTCTGCTTGGCAGGGAGCCTGCTTCCTCCTCTTTCTCTGCCTACTCCTGATCTCTCTGTCAAATAAATAAATAAAATCTTAAAAAAAAAAAAAAGAAATCTTATAAGAAAACAGCAACCAAATGTAGAATTAACATTGTACAGTCATGGTAGAAAACATACTTTCATGAAAATGCAGCAAAAAAAATATAGATATAAGGACTAAAGTTAAAGTCAAAATGCCAACAAGAACAAGTAAATCAAGCAAAAACAGAAGGAAAGAAGATAAAAGCAGAAATTAAAGAATTATAAAAGAATGAAACCCTGATACATGCCTACAGTGCAGCTAGACAAAAGAAAACGGTTTAAAAATTGAAAAGGAAGGGGCACCTGGGTGGCTTGGTTGGCCTCTGCCTTTGGCTCAGGTTGTGATCTCCCAGTCCTGGGACTGGGCCCCACACAGGGCTCCCTGCTCAGTGGCAAGTCTGCTTCTCCTCTCCCTCTGTGATCTCTCTCGCTCTCTAATACATAAATAAATACATTTTAAAAAATTGAAGGGGCGCCTGGGTTGCTCAGTGGGTTAAGCCTCTGCCTTCGGCTGCCCTCATGATCTCAGGGTCCTGGGATCGAGCCCCCCTTCAGGCCCTCTGCTCAGCAGGGAGCCTGCTTCCCACTCTCTCTCTGCTTCCTTGTGATCTCTCTCTGTCAAATAAATAAATAAAATCTTAAAAAAATAATTGAAAAGGAGGAGGTAAAATTGCCACTATTTGTAGATATGATTGTACACCTGGAAACTCCAAAATAACCAACTGAAAAACTACGACAGACAGTAAGCGAATTCAGTAAATTGACTGGGTGCATAATTAAAATAGCTTTCATATATGCAAACAGCCAGCAGTTAGATTTAATGAAAGATATAATCAATTATAATGGCACCAAAAGAAGACAAAATGTCTAGCAATAAACATAAGACATATGCAAGATCGATATGAAGAAAACTTTAAATACTTGTGAGTGACACAGAAGAATACTTGAACAAGTCATGCCATATTTAAGATTTTATTCATTTACTTGAGAGAGAGAGCACAAGTGGTGGGGAGGGGCAGAGAGAGAGAAGGGAAGCAGGCTCCCCACTGAGCAGGGAGCCAGGCATGGAGCTCCATCCCAGGACCCTGAGATCATGACCTGAGCCGAGAAGACATGCTTAACTGACTAAGCCATCCAGGTGCCCCAATCATGCCATATTCTTAAGACAGGAAGCATCAACATGATAAAGATGACAATTCTTACATTCATCTATAAATTAACCTCACAAGCCAATTGTTTATAATGAACTCAACAAGAATAAAAAGGAAAATTCTGAAAAAGGCTACCAAGGGGAGACAAGCTCTTTGACATATTAAAATATATTAGAAACCTGTAATAAATAAGTCACTGTACTACTGGCAAATGAGCTGACAGTTCAATGAAACAAGAGAAATTCCATAAAGAAACCTAATCATATACGGAATTTAATATGTAATAAAGGTAGCATCTCAAGTCAGTGGAGGAAAGTATGGATTGTTCAATCAATTGAGTTGGGTCATCTGGGGTAGCCATCTGGAAAAATAAAATTGATCTCCCATCAAAAATTTAAAGGAAGAATTATTTTTTTAAGATTATTTATTTATTTGTTTGACAGAGAGAGAGAAAGATCACAAGTAGCCAGAGAGGCAGGCAGAGAGAGAGGGGTAGCAGGCTCCCTGCTGAGCAGAGAGCCTCATGCAGGGCTCGATCCCAGGACCCTGGGATCATGACCTGAGCTGAAGGCAGAGGCTTTAACCCACTGAGCCACCCAGGTGCCCCCTGGAAGAATTATTTTATGACCTAAAGGAGGGGATTACCTTTATAAGTATGTATAAGAAATCTAGAAGCAATAAAATTAAACTATATAATTAAATTTTTTTCTGCATGACAAAAATCACCATAATCAAAGTTAAAAGACTAATTAACAACATGGGTCAAGTATTTGCAATTAATCTCCAGGCAAGAGCAAATTTTCTTAATATATGAACACGGAATGATATTAATAGGCAGTTCCCAGAAAAAGAAATACTGATGTCTCTGAAGAAAAGATGCCTAACTTCATTTTGAAGTTTGAGAACAGTGTTGGTGACGTGGTAGGCCTTATCCTACTTTACTTATTGAGAATGTCTGAGGAAGCAAATTCTGTGAAGGGCAGTTGGGGCAATATGTTTCACAACTACAAATGCTAAAATACGTTAACCAGAAATTCCACTTCTAGGATTTTATTCTGCGGGTAGAGTTATATATATATATATTGAATAAGATAGGTACAAATTATTTATTTCGCCATTGCCAGTAAGAACGAAAGACTATAAACAACTTAAATGTTCCTCATTTGGGGACTTTGTTTTACTATTACAGTGGGATTTAAAAGAACAAAGTATTTATATAAGCTGATACGGGCAGTCTCCAAGATAACATCAAAGCAAAGTAATGCTACCATTATACCAATGTTTATGGGGTCTTATGAGGAGTTCTTTTTTGTTTATCAGTGTTCACTGCTTTTTTCTCACTGGTCAACATGGAAAACTTGAAAAGTGAAAAAATATAAAGCAAAATGGCATAACTAATCATTTCTTTTGGTACCTTTATACACACATATTTACATGATCAGTATATAGAATATGTAACTTTCTACTCCAGAATACATCAATAACAATATTTTTCATGAAATTAAAATATATCCAAATTAAAGTATATCCAAATATATGTTAGGAGAGTTGTTACTATTAAATTATATGAGTACAATATATTTTAACCATTTTCCAATGTTTTGAAATGGTAAAAAAAAAATGTTCTAATGAACATGTATTCTACCACTTTCCCAACAATGACCAGGGGGTGTTGGTTATGAGGCTTAAAAGCATATCTCCAGGGTGCCTGGGTGGCTCAATTGTTAAGCCTCTGCCTTCCGCTCAGGTCACGCTCCCAGGGTCCTAGGCTTGAGCCCCACATCGGGCACCCTGCTCAGTGGAGAGCCTCCTTCTCCCTCTCCCCCTCCCCCTGCTTGTGTTCCCTCTCTCACTGTCTCTCTGTCAAATAAATAAATAAAATCTTTTTAAAAAACCCAAATAAACATATCTCAGAGGGGCACCTGGGTGGCTTAGTTGGTTAAGCATCGGACTCTTGGTTTCAGCTCACGTCATGATCTTGGGGTCATGAGATGGAGCCCCGAGTCTCACTCTGCACTCAGCAGGGAGTCTGCTCAAGATTCTCTCTTCCTGGGGCACCTGGGTGGCTCAGTGGGTTAAAGCCTCTGCTTTTGGCTCAGGTCATGATCCCAGGGTCCCGGGATCGAGTCCTGCATCAGGCTCTCTGCTCGGCAGGGAGCCTGCTTCCACCTCTCTCTCTGCCTGCCTCTCTGCCTACTTGTGATCTCTGTCTGTCAAATAAATAAATAAAAATCTTAAAAAAAAAAAAAAAGATTCTCTCTTCCTCTATCTCTCCCCCATGCTCTCTTTCTCTAAAATAAATATCTTAGAGATATCTCAGAGACCGAAGATCTAGATTGCACTCCCAGGTGTGTTTCTCGAGGACATTTTCTCTTGTATAAAAGCAACTAAGACAGAATGTAAGAGCAAGAACCAGATATTCACATCAGCATTCATATGATTTCTGCAGTGCCTTTTCCTCTAAAGCCCATCCACCAAGATCAAGGAGAGTATAAGTTATGACCAGAAAGCAACAGGTGTTAGGAGAGAGGTGCCTGGATGTCCAAACATTTTCAAGTAAAATTAATGTAAAAGGACATAATTATATTAACTGCATTACACTGATGTGTTACAATTAATGTCAGTGTATGAATTTAGAGTTCACTGAGCTTTCTTATAGTTTTAATCTCATTAAAGAGTATTTATTTGAGAGAGAGAGCGAGTGGGAGGATGAGGGACAGGCAGACTCCTTGCTGAGTGCACAACTGATCTGGGGCTCGATCCCACAACCCTGAGATCATGACCTGAGCTGAAATCAAGAGTCAGACACTTACCTGACTGAGCCACCTAGGCACTCCTCTCATTTGAGAATTTTTAAGAAATGTAAAGGGGAATATTAGCATCATGTAATAGATGATGAAAAACTGAAGCCCGAAGATTTTGCTTGTTCAGTCGCACGAGAATAAAGCCCAGGAAGGCCATATGTTGTGCTTCTATGAATTCTGACAATCTTCACATTGGCTACAATCTGAAAGGAGAAAAAAAAGAGGGGGGCATTTTATTTTTTAAAATTTTTTATATTTACATTTATGTTTATATTCTGTATGCTGTTCAATTCTTTCTAGTTGTAAAATGCTTATATTTTACATTTACATACATTTACATAGTTGTAAATTGTTTACATTGAATTCAATTTTCTAACTCAGGAGTGGGTCATGAAATTGACTTAGTGGATCAGAGTCAGCAAACTGAATAGAAAAGAATGGAACAGAATATATGAATGTATGCCCTAGTAGGAATAAGTACTGTGTCATTAAACATTTCTAACTACTATGTCACAGACAAAAAAAGCTTGAAAACACTGCTTTAACCCCGTGTTCTCAAACAACAGGGTACAGAAGAATCATTTAGACCTCAAGTCCAAAGGATTCAGATTCAGCACATCTGGACTAGGGGGCAAGAACCTGCATTTTTAAGATTTTTTTTTTTTTTTTTTTGTCAGAGAGAGAGAGAGAGAGTGAGCACAGGCAGACAGAGTGGCAGAGGGAGAAGCAGGCTCCCTGCGGAGCAAGGAGCCCGATGTGGGACTCGATCCCAGGACGCTGGGATCATGACCTGAGCCGAAGGCAGCCGCTCAACCAACTGAGCCACCCAGGCGTCCCAAGAACCTGCATTTTTAAAGATTTCATTTATTTATTTGACAGACAGAGATCACAAGTAGGCAGAGAGGCAGGCCGAGAGAGAGGAGGAAGCAGGCTCCCTGCTGAGCAGAGAGCCCGATGTAGGACTCGATCCCAGTACCCTGGGATCATGACCTGAGCCGAAAGCAGAGGCTTTAACCCACTGAGCCACCCAGGTTCCCAAGAACCTGCATTTTTAGAAGGACTGGAGGCAACTTTGAAGCAGACAGGGGGGTGTACCTGTGCAGAAACAAAGCACTTTTACTGTACATGCGTGTCTTCTCCAGAAAGTCCCCAATATAGCAGAAGAAACATCTGTTTGCCGCAGAAAGCCACCTCAGTACAAAAGTACAGGGCTAGGTGGCACGCGCCCACAGATTCCAGCCATGTCCTCATGTCAGTCTGCTGATCCTTCCTGTACCTGCCTCCATTCTTAGAAATTAACTTACTGGGCCAGTGACGTGTCTGAGAGGGGTGATAACCATGGCTAAGATCTGATCTCTTATGTGGTTAAGTGGCCTATGTGATGTGAGCTGGTGTCGATATGTCCTCAAGCGCTCCTTGACCTTGATTATTCTTAACACAACTACAAATACTTTTACTAATTACTACTGTACCATGAGGCTTCCGGCTTTGTGCTTGACATTAGAGGGAAAACAAAGATGACTGCCCCAGAAGTCTTCCTAGCCAGTCACCACCACTACCTCATCCCAATACACAGAAAGCAAGAAAGTGGCTCAGCAAATATTTTCTTTGCTCTTCACAGAGGTGCCTCATGGTTCTCAGATACCAGGGAAATGGCTTATAATCTGAGATGATGGGATTATATCCTCTAACTCCACCTTTTTCTTCCTCCTTTCACACAGCCAAAGGAAACATCGTTCATGCCCTTAAGGAAATACAACTTCTACTGATCCTATTATCAAGGCATCACAAAATAATGTGCCATCCTAGAAGCCGCGTTCTCCAAAAGGTCTTAAGAAATACATAAAGGACTGTTTGGGTCTACGCTGCAGTATTAGCCATGAGTCCACTGTTTTATAGGTATTCCTCCCACGTGCTAAGCGAAAGCAGTCTTTGGATTACAGAGAGGCTCAAAACCCTCCCTTATTCACAAATCACTTTAGGGTAGGCCACTGGGTATGTCTAACCGGTTCGAAGACAACTAACTTGATCATCTCAAAGGATGTTTGTCAAAGGGTTTAACTAGTTAGTGTTGGGTTTGCCTTTATATACTGGGGATGATTTTTTTTTCTTTGGTAACTTTGTATTCTTTTTCTACAGTAAATATGGACTACTTTCACAATTGGGAAAAATACAATTTTGTTGGGGCGCCTGGGTGGCTCAGTGGGTTGAGCCTCTGCCTTCGGCTCAGGTCATGATCTCAGGGTCCTGGGATCGAGCCCCACATCAGGCTCTCTGCTCAACAGGGAGCCTGCTTCCTCCTCTCTGTCTCTGTCTGCCTCTCTGCCTACTTGTGATCTCTATCTGTCAAATAAATAAATAAAATAAAATTTAAAAAAAAACAATTTTGTTTATTTTTTTTGCTGATAATAAAAATCTTCTCAGATCAAGTAGACTGACTTCTTCACCATGCTTCAAAGGAGTTCTAGATGAAAGCCACAGTAAGTATTCATGCTTTAAGAGGAGGGAATTCCAACAGACAAACATGTGCTCTCACTGTTTCCACAAAAGCAAAGCAGTTTTGCCAACTGTTGGAAACATGATAAAATAATAGTAAATAAATTGTAAACAAAACATGTTCTATTTGTTCCGTAACAGTATACAAGGATGTTATTTTAATCCAAATAGAAAAGCTTCACCATCTAAACCCAAATAATCTAAGGCTCCCATTTCTACCCTAATATTTTTAATATGGTATGTCTAAACGTTTGGGACGCCCTCTTCTATGGGCATTTGAAGAGGAGTGTGCTCTGTGGAAGCCATTCCGGCATGACTGTTTCTGACTTTGGAAGAGTTTCCCATGTATCTAACTAAATATTATTTAAATAATAGACAGGCAGTCAAAGATCTTGAATAAGATGAGGTCTGTCGTGAAATCCTCTGGAGATGGTCAACTAAGGCTCCCTCCACTCAAATGTTACCACTATCAATTTTTTTAAAAGGTCAGGTGCTATAGAAAGAAGCATTTAGGGGAGGAAAAAAACCCCAAAGCAAAAATATTTAAAATAATCATACCTACTTATTTTTAATGTTTACTGAACAGCAGGGTAGAAAAAGGCCATGCTGACATTTTGTTCACCAAAGCATTGTCATCACCAGAAATAGAAGAAACCTCAGAATCTGATCCAGAACTTGGAAAAGTATGGAAAGTAGAACATCACAAAAGAGATCTGAAATGATAACATTCTAAAGATTTGGGGGTTGGTATTTCTATCCACACTAACTGTTTTCTCTGATAGTACTGAGCATCGCTGACTTTAAAATCTGTTGGTTTTTTTCTCTTTTTCATCGTAACTTAACAGACATCATTGCTCCACAAGGCAACTCCCACGCAGGTAGCTGTGACAGAGGGGTGTTTGGTTTAATTCAGGAGCCTATTCTAGGGCTCAGAGAATATCTGGATAGGGCTGTGTACAAGGGGTGTATAGCATACACCACGTTACTCACCCCCAAACCCATTTAGCCACTGTAACAGAACCCAAAATTTTAGCTGGGCACATGGTCATGGAGCTAAGATGACTTTTCCAGCCTCCAGCACGGCCATGTGACTAAGTCTCAGCCAATGAAATATAAGTGGAAGCATTGTTTGGGACTTCTCCTTTAGAAGTGAGGGGGACAGAGATACCCAAGGACACAGACCAGGAAGTGGGGGAGCTGGACTCCAACTCCTCAAATTGTGTGATTCTACTGCATGCTAAGGACAGGGTGAGATCGTGTGGACCATCCAGAGCAGAGTCTGGCAAGCTTAGGTCTGCAAGCTAAGAATAATTTTTACCTTTTTAAATGGTTGAAAAACAATCTAAAGACTGTTTGGGGGCAATTTTAGGTTCTATAAGTAACGGTTCATTGGCACCCAGCCACATTCATTCACTTACATGTTACCTCTGGCTCCTTTTACAAGCAGACAGAACTGAAGAGCTGTGACAAAGTTGCCATGACCTACAAAGACTAAAATACCGATTATTGGGTCCTTACATAATAATCCCCGACCTAGAGAAAGGGAGGAGGTACAGCGCCAAGAGGGTGTATGGCTGGGTAGGGACAGTGCAACTCTGGCACCCATTCTAGAAGTTCAAGTGGGCCAGGAGATGTGGTGTCTCACCGCCGAGTAAAATCAGCTGCTCATCAATATTTGTGCCCTTGGCAAAAGAAGATGTAAGTATGGCCAATAAGCACATTAAAAAGATCCTCAGCACCAGCAATCATCAAGAAAATGCAAATTAAAACCAAGATGCAATATTACTACACATTCACTACCATGGCTATCATTAAAATGACTACATATGGGTGAGAATGTGGAGGAACTGGAACTCTCAGATATTGCCGCTGGAAAGAGAAAGTGACACACTCTGGGTAAACAGTTGGGCAGTTTACGCTAAATTTAAGGATCCACTTACCACGTGACCCAGGTGTTCCACTCCTAGGTATTTGCCCATGACAGATGAAAACACATGTCCAAACAAAAGCTAGCCCCAAATGGGAAACAGTCCAAATGCCCATTGACAGTGAACGGATAGACAAATTACGGCGCATCCACACAGTGGAATAATACCCAGAAACAAAAAGACACCAAGTACAGATGCATAAACAACACGGATGAACCTCTAAGACAATGCTGAATGAAAGAAGCCAGACCCCAAAAAGAATACATTCTAGACATGTCCCCCACTTTTTGAAAGTTTGTGTTACACTTCTTTGCTTTTAGGGAAGACCCACAGAAGTACCTGTTTCCACGAACCCAAAGAAATCCAGAGAGAATATTCACTTTGATGGAAGAGGTGAAAAGCAAAAATAGCATTCAGTGCTTGTTGTATAGCAAGCCGTTAACAGGGGCAGCCCGTACCCCCAGTAGCAAGAGTGGCCCCGCCAAGCTCCCTTCCCAGGAACTACACTCAGCATCTCAGCATCAAGCTACCATAGCTCTGAACTGTGTCTGTGAGCATGTTCTTTGTCCTGATTTATTTTGTGCCTCCGTTAGCAAGATGCATCCTTTTTTGGGTCTGGGAACTCAAACAATCTTCCTTATAAATCAAAGGTAAATGCTACTTTGCTTTACACCATTTTGACTTATGAAAGAGTTCAGAAGAATGCTTTCAGATAGTGGGGGAAATCCATAACTATAATTGTTTGAAATTCTAAGACAGACAGATTTATTCCACACTGATAGGTCGTCTCAGGGGTGTTACTCCCAACAGCTGCTTGGGCCAGAGACTTGGGTGGGGGAGGACTTAGTGGGAAAGAGCACACGGAGACCTTTTAGGGTAATGCTAACGTTCTATTTCTTGATTGTGGTGGAAGTTATACAGGTGTGTATTTGTGCGCATTTCAATGTGTGAATATTAGTAAGTTTGTTTTTAGAAAAGGGTGCCCATGTCCTCAGGACCCATTAACAGGGAGGAGCACTGATGCTGAGTAGCACTGTGAATCCATGATGCTGTAAGAAATCCACATGGCAGAGAAGAACAGAGATGAAAAGCTAACTTGCCAGACAGAGATTTTTCTGCTTCTACAAGGAAGAGGTCTCAAACAAAGTCGTCTTTGCAGGCTCCTTGCCATGGGGCATCTTTGAGCCATGAAAGGTCCAACTTTTGTCCTACATCAAGGGTTGCTAAGCTCCTGGACGTGAGGCCTTTAATACTTGGACCTCTGGATTTCTTAACTGAATAAAAATCATGCATACCCTCTTATTCAGTTCCCCCAAAGGTACCAATCAGCAAGCTGCCCACTTGGGTTCTTCAACTGGCAAAAGAAACACATTGGCCAGCACCAGAAATGAAGTCAGCTGGTTTGATCTAAGTCCCTGCAGGAAACCTGACCCACCAAGGTAACTGGACCTAATCAGCTGGAAGTTCAGGATGGAGTTGCTGGCAATTAAGTTGGCTTTAGTCTCCCCTAAATCAATGTGGTCATCCTTCCTCATAAGAAACATAGTTGCTCAGAGTTGAAAGAGTAACATTCTAACCAATCTGAGGCATAGGGACAAAGTTCAATAAAATCAGCATCTGCATTCTCCTTTGAGGTAAAATATGGATGATGGAGAGGTTGTGCTCTGGCCACCAAATTTGTGGAGACAGGCAGAATGGTTTTATCTGGGGATGGCAGATGGAGTGGACAACTCTTAAGGAATAACAGAAAAGCTTCCCTGAGGCTCCTTCCACAAGAAGCCTGAAGCAATAGAGACAGGATTGTTGAGGGAGCCAAGGAGGGAGGCAGGTAACAAAGCCATCTGTTTTTGCAAGCTCTACCAGAGCAGAGAGAGGGAAGGCCACTTCATTTTGCCTCTCAGTGGAGTTAGAATTAAAATTTTTGTTTAATATCCATTTCAAGTAACAACCAAGATAAATCCCTGAGGGAAATCACAACAGAATATAAGGACTCTAGGGGGGTATCTGGGTGGCTCTGTCGGGTTAAGCATCTGCTTTCTGCTCAGGTCATGATTCCAGGGTCCTGGGATCGAGCCCCACATCAGGCTCCCTGCTCAGTGGGGAGTCTGCTTTTCCCTCTCCCTCTGCCCCTGCTCTCCCTCATGCATGCTCTCTCCCTCTCACACAAACACTCTCTAATAAACAAAAACATCTTTAAAAAAATAGAACATAAAGATTCTAGTCCTAAGACAATGAGACAGGTAAGGAATACACCTTTGAAGAAAGGTACTTAGGAAAATGGGAACAAGAGGGAAATTTATTTTTGATCTAGATTCTTTGAGCCAATTATGCAAGTCCAGGATAAAGAGTGGGAGCCTTATCAGTGAACTGTGGTGGGTGGTAGGAAAGAAGAAAGGGGCCTTAATGTCAAGCCTCTCAGGAGGCATACAACTGCAGAAGAGAATGGAATTTATAAACCTACAGATTCAATCTATTCAGTGTAGAATTCTACTGGCAAGGGTGTCAGGTCCTGGGACAAGTCCTCAGAAGTAGCCAGCAATGAATGAGGAATTTGTTCATTATCAAAAGAGGCTATAGACACCCCTGGCAGTATGCAATGCGCAGTGTCAGAGCAGGAACCTCAGAAGCGGTGTCAGAGTCCATTTCAAAGAAGGAAGTGGAAGCTTGTAAGTAGCCAGGCGATCCGCAGAATGTTGCGAATTATGGAAAAAGTGGAGGCCTGGGTCTGGGTGTGATGCCTGTAACTGCCATAGCCATCTTGCTACAGCTTGAGGCTGACATCAGACTTATACACTTCCCCACACAATACGAAAGATGGCAGAAAGAGCTGGAAAGAGCCTGTGTCCTTGATGACATCATGGGGCCCGTGAGCAGAGACAACCAACCCTGAAGACTGCCCTGTGGTTGGACCCAAAATAAAAATTCCGCTAATTATACCAACCCACCCGGTGCTGTAATCTAGGACTGTCCTGTACCAATTAGTATGAAGCAACTGTACATCCTACAAACTCAGTCAGACAGGCAGATGCAGTAAGGGTCCCTGTTATGCAAAGCTTGCTGGTTGCCCGCAAGTGAAAAATGCAACAAACCTTCACTATCATAGAAAATGTGCTCAGGAAGATAAACACCCTCTCCTTGCAATTTTACCACAGGTATATAATCTTTTAGGAATCATATCTAAATTTGCCTTTAAATTCAATGCATTAAATTACAGGTAAGTACAGTTAGAGAAGGAGTGGGGGGGAAAGAACCATTTAAAATATTAACGAAAGAATGTTCCATTAAGTCATCCAAACAAGCTAAATAATATCAAATTTGGTTATAAAAATTAGTTTTACTCATGGGGTGCCTGGGTGACTCAGCTGGTTGAGTGTCCAACTCTTGATTTGGGCTCAGGTCTGGATCTCAGGGTCTTGAGATGGAGCCCAAGGCAGTACCGTGCTCAGTGGGGAATCTGTTTCCTCCTTCTCCCTCTCCCTCATCCCTTCCCCCCTCACACTATCTCTCATTCTCTCAAATAAATAAATATTAGTCTTATTATTAAAATTATAGAGATTCTTTTCAACCTGGAGGCTGAATCTTGAAGGTCCATGACTCAGTTTTCTCCAATTCTAGGCTTTAGTTGCTCATATTCAGTGTATATAATAAGCTTCAAGGAGGGCCTAACCTGTGTCCCAGTGTGGTCTTCCATAACTTTTTGAAAGCATATATATACACACATATATATTGAAAGCATATATATACATATATATGTATATATATATGTGTGTGTGTGTGTGTGTATACACACATATATATTGAAAGCATATATATACATATATATGTGTATATATATATATGTATATATATATACATATATATATGTATATATACATATATATGTATATGTATGTATATGTATGTATATATATGTATATGTATATATATGTATATACATATATACATACATATATATATACACATATATATATGTGTGTATATATATACACATATATATGTATATATATGCTTTCAATATATATGTGTGTATACACACACACACACATATATATATTTTAACCAATAATTCTTATTTCACTGCTAAAAGGAATAATCAAAATCTAGTTTCTTAAACTATTAGCAAAATATATATCCAATCTAATCCAGTATTCATACTCAGAATGAATTACCAAATACAGTCAGCTTCTTCCCTTATGTTTCCATCCCCACCAGCCATCATCTCACACCTGGGTGACTGGTCTTCTCAACTGCCCTCTGCCTGGGTCTCATCCTTTCTTCAGCCTCAGCCAAGGAGATCCTCTCAAAACTCAAGTCCAACCTCAAGCCTCATCTCCCCTTCCTCTCTCCCCTGTAGCCATCCAACCTTTCTTCTACCTCTTTCCTGAATATTCTCTCCTATCAGAGATCCTCGCACATTCTTTTATCTAGGGAATACTTTTCTTCCCTCTTCACCTAGATAACATTTAGTCGGTCTTCAGCCTGAGTATCATTTTAAGACTTTCCTAACATGGTCAAATTCTCTTGTTATGCAGACGCTCATATAACCTTGTTTCATCCTACTACCTGTTAAATTTGCATTTTTATATTTCCGTGTGGTTATCTGGTTACTGGTGATCTGTTATCCCAAACTATAAGCTTTGTGAATAGGGGTTTTATCTATTTTTACTCAGGATTACATGCCCAGACTTGAGCACAGCAGTGGATGCTCAATACATGTGTTAGATGGGAAAAAAAAAAAGGCAAATATTTTATCTCATACACAATAGTCCCTAAAGAAACACGAATCTTACCATTTGTTTGTTTTTCCTGGTTGTTTCCAGTGATCAAAGGAACTCCAACAGGGAATCTGTGACTAAAAGATTCTTCCTTTAAAAACATGTAATGAGAAGACACAGGTGGATTTCTGAGCACACACACATTTCCAAGGCTGGTGGGAGACTATGGATGGCATAAAAAGATAGTGCCCAGAATGTAAATGTTCTATTACTTGTGACCACAGGATATCAACACCAGCACCATTTCCTTCTCTTGTCACCAGAAATAGCGTCATCAAGTGAGGAATTACTCAGCCTCCTGCTTGCCCCATTCTCTGAAGCTGACATCCTATACATCATTTGAACCCTAGTAGAGACTAGAATCCTATTCAATCTAATTTCAAAGTAATAATACCAACTCTATCACTTCATTTTCTCCTTTTCATTTTTTTAAGATTTTATTTATTTATTTGACAGACAGAGATCACAAGTAGACAGAGAGGCAGGCAGAGAGAGGGGTGGGAAGCAGGCTCCCTACCAAGTTGAGAGCCCAACTCGGGGCTTGATCCAAGGACCTTGGGATCATGACCTGAGCTGAAGGCAGAGGCTTTAACCCACTAAGCCACCCAGGCACCCCCATTTTCTCCTTTTTAAGGATGAGTTAAGACTTTCCTGAATTCTATTCTTGTGACACCAAGCAAGGCTTGGTGTAGGAGTAGGGGGCTGGAGGGTAGGGAAACAGTTGCTTGTCCACAAATGTTATATTAGAGGAACTGGTTTAATCTTAACATCTTAGAGGAAGTATCCAATGGTTACAAAATCTCTCCTCTGGAAAAAACTGCCTTCATTTTCATTTTCTGAGCCTTTTAAATTTAATCAGGTTGTTTTGTTTTTTAATGTTTTTGTAAAAGCTTCTACTTAAGGCAATTGGAAGTTCTAAGGCAAGGTCTCTTAATCTACAGTGATGAACAGGTATTAAGGGATCATGAAATGCTTGAAAACATACGCTAAGTTTTGAGTGTATGTTTGGGAGTGCATTTTTCTGTGGAAAGACTCCAGATTTTATGTCAGATTCTATCACCAGCACCTAGTAGAGTACCTGGAATGTAAGAGATGCTTAGTAAAGACCTGAGTAAGAGAATGAGAAAGAGAATGAACAGATGCCCTTAAAGATACTGAGAAGGAATGGCTGGAGAAGTAAGTTATCTGATACCAGAAAAACAATGGTGTTACAGAAGCCAAGAAAGAGAAGATCGGTGAGAAGAGAGTGGTTCAACTGTCATTTGTTGAAGAAAGGTCAAGTCAGATAAGGTCTGGAAGTGCACAGTGGATTTAGAAACAGAGTGGTAGTTGAAGACCTTTACAACTGATAGTTTCAGTTGGGGTAAAATATTGCAGTTGGCTGGAGAATAAATAGGAATACAAAGTAGGGAACAATGGATAGAGACGAGTCTTTCACAAACCATGTCTGTCACGTGAAAAAGTGCTCAGCATCACTTGGCATCATGGAAATACAAATGAAAACCACAGTGAGATACCACCTCACACCAGTCAGAATGGCTAAAATTAACCAGTCAGAAAACGACAACTATTGGTGAGGATGTGGAGAAAGAAGAACCCTCCTATATTGTTGGTGGGAATGCAAGCTGGTACAGCCACTATGGAAAACAGCATGGAGGTTCCTCAAAAAGTTGAAAACAGAGCTACCCTACGGCCCAGCAATCACACTACTGGGTATTTACCCTAAAGATACAAATATAGTGATCTGAAGGGACACATGTACCCGAATGTTTATAGCAGCAATGTCCAGAATAGCCAAACTATGGAAAGAGCCCAGATGTCCATCAACAGATGAATGGATAAAGAAGTGGTATATACATACAATGGAATACTATGCAGCCACCAAAAAATGAAATCTTGCCATTTGCAATGACGTGGGCAGAACTAGAGGGTATTATGCTAAGCAAAATAAGTCAATCAGAGAAAGACAATTATCATATGATCTCTCTGATATGAGGAATTTGAGAAGCAGGGTTGGGGGAGGTCATGGGGGAAGGGAGGGAAAAATTGAACAAGATGGGACTTGGGAGGGAGACAAACCATAAGACTCTTAATCTCAGGAAACAAACTAAGGTTCCTGGAGGAGGGGGTTGGCAGGGAGGGGGAGGGGGTTGGGAAGGAGGGGGTTGGCTGGGTTATAGACATTGGGGAGGGTATGTACTATGGTGAGTGCTGTGAATTGTGTAAGACTGATGAATCACAGACCTGTACCCCTGAAACAAATAATACATTATATGTTAATTAAAAAAATAAATAAACCATGTCTGTGAAGAAGATACAGAATAGAGAATGAGGAGTTCCTATAGGAAGGTTTTATTTTTTTAAGATAGAAGAGACTTGAAAATACCTAAATGCCAATGGGAAGGAGCCACAGATCGGTAAAGAAACACCCGGACTAGGAAGCAGTGCTGGGAAGGGAGCCAGAGCCTTGCATCAGAAGAGGGTTACTTTTCCCATTGTGAAAAGAGGGAAGAACAAAGAATGGGTACCAATTAAGTATGTTTGATGGTTTGGTGGTGCTAATTTGAGAAAGATTCCATCTTATTGTTTCTATTTTCTCCGAGAAAATGAGAAGTAAAATAATCTGCTGAGTGAAGGAGTACAGGGGTTGGTGGATAGAATGGGGAAGGTCTTAGGTGGGCAGAAGTTTAAAACAGCTCCTGTGGAAAATGGGAAACAGGAAAGAATTGCCAGGCAAAGTCATGAATATAAATTTGTTGGACTACTAATGTTCTCCAATGCGTGGTTTTTCTCTAGAAAGTTTTTTAAGCAGAAAAGGGTTTCTAAGAAAAATCCCTACTTCACTAGAGGCTATCTTCTCTCTTGAAATTGAGTAACTTAAATTCAGGTTCAGAATCGTGGCGAAGATAAAATTTCTGTACGTTGTACATATGGAAATTATGGTGTATTTAATATTAAAGGTAAGAAGTCATTGGTATTATCTTAAATACATAGAAAATAAAAGTTTGCCTTTTAAGTACCTAAGAATGGCAACAGGCAAAGTTTTTTTTGTACAGGGAACCAAAAATCACTGTCAAAACCAAAGCCCTAAAATAACTACTTAGAGGGCTACACAGGTAGGCCCAATAACTGGAGCAATCTGCTTTCAAAAGCTTGATCCTGTCACTTAGATAACACCAGGGTCAACAAATCCATGACAAAAAGAGGACACCTAGAGTAAGAAATCCAGAAGAAAAACGGGTGAGAGTGACTGTTCTCAAAACAGACGGAGGACTCTCCCTCCTGTCTACTCTGTTGCAGAAAAAGCCAAGTTCAGTCTCTCAAGTTCAGTAGTTACCTGGTCATCAAAGAGAGGTTATATGTCATGTCCAGCTCCCACACTGATAAATATTCTCTTTAGTTCTCCAGTCCCTCTGGCTATAGATACCCAGAAGTAGCTGAGGGCATTAAATACCTAATCACTTTACTTCCCTCCATGCTTCCCAGCTTGGCTTGAAACTTAACCATGAGGGTAGTTACTGAACCAAGGGCTAAGGTGAGAACTTTCAACACTGTCCAACTAGCCAAGCCCACTCTGTCCCTAAAACAGCTCAGCTGTCCAAGCACGGAAGCACAAAAGACAGTTGGTTTGGAAGGTAGTCTAAAGTGGTCATAGAGTGCATGGTTTCTGGGGGCAAACTGCTTGGGTTCATATTGTAGAGACACCACTTAGTAAATAGAAATTGTATTTTAGTTTTCTCATCTGCAAAATGAAAATAATGGTAATGCCTATCTCATAGGGCTGTTACAAAGATTTAGAGAAGTGTTGGGAATACGATAAGTATACAGTATATGTTAGCTACTATTATTATTTTTAAAGATTTTATTTATTTGGCAGACAGAGATTACAAGTAGGCAGAGAGACAGGCAGAGAGAGAGAGGGCGGGAAGCAAGATCTCTGCTGAGCAGAGAGCCCGATGTGGGGCTCGATCCCAGGACCCTGAGATCATGACCTGAGCTGAACGCAGAGGCTTAGCTCACTGAGCCACCTTGCACCCCATGTTAGCTACTATTATTATTTCTGACCTACAGTTGGGTTTTCTTGAAAAGGTTTAACAGAAGGACAAGAGTGCAAGAGCGCAGTGGTTCAAGTGATGGGAAGTGAAAAGGAGAAGAAACTGGTAGGGAGAGTAGCAAAGTCAAGGGCCTGGAGTTCTTGAAGTTGAAATACTGATGCATTGGAAGTCATTCAATTAGGAAGCTGGGGAAATGGGCAGAAAGTAGAAGAGTTTATTTTAAGGTTTTAAGGGTGAAATTGACATAAGTGATGACAAGGTCCAGGGAATGGGTGGCTTTATAGAAAAGGCAAAGGTCATTGAATTTGAGAAGGTCAAGCAATCAAGAGACCAGGGTATCACCTGGTTACCCACATGGCTTAACGTTGGGACTTGGGGAAGGGAAACTGTAAGTCAGATACCAAAGTCTTTGGAGAATGCAAGGAATGAATGAGAATGACACACATGGACAGAAAGCATCTGAAAGCAATGCAGTCTGACTGTCTGAGCATGCATAAATATCAGAACTGAGAAGCAAGAAAGCCAAGTGCTCCACATGATCCCAACTGAGGCTAGTTGGTATGAAAAGACCACAGAGCCAAGGATGCTAAATATTTACATCGCTTAGGAGTCCAGTACAGTGATAAACTGTCCTGCCCTATGTTAATACTGTCCCTATTAAAAAACACAGCCACCAAATTATTTAGAATGCTTCCTCAAAGGAGCCTGCCTATCCAAGTCATCACAGCTCTATGAAGCCCCTCTCCCCCTTTTAACATGCTCTCCAGACCTCTGAAAGGATCACCTGTGTCTCTCTCTACCCTGTACCTACTTTCACCACTGTACAGGTCATCCTTCCTCGCACTTATGTGTTTAAATGTCATTCTCATATAGGTACTTCCAGGGTTGTGGCCAGGTGTAGTGAGTGATCTTCTCATGTCTGTCTCTCAACCCTGTATACGCATGCAGTCCTAAATGTCATTAAACAAGAGACTTCTCACAATCACCAAATTAGAAGACAAAGCATAAAAAGAATTTTCTGCTTATGAAAATGAGTCATCAAGCCTTTAAGTTCTGACTATAAAGAAAGATTTCCTGGGGTGCCTGGCTGGCTCAGTCGGTGGAGCATCTGACTCTTGATCTTGTGGCCGTCAAGCCACATGATGAGTATAGAGATTACTTTAAAAATGATTTTCTTAAAACATGTAATGTATTATTTATTTCAGGGGTACAGGTCTGTGATTCATCAGCCTCATATAATACCCAGTGCTAATTACAACACATACCCTCCTTAATGTCCATCACCCAGTTACCCCATCCCTCCACCCCCCCAAAATTGATTTTGTAGTAAGTATTAGAAAGGAGATGCAGTATTTCTTCACCAACTTGCAGCATAATATTTCTAAACAACCTCTATTAAAATAAGTCATGGTTGAGGGGCGCCTGGGTGGCTCAGTGGGTTAAAGCCTCTGCCTTCAGCTCAGGTCATGATCTCAGGGTTCTGGGATCGAGGCCTGCATCTGTCTCTCTGCTCAGCAGGGAGCCTGCTTTCCCCTCTCTCTCTCCGTGCCTGCCTCTCTGCCTACTTGGGATCTCTGTCTGTCAAATAAATAAATAAAATCTTAAAAAAAAAAAAAAGTCATGGTTGAAACCTCAAAGGGAAAAATCAGGATTTGAAGAATAAGGTTGCTAAATGAACTTGTAAAATCCTTAAACTTCAATATACCAAACTAAAAATAATGAATTAGCAACATTCCATTCGTATTCCTTTTCTAAAAACTGCTGAGAGATTTACTTGCCCTAGTGTTTAAATGTGATACTTACACATATACATTCACTTTTGCTATAGGTAAACAACAAGAGAACGTTTTAAAATTTTGTTTCTAGTTTCAAGTGTCCCAAGCCTGATTTTATTATTTTGATTTATATTTGTTTTATCCATGTCAGATTTTCCGAATCATACATACTTGATATAAATTCTTAAACATGTGGAGAAAATATACAAAACAAGATGAATGTATCCTAAGATTTTATCCTAGATGAAGTCATATGAAATCACAGCTGGCAGGGGGTGGGGGAGGTTGGCAGCTCAGAAAGGGGGGAGGGAATCTACTGTGATTTATTTATAGGAAAACAAAGAAATGGAGGGGAAAAGAGGTGAAAATAGTAGAAGTTTTAAATAAAAAGTTTTTTGAGGTGGTACAAAGCACTACCATTAGGTACTTTAAAAAAATTCTTTAGTTATTGAACTCAGTGAACATATTTGTCCCAAATTTAATGATAAATATCACTCCTCCTTCAATTCTCTAAAACTGTAGAGGAATAAGCCTTTAATCAATACACAGAAACTTTTATAAAAACCTCATAAAATGTATTATTCCATTTGAACTCATAATGTCTTATGGGCCCTTGGCCTTACTCTCCTTTGAGTTTGGGGCTTTGAGAAAGGATACACTGACACATCCTGTGCAAGGGAATAAGTACTAAGAGAAGTGAAAACTACTCCCTCCTCATTATTGCACAGGTAGTGACTTACAAAGAATTAAAACTGTTTTCTATGAAAAGGTGCCCTGAGAAAAGCAAACGATAGTGGAAATTGAGAGAAGTTAGTGGTTAATGTTCATCCAGTAACAATATGCTGTAATATGATGGAGAGCTTTATTTTAGTGGCAGAAATGTTAGTAGCTATGTAAATTTTACTAGCTACTTATTTTAGTCTTTAAAAGTATGTAGGCATATAGCTTTTCCAGAATTATGTGAGGAAAATGGTATCTATAGTAATATTTAAGGATTAAAGTTATTTTGAACATTCTAGATCTATCCTTCATGAATATAAAATAACTTCCTGTACCTTCATGTTTAGATAGACCATTGTGTTGTTTCAAGGTAAGATATTTTTTGTTGATTTTCCAAAATCCTTTTTTGATGATACTTCACATGTTCTTGCCTTTTCTGGCCATAGCAGAACATTTAACTGATTATTACCAGAGAATAGTCTAGAACTCTGCAATAATTACTGTGTACCCTTTCTGGTTCTAACTGAAAATACACACCTCATCAGACATACTATAAATATACTTGGGATAATCTCTTTAGTTACGTTATCTTACACTTAGCCACCCTAAAACTTTTCTGCCCATTCACAGAGTTTCAAAATATCTTTCAATTACTTTCATCATTCATAATGCAGACATATTTAATATTACTTGTATATTTGGAAGGATGGTATGTTTAATCACTTCCAGAATACTCATAAAAATTGAGTAAGGATATCAAATAACATTTTTCCAACTTTTGTTAAAATGAAAATCTCTATATAATTAATTAGTGTTCCTATACTTTTGCTAGTTTAAAATAAGTTTAAAGCCTTGTTAAAAAATTGATGCCAGCATGTCCATTTTTACTATACCTCTTCAAGGAACAAAATGTACCACACACTTGATGACAATCAATAATGCACAGAAAAGATGTTTGGAAACAAAGACCACTGTTGCATTGTTGATACCGTTCTGTTTTATGTCAAATTCAAGTCAAGCATAACTTTTTAGGAAGTTGTATTTGTAATGTAAAATTAAGATTTGCTTAATTCATTCATCAAATATTTACTGAGCATTTACTACATGCCAGGCATTGTTCTGGGTACTGAAGATTTAGAAATGAAAAAGACAAGAATGGTTCCTGCTTTTCCACTGCCAAGAACCTTGTTTTATCTTGAATCATTCATATTAAAAAATATATAAATCAGCAATAAGTTAGACAGTCACAAATGTCATAGAATTGGGATTGAAAGGAGCTCAGAGATCATCTACTGTATGTTATCAATTCCAAGATGCACTTTATTTTACATTTTGACACGGTGAAATCAGCCACATCTTACAATGTGGTCAGACCAGGCTACACTCAGGGAGAGTTGTCACTGCCTGTGTATGTGCATCAAAATTCACAGAACAGTGTTGGAGGCTTGGAAGAAAATATGGGAGACAATGGTGAAGGCACTCTTAAGGATTCTTGATGATTCAGTAAAATATAATAGTTAAAAGTGTTCATTTCTTATAGGAGAGGAAAATGAAATTCAGAGAGGTTAAATAACCTGCCCTAAATTAGAAAGCAGGGTAGGTAGTATGAGTCCAGGTTCTAACTTCTATTCTTATTCTTCTACCAAAGTCTTCTCATATATGGAAAGAAAGGCTCTAGAATATGGCTCTAGTTTTGGGACCATGGACAAGGAACTTAATCCCTCTATGCCTCAGCTTCTCCATCTGTAAAAAAAAGGAGCTTAACAGACCAACTCATGATACTGTATTGAGTAAGAGAATGTATATATAGGACTTAACACAGAGTCTGGCATATATTTGGCGCTCTGTAAAACTTAACTATCTGAGATCAAAATTTACATTTGGTAAGAAATTTAAAGTGACCAATTATCCTACAAATATTGCTCACTATATGAAGCCCACATCTAGTTATTTGACTAAAATACTGAAAATTAAATAGGATGGTCAAATGTTTGAACTGATTAATACAATAAAAATTTCCACCTTAACAATGCTTTGTCCAGGTCCATATGGTACTGTGCCAAGAACCCAGTAGATCTACCTGCAAAAAACCATACAAAAAATAAGAATTGACACCAACTATGATTGTCAAGTTACTTAGGACTCCACTGCGTTCAAATGCATTTATAAATACTCTGAAACAACATATAAACAAGAACAAATATTCAAATGTTAAACAGTTCATTTATTTTTGCTTTCTATAAAACACAATTACAACCAGGTATATAATACTTGTACAACAACCACAAGTTTTGGAGGTTAAACTTGATTTAGTCCAAAGAGTGAGAGCACTAACTGTTCATAATTCATTATTAATTTATATTTTGTAAAGCATTTTCTCATTCATTATCAATTCAGTGCCTCGCATATAGTATAACTATAAAAGTAAATCCCAGGTACTTTCCAATGTCATTTTGTTTTCTGTTCAAACAATGGCATGTTTAGAGAAGGAGTAAATGTCTACATTTCTTTTTTAAGCCTTTCTGGTCAGCTCTTCTAATTTGGGGAATTTAAATGAAAATCCAAATTATGGCACACTATGTTTTATAGAATCAACTGTTTTACATATTCGTTTCTATATTTTTGTTATAAAATAACATTCTATATGTATAGTTTACATTGAGTTCATTACATATTTTAGACAAATAAAATTGGTTTCAACTGAGATTCTGAATGCAACAGATACACAGTTAAACACATTAAAAGTAGTTTTAACTACTGGGAAATGTTCACCAATCAATTCACATTTGTTCCTGTTTCACCTGAAGACAAAATCTACAGGCCACTCCGCAAAGAGAACTAACTGAAATGAATGTATCTGTATTTAGAATTACTGTATTTGCAGAAGCCTCTTGCAATTAAAAGTCTTATCATGAGGTCCAATTCTGGCGTCTTGCTCTTTCATTCATGACAACTGCGCAGTACCAAAGTGCGACAATTTTCTGACTATTTTAAATATCAGCATATTTTCTCATACCAGTTATTTTAAGAATGCTTTTGTTAAAAAATCTCACAAGCACTAACATGTTATCCAAATTTAAACTTTAAAAGAAAACCAACCCAATGTTCAACATGAGAAGTATCCCTATGAATTCTGAAACTTAAAACCAACATTTTGGTTTTCTTACGTTTGGGATTTTTTTTTTTTTCTTAAACCATTCGCATACTTCACTACACACATCCTGGATAGTATTCGAAGATCAAAGTCTAATGCTGAGTATGGCTGGGTCAGCAGGGAAGACCCCTATGGCCAAATATGAGAGACCCATGGTAAGGTGCATCCGGCCAAAAAGACAGGAACCAGATTCCAATGGGGGCAGAGGCCTGAGGCTATCTGCACTTAGTGGGACGCCCCACACCTCTGCTGCTCCAAATTTCCCACCGCGCCCCACCTGTCTCTGTCCTAGCCTCTGCCCCGCCCCTTCCTCCCCGGCCAGCTACCGTATTGCCCGCGCAACTCCGAGACTAAGCGGAGTGACGGAAACTAAAACCCGACACAGAAGAAAGGCCCAAGGAACCAGTCAGTCCCCACCCTGCCAAAAGGAGCGACTCCTCTAGAAAAACTTGGCGGCAAGTTAACAGGAAGCGCGGAGGCGCAGTTCCTAGGCCGTTTGGGGCACCTTGCCGCCCCAGTAATCTCATCTTTTATTCTTTGACAGGCCTCTTTGAAGCCCCAACTCTGAGCGCTTTCCGGGCAGCTTTTGACTCGAACTCCATTGCGATCCCTCACTGATGGCAGCCATGATAGTTACATCCGGGTATTTCGTGGAGTCGCGACCAGGGTCTCCCGGAAGTGACGCGAACGCGGAGGGATTTGCATTCGGCTGAGGTGAAGGGGCTCCGGAAGCGGGTCCGGTAGAGACGCTGGCGGTGGAGTGGTAGGGTTGGGGATTTTGTTTACCACCACCTACTTTTAATGGGTGTTACGTGTCATGTGTTGTGCCCAACACCCGCTTTCCCGTGCCTTTTAAATACTTTCTTTACAACAGGTCCAGGAGGAAGAAATGGTATCGTTTCCATTATGGGAAAATTAAGGCCGGGAGAGGGCGAGTGATTTGTCTTAATGCAGCTCGTCTTGGAGCTGGTCTGATCCCCCCAGTTTGTCTGTGGAGCCAGTGCTTTAAATTTCCTCCGTAATCCTTCCATTTAGAAAAACCCCAAACCCCTGGTGCTTGCAGCTGGCAGGCCACTTCTGCAAGGGCATTCACCTTCAGCTCAGCTTTGTTGCCCATGGAGTAGGACCAAGCCACAGCCACCGTGGTCTCTGCGGTGGACAGAGGGCCGAACCGTGTGCCATGGTCACCTTCGTTAACCCAGTGTCTTGCAATTTCTCTTGGTCTCCTGCCCCTTGACTCTGCACATGGAGGGTTGTTGCTGCCCTCGACCCCCGGTTAACTGAGGGAACTGGCCGTGACTGTGGGCGCTGGGAAACATTTTAACTCCTGTCAGGCACTTGTAAAGTCAAAACTGCTCAGACGGCTCGAGGCCTGTCATCATTGGCAAATAGCCTCTGGCCATAATGAAGGCCTGACAACGATTATCTTGGACTTTACACCAAATCAGTTGTTTCTCCTGGCTTCTATTCCTTTAGAATATAAGAACAAATACTTCATCCTTAATGTTACCGTTAACTATAACCAGCCCTCAAATAGTGAAGTGTGAATATCCACTCAGGTCATTTTTTCTTTTTCTTTTTCTTTTTTTCACAGAGGCCATCGGGTGGGGAAATAGCCACACCAGCACCTCCCCAGAACAGAACCTCTCAGATCCCTGGGTGTCAGAGGTCCCAGGGGCACAGCGTCCTCAGGGGAGGTCAGAGCCCATGGCTAGATATCATGGGGGCGAGGTAGTATTTTTGTAAAAACAAATTATGAGTGGAAAAAAATACATCAGAATTAATGATAATATTTGAAGAGTGGCCATTTAATTATTTTATTTCTTCTCTCTACTATTTATTTTCCATATCTGCTACAGTTCTTTTTAATATAGGGAAATAAATTGACAACAGTAAACCTTTATTAATTGCCTGCTATTATAATGAAGACAAAGGCATGTTGTTACATTTTGATAAATGACCATCTTTGATACAAACTACAGAAAGGAGTTCTTTTCCTTGGCAAAGCATTGTTTCTTGTTGTTGTTGTTTTTTGTCAGGATATTATCAAAATACAAATTTGGTATAGGTGTTTTTCACACACCTTTGTATAAAAATATTCCAATCAGAAGTTTTACTTCTCAAAAAAAAAAAAAAAGAGGAGAGAAAGATTTGAGACACTTGACATTCTGGAGAACAAGTATAAAAAGCTCCTTTTATTCTGCCTTCTTTGGGGTAGCTTTAAACAACTTACCAGGTTCAGATAAAAGCAAAATAACCGTTTCTCTTTTCTAGTTCTGTAGTCTGCTTCCACTATTGCCTTTTAGCAACTATCAAGCAGTGGCACTACAAGAAATACAGTGAAAAGACAGAAGAGAAAAATGAGAAGGGATTGGGGAGGAAGAACATGTAAAGTAATAATGGAAAATGCTGATATTGGGGTTGAGGTTGCTTTGAAATTCCAAGATAGCATGTAACAACCCTTTCACCCAAGTCCTGGTACAAGACCAGTTGCCCACTCAAACAGATTTGCGTATATAATGTTCCCACTCACACACTGAGCACCCACTATGATAATCCTTACCAAAATTGCAGCTTTATACTTATACAAATTAGACATATATTTTGACAAAACCTAGAGTGGCTTGAACAACAAGAACTGTAAAGTAAAATCTCATAGTTTTCCCTAGTATTCCCTCTTACCATATCGTTCATTCATCCTATGATTAGTAGCATAAGTGGATATCAAACGGGAAGTGTTGCCTGCTACATTATAATACAACAACTATGAAACTCCAAGTGAGTTTCTGACAAGATACATGTTTTCAGAGGAACAATCTTCATGTTAGTCTGGGCCTTCTAAGAAGCAGTTGTTAGGGTGACATTAAATGTGCAAGAATTTTATTAGAGGAAACACTTGTGAGAGAGGATGAGGAGGGAGCCAGGGAGAGCCATCAGATAGATGGAAGTTAAAAACAGTGAAAGAGGTGGGGAGAGGTTGGTGGAAGTGTCCTAGACTGCTGTACAGTCTAAGGAGGATTTGGCAAGGCGACTGGGAATGCTCAAGCCAAAATTGCCATGACCAGGAGTCCTCCTAGGAAGGAGCTTGCTTTATGATCTGTGCTGCACTCAGTCACTGGCCAGATCAGCCCATGGAAAGCTTGGTCTTTGGTGCAGATGTGGTGGAAGATTCCAGAGTATGGCAGCACCTGGGGCCCTTGGGCAATTTTGCTCCCTATAGTTGGTAACCGCAGTCCCCAAACGGGCTTTTTCAATTATTGGCGCTTTTCACCAGTTTCAAGGCTTAGAAGAAGATTATAAAAGAGGCGATTTCATGAGGAGGATTTTACATTGTTGTTAGGCTTCCTCATGCCCCTTCAAGTCTACTGAGTGGGGCTTCAATGGCACTACTCAGGGGTCTTGATATGTGTCCCTTGAGTTTTCAGAAGTACCGTAGTGCCTGACTCCATCTGAGAAATCCCAGGGTAGGAAGAATGGGCCAGTAAGAAGTTTGGGCAGAGGAGTAAAGGAGAGTTGCTATGTTGGAATCAGCTGTGATTCCCATAGTTTGTCCAGGCAGATGATGTTTGGAGTGTTTCTTGTGCACCAAATATGTACCACTTGAGAGAAAGAGCTGGCCTGGAGCTCTTTTGACTCTCGCCCAAGAGGACTTCCTGGAAAGGAAAAGGGGCTCTCAACAGAGAGAGTGCATGTGGTGTGGATTATCAGAAAATCTGGAGCTACAGGAGGAGCGGTAACTGGGGAAACAGAATGTGTTGCCCATCTAGGATGACCAGCTTATTCAAGTTTGCTTGGAACTCTCCCTGTTTTAGTACCAAAAGTCCCGATTCTCAGGAATCCCTCAGTCCCAGACCACTCAGGATGGTTGGTCATTCTGCCTGTCACAGGAGTTACAGTCAGAAGGCACTCTGGCAGGGAACCTCCAAAATCCACCAAGTCACCCATGAGAATAAGAGTCAAGTCGAAATATCAAGTAGGCTCAGAATATGTGAAGCCAGTTTATGATAATGTCAGTATTAAAGTGGATTTTGTCAGGGCATAATTGGAAAATGTGCTGGAGCAGGACCTTCTTTTCCACACCATCCTTTAGGAGTGTGTATCATGTGCTCAGACTGCCATAACATTGTATCACAGACTGGGTAGCTTTAACTACAAAACTTTATTTTCTTAAAAAGGTGGACCATGAGAGACTATGGACTCTGAAAAACAACCTGAGGGTTTTGAAGGGGCGGGGGGTGGGAGGTTGGGGGAACCAGGTGGTGGGTATTAGGGAGGGCACAGAGTGCATGGAGCACTGGGTGTGGTGAAAAAACAATGAATACTGTTACGCTGAAAATAAATAAAAAATTTAATTAAAAAAAAAGTCCAAGATCAAGGGTTTGGCCAATTTAATTTCTGGTGAGAACTCTTTTCCTAGCTTGCAGATGGCCATCTTCTTGCTGTGTCCTCACCTGCCTGGGTGAGGAGAGAGGCGGGGATCGGAGGTATCTCTGATGTTTTTTCTTATAAAGACACTAATTTTATAGGATCAGGGACCCACCCTTGTGACCTTATTTAACCGTAACTCTCCCAATATAGCAACATTCAGGGATTCAACATATGAATTTTAAGGGGACACAATCATTCAATACGTACCAGGGTAACTCTGAAACACAGAGATACTTTATTAAGGGGGTTGGGGGGAATCATGAAAATACTAGCTGTTTCATGCCTCGCATCCTTAAGGAGAAGATACACATTCGTGACACTGAAGCCCTGTATCTTTTTATGAACAAAAGTAAAAGTAAAAGTAAACATGAATAAAAGTAAACATAAGCTCTTCAGATATTATCTTAATCATGTCAAGGTAAAGGTGAACCCCGTGAGAGGCCTGTGCTGGTGGTTTGGTTTTGTTTTGGTTTAGTTTGGTTTCTGTCCTGTAGAGCAGAGGAATTGACAAGCTAATGTTCACATTACTGGACCCATAGAGAACCCCACAATAGACTGTGTACACAGTGATCATGACTTGGATGAAACAGGGATTTAATAAACAGTGGAACTGTTGGATATGGTGCTGCCTGTATTTACGGTGTTTGACATTTTTTTTAAAAGTTACAAGGGATTGGCTAATCAGAGAATGTATCTTCCTGATCTTTCTTACAGATATAGTTGCAAGACACTAGATCAAAAGGTCAGTAAAATCAGAATGAAGTGCTACAATCAATTCTTTGCCTCTAGGCTAAGAGCAAGTGTAGGAATGAAATGCTGTTAAGAAAGTCCCTAATATCTACTTGAGTCCCTTTAGGAAGCAGAGTTAGTTTTTAATTCCTTGAGACTTTAGTAGTAGGAGCTAATTTTAGGGGTGAGCACAGAGTAACAGAAAGCACCAAAATAAAAGTTATTTATTATGCTTTTTATATGATATAATTTTTTTCAGTTGAAATTAGCTTGGGGTTAGAACAGTGATTTATGGGGTGAGGATGCCAGGCTCCTGCTACCTTATTGCCCCACTGTGTGTGATTTCCATTTTCCAAAGTCATTTCCTGGTCCAGGATGGCAGCTAGAGCTCTAGTCTTCTAGTGAACAGAAAGATGGAGAGTAGAGAGTAGCATACATTTTCCATTTAAAGGCAATTCCTGGAAGCTGTACACAAACTTCTGCAAGAGAGGCTGGAAAAGGCAATAATTTTTTTCCTAGTAAGTCAGAACCCAGCTAAAAGATTTTACTACTCTAGAACAGAAGTCAGCAAACTATGGCCCACGGGCCAGCCACCTATTTTTCTAAATAAAATTTTACTGAGGGGCGCCTGGGTGGCTCAGTGGGTTAAAGCCTCTGCCTTCAGCTCAGGTCATGATCCCAGGGTCCTGGGATCAAGCCCCGCATCAGGCTCTCTCCTCAGCGGGAAGCCTGCTTCCTCCTCTCTCTCTCTCTGCCTGCCTCTCTGCCTACCTGTGATCTCTGTCTGTCAATAAATAAATAAAATCTTTAAAAAAATTTTTTACTGAAATACAGTGCTGCCAATTTTACCTATTGTCTATGGATACATGTGTTTTTTTGTTTTTTTGTTTGTTTGTTTGTTTAAACACACTAAGTACTTTTTAATTTTAATTCCAGGATAGTTAAAATACAGTGTTATATTAGTTTCAGATTTACAATATAGTGATCCCAAAATTCAGTATATTACCCAGTGCTCATCAAAATAAGTGTACTCTTTAGTCCCTTTCACCTTTTACTCATCCCCTCACCAACTTCCCTTCTGGTAACCATCAGTTCATTCTCTATAGTTAAGCATCTGTTCCTTGGTTTTCCCCTCTCTTTTTGTTTGTTTCTTAAATTCCACATATGAGTGAAATCATATGGTATTTGTCTTTCTCCGATTGACTTATTTCACTTAGCATAATACTCTCTAGCTCCGTCCATGTCATCGCAAATGGCAAGATTTCATTCTTTTTTACGGTTGAATAATATTCCATTGCTTATATAGATAGCACATCCTCTTTATCCAACAATTAATCAATGGACACTTGGGCTGCTTCCATATCTTGACTATTGTAAATAATGCTGCTATAAAAATGGAGGTGCGTATATCCTTTTAAATTAGTTTTCTTGTATTTCTTGGGTAAATACTCAGTAGTGCCATGGCTGGATCATAGGGTAGTTCTATTTTTAACTTTTTGAGGAACCTCCATACTGTTTTCCACAGTAGCTGTACCAGTTTACATTCCCACTAACAGTGCATGAGGGTTCCTTTTTCTCCACACCCTCACCAACACCTTGTTTCTTGTATTGTTGATTTTAGCCCTTCTGATAGTTGTGAGGTGATACCTCATTGTAGTTTTGATTTGCTTTTCTCCCTGATGATGAGTGATGTTGAGCATTTTTCATGTGTCTTTTGGCCATCTGTATGTCTTCTTTGGAAAAATTTCTGTTCATGTCCTCTGCCCATTCTTTAATTGGATTATTTGTTTTGGGGGCATTGAGTTGTATAAGTTCTTTCTCTATTTTATAGGAATACATTTTTTAAAAGCAGCTTTATTGCTAGATGATGTGCATGCTATAAAATTCAGTCATTTAAAGTGTACAATTCATTGTCTTTCAGTGTCTTCACAGAATCATGCATCTAGCACCCACATCAATTTAGAACATTTTCATTGCCATGAAGAAAACCCCACACTGCTTAGATGTTGTCCTTGAATTCCCCATTTCTTCTCCCCATCCAAGACTGAAGCAACTAGTAATTACTTTCTGTTTCTATAGATTTCCCTATTCTAGGCTTTTCATATCAATGAAATCATACAATATGTGATCCTTTGTGCCTGGCTTTTTTCACTTTACATAATGTTTTTAAGGTAGCCTGTATTAGTACTTTATTCCTTTTTATGGCCAAATAATATTCCATTGTATGGATATGCCCATATTGTTGATCCATTCATCAGTTGATTGACATTTGAGTTGTTTTGAGAAAGCAATAATCCTTTATTCTTTTAAGACACTGAAATAAAACAGACTAGCAGGTAATCTGTTCTAATACATCAACATTTTAAAACATTACCTTGTGGATTTTGATGGGACTAACTGATTTGGGCAAAAATATTTTGTAAAAATATCAATTATATAAATAAATGTGATTGAGATTTAACCAAGGCTTATAAAAAATGATACAGTACTTCAGCTATTGGCAGTCCCTCTTCAGAGTTACATACGACTCCCAAATTTTTTGTGGAAGGCTTCTCAACAATGCTCAAAAATGAGCTGTTGCCTACAGATTATGGGAAGATAAGGACATGGGTGATCTAGAAGACAGAGTCAATTACCCTAATGACAAGGAAAAAGTTCTCACCATGTGTATCCAACACTGGAATCTTGCATCATTTACATTATTCTAAATGTATTCTGTGGAGGCAAGAGAATTCAGAGCAGCAGTTTGAATGTCAGGTAAGTGGTTTTTCACAAACCATTCCCCTTTCACCTAGGACAGACTTGGAGGTAAGTGCACAGGCTGTATGATGGTTCTAAGAAGCCTTTGATAAAGCTGAAGAGGGTGGCATTCGCCAGTGTTTAGCCACCATCCCCAGCATGAGACTTGGGTAACAGAAGTATAGCACTGAGATAGAGTGACGCTGAGATGCATAGAGAAACTGAGGCAAGAGACCGGTGGAAAAAGATCTGAAAAATTTTACATCTCTGTTCCTGGGAGTTTTTGAGACCCCCGAATCATTTCTGCCCTTTCATTAGTTGTGTGTTCAACTTTTCATTTCTTTCTTTTTTTTTTTTAAAGATTTTATTTATTTATTTGACAGACAGATCACAAGTAGGCAGAGAGGCAGGCAGAGAGAGAGAAAGGAAAGCAGGCTCCCTGCTTAGCAAAGAGCCCGATGCGGGGCTCAGGGCTTGATCCCAGGACCCTCAGATCATAACCTGAGTCAAAGGCAGAGGCTAAACCCACTGAGCCACCCAGGCGCCCCTCAACTTTTCCTTTCATTACAAAGGATATCAAACCTTAATATTTTTCTAATAAATCTATTTTTGGACAGTTTGAAACCAAAAGAAAGACTCAATGCATGCATGATTGTTTCAATAATTAGGCAAGAGGTGGGGGGGTCTCTTTCTACCCTAGAATTCCCATTATACTGAGTTAACTATTCTTTTTTTTTTTTTTAAAGATTTATTTATTTATTTGACAGACAGAGATCACAAGTAGGCAGAGAGGGGAAGCAGGCTCCCCGCCGAGCAGAGAGCCCGACGTGGGGCTCGATCCCAGGACCCTGATCACGACCTGAGCTGAAGGCGGAGACTTTAACCCACTGAGCCACCCAGGCGCCCCCTGAGTTAACTATTCTTAACAATTTGTTTGGTATCTTCCCATATTATTTCTAGGCATTTTATACATATGAAATATCACCTTATGTTTACTTTCATTTACATTTGACAGTTTTACTTAGCAGTGTTGTGGAATTCTTTCCACATTAAGACATAGAAAATGTACCCCATCTTTTTTTTTTCCCACATTTTAAGTGTCATCCTATTTTTTTGGCCAGGGTTGTAGATACCAACTTTATTTGGGACCAAAGAAATTTTCACAATTTTTGGAAAGAACTAGAAAAACTGTAGCAAATTATAATTTACCCTGAGATCTGAAGGTCCTATCTGCACACAGGCACTGGCCATTGTTATGTTTTTGTAGGAGATACAAACCTTAGAAAGCCCAAGTACAGCCTCTGGCTTTTCCAAATTCTATGCTAATTTCAGACTAGAATCTTTAGCATTTCATGATGTAGTTCTTTGAACATTAATACACAGGGATACATACATCCTGACAAATACCTTTTAGATTCCAAACCACTTTCATGTGTAAAAGCCCTGGTGTGTTTAAGATTCAGACTCCTGGGCCCCATCTCAAGATTCTGGAATGGTATGATAAAAAAAAGACAGAGTCAAGGAGGAAAAACCTTGGGCTCAGGAATTATATCCTTCACAATTGCTTCAATCCTATCACTTTGTCCACTCTTTAGAATGCCCCATCAAAACTGAGTTTTCCCTTTTGGAGTGCCTGACTGGCTCAGTTGGTAGAGCAAGTAACTCTTAATCTGAGGGCCTTGAGTTCAAGCCCCATGCTGGGTAAGAGCTTACTTAAACAAAACATAACCAACCGAGTCTTCCCTTTTGAGCCATGTATTACAGTTAAAGGGTGTATTCTCCCACTCATTGTAAATTCAGAATATACAATGCAAATTGGCCTTTCAACTCTAAGATACATACATGTGCTATCATTCTCACTTTATAAATGAAAATGTTCTAGTTAGGTATTGGGCCAAGTCCTCTAAGTGCTGGTGCTCTCTCTTCCACACTTTCTGAGGGGAGTTGACAGAGAGTCTCAGGCCCTCATACCCTCACTCCTGGAAATCTGTTAGGTGGGTTTCTGATATACAGGTCGGGAGGTAGGGGTGCTAAAGAATTTACACCCAGACCAGAAAAGAAAAGCACTTGTTAGCATTTAATGAACCTCTCCCCGGGGGGGAGAGGTTCAAGCTACTAGAACACAGGCGCCCCCGACACCCTTAATCTTCTCCTCTGCTCTTCTACTGAAGAATTTGGCCTTCACGATGACAGGCTGTTTTGGGAGTTTTCCCTTTCCCAAAACTTTGTAGTAGCCAGATTGCACCACATCAATGATAGGAGCAGCTCCAGTCTTGTTTTTGGTGGCATTTACCCGTGTCTGCTCACTGACTAAGGTCCATAGTTTATCAAGGTTGACAGTTAGGCAGAAGCTCTGGTTCCTCTTTAAGTGGTAATGTCTCATACCAACTTTTCCAAAGTAACCTGGGTGATATTTGTCGAAGTTGATCCTGTGGTGATGCATGCCACCAGCATTACCTCGGCCTCCTGGGTGCTTCCAGTGCTTGCCGATGTGGCCGTAGCCGTGGCTCATGTGGCCCCGAAGTTTCCGGGTCTTCCTCAGTCTTGGAAGGCATGTCGGCAGCCCAGACGGAAAAGCTGTACCCCATCTTTTTAATAGGTACATAATATTCTATTGCATGGTGTGCCCCAGTTTATTTAACCAATTTCCTATTGATGAATATTCAAAGGATGTTCCCAATTTCAAGACAAAAGTATAAACTTCTTTCATTCATTTTGCCAATATTGTGCCCATGCCATGTGCCAGGCACTTCCCCAGGCAAGGTAATTTTTTTTTTTTTACAGATTTATTTATTTATTTATTTATTTATTTGACAGGCAGAGATCACAAGTAGGCAGAGAGGCAGGCAGAGAGAGAGGGGAAAGCAGGCTCCCTGCTGAGCAGAGAACCCAATGTGGGGCTCAATCCCAGGATCCTGGGACCATGACCTGAGCCGAAGGCGGAGGCTTTAACCCGCTCAGCCTCCCAGGCGCCCCTAGCCAAGGTAATTTCTTCAGTTTCTTTTTGTGGGACAGAGAAGAAATAAACAAGAAAACAAATATATGTGAACTAAATAATTTCACGTAGTAGTAAGTTCTGTGAAGAAAATAAAAATGTGGGAGCCTGGGTGGTTCTGTTGGTTTGGCAACTACCTTTGGCTCAGATTGTGATCCTGGAGTCCCAGGATCTAGTCCCATATCAGGCTCCCTGCTCAGTGGGGAATCTGCTTCTCCCTCTGACCCTTTTCTCCCCTCTCATGCTCTTTCTCCCTCTGAAATAAATAAATCTTTTTTAAAAAAGAAAAGAAAAATGGATATTTGATAAAGAATTAAAAGTGTGGGTGTAGAACTTCTTTAGGTGGGGGATCTCAGCTGTTTTTACAAGGTGATATTTGCCTAAATGCTGATACAAAGGAACCAGTCCTGTGAGGTCAGGGCAGAAGGAAAACCAGGAGCAAAGGTCCTAAGGCAATAACAAGTAGGCAATTTACAGGAAAAGAAATGAGGCCAGTGTATCAGTTACAGTTCTTAGTTACACTCAGTGGAAACAAGTGTAACAATTTAAGGAGAAAAGAAATTCACTGAAAAATACTGGGCAACTCACAGAATCTCTGGGATGGCCAGAGGAGCTAGCTTGGAGAGTATCTGATAAGATGAATTCCGAAAATCCCACCATAGCACTGGTCTAGTGGGGACTTAGCTGCTGCGACTGCTGGTTGGAGATTCACTGGCTTGCATGAAAGACAATATTAACCTCTGCTGGCTCTGAAATTTAAACCTACCTGCCACCATCACCCTGTCCTTATTTGCAGTACCAGCGTCTAATTTAAATCCTGTAGAAGTGCCCCACTAATGCAGACCTTAGATGCATATCTTTGCACTTTTGTACTGATATTTCTATAACCAAATTCCTGGAAGTGCTGGGTTTGAAGAGAAGTGCATGTAATGTTTTTTACTAAATCACATTCCCTGAAATGTGATACTGATTTACACTCCCACAACACAGTAGATGAGTATGCCAGTGTCCTCAAAGCCCTGTCAATTCCGTATTTGTGTTTTAGAGTAGTCTTCTAAAACTGGATACACCTAGGCTTGACTCTGGCTCCGTGACTTAATAATTGTGTGTCATTGGGCAAATTAGTCCATTCCCTGGGTTTCATTTACCTTGTATATATATTACATGCTATATATGATGCCCATGCTGCTGACACTGCTAGTTGTCCCCTAATATCCATTCTCCCCTTTTTCTATATCTGTAAGATCCCAATTTTTAGTTAGATCCATGACTATCCAGAATGAGTACTAAGTTACTAGCTTCTCTTAGTCATAGTCACCATCAAACTCTACAGAATGAGTGTTGCCGGTTTTTAAGACAATACTAGAGATAATAGTGAGGCATTTTTATTTATTTATTTTTTCAAATAGGGTCCACACCCAGCATAGACCCCAGTGCAGGGCTTGAATTCACAACCTTGAGATAGAGACATGATCTGAAATCAAGAGTCAGACACCCAACTGAGACACCCAAGGCACCCCAAATAGTGAGGCACTTTTTAAAGGAATGCTACATCACAAGCATTCTTTATGGTACAGAGGATAACGCTGTGTAGAAAAATTCAGATATATATGCTTCTAAATTAAGGTGATTGAAAATAGACTCTGAATGTGAAGAAAAAATTTAAGTATCTTAAATGATTTATTTTGCTTGCATATCCTTTTTCATATATGGACAGAAGTGGTATATAATTCAGCTCATGTCTAAATTAATCAAAAAGTTATGTTTCAATAAATACACAACAGAAATTCTAAGTGATAAGAAAGTATTGTCACAATTTAATTTGAAGTGGGTTTTTGTATTCTCAGATTCATTTAAAAATATAAACAGTACTGGTCCCGAATCTTCATTCTTACCATCTTCTATAGTACCAGGACTCTCAAATGTAGTAGGACATAGGACTGCTAAAAATAAAGATTCAGACCCTTTGCAGTTAGATCATATGACTTAGTTCTGGCCAATGACACATGAGCGTAAGAGATGGGTGTGGATCTCAAGGCATGCCTTTAAAAGGAAAAGTGGTGCCCTTTCCTTCTACTACACCCATCCCTACTGATCAGAATCAAGATATAGTGATGAGTCATGTTAGGCCATAAACCAAGGGTAGCAAACTCAAAATGACCGAGCAATGAGACAGAAGGAGTTTGGTTTCCTGACACTGTAAGTCACCATACCAATCATGGATTACTTAAATCTACGTTGTTACATAAGGGAGAAATAAATTCCTATCAAGAATATATATGCTGTATCCTGGGTCTCAGGATATAACAGGAGCTGAACCTATACCCTAATGAATACAATTCCCTTCATAGAACTGTGAATATTATTAAACTAGATAATGTATATAAAATATTTAGCAGAGACATGTAATAAATGTGTGCTAAAGTAACTTGCCTTAAAGTCTCAAAACAAGCCATGGCAGGTTATTGTTTTTATTTTTAATTTATTTGACAGAGATCACAAGTAGGCAGAGAAGCAGGCAGAGAGAGAGGAGGAAGCAGGCTCCCCGCTGAGCTGAGAGCCCGATTCGGGGCTCGATCCCAGGATACTGGGATCATGACCTGAGCTGAAGGCAGAGGCTTTAACCCACTGAGCCACCCAGGCACCCCGGCAGGTTTTAAAATTTAGTTAAATTTCCATTTTTCCTTTCTCTGTGCATTTAATAAACACTAACTGAGCTTTTACTATGTGCCCTGGATCCAGAATAGGGAACAAATACAATAATATGGAGTAATTAAATACAGTGAAAAGCAAGGTGCTACAGTAGGGGTGTTTACCCTCCAGGAGCAGGTCTTGAGATGAAGGAAATGTCTGATGTTACTGGGTAAGAGTGAGGAGCAACCAGACATAGGGAGCTCAGATACCAAAACCAGCAGCACGTCTTCACCCCACAGCTCTTTGTATAACACAGAAAACAACCCTGAGCAACTTGCTTTCATCTCTCCTACCAAGAAGGCTGCATTGAGAACTAGCAGGAAATCATAACTGCAAGGATGAGTTCATAGTAAATTACCACAAGCCACTTAAGGAATATAAACTCTGAGAGAAAAACCAAAAAGGAAAACTCACACTCAGTCAAACAACTAATAACTAATACGTAAAATTAATATTCTCAGATAGGAAGGTATTTGATACACAAAGCAAGAACAAATGACTTTTCAAAAAATACTTAAAGATTTTTATAAATGAGAAATATAATTGCTGGGAATAAAAGCTCAATACATGGGCTGAACAGAGAGTAGACATAGCTGAAGATTGGTGTAGTGAGTTGGTCCATGGGACAGCAGGAGGGAATGATAATAAGATAAGAAGAATAGATTGCTGTATATAGGGCTTACTATCTTCAAAGCATTGTTCCAAACTATTTACAGATCTAAAACTCACATAATTCTCATAACAAGACTGTCAGGACCGCACTAGGATTATTCCATCATACTGATGAGAAATATATGGGACAGAAAGTATTATAACTCACCCAAGTTCACACATCTAATAATTAGGATAGCCAGGCTTTGAAACCAGGGGCTGGTTCCAGAGTCTTTTAAACACTAGGCTATTCTGGGATAATGGAATGTTTAAATGAAATATTGAGACATATAAAGGATGAATCCAAAAGCATTAACATTCATGAATTCCAGGAGGAGAGAATACAGGGAATAGAGGGGAAGAAATAACAGATAAAAGATACAAATCCTTGGGGCGCCTGGGTGGCTCAGTAGGTTAAAGCCTCTGCCTTCGGCTCAGGTCATGATCCCAGGGTCCTGGCATCGAGCCCCGCATCGGGCTCTCTGCTCAGCAGGGAGCCTGCTTCCTCCTCTCTCTCTCTCTCTGCCTGCCTCTCTGCCTACTTGTAATCTCTGCCTGTCAAATAAATAAATAAAATCTTTTTTTAAAAAAAGATACAAATCCTTAAATTGAAAGCATCCTTCCTAGTAGAATAAATGAGAAACATGGAAAATAGTATGATGAAGGTTGAACAAATTGTAGTGAAATTTTAGAGAATCAAGAAGGAAAGAGTAGATCTTAATTGTGCTTGCAGGGGGAAAAAAAGGCAACTATTATTTGAGGTGATGAAGTTGTTAACAGCTTCCTTGTAGTAAACAATTCACAATGTATACATATGTCAAAACGTCATGTTGTACACTATATACAATTGGATTTGTCAATTATAACTCAATAAAGCTTGGAAAAGAAGTCCAAAAAGTTGTCCAAAAAGGTATCAGAGATAACCTACAAAAGGGATGAGAGTCATTGAAGTCAGATTTTCGTCAACAATACTGAAATCAAGAAAAAAAAATGAGTATGTTCAACATGTTAAGAAAAAGAATTTTGAACCCAGCATTCTAGAGTTACTCAAAGCATCTTCCAAATTCAGTGGTGAAACAAGAACATTTTAAGACATTTCGATGACTCAAAAATTGATCACCCACAGATCCCCTGAGCAAACTGCCAAAGGAGCTCTTCTACAAAGAGAAGGCAGTGAAATCCAAGAAAAAAAGGTGGACATATATTTAGTAAAATTTATTATTAAGTAAATATTTGTAAAATGCTTTTCAGTAGCACTCTGGCATTGATGTCAGATTGTGTTTTCCAAAAATGGACATAGGAATGCGTTCAGTTCCACACGCTTTTCCAGAAACTTCTCATTCTTCATCAAGAGGGAAAACTCAACACACACAAAACAGACAATCATATTAAAAAATGGGCAGAAGATATGAACAGACACTTCTCCAATGAAGACATACAAATGGCTATCAGACAAATGAAAAAATGTTCATCATCACTAGCCATCAGGGAGATTCAAATCAAAACCACATTGAGATACCACCTTACACCAGTTAGAATGGCCAAAATTAGCAAGACAGGAAACAACGTGTGTTGGAGAGGATGTGGAGAAAGGGGAACCCTCTTACACTGTTGGTGGGAATGCAAGCTGGTGCAGCCACTTTGGAGAATAGTGTGGAGATTCCTCAAGAAGTTAAAAATAGAGCTTCCCTATGACCCTGCAATTGCACTACTGGGTATTTACCCCAAAGATACAGATGTAGTGAAAAGAAGGGCCATCTGTATCCCAATGTTTATAGCAGCAATGGCCACGGTCGCCAAACTGTGGAAAGAACCAAGATGCCTTTCAATGGATGAATGGATAAGGAAGATGTGGTCCATATACACTATGGAGTATTATGCCTCCATCAGAAAGGACGAATACCCAACTTTTGTAGCAACATGGACAGGACTGGAAGAGATTATGCTGAGTGAAATAAGTCAAGCAGAGAGAGTCAAGTATCATATGGTTTCACTTATTGGTGGAGCATAACAAATAATATAGAGGACAAGGGTAGATGGAGAGGAGAAGGGAGTTGAGGGACATTGGAAGGGGAGGTGAACCATGAGAGACTATGGACTCTGAAAAACAACCTGAGGGTTTTGAAGGGGCGGGGGGTGGGAGGTTGGGGGAACCAGGTGGTGGTTATTAGGGAGGGCACAGATTGCATGGAGCACTGGGTGTGGTGAAAAAACAGTGAATACTGTTACGCTGAAAATAAATAAAAAATTAAAAAAAAAGAGGTGTAATTTATTTTCCCTCCCTTTGAAGGTGAGCAGGCTTGTGACTGCTCTGACCAAGAGAGTGCATGGAAATAACGCTATGTGACTTCTGAGAGTCGGTCATAAGGACAGAGCTTTATCCTAGCTCTCTATCTGGGAACTTCGCTTTGGCAAAACCAGGCACCTTGCAGTGAGGGAGCCCAAACTAGTTTACAAAGAGAGGCTGTATGAAGAAGCCAATGTAGAAAGGCAATGCAACTCCCAGCCAGCATCCACCCCCAGACTTCTGAATAAATTAACCATCAGATGATGCTAGTGCCCAGGCTTTGAGTCTTGCAACTGAGATATGAGACATTATAGGGCAGAAGCAAGCCAACCCCTCTGTACCACAATATTCATAAACATAAAAATTGGTTATTTTATAACATTATGTTTTGAGGTATGTTTTTCAGTCATAGCAACCGAAACAGATACCAATGTGGTAGATACTATATATAGGAAAGGAGGCAAGGGAAGTAAAATCATATGTTTTTTGTCATTTGGGGGAATGAAATAAATAGAAAAGTGTTTGTTGAAGATTCTGTGTGTCTCAATATGTAATTTTTGTAAATATTTTGAGCATGCTTGGAAAATACATATTTTCTATGTTGGATTCAAAGGATTACATATATTTACTTAAATTTACATATAAATTTAGATCAGCATTTTTATAACCTTTTTTTTTCCTGGCTGAGCAATCAGTTTCTGAAACAGAGTATGTTAAATCTTTATCCGTGGTTTGCCTATTCTTCCCCTCAATAACAACAGTTTTTCTATATGCATGTGGAGTTATAAAGCTGGACAAAGCAAATGTCATGATTTTGATGATGGATTATTGCCTTTTTCATTAAGAAATTATTTATTTTGTTGTTAATAATTTCACATTAAACTCTATTTTGTCTGATATTATCTTTTGCTAGACTAGGTCTCTGGCATATTTATTACTATTCACATTTAACTTTTCATTGTGGTATTGTTTACAGATTACTCTTATAAACAGAATAAAGCTGATTTTAAAAAATGAAATTCACATCGTTTTATCTAATAACTTAATTATCTTAATTATCAGACATTTTATTAAGCATACTCTGTTCTCTGATAAAGATAATTATCTTTAAAAACTGATAATATAGAAACAATGTTCTCTGACCAACATGAAGTGAAATTAGAAATGAATGCAAAAAGATAGTTTAAAAATTAATTTGGGAAACAAAATCCTCACTTCTAAACCACCCAAGGTCCAAATAAGAAATCAAAATGAAAATTGTGAAATTTTTGAAAATGGAAGGCAATGAAATCATTACCTATAAATAAATAGTGAGATGCAGCTAGTTAAGAGGAGCTTAGAGGGAAATTTATGGTCTTTACATATTAGAACACAAGGAGTATGAAAACAAATACAGTGAACATTTAATTCACAAAGCCAATAATAATATAGCCTAATCCCAGAGAATATAAAAGAAAATAATAAATATGAAAGTGGGATTTAATTATTTAACAAACAAAATAATAAGAAAGAAAATAATACCACCAGAAGGTTTTTAAAAATAATAAATAGATCAATATAAATAGGTAAAGAAACAGAGGGGAGGCCAACATAAAGGATCAAATGAAGAAAATAGCTCTGATGGAGTTAAAGTCCTAGAAGAGTAAATTGAATGGCTATATTCAACAAATTTGTAAAAGCTGCATGAACTATATTATTTTCTAGAAAAATATAAATCCAACAAGCTTAAAAAATCTAGTCAAATAATCATTCAAAAGTCATAATCAGTATTCAAATTTCTTCTCTCTACTGTAAAGATGACATTTCTAGGTAGGTTTAAAGTAGTTCTAGCAAAGTTCCAGGAAAAACTCGTCACTGTCTTATACAAACTGTTGAAAACATTACTTTAAAAAAAGAGGAAGCTATTTAATATTCACGAGGCCATACAAAGTCAATGGAAGAAATTGTAGCCAAATTTCACTTGTGAGCATGGATGTAAATACACTATATCAACAAATTGAATCAAACAGCATAGTAAAAAATATATCCAGGCCAAATTTACATCAGACATTCAACAATGGTTTAACAACTAAAAAGTCTATCAATGTAACTCATCATACTAACACATCAAATTAAAAATACAACCATTTAAATAGTCAATGAATGAGAGAAACTGATGATATTCAGAATCTATTCATGATTTTAAAAAACAACCCTTTAGCAAAGTGTAAACCCTTTATTACTCCTTAATGTTGTAAATGACGTCAATGCAACCCCCCCAAAACATATTAATGATTAAATTTAGAAGTATTTGCATCAAAGTTAGGACATGTATGGATGCCTTTTGTTGTTGTTACTGTTGTTGCTGCTGTTGTTTTACCACCCCCCTCATAAAGAACTCTAAAAGCAACCTGAGAAAAATAAGATGTTATTTTCAAAGGAGTAGCAAATGATTTTTCAGTGCAATCAATGGAAGTCAGAAGGCAATAGATTGAAACCTTTAAGCTGCTGAAAGAAACTATCTATAAAGCTAGAATTCTGTAACCAGCAGAAGTATCCTTCAAGGGGCACCTGGGTGGCTCAGTCATCTGCCTTTGTCTCAGGTCAGGATCCCAGGGTCCTGGGATCGATTCCCACATTGGGCTCTCCCTGCTCTATAGGTATCCTGCTTCTCCCTCTCCCTCTGCTGCTCCCCCTGCTTGTGTCGCCTCTCTCACTGCTTGCCAAATAAATAAATAAAATCTTTTTTAAAAAGTATCTGGGTTCCTGGGTGCCTCAGTGGCTTAAAGCCTCTGCCTTCTGCTCAGGTCATGATCCCAGGGTCCTGGGATCGAACCCCACATCAGGTTCCCTGCTCAGTGGGGAGCCTGCTTCCCCCTCTCTCTCTGCCTGGCTCTCTGCCTACTTGTGATCTCTGCCTGTCAAATAAATAAATAAAATCTTTTTAAAAAAGTATCCTTCAAAAGTAAAGTAACAAAATTAAACCAAAATAAAGACTTTTTCAGCCTTTCTTCCCCAAAACTGAGAGAATGTATTGCAGGCATACTTTCACCAAAAGAAATACTGAAGGGAGTTGTTTAGAGAAAAAGAAAAATGGCTCAAATAGAACAATAAAAATGTGGAAATAGTTCTGAGGAGGATAAATATGTGGCTCTGTAAAAATGAATGTTGACTTTATAAAATGATGATAATAATTCTTGGGGTTTAAAATATATACAGAGGCACCTGGGTGGCTCAGTGGATTGAGCATTGGACTCTTGATCTCAGTTCAGGTCTTGATCTCATGGTTGTGATTTTGAGCCCTGCATCAGGCTCCTTGCTGTGCATGGAGCCTACTTAAAAATAAATAAATAAATAAAATTTTAAGTATATAGAGAATGAAAACCAGCACAACAAAAGGACATACTGGGAGAGTAAATGGATTTAAAATGTGAAAAGTGCTTTCGTTGTTTGTGAAGAGGTGAAATTACTAATTTCAGAGAGACTCTAATCAGTCTAGAGGGCATAATGTAATTTCTCTGGTGAACACTAAATGATTGATTGAAAGCTATATAATCATGAAAGTAATAAGAAAAAATAAATAATAAAAACATTTGAGTCATTTAAAAGGAGAAAAGAATTCATAAATGAATTAGTAAACTGTGAGGAAAGAATGAGGTACGGAGGGGTGCCTGGCCAGCTTAGTTGGTACAGCATGTGACTCTTGAACTTGGGGTTGTAAGTTCAAGACCCACATTGGGTGTAGAGATTACTGAAAAATAAAATCTTTTTAAAAATAGGTACAGAGAGGAAAAAGGGTATAAATGTATATAGGAGTATAAGAGACATAGTAAATAAAGTGGAAAGGTATTATATATTGTCTAATATATGTATAATTGTAGTTGTAATTCCAGAAAGAGGGGCAAGAGAATGGGACAGAAACAGTTCTTGGAGAGATCATGGCTGAGATTTTTCACAAGGTGAAAAGTGTTTCCTAGCCTCACAGTAATCTCCACTGATTTCTACCTTCTGGTATTCTCCTCCCACGTGTGATTTCCTCCCACATTGTAGAGGGCTGATCTGAATAACCAATAAGATTGTGGAAATGATGGAGTGAGACTTCCAAAGCAAGGCCATAAAAGACATGTGCTTTCTCTCTTGCTCTCTCAGATCCCTTTCTCAGAGAAACTACCATGTCATGAAGACATTCCAGCAGTCCTTTGGTGGCAAATGTGTCAAGGGACTGAGATCCACTGCCAGAGACCAGTATACACTTGGTAGACATAAGTAAGCTACATTGGAAGCAGATCTTCCAGGCCTCATTAAACTTTCAGATAAATACATTCCTAGCTGACATCTTATATTTAACCTCAGGAGAGACCTTGAGTTAAAACCATCAAGCTAGGCCACTTCCAGATTTACCACCCACATGGACTATATGAGATCATAAATGTTAATTGAATAATGCCACTAAGTTTGGGGTAATTTGCTATGCAGAAACAAACAACACATACAGATTTCTGAGGCCTGGAAGTGGAGTTTGGCTATAATGACAACATAAAATATGGAATGGGTTTGAACGAGGCAGTCAGTGGTACCTGGGTTAGGGAAAGTGGGAAGAGCCTTTATATGTCTGTTAGTAGAAGCCTGATGGCCTTCATGGAATGAGCAGGTGAGGACTTAACTGAAAGTGAGCTGAAGTCCACTGAATGTTGAAAAAAGTGGATCCAAGTTGTGTGGAAACAAAGTTTAGCAAACAAGTGCATGTAGTAACATGGAATTTAGGAAACTTATCAGATAAGCTGGGTGATCTAGCTAAGGAGAAATTCCAGGCCAAATACTAAGAGTGCCTTATTTCTTCTTTTGTCTTATACTAAAATATAAAAGTGGAGACATAAGCCAAAGGTAAACTGTTTTGAAAAGTGGGTTGAGAAGAGTCAGAAATCAGTGAATTAAAAATTCCCAACCTCTCCAAATGACACATAATGCTAAAATTAAGAAATGCTTCCAAGCAAAATTCAAACCCAGGGCACTTTCAGAAAACATGATCTAATAATGAAGTTAAAAGTATTACTGTAAGAGGTGTCTGGATGGCTCAGTCAGTTAGGTGTCTGAATTTGGCTCAGGTCATGGTCTCGGGGTCCTGGGATCAAGTCTTGATTGGTGGGGAGCCTGTTTGTCCCTTTTCCTCTGCTCCTCCCCCATTCATGCTCTCTCTCTCTCAAATAAATAAATAAAATCTTTTTTAAAAAAAGTATTACTGCAAAGTCCTTTTGAAGGTCTCAAAATGATCCAAGGTGATGTCTTAGTGACATTCAGAGAATAGGGATTATATGAAGCTTAAGTGTGTTTCTCCTCAGCAGTATCAGCAGAAGCCCAAGGTAAGGAAGGGCTTACCTCAAAGAGATTTGTGGTGCGTCTTTTGTCTAGTGGAGTAAACTCCAATAGCATCCACAAAGTTATAAAGATATTTGTATTAGCAGAAACACCACTGATTTGGACGTAAAGAATCAGAGACAGTAACAAGGAAAAGAGGCTTTAGATTCTGAAACTTCTATAAGCAGGAAGCAAGCTGAGAAAATCATGCAACCAAAAACAGTGGTATGTTTTATAAAAAAGAAAGGATAACTCAAGTAGAAGAGGCAAGAGCCCAGAGGGAGGAGCCATGACATATGGAGAATCATTTCTTTGTAGGAGTAGAAATGAGTTCTAATCAGAGAACTTTTAAACTTTGCTCCGTCAGTTTTCTGAATTGCTGTGGACCATGTGTTGTGACCTTTTCTCCTTTCTGGACAAGAACATTCATAGCACTTAGCCTCTGCTGTACCAACCATTCTATGTTTGGCATGGAAGGGGCAAATAACTTGTCTCTTTAGTTCACATAGCTTCAGATGAAAAGGAACAGCACTCAATGGGATTTTAATAAGGACATATGTTCAAGGAGACTCATGCTCACCTGGACCTGATCTAGGTATAGAATTTTGGACTTTGAACTCACGCTGTAATTGGATGAATCTTTTGAGGATGAGTGTGTGTTGCATATGAGAGTGAGAGAGGGTAGAACGTGGTATCCAGCCACCAAGATGGCCTCCAGTGATTCTTGTCTCTCGTATTAACACACTTGTGTAGTCCCCTCCCACATCGAATATAGTTGAATATACAGCCAATAGGATATCGTAGAAATGAGGAAGTGTGACTTCTAGACTGTCTTGAAACACAATGTGTCTTCCATCTTGTATTCTCTTGGATCACTTGCTTTAGTGGAAGTCAGCTGCCATGCCAGGAAGGACACTTAACTAACACTATGGACGGGTCCATGTGACATTGCATTCAGATCACCTGCTAATAATTAGCATTATTTACTCACCAAACATCGGAGTAAGACACCCTGGGAATAGACCCTTATCCCTAGTCAAACTTTCAAATGTCTGCAGTACTGGCAGGCATCCTGACTACTATCACATGTGAGACTCTATGCCAGAAACGTTTGGTAGAACTGCTTCCAGATTCCTCACCTACACACACTGTATGAGATTATAAATGTGTCTTGTTTTTTTCTGCTAAGCTTTAGGTAATTTCTTGCATTTATAAGTAGCTAAAACATGAAAAATTTCCAAAACTGAGGGTTTTTTTTCACATTTAAAAAACTCCACAAGCAGGATAAATAATGTAAGAAAATCATACTAAACACATAAGAACAAAACTGCTGAAGTCCAAGACAAAAGGAAATTTTTTTCAAGCAAAATTTTCTTCTTACAAAGATTTTAAGACATGTTATCTTCAATGGAACAAAAATTGGAGAGATACTATGACTTTGCAATAGGAACAATGGTGACTAGAGACCAAATAAAGATAATTTCAACACAGTGCAAGAGAATAATGGCCAACCTAGAATTCCATATCAAGCAAAAAGAAGGTGAAATAAATATATCTTCAGAAAAAAGACCCCTGAAAATATATTGTCACCAGCAAATCCACTTAGCAGACATAATAAAGGGTATTTCTTTTAGACAGAAGGAAAAGGATCCCAGATAGAATCTTGGAGTCGCAGGATATGAGAAAGCAAGAAATTTGAATCAATTATAAAACAGTAATGACAATGTATTTCAGGGTTTAAAACATAAGGAGAATTAAAATACATGAACAAAAATAGCGCATAAGTCAGGAGAGACAGGATTAAACTGAGATAAAATGTTCTCTATTCATTGTCCAGGAAAAGGACAAAGTACTAATATACAATAGACAGTAATAAGTCAAGGGTGAATAAAATAAACTATAGGTAAAACACTTAAATAAGGACAAAAATAAATAAATGCCAAGTTGATCAAAGACAGAAAAAAAATTAATCTATTCAAAAGAAGAGAAGAAAAGGAAAACAGAGAACACAGAAAAGGAAGGACAAAAAAACCCCAATACATGGTAGATCTAAATTCACAAAGGACCATGAAAATCCCCAAGAATTTGTAAGAATAAGAAGGGAAAGGTGGAAAGAATTTCTCCTCATATATCAAGACTTATATAAAGTTACAGTAATTAAAACAGGGTTTGGGACACCTGGGTGGCTCAGTCAGTTAAGCGTCTAATTCTTGATCTCAGCTCAGGTCTTGATCTCAGGGTTGTGAGTTCAAGCTCTGCACTGGGCTCCACACTGGGCATAGAGCCAACTTAAGAAAAAAAAAAAAGGACAGTGTTCTCTTGATGTAAGTATAGAGAAATAGACCAATTGGCCAGAAGATAGTCTGAAATAGACTACATTCATGTAGACACTTGATTTATTGAAAAAAAAAAAAAGTTCTATAGAACAGTAGTGGAAGGTATGTCTTTTCAATAAGTAACATTGGGCAAATTGGATATCTCCATGTCAAACAAATGAAGCAACTTCTACTTCTAAATGTGAAAAGTAAGCAATAACACTTCTAGAAGGTAATATATGAAAAACATTTTCTTGCTTTGGTGGGGACACAATTCTTTCATTAAAAAAATTGAGATATAACTGACATAACATTATGTTAATTTCATGTGTACAATATAATGATTTGATATATGTATATATTGTGAAATGATCATCACAATACACATAATTAACATTTATTACTACACATAGTTATAAATTTTTTTCTTTTGATGAAAATTTTTAGGATCTACTCTCTTAGAAACTTTTGAATATACAATACAGTATTATTAGCTATAGTCACTGTGCTGTATATTACATCCCCAGAGCTTATTTATCTTTTAACTGGAAGTTTGTACCCTTTCATCACTTTGACCTATTTTACCCAACCCCCATCTCTGAAAACCACAATACATTGTTCATATCTATGATTTTGATGGATTCTTTTTAATTCTACATGTAAATGAGATCATACAGTATTTGTTTTTCTGTCTGACTTACTTCATTTAGCATAATGCCCTCAAAGTTCATCCACGTTGTCACAAATGGCAAGATTTCCTTCTTTTTAATGGCTGAATAATATTCCATTACATATATGTATGTGTATGTATATATATGTGTGTGTGTGTGTGTGTGTATATATATATATATATCACATTTTCTTTATCCATTCATCCATTAATGGACACTTAGATTGTTTCCATGTCTTGGCTATTGTAAATAATGGTGCAATGACCGTGAAGGTGAAGATATCTTTTTGAGTTAATGTTTTCATTTCTTTCAGATAAATGCTCAGAAGAGGAATTGTTGGATCATATGGTAGTTCTGTATTTCATTTTTGGGGGAGCCTCCATACCACTTTCCACAGTGGCTACACAAATTTACACTTCCAACAACAGTGCACTACTGTTCCCCTTTCTCTACATCCTCACATAGTTCTTAAACAATATGAAAAAACACTAAGTCTAAAAGAAAATATCAGTAAGTTGGACTACATTAAAATTTAAAAGTTCTATTCATCAGAAAATATCACTAAAGGAAATCCTACCATTTTAAATAACATGAATGAAACTGTAAGACATTATGCTAAGTCAAATAAATCAGTCACAGAAGGACAAACACTGCCTCATTCCTCTTATAAGAGACATCTAAAACAGTCAAACATATAGAATTAAACAGAATGGTGGTTACCATGGGATGAGGGAAGGGAGTTTTTGAATGAGTACAAAGCTATACAGTTACACAAGATGGGTAAGTTCCAGGGATCTGCCATACAACATGGTGGCTATAGTTAACAACATGGTATTAAAAATGTGTTGGGAGTAGATCTCATGTTAACTGTTCTTAAAATAAAATAAAAGAAACCACAAAAAGACATAGGGAAACATTTGAAGGTGATGGATATGTTTATTACTTTGATTTTGGTGATAGTAACATGAGTGTACACATAATGTCCAAATGCACTGAATTGTATACATACATTGTGTGCAGTTTTTTGTATATCAGTTGTACTTCAATAAAGCTGTGGGGAAAGAGAGATTGAAAACAATCCATGAAGAAAGAGAATATATTTACAACACATTTAACCTACAAAGAACTCATATCCAAAATACTGTATATAAAGAACACCTATAAATCAGTAAGTCATTCAAAAAAATTAAAAAGTGGGCAAAGACTTAGACATCTCATGGAAGAGAACCCAGCTAGCCAATGAATATATGTAAAGATGCTCAATCTCATTATTTTAAAGAGCAGAATACAAATCCAACCACAATGACAAATAGTAGTGTACATTTGAAACCTAGTACTCTCATACATTCCTAGTCGGAAAACAAATTAGTAGAATCATTGAGTGATGATTTGACAAAGTATGCTAAAAATAAATATACACAATCATGTGATGTAGCCAGTCCATTCCTGGGTATTTAGCCAACATTAATGTGTGCACAATTATACATGTATAAGAATGTTTATACAACCTTATTTGTGATTATTCCATATTGGAAGCTGTCCAACTGTCCATCAGCAAGAAGAAGGATAAATATAACATGATATATTCATACACTGTAATGTTTCACAGTTATTTAAAGATTATTATCGCTACACAAGAAGATGGGTGACATGTTGAATGAATAAATACAAGCATATCATACTGTATAATATCATTTATATAAGGTTACAAAACAAGCTAAACTAATTTACGGTGACTATAAGTCAGGAAAGTGATTACCTCTTGGGAGGGGAGAGAGTGTGGAGTTTGAGGGAGGTCCTGAAGGAGTCTCTTGGATGCTGACAATTTTTTTTTCTAATTTCTGTGTTGATTGCCTGGGTGTTTTTGCTGGGAGAAAAATCATTGCACTATACATCTGTGATTTTTCCATTTCTCTATATTAGAAAAAACATTTCATTAAAATGTTTAAAATGAACTCACTCTTCCTAGGACACCAACTACATAAAAACACCAATTCTTGGCAGGCATGTAATGGCAGATGTCCTGACAATAGTTGCTGGCCCTGCTACTTGCTTGTCCCCAGGGAATAATGTTTTCCCTGGTCTCCAGTTGAGTTTCTTACTTTTCCACCAGATTAGCAATATTTTAAAGACATTTTTGAAATCCAAGTAGCATTTTTCAGGACTTAGTACTGGGAGATGTTTCTCTACACATATAACCTACAAAAAAAGTTTCAGAAGATGTTAAATTATATGAATTCAACAATCTATTTTCTCTGAAGTCAGACAGTATTACTTTATGAAAACATTGGTATTTATTACAGAAAAGCTGGCCATTGAAACATGATTCTATCAAAACACAACTCTTCTGAGGTGGAAGGAAAAAGATGGTAGAGGAGTCTGAGACCTAAATTTCATCTGGTCCCAGGAATTCAGCTAGATAGTTACCAAACTATTCTAAACACCTACAAATTCAACAGGAGATTGAAGAAAAGAATAGCAGCAATTCTATGAATGGAAAAGCGACCACTTTCTGGAAGATAGGACATGTGGAGAAGTGAATCTGAGGCAATATATTGAAGATAGACGGTGGGGGGAGGAAGCCTCCATCAGCCAGCTCCTAGCAAAGGATAGAGCAGCAGAGCACACAATCGTAACTTTTAGAAGTCTGCTCCGCTGAGGGGTAGGGGTGGGAAGTGGTGGTGGGGGGGTGTTAGAAGCCCCAGTGGGACAGTGTGGTCTCAGGACCCTCAGGGTCACAAAAATACCAGGAGTTCCTGAGTGTGGCAGATCTCCCAGGTATTAGAGTGGGGAAGCTGGCTGCAAAGACAGAGCCGAGCAATGGGCTCTCAGCTCAGGGCTGCCATAAGCCATGATCTGCAGCACAGTCAGGCCACTACTCTTTCATCAGGGACCCACAAGTGGCAGATCTGGGGAGACTCCCCTGCCTCCCCCAAGGGGAGCAGCACAGGAGTGTGCTGCTAGAATCTGCTGGATTTGAAAACTCCAAATGGGGTTGTGTACCAGAGACATTGAGCGTCACAGGCCAGGCGAGCACAGAGTGCAGCCAGAGACGAGGGAGATGGGAGGGATTGACGCTTTTCTCTGAGGGTGCACTTAGGAGGGAGGCCCCGAGTTCTCAGCTCCTCTGGGCCAGAGATTGGTAAGCTGTCATCTTCATTCCCATCCTCCAAAGCTCTACAGAAAGTGTTCAGGGAATAAACGTTCCTGAGATCAAAACCAAGCAGATTGCTTAGCCTGGCCCCTGGCAAGGGTGGTGCAGTTCTGTCTTGGGCAAAGACACTCTAGACTCAACGCAATAGGACCCTCCCCCAGAAGATCAAGAACATCCAGCCAAGACCAAGTCCACCGATCAATGAGAACTGCAAAACTCCACTGCTAGGGCAATACAAAATATAGAATTCATGGTTTTTCCCCCATGATTCTTTAGTCTTCAAAGTTAATTTTTAAAATTTTCTTTATTTTTTCTTTTTTCTATTTTTTAAGTTCTCTTCTTTCCTATTTTAACCAACATCTTATCTTATCAATTCTTTTTTTTAATCTTTTTAAATTTTCATTTTTACACTCATATTCTATCTCTTCATTGTATTTAACCTTATTTTTGGTATATATATAAGTTTTTCTTTCTGTAAAATTTTGGGATACAGTTTCTTCTAACAGACCAAAAAATACCCTAAATCTAGTGTATGTCTTTGTTCTAGTCTCCTGCCTGATCACATTCTCTCCTTTTTTTTTAAATTTTTTTTTCTTTTTTCAACCAACTTCTTATCTTATCAATTCCTTTTTAAAAATCTTTTAGGGGCACTTGGGTGGCTCAGTCATTAGGCGTCTGCCTTCAGCCCGGGTTGTGGTCCCAGGGTCCTTGGATGGAGCCCCACGATGGGCTTTCTTCTCCACGGGAAGCCTGCTTCTCTACAGTCACAGTCCATCCCTTCATCATATTTACCCTTATTTGTGTAAATATATACATATATATATATTTTTCTTTCTTTAAAGTTTGGAAGCCAGTTTCCTCTAGCATACCAAAGTACATCCAAAATCAAGTGTGTGGCTCTGTTCTAGTCACCAACCTGATCATATTCTTTTTTTTTTTTTCTTCCACTTTCTTTTCCCCCAGTTTCAGGTCTCTTCTGATTTTTTTAGTGTATATTTTTCTGGGGTCATTGTTACCCTTTTAGCATTTTGTTCTCCCACTCATCTGCTCTTCCCTGGATAAAATGACAAAATGGAAACGCTTACTTAAAAAAAAAAAAAAAAAAAAGAACAAGAAGCAGTACCGACTGCCAGAGACCTAATCAATATGGACATTAGTAAGATGTTGGAACTAGAGTTCAGAATGATGATTATAAAGATACTAGCTGGGCTTGAAAAAAGCGTAGAAGATACTAAAGAATCCCTTTCTGGTGAAATACAAGAACTAAAATCTAACCAAGTTGAAATTTAAAAAGCTACTAATGAGATGCAAACAAGAATGGAGGCTCTGACTGCTACGATAAATGAAGCAGAAGAGAGAATTAGTGATATAGAAGATCAAATGATGGAGAATAAAGAAGCTGAGAAAAAGAGAGATAAACAACTATTGGATCATGAGGGGAGAATTCAAGAGATAAGTGATACCATAAGATGAATCAATATTAGAATAATTGGGATCCCAGAAGAAGAAGAAAGAGAGAGGAGGCAGAATGAATACTGGAGCAAATTATAGTGGAGAACTTCCCTAATTTGGGGAAGGAAACAGGCATCAAAATCCAGGAGGCACAGAAAACCCCCCTCAAAATCAATAAAAATAGGTCAACACCCCATCATCTAATAGTAAAATGTACAAGTCTCAGAGACAAAGAAAAAATCCTGAAAGCAGCTCGGGCAAGAGGTCTGTAACCTACAATGGTAGAAATATTACATTAGCAAAAGACCTATTCACAAAGACCTGACAGGCCAGAAAGGACTGGCATGATATATTCAGAACACTAAAAGAGAAAAATATGCAGCCAAGAATACTATATCCAGCTAGGCTGTCTTTGAAAATAAAAGGAAAGATAGAAAGATTCTAGGACAGGAGCACCTGGGTGGCTCAGATGGTTAAGCGTCTGCCTTCGGCCCAGGTCATGATCTCAGGATCCTGGGATTGAGCCCACATCGGGCTCCCTGCTCAGTGGGAAGCCTGCTTCTGCCTCTCTCTCTCTGCCTGCCTCTACCTACTTGTTATCTCTCTCTCTCTCTCTGTCAAATAAATAAATAAAATCTTTAAGGAAAAAAAAAGCTTCCAGGACAAACAAAAACTGAAAGAATTTACAAACACCAAACCAGCCCTACAGGAAATGTTGAAAGGGCTTCACTAAGCAAAGAAAGAGAGCCTAGAAATAACATAGACCAGAAAGGAACAAAGACAATATACAGTAACTGTCACCTTACAGGCAATACAATGTCACTAAATTCATACCTTTCAATAGTTACCCTGAATGTCAATGGGCTAAATGCCCCGATCAAAAGACACAGGGTATCAGAATGGATAAAAAAACAAGACTCATTGATATGCTGTCTGCAAGAGACTCAACTTAGACCCAAAGACACCTCCAGATTTAAAGTGAGGAGGTGGAAAACTATTGACCATGCTAATGGACATCAAAAGAAACCTAGGCAGGCAATCCTTATATCAGACAAATTAGATTTTAAACCAAAGACTATAATAAGAGATGAGGAAGGACACTATTTTTCATACTTAAAGGGTCTGTCCAACAAGAAGATATACCAATTTTGAATATTCCCCTAATATGGGAACAGCCAATTATATAAGCCAATTAATAACAAAATCAAAGAAACACATAGACAATAATACAATAATACTAGGGGACTTTAACACCCCGCTCACTGAAATGGACAGATCATCCAAGCAAAAGATCAACAAGGAAATAAATGCTTTAAGTGACACACTGGACAAGGTGGACAGAATGCAAAGCAACAGAATACACATTCTTCTCTAGTGCATAAGGAACATTCTCCAGAAGAGATTACATCCTGGGTCACAAATCAGGTCTCAAATGATACCAAAAGATTGGGATCATTCCCTGCATATTTTCAGACTACAATGCTTTGAAACTAGAAACTTTGAAATTAGAACTCAACCACAAGAGGAAAGTTGGAAAGAACTCAAATACATGGAGGCTAAAGAGCATCCTACTAAAGAATGAATGGGTCAACCAGAAAATTAAAGAAGAATTATAAAAATTCATGTAAAAAAATGAAAATGAAAACACCACTGTCCAAAATCTTTGGGATACAGCAAGGCAGTCCTGAGAGGAAAGTATACAGCAATTAAAGACTTTCTCAAGAAACAAGAAAGATCTTAAATACACAACCTAACCCTATACCTATAGGAGCTGGAGAAAGAACAACAAAGAAAGCCTAAACCCAGCAGGAGAAGAGAAATCATAAAGATCAGAGCAGAAATCAATGAAATAGAAACTAAAGGAACAGTAGGACAGATCAAAGAAACCAGGATCTGGTTCTTTGAAAGAATTAATAAGATTGATAACCCCCTGGCCAGACTTATCAAAAAGAAAAGAGAAAGGACCCAAGTTAATAAAATCATGAATGAAAGAGGAGTTATCATAACCAACACCAAAGAAATACAAATAATTATAAGAATATATTATGAGCAACTATATGCCAGCAAATTAGACAATCTGGAAGAAATGAATGCATTCCCAGAGCGTATAAACTACCAAAACTGAACCAGGAAGAAATAGAAAACCTGAACAGATCCATAACCAGTAAGGAAATTGAAGCAGTAATCAAAAATCTCCCAACAAAGAAGAGCCCAGGACCAGATGGCTTCCCAGGGGAATTCTACCAAACATTCAAAGAAGAATTAATACCTATTCTCCTGAAACTGTTCCAAAAAATAGAAATGGAAGGAAAACTTCCAAATTCATTTTATGAGGCCAACATTGCCTTGATCCCAACACCAGACAAAGGCCTTATCAAAAAGGAGAATTACAGACCAATATCCCTGATGAATAAGGATGCAAAAATTTTCACCAAAATACTAGCTAAGAGGATCCAACAGTATAGTAAAATGATTATTCACCACAACCAAGTGGGATTTATTCCAGGGCTGCAAGATTGGTTCAACATCCACAAGTCAATCAATGTGATACAATACATTAATAAAAGAAAGAACAAGAACCATATGCTACTCTCAAAAGATGCAGAAATAGCCCTTGACAAAGTATAGCATTCTTTCTTGATCAAAACTCTTTGCAGTGTAGGGATACAGGGAACATACCTCAATATCATGAAAGCCATCTACAAAAACATTGTTTTTAAGATTTCACTTTCTAAAGATCATTCAACATTCCTTCACTTTCTGTTTTTCATTTTAAATCAAATTTTATCCATTTGGGGATAGTGTTCAGGTATTTTTTCCGTAGCTTATTATCAGTTATTACTCAAAGATTTATATCCTAATGATAGGCAGGTTTAATATGTTTTTTAAAAATATATATTTACATATTTTAAAAATTGTGTTTTACATGGTGTTTTGTAACATATTATATATGTTTAATGTTCCTGTTTTCAAAATTCCACTGAGCTTGAAACTTTTAAAGAAAGTACTCATCTTGATATCCATATTTCAATACTATGTGAAGTGAAATGCAATCCTGTTTATAGGGTCATTTTGTCCTGGTTTTGGAATCATTAGATTGTATGGTGTTGATTCTAAGAAATGTGTTAAGAGTTTCTTTGTGTCTTAAATTGGTTTAAGTTTTGTAAACACTCTATTTGTCTATTCTTAGCTTTTAAGGAAGGAATATATAAATTAGATCAAGCCTGCTGATATCTTTATTAAATTTTTTTCTGTGGGTCCTATCAGTTTCTTATAGATTTTTATTTATTTGTCAGACAGAGAGAGAGAGAGAGAGAGAGAGAAAGGGAGAGAGAGAGAGAGAGAGAGAGAGCGCGTGAGCAGGGGGAGAAGCAGGCAGAGGGAGAAGCAGACTCCTCGCTGAGCAAGGAACCCAGTGCGGGACTTAATCCCAGGACCCTAGGGTCCTGACCTGAGCTGAAAGCAGATGCTTAACCCACTGAGCCACCCAGGCCCTGCTTGACATACCAGTTTCTGATAGAGATGTATTAAAACCTCCCTCTATGATTGTGGATTTCTCAATGTTTTTCTTTTCTTTTTTTATTTGTTTTGTACCTTGGTGTTTTTTTTTCCCTGTTTTTTTATTAGTTTCATAGGTAGAATTTAGTGATTCATTAGTTACACATAACACTCAGTGCTCATTACATCAAGTGCCCTCCTTAATGCCCATCACCTGATCATCCCTTTCCCCCATCCACCACCTCTTCAGCAACCCTCAGTTTGTTTCCTAGAGCTCAGCATCTCTTATGGTTTGCCTCCTTCTCAGTTTTCATCTTATTTCATTTTTCCTTCCCTTCCCCCATGTTCATCTGTTTTGTTTCTTAAATTCTGCATGTGAGTGAAATTGTATCATATTTGTCCTTCTCTGACTCAATGTTCTTTTAATAGTTAGTTTTTGCTTCATAAATTCTAATCTTGTGTTGTTAGTTATAAATGAGTTCAGGATTGTGATACCTTCTTGGTTGGTTGTTCCTTTTACTGTTAATATGTAGTGACTCTTAAATTTCTATTATAGCTTCTATCTTTAAATTCTATTTTGGTTGCAATATTTTTAACCTATCTTTCTTTAGTGTTTTCTTGGTGTATCTTCCTATTCTTTACTTTCAGATTTTATGGTTTTAAGTTTTCTCTTGTAAGCAGCATAGAGATGGAATTTATATTTATGATTTTTTCTGATAATCTGTCTTCCAATATTTAAGCTTACTCTACTGAAATGATTATTGATATATTTGGACTTATTTTTGTTTACCCTGGTACTTTCATTTTCTATTCATTAACTTTTACCATTGTATCTCTTTCTCTTTTTTTTAAATTTTGGATTGAAAAAAATTTACTGTCTTTTTATTCCTTTCTTGGTTGGGAAACTATAGCATATTTGTCTATTCTTTTAACAGTCATCTTCATTTTTATTTTATTTTATTTTTAAAGATTTTACTTATTTATTTGACAGAGAGAGATCACAAGTAGGCAGAGAGGCAGGCAGAGAGAGAGGGAAGCAGGCTCCCCGCAGAGCAGAGAGCCCGATGCGGGACTCTACCCCAGGACCCCGAGATCATGACCTGAGCCGAAGGCAGACGCTTAACCCACTGAGCCACCCAGGCGCCCCTCATCTTCATTTTTAAAGTACATACATGTTTTCTTACGATGTCTATAATTACTCAATATTTCCATCTTCTGAGTGCAACATGACCTATTCATTGAACACCAATCCAACCCCAAATCCAGTAATTGTTATATAAATTTAATAACAAATAAATAATAATAAATAAATAATAAATAATAAAATTTTTCAAAAATAAGAAAATGTGCTTTTTTGAAGCGTTCGTTAATTTACAGACATATTTTATAAGCTTCAGAACTCACCATTTTTGTTAAATGTTAACATTTAACATTTAACATTAACATTTAACATTAATGTTAAACCTTCTCTCCAGGCTTACTTACCTTCTGGCTAAAGTTCATTCTTTGAATACTACTTTAAGGAAGTAAATTAGCTTAATCTTCATATGATAGCAATTATCTTTATTTTGCCCTCATTATAATAGTTTCCCTAGTTATGAAGCTGTAGGTTGATAGTCAATGTCTCTTAACATTTCAAAGGATTAAGTTATTGTCTTATGACATCTACTATAGAATCGGAAAAGTTTGTTTTTAGTCTGTCATTTATATTTAATCAGTATTTTCTAGCTGAAATTTTTAAACAAATTTCTCTGTATTTTTGACATTCTTAAATTTCACTGTGGTGTGCCTAGGTAAGTTTTTATTTATCTTACTGACTGCTTGTAGTATATTTTAAAATGAAGGACTCTTGGGACACCTGGGTGGCTCAGTTGGTTAAGCGGCTGTCTTCGGCTCAGGTCATGATCCCAGCGTCCTGGGATCCCACATCGGGCTCCTTGCTCAGTGGGGAGTCTGCTTCTCCCTCTGCCTCCGCCTGCCACTCTGTCTGCCTGTGCTCGCTCTCTGGCTCTCTCTCTCTGACAAATAAATAAATAAAATCTTTAAAAAAAAATAATAAAATGAAGGACTCTTAGATATCTTTAATTTTTTAAAAAAGGTTACCTTTTGTCTGTTCAAATGCTATTTTTCCACAATTAATACATTTGCATACTTCTGGTACTTTTCCAATAGATGTGTGTTGGAGATTTTATTTATTTATTTGACACAGAGAGAATTAGCTGGGGGAGCTACAGGCAGAGGGAAGCTCTCTGCTGAGCAGGGAGCCCCATGTGGGACTTGATCCCAGGACTCTGGGATCATGACCTAAGCTGAAGGGAGGTGCTTACCCCACTGAGCCACCCAGGCATCCCTGTTGGAGACAATCTATCTCCATGTGTGTTAACTTCTTTTTCATGTGTTTTAATGTATTTATCTCCCTTTGCTGCATTTTGGGAAAATTCTTCAGGCCTATCTTCACATTTATTCTCTTTTTTGTTGTAGCCACTGTAGACTTTATCCAGGCTGTAACAGATTATTTCAGTGGCTGTTCCAGGATTTTCTCATCGAATTTTTTTTTTTTTTAAGATTTGTTTATTTATTTGAGAGAGAGAGAAAGAGAGCATGAGCAGGAGGGGCAGAAGGAGAGGGTGAGAGAACCTCAAGCAGACTCCCCATTGAGTGCAGAGCCCCACTCTGATGCCTGATGTGAGGCTGGATCCCAGCACCCTGAGATCACAGCCTGACCTGAAGTTGGACGTTTAACTGACTGAGCCATCCATATGCCCCTGCCTGTTCTTTTTAATAACATCATTTCTACATTTACCTTTGTAAGGCATTTCATTTTCTTCCAGAGTGAATTTACATTCTAAAATTTGATTTTGTAGGTTAATGTCATAGTATTACATTACTTTATGGAATTTAGAGTTTAATTTAAATCAGTGGGAAGTTTATCTTTTGTTATTCCCCTCCCTTCTTCTCTCTCTTCTCTGTTTAGTTATTTTGAAGCTCTCTTTCTGAGCCTATCCCAGCAGATGGGGTGAACAAGATTTTATATTACAGATCATAGGTCCTCTGTTCCAGAGTAAGTTGAGACTATCACAGCTCACCATAGAACCAATGGATGATATATTTTTTTTATTATGTTATGTTAGTTACCATAAAGTACATCATTAGTTTTTGATGTAGTATTCCATGATTCATTGTTTGCATGTGATACCCAGTGCTCCAAGCAATCCATGTCCTCCTTAATACCCATCACCAGGGTCACCCATCTCCTCACCCCCTCTCCCTTCTAAAACCCTCAGTTTGTTTCTTGGAGTACATAGTTGCTCATGGTTTGTTCCCCCTCCCCCCATCTTCATTTTCCCCTTCCTTCTAATGCCTGCCAAGCTATTCCTTATGTTCCACAAATAAGTGAAACCATATGATAATTGACTTTCTCTGCTTCACTTATTTCACTTAGCATAATCTCCTCCAGTCCCAACCATGTTGATACAAAAGTTGGGTATTCATCATTTTTGATGGCTGAGTAATATTCCATTGTGTATATGGACCACATCTCCTTTATCCATTTGGCTGTTGAAGGGCATCTTGGCTCTTTCCACAGTTTGGCTATTGTGAACATTGCTGTATCTTTGGGGTAAATACCCAGTAGTGTAATTGCTGGGCCATAGGGTGGTTCTATTTATAATTTTTTGAAGAACATCCACATTGTCTTCCAAAGTAGCTGTACCAGCTTGCATTCCCACCAACAGTGTTAGAGGGTTCCTCCTTCTTCACAACCTCTACAACACTTGTTTCTTGCCTTGTCAATTTTTGCCATTCTAACTGGGGTAAGGTGGTGTCTCACTATGGTTTTGATTTGAATCTCCCTGATGGCTAAAGATGATGACCATTTTTTCATGTGGCTGTTAGCCATTTGTATGTCTTCTTTTGAGAAGTGTCTGCTCATGTCTTCTGCCCATTTTTTGACTTGAGTATTTGTTTTTTGGGTGTTGAGTTTAAGAAGTTCTTTATAGATCTTGGATATCAGCCCTTTGTCTGTAGCATCATTTGCAAATATCTTCTCCCATTCCGTGGATTGCCTCTTTGTTTTGTTCTTGGGACTTCCTGGATTTTCTTGTTCTTTCTCCTGACTTACATTTCCTGTTTCCTAGTTTCTATGTCTTACTCTTTACTGTGAAGAAGAATTATTTTAGTGAAGCATTACTTTCTTGGTAAAGAGTAAGAGAGAGGTAAATTTTGGAGAATTTGCCTTTGTGAAAATGTCTTGATCCCATTCTTATGTTTAATTGATAGTTTGACTGATTATAGAACCCTGTGTTGGAAAAAAATGTTAAAGGTATTTAGAATTAGAATTTGAATTAGAATTCAAAGTCCACTCCACTGTGGACTAGCTATTTGTGTTATTGTTGAGAACGCTGATTCTATTTTTATTCACAATCCTTTGCATGTGACCTGCTTTTTCTCTCAGAAAGATTTTAGGTGTTTTATATCCTGAATTTTACAGTGATAAATCTTGGTGTGTCATTGTTGTGGGCATTCAGTGAGTAAATTCAGGATGGAAATTCATGTCCTTCAGTTCTAGGACATTTTCTTATATTATTTATTTAATAATTCTTTCTTATTTCTCTCTCTTTTTTTATTTTCTAGAGCTCCTATTAATTGGATGTTAGATTTTAATTTTTTTATGTTTTCTATTTTTTAATTCTGATTTTTTTTTCCATTTTGGGGAGACATTTTTTACAACATTATTTTCAAAACTGCTTATTGCCTATTTTACAGCATACTTTAAATTTTCAAGAGCTCCTTCTTAGTCTTAGGATATCTCCTTCTCACAGTATTTCTGTTCTTCTTTCATAGATGCAATATCTTTTCTTATCTATCTGGGGATATTATAATTGCTTTTGTTTTGTTTTGCTTTCTTCTGGTTGCTGCACCAACTTTCTTTCTTCAGAGTTACTTTCTTGTTGTTGTTGTTTTACCAAAAAAAAGTCTATATTTTTTAGAGTCTTTTCTTGAATTCCTGGTTATTCTTGCCTCTCCACAGTTTATGTTTAAAAGTGAGGCAATTAATTAAACATTGATTGGATTCATTATTAACTAACAGGCTTTACTGTGGAGTCCTAGAGTTTTATTGGCAGATCCCTAAATATTGATCCCTGTGAGTATTTTCTTGAATTCTTTAATTTCACCTGAGAGGAAAAAAGGCAGTGGTATAACTTCATATAGGCATCTTTTTCATTTAAACCTATGGATCTTTGCCTCTTGTCCTGAAAGTCAATTTGCATATCTTTGGTTTCTTGGGTTTGAGGAACATTGGCCCTGTTGGTGATAAGAGTAGTTAAGTGAAGACCTGTGCTCCATGGATGCATCTCTTACTCTCAGCTGACTTCTTTGGTAAATGCAAAACTATCTGTGAGGACAGTGTCTTCCTTTTCTGTTGTGGTCCAGTTGTCCCTCCAGGTTTCCTCACCTGTTAGGAACTCTGTTAAAATGGATGATTATGGGCTTTCCTTCAATTTCCCTCTCTTTACTTCATGCCAACTTTAAAAAATATTTTACTCTGGAAAATGTAGAAATATAATGCTAAGGGATTTTTATTGTATGTATTTAACTACAGAATTCTACTGTTTTTCTCAGGTAGCAATTTATCCAATCCTAGAGTATATATCATGATTGGTTTAAATCAATCAGAACAATTCCATTTTCCTTTGTCATTCCCTTTGTTCTGAAGGGGAATATGTCAGTCAGTCTTGGCCAATGAAATATAAGAAGTTTATTGGAAGAGAGTCTTCTCCCTGATAAGAGAGACATCTTTTGCTTCTTTCTACATTTTTCAATGATTTCTTGTTCTTGCTTTGTATACTAGCTTCCCTTATATCTTTAAATATAGTTAGCATGTTTATTCTAAATTCTAGTCTTTTTTAATTATTCTTTTTCAGATGGTACATGTTATTTGGTTTATACCTTTCTTCCTGTTCATTTTTCTTCTCAGGAGTCTTGGGAACTTAATGTTCCTCTTTCAGGTGGTATGTATTCCGGTCAGGTTGAAAACCAGGCCCTAGTTAATAGTTCCCACTAGTGAGTTTCCCTTGTTGTGTGAATTAAGGTAAGAGGAATGGAAGAACCCCAGAGCTGAGAGACCAGGTGCCCAAAGCCACTGCTGAGCACTGTTGCCTACTCACTCAGTGCATTACATCATGAATAACTATTTCCTTTTTGCTGCTTAGCCTTAAGTTCACCACAATAATTCCTGCTACTGCCTTTCTTTCTTTCTATTAAAGAATTCTTTGGTTTTTCTGAGCAAGAACAAGGCAGGTCAAACGTTGATGAGATTATTTACTCTTAACAGATAAGATTTCCACCAGTTTTCCTTTATCATTACAGCGATCATGCAATTATCCAAATTAAGATACTTTTGACTGAAAAAATAAGAGCTAGGGAAAACAGGTATAAACCAGGGCTTTTTTTTTTTTTTTTTTTGGGCAAACTGAGTTGCGTGGTCCCTTTATTCAACATTAGTAAACCTCATGTCTGCCAACAGAGGCAAGTATTTGTATGCTATAGCACTTAGAAGACATTAAAAAGTGTTTATTGAACTCTGAGCCACTCTTATTAATTTATATTGTGAAGTATCCCCTGTTTCCTCCGCCTCTCTGAGACATTCTGAATCTAATCTCACACCAATCCTAGCTGTGTTTTTGTGTACCTTTATATTCATTCACATGTTGTCCTCTATGTTTTCAGCTTGAAACCTTTCTATATATATATCTATAAAGTTTTAGAATAGAGCTTTCCCTTCTTCCTTGCATTTAATACTTTCCTTTTGAACAAGCCATCCTCTTCCCATTGCTATAGTATACTCTTAAATTCTGGTCTATCTTGGTGCTCTAGGATTGCCTCACTGCCTTGAAATATCCTAATGTCAACAGCAACAAGGCATGTGAAACTAAATGAAATGAGTTGTTGGTTCTTTCCTATTTCATAATTGTTTCTCATTTACTCCAGCAGGCATTCTAGGATATACTGCAGGGACTTGTATATCCCCTTACGTCCCACTCCCCAACAAACAACATTAACAAACTATGAACATCAGCATTAACGTAACTTTAGGACCTCTGAGATATTATATATAGCAGCATTAAGGAATATGATTATTTAAAACAAGAAAATCTAGGTTTTTGTTTCTGTTTGAAGGGTGAAGTTAGAAAAATTTGCAGGTGGTTGCAACTTGGAAACTTTACAGTAATGAGCCAAAATGATCTACTCTTACAAGTTCTTAAGTGTTATTTATTGATAATAACACCACTGGTCTCATAGAAATTAGTTACCTTTCTGGGGCGCCTGGGTGGCTCAGTGGGTTAAAGCCTCTGCCTTCGGCTCAGGTCATGGTCTCAGGGTCCTGGGATCAAGCCCCGCATCGGGCTCTCTGCTCAGCAGGGAGCCTGCTTCCCCCTCTCTCTTTGCCTGCCTCTCTGCCTACTTGTGATTTCTGTCTGTCAAATAAATAAATAAAATCTTAAAAAAAAAAAAAAAGAAATTAGTTACCTTTCAAAAAAAATTTCCAAAAGAATCAAATTAATTTAGGTAGTATTTAATCTGTATCAAATAGCACACACACACACACACACACAGAGCGTGCACACACACAAGCCTTATACTTTTTATTCTTTTAAAACGTGAATAATGAAATGTACTCTACTTACGAAAGAATGTACAAAAACGATTATATAACATATATGTGTACCAGATATGTTCTTAAAAGAAATATACTTAATAAAGATTACATTTCCTCTTTTTCTTCCTTTTTAAAAAAGATTTTATGGATTTATTTGAGAAAGAGAGCAAACATGAGAGGGGGAGGGGCTTTGGGGGAGGGGCAGAAGGAGAAGGAGCCTAAGACTCCCTGCTGAGCAGGGGGCCTTACACAGAGCTCTATCCCAGGACCCCAGGATCATGACCTGAACTGAAGGCAGATGCTTAACTAATTGAGCCACCCTGGCGTCCCCCTCTTTTTTTTCTTCTAAGGACTTCAATTATCTGTGCCATCTGTTCTCTTGCCCTCAGGATATAGGAATTCTTATAAAGAATTTGTGACTGGCGAAAGGGAGAGATACCCTAAATTATTTAGGGAAGGCCAATATAGTTTATATAGTTTAATGTTCTTCATAGTTGAATATAGTATCCACTGAAAGAACTAAGAGAAAGTGACTACATCTTTAATAACAACTTAATAAAAAGAGCAACATATCTAAAGTCTTAATCATCTAGGAAGTCTGAGTTGCGAGGAAACTGGCAGGGGTGCCCATCCTAAAAAGATTTTTCTCATCACCGGTTACAGTGTCTGAAAACCCATTTTTGGAATTGCTCTGTTGAATCATGAAATCTTTTAGATATTAAGAATCTCCTATCAAACTGGTTACTCCTTGAGGGATCACATCTTATTTATTACTAGCACAGTTTCTGGCAGATAATAGGTGTTCAAGAACATGTCTGCTGAATGAATATGAAGTAACATCCATACAGAGGACGTTGGTAAGAACTGTTCTTTTTTTATTACTAATTATTTTTATTAACATATAATGTATTATTTGCCCCATGGGTACAGATCTGTGAATTGTCAGGCTTACACGCTTCACAGCACTCACTATTTCACATACACTCCCCAATGGTAAGGCCAGTTCTTGAAGCTCATGTTCAACTAACACTTGTTCGATAGCTTGAAGAGAGTAATCAACCTATAATATTCTTGACCAAGAAGGGGGACCATTTTAAGCTAGATTACCAGGCTCTTGGTATCTTTATTTTTCCAGTTCCAATATACTTGGTTATATTATTGGAAGTAGAAAGTCAGGACTTGAGTTGAGAGATCAGCAAAAAGGAGAGAGACATTTTTCAGGGAAACTTACTCTTCAAATTAAATCATTTAATTCTTTAATTACAATTGTAACTGTTATCATCTATAGAATATCATATAATGCTTACGATATACCAAGCTATGACTAAAAGTATGCTGTTTTTGTAAATATATATTTATGTAAATATATAATAAATATTACAAATATTATATATGTATATATAGGCTTGCAACTTTATTATGATATGGTGTTACCTATGATTCAGAGGTGTAAATCCTTAGAGTGAAATGTAATTCCCACTTACATATTCTTTTTAGGAGAAAATTTTCCTGTCTTGAAGTGATCTGCTTCATGATACAAAGACCATGAATTATATTTTGAAAAGGAGAAAGAGGTTTGTAATCAAGATGGAAATTTTGACTATCACCACCATTATCACTTCTACCATTTATTTACACTATGGGTACAAAGGGGTTGATTACTTTCTATAATCTATCAACTGTTAGTTATGCATTGCATAATTCTGTGAAGCTCAGAGATTAAATGTCCTCGGCTAGTAAATAGTAGATTCACATGTTCACAGAAATCAACTATTTAAAGCATTAAATTAGGTGCCCTATCTCCACTATCCTTCTCAAGTATAAAATATCTTCTTAATCTATGATTCCACTTTCTCACCTTTGTATTTTTCTTTTTCTTTCTTTTAACATCTTTCTTTCCTTTCCATTTCATTCCCTTTTTCTGTGCTAATCTAATGTTCAAAATCCAAAAAGAGGGCAAGAAAGTGGATACAGGTTGTGTGATATAGGTGAAGGAAGAAAAAGAGGGAAGAGAGAAGTTTGTGGTTGAATAATACCTTATTCACTTAAGAAAAAAAATCCATGCACTCCAATTCTTCCACATCATATATGCAGATTTGTAATGTTTTTAGATAAACATACATGTATAAATAAAAGTGAAGTTATAATGCAAATACTGTGGAGAAGAGGGGTGCAGTTTCTTAATCCAAAAAACAAAAAATAAACATTACATCAAAACACAAACCAAATAATTCTGCTCACGTTCCCAACTATCATCTTCTTTTTTGCTATTAAAAAAAATACAAAAAAAAAAGCTCTCATCCTCTCTTTACTCTGAAATGCACGTGTGTGTGTGTGTGTGTGTGTGTGACCTGCATGCAAAGGAAGACCAGAGAGAGGGGGATGATGTTTAATGCAAAATAAAATCCATTTTGTAAACATGTTATTTTATTTTATTTTCTAATAGCCCCCCTTTTGGTATTTACAGAAGATTTCTCCTTGTGTATTTTATACAGGCATATGAGTACAAGATATAGGAGTGCATCTAATGTGGATTACTGCTCATTTGCCTTTTCTAGGAAGCATCATGTAGACCAGTAGACATAGTGTTAAGAAAGCTCCCCAAGGACAGTGAGGATTTCTCAGTGTGCTTTTTATTAAAGGATGCAGAAAATGTTGTGTTTGGCTACAGGTTGACATTTTCAAAAGCATATTCTTAGGACAATAAAAAACGTTTAGGATAAACATTAAATTTTTATTTCATTTCAAAACACCATTACGTACTTCCTAAGAAAACAAGAAACGCACAAAAAAACTGAAGACAATTCCATTGTAGTTCCATTTTTAATAATTTGATGTATCCCTCCACCCCAGTTGATTTTTTTAACACAGTTTTGCCGTATTTATACATATGAAAGTATGTAATATGTTAAATATATAAAAAGTGAGATTAATAGGTTGGCTTCCAGAAACACTCTACAAGAGAGAAGGGGAGCCATACTGGTCTTTGGGAGAAACCCCATCTTAGTACTAATTGACCTCTTGGTCCAGCCCAGTTCTGTGATGTTGCGGATTCCTTTGATAGGGATAAAAGCTTCCCTTGTTTTAACGACAGTTTGCAGATCACTTATTAAATATGTACACGTTTGGAGTTCAGTAGGTCTTCCTGAGGAACTTGGGACACCTTCCTTCATTGATGTGGGTTGCAATTGCTGCTAAAACCTGGGAGTCAAAAGCAACGGGGGTGGGGGGGTGGGGAGCCGCCATTTGCAAAACCGGAAATGATTAAAATCTCAGGGTTGAGACCATTCCCATTAAGTTAAGGCTTGCCAAGACCACAGTTCCTGCTTCTGTTGTCTACCCTGAAGAGCACAAAGTAGAGGTTTGTCTACCATAACGTTGGCAGTAGAATCTCTCCAGCTATTGGAGAGCACAGGGGGAGAGTGAGTCACTGGCGTGGCCGGCACTGGGAAAGCGCGCTAATCTGGGAGGTCAGCTGCGAGTCCAGCTCAATGGCCTAGTCTCGCAGGCTGAGGCTCGGACCCTGCCGGCCTCCGTCCTCTTCCGCTCGCCTCAGGTACAGCCCGGCGGATCCCTCCGCCGCAGCGTGCGCTCCCGGTAGCGCCGCGATCGGCTTTTCGGCAATACCCGGATGGAAGCGTAATGGCCGCCATCAGGGACTCGCAGGCAATGGGGACCACGACAGGTATTCCCGATGAGCGGGGCCGCCCCGACTTGTTAGGATGCCGGGACTTCTAGATGGCCAGCCAGGGGGCAAAATGCGAGTTTGTGGGGGTATGAGGGTCCCCTGAACCGGCTCAGGGTTCCGCCTCTTGTGATAGGAAGCGCCTGCTAAATAGTCCCGGCTATTCAGCGCTTCCGCCTAACTTGCCGCAAAGTTTTTCTAGAGAAGTCGCCTCTTTTACTCAGCGCTCCTGCAGGCTGCTAGAGCTAACCTTCTTCTTCTTAGCTGGGTTTGCACTACGTTCGGGCTTTTTGAACTTTGCTTCTCCCACAGCCTAGGAGCTGGCGCGGGAGCGCGGCGACCGTGTGCCTCCGCGCGTCCGAGGGGAGCCGAACCCCGGAGGAAGGGGCGGATCGGGCGCGGTGTTTGGGACGGAGCGGGGCGCGCGGCGCTCGAAGCACCCACTCGGCGCATTCCGGGGCTGGTGGAGACAGCATGGGTACTGCTGCGACCGCACCCCTCGAGCTGTAGATTCGCAGGCCCACGGCAGTCCGACTCGACGGCGTCCCCATTGTGGGTCCAGTCTCTGGTCATTGGAGGTCTTTTCTTGCAGCTACGCTCAGCTCTCTGGCGCGCGCTCCCTCCTCCACAGAGTTGGCCAAAGGCGCCCTTCTTGCAGACCCCAACCACACCCAATGGCCGATGGATTTCTTTGTAACTGGCTTTCTCACTTGTAGGGTCCATTTTGAGTCTGTTCTTAACATGGTGTCCTCATTGTCAAGTAGACAGTCTCTTCCTAGATGGATATGGTAATGGAAAATATATAGGGTGAATGTATATAAGGTGAAATGTTGTAACTCTTTTAAGTAGACCAACAAAACAGGGTAGCTTTAAGGTTCAGGATACAAAAGTTTAGGTTCAGTTTTGCTTAATTCGGGGGACGTTTAGTATTTGTGAGCTATTTTAGCCGAAACATTCGTTGGGTATGTTTTGGATATCAAAAGTCTAAAAAACACCAGAAAAATAAAATAAGCCAATATTTAAGGAATTCGTAAGAATGCTGAACTTTGGTTATAGCAGTGGTGAAAAAGACACTAAACTGTACATCAGGATAGGAATTTCATTAACTTGAGTGACTGTGTGTTAGGCTTAGTTTACTGTTTTTTTGTTTTTTTATGCAGCCAGGGATCTGATTTGAGTGTACCTTTAAGTTAGTATTCTCAGGTTGAACAGATAGAAACCATTTAAGTTGAGGGAGTGAAATAACCTGACATTTTTCAAAGTTTTAGCTGCAAATCCATAGAAATGAATTTATTATCTTTTAGCAAAACAGTATGTTTCTGATATTTATAAAGGAAGACATTGCATTGGGTTAACATTTTTCAGGCCATTAGCATTTCATGAGGATGGTAAGCATAGTAGACCACGTTCATTTTTGTTAAAATTCTTACAAATAAGATGAGCCCCGAGTGTAGAAAATTGTTAACAAAAGGGGAGGGAGGGAAAAAATGCAGGTATCTGACCTGTTTTGCACATCCAGATTATTCCTTATTGTTGCAGTGAAAGTAAGAATGAATGTCAGTTCAAAATGTTATATCTGTTTTTATGGAAGGGTAAAAGAATATACAACCACAATGAATACCTATCTGTGTATCGATAATGTATGAGTTTTTAAATGGTTGAGGTTTTTTTTTAGAAATTATTATCACACTTTAAATCCTATTCTATTCTTTCTTAATAGTACATGTGGTCCCAAGTTTTTGTATCTTGAAGCATTCCAGAAGATATATTTTAGCATAAATACACATTTTGACTTCAGAATATACTTTAAACATGTCCTTTAATGTACTTTTATTGTTTACTTTTCTGTTTGGAATTGTTCTTATGGAAGCATTGTCTGCTTTAGATCACTTAATACAACTTTTTTGGGAGGGGGATGATAAAAGTTTTGAGTCTTGCTCAGTTTCCTTCAGGGGACTCTACCAAAAGTTTTGTGATAAAGCACTATAAGGAGAAGGAAAGAATTGTGGTGAAGTTGAAATTTTTATTATCTGATTCCAGGTGTGTAGGCTATGAATGTTTTAGTTCTGTATGGGGGTGTTGGCTTTGCGTGGTAAGCAATTTTCATGGGATGTTAGAAAGCACAAGTGAGTATAAAGAGGTAGTATGGTGGAGTTGGTAGTAGGATATCTGGCTTGGAATCAAATCTAGATTGTTCTGGTTTGTGATTTTGGCAAGATTCATTTTCCTGATCTTGAAATAAGCAAAGAAAGTGAACTAGATTGAGCCTAACATCCCTTCTAAACTTTGAGTTTTGTGATTTTTATAAATTTATAACATGTTATCATGGAGTAGCAATGGTGGGTTATGGGCCAGAAGTGGAGAAGGTTTTCTTTTTCCTCTTAAATTTAAACACATAATATGAAGCATAATTGAATCAAGAGTATAAAAACATTTTACTAACAGGTTTTGCAGTCAGTTTTAAAATCTTGGTCTTCATTTCCAGATACCGTCTCTTTTGATCACTGTTCCTGATTGTGGCTTTGTCCAAGCATTAAATTGCGTGCCTTTTGTTCCTTGAAGAAGGAGGTATGGTAAAGATTAAAGTATTACAGCATGTAGTCTATTAAGCAGTAAGTTAATATGTTTTGATATTGGACAAAATAAGGTAAAATACTTATGTATACATAAGTTTCTTACAGTTTTATTTTTGGCCTACATAAAATACTTACAGGTTTTCTTTTAATGTAAGCAAAAAAGGTCTTTTTTGGTTTTGTAGTATATTATTTAATACTCCATTATTGATGTAATGATAATTTTAACTATATTCTTCTAAATATTAAGACAGCGTTAAAGTCTTTTGGGTGATGAATGATGGAGTTACATATAGTAGGAAGATGTTTTGAAGTTGTATAAATGACCAGAAGAGTGTTTGTGTTTTGCTCTAATAAGTGCAAAGTAATGCACCTAAAGAAAAGCTGAAATATATTTATATTATGATTAATGGCATCTACATTATGAGTCAGAAAAGGTACTTGAGAATCACTGTGGAGTTATGACTGGTTTCCTGAAGACAATCTTTTGAATATTCTGGTGTGAACAAAAAGAAGGAAAAAAAATCTGCCATCAAATCCATGGTATTATAAGGAAAGCTTTGCATACTCAGTGGAAAATATTGTACCCTTGTACAAAAACATGGTTTATCTACCCTTGAAACACGAGTGTCTCTTACTGTTTGTTTTGGATAGGTACTGGGATACCACAGTATCATATAATACCTCTCACCAAATACAGTAAGTGTACCCATAAATATAACCCTAAATTAGAAATAAGATTATTTACATAACTACTGAAATAGCTGAAGTAGACTAAACCAACTTAAATTATTACTTCAGTAATCATCACCATGTTTTGCCATGAGTTTTTCTAGTAGATGGCTTTGTTTTCAAGGTCATTTTTCACAAAGGCAGGAGTGTTTTATTTTATTAGAAGTTAATGTCTAACAACTAAGTACAGTGAGTAGAGAGTGGCAAAGTTTAGATACTGGGTACTTACCTGTGTTCATTTTTATATGTAATTGCTTCCTACATAACATTTGTTTGCCCTCTTACTAAGTTAGGTTCACATGGGTACTGTGTTGTTCTTGAATAAAGTAAATGCTGAGTGCTAAGAATTTTCTTTACTGTGTTTGATCCAAAATTCTCAGAAAAAGTAATATGATGAAGAATGAAAACTTCAAGTAATGAAGTAAACAAGAGGCTCCTCTATGATGACTGACCAAAATGATTTGAATTATTCCATCTTAAAAATTGTGAGCAAAGTCTGACTAAATTTTAAAATCACTATTGGTTTGACTGCATGAAACATATCAGAATATCAGAATGAAGTTGCATGACTTGACGCTTAGGATAATTAAGTAGGTTTCACATGGGTCTCATTTCAAGAAATGGTAATAGCTAAAAAATATTGGTTTCATGGAAAGTCAAATAATTTCACAGTGTGGTAAAACCATCACTGATTCCTAATTAAAATTGGGTTGTTAAAAGGTTATAGCTGGTAGAAAAAGAAATATGTATTTGTTGACCTTGAACAACACAGGGATTAGGGAAACTGACCCCCTACACAGTTGAAAATCTGCATGTATTCTTTTGACTCCTTTAAAACTTAATTACTGTAAGCCCTCTGTTGACTGGAAGATTTACTGATAGCATGAATATTTGATTAACATATGTTGTTTGTTATATATATTAGATACTGTGTTCTTAATAACAAATGATAGTAAAGTAGTCTAGAGAAGAGCAAATGTTATTAAAATCATAAGGAAGAGAAAAATATATTTATAGTACTATACTGTATCAAAAAATCTGTGTACAAGTGGACCTGCGTGGTTCAAAGCTGTCTTGTTCAAGGGTCAGCTGTATATTAATTTTATCAACTCAGTATCTCTTCGTTTGGGGAGCTATCTCTCCCCTATTATGAGTGGTTAGTAGGCCAGTCATATAGTCTTATAACCCAAGCCTAGTCATCCCTATTGAAACAGTGATGGCCTGTTAATCAAGCAGAATCTTGATAATCAAGAATCCTTCTTTGAAATTGATGTATGAATCCTAGGAGAAAGATCCTCCCTTTTCTCTAAAGTTACTAATGGGGTAGGGGGTTAGTGACATTCTTTCCCACATGTATGAGGACCCCATCTGTAGTAGGAAAACGTGAAGCCATATGGAAATGGGAGACGGGTGGCGATAGCATGCCAGTTTCAGTTCTAGGGACCATGGTTAAGAGTATCTATGGTTTTCTTTTGATCCTGTCAGTTACCATGGTGTCCTTCCCAGTCCTATGTGCCAAAATTTTGTATATAAAATAGTTTGAATTGGATTGCAGCAGAAAATGTTCTGAGGGATATTTGGCCCTTATCAGTTTAGGATTATAGCTTCACATTGATCACATCCATCCACAATTTGCCCTTTTCTTCCACCTTATGAAAGATGCCCATCGCTCATCATTCATGTATATATTCAGTCCTTCATTCAACCTACAAACATTTGTTGAGTGTCTACGATGTACAAGTATGTGCAACTGTCTGGATAGTCAAGCATTCTACCTGCTAGCTGAGTAGATGGTGGACTTCTTTAATGAGGCACGTTTTTATAGATTTAGGTTACACTGATCAATAAGTATGTGTTGAGAATAATCAGTGCTGTGCCAGCATTTTAGTAATATGAAAGAATAAAAGGAATTCTTTGCCTTCAGAGTGCTTATAGTTTAGTTAAGGAACCCGGATTAACATATGTGAAATAATACAAACAGCAGATAAGTGAATGCATGATTGTATGGTATGGATTTTAAGTCTGAGTTCTGATAGAAAAGAAATTAGTGAAGGACTGGCAGGTTTCTTGAAGGAGGTATCACAGCAAATGGGTTTTAACTTATGAGTCAAGTTTTGTTAGGCACAGAATAATTGAGGAAAGGATGGAGTTGAAAATGACTGAGGGCTGATCAAGATGGGGCGGAGGTTGATTTTGACTGTAACAATTTGTATTTTGGGGGAGTGAGAGGTAGTGAGATACAAGGTTGAGTATTATAGGTAAATTCATGTGTGAGGCATTTGGAAAACCAAACACATTTTATTTTCTGATAAGGTGGGGATTTCTTTGAATAAAATGTTTATATTTCTTTTAAGTGTGATGCCACTTTTGTGATGCTAAGATACAAAATAAGTGTAATCGAGTGATGGAAATTTACTTGTGGAAAAGATCTTGTTATATTCCTCTGCCTTGAAATTTTTAAAAAAACAGTCATTAACCTGCAATGCTGTTCTGTTTTATATATGTTATATACATATAACATATATAAAATTAGTTTTTTTCTTCTTCTTTGCCCCCTTTTTTTGAGAGATCTCATAGTAACTGTCAAAACCATATCCTTCCTGTAGAGATACAGCCAGTTCAAAACTAATATTGCAGTAGATATAAAAACATTCTGAGAGAGATAAAGAATGAAATTAATGTTTGATTACTCGTAATAATACTTGTTTTGAGCTCCAGATACTAGGAATGATATGTAGGTTAATTCTTCCATTAAATGCTGTTGTCTACTTAACCTTCTTTATTCAATAACCAGTTAACTGATCCTCAACTCAAAAGAATTAACATTTGGTACATTCCTATTTACCAGGTTTGGCAAACTTTTGCTATAAATGGCCAGATAGTATATATTTTAGGTTTTGTGAGCAGGGTGGTTTCTTTGGGCCTATCAGCTGCTGTTGTAACATGATAGCAGCCATAGGCAATATGTAAATGAATGAATGTAGCAATGTTTTAATGAAACTTAATTTACAAAAAAAAAGGCAGCAGGGTACATTTGGCCCGCAGGCTTTTGGCTGTGGACCACCTATCATAGACTTAATGAGGCATTTCATTTGACAGCTTCTCATGCTCACATTTTCCCATTATCCTCCTCTATAGTAACTATAGATCAATTATCTTTATTATTTTCTAAGTTCACCTCTTCCACTTGTTCATTAGATCCCACGCCTTCTCATCCTGTGAAAGACATTGCTACTGCTTCTGTTTTTTCTCCTTCATCATCAGTTTTTCAGTGTAATTTCTCCCAGTTTTAAAAAATGAACAAAACAAGAAAATAACACTACTTCAGTTCTTCTCTTGGTTTTTTATACTAAAACTCCTTAAAAGAGTTGTCTGTATTCATCTCCACTTCCCTTCTTCCCATTTCCTCTTAAATCTGTGCTAGTCAGCCCTTCTACGGGGCTGATCAATGTCACCAGTGGTCTTGACATTAAATCCAGTGGTCAGTTCTCACTCCTGATCTTGCTTGACAGAGTTGATCAATCCCTGATCCGGGAAACTCTTTACTTTGCTTTTAGGATACCACTCTCCTAACTTACCTCACTGATTATTCCTTTTATTCTTCCTAGTTAGTTTTTTCTTCTCTTTTTACTCTAAATGTTGTAGTATCTTGAGGCTTAGCCCTTGGACTTCTCTCTGTGTATACTTATTCCTTGGTGATTTTATTCAGTTCTGAATACATAAATACATACACACACCAGTGACTCCAAAAATTTTATTTTACCCCAAGGTCTGTGTATTCTCTGTTCAGCTACACATCCACATTTCCACTTGAATATCTACTAGATCTCTCAAATTCTATATGGCTAAAACTGAACTCTTGATATATTTTTTATACTTAGTGTTTCCACATAGTCTTTCTATATTAATAAATAGCAATCCATTTCTTCTGGTTGCTGATGTTAGGACTTTAAGAGTTAATCCTTAACATACTCTCTCTCTTCACAGACAGATTTAGTCTGTCAGCATATCTTTTGGCTAGGTCGTCACAGCATATCCACCATCTAACCATGCCTCATTGTCTCTACCAAATTCTCCACCATTGTCTCATGTCGCCATCATCTCTCTCCTGACAGTTGTAGTATAATTATCTCCAAACTGGTCTTCTGGCTTTCACTCTTACCTCCTTCCCAGATACTCTGTTCTTAACATTGCAGCCAAAGTGATCTCTAAAAAATCATTCAGCTTACGTTATTTCTCTACCCAAAGTGCTCCAGTAGCTTCCCATCTCATTTATAGTAAAACCAGAGTCCTTTTGGTGTCCCTCAGGCCTTGTTCCAGTTCCATTACTTCTTTGACTTCATCTCCTACTGCTTTCCCTCTAGTGTTTTCTGTTTCAGTCATACTGACATTCTTTCTAGTCTCTGAACATGTTAGGCACACTCTACACTCAGTGTTAGCACTTACTATTTCTTTTCTCAGAACGTTTTCTGCCTCCACTTCTTAGCATCTTGGCTCAAATAAGACTTTTTCAAATGAGGGCTACCTGATTTCACATTTATTGCAACTCTCGAGTTCTGCCTGTTTTTCTCTGCTTTATTTTTCTCTGTAGCTCTTGGGATGTTTGAATATATTAAATAATTTACTTACTTTGTTTATCACCTAAATAACTAGCAGAGTGTTATGTCCACGAGGTGATGGATTTTTGTCTGTTTTATTCACTGCTGTATTTTCAATGTTTCGAACAAAAACTGGCACAGATTTGGTGCTAGCTACATGGCCAACACTATGCCAGATGCTGGTGATACAGCAAAAAACATGACAGATATGTTCCTTGTGCTTATACAGCTTTTATTCCAGTGGTGGAGACAGCTGGAAAATAAATTGGCAAATACATAAAATATTCCCAAAGTGTTACAAAAAAGAAATACAAGGGGTTTAGATAGGGAATAATTTTTTTCTGTTTGAGAAGTGATGCTTTATAGGTTGGGGAAGGCCTTTCTTGAGGTGATGATATTTGAGCTGAGACCTAAAAGATGAGAAAGATCTAGCCATTGGAAGAATAGAAGGAACAGTTCAAGCAGGGAATAGCAGGTGCAAAGGCCCGAGATAGGAAAAGAGTATTTGAGGAACTGAGAGACTATCTATGGTAGTTTGCTGGAGTATAGTTACAGATGATGAGAGTGGTGTGAGGTGAAGTTTAAGAAGGAGGTACAGTACCAGATGTCACTGCTCCTTGTAAGCCTTGGCAGAGATTAAATTTTATTTTAAGTGCTTTGGGAAGCCACTGCAGATTTTAAAGCAGGGAGCATAGTGATCTATTTTATATTAAGATCACGTTTGCTCCTGTGTGGAGAATGGATTCAGAGGAAGGTGGTGGGCAAGAGGGAAGCATGAATGCCAGTTAGAAGGTTATTTTAATTCAAGTTACAGATGACAGTGGACTGAGATGATGACAGTAGAGATGGAGAGAAGAATTCAAGATGTTTTTTGGGGATGGAATTGACAAGTCTTGCTTATGGATTAGCGTGGGAGTAGGGGGAAAGAGGATGCAGGATGATTCCTTGATTTCTGAGATGAGTAACTGGATGGATTGTGGTGCTATATTACTAAGGTGGGGAAGCCTGGGAAGTAGAATTTGCTTCTGTCATAGAGACAGGTGATTTTGGGGGCCAGAGAAAATTTGAATAGTTTGTATTATTGTGGGAATCTGAGGGTAAATGGGATGCATGTTGATGCGTGTCGTCCCAGTCAGATAGCCATAAATTTTTTGATTCCCCCCACCGTGCATTCCAAAATCTTAAGTAAAATCTGCCTGATCTACATCATTGCCACAGCAAAATGACAAAAGAAGAAAAGCACAAGAGATGAAATAATCTTTCTCCTTCCCATACTAAATTGAGTGGTTTCTATTTTACTTTGGGTGGATTACTTCTGATTTTTCTCCCAGTTCCCACATACTGAAAATGTGATTTCTGAAGGTGTGATAGAGTGTGTGCATGTGTGTGTGTGAAGTCAAATTCCATTACAGCAAAAAATTTTACATGATCTGTAGCATTTGCTATAAAGTAATTTAATTAAAATCACAGGAAGTCAGATATTTTGGTCACAAGTAAAAGAACAAATGCGTCAAGAGTGTGTTAGGACCCTGTGTATCAATCGTCTTGGTTTTTGTGAGGGATAAATGAAAAATATAAAATAGAACTTGTCTTTAAGAAGATTATGAATTACCTTGGGAGGTAAAACTTAAAAATGAAATGATGTGACTATAAAGCAGCGTAATGAAATGGTGAGCAGTGGTTGTACTTTAAATGGATATTCAGAGAAGGAAGAGATTTGTGTGTATTACAGGTTTCATGTCCCTATAGGAGATAGATTTAGAAAGGAAGTTCAACCAGTATTGAGAAGATAGAAGGGGATGACAAGCCCGGTGAAAGGAAATAGGATAAAAAAGTGAATAAAGGTGTATGTGTAGGGGAGTAGAAAGCATCTTTAGATATTGGGCACTGTACTTTATATATGTAGTCATTGTGTCAGTAATAAGAAAGAAGATTAACCTGAACCAGGAACTGCTTCTATATTTTAACTTTTGATTTGGGACTTTTGATTTGGGACTCCTTCATTAATTGTGTACCAACCAGTGTTACCAACCTACCTGAGTGGTACATGGCTCACATGTATCCTAGCATTTTGAATCTCTCTGTATCTGTCCTTAATTACATTAGCATATTTAGCTCTTCATTTCTCTTTTCTGTGTTTAAGTTGCTTATTAGGCCGTGATTTGGAGAGAGCTGCCTTTTATTATATCTATTAATTCTACAAAATGTATTCTTTCACTTATTTAAAATATGGTAAGTATTACCCCTACAGGTAAACTTTTTAAAAACTTAAAGCATCTACCAAAAAAAGTAAGCCCAGAATGTGTTTCACGTCATGAAAAGATTATTATTTTGAAGGCACTATAAGGTTCTGCTTTTAAACAAAGTTTTAGGTTTTTTTGTAATTTTCTTCTAGATCCCTTTTAGGCAGAACCTTAGGTTTTTTTTCAGTAAGCTCTTCTTGCTGCATGCTTCTTTTGTTTTATTTCTAGTTATATATTCATATGAGTGTTTTGAATTCAGTTATCTCTGTAGAAAAGAATTTGATGACTCAAGGAATGAAATTGTTATACAAAATAATGGCTAATTATATTAGTCCTTCTGTGTGATGTGACGTTAGGTTACAGAGCTACATGCTGAGTTACAAATGAGGGGAAGCTAAAATCAGAGTTTTTTTTAGTTCTTTAATGCTTAAGCAACAAGAATTTAATAAAGAGCATATAGATTCTTTTTATATCATTTCAGTAAAGCTAAAGACTGTAGAATGTCTTTGCTTTGTAATTTGTTGTAGAAAGCAAATGAAACTCTAGGAATGGTGCTTTTTGATTTACTGTACTCTATTCAGTTGTTTCTTATCCTTGGCATTTCACTTCGGGAATCATCTTTTTAAAATTTCTCTGCAATTCCTAACCTATGTTAACATTGCCAGTTGTCTGGTTCCTCACTTTTTATTTGGATTTGTCAGTTAGTCCTCTAAATTTTCTGACTTCTATTTTTATTGTTTCCAATATATCTTGCTTTCTAGTACCATTCTAATAATATTTCTAAAATACTGCTTTTATAACTTCTCTCTGCTCATGAACTCACCATGGCTCCTGGTTACCTTTCATTTCAAGTTCAAATCTGTCCTCTGTAGTCTGTTCTCACTTAACCTCACCATTATACATTTTCTCTGTGATCTAGATCCCACAGTGCCATGGGAGAAAAATGCTTTTCTTCCAATATTACTCTTTTTTTCTGCTCTAGGTAGCCTTTGCTCCTTTTGTGCAAGTTTAAGTTTACTGCTCTTTAAACAATCATCACGAAACCTACCTTTTTGTGAATTAAAGGCAGTCAACATTGATCTATCAACTTAATGTCTTAAGAGTCTGGTTACAAGTGATAGAACTAGTTTAAAGTAGTTTAAGTCACTGTTAGCTGTAAAAGGAGGAATTGTTTTAAGGATATTAAATTTCTTAGAATTCAAGGGCAAGAGTAGACACAAGCTTCAGTGAAGACTTGGCGGTAGTAACATTGTCCTCTTGGTTTCACTCAGAGTACTTAGGAGAGTTGATGATTCTCCCCTTGCTGTTTGGGTAGGTTTGTCTTTTGCTTTGCCTTGCTGTCCATTCCCTAAGAAATTTAACTTGTTGCCAGTAGATTGAGAGGTAACTTTCTATAGATTTGTCTATGCCTATACAAACATAGCCCTATAGTATCTTTGCTCCTGACATGAAAATGAGGATCTTTCCTCCTAATAGAAAAATGTATTACATGTTTTCATCTGTAACTTCCTTATTTCAAAACAAAACAAAACAAAAATTCACAACGAAATCTAAGTCAATTTAATACATAAACCTTTTTGTTTATAATGTTTTCAGGTGGGTAAATGTTCCATAATTTACTTAATCATTCTCCTATGCGTGGATGTTTAAGTGATACTGTTACATATGTTGTGCTTTTATTTCTGTACAATAGGTTGTTAAAAGTGAGGTTTAAGGGGGTATACTTAGACAATGTGAAGGAAATCGGTTATTTTCAGGGAAAATATGAATTGAGAAAAATAATTCAAGCAGTAGAAACCCCCAAGAGCCCAGAAATCATGGAAGACCTTTCAAAGTTTTGTAAGGGCTAAAATCCAAAGAGGTATCAGGCCGTTATGGTATTTTGGTACAGTTGTATAATTTTAAGGAGTAGGCAGTTCTCATGTTTAGTGAACTATTCCAGAGATGAAATGGTGGAGAGTAATTACTCCAATTCATTTTACATATTCTATATAATGTCAGTATTAAAACTATTAAAGATAGCATCAAAAAAGAAAATTCTGAATAAAGTTTTGTCAGATGAAAACCAGTGCTTTATTGAAGAATAATATACTTAGCTGATGTAAAAATAGTTCAGTATTATCCATGCTGTTCATTTCTTTGTATACTGTAAAGATTTCCTCCACTATCTGAAAATAGAGCATTCTTAGGAAACCTTTTATAAGTTGAAATGGTATAAAGCAAAGAAGCAGTTAGCACTAATTCATGTGGAAATTTTTTGAGTATTCTCAGACCCCCAAAATAACCTTAGTCTTAGGCTTTTCTGATACGTTAGGAGGCACATCTTGCTGGGAGGCCAGAATAATTGAGATAAAGCACAGATGCCCACAGACAGAGTTCGAAGCTCTGGCCTCCTGATGCTGACATACTGACCTGTAGTTCCTGGGGAAGGAGCTTGGCGGTGCCGTTCTCACTGCTTGGGCTGCATGCTGCCTCTGTAACAGATTGCTGCAAAATAGAGGCTGAACGCTGATTTTGGTTTTTTTGTTTGTTTTAGATTGTTTTTTTGGTTTTTTTTTTCTTTTTTTGTAAAAACAAACCCTCTTTGGATTTTTTTTTTTTTTAAAGATTTTATTTATTTATTTGACAGAGAGAGGTCACAAGTAGGCAGAGAGGCAGGCAGAGAGAGAGGAGGAAGCAGGCTCCCCGCCGAGCAGAGAGCCCGATGCGGGGCTCGATCCCAGGACCCTGAGATCAAGACCTGAGTCGAAGGCAGAGGCCCAACCCACTGAGCCACCCAGGCACCCCAACCCTCTTTGGATTTCTTTTGGTTAGCAAAAAACATACTACTGTAGGTTTGTAAGTGAAGTGGTATAATGCAAACTTTTGAAAAGCAAACTTTCATAGAAAAATAGAAAATAATCGTCAAATTTAGATCAGTGTTACAGTTTTTCCTATTTATCTTTTTAAAGAAGTTTTAATTTCTTTTTATTTAAATTTTTTTCTTTTAATGATGTACTAAGATCAGGAAACATATTAGTTGAATACCATTTGTTTTCTATATAAAATACAGCTTTATATTTGTATAAGAACACTGCATTCGTAACTTACTCTGGTGGTGCCAGCTTCCTTTACTTACTTTTTAAGGTATCCTCAGGGCTCACAGATTAACTGTTAAATTAAAAAAAAAGTGACCTCTCAATAGCATGAATTTATATACCATGAGTAACATAGCATAATTTTTTATTCTCTGAGTATAATGTTTGCCAGTAACTTTATGGCTGTTGTACAGTCCTCTCTGCATGGGTGTGATTGGGTATCTGTGTACTGATGCAGTACTGATGTACTGTGTACCGTGTACAATGTTGAATGATACCGATTTTGTTTTGATTTCCACCTTTAGTGTCAACATTCCTCAACTTTTTGCTAGCATCAGTTTTACTATTTTAAGTTTGTTCAGAAAAAACTCAGTTGGTTTACCACAGGATTCACTTGCTCTGCTTGAGAACTTCAGAATTTTCATGGCTTCATGCCATTTTTTGATAAAGTTTCATAACAGTATAGTCTAGAGGCAGGAGGTCATTTCATCACATCCAAATGTAAGCTGTTTGCTTGTGCTGTGATAAGTTTGCCAGTGTGGAGGCTGTAGTGATCCAAGGACAGCATTTTAAGAAACACCTAAGGATGACCAGTAATCATGATAAACACTTTTAAATGTGTACTCTTGACTCCTTTTTTAAAAGATTTTATTTACTTGAAAGAGAAATTGAGAGAGAGAGCATGAGAAGGGGGAGCGTCAGAGGGAGAAGCAGACTCCCCACTGAGCAGGGAGCCCGATGTGGGACTCAATCCCAGGGCTCCAGGATCATGACTTGAGCTGAAGGCAGTTGCTTAATCAACTGAGCCACCCAGGCATCCCTACTCTTGACTTTTTACTATGAGTTTGTATGGGCCTGTGTGTTTGTTCCTTATTCATCTATTCTCTATACACTTACCAATATTTGAACAAATTAACTCCTAATATGTGCTGTTTATTTTTTTTATTAAATGCATCTTGAATATCTTCCAATTAATAAATGTAGGTTTACAATATTGTTTTTTAAATTGAATAATATTCCACTGAATGAAAATACCATTATTTATTGGTGGACATTTTGTTATTTTTGGTTTTGTGATTTCTGTAAGCAGTGCTTCATTGAACCTGCTTATTACCTTTAGGATACATTTCTAGAAGTAAATTGGAAGTTATATACTTTCTTCCTGCTCGTGTACAGATTTTTATTTTGTGTATTACCAGAAAATGAAATTTTAAAAATGAAGGCATATAAAATACAAGTCCACATTTTTATTGTTTGATTCAACAGATAGAAACTTAACTCTGTAAAGTTGCTATAGTAGTTTCTAAATGCTTACCTGTCAGTTTCTGTACATATGTTGTTGTGAACTGGTGAGGAATGTTTCATGGACCATCCGCAGACCGTATTTTTAGTAGCACTATGTTAGTCTAGGAGCCAGTGTAGAAGGGGGAATAGTGGGCTTGGGGTGGGGTTTGTGTCTCATCCATATATGGTCATTTAATCCTCTGGCTTTTGGTATAGTACCCACTCTCAGCTGTGTCTGGTATCCCCTGCTTAAGAGAGTCCGTGTATTCTCTGTAGAGAATAAACCTGCAGGCATCTGCTTTGGTGGGGAAATAGCAGTAACCTTTCTTACGGAGTGGGGAAGGAATCTTAGCATCAAACCAGAACTCAAGCAGCTTTCTCCAAATTCCTCTTTATTTTAGCTTTCTCCTCTCTTTTTTGTAGTTACTTGGTACTTGCCAGTTCCTAAGCCTTTCGAAGATTCAGAACTAAAATAGGTTAGTTCTTAGCATTACCCAGTCTGTCTGGGATTAAGTTTTGTTGTGTTGGCAGGGTCATTTACTAATTTATCTGCTTTCCAGCACTAGAAATTTGTTGCTATTTTCATGTCTCCTGTTTCCTATCGTTAAATTTTTTTTTAAGGACCTCTTACATATTTGTTTTGTCATAAGTGTTCTCTTATTCATGTCTTTTCTGCATTTCTTAACTGTATTAACAAAATATCTACTTTTATTTCTATTTCATAGATTTTATTGTTGACAGATATTTCTTCTATAACACATTTTTCCTTTTTTAAGTTTTTCTTTTCTGATTAAAATTTGATTTTGCTAAAGTATTTACTTGAAACTTTATTCCAGAAGAGTACATATGTAGTATAGTTTTTAAATCTTTATATATCTAAAATTGTGTTTTTCCTTTACATTTGAATTTTCCTGTGTAGAGAATTGAACCTTGGGTTATTCTGTTTTCCTCAGAACTCTATGTCACTCTGAGTAAAATGTCTGATTTTTTTTTTTTTAAGATTTTATTTATTTAATTGTCAGAGAGAGAGCACAAGCAGGGGGGAATGGCAGGCAGAGGGAGAGGGAGAAGCAGACTCTCCGCTGAGCAAGGAGCCTGATGTGGGACTCCATCCCAGGATCCTGGGATCACGGCCTGAGCCGAAGGCAGGTGCTTAACCGAGTGAGCCACACAGGCGTCCCGAAAATGTCTGATTAATATTGATTTCTGATTAAAGTTGGCATTGCTGTTGAAAAATACCCTTTTAGGTAACTCTACTTCTCTACATTTTTTTTTTTTTGGTAGTATTTCATTTTTATTTAAACTCAAAAATTTGTTGAGGATAAATTATAAACATTGAGTCTTATGTTCTCTTCTAACTAATAATCTTGCCTGGCATTTGAGGAGCCTTTGATTTTGAAAATTCAGGTCTTTAAAAAAAAACCCAAAACTCAAATGTTACTTTTTTCTTATTTTCAAAATCATTATTTCTCTCCCATCTACTTTGTTCTCTCTTTCATGGCAATATGTTCTTAGTTTTCTTTTTTTTTAGTATATTATCTCAGGTCTTACTGAAATTGCCAATTACTATTTTATTTTTACCCCCTAAGATTCCTCCTTTTTCCGGTAGTAGAAACTTTTGTGTAGTTACTGTTTTTCATTGCTGGATGGGGGAATGGGAAGGGTTTCTCTGTTCAGGTTATTTTCTCTTTGTTGAGCTGCTGCAGCTAGTGATGTTTCTGCCAGCTTAACTTTTGATGGCTTTGGTAGTTGAGATGAATTCTTAAAGAATGAACCAAGATTTTTTCAGTTTTTTAGTTAAAGGGATGGGGGAGTTAATGTACTTTTTCCCTGACAACTTAGAGATAATTTACTTAATGTGGACAAAGGACAGAACTGTTAAACAGAAGATAGGCATGAATATAGGAAGATTTATCTTTGTTCAGAAATAATTTCCTTTTTATATTTTTCCCAACAGCTGGTGCTAACGAGTCCCAACTCAGCCCCTGGACCCAGCTCAGAACTCTGGATTCATTCTCTTCCTTCCCATACCTCAGCCCAAGCTTTCTATCTCTTCAAAGGGTACCACATGATCTTCCACTCAAGTCCTCACTTTCTAAAATCTCAAGGTATGTTCAGGGAGGGAGTGGGCAGATTTATGTCCTTCACTTTCTTACTAAGGAAGGGCATAAGAGATGCTTATTTTAAATGCTTATTAAATAAATGTCCCTTAGTCAAATTCCTCTTTAAAAGTGGTGTTTGGCAGTAGGTTTGCATTTGTTTTCACTCCTCTCTCTGGACTGTTTCTTACCAAACACCTTGCAGTGTGTGTATGGAATATTTTTCTAATTTGTAGTCATTTTGTAGGACTTCATTTTTTGGTTTGTGTTTCATTGGGCAGTTGGAAGAAGTTGGAAACCAGATGGCTTAAGTTGCCATCTTGATGCAGGCAGTTCTCCAGGTTTGCTTGAAAGGGCTAGGCATACTTGTAGTGTTACTATTAATACTGCATACTTGTAGTATTACTATTACTACAAGTAGTATTTTTTCAAGGCTTGAGGAGATGTTGGTTAAGACTTAGGAGGTAATAATATATAGAGAGGGCAGTAGTTTAAATGGAGATTTAAAATCAGTAATCCTTGGTGAGGGTAAAGATTGAACTATAGTGAAAAGAGCATTAGCTAGTAGCTTGAAAGATTAAAATTAAAGTAAAATTCCTCTTTCCTTTTTTTTTTTTTTTTAAAGATTTTGTTTATTTGACAAGCAGAGATCACAAGTAGGCAGAGAGGCAGGTGGAGAGAGAGGAAGGGAAGCAGGCTCCCCGCTGAACAGAGAGCCCGATGCGGGGCTCGATCCCAGGACCCTGGGATCATGACCTGAGCTGAAAGCAGAGGCCTTAACCCACTGAGCCACCCAGGCGCCCCACCTCTTTCCTTTTTTTATGTTATCTGAGAAATTCATGACACACAAATATTTTTTGCCCATAGGTGGCAACCCTAGTATAATTTGCTCCCAGATGTCATCATTGATTGCTTCCACATAGTGCAGGTTGAACATAGTTGAAGACAAAAATAGATTCTCCAAATTTAAAATTTGAGGGTGAATAACAAACTCCAAACTACCTATAATACACAAGCTCCCCTAATACTGTATTATTGTACATGCCATTCATTAAGTGTAAAAAATACTGATGTTCAATATTAATTATTTAGCATTACCAAGCTTAAGTAAAAGCTAAGTGGATTACTTGATAAGGTCCCTTTTATTAACATTGTTTTGCCTGTGTGTAAAGGACATGCACTTTATTTTTTTATTTTATTTTTTTGAAGGTTTTTTTTTTTTTTTAAAGATTTTATTTGTTTATTTGACAGACAGAGATCACAAGTAGGCAGAGAGGCAGGCAGAGAGAGAGAGAGGAGGAAGCAGGCTCCCTGCTAAGCAGAGAGCCCAATGCAGGGCTCGATCCCAGAACCCTGGGATCATGACCTGAGCCGAAGGCAGAGGCTTTAACCCACTGAGCCACCCAGGCGTCCCAAGGACATGCACTTTAATGGGTGAACTTTGTGACCTCTGTTTTGGCTGCCATGCGTTCTACTTAATTGTTTTCTGTTCTTCATGTCCTGGAAGGGTGAGGTTGCTGAATGGTCATCTCTGAATAAGCAGTATATTAATGTGTCCTGCCTCTCTTCCTTCACATTGTAAGCTGCAGTAGGGTGGGGACCATGTTTTTTAATCTTTCCACAGCACCCATCACAATGCCTCACATTCGTAGTAGGCATTCATTTATTAGTAAGTGTTAGTTGATTGAGTTATTTAAAATCCTATTTTTGGGGCGCCTGGGTGGCTCAGTGGGTTAAAGCCGCTGCCTTCAGCTCAGGTCATGATCCCAGCGTCCTGGGATCGAGCCCCGCATTGGGCTCTCTGCTCAGCAGGGAGCCTGCTTCCTCCTTTCTCTCTGCCTACTTGTGATCTGTCTGTCAAATAAATAAATAAAATCTTAAAAAAAAAAAAATAAAATCCTATTTTTACACTGGTTTTTAGACTCTGGGGTATGTGTTTTCTTACAAGAAAAATTTTAAATTGTGTAGATATTTTGAAATGGAGTTGATATTTAGAAATATTATCAGTCTGTTTCTAGCATTAGAAATTTATTTTTGAACACATGTGATACTACTACAAGAAGCAATTTCCCTTTTGTAAGAAAACCCATGATATAGTTTCTTGATCATGTGTATAGTAGAAAAGCTTGAGTATGGATAATCCAGAACGACCACAATATGGTATTCAGGTGAGTGGAGAACCGTTATAGGTGTGCTTAAAAGTTTCACCTCTTTGAACCTCACCCTCAGATTCTGGTATGGTGAAGTCTCCTTTGGTGATTATGATGCTTGTTGCTGTTGAGAATGTGACACTCTGTAGGGGTCTTAGTTGGTATGGAGTATCCAGCAGCAGCTGTCATTGAACTTTATTCTAGCCATTTATTTAGTTTTTCTTACTTCTGAAGAAGAAGTATTTACATTTTACTTTAAGTAATTAGAGTAAAACATTTTAAGTAAAAATTTTAATATTTTACTGAATTAGATGTAGTGTGTAAAACCAGTGCATGCTTTGGCAGCACATATACTAAAATTGGAATAATGCAGAGAAGATTAGCATGGCCCTGTGCAAAGAGTGACATGCAAATTTGTGAAGCGTTCCATATTTTGTGCAGTTCCTGAGCATTGTACCACCCTTTGCAGTGGAACTCTGAGAAAATGGTATGAGTCAGAGCACAGTGTGTGGCACTGAATAATGAAATTGTGATTTTTCACTACTAAAAATATATTCAGTAAACTGGTACCCTGTTAATGAATTCATTATCAGTTTAGCGTATGTGTGTATATGTGTGTGTGTGTGTATTTAAAGACTATCAAAGAATGTGTTTTTTAGACCCAACCAGAATTACTGAGTGTTAGAGATATTAAAAGAATCTCTTAATATGTAATTTAACTTTTAATTGTATTCCCTTAATAAAGGATTTCTGAAACAGTATCTAGTTACTTAGATTCATTGGAATTTATTTTTTTTTCATGTTTTTATTTATTTACGTAGTCTTTGCCCAACGTGGGGCTAGGACTCAAAACCCAAGATCAAGAGTCGCATGCTTTACCAGCTGAGCCAGCCAGGTGCCCCTAGATTAATTGAAATTTAAAGCTGAGACCTTTGACTAGACATTACAGATGAAGCTCAGCATGATTTATACTTTATTTTCTTTAGTTTATCTGATTTTGTCTATTATTCATACATACATATTTAAGATCACAAAAGTAAGAAAAGGTAATTCTTCTAATACACATTTTGATATTTCTGAACCTTTAGTACTCAGATTCCAGTCTCAGCAATATATTATCACATCTTATTACTTATCCTGTTTTTTATTCTTTTGTAGTTTAACCGATAATGTGTCATTTCATGGTAATCACATATAGTAATGATAACTACAATTTATATAGCGCTTTACAGAATATTGTTCATATGTTTTCTCATTTAATCTTTACAATAACCCTGTGAAATATGGAGAAGGTACTAATTTTTTTTTCACCTTATAGATGAAGAAACGAAGACAGAGATTGAGACTTGTCTAGAGTAACACAAACCAGTAAGTGTTGGAATTAATGGAGGCAGGTAGTAATGGGTGCATTCTCATATGCCAGGAGCTTTCCTTGCTGCCTTTTGCCTGAGTTCTAGGGACAAAAAGCCAAAGAGCCAAAATGGTTGGGAACCAAAAAGATAGTAGGTAGACTTTAATAGTACCCCAGCAAAATGTGCTATTCCTTTTTTTTTCTTTTTCTTTCTTTCTTTCTTTTTTTTTTTTTTTTACCAGTTAGTAATGATAACTTGAAAGAGCAGATGTCTTCTGTCACTGTTGTTAGATAAATGAAACATCTTAGATCTAGATTATCTCTGAAGCACTAAGGAAATAGAGAATCTGGAGAAGAAGCCTGTTGACTTTCTCACAAGGTAGTAGCCAGAGGGTCAGCTAAGGAGGTGAGAGAGTTAATAGTTCATGTGTGTAACTGGAGACACATGTGTAATTGGAACTTAAATTTTTATGGTTCTCATTAAGATATTTTAAAATCTTGCTTAAATATTGTCATGCCAACTTAATATAAAAATCTTAGAGCTTGAGGGTGCTTATCTAGTTGTGGTTTTCTTTAGATGACAAAACTGAGATGCAGAGAACTTGAAGCTTGCCCAGTGTCACAGAGCAGAGACAGAAGTAAAACTTGTATTTCCCGACTTGCAGATTAGTGTTATTTCTACTTCAAGCTATTACTTCTTGGTAAGCTGTTCTTAAAATACTTAACAGGTCTTTTATATCTTTTATGTATGTGTTTGATCAGCATTCCTATTTTGTATCAAAATGAACTTTAAAATATGAAAGTTACTGATACTTACGAAAATTCAATTCTTTGTTTGATTTTAGGTGAGTTAATGTGGGAAAAATTCTGGTATTTTGAAGATGTCTTGGCACAGTATTGTTTCCTGTTTAAATTACAAGTAACTTCAGTTTTTAGAGAAAAAAGAAGTTGGGATTTTTTTGTAAAATCATGCCATCTGAACAGAAACCATTATTTTTTGATGAAAAACAAACTACTTTAAAAAATTATGATGTGAAAAATGAGATAGTGGATACTATCAGATCAGTACCTAGGCCAAAAATTGCAGAAAGTAGTTTTCATTATGAACTAAAAAATGTGAAAATTGATTTGCCGAAGATACATATTCCAAATGAAGTCTTTTTGAAACATGAAGTTGAGAAATACAGAAAATTATTTCAGCGTCAACCACAGACTGCAAGAAAATCTATCAGTGTAAAGACTGTAAGCTGTGTAGAGGAGTGTATGTTGCTCCATAAGTCTGAGAGAGTTGAAGAAGAGAGTTTAAAAATGTCTGCAAAAATACTCAATTTCAACTGTTTAAAATGCCGAGATAGCACTCGATATAGTCCAAATGATTTGCAGAAACACTTTCAAATGTGGCACCATGGTGAATTACCTTCCTATCCTTGTGAAATGTGCAGTTTTTCAGCAAATGACTTCCAGATATTTAAACAACACAGACGGACACATAGAAGCACTTTAGTAAAATGTGACATTTGTAACAATGAGAGTGTATATACTTTATTAGAGTTGACAAAGCATTTTGCATCCACACATTGTGTAAATGGTAGTTTTCAATGTGAAAAGTGCAGATTCTCCACCCAGGATGTTGGCACATTTGTTCAGCACATTCATAGACATAATGAAATCCATTATAAATGTGGTAAGTGCCATCATGTATGTTTTACCAAAGGAGAGCTTCAGAAGCACCTTCATGTTCATTCTGGTACATTTCCCTTCACTTGTCAATATTGTAGCTATGGTGCTACTAGGAGAGAGCACCTGGTAAGACATGTTATAACTTTGCACAAAGAACACTTATATGCGAAAGAAAAACTGGAAAAAGACAAATATGAAAAGAGGATGGCAAAGACTTCAGCAGGACTTAAGCTGATACTGAAAAGATACAGAATAGATGCATCAAGGAAGACGTTCTGGAAACGCAAAAAGATCAACAACGGAAGTGACAGAAGTATAGAAAAAAACACTCAAGTGCTCAAAAAAGTGAACAAAACACAGGCTAAATCTGAAGACCAGAGCCATCTTGTTCAAGAGCATTTAAATGAAGAAAAGGATGAAAGACCACATTGTGAGAATAATGATAAACCTGCTGAGTCAGAGTCAGAAAAGCCAACTCTTCTGTCTACCGGGCAATGTAATAGAGTTGAAGAGGGATCAAATTCTACTCTAGGTTTCTTGAAGACTGCTGTACAAGGACCTACAGTGTTAATGGTGAAAAATAATAGAATAACAATTCCTGCTAACTACAGTGCTGATTTTATGGGCTTTAAGATGGTGGATGGAAAACAACATATTGTAATAAAGTTGTTACCTACCAATAAACAGAATTTATATTCACCAGGCTCACAGTCAGATGCTGCAAAGGACAGTACTGCCAATTTGCAGCCCCGGACTTTGGACACTACTGGATTTTTAGCAGGAGTAACAACTGAATTAAGTGACACAGTTTACATGAAAGCAACTACCCCATTTTCATGTTCATCTCCTATACTTTCAGGGAAAGTAACGTCAGAAAAAGAAATGGCTTTGCTATCTCAAACAAGTAATATGTTTCAAACAATGGATGATGAAAAAAATGTGTCTTCTTTGTCAGCATCAGAATTGATGTCAGCATCCGTGAATTTGACCACAAAAGCTGAAACAAAAGATAATATTGACCTGTGGAGAAGTTATATTACTCAGAGTCACCCTGAGATATCAGGTGCTGCCATTAGAAGTCCAGATAAAGTCAACTCTACTACCAAACAAAATGCATACAACAGTGGGGATATGCATAACTATTGCATTAATTATGTCAACTCTGAGTTACCTGTTGAATCTTCCAACCAAGGATCGTTGCCCTTTCATAATTACTCAAAAGTAAATAATTCTAATAAACGACGTAGGTTTTCAGGAACAGGAATGTGTGAAAACCCTCAAAAAGAACCTTCACCAAGCAAGACAGTTGTTCAACAACCAATAAGTGAATCAGTTTTGTCACTAGTGAGGAAAGAGAGCTCAAATCCAGATAGCATGTTAGCATCTATTAGCCTTTTGAATACTAAAGATGGAACTTTAAAAATGCAAGCTGAAATTGAAGAACAGTGTGTTTTAGAAAAAGGACAAAACAGTGACGGACAGAACTTATACACTAATGAAAATCAAAATTTAGAGAGCTTGACTGAAAAATCTAAGTGGGATAACATTTCTAATGTTGAGTCACCTATGATGCCTAGAATCACCTCTGTTTTCTCTCTCCAGAGTCAACAGGCATCAGAATTTTTGCCGCCTGAAGTAAACCAGTTACTTCAGGATGGATTAAAAACAAAATCTGAGGTAAAACAAGACTCTAGTAATAGTAACACCCCAGGTAAAGGCCTGCCACTTCATTGTGACCAGTCATTTCAGAAACTTGAGGGAGAAGGCAAAACAGTTGAATCTTCAAAAGACTTCAAAGTACAAGGCATTTTCTCTATTCCATCTGGCAGTATAGGGATTAATGTGCCTACGAATGATCTGAATTTAAGATGTAGTGGAAAAGAAAAACAAAATCTGTCAATATCACAAGATGTGAGAGATTCAGAAAAGACACCTAGAATTTCAGGTATTGGCACATTACTTAAGACTCAGTCAGATGCAATAATAACACAGCAGCTCGTAAAAGATAAACTGCGAGCCACTACACAAAATTTAGGTTCTTTATATAGGCAGAGTCCACTTCTGAATTCAGAACCAAAAAAAGCTATATTTGTTCAGACTCCAAAAGGCTTTTTTGTACCATTGCACATTGCTAACAAGCCTGGATTACATGTTGTTTCAGGAAGGCCACTTCCATTGGTTAATACACAAGGTGTACCTGCTTCTCTTCTTTTAAACAAGAAACCTGGGATGATTTTAACATTTAATAATGGGAAACTTGAAGGTGTTTCCACTGTCAAAACTGAGAGTGCTCAGGCTTGTGGAACTACAGCTAAGGAGCCTTGCAGAGTACCTTTTTTAAAGGTAGAACGAAACAGTAATTGTCTGACACCTGCACTTTGTTCCAGCATTGGCAGTTGTTTGAGCATGAAAAGTAGCTCAGAAAATACTTTGCCAGTAAAAGGCCCTTACATCATCAAAACATCAGCAAATTCTTCAGCAAGAGCTGTTCCTATGCCTAATACAGTATCTGAGCATCAGGGCACCAAGTTGAATATCTTGGACTCAGTAAAACAGCAGAATGAGATTTTTCCAAAACCACCTCTTTATACCCTCTTGCCTGATGGCAAACAAGCTGTTTTTTTAAAGTGTGTGATGCCAAATAAGACTGAGCTGCTTAAGCCTAAATTAGTCCAAAATAGTACATATTATCAAAACATACAGCCAAAGAGACCTGAAGGAACACCACAGAAAATATTGCTGAAGATTTTTAACCCTGTTTTGAATGTGACTGCTGCTAACAATCTGTCTGTAAGCACCTCTGCATCCTCATTGCAAAAAGACAAGGTACCATCTAATCAGACTACAGGAGGAGAGCAGAGAGAGCCAGAATCTTCTAGAGATGCCTTACCCTTCTTACTAGATGATATGATGCCAGCAAATGAAATTGTGATAACTTCTACTGCAACATGCCCAGAATCTTCTGAGGAACCATTATGTTTCACTGACCGTTCAGACACCAGGGTATTAAGGTGTAAAACAAATTGTACAATCGAGAGAAGCTTCAATAGAAAAAAGACTTCAAAAAAAATTTTTTCAAGAGTAAAAACTTATGCAAGAAGTAAAGATTCTGAAACTGCCTTTGTATCTAGAAACAGAAACTGTAAACGAAAGTGTAGGAATAGTTACGAAGAACCTCCAAGAAAAAAAGCAACATTACATAGAAAGTGTAAAGAAAAGTCTAAACCTGAAGATGCCCGTGAATCATTTGATTTTAGCAGACCAAGGCTTTCAAGAGATTCAGTCAGAACTTTGCGGCTTTTCCCCTTTAGTTCCAAACAGCTTGTGAAATGTCCTAGGAGAAACCAACCAGTTGTAGTTTTGAATCATCCTGATGCAGATGCACCAGAAGTAGTAAGTGTGATGAAAACTATTGCTAAATTTAATGGACGTGTACTTAAGGTTTCATTGTCGAAAAGAACTATCAGTGCTTTACTGAAGCCAGTTTGTGATAATGCCTCGAAAACGATTTATGGTGATTTTTCCAAAAGACATAAAACATTGAAACCTGTTAGTTCTGTGAAAGAAAGATTTGTGCTAAAATTAACACTCAAAAAGACAAGCAAAAACAATTATCAGATTGTGAAAACTACCTCTGAAAATGTTCTGAAAGCTAAATTTAACTGTTGGTTTTGTGGTAGAGTATTTGACAATCAGGATGCTTGGGCTGGTCATGGGCAGAGACATCTAATGGAAGCCACTCGTGACTGGAATATGTTAGAATAATTTACTGTAGTTACCAAGGAAAAGAAAAGTAAAATTATCTTAGAAGAAAACATGGGTTGAATTACCTTAAGGCAGACGTTTTCTACTTCAGTATAGTACCTAAAATTGAGCATCTGAAAGTTGGCTGAATTTCCATGGGAGACTAAAAAAGTTTCATGTGTGATATTTGAAAATGCTATCACTGCACACATAAGTTTAGCAAGAAACTAATTGCAGCACAGATGTACCTTGATTTAATTTTTTTAAATGTGTTCTTGGGAAGTTAGGGCTAAAGAAAATTTTGATAAAACAGTTTTCCCAATTTAGTTATATAGTGACTCTTAGTAGAGGGTCATGGCTGGCAGCTGCATCCCCTCTCTCCTTCCACCAGCCTTATGAATCTGGTAAGTGTAGCTTCTCTGAAGATGGAGGAGGCTCTTTCACCACGGAGCTGAAGGACTTTCTCCTCATTTGTGAAGACACACCAAGAATTTGAGTAAAGAGCTTAACTTTACATCTGCTAAATATAGTTATTTTTGAAGGGTATTAGGCTCCTCTGAGAGCACATTTAACTAACTACAGATACATCACATGATGCTTGAACAGAGTTTTTCACAAGTAAATCTTTTTTCTCTATGCTGTGTCCCAAATCAGGAATTGGAATACCTTCCCAAGGTGATTTTCTTTTTCTAAATGGCTATGTCAGGCTTTATAGTAGATGGGCAGCCTCCAAAGAATTAAACTCTCTTGGTCCAGTTTAAAGTCTGATTAAAGAACTTGAACATTTTTCTGAATTTGATGATAATCTCCAGTGATTCTCTTGCACAGAACTATGCTTATTTGATTTAAATTTTTTGTCCCCCATAAACCAAATGGCCAATTTTTATCTTGGTTTTCATCCATTTAAAAAGTGGAACACAGAAGCACTTCCAAGGGAATGGCTTTTCTTGAAAATTAAGAATCACTCTACAGAAACAATATTTTGAAGCAAGATTAGCAAAGCAAATCAGATTTTTGCTCTTTAATTACTTTAGGTATCTGAACATGTACGTACACATTGGGACAAACCATTTTTGTTAGCACCTTTACAGTCTCCCTGACAACCCAAAGCAGATTATTTTACTGATTGTTGGCAGTTGAAATGAAGAAGCATTAATAGTGGACTCAGTGGCAGGACACAAAACTTCAGGACAGATTCTTAGGGGATATACCCAGCAGGTAGAGTTTTAAAATGGATATTTTCAGGACAAGAGAATCATCGACTGAAACTTCACCATGTAAGTTTGGATCAAATTTTGTTGGATTATTGGATAATGGAGTTCTTATATTACAAGTTACTGTATAATTTTTGTTATATTGTTACTATAAGTGTTAAAACATTTTCATTGATTGAAAACTTCAGGGCTTCTTTTCTGTATATAAGAAAGAATTTAAACCTGTACATATTTTTGTACCTTTCAGTTTGTTATGTAAATTTTGCACAGAAGATTTTTGACATAAAAAGTTTATTTTCTTTCAATTTAGTTCTGTGCATGCACTAATAAAACTGGTTGTTTAATTTAAAAGGAATATGTAAGACTTTACCCATGTTATTTTCTTGGTTTTTATTTTAGATGTAGAATTTTTTTTTTTTTGGGTAAATTCATTTTTCAGGGATTGAACACTATTGTTAGCAAGTGCCTAAAAGATGTGAAACAGTTTACATATGTCAACTGTAACAGTAGGTCCCAAATGGGCCCATTTCCCCAAAAGTTTTATTTTAAAGAAAGCCATACATAGATGCTTCAAGCTATCTTGCTATGCACATTATACACATGTACTTTTTTTGTGCAGTTTGTCTACTTTCCTAGTGAAGTATTTTTTGTATAAAACCTGTTACAATTGTGTTTCTTAAATTGAGCCTAAGAATGGAGTTGATTGGAAATATACAGTATATATTAATAATGTATATGGTGTTTAAAGAATGGTAAGCAATGTTAATTTCTGTAATGAATATTTTCATCAATTAAATTTATCTTAAGTTTGTGTTTACACAATTTTTTTACTGTACTAAAATCAAAAGGGGATTTTATTCTAATGGGAAATATTTATATGTCAAAGACTTTTTCTTTAAATGCTAGGGAACTGTGTAAAATAAAGTGTGGGTTTTTCTCCCCAAAATCATAGGTGAAATTTTGAAATTTTGTTTGAGAAGGGTAACATTTATCATGAGGTTATTGTAGTTATGCTGCTAAGGAAAGTTACAGAGAGGCTAATGCTCTTTAGTACCCTCACAGCAATAAAATTGAAATGCTCTGCTGTTAGGGGTAGATTTATTATAATTCCTTGCCTTCCATGAAAAGAGAGAGAAGCAACAGTCTTGCCAAAGTTTGCAGCTTTATAAAAATGCATTTCAGAAGAGCCATACCAGTAAAAATAGATTTAATGTTTTAATACATACTTTTTGCCTTAAGGTTTTAAAAGCGATTTTAAAAAGCTTCATGTCCCAGGTACTCTGGTTAGTACCTTTTCTGATTCATTAGGTTATTCTAAAGAAGGCAAACCTGCTTGGGGCCTCTTTATTGCCAGAGTGAAAAATCCAGAACCCAAACCCTCCATCCTTTTTTTTTTCCCTCCTGGCTGAAACTGAACTAAAGATGGTTCTCTATGCATATCCAATAGTTTGAGGTTGTTACTACAACTGGAAGAGGTTTTTTTTGCAATCCAGCTTCTTGGTCAGGAATGTGTTTTCATTTTTTCCTATTTGTCCATCTCTGTTGGAAATGGGCCTCTCTATTTGGCTTTCAGTTAAAAAAATAGTTTAATTTTTAAAAAGTTTACCTTTCTATCTTACTAAGCACTCAGTAGATTGAAATGTTTATACATACATAGATATGTATATACATATATATATATATTTGTGTGTGTGTATATATATATATTATTTTTTAATGAAAAACTGATTTTGTTGTGGGGTCAGCAAAGTTTATCAGTAAAGGATAAGTTAAGTTAGTAAATAACTTGGGCTCTCTAGGCCATTTAGTCTCTGTCATAATGTCTTAATTCTATCATAATGCAGAAGTAGCCCTAAACAGTACATAAATCAATGAGTATGCCTATGGTTTAATAAAACTTCATTTTAAGAAATGAGCCATGGGCTGAATTTGGCCCACCACCTTGTTTACTAACACTTGGTTTAGTTCTCTCAAAGTCTGCTCTTAGAACGGGATTTTTTTAAGTTAAAAAACAAGTTTGATGTAGTTTTTTTTTCTTTTGAGATACATACCAGCTATATAAAACTTATGAAGTAGAAAAACTAAAATATGCTGATAAGTTACCAGTGTAGATGTGTTTAAAAGCGAAGAGCGTGTAAATGTAACAAAAAAGATTAGTGGGTAAATTAGATGGGTCATTTGTGTGCAAATGCATCTTATGGAGGGATTAAAAGTGAAACAGGTGCTGTGGGAATTTCCATTCAGGTTAGATGAGAAATAGATACTAGTTATTAAGTGATTTGAAAGAAATCACTTTCTTGTTAAGAAAAGTAGTAAAAGTTCTTGGGATTGGGGAAAATGGAGGTGAGGTGAAAACAATATTAATTCCGTGCAGCTAATTTACTGATGTTTTTCATTAATTTTTTGATTTAACTTGGGATATGTCCCTTATCATTACATAGCAATTTGTTAGGATTCTTATTTTCAGCACAGTGCCTTGACTCCATTTAGAATCTTATCTTAGTGAAACTTGCTGGAGGAATGATCAGGACATTTTACTTGTTGCTCTTTAAGAATGTAGCAGAAAAATCTTCCTGTAATGCAGAGTTGAAATAGGATCAGTTCGGTTGATTTTTGTTGTTCATTGATTTAAGTATGCTTTTAATTGGATAATTGAAAAGTAGTCAGTATCTTGGAAGAGGTGTTTAACAAAGTCTTCTTTGAATTATTTTTTTTCTATCTTTTGAGCTTCTGTTAAGTGCCCCAAATTTAAAAATCTTTCTTTAAAAAGTACATACCATTATTGTGATAATGGAAATGTTTGAGTAAATAGTGAGGAAAAATACTAATATTAGGTACATCAATTTCAAAAATTGTAATTTTAGTCAGTGTTAAGAAAGTACTTACCAAAAAAATACTGATTCCTAGTAAAGTCATTTTTAATATGTTAGAAGAGTTCTTCTCTAATACTTCAGAGTCCTTTAATGAAAAGTGAAGGTAATGTTTGGGGTTGTGACTGAAATTGCTTCTTTCAGTTAAGTTGCCTGCTATCATCAGTTACTTCATAAGTTATTGCTAACGTAAAAAGATAGGAAAACAAAATGAAAAACTTGGATAGAAATCAAAACACTATTTGCAAATGACTTGATTTCAGTATTTTGAAAATCCAAAGAAGTACACTGAAAATTAGCTTTCCTGAACACTTAATAGTAATCAATTGGCAAACAATAAAAGAAGACCCATTTATATTAAGAGCCACAAAATATATTTAAAAGTTATGTAAAGCTGCCAAAGGAAATACCACAAAACCTAACTGGGTGATACACAGTTTGTCTGGGTTTAAGATTAAATATATCCCTATTTGGTAGATCCCATGTACCACACAGATGTCCCACAGAAGGCTTATATCAAGTGGGAGGTGGCTGCTGGTTAGCCATTGTATGACTCCCAAATCCTGCAGTATAAGGAGAATCTGGGCAGGACAGCTACTCTTACCGTGCAAGTCCGCTTTCCCACACAACAATGTTGCAAGAGACCTGCTCTGGTGGGTTTGGCATCCAAATGGCAGCTTAAATCTGTCCCAGCTTTCTGGGGACAGAAGAGCTATTCTGCATACATTCTGCAGCTGGTTGAATGTTAGCAGATTCCATCCTCCCTGTTTCTGGGCTATAGAAGATCCATACTGGGAGGTGATAAAGGATTCTCCCCTATGCCCTTCTCTAACCCCTGACACAGCTGCTCTGCAGGGAGGATCTGGGAGACATTCAATAAGAGGTGGGTTCCCAAACTATACCCTACCCCCAACCCCCCACTCCAATGCTCCATAGCACAAAGGCAAAGAGATTCTGTTTAAAGGAAGGTTTGAGTGAGCTTCAAAGACTTGACAGCACACTTCCCATTACTAGGGACCTAACTTCACCTGGAACAGACTGGAGCAGTTTGTACCCCTGAATATTGTTGAAAACTATAGGACAATCAGCTACCAATAGATAGAAGCTAACAGTTGCTGGTGATACCAATAAATATAGCCAGAAAGCTTAAAGACAAGATCAGGGAGACCAAGAGAGTGGGTAAAACTAAAGACATCCGTTGTGATCAGAAATAATGTGTGTGGGTTCAAGGCTGTAGCCACATAGGAGCAACCAGAGGGGGAATGTCTTAGTTACAAATACCTGACAGAATATAGGACAAAACTTGGAAACTCCCTAAATAGTGAAAAAATGCCAAGCCCCACACAGTGATGAAGGATGTAAATCTTTCTAATTCAGGGGGCTTAAACACAACCTCTTATTAATTAGAGGCTAATCACTAAATGATGTTGACTCAGAAGCAACCCCTAGGAAGTCAGACTTGAAGATAAAAATGAGGGAGAAACAAGTTGAGCAGTGACATCAGAGGCACAGACTTCATGAATTAGTCCAGCCAAGTCACTAAATAAAAATAAGCCCAGAGTGGACAGGAGAACCACCATGGAGAGATCTTACAATATATTACCTAAAATGTCCTGTTTTCAACACAAAATTATGAGATGTTCAAAGAAACAGGAAAGTGTGACACGGGCAAAAACGGGCAATAGAAACTTCCTTCAGGGGGTATCAGATACAGGATAAGTGTTATGCAGCAAATGTAAATATGTTCAAAGACCTAAAGGAAACCAAGTTTAAAGAATTAAAAGAAAGTATGCTGACAGTGACTCATCAAATGAAAAAGATGGGAAATAAGAATGGAATGAAAATTCTGGAGTTGGAAATTTCAGTAACCAAAGTGGAACTTTTGCTAGGGAGGCTCAACAGTACATTTGAGCCGGCAGAAGAATCAGCAAACCTGAAGACAGATGGAGAGAGATTACAAAATCTGAAGCACGGATGGGAAGAAAAGTGAAAAAAAAAAAAAAAAAAAAGTCTTCCTCACACTACATGTGCAAAAGTTAACTAAAAATGAATCATGACCCAAAATGTAGGCAAAACTATAAAACTCGTGGAAGTAAATATTGTGACCTTTGTCTTCTTAGATATGACATCAAAATTACAAATGAAAAAACATAAGAAATAGACAATTTAAAACGTAGAGAATTTTTATTAGAAGAGATTGAGCTGATATATTTCATCTAGTTCAATAATTCAATACTAAAAACTTTGCTCTACACTTCATTCCTCCCCTCCTGCTGTTATCAAAAATTATATCATTATAAGTGGGGCACCTGGGTGGCTCAGTGGGTTAAAGCCTCTGCCTTCGGCTCAGGTCATGATCCCAGGGTCCTGGGATCAAGCCCCGCATCGGGCTCTCTGCTCAGCAGGGAGCCTGCTTCCTCCTCTCTCCTGCCTGCCTCTCTGCCTACTTGTGATCTCTTGTCTGTCAAGTGGATAAATAAAATCTTAAAAAAAAAAAATTATATCATTATAAGTTAGGTGCCCATCAATTATTGCTTCATGCACTTTTAAATTGAGGGGAAAAGTTATAAATAAATACATTTACATCTTTTATAATTACCATTATCAGTTCTGTCTGGCTTTGTGTGGGTTTGAATTACTATCTAGTGTCCTTTCAGCCTAAAGGACTCCCTTTGGCATTTCTTTGTAGGACAGTTCTGCTAGTAATGTTTATCTGGGAATGTCTGAATTTTTTTCCTACCTTTTTGAAGGGTAGTTTTGCTGACTATAAAATTGGTTGGCAGTTTTTTCCCATTCAGCACCTTGACTATGTCCTCACTGCTTCTGGCCTCTATAGTTTCTGTAGAGAAGTCAGCTCTTAATGTTATTGAGGACCCCTCGTATGTGATGAGTCACTTCTCTCTTGCTGCTTTCAAGATTCTCCCCCTTTTTTTTTTAATAGTTTGATTATAATATGTCTGAGTATACATATCTTTGAGAACTTGGAGTTTCTGAAGTTTCATGGATTTGTAGGTTAATATTTTTCATCAGATTTGGGAAGTTTTCTTCAAATAATTCTTTTTAATGCTTGCTTTTTCTTCTCTCCCCCTGAGACTCCCATTATATATATGCTGTTATGCTTGTTGGCTCTATTATCTTAGGCTCTATTCATTTTTCTTAAATTTTTTTTTTCTGTTCCTCAAACTGGACAATGTTAATTGATCTATCTTTAAGTTTATAGATTCTCTCTTCTGCTTGCTCAGATCTGTTGCTGAGCCCCTCAAGTGAAATTTTCATTTCTGTTATTATACTTTTCAACTCTATAATTAAAAGTTCTAGAATTAAAAGTTCTTTTCACAACTTCTATTTATATTCTTTATTTGGTTGAGACATACTTTCATTATTTAAACACGGTTTCATTAAAGTCTTTGGTTAGAAAATCCAGTGCCTAGGCTTTCCTAGGATTTCCATTGATTGCTTTTCGCCCTGTGTATGAGCCATACATTTTCTTTGCATGCCTTCTAATTTTTTGTTGAAAACAGAACATTTAAAGTGTTATAATGTGGCAACTCTGAAAATCAGATTCTTCCCCCACCCCATTCTATCCCAGGGTTTGTTGTTGTTGCTTCTTGTAGTTGTTTGTCTAGTAACTTTTCTGAACTAATTTTGTGAAGTCTGTATTCTTTGTCATGTGTGGCCACTACAGTATCTGTTATGTTAGCTTAATGGCCAGCAAATGATCGGGTAGGGAGTTCCTTATACACCCAGAATGGGAAAATCTCCCAGTGTTTGCCAGGGACTCTGTGTATTTTTGTGCTGCACCTCCAACACTCAGCCAGGCAGTTTACAACTATGCCTTAGCCTCCACTTTCTACTTTGGCAGAACCTCCAGGTCCGTCAGAGATGACAGCGTGAGGCCTTCTCAGGGCTCTCCTTAGGACACACACAGCCCTGACTGTGCATGTGGTCTTCTAGATTCCCAGAAATATGTTGTAACTTTACAAAGCCCTATGGACATCATTCATTCCACAGCCTGTCCTCCCTAGCTTTTGGTCAGTCTGTTTCTTGCCTCAAATGTCATCTCTTACTCAGGCAGCAGTAACCAAAACATTTGTCTTTTAATGTTTCAACATTGCCCCTAGGTAGCAGCTTTAGTTCCAGGCAAGCTTCAAGTCAGACAAGAGCCAGTCTTCCAGAAAGCCACCAGACTAGTCAAAACAAATGATTACAATTCTTTGTGGTTGAGGTCAGTTCTGTTCTATTACCAGGAATGGGGATTTTATCTTCAGGGCTACTGCTAATGTCAGATTTTAAGGTTAAAGACTAAAAACCTTCCCCTTAAGATCAGGAACAAGAAAAGATGTCCACTCTCACCACTTTGACTAAACATTATACTAGCCATTCTAGTCAGGGCAATTAGGGAAATAAAAGAAAAAAAAAAACCTATCCAGGTAGGAAAGGAAGAATTAAAAATATAATATGAAATGACGTGATTTGTATGTGGAAAATCCTAAGGAATCCACTAAATTATTTTTCATAATCAATACATGAGATCAGTAAGGGTGCAGAATACAAGATCAGTAGAAAAACCAGTTCTACTTGATTTTAGATTTTAGCAATGAACAATCGTAAACTGAGGGGGAAAGATTCCATTTAGAGTGTCAGCTAAAGGACAAAAATAAGTCTGACCCCCCCAAAAGTGCAAGACTTTTATACTGAAACTACCAATCATTGTTGAAAAAAGTTAAAGAAGACCTAAATAAATGTAGAGACAACCCATGTTTGTGGATCCAAAGACTTAATATTGTTAAGATTGAAAGACTTCCCAAATTGACCACAGGTTCAACACAATCCCTTTCAGAATTCCAGCTGCCTTTGTTTGCAAAAAATTGACAAACTGATTCTAAAAATTCATATGGAAATGCAGAGGATTCACAATAACCAATAGCAAAAACAATTTTGAAGAGAAGAAGAAAGTTGTACAAAGCTACTCTAATCAAGACCATTGAGTCCTGACATAATTGACATGTAGATCAATGGAATAGAATTGAGAGTCCGGAAATAAATCCATACATTAATAGTCAATTGACTTTTGACAAGAATGCCAAGACATTTAAATATGGAAAGAACAGTCTTTTAACAACTGTTGCTGTGACAACTGGACATCCACATGCAGAAGAATGCATTTGTACACTACCTCACATCATATATAAAAGTTAATTCAAAATGGATCAAAGACCTATAGGGGCGCCTGAGTGGCTCAGTGGGTTAAAGCCTCTGCCTTCAGCTCAGGTCATGATCCCAGGGTCCTGGGATCGAGACCCACATTGGGCTCTTTGCGGGGAGCCTGCTTCCCCCTCTCCCTCTGCCTGCCTCTCTGCCTGCCTCTCTGCCTACTTGTGATCTCTGTCAAATAAATAAATAAAATCTTAAAAAAAAAAGACCTATATATTAGAGATAAAACTATAAAAGAAACATAGGTGTAAATCTCTATGATCTTGGGTTAGAAAACAGTTTCTTAAATAAGACACCAAGAGCACAGAAATCAAAGAAAAATAAGGCTTTCTAAAGAAAATTAGAATTCATTAAAATGAAAAAATTGGGTTTCGAAGAACTCAAGAAAGTGAAAAGACAACCCACAGAATGGAAGAAATATTTTCAAGTCACTTATCTAATATGGGAATTGTACCCAAAATCTATTAAAATGATAACTCAATAGTAAAAAGACAATTACATCAGAAAATGGTCAAAGGATTTGTATAGATAATTCTCAAAGAAAATATAAAAATAACAGAATCATATGAGAATATGCTTAACATCTTTAGTAACTAGGGAAATGCAAATCAAAACCACAATGAGATAGTAATTCACACCTTTTAAAATGGATATAATCAAAAAGACAATAAGTGCTGGTGAGTATGTGCAAAACTGAAACTCTCAGACGTCTGTCAGAATGTGAAGTCATGCTTTGGCAAATGGTTGGGCATTTCTGAAACTGTTAAACCTGGTTACCATATGACACAGCAATTCCATTTCTAGATATAGATAAAAGAATGAAGACATATGTTCACCTAAAAACTTGTACACAAATGTTTAGAGCAGTATTATCCATAACAGCCAAAAAGTGGAAACAACTCAAATGTCCATCAACCAATGAATGAAAAAGTGGTATGTCTGTAGTATATATTATTAGAGATAAAGAGAAGTGGAGAATTGGTATATGCTGTAATGTGGATGAACCTCAAAAATGTACTACATGAAAAAAGCCAGTCACAAAGGACCACATATTTATTGTATGATTCCATTCATATGAAATGTCAAGAGTATGCAAGTGTGTAGAGACACAATAGATTAGAAGTTAACTGTGATGGGGACTGATGGAGAATAGACTACTTAAGGGAATGGAATGTCTTTTTGAGGTGAGAATGTTCTAGCAGATTGTGGTAATGATTGCACAACTTTCAGTATAATAAAACCCACTGAATCATATAGTTTTAAGTGGGTGAATTTTATAGTATGTAAATTACATATTGATAATGCCATTAAAATTAGCACCTAGTAAAAGTTGTTTAACCATTAGAAGGGGAAAGTCGGTTGCTAAGGAACACAGAAATGGCAAATGTAGGAATCACTATTATTTTTAGGAGTGAAAAAGAATAAACAAGGAAGAAACTCAGCACTTAGAATAGGGCTCCCTAATCCCTAGTCTGAGATTCAGACCTTACTGAAGAGGTCGTAGCCACCACTGGCACATTCAGCTGGATGGTGCAGACTTTAGCTGGTCTGTAGCGGTAGTCAATTCAGAAGCTCTGAAACTCATTGGAGGATGCTGGTCAGCTAGAGCTCCTCTGTTGTAAACAACCTGCTGAGTGTTACAGAAACTCACTGGAAGGCAAGGGCAGCCTTAGGCTGGTCCACAGGTAGTTGCCCCACTGAGTGGCAGAGAAACTCACTAAAGGGTGTGGTCAAGCTGGAGCCTACTAGGTGGCTGAGAGAAATTTGCTATGAGCACTGGTTGACTAGAGCCAGTTAGCAGAAATTGGCCTGTAGGGCAGAGGAAAACTTCAGTGGGATGATGCCACAGTCTAAAACTGGACCTGCTGGGTGGCTGAGAAACTCACTGAAGAGTGATTGTCACTGGGCATCCCTAATCCACTTTTGGGAAAAATCACCATTCATCACCAGATATGCTCATCCCGCCTGTCAGGGTCTCAGGTTTTCTGAACTAGGACTCTCACACTGGCATAACATACCTGTCTTGGTTCAGAATTAATTTTCTTTGCAACTCAGCAACTCTATTAAATCCTGAGTTTGGTCTTCAGTGTTTTCTTCTCTCTCAGCAGAAGATTAACAACTGGGTTGCCACTTTATACCAGGGATGGTCCATGCCTCAAATACCCCCAGGATGAGGTTCTCACTACTAGCTGGGTGGTTAGTAATCTGGTCCAAAGACCTATCTTACTGCCTACTTTTTTGGACTACTCCTGGTACTAACCTTGTCAGTTGGGTTTTCTGAGGAGCAGATGCTGAGTTTGGAATGCAAGAGGTTTATTGAACAGTAATGCCTGAGAAAAATTAAAAGGGGAGGGAACAAAATTGAGTAAGAAAAACCTTGAAACCATAGTACAGACACTGGTGGGAAAACAGGATTTGTGAATGGAAGTAGGATTGGGTATAGAAAGCTTCAGTCTGCCATGCATTGCTGATAAAATCAGCCAACTCAATGAATGTATTAGGTCAAAGACTTCCCATTAGAGTTCCCTGTTGGGCAGAAATGACCAGAGTGAAGACTGTCTAGGAAGAGCATGGACTTGGCTCAAAACCCAAGGTAGAGTCTAAAAGCACTAAGAGCTGAAGGCTGTCACCTAATTGCATTCCTCACAGTTGAATGCCCAGTTTTTTCTTGATGGGGAAATTCAAGCAGCACACCTCCATGGCTGCTGCTGTTGGGTAATGTCAAGTAATACAACATTTGTGTTCCTGGAGTCCCAGAAGGGGAGGAGAAGAAGGACAGGCAAAATATCTGAAAGAATAATGATTGATTTTTTTTTCTAAATTTGATGAAAACTATAAATCCAAGAAGCAACATGAAGCTCAAGCAGGAAAAGAATAAAGAAAAACCACACTAAGACATACCATAATCACATTTTCATAATCACAAATGATAAAGAGAAAATGTTTAGAGGGCCAGAGAAGAAAAAGCACACATTATGTGCTAAGAATCAAAGAGAAGAATTATCGCATACTTGTCATCAGAAGCTACACAAGCCAGAAGACAGTGGAATGATAGCTACAAGGTACTGAGGGAAAAAGTCATTCTTGAATTCTTTAGCAAAATTATTCTTCAAAAATGAAGATAAAACAAAGACAATTTCACATAAGAGAAATCTAAGATAAGTCCTCACCAGCAAAACTGGACTATCTTAAATATTAAGAAAAATGCTTCAGGTGACAGGAAAATAATGCCTGATGGATATTTGATCTATACAAATTAAGAGCACTGGAAATATTAGTAAATGAATAAGTATTAAAAGACTTTCCCTGCTTTGTTTAGGTTCTTTTAAGGAGAATTCATCATTTAAGGCAAAAAATAACATCATGGTATTTATAACATGTATAAGTAAAATGTATAACAATAGTACAAAGGCACGGAAGGAGAAATGGAGATACACTATTGTACTTGAAGATAAATTGTAAGTAAAAGATGTATTTTGTAAACCCCAGAACAACCATTAAAAAGAATAAAGAGATATATAGCTAGTAATTCAACAGTGAATATAGACTTGATTTTAAAAACTTCAACCCACCAGAAGCCAGAGAAAAAGGGGAGGAAAAACAGATGGGATTATGATAATAAAGAAGGATAGTAGATTTAAACCCAATCATCAATAACTGCATTAAATGTAAATGGCAAAAACACTTCCATTTAAAGTCAAATTATGAGAGAGGATAAAAATATGTAGATTTGAGAGCAAAAAATAATGCTAGGATAAAAAGAAACACTTAGGATAAAGAGATCTGTTCATTAAGAAGATATAACAATTCTTAAGTTCTATGTGCACAATACCAAAGCTTCAAAATATATGAAGCAAAACTGACAGAATTACAAAGAGAAATCCACAAATCCACAAGTATTATTAGATATTTCAACACTCTCAGTAATTGATAGAACAGGTGGCAAAAAAAAAAAAAAAAAATCAGACCAGTAAGGACATAAAAGACATAAGCAACATTACCAATAAACTTGAGCTAAATGAAAAAATACGTATTTTTTAATTTATTTATTTGACGGACAGAGATCACAAGTAGGCAGAGAGGCAGACACAGAGAGAGGGGGAAGCAGGCTCCCCCCTGAGCAGAGAGCCCGGTGCAGGGCTCGATCCCAGGACCCTGGGATCATGACCCCAGCCGAAGGCAGAGGCTTTAACCCACTGAGCCACTCAGGTGCCCCGAAAAAATATTTTTAAAGATTTTATTTATTGGATGCCTGGGTGGCTCAGTGGGTTGAAGCCTCTGCCTTCGGCTCGGGTCATGATCCCAGGGTCCTGGGATCAAGCCCCACATCGGGCTCTCTGCTCGGTGGGGAGCCTACTTCCTCCTCTCTCTCTGCCTGCTTCTCTGCCTACTTGTGATCTCCATCTGTCAAATAAATAAATAAATAAGTAAGATTTTATTTATTTATTTGACAGAGATCACAAGTAGGCAGAGAGGCAGGCAGAAGCAGGCTCCCTGCTGAGCAGAGAGCTTGATGTGGGGCTCGATCCCATGACCCTGAGATCATGATCTGAGCCGAAGGCAGAGGCTTAACCCACTGAGCCACCCAGGTGCCCTGAGCTAAATGAAATGTTATAACACTCCACCCTCTACCTTTACAAGTATATATGGGACATCTACTGGATCATTCCAATTTTTAATAAATTTAAAATAATTGAGTTCATATAGACTGTATTTTCTGTCTGCAGCAGAATTCAATCAGAATCAATCTCAGAAAAAGATTCGGAAAATTGCCAGATATTCAGAAATTAAATAGCACTTTTCTGGTCAACCAATGGTTTAAAGAAAAGAAATCACAAAATCTGAAAATGTTCGAAGTGAATAAAACTGAGAAAACTATATTAAAATTTGTGAAATATTCTAAATCTGTGCTTGGAGGGAAACTTTCAGCTTTAAATAGTTTTATCAGAAAACAATAATGTTTTAAACTCATTTATGTAAGTTCCTATCTTTAGAAAACATATAAAGAAGAGCAAATTAAACCCAAAATAAGTAGAAAGAAGGAAATAATAAAGGCATCTGTGGAAATGAATGAATAGAAAACAGACAAACAATAGAATTAATGAAACTAAAATTTGGATTTTTGGAAAGATCATAAAAATGATCTTTAGCTGGACTAAAGCAAATAAGAAGATTACCAACATCAGAACTGAAAAAGGGGATATTATTCTAGACCCCACAGACTTTAAAAGGATTATATGAGAATATTAGTATCAACCTTATGTAAATTAAACATTCTATTTGAATTAGATAAATTATTTGGAAGACATTAATTAACAAAACACATAGAAAAAATAGAAAGTCTCAATAGCCTGTATCCATTTAAAAAATTGAATTCATAATTAAAAACCTTCACACAAAGAGAACACCAGCCTAGATCTAGGCTTTGTTGGTGAATTCCATCAAACATATTAGGAAGCAGTAATATCAGTGCTATACAAATTCTTTCAGAAAGCAGAAAAGGGAACATTTTTTCATGTCATTTTATGAGTCCATCATTCCCCTGATACTAAAACCTGACAGACATTATAAGAAAAGAACACTACAGACCAACATCCCTAATGAATGCATGTAAAAATCCTTAACACTGTATTAGCAAATCAAATCAGCAATATATAAAAAGGGTCATATATCACAATCAAGTAGGGTTCACTCCAGGGAAGCAAAATAATATAGTACATATATTTATCAAGGAACTTATATACAGAATATATAATACATTCTTATAATTTAATAAAAAGAAGACAACCCAATTTTTTTTATGGGCCAAAGATTTGAACAGACGTTTCAAAGAAGGAAGATATATACACATGACAGGATGTTCAATATCATTAGTCCTCAAGAAAACACAAAGCCACAGTGAAATACTACTACATACCTACTAGGATGATTAAAATACTGATAATATTGTGCTGATTAGAGTGTGGACCAACAGAACTCTCATATACTACTGATGTCAGTGTAAAATGGGACATTTACTTTGGAAACATTTTGGCAGTTTTTACAAAGTTAAATATGCATATTCCGTGTGACCCAGGATTACCGCTCGTAGGTATTTACGTAAGAGGAATGAAAACAGATGTTCACATAAAGACTTCCACACAACCGTTCATAGCAACTGCCATCATTCAAAAGCCAGAAACAAACTCCATCAATGAGTGTACAGAAAAACAAACTGATATATATATCCGTATTCCAGCATACTACTCAACTATAAAAAGAAACAACTATGATACACATAACGATATGGATGAATCTCAAACACATTGTGCTGACCTCCAAGTCTTGGAGTGTCCTTTTCTGGGTTCTCCCTTTCCCTTCTTGCTCCCACCATACTAGTCTGGAGCCTCACTACTTCAGGCCTCGGTTAATCCAATGGCCACCTGTCTGTCTCCAGCCTTTCAGTTTTGTGCACCTTTTCAGAACAATCTTCATAAAACACTATATCCTTATGTCATCCTGAAAACCAAACAAAAATGTAAAACCACCAGTATCGTGTTAATATTTAATGCAGTTCCTCTAATGCCCCAGCTTCCTGAATATTTTCTAAGATTTCTTACCAGGCCAATACAATAAATTTTCCTATTAATGAGTCTATATGTGAATTAAGTCTTCCGACTTGTTCTGATATCCTATTAATGAACTGCCTTTGAGACTCTTAGAACCATGTGGTCAAGGATGTAATACAGGTCAGCTCTCCCTTCAGACTTTTTTCTCTCAGTCAGAGGCAGTTTCAGGCTTCCAATTATCCAGCCTTGAATCAATGGAATCAGTGTGGACTCATATTTCACCCTATATCCCATATGTGGCCAGTCATCCTTCCCTCTTAGTCGTTTAGTCTTAGTGCCTCTTAGACATTTCCCTTATATCTGTTTCTTTATGGGGCCCTGGTCACCTACCAGAGTTTAGCCCCGTATCTTCTCACAACAGCTTTCCTGCAATAATCTTCAAATTGTGTCTTTTGCCTCTAGACTTACAAGTGAGGTATTTGTAGGGACCTACTATGTCTAGGTATCTGTATGTATTAGTCTTATAAAAACTCTACAAGGTAAATAAGAAAAACAAGTTCACCAAGTACTTTGTTCAAGATGATACAGCTAGTGAAGGACAGAGCCAGCAGGATTAAAACCTAGGCCTAAGTAGCCCATTTATAGGTAAGAAAAAGATAACAGACAAAATTTAGAAGTTCTACATTTGTCTAGGGAAAAAAGGGGGGGGCACACTGCACTTAAGATAACAGGCAAGTTCTTTTAAGTAGGGACTTTTATTCCACTTACATTATTTATTTGAAGGATTGTTTCAATTGTGTACCATTATTTAAGTACAATCACCATCCTGGATAAAGGTTCTGTTTGATATTTTTATAAAGTGATGACTCTGATTTTAGGAGATATTTGGATGGCTGTTTAGTTACCTTCAAGGACTTGAGATTACTTGTGTGTTTCATGTGCCTGATATACATATGGACAGACATAGAGAAGGCTCAGTAAATGCTGGTGGGTTGAATGAAAGAATAATAATTAACATTTTCAAGTTTTACTATATTTAATACACTCATTTAACAACGCCATAAGGTTGGTTGCATTACCATCTCCATTTTACAAATGAGGAAACCAAGACACATAACTTGGTGAAGTTCACACAATCTATTATTGGTGGAGCATGGATTACAAACAGAGATTGAGGCAACACACTCTTAAGCCCTCGCACTAAACCAAAGTAGCCTCGTGCTTCTTGGCTCATGGAAGAGTTACCTTGAGGGTCATTCAGGTCCTTAGTAGAATAATATATGCATTTTGATGCTTCACATTTTAAGACATAGGGCAACTGTCCTTAGCCTTGTATCCTCGGACCCGTGGTCCATGGACAGGCCCTAGGGGACCATGTATCTCATGAAATTTGAGTAGAGTTTGTGTATATGTGTTACCACATTTTGATAAACACTATGGGCAAACACCCATAGTGCTTATCAAATTCTCAAAGAATTTTATAATAATCAAAAGGTTAATAACCATGGGCATAGAGAAATGTATGGGATTTTCCTGAGACAAAATTAAAATTATTAAACATTCAAAAATACTTATATATTGGTTTATTTGAAGGATTGCCCACGGACTACATTTTATCTGTAAAGGAGATTTTGGTTAGTGGACTAGAAATATAATATTTATTAGGCACAACTAAATGCTAGGTATTTAACATTTACTATCTTAATTCTTGTATCACCAGACAGATATCATTTTACAAACGTATAAACTGAGGCTTAGAACGGTAAGAACATGCCCTATAACAGCCTGATAAATGGTAGGACTAGGGTACCCCGACCTAACTCTGAAGCCACTGGGTTAGACATAGCTGCCGAGTGCCAAGGGCACTCAGTGCAACCAGCCTTGCTGGGAGGCAGGTGTTTCAGTGGTTTCCTTGCAACACTGCCTGGAAACAGCGGCTGAGTTATATGGCATCTTAGGGCCATTTTGAAGGACAGGAACTCAGCCTGGCTGAAGATCATTTCTTGTTCGCATCTCTACATTCTCTTCTCTGGGCCTCCCTTTTAGGCAAACCCGTCACAGCTGCAGTGGGATGGGTTTAGCTCCCAGACTGGAGGGCGTGTGAACTATTGCTCTGGCTGACTCGTCATAGCACACTTCAGGCTTCTGGTGGCCACTGGCCTCCTCTTCCCATTTCTGTTGTCCATTTGAACAAAGGAACAGTCCTCCGCCTACTGCAGCTGCAATGGAGTTTGCAACACCCTTTAAAAACATAAAACAGGAACTGTAGTGGTTAGATTCCTTGAGCTGCTACGTGATGTACTTCTCCTTGACTAGTGACTTTTATTCTACCACCTAGCTCGCCGGAAAATCTTCCTATGCAAAACCACCTGTTGGTCAAACACTGTGGATCACAGACAGGGCCTTTGAGAGCTTTTGAAAGCTTTTCTAGTTTCACAGAATAGCTTAGGAAGGTTTTAGAGAAGTACGTAGGGACATCCTCTTGTAACAGGTAAGGGGGAAAAGTGCTGTCTTGGATAGGGTTTTTCTCCAGCTTAGAGGAGAAGTGGATCCCTCAACAGAGACTGGCTTGTCTCCCAGAAATTCTCCCAGCCTCTGCTCCAAGAAACTGACCCTAGCAGTGCTGAATGTCAGTCATCTGGATTAGTATTATCTCATGGCTATTCTCCTCCACTTAGTTGGAATAGGCTACCTGGGGGCGGTGAGCGGGGATGGATGCTAAGAAATTGTTACGGAGCCAGGATCACTGTGGTAGCAGAAGGAATTAGTGGGAATTTCTTCAAGTAGAAAATAATTCCTTATAACACTGAGAAAAATTGAAACAGAAACCTCATACTTTAACTACAAATGGATGCTTTGCTTTACAAAAGATAAACCCAGTTTTCGTTCAGTTGTGAATTATCTAACATTTTAAATGATTCCATTGTTTTCCTAAAAGGAAAAAAAAAACCTTTCCATACACAATTTCCAAATTTGTATTTGATTTCACTGTCAAAAATGTATATGGATTGTACTATGTTCCTAGGGCTACCATAACAAAGTATTATACGTTGAATGACTTAAAAAAAAAAAACAGGAATTCATTGTCTCTCAGTTCTAAATGCTAGAAATACAATTATCTTTATAAGTGGGTCTGTGTGTTCATTACTCTGAAATACTGCCTTCTAGCCTTTCAAAATCTTTTCAGATTTTGCTATCTTATTCTGTAATCAAGTATATCCTTAATTATCTGATTTATCTTAATTAGTTGCTTTATCATTTAAGTGCCTGTTTAAAGTACACAGTAGAATGAAAAGCTTTGATATGACAAACTATATTACATTTCTAGGATGATCTAAGACCTTGGATATGACTGCTCATAATGGTATGTCTTTCATTCCTTAGTGTTCATCAATGCCTGCTTTTCTGCTCTAGTTCTGTGGGATTTTTCCCTAGTTTTGCTCTCATCCCCCTTTGAACCTCATATCAAGGACCCGCTTAATAGACATGCAGATCATAGAGAGTAGAACTATTTTTAATAAGCAAAACTAACAACATAATTGTGGACAAGATCTTCTAGAAAGTTCATATCTATATACATCTCCCATGTCTGGGTATGTACATCTCCCACAGATTAGTTGCAGTTTCCCACTCACAAAACAGACATCCCCTTTAATCAGTACTTATAAATATTGTACATTACCTATATTTTATTTTCTACATATTACAATTTCAACCAAGACATAACTGTCAAGCATGGGCAGTAGACATTACATTAGTGTACCAGTGACAATTGTGCTGGCCCAAATTTCCAGCAGCTTTGTTTTAATCTAAGAATATTATTTTCTTATATTTTAAAATAGTGTTATTTTCTTACATGACTAAAAAGACTTTACACCTATTTATTTTAAATAAAGATGTTTATTTGGAGAATATTAGTAGCATGATAACTCAATCTCACCAAATATTCACAGTTCATCAGGTCAGGCAATAGAACAAGTCCGTGTGAGCTTCTTATAAAGAAATGGATGACCACCTCAGTAGCTGCCTCCATCTTCTATACTATTACTGGATGATTCAGAATCCAAAATAAGAAGTTTAGGGACTTTTTCTCAAAAATAGAAATAAGGAAAATGTCTGAAGCAATGATGTTTGACCCTTTTCAAAAAGATCTATGAAACTTTAACTGCATATTTCAGTCTTGTCGAATCTTTTGTATTATTCTGATTGTCGATAAGAACCAGGGGGCTATGTTGATGATTCTTGATAATTTCAGCAACACTTCCAAAGTACTAGAGCAAGAAAACATAGATGAATTAAACATTGGAACTTATGTTAACTTCGAGCTCTGCTCCTCCGATCTTCTTCCACTTTCTCAAGTTAGTCAATGTTACTAGGTCTCAGCTGACATTCTACCCAAAAAAGTCTAATTTAACAAAGACTGTAATCCTTGAGGTGACCAACTCGGGCCCTGCTTATGTTCAGTTACATTAACAACATTGGCAGCCTCAATTACTGTAACCACTTAGAGGAATTACTCCATTGAGTTATGATGTAATATTTTAATGACTTTTTATTCAGTAACAAGTGTAAAACTGTCACACACTAAATTTCTCTACGTTTTTTACAAAACATGGATTATCTGTTATGTTGTACAAGTCTTAGACGCATGAACTGATGTAATAAATTAATCCTAGAATTTATTGTCAGAAAAAAGTTATTTCCCAGATTAATTGATGCTGGGCCGCCTGGGTGGCTCAGTGGGTTAAAACCAGATTAATTGATGCTTGTATTGTTTTTGTTTTCCTTTTTGAATAAATAAAGCCTTAAAAATTCTCATATTTTCATTTTTGCTCTAGTTCCCAGAGCTAATTATTAATTAGTTTAGAGTTAATTAATAATGGAATCCATGCTGGATTTATTTTCCTGTGTGCTAATTCCTATTGTTTATGGATTTTAATTTAAGGTTATCACAAATATTCTCCTGAAGAATTATCAAAATTTTAAATGAAAGAGAAAATAAGTATAACACAATATAACACAGGAAAGGAAATGAAATGCATTGATTATACGAAAGTGCTATAAGCTCATAATCATAAATACACTTAGAGTCATTTTTTAAAAAAGCAGTAATTATTTTGCAACATGCCATAAATTTAGCAATTATCAACAATTGATTTATTCTTTTAATTTTTCTTATAAAGACAAATATTTAGAATAAAAGTTTTTTAAGCCTTTTAATTAATTATTTGGATAGCTTCCAAATATCTATATACTAAATAAAGTATTCAGAATACTGGTTAACTTTTTCAAATGAAATACCAGTTGTCTTTTAGATAATTGACTATCTGAATATTATTAGGTTAGGGAGGAGAGATGAGAGACAAGGACCTTCAAGTATCTTTACTCTTTATTTCTGAACTTGCTCTTCAATCATTCAGCCCTTTAGCAATTGCCAATGAAATTCTTTCATGATACTCATAAAGACATTCATCCTGTTTGCTTGGAATAGCATGTTGTTAAACTGAATGCAGTTGGAAGTTAAACTGATGGATTGAAGAACCAGGAAATGAAATACCATGGCCTCTTTGAAGTGGATTCCAAGCAAAAAAGTGTCTTCTGAAACACAGTAGAGAGTTGCTATACTTACACAAACAAACATCTTATTCTGTCATTCCAGTCCCGGGATATTTTTGAGTATTTCTTTGTTGGAGTGTTTGCGGATTGAAATGTTTGAATAGGGAGTTGAGTTGAGTTGAAATATGTGAAGCAGGAAGCAGAGTTGAGGCATATTGAATGTGGAATTGAGCACAGTTGTAGTTTCCTTAGTGCTTTTTTAAAAAAAATGTTTACAGTAATTCACTGTATTTGAGATATTCATATGGACAGAAAAACAACCTGTTCGTGATAACTCAAAATCTTATGGTCCATAAAATAAACAGATATCAAAGCTATAAAATTCCTTAATATCATATCTGCATAATGCCAAAACAACTGCATAAAATAGTTCAACAGTTTATCAATTGGTTTCTTTTTCTACCCATATACACCCAAACACAAATACAGGCAAACAGACTTTTCATAATATCAACATTGTTGATATCATGTAACCCGAGCTTTCATTTTCCATTCAGATATTCACTGTATGGGAAAAATAACCTTTTCATTATAGATAAGTAAAAGTTTTAAGGGACTCTGTCTGCACTTCCAGATACCATTATAATATTTGTTTTGGTATCTATAGGCTGGATACGTAGGAAGTAGGGTGAAGTTCTGTTCTATTCATCCGATGGTAGGGATGAAGACTCTTTAGGCCAAGAGGAATCCCTTTTTACCAGAGTTTCCTTAGCAGGACAAAAGAGTCCAGAATCCCTATGGCAGCTCAAAATTCATGAGAATTTCAGAACTTCTAAATAGGACAGCTCCTTCTCCCACCCTTAAGCTTCTTCTAGAAGTACTGGACCCCTTCCTGGGGAAGCTTAGAATGAAACCATCCATCCAAAGTCACTCTGTCCTACAAGGATCACCACTATCTATTACACTGACTACTTACTACTAAAGAGCATTTATTTTAAATTTGTCAGATGAAGGTTTCAGTGAGAATGAAGGTTTTTGTGAGCATGGAAAAGCAGACAGTCCTGTTTAAGTTTAACTGGTGTTAAATGATAATGCAATCTATATTTTAAAACCCAAGTTTGGTCTTGATCCATGTTTTGTGTTTTCAGATTCAAGAGTTTTGCATTTTCTAATTATCTTAGACTATTAAAAGCAAAATAAAACCCCAAACTATAAAACTCCTAGAAGAAAACAGGGGAAAATCTTTATGAGATTGTATTTGGCAATGATTTCTTGGGTATGACACCAAAAGCACAGGCAACAAAAACAAAGATAGACAAATTGGACTACATTAAATTTAAAAACCTCTGTTCATCAAAGGTCACAATTAATAGAATGAAAAGGCAGTCCATGGAATGGGGGAAAACATTTGCAAATCATCTATCTGATAATGGATTAGTATCTAGGATATATAAAGAACTCCTACAACACAAAACCAAAAGATCAAATAACCCAATATAAAAATGGGCCAAGGAGTCAAATAGACATTTCTCCAGAGATGATATACAAATGCCAACAAACATTTGAAAAGATGGTCAAAATCACTAATCATCAGAGAAATGCAAATAAAAACTACAATGAAATATCTCCTTTTACCGATTAGGTTGGCTACTATTTAAAAATCCCAGAAAATAACAAGTGTTGGTGGGCACGTGGAAAAGTTGGAACCCTTGTGCACTGTTGGTAGGATTGTAAAATGAGGCAATCATTACAGAAAACAATATGGCAGTTCCTCAAAATTTTAAGATAAAACTATCATATGATCTAGCAATCCCACTTCTGGATATATACCCAGAAGAACTGAAAGCAAGGGTCTCAAAGGAACATTTGCACACCAGTGAGCTGAGCAGCACTATTTACAACAGTCATCAACAATAGCCAAATGTCTATGGACAGATGAATGTACAAACAGAATGTGGTGTACAGTACAATGCAATGCTATGAAGCCTCAAAAAGGAACGAAATCCTGTCACATACTACACAATATGGATGAGCCTTGAGGATATAATGCTGCAGGGAATAAGCCAGTCACAAAAGGACAAGCATGGTATGATGCCATTTATATGAGATATCTAAAGTAGTCAAATTCATAGAAATAGAAAGTAAAATGGTGATTGCCAGGGACTGGGAGAGAGTGGAAAAAGGGAGCTGTTTTCAATGAGCATAGAATTTCAGATATGCAAGATGAAAAGTTCTGGAGATCTGTTTTACAGTGTTGTAAAAAAAAATAAGTGTATAGTTTAAATACTAAACTATACACTTAAAATGATTAATATGGTAAGTTTTAAGATATGAGTTTTTTTTTAACCACAATTTAAAAAAGCAAAATGGAAAATACACTCATTGACAGAGACCTTACCAGTTTGTTTTACAAATGCAATTCTCCTGCCTGTAATCACTCAAACAAATAAATTCCTTCACTTAATAAGAACTAACCAAGAATCCACTGAAGGCAGCTCTTCTGCTATGCTTCTGGAAATACAGAGATGAGCAAAACCTAGTCTAGTCCCTGGTCTCATCTAGCAGACAGGACAAACACTTCAGCAATTACAATACTTTGTAATAATTCAAATGCTTTCTAACAAGTGCTGGGTTTGGAATGAGTATAGTTCTTTCTGAAAGAGTATTGAAAATAAATATTAACTTGAATTTTTTAAATGCTATTTTCTCTGCTTAGATTTTTCTTTCCACTTTTCTCATTCTCATCTTTAATTTTCATTCTATCTATTCAAACTCAATCTACCTTTCAAGGCCAGAACAAGTTTCACTCCCTTTCTGGCCACTTATGGATTTTTCCAGCCCATATTTCAGGGCTTTCTTATATATACATATATTTAAAAAAAAGCTGGCTAAACAGAGATATGGTAAATACTGAGTTTGGTCCAGATTAAAGAGGAGTTGGACTTCATATCTGGTTAGTATTCAAGACCTTCTATGATGCTTTTCTCTTGCTATTGGCCCAAAAGCTCATTCTGGTCCGAGGGCTATAGTCTAATATTTCAACAAAAGTTTCTGCACCTCCTCTGATCCTTCTCTGGTCATCTATTGGTACTTGAGTTGAGATCCTAGTTCTTGACTTAGGAGCTCTAGACACTGACCGTGATTCTACTTGACACTTCAACTTTGATTTCTATGTGTTGCTGAACCAAAATGCCAAATTAGAGTGCACTGAGTCAGGATAAAGGCACTAAGACACAGCCTTTATGTCATACAAGTCTTTCTTCCTTTCTGTTTTTTCATAGAATATGCTGCCTGAACACAGTATTTTATCTTGTACTCTTTTCTTTTCATGACATGTATGCATGCCTTGCACCAAATACTCTTGTATCATTTCTCTTCATCTCTAGCACCTAAATATGCTATGATACTATTGCACTCAATACATAGTTACAGAGTTGGATTGAAAGAGAAGTTACTGACCTCTTCACCATTTTTCTTTCTGCCCAAAGCATACTGCTTTGTTGCTTCAATAAACCGCACAGGGATATTATATACTCGCTTATTAAAGAATACAACTAGTGTATATGGCTGTTTGGAATCATGGCCAGAGCTCTTCCGAATAAGAAATGATCCATCCTGTTTATTAAAAGAAAAACACAATTATGGTGAGTATTACTTAGGTTTTCACAGGTTATAAATTAGTTTATACCTATATTATATTCAAAAGGTAATTACTGAGCTATGTGATTTTTATATAGATTACAGCTTATTATTTTCAAAGAAAATACTTCAGTAAAATATATACTTTTAGAAAATCCTGAGTGAAGTCAATTCTCACTTTTTGATGCATGAAATAAGATGCTATGTTTATGTATTTAGAAATGTGTGAAGGGGCACAGTAAGATTAAATATAGAGAGCATTCTTGAACTAGGAACCATGTCTACAAGTAATCTATGAATAAAAAAATACATGTATAGAAATGAAACAAATTCGATTCAAAAGTACTATGAGAAGAAAGCTGAAACTGGAAATCAAAACATTTCAGCTGGTGAAAATTCTCTTCCCTAAAACTTACATTGAAGCAGAAAAAAACCTGTAATACAATATACCAATCTAAATAAATAGTTTATAAAATATTCTAGAGGTGCCTAGCTGGCTCAGAAGAGCATGTGACTCTTGATCTTGGGGTCATGAGTTTGAGCCTCATGTTGGGTGTAGAGATTACTTAAAATGAATAAATGAATTTAAAAACTTAAAAAATAAATTAAATGTTCTAGAACCATTAATCCAAAAATGAACAAAAAATGGACAAAAAGCAGAAAGAAGAAATGCAACAAGAGTTGATCAAACTCAGGAAGGAAATTGAAGAGAAAGGCAAACCTATCAGAAATGAAGAAATTACAAGATGCCCAAGGGACAATATCTTTAAATGAAGATATGATAAATGACTGAAGCAAGGCATGGAAGCAACCCAGACAGGAGGAAAAGAGGAAATTAAAAAAAAAAAAAATACAATAAAGTCAGAGTGGTTGGAATGAAAGAAAGAAAAAAAAGGTCCAAAATGCATATAATTTAAGTCCTTAAGGAAGAAAAATAAAATAATAGAACAGAATTACTTTTTTTTTTTTTTAAGATTTTATTCATTTGACACACAGAGAGAGATCACAAGTAGGCAGAGAGCCAGGCAGAGAGAGAGGGAGAAACAGGTTCCCTGCTGAGCCCAGAGCCTGACACAGGTCTCGATCCCAGGACCCTGAGACCATGACCTGAGCTGAAGGCAGAGGCTTAACCCTCTGAGCCACCAAGATGCCCCAGAATTACTTTTTAAGACTGGAATTTAATAAAATGTTCTGGAAATAAGAGAAAACTTAAGTCTACATATTGAAAGGGGTTTCAACTATCTGAAAAAATTGACTTGAAAGTCAAGTCAGAGACACATTCTGGAAAACGATCAGACTTTAAAAGCAAAAGACCTGCAGAGCCTTCTGATTAAAATATGAAATTATACATACGGTCAAGAAAATAACATTTGCATCAGACTTTTCAAAAGTATCCTGTAAAACAAGGCAATCTAGTGGAGCAACACTTTTAAAAACTCAAGACAAGGATTTTATAGCCAGCCAAGATATCCTCTAGGTTATCAGATTATGAACAGCTTTGAATGTGCAAGAACTCAGGGAATGATGTAAATATAGTCCTTCCTGAGAATCTATTATAAGGCGAGCTTTGTCAAACAAAATAAGGTAACTGGGGAAGCCAGCAAATGGATTGATGGGAAAGCATTTAACATATTTAATTGCAGAGCTAGGACTAAAGCAAAGGTAGCAAAACCCAGTATGTAAATGTTATATATTCTGACAAAGGAGGGTGCAAGTAAAGCAAAATGGAAGGAGGAAAGAGAAAGAAAGGGAGATGGCATTTAAACTTTGTCTTTTCCAAACTGCTCCTAGTGTTCCTACATGATTGGGCTTGGCCTCTCCAAAAATTTACTTCCAGGTACTTTTTGCCATCTTGACCTTGATCTTTTAACCCATGCATTGATCCAAAATAGCCTGTTACTTCTCACTCCTGAATGGATCTCATGTAGCATCAAGCTTTACAGAGAGCTCCCCGGGGAGCCTTCTTCTCCCACTGATTGGAGAACAGTGGAGCCTATGGATCCTGGCAAAGAAAGGACAAGTAGAAATGAGACTGAAGAACAAAGAGGGAGATGCTTGAGAGAGAGGAGAGGATAGCAATTGCTATTGAATAAGTAAATTTTAAAAATCCCTGCATCCACAATGGTTGCAATTCTTTAGTCAGCAAATTATTGGGTCATCCCAATCCTGTGCCTATTACAGGCTGAGAGCAGAATATGGGACTTAAAAATGGTCAAACCTTGTTTGATCTGTATAAAGCCTCTTCTGCAGATTTCCGATCGCAGGCTCCAGCGTACCATGGCTTGCAGTGAATGTCCGCTTCCTGCGAAATGGAGGGCATTACTAAGCATGAGATGTGCCTTCAATAACATGGTACCTTCTGTGCACTGGAAACAAAGTCCCATTATGCATTACCAAGACAGACCTAACTATATTTGGACCAGCAATTTGAAAATGAGTTTTCTGCTTCCTTTGATCAACTACAGGATTATATAATTGACTTTTTTCTCATCTGGCCTTAGCTGCTAACCTTAGTACTTGAGCATTGTTATCGATCAATCAATCCATCCATTCTGCTAGATTCCTGAGCCATTTACACCTTTCTCCTAAATAGGCAATAAGCTCCCTGTCTATCACGATCTTACTGCTGTTGCTTTGTGGAGGGCTTTCTAATTTCTGAAGTGTTTTCATCAAATATACCTTATTGGATTCTTTCAACTACTCTGAAGGCAAGAAGGATACATATACTTACCCTTTCTACAGTCGAGAAAGCTTAGAGAGACTTGCCCAAGGGCACCCAGAGTTCTTTCTCTGTCTTTTTAAAAACTGTGCTGCTTTATGTGTTTTAATATCATATGCCTCCACAGATCTATTCTGAGAAAATTACACAGTTTAAATAGAATCTATGTGAGCGGAAGAACAATAAAAACAACACACTTCTTTGCTAGTTTTGAAGAAGCACAAACTGTTCTTAGGGCATCCAGAATACAAATTGGAATATATGGCGCAGGGGCTTAATCCCTGAAAGCAAAATGTGTTCCATACCCATCAGCGAATGACAACTCGCAAGCTGACTTAAAACATAGTCTGTCCTCAAGCTTCACCCCAAACTGCTCGTCAGAAGGTATCAGAGGACACTCCCTTTCCTGCAGTTTAATGATAACCATAAGAGTTCATTCATACCTGTTCTGACAAATGGGGGTTAGAGGAAAGTAGGCCATCCACAGCTGAGCTTCCCCCTTCTGGAAATCCTGTAAGGGATTTGAAAAATCAGTGGGTCTTCACTGTATCTTGAGCAGTTGGTATGCCTATACTTTAACACTGTGCTTGGTGCTGCAAGGGACACGTGCACTGAAAAATCACACACACGCCAAAAAAATCCCTAATAGCAGTGGTTCTCAAAGCATGGTCTGGGGCCCTCAGATCCCTGGGATTCTCCCAGGGAGGTTGTGAGGTCTTTTCCAAATCCGTATCTCTGTGAAGCCCCATTTTCTTCCTATACTTCAGCCATGAAGACATTGCAACAGCTTGAATATAGAAACAGATATGAGAATCCATCCATCTCTGTTACTCTAGATATTAAAGAGATTTAAAAAAATGTAAGACAAGGCCACTCTTCCCAATAAAGTGTTTTTGTTTGGAAAATACAGTCATTTTCATAAAAAATACGTTAGTTATGTTAACATGTAATGAGTTCAATATTTTTAAATGAAAAAATAAAGGTTTTAATTAAAAATTGATTAATAAATATGTTTTAATTGCCTGCTTTTAATTAATACATTAAATATTAATAGAAACAAGTGAACCAAAGTTCTTTGGGTCTGCAATGATTTTAAGAGTGTTAACATGGTCCTGAGAACAAAACATTTGAGAACTGCTGCCTTATGGCATAAACTTCCTCAAGGAGTTTAGAGTCTATAAGTGGAGACACATGAAATAGAGAGAAAACTTAACGGCATTCATTCATTCATTCATCATTGCATGCCTGCCATGGATCAAAACACTAGGGACAGATATACAGCAGTCACAGTCAAACAAAACAGCAAAATGCCCTGCACTCCTGGAGTTTAAATTTTAATGGAGTGAAATAGACAATAAAGACATAAGTAAATATATATACAATATTACAGAGTCGTAAGTACTGGAGAAAAATAAGCAGGGAAGGGACTGGGGACTAGCCTTGGACAAGCAGTATGTTTAAATAGGCTGGTCACTGAGGTGACACTTGGGTAAAATCTGCAGGAAGGGAGGGAGGAGGCATGTGGCTATCTCAGGAAAGAATGTTCCAGGTCAGAGGAATAGCAACACGCAAGGGCCTAGAATATCTGAGGGACAGACAGGAGGTCACTGTGTTTGGACTGTGGAGGGAAAAGTAGAGAACAAGGGATAGAGTCAGCCTGCAGGTAAGGAAGGCCCCCGATGTGCAGGACCGGTGGACCCCTTAGCATGACTTGAGCACTGACTTAAATAGCTATCATTTACTGAAGACCTTCTATATTCAAAGCACTGTACCAGGTACTTAATCTTCTTATTTTGAAAACAGTTGTACTGCTTTTATTAAAAAATTAAATGTTAAAGGTGACCAGAATGAACAGTGAAATATTCAATCAATACTAAAAAAGAAGAAAGTAAAAATTACCTCAAATTTATTTACTTTTGAAAATAACCATGAAATCAATATTCCTGGCTCCATTTGACAGAAGAGGAAACAAACCAGAGAGAAACGAGCATCCTCCAGCTGGACATGTTGCTCAGACACACGGATCCAGCCTTACCCACCACCCAATAGTGCTTTCCGTGGCTTCACTGTACTTACTTGGCAGGGGTACGGGTTTGTGATGGATATGTCTGAAAGGAAGATTTTTAGATTAGTTAAAGGGCAAAGCACAAGATGAGTAAGTGTGACGCTTTGCTTGCACTGAAGATGCTTGGAGCAGAGGCATCACAAAGGAGTCAACACAAATGACCAGTAAAACATCTAAAGATATGAAAAGGCATCAAAACCTTCAAAGTAAGTAAAACTGTCCCCTTTGGTTTTATAAAAGGAAGAGACTTGATTAAACTGTTCGATTTTAGTTAAGGCCAATAGTTAACTCAAATATTAGGTCTAAGCAGTTCTTTCAAAGCGTCTAAGTAGTTCCTTTAAAGTTTTTTTCCTATTTGACGCTTTTTAAAATTTAATGAGCACTGGGTGTATACACAACTGATGAGTCACTGACCTCTGATACTAACAATACTGATACTAATAAGATACTCTATGTTAATTAATTGAATGTAAATTAAGTTAAATTGCAATGCAGTGAAATGTCAGGTCTTTACCAAGCCCCACAAGCAAACGTCACTATGCAGTGTGACAATACAGGTGTTTAGGGAAGCTTATTTTTAAAGGAAAGGATTCTTACTTCTGGGGAGGAGGAAACACTGATGACTGCATATTTTCTTGTCTGTGACTAGATGTTCGATGGCGTTCAGCAGGTATAGGCCTTTCTGCATTAAGAAAATGCTCATATTAGGCTAGATTGAAATGTTCGTCTCCATGTCCAAACCCAGCAACATCAACTGAGAAGAACCGGATTTGGTCTGCTGTCTTCCCATGAACATGTCTTTCACCAGGACGCCTTCTGTTTATGCACCTGTCTGTCCGGTGATGGGTTTGCATGATTAGGATGAGGACCCTTACCCAACAGTGTTACAAACACACCTTCCCCTTCTCTGGCAATATCCATGGGGACTGAGCCTACGGGGCGGACCTTTAAGCGTGTGAGTATAGGCAGCAGCCAAAGACGAACCAGTTCAAACCATGCCAATGTTCCCCCCAACAGGTGTTACAACATCCCAGCAATTTTTACTGATAAGAGGCAAAATATCAGAGTTTGCAAATAATCTACTCATTTTGAAAAATTACAGTCTTCCATTACAGGAACCCAAAAGGAATACATGTAGTATGAACTCAAAGATTCAAAAAAATGGTAAGATAGACTTCGGGGTTTCTTGTAATGCAGCGATATTCAGAAGCCTTGCATCCCTGAAGGATATTTTAAGTCTACGGCAAGTTACTCTGAGCAGCCATGTGAGATTTTTTGTTCATGACTTTACAGCTTGGTAATTTCAGAAGGACAAACAGTAAACACACTTGGTTTCCACAGCCTGCTGAGATTTGATCACCCCGCTTTGCTTCTCCAGTCCTGGAGGCTTCTTCCTCCCCTCCTTCCTTGTCCCTTCCTTCCTTCTGTCCATCCGTCCTTTCATCCTTCTCTCCTTCCCTCCTTCCTAGGTGAGAAGAGCCTGCTTACCCACACTGGGTTTGGATAATGGTTGTCTCTGTTCTTGAAACAAGTCACAAAACAGATGGCATGCCAAGCGCTTGCCCTACGAGCCCTTTGGCAACAAGGACACCGGAGCTGCATGGGGCATGCCAGGAGCTCATTTCTCTGCTGGTTTTCAAAGGCCCCCGAAGCCAATAGAATCTGCACAGGGTCGAGCTTACTTCCTACAGACGCTCACTCTAAGACTCCACTATTACTCGAGCTCCACGCTCAGCAGGCATGGGAGACTCTAAGGACAGCAAGGCAGAAGCCTCAAAGGACAGGCAGAAGAAAGGAAGGAAGACAGCAGCAAGGGGGGGATACCTTAGAAATATCCTGGAGGAAAAAAGATGGGGGAAACAGATGTAAAAAACCCCCCAAGTGGAGCAGTTAAAGCAGACAGGCGAGTTGTAGGACACATTCAGGACATGTCCGCCATCCATCATCAGAGAAACCAGGACATTTTATGGAGATGTGCCCACGAGAACTCAGGAAATGGGGAGAACACTCACTCGGCTTTAACACTGGGTAGTTTCAGTTGTGAATTAGATGGGTTCAGGACTCACACTTCTATATAGTGTTTTAAGTGTTGAAAATATGGGTAATTCTTACTTCTTCCTGTTTTTTCTTCCCCTCGAGTATTTATCAAATACAAGTATTTTTTTTTAATATGGGAAAATTCTAATTAAAAGTACATGTAAGATTTTTAGGCTATGATAGGACAAAGGAAAACATTTGAAGGTGTACTAAAACATATATTTGAATTCAGAAATCATTATTTTTAAAAACTTAGCAAAAGAACTTCTTCAAATAAATTTTTAAAAATTGTATTACCTTAACTAAGCTATTAGTTCTAAGATCCGTGTATAGCTCTGAATAAGGCTTCATATCTATGACCATGGCACTGTTTCTGGAAAGTTGTACGGCTACAAACAGGCAGGTTTGGGGCATGTAGACTATAGCTTTGCCCCACAGACACTGGGCTGAAAGCTCATGTCCTTACTACTCATTGCAAAGTAAAGGCCATTTTGTTTCGAGTTTCTGAGTTTCATATATACAATTGCCTTATAGTGAAAACAATTTACAAATACACTTATGCACAAATCCTTAATTCAAATAACTTTAAGAGAACATACTCATCCTTCAGGATAATACAGATTTACCTTCACAAACACTTGAGGCATTCTGTGGAGAGGCAACTGGAACCTATTTAAAAAAAAAAAAAAGGCAAGGATATTCCATACAGTCGAAAGTAGAAATGAATGTCAAAGCAATATTAATAAGATAAATATTTAGGAGGACATTTCTTTGATGCATAGCTATTCTTTCAATCACAAGAACAACAACAACAAAACCCACACAGCTCTCCGCCCAACATTTGCATTATGTGAGAGTGGACTAGAAGTAGGTCATGGAAGGATCAGTGTTGTCCTGGTGTAGGGACTTCCCTGCTCTGTCAACAGGGTTGATGGAAACTGTGACCCGTGGTAGCTGCTGGCCCGTCGGTCTTTGGTCTTTGGTCTTCAGGCTGCCCCTCGGTGCTTGCTAAGTGACTGTAAATGTCAGGCTAGGGGGTAGGTACTAGGTCAAGGTGGGCTTCCTCAAACAGTGGGCTGGCCCAGGTTCCCCGCACTCCAGCCGGAATCTGAGTTTAGCAGGCCTATGTGCGCCTGATACACCATTAGCTCCCAGGCCGGCAGATGGAAAGCAGGCAGGCACCGTTAGCTCCCAGGCCAGCAGATGGAAAGCAGGGAAGGCAGATGTCAGGGGAGGTAGGGAGCCTGGCTTCCACCTTGGATCTGCGGCTCACACTCCGAGAAGCCACACTGGGTCAAGTGAGGATGAGCGCCCCCCCATGCAGCACCTTCCCCGGCTAACCAAGAATGCATAATTTCTCTCTGGACTGTCTGGGCGGCAAATTCACTTGCTAGAATCGCTGCGTTCACCTTAGCTGGAAGCATTGTCAACTTTAAATAAGGGAATAAGCATCAGCATTGCAGGAAATATAAAACACATTTAAATGCAAAATGAACTTACTGTCTTCAGCGGTGTAGCTGGTTTTTTCCTGGGGGGATAAAAAGATGGGCTTTGTTAAAACATAATAGAGATAAAGCAGAGCTGACTCCATATCATTTTACTCTTGAATTTAAACTAGTGTCATGAACGTGGTACAAGTGTGTTGGAAGACGGTCCTTGAAGGGCAGAGGGGGAGGGAAACAGGATCTAGCCATGACCCTCCTAGCTGCAGATAAGAGTCCACTGGCAGAAGGCAAGGAGTTAACTGGGGTAAACAAGAGTGAGAGTTGTCAGGGAGCCAGAAAACTGAATTCTTCTTCCAGTTCTGCTGCCGATTACTCTGTGACCTCAGGCCTCTTTGACAAGGGAAGCTTGTTGGAGCTTTAAGTTTCCTTGTCTATAAAATGAAGACTAGCATCAGTATTTTCCAAGGCGTAGGCAGAGCCCTCCGAGCCTCCAGCAGGCCCCTCAGGCTAATGCCTGGGGCCGCCGGTGGAGACAGGACGGCCCAGCAGGGGAGGCAGTCCCCAGCACCCTTCCTGCCGACTGTTGCCCTGCCTCAAGTGACTGTTCTCTACTAGACATCTGCCCAGGGTTTCATCCCGAACAGAGAAATCCAAGGCCAGCACAAGTGTGAAAACCACTGGGATCTGCAGTCCTGAAGGGGTTTTCTGAGCTAACTTCGGTTTGTCTTGGTTCTGGTTGAGACTGTAATCTTTTAATGGTATATGCTTCTTTTCTGTATTTTTTTAAAGACTCTCTCACCTTCTCTCTCTCTCTCACTTGCTTTGTTTTTGGCTGAGAGCTGAAAGACTGGGGGAAGAACACTAATAATTCCTAAGCGCCCGGCACAGGGTTAGGCTTTTCATCTGTTATTTAAACCTCACAGTGACCTCTAAAAATGGATATTATCGTTATGTTTCAGAGATTAGGGAACTGAGGCTCAGAGAGATTAAGTAACTTGCCTAAAGTAATAAAACTGAGCCAACGAGAACTTTTGGTTAATAAACCCTTTAACTTAAGAACGTCTTTGCTTTGGGCTATCTGGATGGCTTAGCCGGCTCAGCGTCCAACTTTTGCTTTTGGCTCAGGTCGTGATCTCAGAGTTGTGATCTTGGTCATGGTCTCAGGGTTGTGAGATCAAGCCCTGCCTCGGGCTCCAAGCCCACTGTGGAGTCTGCTTAAGTTTCTCTTTCTCTGTCCCGCCCCATGACACACACTCTCTCTCTAAAATAAATCAATAAATCTTTAAAAAATGTCTTTGCTTTATGCAGAAGCAGAATCAAGATAATAATCATGCAGGCTGGCTTTGCACATATTTAAGTGTGCTTTTAAAATATCCTATTGAATCCATATAAAATTATGGGTCACTGTTTGTGATATTAACTTATTGTATCGCCTAACAGTTTACAAAGCTCTTTTAAATTCAATGAGAAAGAACAGTTCTCTTATTTCACCTTGGAAAGGAAGCTCAGCTGTGTGGCTTGGATCAAACCATCAGGTGCATGTTGTGGGTGTATGTGTGTTTGTTTACAGATCATTAACTACTTGAAAGAGAAGTGGAGGAGGAGAAAGTAAAGATGAAACCTGCTCGTGGGTCTCAAAATTATTCAGGTGCTGGAGCTTCTGCGCGACGGAACTTAAGATTTAACTAACAATTTAGGGGAGGAAAGACTGCTAGTCTTAATTTCAGCAGGGGACTCCCTCGTCCACCTTAAGCCAGGGTGGTGGTGGAGGAGAACAGGATAGCAGGCTTCATTTCCACACTTTAGGAACACACCTGCTGTGGCATGAGGTGCAAGCGTATCTGAGCTTGGGCAGGTGTGCTCTTCTGGGTGGAAATAGCGGAAAAGCACCTGCTGCCCCCCCCCCCCAGGTTCTCAGGCAGGACCCCTTGGTGGATTCCACGCAGGCCTGCCCACGACAGGAGTGGGGACCACCCACTCACACCTCACAGGGCTGACCCTGCACAGCCAGTACTCACCCAGCCCTGGGCAGCGGGGATGGTGCAGCAGGAGAAGGTGACTTCACGTCCCAGGCCCCACTGTTACGACCTGCACAAACATACACACAGGTCAGTCCTCAGCTCCTGTACGCGGGGCCGATGGTCACAGTGAGGGTGGCCTTCCCGAGAAGCTCAGAAATACAGGCACATTTTTGGTTGCTTTCAGTTAAGCATGTCTAGGTGGTTATATTGATGCTATTGGGGAAAATCCGTAGGCCAAGGTGATGACATATTTAAATAATGTTAATTTATAAGCTTGGAACCAGGGTGTGAATTAGGGACCCCAGCTTAACACTTCTAAATGACTTTCTCTTTTCCCCCATGGGACAAGTGTGGAGCCCCCCTGATTCTGCAAGTTCAGTAAAAGGTCCACAGGGTTCCTACTGGAGAAGCCAAGAGCACACACTTGCATCTGTGTATGCTGCACCAATGTGCACACCAGTGGTGCCTGAGAGGGAGAGACACAGACCCACCACTCCCACCTTGCCTTCAGGCACTGCTTTTGCATAATCACACTGACTTACAGTCTATGCACCTAACCTCACGGCCAGAGGCTGTTCATTCACCTCTGAATTCTCAGCCTCGGCCCATTGCACAGATAGGCAGACTGAGACAAATGACAAGCTACTGCCCAAATCTCATCTTCCAAGTCAAAGAAGGGACCCAGAGGGCCTTGTTCACTAGCTCACTTCCCCCCTGGCTACCTAAGATAGAAAGCAGACAATCACGAGGGAGAAACCGAGAGGCTGGCAGAGCTTCACAGCTGGGACAGAGCAGGCCTTGAGGGGGAGAGCCAGACATGATGCCAGCTCCCCTCAGCGTCTCCTGCCTGCCTCCTCAGGCTGATGCTCACCTGCCTGGACATTATAGCTCCGTGAGCCAAAAGCTCATTATTGAATTATATCAAACTGAATATACATTGTATTAAGAACCTACTACATTTCTAAGTCCACGATTCCTGTTGGACCTACAGGGGATACTCTGTAAACAGAGGCTGGACCTGAGCTCAGTATGTCTTATTTTAGTTTGCAAGATAAAGCACATATAGGTGAGCATGGAGGAAATAATCAGTTACTAAGAATTTCTGAGAACCTGGTTTGTGAAGAGCACTGTGTTAGGGGTTGTGGGAGAGGTGGGGGAGCAGAAGCCTCTGCCCTTCAGGATTTATAACCCGAGGACATGCACACGACATGCCACCGCATCTGACGGGACCACCTGTCCCAAACAAAAGAGAAGGGCCTCAAGAACAGTAAAAATTGAGTCATAAAGCTCATTTTCCTGTACTCTACCAGAGAGAGGCCTTGAGGCCTTCACTCAGGGCCCATCCACTCGCCTTCTACATTCAGTTCTTATACGGGGCTGATTTCTGGCGATGCTTATAAGTCCGAAGAACAGCCAAGAGCGTGCCGTGTCGCCTCCACAGCGCCCCGTGAAGGAACGCCCCTCCACAGGACTCACACCTAGATGTTACCTGACCTTGATGTGACTTTGGAAAACATTTTAGAAACATTTTGAAAAAGAGACGATATTAGGAATTTTTAATATTTCACGTGCGGATAAATGGAAACGTCATCAGGAGTGTGCGTCCAGCTGTGTTTCATCAGCCAGTGGACCAAACGGGTGCTGTCCTTCACATTCTTAACACCTGATTGACCCTATTAAAATACCCTTGGCTACTCACAGATTTTGATGTAAGATTTCAGGGAAGGGGGAAAAAACCCACCCTTGTCTGAAAAATAAGGAAGTAGAAAGAAGGCCTAAGTCAGAATTTCCTCCCAGGGGTTTTCCCTCTTTTTCAATGCTATGGGCTCATCTGGCCTGGGTACGTTGTTGTTCTCATATTTACTGCCTGGCTTCTCTCCTAAGCTTCCCTTCCCTTCATATCTTCAGTCTGCCACCATGTTCCTTCCCCCTTCCTTGCCCATAAATCACTTCTGCGATCGGGGGCAGGGTGGGGGGGGCAGCATGCCGCTCTACTCTGAGAAAGTAATCCAAGCACAGGTGGAAAACCCATGGTTTCTCAACAGGAAGACGAGGTTCTAGGTATTTCTTTGCCACCACACTGGCTGGGTGGCCTCTTACAAGCCACTGAACCCTCTCTGTGAAATGGGGACACAACCATCTACTTCGCCTAACTCAGAGTTACTGTTGTAAGACAACAGGAGAACTTTGAAAATGTAAAGAATTAGACAAAATAAGCTAATATCACTGGAAAGGGACTGAAAGTATTTGAGGTTAAAAACATTATGCTAAGTGAGGGCGCCTGGGTGGCTCAGTTGGTTAAGCAATTGCCTTCAGCTCAGGTCATGATCCTAGAGTGCCAGGATAGAGTCCTGCGTTGGGCTTCCTGCTCAGCAGGGAGTCTGCTTCTCCCTCTGACCCTCTCCCCTCTCATGCGCTCTCTCTCTCTCTCTCAAGTAAATAAATAAAATCTTAAAAAAACAAAACAAAAACACATTATGCTAAGTGAAAGGAGCCAGATGGAGAAGGCTTGATACTGTATGCCTCCATCTATATGAGGTGTCCAGAAAAGGCAAATCTATAGCAACAAGAAGCAGATCAGTGGTTGCCTGGGGCTGCGGGTGGAAGAACATTCACCAAAAACAGGCACAAAGGATCTTTTGGAGTTGGGGTGGGGATGGAAATTTTCTAAAACTGGATTGTAGTGATGGTGAAAAAACTCTGTAAATGTAATGATTTATAAAAAATACTGCATTATATGGGATGCCTGGATGGCTCAGTTGGTTAAGCAGCTGCCTTCGGCTCAGGTCATGATCCCAGCATCCTGGGATCGAGTCCCACATCAGGCTCCTTGCTCGGCAGGGAGCCTGCTTCTCCCTCTGCCTCCGTCTGCCAGTGCTCTCTCTCTCTCTCTGACAAATAAATAAATAAAATCTTTAAAAAAAATACTGCATTATACATGTAAAATGAGTTTGCTTTACGATATGTAAATTATAACCCATAAAGCATCTCGGTAAATGGGATTATCACTATTTCTGTTTTAGCATCTTGTTATCAACAACCACTGTGTCTCCAGGTGCCGGGCTCTGTGCTGGGTACTTTGAATGTGCCATCTCAAAGCATCACCTAACATCCCGTGGAAGGAATGGAGGCTCAGAGAGGTTAAGTGGCAGGGCTGGGGTTGAGGAGCAAGGCTGGCTGAGCTGAAAGCCAGGTGGACACTTCCTCTCCAGCCAGTGCCTCCTAATGTTACTGTGGGGTGTGATCTGGCAGGTCAGGTTCAATTGTTGTTTCCACTTTATGTGGGTAAAGATTAGTGAAACAGAGAGGTGCTTTTGTGGCTGCCCATGGAAAGATGGAGAATGACTCTCTTATCTCATAGGCTGGTGACCGTCTCTGCTGCTCTGGGCCAGAAGTTAGACCCAGTGGCATGACTGGGGTAGGACAACCTGGTCCCCTCTTTGTGACCAGGATCCTTGCTTTCTGGCAAAGCCAAATTCTTGGCCAGAATACTCTGAGGGAGAAATTGAGCATGTGATAAAGGGAGATGTGTCCAAAAGCATAATAAAAGAGAAAAATCAGCTTTGTTTTAATTGTACTGAGCAAAAAATGATGCTAATGTTTGCACAGCTGGTGCTTACCCAAGTTTCTCAACTAGAAAGATGGCCTACTCTTTGTATTTCCTTCTACCACATATATTTTATGGATCACCCTCTCCTCAGTTTTACATACAATGTTGGTGAGTTTCCTTATCCTTAACAATCTCAATGCTGGCACAGGAAGCCCTTGGGATTTCACTCTCCTCTAGCTGTTCTAGAAACTCTATTATTATTAGTGGGGCTTGCACACCAGCTGGAGCGTCCCTTCCTCTCAGGGACCGTGTGAGCTCTTACCGAATAGAGATTTAATTTAACCGCTTCAGAACAATTCGGCTTATAGGTAAAATTCAACATGCATATTAGCAGGGAATTGTAAATTCCCAAACTCCTCCCCTGTTTTAGGAAATAAGGAGAGAAAACACTTTTTAAATGCTACCTCCTTAAAGGAAGTTCAGAAATGCCTGCCCTGTCTATACTCTTCTGACAAAAGCTACAAATAAATCAGCCAGGGGCTGCACAACTTTCTTCCAAATCACACTTAGAGATAAATGACCAAAACTCTTTAATCTTTTCAGTTTGTTTAGACCAGCGGTTCTTAACTGGGAGTATTTTGTACTGGCCCCTCCCCTCCCCCACCACCCCAGGGGACATCTGGCAAAGTCTGGAGACATCTCTGCTTATCACTGCTGCTGGGGAGGGGTCGGTATTGGCATCTGGGGGGCAGGGGAAGCCAAGGGTGCTGCTAAACATTGTAAGGGCACAGGAGCCGGGACGACAAAGAACCATCTAGCCCCAAAGGCCAGCTGTGCAGAGGTCGAGACACCCTGAGTTAGGGTAAAGCTCTAGGTGGAAAGGAAGACACAACTGTCCCCTGGGATGTGTCCCGGGCCCTCCGCCAGACTGGTCATGAATCAAGTCATGCCAAACAAAGGATTCAAAAAATGGTTCGAAGAGCTATCACCTTAGGAGTGAGATTCTTATGTTTACTCAGCTTAATTCCCTCCCCTCCAAGGCCCAGGTGCCACTTTCTTCTCCATGTGAGCGCACCTCAGGAGCCGTCAAGGAGCCAAAGCCACATCCATGAACCAGAGGCCAGTACCATGGTGTGCTGCTCCGACAGACACACCGATCAGAAGCCTTAGCACTTTTGTGTCTATCTAGGCACTGTCTGAGTCTTTAAAGGCTAATGGATGGTTATGCAAAGACACAGGCAAGTTGTCCAATTATTCCTTTTATCAAAATCATCTCTGAAAATGGCACACTCAGAAACTCATTCTAACTGTTCAGGTTTGTCCCTTCCAAATTATCTCACTTCTTCCCTCCTCCTGTACATCCTCCCATCTGTATCCAACAATCACATAACCAAGAAGTTATTTCCTAGTTCAGGTTTGGTTTCTTCTGATGACTCTAGCATTAAAATACAGCTATGCTAGGTTAACAGAAAATCAATGAATAGTAAATCCAATGAGCTAATGCCCTCATGATGGTGCCATGTGATTCCTTAAACACAGACTGTACTGGGGGACTCATTCACTTGCAACTGACTGACTAACCCACCATTTCAGCACCCACTCTGATCCAGGTCCTGTCTAGGCCCTGGAAACACAGCTCTGAGCAAGATGTGGAGCTGAGGGTCTTATAGGAACCACAGGCAGAGATCTCAGGGGAGATTAGAGTTAAAGGGGGGCAGTGCAAGGTATACAGGGTACTACACCATGGGGATCTCCCCCTATGTGAGGTCAGGAAAGGGCTCCTGAGCACGAGAGATTTAAGGCAATATCTTCAAGGAGCTTCTAATATATTTAAGGAGATTAGACTGGGACCTAGCATAATCAGAGAATAGGTATGGGCTGAGTGTAGATGAGAGGAGACTCAGAGCCAAGGAGAGCTCTCTGAGGGCTGTAGAAACCACAAGAGGTTTCTAAGAGGGAGCACCTCAAGCTGGGCCTTGAGGATGGGTAGGGTTTGGTGTCATAAAAGTGAGAACATAAACAAAGACCAAAAAACACAACCCATGATGTACGGCTGTTTGGAGTAGCGGGTGTGTTTAGGAAGAAGTCCTTGTAAAGTAAGAAGAGGCAGACACCAGAGATTACTGAGCTATCATTCTGAAGGAGGGCTTAGGCCTTCATGTATGTTTCAGGGAAAGGTTTTCTGTTCTGGTCACAACAACCCTTCTCCTGAGTTATCAGGAGTTAGGCGTCACCACTCCAGCTGGGACCAAAGCAACTTTGCCATGACCTTTTAAGTTGTTGTGCTGACATGTGTTTCCAGAAGTTAAGATGAGCTGAATAAGGTGGCTCTGACCTCTTCTCCCTATACATAAAGAGCTTGTGGGTTTCGGGGGAAGAGAATAAATAAGACAGGAACTTGTGAGGAAGGCGAACAATTGCTCCAGAAATGAGTCTGTGGCCTATAAAGAAAATAATTTTCTTTCATTTTCTCTCAAGGAGAATGTCCTTTGAAGCAGAACTCAGTCTCCCAATATCTGTATTCAGCCTTCAGCGCGGGGAGGGAAAGGACTGTGTGTGTGTGTGTGTGTGTGTGTGTGTGGGATAGATATGGGCCCAGTGGGGGAAGAACAAAGGAAGTCTGGAAAGGAGGCCCTGCTCCCCCCATGCTGGAACAGGGTGGGGTGTTGGTACTACTCAGTATCAAAGGCCTTGGCCTTGGGGCTGCCAATCTGTACAGCAGACAGCTAGGAACCACAAGTTGTGCATGGTTTGGGTGACATGGTAAAAACTAACTTTGAAATGGAATAAAACTGGCAACGTTTGGAGGTGTTCATCTTAGTGGTGGAGGAGAAAGCCTAGAGGCAAGGGTATGGTTAGTGGACTCTCGATAGGGGGTGTGAAGTGACAACGTAGGGGAAGCCTAGACTAGGGTGGTGGCAACTAAAATGGAAGAGCAGATTCAGGGAAAAGACATAGAAGAGGCTTTGGGAAGAACACAGGCCCTCAGATACATGGCCTACTGGCTGACAGGCACAGAGGACTAGGCCTGCTCCATGGGGAGGGGTGCCATGAATGCACTGAGCCTGAGGCCATGGGAATGTCAAGTTATTCAGAAGAGAAATCAGGTCAAAGTTGGACACCAGAGAGTTATTGGCTTAGACAAGTGAAACCGGAAGAACGGATGAAGCCCAAGGACATGGAAGATAATATTCTTTTCCCGGCACCTGCTGTGCCAGGCACTGCATGAAAGCTCTCCCATGCACAATTCCAGAATTCTCCTGTCACAGGGCAGGGACTCTTATCTCCATGTACAGAGGAGAAAATCTGAAGAGTGGAGAGGCAAAGGACAGGCCCAACGTGGCACACCTGGCAACTGGGAGCACTGGGATTCCAACCCAGGTCTGTCTGCTCCAGAACTCAAGCTCTTCACCACCACACTATTCTGAAAGAAGAGCGGAGGGCTGAGGACCAAGCGGTATAGACACCCTCAGTCAGCACAGGGGAAAAGGAAGGGAATCCAGCAAAATGCCCAGTGAGGTAGCAGGAAAACCAGGACTTAGCTCACAGAGAGCTAAGTGGGGGTGGGCAGGGGCCCTTCAACATAGGGACCACCAGACAATGGAGGAGGACAAGACTTTCTGTCACAATGTATTAAGAAGTTCAGAAAGACAAGTGATTATTTCTTAATATTTGATTTGAGTTGTTTATCTTATTTGGAAAAGATTGAAAAACCAAGTCCCCAAACGTAATCATTTCACCAAATCATGCGTGTACTTTACCTGAAGCTGTCCCTGGAGGAGAGGCTGGCTTTGAGGAGTTATTTGGCTTGATAGATCTATTCACCATGGGAGCTTAAACACACAAACATATACATACATATAACAATCGTAGATACAGTTCATTGTGGAAGATTCACACTTAGGGAAAAATGCATCGTGGCAATGACGGGACCAGGAAATTTATAAAGAGTGGGAAATACACTTAATAAATAGATAAGCCATGAAAAAAGACTTCTCAGAAGAAACATCTTTAGAACAAACATATTAATGATTGAAGGGATAATAAAATTATTTTGTGATAGGGATTTTGTTAAAGTGAACACTGGCTTGCAATTTTGGCAGCCAAACCGGTGGTCTAGGAGATGAAAGAGGTTTTGTTTTCTTCATCAAGAGAAGCGTATGGAACCAATAGCAGTGGGACCAAATTCCCACCTCCCCTGCCACATGCAACACACAGCACTTCTCTTGCATTTTCTGGGGTTTTGGAGCGAGGAACAATGTAATGTCTACTTATGGTTTCATGGTGATGGGTGACAAAGGAGTTCAGGTGGGTCTCGAAGCTGCTGGTGCTTTCTGGGGAGGCGGGAGAGGGCTGCCACTAATTGGCAGAGTGAAAACAGAGTATGACTGCTTCAGAGTCCGGTCTGTGAGATGAGTAATGCCACTCAAAGAGGTGTCCTTTCTCCACAGTAACTCCATCCGGAGTGAAATTGCCCTGCTCCACTCCCAGTCTGAGGGTACGTGGCACCAGCTTTCAGAAATCATTTGTCATTCCATTTGTTATTCCACGAAGGGCTTACCAACAAAATGTCTCCCTTCGCCTGAGATAGCATTACAATTCCATTGTCAGGACACAGAGCGTCTTTCGCTCTCTCACATCTTCTGCCCTCTGTGGACATTGTTCCTGTGCCATAGTTTTGAGGCCAACATGGTGGCCTCTGGCTCTGTGACGATTAAGTTTTAAAGGAAATCTCTCCTAAGTGAGAACAGTTAAATAAGAACCTAGATGCTTTCGGAACTTGAGATGGTAGTATTAGAGCACGGGAGGGGGTGGAGGAAGAACGGTGTGAATGAGATGGGTCTGTCAGGGATGGGTCAGATGCCTCCACCGTGAAGGTGGTGGGTTGGGGGGGCGGGGGGGGAATTTGTGCGTCCCCTCCCCTACCCAATAGTCTTCTGTGCCCCTCCCTCAACTGCTACAGTGTTCAGATGCTTAAAACTACAAACTCTTGCCTTTTTCAGCTGGGAGTGAACTGTCTTCTGTGGGGTGAATGTAGTTCTCATCTTCATCGTCCACAGGGACCACATAATCAACCTGGAAAAGTACAGATGTGAATGAGGAGGAAGCTGTCCAATCCCGGCTTACAGCTGGAAAGGAGTATTTTGTTTTGTTTTTTAAAGATTTTATTTATTTATTAGATACACACACACACATACACACAGCACACAAGCAGGGAGGGCAGAAGGCAGAGGGAGAAGCAGACTCTGCTGAGCAGGGAGCCTGATGTAGGGCTGATCCCAGGAGCCCGAGATCATGACCTGAGCTGAAAGCAGGTGCTAAACTGACTGAGCCACCCAGGTGGCCCAAGGAGTGGTTTTTTAAAATACCTTTTTTTTTTTTTTAAAGATTTTATTTATTTATTTGACAGACAGAGATCACAAGTAGGCAGAGAGGCAAGCAGAGAGAGAGAGGAGGAAGCAGGCTCCCCGCTGAGCAGAGAGCCCGATGCGGGGCTCGATCCCAGGACCCGGGGATCACGACCCGAGCCGAAGGCAGAGGCTTTAACCCACTGAGCCACCCAGGCGCCCCTAAAATACCTTTTTTGAGATTGAATTAAGACACAATTAAATTCCCATGTGAAGTGTATAATTTAGTGGGTCTGGTGTACTCTCAGAGTGTGCAAGCATCACCACAGTCTAAGTTTAGAACATTTTTATTGCCCCCAAAAGGAGCCCAGTACCTTGAGTCACTCCTCATCTACCCCTTCCCCAGCCTAGTCAACCACTAATCTTCTCTGTCTCTAAGATTTGCCCAATCTGGGTGTTGCATAGAAATGGAATCACATAATACACAGTGACTTCTTTCATCTAGCATAGTAATTTCAAGTTCAACCACAGAGCATGTCGGTATGTCATTCACTAGTGTGGACAAACAACATTCCCCGTCTATGAATGTACCGCGTTTTCTTGGTCTGTTCATCAGGTGGTAGACATTCGGGTTGTTCTCACTTTGGGGCTATTATGAATAATGGTGCCAGGGACATTCAGGTACATGTTTTTGTGTAGATGTAAATCTCTCTTGGGAATATACGTCGTGGTGGAATTGCTGGGTCACATGGTAGCTTCCCTTTAAGTCTGAGGAACAGCCAAACTGTCGTTCCAAAGTGTCTGCTCCCTCTTCCATTCCTACCAGGAGCGTATGAGGGCTCCAATTTCTCCACATCCTCACTGACACCTGTTATTGTCTGTCTTTTGAATATCACTATCCTCAGACAGGAAGTGGTGTCTAAGTATGGTTTTGATTTGCATTTCCCTGCTGGTTGATGATGTTAAGCATGTTTTTGTGCGCTTCTTGGGCCTCCTTATATTTTCTTTAGAAAAAAGTCTATTTGACTTCTCCGCCCACTTTTAATTGGGTTGTCTTTTTTATTATTAGGTTGGAAGAATTCTTTCATGCTCTAGATAGAAACCTCTTATCAGATATATAATTTGCGAAACTTTTCTCCCATTCTGCAGGTTGTCTTCTTACATCTTTGGGGGTGTCACTTGCAGCAAAAAATGTTTGATATTGTGAAGCCCATTTTAACTACATTTTTTTAAAAAAGATTTTATTTATTTATTTGATAGACAAAGATCACAAGTAGGCAGAGAGGCAGGCAGAGAGAGAGAGGGGGAAGCAGGCTCCCCGCTGAGCAGAGAGTCCGATATGGGGCTTGATCCCACAACCCTGAGATCACGACCAGAGCCGAAGGCAGAGAATTAACCTACTGAACCACCCAGATGCCCCCCATTTTAATTACTTTTTAACAACAACTACTGTTGTTCCTTGGTTCCGTATCTAAAACACCCCTGTCTAATACAAGGTCACAGAGATTTATACGTTTGTTCTCTTCTAAGAATGTTATAGTTTTAGCTCTTACATTTAGATCTAGGATCTATTTTTGGCTAGTTTTTGTCTTTGGTGGGAGAGGGGCACACCTTCACGTTTTTGCATGTGGATATACAGTTACCCTGGCACAATCTGTTTAAAAATGATTCTCTCCCCACTGAATAGTCATGGCAACTTTGTCAATAATCAGTTGACCATAAATTGGGGGAGGAAGTGATTTTATATTGCTAGGAAGCAAAGGAAATAATCAGATCCCAAATGCGGTTCTTGCAACTCATCTTGGTGGGTAGGCCAGGTGGATTCTAGAGAAACAGAACCCAAACATTTATTGAGCACTTATTGGCAAATGCTCACCTGAGTACTTCCCATGTATTATTTCACTCAGTCCTTACAACAACCCAATAAAGTACGTGCTACTGTCAGCTCCATATTAAGATGAAGAATCTTGAAGAACCCAAGGCACAGAGAAGTGGAGTAGCTTGCTCACATCTTCAGTAGAGCTGGGGTTCAAGAATCAGTTCAAGGATCCACACTCTCAGCCACTACATTCTAGGACCTTCCTGCCTTCCTCTTCTCTTTCTATCTTATTTCTAGCCTCTCCTCATTTAATTCTTATTTCTCATCTCTTTCTTTACCTCCAAACCTGGCCTCTGTGACAGTGGATAAGTTTTCAACCCCTTTGCACCTCATCTGTACCATTTCCTTATCTGTAAAATGGGAATGACAGTACCTATTTCATAGGGTTCTTGGGAGGGCTTAATGGGATAAACACAAATCCTCAGAATACCAGTTGATTCCTAGTACTCATCAAGTGCCCACCATACTTGTCCCTACAGCACAGATGCTCCTTCCTCTTAAGTGTTGCTCCCTCCCCAAGTCTCTGGTTAGTCTATACCCCCATACTTTTCCTGGAACCTGTACAGCAGAGCTAAATATTTTTAGTTATTTATGCTTGTCTTGACTTCTTCTTTTCCTATCTAATGGTTCTGCAAGATCTTGATGTTGGCCTATTTTTTTTTTTTCTTTTTTAACCTCTTTCTTATCTTGACTGTCCATCTGCCCATTCCAGAATGCAGCCTCCTCCATACTTCTCCTTTCCCCACTGGTACAGACTTGCCTGAGCCACCTCCACAAGGCTGCTATTAGCAAAACTCTGCCTCTCCCCATGGGGGTCCACTCTTAACTCTTCACAGAAATGGAGAGCCTTATATAACGCACTGTATTCATTTGTATTCTGTCTGAATTTATAACTTCATACAGATTTGCCAAATGCTGAAAGAATTCACAGAAAGCCCCTAACAGCCGGTCCCCATGTGCTTTTTCCTGCTCAGCTTCTTCCTGCCAGCCCCTTCTCACCCCAAAAGGTCAGCATCACCTCTCAGACAGACAGAGAGGACTGGCCAACGATCCTTTTTCTGTCAGCTGACTTTCTGACTTAAACTACCACTAGAGTAGAAGTCATACCGGAAACTGCTTACGGAGGCAGGCAGGGAACAGCCTTGGGGACAAATGCAGAGGAAGGCTTTGTGCATGTCTCATATGAGTGGTGGGGACTATGACCAGAGCAAATAAAGGTCAGGGATTCACAACTAAGCTGGAGGGTTGCCATGAGGCTCAGCTGCTTTGAGGCCATGATGGCCCTGTGTTGCCAGGCTTTCTGTTTTCAGGAGCAACTAGAAAATGGGATTTTGTAAAGAATCTAGAATATGCTAGGAAGGAACATATGACACACCAAATCTTCCGTGTATGAGGCACTGTATTTAGTGTTATATATATATGTTCTCTTACTAAATCCTTAAAATAACCTGAAGAGATTAAAAACTGAGGCTCAGAGAGGTTATCTGGCTTGCCCAAAGTCACACAGCTAGTAAGAGTCAAAGTGGGATTTTGGGCCTAAACGCTCCCTCTATCTCATTTAAAATTTCTTTTTTCCATCTCCTGCTGGCCTACAAATTATATGAAGGTGGAAATGTGGGTCATTTTACAACATGTTTATATACTATAGGTTTTATCACCTTTGGCATTTAGAAACAAGTTATTTCTGGGGCACCTGGGTGGTTCAGCAGGTTAAGAGGCAGAAGATGTGAACAGGCACTTCTCCAAAGATGACACACAAAAGGCTAACAGACACATGAAAAAATATTCATCATCATTAGCCATCAGGGAGATTCAAATGAAAACCACATTGATACCTCCTTACACCAGTTAGAATGGCCAAAATTAACAAGACAGGAAACAACATGTGTTGGAGAGGGTGTGGAGAAAGGGGAACCCTCTTACACTGTTGGTGGGAATGCAAGCTGGCGCAGCCACTTTGGAAAACAGTATGGAGATTCCTTAAGAAATTAAAAATAGAGCTTCCCTATGACCCTGCAATTGCACTACTGGGTATTTACCCCAAAGATACTGATGTAGTGAAAAGAAGGGCCATCTGTACCCCAATGTGCATAGCAGCAATGGCCACAGTCGCCAAAACTGTGGAAAGAACCAAGATGCCCTTCAACGGGCAAACAGATAAAGAAGATATGGCCCATATACACTATGGAGTATTATGTCTCCATCAGAAAGGATGAATACCTAACTTTTGTATCAACATGGACGGGACTGGAAGAGATTATGCTGAGTGAAATAAGTCAAGCGGAGAGGGTCAATTATCATATGGTTTCACTTACTTGTGGAGCATAAGGAATAAGATGGAGGACATGGGGAGATGGAGAGGAGAAGGAAGTTGGGGGAAATTGGAGGGGGAGACAAACCTGAGAGACTGCAGGCACTGAGAAACAAACAGGGTTTTGAGGGGGGGTTGGGGGTTGGGTGAGTCTGGTGGTGGGTATTATGGAGGGCACGTATTGCATGGGGCACTGGATGTGGTGCATAAACAATGAATTCTGGAACACTGAAAAGAAATAAAATCAAATAAAAAAAAAAAAAAAAAGAAGAGTCTGCCCTCAGCTCAGGTCATGATCCTGGGGTCCTGGGATAGAGCCCCATGTCTGGCTCCATGCTCAGCAGAGAGCCTGCTTTTCCCTCTCCCTCTGCCCTTCCGTCCCCCTCTTGTGCTCTCTCTCTCTCACACAAACAAATAAAATCTTAGAAAAAAACCAAAACAAAAAATCAACCCCACAAGTTATTTCTTCAAAAGCTGCTGTAAGATTATGTCCAGGGATGGTTTAAGAGTTGCCTTTATTGGGCACTTGGGTGGCTCAGTTGATTGGGTGGCTGCCTCAGGCTTGGGTCATGATCCTGGAGTCCCAGGATCAGGTCTTGTATTTGGGCTCCCTGCTCAGCGGGGAGTCTGCTTCTCACTCTGAGCCTCCCCCTTCTCATATGATCCTCTCATTCTCCTTTCCTCAAGTAAATAAAATCTTAAAAAGAAAAAAAAAAAGGGAGTTGCCTTTATTGTTATTTTAATTCTGAGACCATTATACTTGTAGGCTTGTTCTAATGGCTAAGTTTGAGGGCTTGCCTTTGTCCTTATTTAAAATGCAAGTAAGGTACTAGGTATTAGGCCTTCTCCGGCTTTCCTACAACAGTCTGAGTTTATCGGTGCCTTTTCAAACAGGAGCTATTCCACAGGGAATGAGACCCATAAAACACGGGTGCTGACAGAGGGGAGATGACGAGATAAACCCAGAGTGGAGTCCAGGACAGTCGGCTCGGGTGGGTCCCTGGAGAGCAGGGGCTGAGGGAAAAGGGAGTGAGAAGTAAGAGATGCCAAAGGGAAGTGATGGGCCAGGCTCCTCCACAGGCTGCGCAGGGCCTCCCTACCACTAGGGGTCTCCATATTTGTCCCACCACCCATCTCTGCATCTCGCAGGAGAAATGTGAAGTGGAGAGAAAAGAAGGTGGAGGAAAGAAAGCAAGGCAGAAAAGGAGTATAAGGATGGGGAAATCCCTTACGGAGGAACGAGAAGGTTCACAGGAAACCAAGGAGAGAGAGGGAGGCTAATAAGAGGCGCACAGATCCAGCACTGGTATTACCCATGCCCTCTGGAAATGAAAATGCTTAAAATAAGGCCATATATGCCTTCTTAGAGAGAAAAACCTCCTTTCTGTTTACCAGTGCAGAGTTAGAGGGGTAGGTGGTTAGTCTTGGGCAGAGAGAGGGACATGGAGGAGGCGGCCAGACCACCTGGGCCCCTGCCATCTCTCCTCCCCCTTTCTCCGGCCCCTTCCCTCTCCCCCCTGCATCCTGCTTTCCCCTTGGACTGGGAAGCCTTTGGGATAGATTGACCTTACCTCATCCTCAAGTTCTTTGGGTTTGGGTGGGACTTGAGGTTTCTGAAGAGAAGTCAGCGCCGGCAGAGTGGAGGTCACTCTGGCTCTTGCTTTTGCTGAAGGCCAGTCGGGTTTACTGGGAAGTGTCTTGCTGAAGGGTGGAGACTGCCGCTGGCTTGACCGATTGTCTTAAAAGGAACAACCACAAAATGTAAGATGAAAGAGACTCTGGATCATTCCCTGGGCCAAAGTATAAAACCACCCGTGGCATCTCTGTAGTCACCAATGATTAATTTGGGCATTCCTTAAAAGTATAAAATGACATTCGGGCAAAAAAATCAGCTGCCCGTTGACTTACATTATAAAAACCGAAAGAATGTCCTCATCAAAAACATCCTCCCAGGGGAGTGATGGAGACCCACTGGCTCAGGAGCGCCGACCGCCCAGCATGCTGCCCAGCAGAGTGGATGGATGCCCATGGCAGCAGAGTGGCCTCAGAGGGTGTGCTCCTCGAAGCTTCACTCTGCTCTATGAACACTTACGGGCAGGGATGGACTCTCAATCCTCCTTACATGTTAGAACCACCCAGGGAACTTTATAAGAAAATGCCAAGGCCCAGGCCCCACCCCGGACATACTAGCTTGAACTTGTGGGGTGGGTCCTGGCACTATAGGTCTCAAAGTTTCCCAGGTTATTCTAAGGTGTCTTCAGAGTTGCAACTACTCATCTGAGTGAACCTCCATGTTCTTCCCCTCAATGATTTCCCTCAGATCATGGAGAGCCCATGAGTTACCCCTTGTTGGGAACTGTGTCCTGAGCAGGTTTCAGGGAACGAGTGCAGGCTTCCAAGCCAAATGGCCCTGAGTTGGGTCCCCTGCTCTGCCTCTCACTGGTTGCACTTGTTTGGGCTGGTTATTTGTGGCTCAGCCTCTCCAGGACTCATATTCCTCGTTTTTAAAGTGGGGAGGATAATATCCACCTTAGAGGAGTTTGGTAGGGAGTAGGAAGAAAGCAGTGAGGGCGGGGTGGGGTGAGCGGTGCATCTGGGAAAGTGGATGCCTAAGAAACAGGACCAATATACGGATGTGACATGGGGTGGGGGGTGGGGCGAGACGACAGGGAGTCCGTGCAGTGGAATCTGAGCACAGACTCAGACTGACACATTGCAGGAGGCATAGGAGTAACCTGGCATGTCCCCATCCTGGGAACAGCCTAGGTGCTCACACTGGCTTCCACACGACTCCCCCCGCCATCCTTAGCTTCTTGCACCTGCTGCCGCCTGCCACATCCCCACCTGTTCTCCCCGTGGGGCCGCTCCTGCCTCCTGAAAGTGTGTGGTTCACTTCCCGTTGGATGCCTCCTCGGAAGCCTCTTTCTGGGTGCTGGAGCTATGCTTAGGTCTATGGCATCTGCTTTGCTGTGCCCATAACTCTGTCAGGTTTTCTAGTTTTACTGGCAGCTCCTGGAGTTTAATGGGATTTTTTAATGTAAGATAGAAGCCCATCAGAAGCCGCAAAACACAGAAGACAGGCTTTGAAGAGCATGGCCTTGAATGAGCTGCCACGCCACCCTGATGGTGGTTTCCTAGCCTATAACATGGGCCCACTGCAGCCGCTTCCTTCCCAGGGCTGTAATTCTTGAACAAGGTCACAAATATGGTGGGCGGCGTGCGAGGTGGAGAGGTGAAAGCATGGATGTTGGGGGCTGAGAAGCCCAGCATGCGTCCTCACCCTGCCACTTGCAAGTGCTGGGCCCCATTATTTCACTCTTCCTAACCTCACTTTCTTCCTTTGTAAAGCGAGGATGAATACCTCTTCCATAAGATTCCTGAGAGTGTGCAGTAGGCCACTACTGTAACTATAAAACTCTGGGAGTATGTCTGTCTTGCTTGCTGCTGAATGCTCAGGGATCAGCATAGCTCTGGCACACAGTAGGTGCTCAGTAGGTTAATTGTGGCATGAAGCAAGGGGCCATGCTTGGTGCCCTGTAAGGAGGCAGTTAATGACAATGATAACGGACATGGAGCCCTTTGCACATAGGGACATGGTACACATGCTAGCATCACCCTCATCATCACGGACACGCTCCCCACTCCCACTGCCCACCCTTGTTGAGCTTCATTACCCAGAACACAGGCTTCTCCTTGGGGGACATTAAAAACCACACTCAGGGGGCGCCTGGGTGACTCAGTGGGTTAAAGCCTCTGCCTTCGGCTCAGGTCATGATCTCAGGGTCCTGGGATCGAGCCCCGCATCGGGCTCTCTGCTCAGCAGGCAGCCTGCTTCCCTTCCTCTCTCTCTGCCTGCCTCTCTGCCTACTTGTGATCTCTGTCTGTCAAATAAATTTAAAAAAATAAAAATCTTAAAAAACAAAAAACAAAAAACAAACCACACTCAGGCCTGGAGGCTCCATCGGAGCTGTGCCCATTAACCTACAGCTAATTCCAGACTTAGAGCTCCTTACCCTCACCCTAAGCCCCCCGTTAAAAAGCCACAGTCTACGCTCAGTGTGTGACCTGCCTGTGAGGGGATGGGCAGGAGGAAGGAGGGGCAACAGCAGATACTGGGATCCTTGAAGATCACCCTTGTTCTGTACAGAAACCTCAAGAGAAATTCCAGAGCCTTATGTGTAACAAGACCAAAAAGAAGCAGGACTGATCTCAGGGTTGATTTCTCATGGGACTATCTGGAGTTGGCGGGGGTGGTGGAAATAGTCATCAGGGTGTGCTCCTTTTATCTTTTACCTGTTTTCAACATTGGCGATTTAGGAAGAGGACTTTTCCCCCCTGAATGGGCAAGTTTTCCATTTGGGGCACCGTGGTTTCTGAGTGACCAGATGACCGGTGTGGGGTGGTGAGAGTGGGAGGCGCCCACTGTCCTGCCAGCCCGCTTGCCTCCATTCCCCTGCCTGGCAGGCTGAGCGCCCAGGGTCTGGGGGTCTGCCTCACCTATGTACTCGCCCCTGGCGAAGGGCAGGGCTGGGTGGACGGTTCTTGTCTCCTGCTCGCCGGGCGGTGGCTCGTAACTGTCGTCCCCGGTCTCCTCAGCGGGCAGCACGTACATCTCTGAGTCTGAGTGCTCGTCTGGGTGTTCATAGTCGCTGTCCTGCAAGGGCAGACCCCAGGCTCAGTGCCCCATCCAGGCTCCGTCATCAGCCCAGCTCCGGCTTTAGGAGGTGGGAACTGCTCCCCCAGCATAGGAACCAGAGAGCGAGGCTTGGAAGGGTTGGCTAAGCAAGGCTGGGCAGCCATCAGAGGCAAAGCTGGGGTTGAGGCCAAGCCTTTTTGGCCCCAGAATTTATCACCTGAACCACTATCCTGGGGGAGCATGTGGGCCATTTAACAGGAAGGGTGGCTGAAACTCTGCGTGTCTGCAAAGAAGAGCAGTCGGAGATAAAATACATTTTTTAGAGGATAGAAAAAGGACCCAATACAATATACTAGAATACAATACACTAGAATAGAATGACCAATAAGTTTCATTGATCATGGATGCTGAGGGTTGAGGGAAAAGATCAATAAGGAGAGACACAGAACATACAGATACCTTTGAGATGAGGTCTGTTTGTTTTTTAACAGGGTTGGTAAGCTGCAGGGGAGAGGCTTTTCATCTGACCCAGACCCCATTCTCTTCCTTTTTGTTTTTTGTTTCTAATATAAATTGTATTTAAGTCTACATTGAAATGATCAAATACTGAATATTCAATGTATATTGAAAATACATTGGCACAGTAACAGTTCAAAAGGATGTAAATAAAGTCTCCTTCCTGGCCTCTCAGTTCCTCCCCAGGGGCACCGCTCCTAGCTTCTCATGCATTTTGTTCAGAGATCCCTTAGCTAGATGCCACACTTGCATGTATTCACGTGCAGGAAATAGTTGATCCAGGATGGAAGAAGTCCTCTGCACACGCTGCCTGACACCCTGCATCATCCGTGCAGGATTTGCCAGTGAATGCGCGGTGCACCTGCCTTCCGCTGGCCTCCTTCCCCTGCAGTCCTACACCGCCGCAGGTGTGGGGCCTCAGGAGCCCCGTGTTGGCTCCACTGCTGTCTCCTCCGGGCAGGAGTAGGGCCAGCAAGGGTGGGCCAGGAAGGCAGTGTGTTTGCAATGAAGGATGCGAGAGGGAGTGAGGGCTGCTCCCCTGCTCAGTCTGTGGGGCAAGGGGGAGAGGGGAGGAGTGGGATGAATAGCAGGAGGGGGACAGAGAAAGCTGAAAAGCTGAAAAGAGGTTTCCCCAAGGTAGTGGAGGAGCACTGGGAGGGAAGAGGAGGTCCTCGTCCTTGTCCTAAACCCAAAGAGTCAGGAAGGGACAGGGAGGGGCAAGGTGAGAAAAGCCTTGTAGGGGGGGACTTTCCCAAACCCCTATTTCGATAACAACAGATAGGGAGGCTCAGTAATCCTTCCTGACTGTGAATATGAAATTTGGTTGAATAGAATAATGGCAATGATCATCATTATTATAACCGACATTTCCATGCACTGCCTACCTCATGTATCCCTTACCACAATCCTATAAGAGTCTGTTTAAGCCCTCAGAGAAACTGAGGCATAAGGAGTGGAGTAAGAGACGAGACTCTGTGGTTTGTGCTCTGGAGAAGCCATAGCTGTTCTCAAACAGCCGGCCTGGGAGGTGCAGTGAGAGGGAAAGGGTGACCCATGGTGAGAGCCTGGCTTGACAAGGTTCCTCCCATAGAGCCTGAGGCCCCTGGGACTCTCCTTACCCTTGTCAATGAGAGGACCTGATCCCTCTTGTTGTGACATCCCAGGGAGACTCGGTGAATGGGCTGAGAAAAGATTGCTTTAATAACCATCTGGAAAGTGAAAGAAACAGTAGGAACCCAGACGCACGTGCCTGGGTGGGAGCTAGTTTGGGCCTCCCATTTTGGGTCTGTATCCGTGGAGCAGGCACAGGCCTTCCTAGACCTGATTACCTGGAGGCTGGGGAGCAGGGCGCATCCTAGGGAGGACATGGAGGTCCTCACAGTCCCTTGGGCAGAGCACCCTGACTGAAAGGACCAGCTGGCCAAGGAGGTAGAGAAGGTAGAGGAAGAGCGACTTCTTGTCAGATGCTCCTGACAGCCTGATGCTGACACGGGGCTGCCTACGGGACTGTAACCCCTGTGAGACCTGGGCTGAGAGAGTGTGTCCAGGTCCCAGCATGGAATTAATGAATGAGCTGAGCTGTTGCCCTGAGCGCTGAAGGAATCTAGGAGGAAACGGGTACTCAGAAGTGCTGAGCTGCTCCTTCATTCAGAAAATATTTTCTGTGGGACGCGTACTATGAGCCCCTCCTATTTCCAGAGTAGTGAAACGATTGAATGCCTTTTTATGAAGAGAATTAGAAAGGAGTCTATTCAAACTTCTGAAGGAACAGTTTTAAAAAACCTCCCCTCAAATTATTCTATATTCTGACAACCAAAATTCTTTCATTTGTTCATTTAATCCTTGAGCAAGCACAATAGGTTGGGACACTGGGATGGAAACTTTGAAGAAGGGAATGTGTAATCAGGCAAAAACTTTCTCATATTGTCCATTCATTCATTCAATCAACCAGTTAATATTTATTGAGCACCTACTGTGTGCCAGCCATCGCGCTTGACTCTGAGCACAGTCCCTGCCTTCATGGAATGTACATTTTAGCAGGGGAAACCAGCAGTAAATAAATAGTGAATAACAGATAATAAGTACATAATCAACCATAAAATAGCTGTCACTCGTGACAGATGCACTTGAGGAAATGTTCAGGGTCCTGAGACAGAGAGCAATGGGAGAAGGGACTCTACCTCAGGTGTGGGAAAGGCCTTCCTGAGAAGGAGACAGTGAAGCCAAGCCTGAAGGACAAGAAGGAGCAGAACAAGTGAGGAAAGATGGGGATGCTCTTTAGTTTCTCTTCTCTTCCCTTCTTCCTTCGCCGGCCCAAGGTCCATGAGTCTGAAATCACTGAGCAGGCATGACCCTGACCTCTTGTTGTAGGACTGAGGGCAGACCTGCGCACCTGGGCCATGGTAGACAAGGCCCTGCCGAGGGCATGCAAGGAAGGCTGGACAGGTCTGCAGGGGCCAGATCTTATCTGGCCTGGAGGCCACAGGCCTGGATTTTGTTCTGTGTACAATGGGAATCCAGTAAGGTCAAAATAATTGTGAACGAAGGTTTACCCAATCCTATGACAGCCGGGACCTTAACTTTGGTTGTTTGACTTTGGGACACAAGTCATCCCGTCCTCTCCAGGCTGGTTTTATTTGTGTTTTCTAAGTCCCCACATGTGCTCTTTTTATCTAGCCAGGAAGCTCAATTTTCGCTGCCTGTCTGTGGATGCCAACTGACTGGCTCTCAAGTTTGCTTCAGCTGGGGCTGGGTGCGGGCTGCCAGCAGGGGGCGCCGCTGCAGTGCTCCTGAGGGCTCCACGGCTGCCAGGCCCTGGGAGGAACTCCACACCCAAGGGACCTGCAGAAAGGCCTTCTCAGTTCCTCTTTCTACAGTTTTCTCTGCAGTTGAGAAGGGAGGCACTCCTGCCTCATAATACTCTGAATAAATTCCAGGTGGTGAACCCATGTGGAGTTGGGCTCCATCTCGGGGGACAGGAGTCCTGGGCGCTCATTCCACTGGGCCACTGAGTAACTGATGGCCACGGGCAAGTCCTTTTCATTTTCTTAGCCTTGATTTCCTTATCTGTAAACTGGGGTGTCTGGCTGTGTGGAGGCCCTCTCGGATCCTGTCCAGATAAAACACAGGTGGTGTGGAGCAGACTAACATTCTGGATGAATTTGATATAAATGAGGAATAATTGTTTTGTAAAAAGTTTTTAGGATGTCTTGTCCCTATAAGGCTTGACCCAAGAGAGAAGAGAGCCAGGGGCCCTGCGGGCTGCAGAGCCACTGTGAAGAGGGTGATGGCTGACTCTGACTCATCACCCTGTTGGGATCATTCTGTTGTCCCCAGCATCCGCCATGGTCCTCTTGGTCACAACAAGCTCCTTAGAGTTGAAAAGCCTGGCTTTGAGATTTGAGGGCCTGGGTTTGAACTTGGAAACTACAAGTCACTTAAACTCTCCATGCCTTAGTTTCATTACCAGTAAAATTAACAGGGCTGATATTAAAAATGTTTGACAATGAGCATGGCTCAGATCCTGACCTAAGAGTGGCCAGGGGTCCTCTAATGTGCCAGGCTTTCCCTCTTTAGGGCTCCTAGATAAGTCCCAGGCAATGATGGGGCACTGGGGAATTCAGGGCAGAGATCTTTGTCAACTGATACAGAAGTATTTAAAAACATTGCACATTTGTTTTGGCTGTGCTGGTGAGAACTCCAAACGGCAGCACTGAAGATGGGGCTAACAATGCCTACACGTAGGGCTCTGGGGAGGATTAGGGGAGGTAACGTGGATGAAGCACTTAGCCCGGTACACGTTGGTGCCAGGTCAAGTCAGCCACTATGGGGTTCTTGCCGCCTTGTCTATCTGTTGGTGGCCCTTCCAGGCCAGCCATCTCCCCGCTGTGATGCACAGGTGACCAGCAGCGTGTCGTTCAGAAACAAGCCCTTGCAAAGGTCTCCCACAGATCCCAGTGGAAACAACACCCTCCCTCCTGCTCCCAGGAGCAAATACTCACGAAGTCATCAGACCACTGCTCCTCTTCATCAGCAGGGTTCTCTGCAATGGCATGTGGGAAGCAGAAGGCACAAGTGTAAATCTCAGCTGGCCAGCCCCACCATGTCCGCCACTAGCCTGCAGCTGCCTTCCTTGCCTTTGGGCTCCCCAGTCTTGTTTACTTGGCTTTGAACAGTTATTACACTTATTTCATGTTTATCCACTTTCAACTCCTCTTTAAAAAAAAAAAATCAATTCTCCAATCATAAAGGTAAGTCCCACTGAGGCAGAGACATAGTACAACTGAACCACATCTGTCTTTGTTAAGGAACATTTTGGGGACTTTAGAATAACCCTGGAGACACCTGCAATTCATACCATGTTGCTTCTCAGGATTTCTATGAATCAGTATGCGGATGTTGTAGTAGACGAGCACTGGAGAGGGAGTCACAATAGACCAAAATTCCCATGCAGGCTCTGCTCCTAACTAGTCAGAGAGTGGGCAAGACAGCTAACTTCTCTGGGCCTCAGTCTCAAGATCTGTAAGGTGACAGATCACTTCTGGGATTCTCTGTGGCCCTAACTTTCACTTTCTTACTGAAAAGATTTACCTGGTGCTTTAAAACTACATGCCAGGCAATATTTTCAGAGTAGTCTCTTAGAGATCTTATGAGGAAGCTGAGGCCCAGCGAAAATAAGTCATTTGCCCAAGGTCAGATAGCAAATAATAAAGCCAGGAGTTGAACCCTGCAGGCTGACTTCCAAAGGCATGCTGTGGGCTCCAGCACCATGCTACCTCACTGCCTTTGAACTCCAGAGTGTAGGCACTGTCCTTGGCTCTCCAGGAAGGATGAAAATGGAAATAACAGGTGTCAAGGAGTTTAGGTTCTTGAAGAATAAAATAGATCTGAATTATGGACAGTCAAGGAGACTATCTGATTCCCCTTTCTCCAAAACACATTTAGAGTATGAGAAGCTTAGCATCCACCCCATCACATAAACTGACATTAGAGAGTAACTACAATTCGCTCAGATCAACCAGGCACTGGCCCAGATGGCAAAGTGGCTCCTGCGACCCATCCAGGGAAGCTCCCAGCTCTTCTCCTAGCCCATTGAGCAGCCACGGGAGGGGGCCCAGTGGATGGTCCCTGAACCCTCCAGAGCCTTGGTAGAACCTTTTCTTGCCATTTCTAGCCCCTGCAATGGCAGACCACGGACTCCAGCTCTAGGCGGACTCCGAAGAGGCACAGGGAAAGGAATTGTAGAGAAAAAAATGGGGGCCTGAAGGAAGGGTTTAGAGCAGAGTGGCCAGATTTTAGGTTAGAGCAGCAACAGCGCCCTCTCTTGGGAAAAACACGATAGGCACTAGGAAGGAGCTTTACTTTATGAGCCAAATAATGGGTCAAACTTTGACATTCACAGGAGATAATTCTAATTAAGTGATGATCTGGGCTAACTTATATCAAATTAGAGTATGCTGCAATTACCGGGGCTTTGCAAGAAACCTGAGAAGACTAGGTCAATAAGTCCTCTTCTCAAATACTAACACCTGGTACCGAGGTGGATATGTTTCTAATAATACCTTAAGTTTGGGGATAACTGAAGATCAGCACTTATGGTGGCAAGATGTTTTGTTTCAACCTTTAAAATAGAAACCTTTATAAAATACCTTTATAAAATACACCTCCCTGCCTCATTGAGCTGTGTTTGCTGAGTCTTTTCTCAGGGAACTGGGGCCCATTTTCTGGCCAGTCACTGCTGAAAGTACTTGCAGAAGCTAACTACTTTTCCTGTCCCAATTATCTTTCCTCTCCAACACACACTTCATACTATTTCTAGTGATTTTCTTAAAATAAAGTTTGGAGCATGCTGCTCCTTTCCTCAAGAATCATCAGCAGCTCCCTATGGAGTAAAGTCAAGATTCTGAGTCCACACATTTTGATGCCTCCCCTTCCTGTCCCTCCCACGACTTCTCTTGCCATCTTCACTCACAGTGATACTGGGCAGTGTGTTCCTCCCAGCCTGTACTTTTGATCGTTCTCTGCTCTGCCTGGGCTATTTCCCCAGCCTGTCTTGCTTCTTTGCATGGAAATCCCTGTTATACCCCTGCCATAGGGTCTTCCCCAGTCCCTCGGGTTCTAATTATGACTCCTTTCTCGGGGACCTCATAGGGGCTGCTGGCACCTTGATGACACGTGTGGTCCATTCTGCCCTGTCCTATGATCATTTTTTTGTGCCTCTCTGTACTGAAAAACAAGGCCTATTTATCTTTGTATCTGAATGGTATTCGGCATTTGTAATCCATGCAGTAATAGAAGTATGAAGCAAGAAATGAGTTGAAGGAACGAATATTAGGATACTAATAATAGATTCCATTTATTAAATACCTCCTATGTGCTCAGGGCTAGGATAAGTGTATTTTCCCAATTAACCTCAAAACAGTGCTTTGTGGTAGGTGCCATCATGATCTCAATTTTATAGTCAAGGAAACCGAAGCTAAGACATGTGGCAAAACGTGTCTGAGGTCACATGGCTGGTGAGTGAGGGGGCGGGCTGGAGTCCAGGCTGTCTGTGTTGGTCCCTACAGCTGAAATCCCATGTAAACTGCCTGGCCCTCTACTGAGCTTTCACATAAAATCTAGGAGAAACAAGAGTGGCCCAATCCAGGCATCATAGAGCACTGAGGCACTGAGGCAGAGAAGAGAAAAGGCATCACCATGTGGGAGAGGTTGCCTGATGGTGCCCCTCTATCCCCCAGCTACACCCATCTCCTGGTCCTACCAGCAACTCACAACATCCTGCTCTTGAAGTCCTGTCCTGCAGGCCATTTCCCAAACTAAAATGCTAGTTTGGATGCTCCAAAGTACTAGAGCCAAAGTATGTGGTGGTGGTCCAGCGGCTCAGGGAGCCTCCTAAAGTGCGTGGGTTGTGGTTTTAGAACCAGGCTCCCCCGGTTCAAATCCTGGCTCTGCTCTTTACTACCTGCTTGGCAGAGGACCAGGACTTTAGTTGTTTAAAGCTCAATTTCCCACCTGTGAAACAAGGGTAAGAATAGCGCCTGCCTCATGTGTTTATGAGAATCCAGTAATACAATACCTGCGAGTGCTTCCCAAAACCTGGCACGCAGTAAATGCTGTGTTAATGTTAGTGTTGTCTTGGGTATTGACAATGTCTTAATAAACCCTCACAGCAACACCATTCTATTTTGCTCTAATGGCAACCACACAGTATGGCTACCATAAGGAAACGGACCCAAGAGAGCCTCTAATATAGAGGGTGACGCTTTCAGGAGGGTAAGTCCAAGTTTAGTATGGGAAAGGCGGTTTCACTTGGGATGGAAGGTTGCACACCCCTGGCAGGAAGCTGAGATGCTGGTTGGGCCTCCTTATGAGGGAGAGCCTCTCCACTGGTCGTGTACCTGGTTTGGGGCTTATGTTCCATTTACAGTGTCACAATCCCACGCCACACAATAGAGGGGCTCCTCCCCTTGCCAGGTCCAGGCTTTGTGATTCATGTTCCTCCCCCAGCCTGTGGGCCCAGCAGCTGGCACTGTGAGGCACGTGGGAATGCCACAGTGGCCCCGCTTCAGTGTCCACTCGAGGGTTTGGAGCTTGGGCTCTGGGGTCAGGCTGCCAATCAAAATCCTGATTCTGCCACTTGCTAGCAGCATGAACAGGCAAATTGCTTAACCTCTGGGCATCCGTTTTCTCACCACTGAAACGGATAGGATAAGTAGAGCCCGTGCCATGGGGCTTCATCAGAATGAAATGAGTAAGAGCTCCATGGATGCTGCTGGTCAGTATTAATCTACTTTAATAACAGCCTGAAGGATAGATCAGCACTCTCATCTCCAATCTTCCAAGGGAAGTTATAAAACGTTTCTAGGTTCACAGGGTTTAGGGGCTAAAGCTGGGATTCTAACCAAGGCTAGAGGACCCCAAAGTCCAAGATCTCACCCAGCCATGGATGTAAGAGACCTGGAGTCTAGAAGAACAGCCGTATATCACACCGAGGACAATCCAGGGCAGTGTAGGCTTTCCTGACAAATGTCTCAACACCTGGAATCATGGACAGGTGCTGGGAAAGTTCTGTGAAGGGTGCACTCAGCAAAGGCTGAGGGGTTGCGTGAGGCTGTGTGGTGAAGGTGGGATTGAGCTGGGCCTTGAAGGATGGCCAGGACCTGAATGAGAGAATGAAGATGAAGGAGGGCGTCCTCCTTCCACCCCCTAAGGCTAGGGCCTGTGTGTCAGCCCCAGAAGCAGGGCTTAACTGATGACTGCAAGGGGTATCCATAAGGCATAGCCATTAGGCATAGCCATAGGCATAGATGAACTGGAATGAACATGCTGTTCTGGAGAGTCTGAGGAGAAAACAAAGCCAGGTTGTTGCCAGCCAAGGGGGTGCCCCAGCCACAGAGGCCACTGTGGGTCCCAGTGACAAGCTGGAGGCAGGAAGGTCGATGAGGATGGTGTTTGAGCAGTTCAGGCATGAAGAGACAAAGGACGAATCAGACCGGGGGGCTTGAGAATGGGAAGGGATGGCTGGGAAGGCAGTCAAAGCATCAATGGTGAGAGCCTGAGTGAGGCGGTGAAGGCAAGGGTGGGCACGGAGCCTTTCTGTTCTGGGTCACAAGCAGCACCAGAGACTCTGGACATTGTGGGGCACCCTCCACGCTGTGTGTCTGACACACACACAGTTGTGGCCCCAATTCAGCTCTGGAGGCCATGCTCTGAGCCACTAGGCCTGCCAGCTTCTCCTCTTACCGAGCTGATGGAAGGATGTGGGGAAGCAGTGGGATGGGTGCAGTGCAATGCAGGAAGGAAAGAAGGAAGGAGGCTGGGTTAGACGTGGTGGCGGAGGCAGATGTAGGGGAGGAAGAGAAAGCAGAACTACAGAGGCCACAGGGGAGGCAGCCCATGGACAGTCTTCCTGGATACCCCAAGAGGAGAAAGGGATGTGACTCCTTGGGGTGTGGATCTGAGCTGGCTAAGAGAGGAGATTTGCATCTAAATACTTCACATTTTAAAAAGTCCTTTTGTCTACATGTCCCCTCATCCCTTCTCAGAGCCCTGTTAACAGGGGGTGGGAGGGTGGAGTCCTGGCTTGGCTGTATGACCTTGGGCAGCCCCACGGCCTATCTGGATGACCGGCCATACAGACATACATGACCGGTCATACATACTGCCCATATAGACATACATGTCTATGTCACCTGGCCGTATGACCTTGGGCAGCCCCTTAGCCTGTCTGGTCTCCACTTAGCCCTCACACGGGAAGCCAGGGGTGAGTGGTCTTTAAGGACTTTCCAGGCTTTCCAATACCTTCAAGTCCAAGATTCATTCCTCTAGTCTTAGTTCCATGAGGCGGGGCTGGTGGTGAATGCCGCTCTCCCCGTGTCAGCCTTGCTGGTACCACCAATCAGAGTGGAGACAGGGAGACAAAAAAAAAACCCAAGTGAATGCTGGCTTCCGTAAGGACATGAGGGCAAGGGCAAAGCAGTGTTACAGCTCACTTCGTTAGTGGACGGAGGTCTGCTATGCATTCCCTGTGCTTTTTCCAACCACCCCTGGGTAGTAGGGCCTGAGGGTCCAAGGAGAGAGGCCTTGTTCAGTTCTGGCCACTGAAGGGTGTGGAACGGCTGGTGGGGCTTTCCCTCCACAACAGTGGGACCTCAAGCAAATAGTGACCTGTTGGCATCCTCATTTATTATTGGGTCCCCCACTAGTCATGAAGCACCTGAAGGTCAGGGGCTATATTTTGTTCCCCACTCCGTATCTAGTAGAGTGAGTGTCACACAGGATGTACTGTGTCATATTTGTCAAATGAGTCAAAGAACGTGTGAAACAGCAGAAGCACCTGGAGATATTGATTCCAGAGAAGAAACTATTCAAATGACCCAATTTCTTAATTTTATCCTTGGAGTTGCACAGAACAACTTGATCCTCTGCTTTCTTGAATGTTTAAAAACTTGTGCTGCGTGGCCACGAGGACAGACTTAGGAAGCCACCAGGAAATGGACTGCATCTCTGTCCTGCCAGGGCTGTCTGTCCTTGACAGGACCAGAGGGGCTTGGGAAGTCATCGCAGGAAATGTCCAAACAGAATGTGGATTTCATTTGTGGTGTGTGGTGGTGGGGGGGGGGGCAGGGGTGAGCGCTGGGTTGGAGGTCAGGCTGCCGAACCTCTGGGGCTCCTTTTAGGCCTGGGATTCCATGATCCCATAATTTTCCTATAAAAACTCAGGGTACTTAGCAGATGTTGTCTGCTTTCTTTTCTTTTTTAGAACTTGGGAGAGAAGGAGGAATTTCTTCTCTTTTGTTAACTAAGCAGCTCGCTTTTTTCCCCCCTTGGCTTTTGATCAGGTAGATTTTTAAAGATCAGGACAGGGTCTTTATTTTTTTATTATTTTAATTTTTAATTTTTTTTCATTGCAAAGGAGTCACCTGGTCAACTGTTGAGACTTGGTGATTGGCAAGGTGAGGTCAGTAAGTACTCTGTAACCTAGCAACTTCTGGAAAGCAGTCCAACAGGTCATTCACTAGACTTGATATGTTGGTCCGCATTTCTCAGTGTGATAAGATTTAATTAGTGCCTAGGAGGAACTCAACTGTCTGATTTATTGCTATCTTGATCAGTGACAGAAAAAAAAAAAAACCAGTAAGCATCCTTTAAGGTTGTGATTTGGTTTTAGCTGTCAGGGATAGAGGAAGAGACTTCAATGATGTCTGTAGACTTGTGGTTTTCATTAAGGGCTCTATAGGTCTGTCCATGTCCAGGAAATCTTTATATTTAAGCCAGTAGAAAGAGATTTTAGGCCTATCTTCCCCAGGCATCTCTTCTAGAGAAGGGCAGTATATTGGATAATTTATTTTGCTCACCACTGCCATAAACAACACCAATCTCAAGACTACCCTCCACTGACAAAATTGATCCTAGTTGGACTGGGTAGCAGGGACGTCAGAGAGGACTGAGTAACCATGTACCATCAATAGATTATCCTCCCCCCACCCCAATCCCCAGTGACCTTCAAGTATCCATTTTCATAATTCTCTATCCAGGAAGCCTTCCCTTCCCTACTTCCTACACACCCTTCACCTCAGATTAGATAAGACATTGCTGTATGGACTTTCATAGAACTTTGTGCTTCCCCATCACCCTGAACTCTAATTGCTTTTGTACCATTGTATCTTTTTTTCTTCACTATAAACACTGTGAGTGTGGAGACTATATCTGTCCTGTTTAGCGCTGTGTCTCTACCTAAAACAGTGTATTTGCCCGGCACATGGAAGATACTTAAGAAATGTTTGATAAATACATGAGTGGATGGGTGGATGGATGGATGGATGGAAGGAAGGAAGGAATACTACAGCTCCACTATAGTCAAATGCCTAATAGATTTGGGCATTCTTAAAATTAGGATGGGCACTCTTATTTTCAAATGAGTAGAACATAGTTCCCTTTTCAGGAAGTAAATATGAACATGAAATTAGTCAAGAGTCCAAGTATTTTAGAAATACTCTTACCTGAGGCATAATCTCTTTGAGGAACACTTGGAGGCGCTTTGACTTTCAGCCTATAGATAACAACCATTAGACAAATGGTCAGGACACTGTTGTCAGGACGACTGTTGTCAAGGCCCCAAACAGAAGCAGATATAGAGGTAACAGACAGATAACTAATAGAATATTGGCTTCTTTTGGACCCATCTCATCGAAAGACTAAATGTATTGTCAATGGAGTGAAGCCATTAACCAGAGGTCTCCCATCTCCCTCATCTCTTTAGTGTGTAATGGGGCTGTCACTCAGCAAAGGTGAAGTCCAGTGGTGGAAGGGTTCTGAGAGGTCAGAATACAAGCAAGCACAGAGTTCAGAAGTTCAGGGAAGAGAAATATTGATTGGTTGATAGGGCTATAAGAGAAGATGGACTCTATTTGAATAAATAACTTAATAAATGCTTTAAATATCAAAAAAATATTAGCTGTAACAGAGCACTTGGGTTGTAGGTTGGACTGAGATTATTTTGGCACTACTGAAAAGTGCCAAATAAATGAGTAGTGAGGGTCTCCAGGTTGGAGATTATGATATTCAGCTTATTTAGACATTGAACTGTTTCAAGCACTCTCAAAACTACTTTGGTATCTTTATGCATACATAAAATGTTTGAATATTCACAATCCTTCCCCCATCACCAAAAGAAGAAAATTAAAATTACATTTTAAAAATGTATCCCAATTTTTAGGCTTACTAAAGTTCTGACAACACCTCCGATTCTATTATTTGAAATGGCTAAGTTTTCTAGTAAATTATTATTCTTAATAATAGTTGCCCATTTTATTTAAGAATGATTTGCTTAATGAAATTTAAAGTATATATAAATAAAACCTATATCCAGTAGCCTTTATTTACTAAAACATCACATCCTTTTTTAGAAGCAGGGAATAGGTTAACCATTACATGCAAAATATATTTCATTTCTTGTTAAAAAAAAGCGGTATAGAAATTCATGTCTGATTATGAAAAATTAGCCTGACACATGAGAACTGTAATGTTGCAAAAATAACAATATTTATATTTGCATAGAAATTTTGCTTTTTGTTTCCCCAAAGGTTCTTAGGTCGATTATTTCATTCAATTCTCACAGCAAGCCAATGTGAGCTGGGGAGATATTATCATTAGACTTCTGATGAGGTCCAGATAGAAAGATTAGCCATGGTGTTATGGGGGGGGGAAGCACAAAAACAAACAAGGAATCACGGTGCCGGGTCTGTACTTGGACCAGTAAAATTTCAAAAAGCACGAACCATCCATTACCCATTATTGCCACTATTTCATAAGAGAAAAGAAAAGGTATTTTAATACCCAAAATGTTACCATCTCGGGATAAAGAACAGACTCAGGAAGGGGCTGGTGGTCACTGAACACCAACCAGGAATAAAAGCTGTGGTTTGGGTCTTACTTAGCAGCCGGCAGCTGCATGTCAACCCCCAACGCTTCAAGGTCCTTATTTTCTCATTTGGCCATGGACCAGTGACAACTCTGTCACGGTCTTCTGTTAGGAAACCAGTGTGTTCAACCGTGCTTCCTCCTTTCAAGGTAGCACCTGTTGCCTGGCAACGAGCAAGAGCGTTAACAGTAGGTCACTCAGAACCAAAGGCCCACTGACTTCACCCAGGGTAACGACTATGGCAGCCATATTTTCCAAGCTGAGAGGAAACATGGTTTTTCAAGTCAAAATGTATTTTGGGAACAATGAGCGTAATGAAATAGGAACTGTCTGAAAAACTTTGAGCTCCATGGCTACTGTGAGTGTGCCTGACAAGGGAAGAGAGAGACATGTTACACAGTGGCTTCATATTATTGGGAAAACTGGTGTATTGTAAGACTGACAACTGTGGGATAATTAATCTAGAATCCCTAGCGATTAAAACAATGACTAGCAGGGTTCCCTCACTTCAATGAGATTTTGCATGTGTCAGAAATATTAAATGAGAATAATCACACACCTCTCTCCACCATAGGACAGAACATGAGGACAAATTCTCCTCTAGTAGATGCCCCACAAGCAGAAGACCATTTTAACTATTTTATGATAATGACTTATACATATTGAGACTCATTTATATTTTATAGTCTAAAAACACCATAAAACATGATTTCTTACTTTCAAGTTTAACAAAGACCAAAAAGAATGAAGACACTTTGTTCCGAAGGCATAGGAAAATGAAATTTTATACACTATTAATGGTACAAAATTTTTGGCAAGCAATTTGATAATATCAATAAAAATTTCAAGGGCACAAATTCTTCCATTTCTAAATTTCATTTTAGGAATTTAGCTTTCTGGTACACTCAAAATCTGTAAAAATTATTTATTGAAATGTTACTTATGACAGTTAAGCTGAAAGAAATGGCCACAAAATTTTTAGTGATCTTATCAAACTGCTTCCCCAAGAATATGCCAGTTTAAACTCCCACATCTCCTTCCCTTTAAAAAGTGTTCACCGATGCATAGCTGGTTAAATGAATGATAATATATTTATAGCAGACTATTAATCAGCTGCTCAAAATGGAATATGCCTTATTTTCACATACTATCAAACAAAGATGTCCATGATCTGGCATTAAGTAAAACCACTAAGCAAAATCAAGTTGGTAGAATGGTTTATGAAGTATGACGCCATTCATGATGAAAATGTATGTGTGTACAGGCATGTACTATATCACATACATACAGATATATATATCAGACTCACTCATGACAATGTCTGTTTCCCTGGAGTTGGTTGAGGTGCAGATGTGGAGAAGTGGGAGATTTTTACTTCATGCAATTCTGAACTGTTTGATTTTTTTTCCTGGTGAATCTACTACTACTTTCATTTTCTAAATAAAAGAACTTAAAAGCAAAAAAAAAAAAAGAACTTAAAAGCTTAATGGGATACTATTTCCTCTTTCCTCTTAACTTGGATTTTGAGTGGCAAATACAGGTATGCACAATTTTTATCTTTTTTTTTTTTTTTAAAGCTTAAGAGTTTTTGATGTGCAGGAAGATTTGAAATTCTAGCTTTCCCTCTCTAAGTGCCAACTGAAAACACAATTTTAAGGCTATAATTGAAAAAGCAAAAAATTGAAATTTGGAAAACAGGTATGGCATCCTAAAAATGCTAGGATTGTGTTCTTAGAACTTCTCTTTTGGATTTCTCCAAGCGTGTCCTAGTGGACTTCAACTAAATAGTTACAGAAGCTGATTGTCCTGTTTCTAGAAACGTCTTTGTTGACATTTGCTGGCACTTTGAGGGGGACAGCTCACTTTTACTGCAGTGAGAGGGAAAAGCAAAGTTCCCTGAGGATCACCCCATTCATTTGCCATGTTTCCTTAAGATGGATCTTACTACCATGGACTCTTGCCATGAGTAAGGAAGGGTTACAAGCTAAAGAGGTTGCAACTCCTCACATGGGTAACAGAACTTTGTTCTCTTCCACCTAGCACGGGCTGGAATAATGTGTGATTTATATAAATGACTGCTTATATAGTGCTATGGAGTTTAACTTACTTTTTGATTTTGTTCATTATTCCACCTTCATTGTTCTTGATATCATGGACCATCTTTTGAAGCTGCCTGCAAGAAGCAAAATTAAACATAAAATACTAATAAATAGGTCAATTAAAAAAAAGTCTTCTATCCTTGAATATAAAAAGAGAGCTAAAGACCTATAATAACCCCCCCAAACAGTGGGAATTGTATTATATTTAATCAAATTGGCTGTTTGCTACTTGAGTAAAGGGAAAGTATTCTTTTTTTATTAATTATTTTTATTAACATGTAATGTATTATTTGCCCCAGGGGTACAGGTCTCTGAATCATCAGTCTTACACATTTCACGGCACTCACCATAGCACATACCCTCCCCAATGTCCATAACCCAGCCACCCTCTCCATACCTCTCCTCCCCCCAGCAATCCTCAGTTTGTTTTGTGAGATTAAGAGTGACTTATGGTTTGTCTGAGGGTAAGTATTCTATAAGGAACATGGTCATTGGGCATAAGCCTATCCCTATCCCTGTCCCTGTCTATTGGATCTCTGGGCCAGGCTCAGGCTCTGAAGAGACATTTTGATTTTCAGATCTGTCCATTCTGAGGACACACATGAGGCAAAACCCTCTGATAAACCTCACTCTTCACCACTGAGTGTCCTTAGACCATTCACATTGCAAGATGGAGTGACCTTGGACACGTGGGCTGAAATCAGGTCCAAGATTTTTTTTTTGTTAATTTTACTAGGTAGAATCTAGAAAAACTGTCACAAAAAAGTTGTACATACACAGAAGCCATAAAGAAAATGATTAATGAATCTGACTGCATGTACACTTGGAAACCCTGTAGAACAAAAAATAATATGCACAAGATCGAAAGATAAATGATGTGCTGGAAGAAATATTTGCGACACAATAATGACTCATGTTCTGATCGACAAATCTTATGACTCTGCAAAATATTATTAATAATTCAATAGGAAATGGGCAAAAGATGCAAACACATGGCTAACAGAAAAGTGTGAGTGGCTAACAGACTAATAAAAAGATATTTAACATTACTTATATCTAAAGAAATCTAAATTGAAACAACAATGCGATACGTTTGGCTCATCAGACTGGCAGAACGTAACTTGATAATACCCTGGGTGGGGGGGGGGTACAAAAATACAGATATTCTTGGGAATGCACATTGTTACAATCAATATCTATTAAATTTTAAAACCTCCATGCCTTTTGACCCAGAAATTCTGCTGCTAGGAACTTGCCATTATAAACATGGTCATAAAACCATACCATTATGTACACATAAGCACTTTGCGTAATAGCCCTAACCCTTCCTGCCTCCCCACTAAAAAACCTGGAAACAACCTAAATGCCCATCTATCATTAAAAGGGAACTAGTTACACAGACTTTGATAAAGCCATACAATGGAATGCCATAGACCCTTAAAAAAAAAAAAAAGAAAAAAAAGGAAACACACACCTGCATTGCTGACACATAAAAATCTCCAACACATATTAAGTTTAAAAAAAAACAAAACGGTGAAGGAGAAAAAAGAAAAAAAGGAAGAAAGGAAGTGAAGTTCAGAACAATGTGTGTACCACATATTTTTTCTGTGGGATGAGAAAGGACACGTATATTCCTATAAGCCAGTACATGTGTAGCTTTTTAGAGGGATATGCAAGCAGTTATTCAAAGACTGTTTTCAAAGGCAACAGAGCATTCTCATATGAATTAGGAAAATGTACCCCTTTCTTCTGGGTGGACACCTGCACAGTGGCAGGGCACACAGCCTGGCAAAGAGTCAAGGAATAGATTTCAGCCTCTACATGTCCTCAGAGCTGGGTGTGTATCAACTGTGGAGTGAAAGCAGGAGGCTCGACTGGGGATGGGGGCTTCCGTTTTGTAAACAAGAGACTTTCTTTTTATAATGAAGATTTTTCTATATTATTTGAATGTTCATAGCTTGTACAGATATCATTTCTATTATCTGTTTTATATACATATGTAGAGAAAAATGTTAACAGGGTCAGAGTATAGGGCCATGGTTTTTTTCCTTCATAATAACTTTCTGACTTTAAAAAATATATAAATATATTACTTATATTTAAATATATTTACATGTAAAAATATGTTCCACATTATGTGCAAAATATACATGTTTATATTTTATATTGTATATAAATAATGATGTATATAAATATATAATATATTTCTTATTTATATATATACATAAATTATGTATATATAATTTTGCACAGTTCTGTCCTCAAAGAGTAAGACAGTTGAAGTCACTTTTCAGGCAAGCCTTTCCTTTGTTTTGAAGAAACCATTTGACTGGGCCTTATAGTTAACGAAATGTAAATTTTGCACATAGCCATTGTTCTTGGAGAAAATTGTGATTTCCCATAAACCTGATGACAGATTTCTCTAACTCTGGGAGCTAGGCATTGTGTTACAGGTAATATGAAGATTGGGCACAATTAAGCTTGGTGGAGGTCTATGAAACCCTGTTGACTGGGGGGAATCTGGAGGAATAGTCTCTGGCTCTGCATGGATTTAGGACGCCTTTGTTGCGAAGCTCCGCAGTGTGGGTAGAGCAGTTTAGAGCATGAGTGGAAGCTTGCTGGAGAAGCTCTGCCTGGCGTCCGCTGCTAAGTGTTAATTTAAGACCCATCAAGGCTGATGATCCACTGCAGTTGTTTACTGAGAGGTGTTGGGCACCAAGGGGTGGGGTGAGATTTACTGTGTAGGGATCGTCCCTCCTACCCTCAACCATTTTGGGAAAAGGAAGATTCTCAAATAAAGAATGGGAACTTGCCCTGGGGATTCTGGGGAGCTCCCGCCCCTTCCAGGTCAAATGACAGGAGCTAATCTTGAAGAGCACAGACAAACCTGAGGGATATTCATTGATGGGCAGGTGGGGAGGGTTACAAGAGTGGCATGTTGGCTGGAACCTGAGGCTGGGTCTGGGTTCCAGCTCTAAGTAGAGCCCTAACTGCCACCATCGCTAGCCATTTGCCATGAAAGAATTCCTCTCCATTGCCCCCCGAATGTTCAGTGGTATCCGGTTGGTCATTGCACCATGCTTCAGCCGGGCTGTGGGGAAAGGTGTGTTCCATTGACTTGGAGGAGCAAAACGCAAAGGGAAGACAGGCTGGAGGGTTGGGTAGACGGATAAGAGAAACTTCTTTCAGGACAACTTTAGGCTGCATCTTGGGGAATTGCCTACAAAACTGGGGGACCCACTGAGGGGCCCAGGTTGGGATGTGGGAAGAGGCCGGTGCCAAATGGTCATTTGGATAACAAAGGAAATGAGACCACATTTTGTATCCCCAGTTAGATAGGCTGTGCTCACTAATTCCATTCCTGTGAGAACTCAGCAAAGCCCCAGGCACAGCAGCAGAGAGGAAAGAATGGATGAGGGAGAAGGGGGACCGCCTGCCCCTCTGAGACACACGGAGGCTCCCTAGAGCTGGACTTCTGAGTTGCCTCAGAATGCCACAGGATTCTAGAGTTTGTTCACATATATCCTACCCCCAACTCCTATCTCCTTTTCCTGTAGAACTCTAGGGAATCTCTGAGACAGAGGAATGAGAGAAAATGGAAGATAAGAGAGTTGGTCATGGAGAGAAGGAGAGATTGAGAGAGGAGTTGGAATGGTTTGACTAGGAGGCAATTTAATAACTTCCACGGCAGAGCAGGCGGCGACTCTGGCTGTAAGCTGACTGTAACTGAAAAGAACACTTTCAGGCTGAATTAATCCTTAACCAGGTTCAAGGACAAAACGAGCCAGCGTAAAGGATGCCCTCTGAAGTTTGTCAAGAACCAGACACAGAGTAAGGGGGAGCCCGGGGCTGACCTCTATAAGCAGTTTTGCTGCAAGTGGAAATAAACAGATGTGAACTGTTGCAAGACCCTGATGTAATTTTGCTCAACTTGGTATTTGATGCTTCTTGGCCTTTCCTAATTTCTTTCCATTATAGGTTATTAAAATAATTATAATTATAATATGTAATTATGGCACATTGTTGAATTGGTTCATAAACTATACACTTTGTATGCAAAATTTTTCTTTTCCCTCTGCCTCTCGTTCACACAAATTCTTATGCCCATGGACTACTCAGTTATAGCCACCCAGCTTCTGTCACCTGGAAAAACACAGTATCCCCCAAACCAAGATGTGATGATACTCTCATTTCATTTTATCAACTATTCAGACACTGTGTAATGCACAGCTTTCCTCCTCTCTGGCATCAACTGTCCCACTTTGGAGCACTTTTTTGCGCTACTACAACATTAAAGCATATGCGAAAGGAATATACAGCTGGACTGTTCCCAGATTTAAATACCAGCTGTCTCACTGTGGTACGTCAGGTGTAGGTGAAAATAAGCATAAAGCAGCTTCTTTTTGAATAGTCCTTTAAGAGATATCCTTCCATGAATGGCAGAAGGATAAAGGATCACAATTTAATTTTTAAAATTATGAAGACACAGCCATGTTCACGTAACAAAATAAAATGAAGAACAAGACTTATCTAATATATGTTTTAAGAAAATACTAATATGGCAATCCCTACTGAAATACCAACAGCATTTTTCACAGAGCTAGAACAAATAATTCTAAAGTTTGTATGGAACCAGAAAAGACCCTGAATAGCCAAAGGAAAATTGAAAAGAGAAGCAAAGCAGGAGGCATCACAATTCTAGACTCCAAGCTGTATGACAAAGCTGTAATCATCAAGATGGTATGGTACTAGCAAAAAAACAGACACATAGAACCCAGAAATGGACCCATAATTATAGGAATAACTAATCTTCAACAAAACAGGAAAGAATATCCAATGGAAAAAAGACAGTCTTTTCAACAAACAGTGTTGGGAATACTGGACAGCCAAATGTAGAAGAATGAAACTGGACCACTTTCTCACATCATACACAAAAATAAAGTCAAAATGGATGAAAGACCTAAATGTGAGACAGTAATCCAACAAAATCTTCAAGGAGAACAGAGGCAGCAACCGCTTTGACCTTGGCCACAGCAACTTCTTACTAGACACATCTCCAAAGGCAAGAGAAACAAAAGCAAAAATGAGCTATTGGGACTTCATCAAGATAAAAAGCTTCTGCATAGCAAAGGAAACAATCAACAAAACTAATAGGCAACCCATGGAATGGGAGAAGGTATTTGCAAATGACATATCAGATAAAGGACTAATATCCAAAATCTATAAAGAATTTATCAAACTCAAGACCCCCAAAATAAATATTCCAGTCAAGAAATGAGCAGAAGACATGAACACACATTTTTCCAAAGAAAACATACAAATGGCCAACAGACACATGAAAAAATTCTCAACATCACTTATTATCAGAGAAATACAAATCGAAATCACAATCACAATGAGGTATCACCTCACACCAGTCAGAATGGTTAAAATTAACATTTCAGGAAACATCAAATGTTGTTGAGGATGTGGAAAAAGGGAACCCTCTTACACTGTTGGTGGGAATGGAAGCTGGTACAGCCACTGTGGAAGACAATATGGAGGTTTCTCAAAAAATTAAAAATAGAGCTACTCTATGACCCAGCAACCACATTATTAGGTATTTATTTAGAGGATATAAACATAGTAATTCAAAGGGATACATATGCACCCCAATGATTACAGCAGCAATGTCCACAATAGCCAGCTATGGAAAGAGCCCAGATGTTCATAAACAGATGAATGAATAAAGAAGATGTGTATATATATACAATGAAATATTACTCAGCCATCTAAAAGAATGAAATCTTGCCATTTGCAATGATGTGAATGGAACTAGAGGGTATTATGCTAAGTGAAATAAGCTGGTCAGAGAAAGACACCATATAATTTCACTCAAACATGGAATTAAGAAACAAAGCAGACAAACATAAGGGAAGGGAAGGAAGAATAAAATAAGGGAGGCAAATCATAAGAGACTTTAAACTATAGGAAACAAACAGGGTTGCTGGAGGGGAGGTGGATGGGAGATGGGGTAACTGGGTGTTGGGGATTAAGGAGGACACTTGATGGGAGGAGCACTGGGTATTATATGCAACTGATGAATCAGTAAATTCTACCACTTAAACTAGAACTAACTTGAATTTAAATAAAACCTTGGGGGGGAAAAAGACCTTAATACATATTTTTAAGCAGCATGGCACTTTAGCATTTTAAAATGGTGAGCAGATCACACAATTAATTGTAATTATTATTACTCATAGAAACCAAATAAAATTATACATTCACTCCTTTGTGACGGATTTAAATTTTTTTTTTGAAGCTTTTGAATTAATGTCAACAAACTTAGCTTTTAACAACACCCTAAAGTACCATGCCCCAGGCTAAGCCTAGATCTTAAAAGATTTAGATCTCTCATGTTCTGAGCTGGACAAAAAATTGTTTGAAAGTAACCAGCAACTTTTTGCCTTCAAAGAAGGCCCTTCTCACCTTCAACTGCACCTGCCCAAGGGCTATTGAAAGGCAGAAGGTGGGCCCCGCCCCCAGACGTTCTGATTGGGTAGGTCCAGAGTGGGTCGGATAATTTGCATTTCCAACCATTTGCGTGGGGCAGACTTCACCGGTCAGGAGACCACCCCCCAACGCCTTTTTGTGCTGTGGGCCTTTCAGCTGCACCTGAGTTAAGCAAATTGATGCTTTGGGAAAACTCAAGTCCTCCAGAATCCCAGTGCAAAGTTCCAGACAGTGAAGCTGAGCGGTCAGTTCAACAACCTCACTGGGGCATTGGTTTTCCTGGGCTGTCCCTCCTTTGTGGGTCTCTTGAGTTTCCTCCATGTGGATTTAGACTACCCTCTGCCTGTAGATTTTTTTTTTTTTATTTTAATAAACATATAATGTATTTTTATCCCCAGGGGTACAGGTCTGTGAATCGTCAGGTTTACACATTTCACAGCACTCATCATAGCCCATACCCTCCCCAATGTCCATTTCCCCACCACCCTCTCCCGTCCCCCCTCCCCCCGCAACCCTCAGTCTGTTTCTTGAGATTGAATCTTTTATGGTTTGTCTCCCTCCCAATCCCATCTTTTCATTCTTTCTTTTCCTACCTCCCCCCAACCCCCCCCCCGCCTTGCATCTCCACTTCCTCATATCAAAGAGATCATATGATAGTTGTCTTTCTCCGATTGACTTATTTCGCTAAGCATGGTACCCTCTAGTTCCATCCACGTCGTCGCAAATGGCAAGATTTCATGTCTTTTGATGGCTGCATAGTATTCCATTGTGTATATATACCACCTCTTCTTTATCCATTCATCTGTTGATGGACATCTAGGCTCTTTCCACAGTTTGGCTATTGTGGACATTGCTGCTATAAACATTTGGGTGCACGTGCCCCTTCGGAGCACCACGTTTGTATCTTTAGGATATATACCCAGGAGTGCAATTGCTGGGTCGTAGGGTAGCTCTATTTTCAGTTTTTTGAGGAACCTCCACACTGTTTTCCAGAGTGGTTGCACCAGCTTGCATTCCCACCAGCAGTGTAGGAGGGTTCACCTCTCTCCACATCCTCGCCAGCATCTGTCATTTCTTGACTTGTTAATTTTAGCCATTCTGACTGGTGTGAGGTGGTATCTCATTGTGGTTTTGATTTGTATTTCCCTGATGCCGAGTGATGTGGAGCATTTTTTCATGTGTCTGTTGGCCATCTGGATGTCTTCTTTGCAGAAATGTCTGTTCATGTCCTCTGCCCATTTCTTGACTGGATTATTTGTTCTCTGGGTATTGAGTTTGATAAGCTCTTTATAGATTTTGGACACGAGCCCTTTATCTGATATGTCGTTTGCAAATATCTTCTCCCATTCTGTCAGTTGTCTTTTGGTTTTGTTAACTGTTTCCTTTGCTGTGCAAAAGCTTTTGATCTTGATGAAATCCCAATAGTTCATTTTTGCCCTTGCTTCTGTTGCCTTTGGCGATGTTCCTAGGAAGAAGTTGCTGTGGTTGAGGTCAAACAGGTTGCTGCCTGCATTGTCCTCAAGGATTTTGATAGATTCCTTTTGCACATTGAGGTCCTTCATCCATTTTGAGTCTATTTTCGTGTGTGGTGTAAGGAAATAGTCCAATTTCATTTTTCTGCATGTGGCTGTCCAATTTTCCCAGCACCATTTGTTGAAGAGGCTGTCTTTTTTCCATTGGATATTCTTTCCTGCTTTGTCCAAGATTAGTTGACCATAGAGTTGAGGGTCTATTTCTGGGCTCTCTATTCTGTTCCATTGGTCTATATGTCTGTTTTTGTGCCAGTACCATACTGTCTTGATGATGACAGCTCTGTAATAGAGCTTGAAGTCTGGAATTGTGATGCCACCAACTTTGGCTTTCTTTTTCAATATTCCTTTGGCTATTCGAGGTCTTTTCTGGTTCCATATAAATTTTAGGATTATTTGTTCTATTTCTTTAAAAAAAATGGATGGGATTTTGATAGGGATTGCATTAAGTGTGTAGATTGCTTTAGGTAGAATAGACATTTTCACAATATTTGTTCTTCCAATCCATGAGCATGGAATATTTTTCCATTTCTTTGTGTCTTCCTCAATTTCTTTCATGAGTACTTTATAGTTTTCTGAGTAGAGATTCTTTGCCTCTTTGGTTAGATTTATTCCTAGGTATCTTATGGTTTTGGGTACAATTGTAAATGGGACTGACTCCTCAATTTCTCTTTCTTCTGTCTTGTTGTTAGTGTAAAGAAATGCGACTGATTTCTGTGCATTGACTTTATATCCTGACACTTTACTGAATTCCTGTATAAGTTCTAGCAGTTTTGGAGTGGAGTCTTTTGGGTTTTCCACATATAGTATCATATCATCTGCAAAGAGTGATAGTTTGACTTCTTCTTTGCCGATTTGGATGCCTTTAATTTCTTTTTGTTGTCTGATTGCTGAGGCTAGGACTTCTAGTACTATATTGAACAGCAGTGGTGATAACGGACATCCCTGCCGTGTTCCTGACCTTAGCGGAAAAGCTTTCAGTTTTTCTCCATTGAGAATGATATTTGCGGTGGGTTTTTCATAGATGGCTTTGATAATATTGAGGTATGTGCCTTCTATCCCTACACTTTGAAGAGTTTTAATCAGGAAGGGATGCTGTACTTTGTCAAATGCTTTTTCAGCATCTATTGAGAGTATCATATGGTTCTTACTCTTTCTTTTATTAATGTATTGTATCACATTGATGGATTTGCGGATGTTGAACCAACCTTGCAGCCCTGGAATAAATCCCACTTGGTCGTGGTGAATAATCCTTTTAATGTACTGTTGGATCCTATTGGCCAGTATTTTGGTGAGAATTTTCACATCTGTGTTCATCAAGGATATTGGTCTGTAATTCTCTTTTTTGGTGGGATCCTTGTCTGGTTTTGGGATCAAGGTGATGTTGGCCTCATAGAATGAGTTTGGAAGTTTTCCTTCCATTTCGATTTTTTGGAACAGTTTCAGGAGAATAGGAATTAATTCTTCTTTAAATGTTTGGTAGAATTCCCCTGGGAAGCCGTCTGGTCCTGGACTTTTGTTTGTTTGGAGATTTTTGATGACTGTTTCAATCTCCTTACTGGTTATGGATCTGTTCAGGTTATCTATTTCTTCCTGGTTCAGTTGTGATAGTTTATACATCTCTAGAAATGTATCCATTTCTTCCAGATTGTCAAATTTGTTGCCATAGAGTTGCTCGTAGTATGTTCTTATAATTGTTTGTATTTCTTTGGTGTTGGTTGTGATCTCTCCTCTTTCATTCATGATTTTATTTATTTGCATCCTTTCTCTTTTCTTTTTGATAAGTCTGGCCAGGGGCTTATCAATCTTATTAATTCTTTCAAAGAACCAGCTCCTAGTTTTGTTGATTTGTTCTATTGTTTTTTTAGTTTCTATTTCATTGATTTCTGCTCTGATCTTTATGATTTCTCTTCTCCTGCTGGGTTTAGGCTTTCTTTGTTGTTCTCTCTCCAGCTCCTTGAGGTGTAGGGTTAGGCTGTGTATTTGAGACCTTTCTTGTTTCTTGAGAAAGGCTTGCACCGCTATATATTTTCCTCTCAGGACTGCCTTTGTTATGTCCCACAGATTTTGAACTGTTGTGTTTTCATTATCATTTGTTTCCATGAATTTTGTCAATTCTTCTTTAATTTCCTGGTTGACCCATTCATTCTTTAGAAGGATGCTGTTTAGTCTCCATGTATTTGCGTTCTTTCCAAATTTCCTCTTGTGATTGAGTTCGAGCTTCAGAGCATTGTGGTCTGAAAATATGCAGGGAATGATCTCGATCTTTTGGTACCGATTGAGACCTGATTTATGACCCAGGATGTGGTCTATTCTGGAGAATGTTCCATGTGCACTAGAGAAGAATGTATATTCTGTTGCTTTGGGATGGAATGTTCTGAATATATCTGTGATGTCCATCTGGTCCAGTGTGTCATTTAAGGCCTTTATTTCCTTGTTGATCTTTTGCTTAGATGATCTGTCCATTTCAGTGAGGGGAGTGTTAAAGTCCCCTGCTATTATTGTATTACTGTCGATGTATTTCTTTGATTTTGTTATTAATTGGTTTATATAGTTGGCTGCTCCCATGTTAGGGGCATAGGTATTTAAGATTGTTAGATCTTCTTGTTGGACAGACCCTTTGAGTATGATATAGTGTCCTTCCTCATCTCTTATTATAGTCTTTGGCTTAAAATCTAATTGATCTGATATAAGGATTGCCACCCCAGCTTTCTTCTGATGTCCATTAGCATGGTACATTGTTTTCCACCCCCTCACTTTAAATCTGGAGGTGTCTTCGGGTCTAAAATGAGTTTCTTGTAGGCAGCATATTGATGGGTTTTGTTTTTTTATCCATTCTGATACCCTGTGTCTTTTGATTGGGGCATTGAGCCCATTAACATTCAGGGTAACTATTGAGAGATATGAATTTAGTGCCATTGTATTGCCTGTAAGGTGACTGTTACAGTATATTGTCTCTGTTTCTTTCTGATCTACTACTTTTAGGGTCTCTCTTTGCTTAGAGGACCCCTTTCAATATTTCCTGTAGAGCTGGTTTGGTGTTTGCAACTTCTTTCAGCTTTTGTTTGTCCTGGAAGCTCTTTATCTCTCCTTCTATTTTCAATGATAGCCTAGCCGGGTATAGTATTCTTGGCTGCATGTTTTTCTCGTTTAGTGCTCTGAATATATCATGCCAGTTCTTTCTGGCCTGCCAGGTCTCTGTGGATAGGTCCGCTGCCAATCTAATGTTTTTACCCTTGTATGTTACAGACTTCTTTTCCCGGGCTGCTTTCAGGATTTTCTCTTTGTCGCTAAGACTTGTAAATTTTACTATCAGGTGACGAGGTGTGGACCTATTTTTATTGATTTTGAGGGGTGTTCTTAGCATCTCCTGGATTTTGATGTTTGTTCCCTTTGCCATATTAGGGAAATTCTCTCCAATAATTGTCTCCAATATACCTTCTGCTCCCCTCTCTCTTTCTTCTTCTTCTGGAATCCCAATTATTCTAATGTTGTGTCGTCTTATGGTGTCACTTATCTCTCGAATTCTCTCCTCGTGGTCCAGTATTTGTTTGTCTCTCTTTTGCTCAGCTTCTTTATTCTCTATCATTTGGTCTTCTATGTCACTAATTCTTTCTTCTGCCTCATTTATCCTGGCAGTGAGAGCTTCCATTTTTGATTGCACCTCATGAATAGCTTTTTTGATTTCAACTTGGTTAGATTTTAGTTCTTTTATTTCTCCAGAAAGGGCTTTTATCTCTCCGGAGAGGGTTTCTCTAATATCTTCTATGCCTTTTTCGAGCCCGGCTAGAACCTTGAGAATTGTCATTCTGAACTCTAGATCTGTCATGTTACCTATGTCCGTATTGATTAGGTCTCCAGCCTTCGGTACGGCCTCTTGTTCTTTTTTTTGAGGTGAGTTTTTCCGCCTTGTCATTTTGTCCAGATAAGATTTGCTTTCTCCTGCTGTGGAATTCCGCTGTTCTTGGTGAGCGAAGTTGGTTTTGGATGGGTTTCTTGTTGATCTTCTGGGGGAGGGGCCTGTTGTAGTGATTCTCAAGTGTCTTTGCCGCAGGCGGAATTGCACTGCCCTTGCCAGGGGCCGGGCTAAGTAATCCGCTCGGGTTTGCTTTCGGGAGCTTTTGTTCCCTGAGCGCTTTCCGTAGAGTTCCGGAGGACGGGAATGAAGATGGCGGCCTCCCAGTCTCCGGCCCGGAGGAGCCGAGAGCTTGGGGTTCCGCTCCTCAGTGCACTCTCAGAGCAAAGCGCCCACCGCCCCGCCTCCCTGGCCTGCGGTCGCGCCTTGAGGAAAGCAGTCAATTGCTGGAGCTGGAGAAAAGCGCCGGGTCGCTTTCGTCTCCGTGGCCTCCGGCCGCGCTCCGAGCCCACCCAGCCTGCGATTGGCACAAGGTAACCCCGGGCTTAGAGCTCGCTCCTCGGCTTTGTCGCTGTAGCCGGCTTCCCCGCTCTAATACCTGCGAGCTCTGCGGCACTCAGACACCCCCAGTCCTTCTGTGACCCCGCGGGATCTGGGGTTATGCTGACCCCGCCTGGGTTTCCCCCCAGTTTAGCCTCTGGAGCGATGTCTCCCAGTGGAGCCGACTTTTAAAAGTCCCGATTTTGTGCTCGGTCGCTCCGCCGCTTGCCGGGAGCCGGCCCCTCCCCCCGGGGTCTATCTTCCTGTCGCTTTGGATTCACTTCTCCGCAGGTCCTACCTTTCAGAAAGTGATCAATTTTCTGTTTCTGGAATTGTTGCTCTTCTTCTCTTCGATTTCCCGTTGGATTTGTAGGTGTTCACAATGGTTAGATAAGCTATCTAGCTGATCTCCTGCTACCCGATGTCGTCTCAGCCTGCTACTTCTCCGCCATCTTGACTCCTCCCCCCTGCCTGTAGATTTTTATTCATTTTAGACTCATGTGCTTTCTTGATCCACAGTCTGCTGAAGCAGCAGAGCGGCGATGAAGGGTGGGGGTGGTGGTGAAGGGTGAACATGACCCCCCCTCCCTCCTTTTGCAACAATGGAAAAAGAGACTGGACCTGCTTGGTGCAGAGCCACATGGTCAGGACCATTTGGTGACGTTGGGACTAAGACATGACCATATCCCTGTCTGTGTGAAATGGGCTGCCACTCAGCCTGAAAAGACTCTTCTCTAGGACAGGAAGCGAGGAAGATGAACAGGTGGTGGGCAAGACTTGGGCTTTGCTGCCTGAATGTTTCCCATCTTCCTGGGGCTTTCTGGTTGTTGGTCCCTCCACAGGTCGACCTCTAGAAGGATTTCTACAGTCTAGAGGTGGGCTGGCTCTTGGAATGGTCTATGGCTGGGAACAAAGCTTGGAAGACTTAAAGATAGATCCAGGATGGTGAGTGAATCCTTGTCTAATAACAAATATAAATCATTCTCTGTGTTGTGCTTCCCTTCTGTTATTCCCCAAATTTCAGCAGAGACTTACTACATGTTAGTAAGTCTGTTGGGTTGTGCAGAAATGAGGAAAGGGTCTGTGGCCAAAGGTGGAAAGAGCCTTAGAAATCTACATGGAGGCTGGAGGATGCCAGCTGCACCACAGTTGGGGGGGATGGGGAAGTGGTGGGAGGAGTTAAGGGAAATGGTTCCAGGAAGATGGGTTCATGGATCTAGCCAGGATGGGGCAGTGTGAGATGTGTAAGCAGCCCGGGGACTCCCTGAATGCCAGTGGCAGGAAATCCAGTAAAAGTGGGATAGGGGTACTGTATTTTGAATGGCGAAAAGGAATGTGACCTTTTTTTGTTTGGAGTCCCAGGTAAGTAAGTAGTAGCTGGTGACACAGGTTGTAGAATTTTTAATTTTGTAACTTTATGTCTGATAAAAAATGTAACATATGCTAAGTGAATCCATCCTGAAAGGCTGAAAGGGCTACATACTGTATGATTCCAAATGGAATCCAGAAAAGGCAAAACTATGGAAACAGTAAAAAGATCAGTTGCTGTCCTGAGTTTGGGAGGAGGGAGGGAAAGATGAATAGGTGGAACAGGGGATTTTCAGGGCAGTGAAACTATTTTTGTAAGATACTATCATGGGGGCCGCACGTCACAGGTGTTCACTGTATCAAAATTTGGAAATAATACTTAAAATGTCACTCTTAATTCCAACCTCTGCTATTAACATTTAATTAAACAGCCTTCCAATGTTTTGCTACACATGTATAGTAGGTATAGATTTTACATAATTAAGATCATACATGACATTTTGTAATCTGCATTTTCCACTTGTATCTCAAACATTTTCGTAAGTAAGCATGATCTTGAGGCTTTGTCTGCTTAGCCACCCAGTCTTTACCCGTACCTTTCCTCCCCCTGCAAACAGAGGGGCTTTTAATGAGCTGAAACTCCGATCTGGGTGGGTATGACAGGGAGCAGTGAAATGTCGGGACCCCTATACTTGAGGGAGGGGAGAGAGAAGACCAGACCTGACCTGAGCAGACAAGGATCAAGAGTGTGGATCAGGAAGATCTGCTGGAGGCCTTGTTTCTGGGGGCCTTGGATTAGGGGGTTGGGCCCAAGGGGCAGGAAAGAGTCCCTCTCCGCTTCCTGCCTGTTCCTCAAACCCAGGTTTGAAGGAACCTTCAGGATGGCCTGAAGACCACCCAACACTAGCACCTGTAAATGAAGATACTTACCTCTCAGGGTTGCTGTGGAGAGAATAGATAATGAATGTACAGTGCTTGCCCACGCAGGCCGTTACAGTTCATTGTAGCGGCTCTTCTTGCAGAAGACCCGGGGGACTGGTTTAGACCAGGAACAAAACTCCTTTCAGTGATGTGCACCAAAGGGGAAGGGGGAGCCTTCCCACTGGGGTTGATCTCAAGGCCCGAAGGTGCTCCAGGATTGGGTTTGGTTATGGGGTGTCTCTGTTATTGTTATTGTTTTGTGTTTTGGGGGGGTAGGGTGATATGTAGTGGCAGGGAGGGTTGGCTGAGAACACCCCCCAGCCTGGCATGGCTGATTGGTACCAACAGGTGGGACTCACCCACTAATCACAGTTCTGCATAAAACGGGGTATTTATGTGCCCTGACATGGGTGGCATTTTGATCTCTAACCTACAAAAATACCTTTGCAAAAAGATGAATTATTTTGGGTTCTTAGGCTACCTTTAGTACTAACAAATACTTCCATATACTCAGCTGTATTCAAGGGTAAGAAGAGAGCATTTTAATCAACACTAAGCTTAGTACAAGTAAAAGTACTGTGCTTGCCAAAAAATTAAATTAAAAACAAAAATTCAGATTACTGGGCCCTCAACCATCTCAATGAAATAAAAATCCCAGGTGGGGCCCAGCAATCTGCATTTTACAAACTTCTAGGGACTGGTGATTCTCATGTACACAGGAAGCTGAGAACCTTTATTAAAAGAAGTAAAGCAGGTTTATCTGCTTCTAGGCCAGGCTTAATTGCAAAGAGCACAAGAGAAGTACCCCCCACCCCGCCCCCAACCTCCAAGGTATTTTCCCATCTGACTCTTTGCCTGAAATATCTTTACTCCATAATGGGATGCTGAAGGCTTACACAGACACTTTCTCTCCCCAGGAAACTACCATACTGGCAAATAGGAGTTTTAGTCAGTGGTGTGATGTCTGCTCTTAATAGGGAGAAAGAGCAGAAAGAATGAGCCGTGGGTGCTGATGACCAGGTTTTTACCTTCATGGATGCTCAGATCAATACAAATCTGACACAGAGATACTTTCTATCTGTCTGCCTTCTGTTCCCTGGCAACCTGGCATCAGAGTGGGGACTCCAGCTCGAGGAGCTGAACACAAACAGCCCAGTCTTTTTCACTGAGTATTTTTTGAATTGAACATCAGAGATTACATCAATGGGCAGTGCCTATACATCTTCTTCTTGGAGGATGATGAGGAGGAGGAGGGCGTCTTGATTTTGGCTACACATTAGAGTCACTTAGGGTGCTATTAATAGTCCTCCTACCCAAGGCCCCCCACACACCGTTGGCTCTCAGGTGGTTCTGCTGTGTGGCCAAGGTCGAGAACCACGGGCAGTGTTACCATTTGTAGATTGTGCAGGGAAGACCCACCAGCTAAGACAGCGTGAGGAGAGGAATCCATAGATGCTGACCACCCTTCAGAAAGGTGTCCGCAGGCTGAGAGCAGCCCCAGGATGTGGAGGGACAGAACAGACGCAGGAAGGGTAGACTGGTGGACTGGACGCAAAGCTCCATCAGCACCAAGGGACCACTGGGAAGGCAGCTGCACATGGATAGTTTAGCCAAATCACCAAAAACTATACCTTGCCAGTAATTTTTATTAAACACAGGAGATGACTTAAAAGATGGTATTATCCCCAAGAAGTATGTTTTTTGAAATTTAGTAGAAAAAAAAATAAAAGGATCAGAAAACATCTTGCTTTCCTTTTGGCTCCTTAATGCACTCACAGAGGATCGTGAAAGGCAGGTTTTAGCGGGTTTTTGCACTTTGATTCTCCAGGAAAGGTGGAATGCAAAGCCGTGTTCATAAGAGGAAAATCCTTGCTTAATCTGGATTTAGGAATGGATTAAAGGAGGGTCTCAGAGGAAAGAGACTCTTTGCAAACAAAAACAGCAGATAAATCCTTCCTTCTTCTTCCTCTCCAAATCTTAACCAAGGATGGGGCTGGAGTTTTATGTTTTCAGTATCAGTGGGGCTGGTCCTCTGTGTGTGAGGGCTTGTCAGGGCCCTTCTCAGCTCCTGTTCCTAAACCCCAGCTTGCACCAGGCCACGCCCTCCTCAAGAGCCTGCAGAAGCTCTTGAATAATCCTGCCCTTTTCTCTTGGCTCAGAGTTACTCACTCATTGGGAGCTCCTGGGACTCCACTGACGGCTGGCTCTTTCCTGTGAATTAGCTACGTCTGCTTGGTCTGGTACCTTAGAAATCTGTGCTCTCCTCACAACTGGCCAGTACCTCCAAATATATGTTCCTAAGATCATTCTGGAGTAGCAATCTCTCTAACATTTTTCTTGATATACATATAGAAAAGAAAACATCTGCTCTCTTAATTACTGTACACAATGAATGAATTTTTAAAAACATAACCATCATCATCGGGTCTGCTGATCCTTTGTCTGACTTTCTCCTTTCTAAGCTGTTTAAATGATCTATCATTGATTCAGAATTTCTTTTTAGGATGCTACTCATCGTTTCTATAGTATATTTTATTTTTGCTGTTAAAATTTCAACACAAGCATATTATAAAAAGTTGAAGACTTCTGATAAGGAAGAGAATAAGAAGACAACAGAATTTATAACCCGGTACCCTTGGATCCTCAGGCTTGAAACCTCTGGGCTTTTTTGGGACCATTTGTTTCTGTCTGACTGTTCATCTCCCATCATCAGTTGTGTCAGTTCACCTCTAGATGACCTTATCTGTCTCTGTCTCTTCATGCCTGCCCCTGCGGTCACAGCCACTGTGATCCCGTGGCAATGATGATGCCCGTGGCTGCCCCACTGGTCTCCCTCCATCTCTCCCTTCCTCTAAATGCATTTTCTTACATTGCCCTTACTCATCATGGTGCCCCACGATGCCCCACTTCAAGATCTCCCCATTTCCTGCATGATGAAGTATGAACTCATTTGCTTGGCATTCAAAGGCCTTCACAATTTGGACCCAACCAGTCATTTTTAGACCTAATTAACCCAATGCTATGAACCCACAATTGTTCTCATTCCATCCCCTCAGCCCAAGGCCCAGCTTAAGTGGCTCCTTCCCCCTTCCAGATAATTTCTTGGGCACAGGAAGGAGGCCGCATAGGACTGGAGTCCAAAGAGGTGGATTCTACTCCAATTGCTGCTGCTTCCTGGCTGTGCCCATCAGAGCAAGTCTTGCTGTCTGTCACTCAGTGCCTCATTTTCTCTTGTAAACTGAGAAGACTGGATTACATGGACGCCCACGTCTTCCACAGCTCTGTATTCTACTTCTATCTATGCTGGATTTATAACACTTCTGGCATTATGGGTGCTATATTTAGATTTGCAAGTTCAGCAGCCCAGCGGGCTTCTTCCTTCTAGAAGGTGAGTCCGAGCTGGAGATGGCACAAAAGTTTTGGCAGCCCCTTCCATGGTAGAGGAAGCCTCCCAAGGCTGAGTTAGCACCCCTGCCCCCTTTCACAGATATAGATCCCTAGGCCCAGAGAGATCATGATGCTTGTTTCAGACTACATAGCTTGGGAACCCTGACTCCTAGGTTTGCCTGTCATTAAGGTAGTCACAGATATTGGGCAGTGGAAGAGACTTTAGGAATATCCTGGGTCAATCCCCTCTTGTTATAAGGGAGGAAACTAAGTTCTAGAGAAATGTTGCCATTGCCCCAAGATTGATTAGCTAAAGATTCCCCCAGTTCTTTTCATCACACCTTGTTCTTTCCCTTTCCACACACAGCTTGAGGCTACTGCCGGAGGCTCAGTTTTTCCATGGCAGGACTGTTCTACCTTCTTGGGCCATAGCGCACAACCCACGGTCCCAGCCCAGGAAGCCGTGCAGGTGGTCAGACTCCACAACGGCAGGAGAAGCCAGTGTTTAGTGAGCATGTGTTATGTGCCAGGTGCTTTGCATGCACTACCTCAGTTAACCCTCACAATGCTGTGACATAGGTCCTTTTATTATCCTCATTGTTTACTGTGATGAAAAAATAACCACATGACATAAAATGTATCATCTTAATTACCTCTAAATGTCTAGATCCCCAGTGTATTCACATACACATTGCATATTCACATTGCTGTGATGATCTCAGTTTTTGTAGGTGAGAAAATATTTGCTCAGAGAAGTTAAGTAATTTGCCCCAGGTCCTACACTTAATAAATGAGAGCTGGGATTCAAAACCAGGGCTTTTGACCCCAGGCCCCAGCCCTGGATAACCTGTGCTGGCTGGTTTCAGCCTGACCCCTCCCCTGGGCAGGTGATGGGTTTCAGCACGTGCCTCTTTGGGCACTTCTGTGTCTCTGTCCCTAGAGAAGACCTCCAATTCTGCTACCAATGAAGCAGTTTTTACTGGGGACACAAGTGCCCCACTACTGCCCTGTTGCTGGTCCCCAAGAGCTGACTTGTTGCCAGAGGGCAGCACAGGCACCTAGGGGCCTTTTCCATCTTTAGGGAGGGGCAGAGAAAAAAGAGGAAGGGAGAGAGTAGTGCAGACAGGTTAGGGGAGGGTGGGAATGTGGTCGGGGACCCTCGGGGGTCTGGGACATGTTGAGAAGCAGAGTGGCTGGACTCATGGAGAGAGACCTGAACACCATGTCCCCATGCATCCCTTCTTAGCACCCTAGTCAGAAAGACCACCTAGGAGCCCTGGAGTGGAGTACTGCGTGCCCCTACCTGTGAGCACCTCACTGTCAGACTTCTTAACTGCCCATTAACCACAGAAAGTAACTTCAAGTTTCCCCAAACACTCTACCATTTCTTTCCTTCTTTTTCCTACTGAGATCTGCAAGTATTTTGTGGTCGTCTTTGGCATGTCTGAACTGCTGGTCTGGGTTATAAGCAGACACAAACTGGGCTGACTTGGCATAAGAAGTAGGGATGATCCTACTGATAACCCTGAATCCTGATACCCTGAAAAAAAAAAAAAAAAATCCTGGCACTCTCTCTTCTATCAGAGACAGCTAGGCGTGGGATGCGGCATCCTGAGACTGCTGAGATGGCAAAGAAAATATGCTAGTTTTAAAAAGTTCTTAGAAGATTTTCCACTTAGTGTGACAGTAGAATCTGTCACAGCTCTTCCCTCTCCCTGGTTTTCGGGGCCTCCAGGGATGCAGCCCTTTCCTTCCTCTGGGTCCCGAGGCAACCTTGCTGGTCCCTGCGCTCAGCCAGTCGTGGAGCAGGGAGGGGTTAGGTAAAGGGAAATCTCTTCCCCAAAATGATACACAAGAAAATTACAAAATCCCCAAAAGTTCCAGGAGGCTCCTGTATCCACAGATGACAGACTGTCAGTTTGGAAGAGTCCCCAGAGGTCATGTTATTTAATCCTGTCATCGTGCTCAGCTTTGGTACGCTCTTGGTTCTAACACAGTGCACACGGCGGAAATTTTGCTATTTTCATAGTCTCTCCTTCACCAGCATGAAAATTACCATGTGGGACTAATGACTCCCAAACAATAAATTTGTAAGACGATATGACGCGTAATTTTAATCACGATTCAGAAAATGCTGAAAAGGTAAGCCTATGTGATACTAGAGAAGGAATGTGTTTTTCAGAATTTGAGCTTGTGGGGCACCTGGGAGGCTCAGTGGGTTAAAGCCTCTGCTTTCGCCTCAGGTCATGGTCTCAGGGTCCTGGGATCTAGCCTCATGTCGGACTCTGCTCAGAGGGAGCCTGCTTCCTACCCACAGCCCCCCACCCCACCTGCCTCTCTGCCTACTTGTGATCTCTGTCAAGTAAATAAATAAAATTTTTTAAAAAATAGAATTTGAGCTTGTTCCTTTAAAGATCAACCTTGAGGAAAAAAATGAGTCTCACCTATGTATACGTGGTAGAATGTAATAGTGCCACCCACTTTTCTGGGCATCCATTTCAATAGCTAAAAGCAAAGATATTTTCAGGGAGTAAAGAGTGATTTTGAGGAACAGTATTTCCAATACCTTGAAAATATTACTCAGTTAAGCTCATTTCACTGAGATCTGAGTAAAAAGAGATATTGGGGACTATCAGGTGTAGGGATTGAAGTGGAAAGAACCATTGCAATTCTTAAAAACCATCCAGAAGCGCTTATTAATAATACATTAAAAAACACTTTGAAACCATATCTAATTTGTCAAACAAAAATACAATCGTGGGTCCCCGAAATATAGTATTTTATGGTAGGTATGGAAAATAACTTCATTATCAATTTTTTTTATTGCAATAAGATACACCTAATGTAAAATTCACCATTTCAGCCACTTCAAAGTGTATAAGGCAGCAACCTTCAGGAAGTTCACAATGCTCATAACCACCATCACTGTCTAGTTGCCAAAGGTTTGCATCACCCCAAAAGGAAACCTCATGCATGTAAAATGGTCAGTAGCAGCTTCTTCCTTTTCTTTTCTTTTTTTTTTTTTAAGATTTTATTTATTTATCAGAAAGAGAGAGTGAGCATACAAGCAGGGGGAGTGGTGGGCAGAGAGGCAGAAGGAGAAGCAAGCTCCTTGCTCAGCAGGACTCAATCCCAGGACCCTGGGATCACGACCTGAGCGGAAGGCAGATGCTAAACAGACTGAGCCACCCAGGTGTCCCTCATTAGCAGTTTCAAAGCAGATTTTCCCCCATTTTATTTGGAGGTATTTGCCCAAATTGCTCTTGTTTTAATCATGTCGAGAGGTTGTTTTCAGCACTCATCAGGTATATTAGGCCCAGTTGTCTGTAAATAGTTTGCAAATGTGATAATTTTTGAATATGGAGATGATAGGAAATGAAAAGACCTTCTATTGTAAAGAAAAAAAAAAGAACTTTGACCTTGAAAAGGCTGTAAAGACAGTATAAAAGGCAAAATAATCACACAGACATCAAGGTGCCAGTTTTCCAAGGATTTTGTATTACATTTGGCATTTTCTTTTTGAAAGTATATTTCTCATCTATCACAGTGATTTGCACTGGAATAAAATAACTGTCTCCTTCCTGCCAGGGATTGACTGTGCACATTCCAAACGTCTCACGTGCTTAAGAAATGATTCGTCTACCTTCAGCTTTTTATACTTTGAACCTAGTGAAGTTAAAAAGTCAACAACAAAAACAACAAATTGGATGGGGAGGACACTTCTTTCCACCTTTGAGCTCAGGTCTGCACCCTCCAGGGAGCACGCTTAGCCACAGACCTCCAGCCCCAGCTCCCTCGGCTTGGCTTAGCGATGGTCTCCCTCCTCTGACCTTTCCCTCCTTATCGCCAGTTTCTTCCTGAACAGTGCTCCTTTCTCTCGGCCCAGCAACTGTTGGCCGAGCCACCTCTGTGTGGGAGAGAAGAGCCCAGCAATCTGCCCTCCAGCCGCAGGGGCGCTGGGGACAGACACTGCCTTGATGCCTTGGACTATTATCCTTAGCGAGGTTTAATTTTGAACCACGACTCTGAGACACACCGCCTTACCCCACGTGGATGCCTCTCTAATGACACAATTTGGGGGAAGGAAGCATCTGCTGAGCTCTTCCCCTCTGTCTAATACATTCCCTGCTTCAACACCCCTATTATGTTACATATTGTTTTAATAATATAGGATATTATTTTCCAGATGGAAACGCTGAGGCAAAAAGGGATTAAGTGACCTTCTCAAAGACCATGAGGTAGGAAGTACAGAGAAGTATTCTAACCCAGGCTTGCCTGATTTCAAAGATCATCTTTCCAGTACAGCAAAAACACCTTTCTGAGCCCTTCTTCAATTATACCACACTAGTCCTCTATGCTCAGTCTATGTGTAAGACCAACTCCTCTCTTTATAATTACAACTCGCTCTCAGATGACAAACTATTGTGGGAGCGTTCTTTGAAAAATACGTATCCATAGACACCAGACATGCCTGGGTCAGCATGGAATTCAAGTCTGGACTGGGAAACACATTAAAGCCTGAAATCCTGATGGGTATGGCTCTGCGGGGCTTCACTGGGGTTTCTCACCAGCGAATTAGTTGCCTTTTAGTTTAAAAAAAAAAAATGCCTAGGGAGGGAAAATATAGAATACACACTAAGCTAGACTGAGCTGATTGGCCAGTAAGTGACACAGGGTTAATAAATCGGGGCGGGGGGTGGGGTGGTGGATGCTCTCCCCTCTCCTCCCAGGCAAACAGGGAGATGTGGTTCTGGAGTGGGCTCTGTTGGTGTGGGCTTGGATAGGAACTTCCCCTCTCTGGACCTCAGCCTTCTTGCCTCCAAAATAAAGGAGCTAAAGAGAAGTCCTCTCAGGTCCTTGCCAGGAAACCTCTGTGATCTGGGCAGGAGCCTCCCCACTGATGTCTGCGTCCTTACTTAGAGCAGGGGGAGCAGACTCAGGGAACCTATGGCCAGCACTGGCTACATAATTTCTAGGGCCCAGTGTAAAATGAAAAGGCAGGGCCCCTTGTCCAAAATTATTAAGACTTATAGGACAGCAAGAGCAGAGCGTTCAACCAAGTAGGGGGCTCTGGGAGCATGGGGCCTGTGTGGCTGTATGACCACCCTTCTTGGGAGCTCAGGGATCTCGGCTGCACATCCCCTCTATGGCTCCATGGGGGTAAAACCGAAAGCTAGCTTGCTGGGAGACAAGGACACCCCTGGGGTGATGCGATCCTTTCTCAGGAAAGTGGCCACACCAGAGAGGTGTGGCTCATCAAGGAGAAGCAACCTACTCCTTAAGCTGCTCCCTTGTCTGGCTTTTGAATTCAGCGAGCACTGAAACCAAGGCCTGCTGGACTGGGGAAATGGCCTCCTTGGGGGTCTAGACCAGAATGCTGTTGAAGGGTTGGAAAAACATCCAGTCGAAAATAAGCCTGCAGGTGGAGATGCCCACACACACCCTTTCAAAAGGGAAGGTGAAGCAGGGCTGGCAGGAGGATGTGGGTCCAGCCCAGAGGGGCAGGGACTTGCAGGAGCTCCGTGGGAGCAGCCATCCCTCAGCTGGAGACAAGGTACAGGCTGGAAAGGTAGACTAGCCTGCTTGTGGATGTGCGTAGAACTGCGGAGAAGAACACTCGGGCCAATAGGGAGGCTCACGCACACCAGAAGCTATGGATCTGAGGTAGGGGTCCCTGAGAGAGGGTTTGCACTGCCAGCCGTGTGTGCTCTAGCATCAGAGTGCAGCACAAAAACCCTTCCCTGCAGCGTGCTGGGAGCCTTGAAGGCCTGGGACCCAGAAGCCTGCAAGTCAGGCTCCCACTTCAGGGTTCACCACTCCCTTGATCTGGAGGCGAGACTCACACGAGGGCTGGAATTCTATCCAATCAGCAGGTGGGGGCCACTTCTGGAGCAACAGGTGTGCCATCCTCTAAACCTCTGATCCTGTGCTGGGCCCTGGGGGCCCTGGGACTCCAGCAAGTATGTGAAGTGAGAATACTAAAGCTGTCCCTGAGGCTTAGACATCAACAACCCTGAGTGAATAGAGAGACACAGGATCACGTGAAAGAAGCAGAATGATCCCAGGTCAGTGAGATTTAAGAGGGGGGCTGGCAGATGGGAAGGACAAAGCAAGAGAAACAATGCATACACTAGCCTACAGAGACAGAGTTTAGTTAAGCTGACTCACATGGTTTCCTTGGCTACAGGGGACAAGGGCATTGCTGCCCCTTTGGTGCAGAAGCAGGATCGAGGGTCACCCAGGAACCTTGAACATCTGACATTATCACATATAGCAGCCCCATGCCAGTCTGGACCCCTCGCATACATAGCCTCTCACTGTTCTCAACAGCATAAGGGAATCAGGCAAACTGTTCACCTCTGGAAAAGATCAACATGAACTTAAAGAGTTATGGGAGGCAGGATATAGGATGAATTTACAATAGAGCTGGCATAAACTCTTTTTTGAAAAGTTGCCTCTTCAACACCCAAACAACACAAAATATACACCAGTGGCTCCAGGGAGAGACCAGGCAGGAAAGGATGAACACTGCAGCAGCAGCAGAACCTATCCTAGGTGATGGCAGAGTTATTCCGATCCATGCCACACAGACTCCATGGCAGGATCTTCACATGGGACTGAGAAGACGTTAAGGGGTGGACAGATACAGATCATCTCCCCCCACCCCCACCCCTCAATCTTTTATCCCATAATGCTCTGCCCATGGACCTCAGAACAATACATTCTGCTCTAGCACAAGCATAGCATATCCACCTCTGTCCGGAGTTTGGCCATAGGATCAGATCCATAAGCCCCTGGACAGCCTAACAGCTATGCTATCACTTAATTTGCTTTTTACCCCAACTCTAAGGATTTCCACTCATGGTGTACCCAGTCTGGTTACAGAGGTAGAAACAGAGATTATTCCAAATGACCTTATGTCTGGAGATCTTTTCTGCTCTCATTTCTGTACCAAGGAGAGAACAACATATATCCAGTCGTTCACATAGTTTATGGAATCTAGTTTCGCTTGACACTAATTTAAAACAAAACAAAACAAAAACCCAACTCATTGAAATATAGGCCCAACACCTCAAGCCCTTCTCCTTGGCAACACCTCACCCAAACCATCCCAGATAGAGGAAAATCAGCCCAGTGAGCAGAGGCCCATCAATTGCAAAGATACATATTACATATTTTAAATATTTTTTAAAACATTTTTTTAAAGATTTTATTTATTTATTTGACAGAGAGAGATCACAAGTAGGCAGAGAGGCAGGCAGAGAGAGAGGAGGAAGCAGGCTCCCCGCTGAGCAGAGAGCCCAATGTGGGGCTCGATCCCAGGACCCTGAAATCATGACCTGAGCCGAAGGCAGAGGCTTTAACCCACTGAGCCACCCAGGCGCCCCACATACTACATGTTTTAAACGTGGACTACATACTGTCTTTGTAAGAACGTATAAATGAAGAAGTGCTTCCAGTTCCAGACAGAATTCATTTAATTGGACTGAATCAGTTTCTCAACAGCAGCACTAGAGATTTGGGGACAGGTAGTTCTTTGCTGTGAGCACTGCTCTGTAAATGCAGGATGTTTACCAGCACCCTTGGTGTCTACCTCCTCAGTGCCAGTAGCACCCCCCTCCTCAATGGTGATATTCGACTGTCCTCCGGAGGGCAAAATGCCCCCAGTGGGAAGCATTGATCTAAATGATGCAGCCATGCCTTTGGGGAGGGCAGCAGAAGCATGATTCTAGGGGGTTATTAATAACCACAGAGAGCTCTGTTTCCCTGCAGCAAGCTATCATTCCATTTTTCTTTTTCTTTTAAAGATTATTTACTGATTATTGATTTGACACAGAGAGAGAGCACACAACTAGGGGGAGCAGCAGGCAGAGAGGGAGAAGCAGGCTCCCTGCTGAGCAAAGATTTTTGACGTAGGACTTGATCCCAGGACCCTGGGATCATGACCTGAGCCGAATGAAGACAGATGCTTAACCACCTGAGCCACCCAGACGTCCTCATTCAATTTTACTTATTCATATTCTTTGACAAGTCTAGATTCCTTGCTACCACTGCATGAGGGCAATGCTAATATCCTCTCTGAAAATGAACCCAACAGTAGATTCTCCACCAAACAGACAAGATTGGTCCTCTGTGGGGGAAAATCAAGAGACTATATGTAAATGTGTGCCCTGAAGCGTCTGGTACCAGCCCAGACTCCTCTAATCCACTGATGTAGGAGGCCTGGCTACAACATAATCATAGTTCGGTTCTTAAAAACCTAGTTAAGTGTATTGCAGCCCACTGGGAGACCAGTTGCATGAAAAGAAGGGAGTCATTGAGCTATAGCACGCAGGCAACCACTGGATCCAGGAGAGAGGGTGCCTTGGATGTGTGGACCCTGACTTAGGGTTTTCCTGGCACAACCATGCCCAGCGTGGGTAAGGTAAAGTGCCTTGAGTTTTCTTAGCCAATGATCCTGAAAGCTACAAACACTAAACAAATTCTAGTAATGTGACTCCAGTCAGCTTGCCCACAAGGAGAAAGAGGTCTTATTTGAGGATTCCATTCACTGGAGTGACACAGGGTGTCCCAGTTGAGCAGATTCTCAGCTGACATAAGGTAGGTGAGCAGTGTGATGAGAACGACTTCCTGGAAAGTCTGTCTTACTTCTACCATTAGATCCTGTGCCTTCTTTTCGCCCTCCCACATCAGCACTGGCCCCTGCCCTAAACTTACAAAGAATGAGAAGAGATATGCTCCCAGACACATAGAGATTCAAGAGTTGCTCCATGAGCCCCTGGGCAGCTTCCTGCTTTGCTCGCCATTCCAGTTAAAGGAGGTTGGATCCATTACCATGAGTAGGAAGAGAGACACCAAATGGTCACTCATGATGTGTGGGTTGATACTGGTTATTGTGTTTCCTATTTATATTTACGTGTTATGCTGACAATGAGGCAAATTTCATTCTGGGCTCTTCAACCCATGTTGTCTTACTTGGTCTTCATAATGAGCCTGTGAGGAAGGCATCTCTAGTTTCATTTGACAGTTGAGGAAACTGAAGCTTATAGAAGCTGAGTGACTTTCTCCGGACCCAAAGCTACTAACTGGCCATAGAAATTTGACCCTTTGGGACTCCAACTGCATTGTCCTTCTAAATACATCACAGCAACCTTCTAGGTTGGCTGCTGTCTAGTTGTGTTCTCTGGCCCCACTGTTTAGGAATGGACAGCGTCCAGAGACTGATGATTCAATCAGGAAATATTTCCTGGGGTCCTTGGGATAAAATCTTTGAAAGTGGCCCATCTCTAAACAGTGGGGTCAGAGAATGATCTTCATGTCTGAAGGATCACACAGGATTAGAATACATAGGGCTTTGGAAATTGGTCCAAACTCCTCATTTTGAAGATGGAGGACACAGCGGAGATAAGGACCTTCCAGGATGATGTGATAGAAAAGCTATATGTGGACTATATGGAAGCATCATAAAAGAAAAGACTACAGGGTGTGGTAGGTGAATGGAGGTGCAGACAGGGATGAACCAGAGTTAGGGCTGATGACGATACCACTAACAGAAACAGGGAATATCAGAGATGGAGTTAGGGCTGGAAGGTGAAAAGAAGGTGAATTTCTTTTTTTTTTTTTAAGTAATTTCTACACCCAAACATGGGGCTCAAACTCACACCCCTGAGATCAAGAGTCATATGCTCTACCACTGGAACCAGCCAGACACCTCAGTGAATTTGTTTCTGAAGAACTGAATTTTTAAAATCAAGTAACTGGAAATTCCAACTCAGGATTCCAAGACCTGAGAAGAGAAGTCGTGTCCCAGAGCCTGTGAAATTAGATTTCAAGCATCCTAGCAGTGGGACCCACACCCCCAAGACAGGGCCCTGCTGTACTCCACAGTTGTGTTAGCCACTTAGAATAAGGCAGAGGAGGGGTGTTCATCATGTCTACAGTCCTTGCAAAGCTAAATGCCACAGCTGTCACAATCAATAAGTAACATAACCAAAAGAACTAAAAAGAAGAACGAAAATGAACATAAACTTTATCAAGGATCAATGTTTAGGATATCAGTTGCACACCTCCAGAATTAATAAGAAAGAATAACAATGATATTAATGACTACAATTTTTAAGCTAATAATTGTTACTATACCAGGATCACGATGTATCCTTGATGGACACTCACTATCTTTCTATTTTTGTGGCTAAAAATTTAAGCAAATCCTCATATAAATTTTGATAGGTTCTAAGGATATAAACACAGCTCTTCACTTCTACTAGCACCTGGTGCCAAATAATGGCAGTTGGGCAACCTCCTTCTGAACTGGTGTTAACTGGTCAGGACAGAGGACGCAAACCAGAGGGATCAAGGACTTCATTTCCCTGTTCCACACCATCCCATCCAATTACAAAAAAGATTTAAGATGGTCCTTCAAGTCCATTGTGTTTACAATTTCATTTCTTTGAAAAGTTCCACGTCAACAGTGCACATTTTACCAAAACAGGCCAATTCTGTAAGGACAACTGAGTAACCAAGTGGAAAAAAAAAAAAAGTTCCTTCTGCCTAAGCAGATGAATGTGGTGTATGATTATCCACAATATAATTTTGGTTTCCTACCCTATCATCTATAGTTGCATCTTGCCTACTGACCACTCTGTGATTAAGCTGGACTTTGTCCAGAGGGGGTTGGTCAGGGGTGGGGGAGGGGATCATAAAGTGATTCAGGTTCTATTGCCTTTTTTTTTTTTTTAAAGATTTTATCTATTTATTTGACAGACAGAGATCACAAGTAGGCAGAGAGGCAGGCAGAGACAGAGAGAGGAGGAAGCAGGCTCCCCGCCGAGCAGAGAGCCTGAACCAGGGCTCAATCCCAGGACCCTGGGATCATGACCTGAGCTGAAGGCAGAGGCTTTAACCCACTGAGCCACCCAGGCGCCCCTCTATTGCCTTTCTTTATTTAAATTCCTATTTGGATTTCCTAAAAGGGGTTCTAAGGCTTCCTAATGCTCTAGGTTATGGAATGCTTGGAAAGGATTTTTTAAAACCCCCTTACTCATTTGAGAGAAGCCATAATATCCATGCCTTGTTATTTGCTTTGGCATGTCTTTCCTACTGCTCCTTTCCTTTCCCTTCTCACTGGTGTGTCCCAAATCCAGGCCTGTAACGCCAAATGCCCGCGTTACATTGTTTCCCTGCCCCTAGCTCCCTGCCCCTCTAGTCAGGCCATCCTCTCACCCTTTAGAAAGCTTGCTGGCATGACATCTCTAACCCTGTAAACCATTCTCTAACCCCCCCATGGGTAGAGCCCTCACCATCCTTTGTGAGCCAGCCCCACCCTACACATCCTACCTTATCAGGACCTTTTGGAGTTCTACTCCATAGTCTCTGTTGAACAGAACACTTTCATCATCCCACCAATGAACTGTACTCAAGGCCAGCCCCAAGTGTCAGTTTCTCTATTTCCTTCCTCCCAGCTCATTGCTTTTCCTCCAATTCTCACAGACTTTTGTCTTACCCACCACTCAGACCTAGCTCTTGAAGCATCTTCTCCATGAAACCTTTCCCAGCTACTCCAATTCCTTTCTCATACTCATTCAGTCACTTACTACTTTCATTGATTTACCTGCCCCCCTCCCATGAGGGTGTAACGACTCCAGACCAAGGGAAAGACTGGGGTGCCTGCTTGTCCCCTGTCGGTGGTCACACCACAACACTCACCAAGACGCCCTTGAAATGGCTGACCTCGCCGACGGAATCTTCCCATCCCAGATCAGCAGTTCATTTCAAACAACCATTTACCAAGCACCTACCAGGTGCAAGGGCGGTCCTGGTGCCAATTCCAGACTAATTTCTCTTACATTTTGCCGCAAAACATCTAATTCTCCAGCTCCTTATTATTTGTGAAAACGTACTTGCTACACGTGTCACATCACCCATGAAAGACTGAAGTTCAAATGGTAGTTGGAATATAAAACACTCACTGAACGTTTAAAAGTTCTAATCTCCATAAACTATGATGCTGTCACAGTGAGACAGAAAGATTTTCAAAATCAAAATTTGGGACATGGTCTTTTCCATAGCTCAGAGGAGTTTTTTGATTCTTGTTCCTTGGGCCACTTCCGGTTTTTTCTTTCTAAGTGGCTTTTTATAGCTAATTGTTATACTGACATAAGAACACTAGAAAAACAGACCTCATGTCCCCAAGCACTTGTGATATATACCCACAAAATAAATAAGAGATAGTACAACTATAATGAACACAAACGGTTACAAGTTCCTTAAATTAAACATTCAATAGTAACCCACAATAAAATAGTTAAGGATTCAGATCAGACAAACTCTTCCTTAGGCTAGTTTATTGTATTCGGACTCTGAAAGCTCAGCCCTTGGTTTTTTGTTTTGTTTTTTTTTACTGTCTTTCCAGAATTTTCTACCTTAATCTTTCAATGGTAAAAGCCAGCTAGAATAAGCACACTTGTTCTTACATATTTCTTTAAAAATTTAATCTACTTCCCTATAACAATTGCCACCCACTGCCTCAAAACTAGCAAAGTATTCCAGGATTTCAGTATTTCTCAGATGCAGTAAGAGCATTTAAAAAAAAAAAAAAGAAGAAGAAGAAGAAGAAGGAGAAGTATTGGATGGGGAAAATCTTACCTCAACTTCTGACTGGCAGGGACAGTTATTTTATTAAGCTTGTCCATTCTTCTTGTTAATTATAAGAGCCACGAATAACTGTCAGTGGTCACGTCAGCAGTCTCTGGCCCTCCTAGGGAGAAGCATGGTACGCCTTTGATCTTAAGGGTCCCAGTCACTTAAGTCTGATTTCCGAGAGTGCAGGCTGCTGGCAAACACCCTACACTAGGGAGAAGTAAAACTTGCTCGAGCACATAGTCAAGTTTCATGTTTCTACATAATCATGTGATCTGGGTAGCCAGCCAGCTTGGCTGATTACTCCACGTTGTGTAAACTTTAATAGTGAAACCTATTGGACATGCAAATTTCTTTGCAGCTGCTTTCTTTTATAACCAGATTTGTAACCAGACCAGGGCTGGCTTCTGGCTGGTCACTACTTCCTGTTGTCTCAAACACATATAGTCCCTGTTTTCAGCAGGTGTCATTCTGTCCCCAGTAGCTTCCTGGGCTTAAAGGAAAGCAGAATAATCAATTCCATCAAAAGGTCTCTTTGGGACTTTCTGCTCATTTGCATAAATCCATGGATAAACTTTTCCACTTAAAGAACTGTGATACGGAAACGGCATTTCTGTACTGTCATTTAGAGAGCAGAAGGCAGTTTAAGGTCAGGGAGGAGGAAAATGAGAGGGATGGTTCCTTTTATGTCTGGGCACATGTCCCTGTGGCCAGAAAGAAAGCCCCGCTCACCTTTGTGAGGAAGGACACAGTAGAGACTCCAAGTCACCTCCCCTGTTACCCCAGGCCTGGCTGAAGATAGAGGAGGAAATGGGAGGCAGAGACAAAAGGAGAGACCTGAAGGAGGTGGGGTAGGGGAAGGGATGAGGAGAAGGGGAAGGTGGGGGTGGGGAGGCAGCAGAGGCTCTGGCAGAGGTAGAAGTGGTAAATGAATTTCTTCCCCTCTTCTTGGTACAAACAGAGGTTCTGTATTTCTCTAGATCAGTCTGGATTATTCACATTCATGTACTGCCTCTGAATTTCTAGTTTGACCAGATGTTCAGGCACAGAATATTCAGAGCTATTTAAGGGTGGGGCCCTTCTCCTTGGCCAAGCCACTGAATTGGCCAGGCCAGCGAGGGAGCAGACAATCTTTCATGAGAAAAATACAAGCACTTGCCCCTTCCAGTTGTTTATTTTCCCCAAACAATGATCTCAGTTTTCAACCCTGGATATCTTGCAGTGTGTCTGGAAGGAGTTCTAGAGCCTCACCCACCTGTCGCCATAGTTCTTAACTGAAAGAAACTAGTAGATGGGAAGGGTGAAGAGTGAAGGGAAGGGTTGCAATGTCATCAAGGATCAAGAAAATCAAGCCTCACTGAATGGGATGATGATAACCAACCTGTTTCTTCCAAATTACTGTAAAATGCACGCTATCAGCCACTTGACTTTTCTCTCAACCAACAAATCTGCTTCACACCTGGACTGGCAACTTATTTCCCCAGAGAAAAAAAGCAAGGGCAAGAGTTACACTTCTGCTTTTTCTTTTTACAGCCACTTCTTTCTTCTTTTTTACTGTATTTAGTCTGACATAATAAAAATGAGAGTCTGCTTTTCCAGACTGGACATTTTGCCAGTAGCAAAATGTGTGGTGTGTAGTGTGACCCCCATAGTGTTCCAGGTTGTCGCGACTGCTTGGCAGCTACAACCAGCTTCCCAAGAAGATTGGTGCAAGCCTGGAGATCGAGGATGCCAAGTCTTAGCTAAGGACTCATAAAAAGAGTGAAGCCACGCGACACGGTTTCCACAGCACGTGGAGAACAACCTACCATAATAAACACTCTGTCTCAATTTACACAGCACAGTGGACATGAAAATTAATGTCTAGATGAACAGATGAAAAATGGATTATCCCAACCTTAGAGAAAATTTGGAATCCTATATACTGTTGATAAAATTCACATAGGTACAATCACTCTGGAAACAGGCTGGTAGCACTAAAGTAATTTGGGTCATAGACATAACAAAGCAGTACAAATATACCATGTACACCAAGGTCATGCGCAAATTGTTTTGGAAGCACCATTTCTAACAGAAAATTTTAAAACACTGGAAATAACCCAATTGCCCATCAACAGGAGAAAGAATACATTAATTGTGGCATATCGATGCTATGGAGTCCTATTCAACAATGACAATGAGTGAAGTGTAATTGCATCAGTACGGATAAATAACAAAAATAATTTTTGCAATAAAGGCAAGTTAAAGAAGATCACACATCATGATTCCAGTTATAGTAAGTAAAGTATAGTAAAGACATGTGAAAGTAACTAATATATTATTTAAGACACACACCCATATGGTCAGAGGGAGGGAACGATAAATGTAAAAATCAGGTGAGTGGTTACCAGGGAGGGGTGCTGGAGTAAAGGGGCACACAGGGCTTCAAAGGCAATGGTGGTGTCCTACTTCTTACGTTGAGTGGCAGGTATATAGGTACCTACTGTAGGTATTAAACATTTAACAAAAATAAATAAAAGAAGATATGGTCTAGAATTATGGGGCAAAGCCAGGACCACCTAAGTCTCAGTCTATGAGATGCTGAGACTTGAGAGTAAGAAGACACACTATACTGGAGCTTGGGGATGAGACCCCACCAACCTCAGTTTCTCTTGGGTCTTTCCTTGCATCTATGAATGACAACAAACAACAACATGCTACGGAATGCTTTCCATGTTTCCATATGATGACACCCACTTCACATGGGAAGAAACCGATTTGTAGGAAGGTAAGGGAACTGGCTCAGAGTTCCACAACTGGGACTCAAACCCAAGCCTGTTTCTGTAGTCAAAGCTGAGAATCACAGGGCTTTCCCATCACAAGAGAGGTCTGTGATTCAGCAGAGGGTCCAGCTCTGCAACAGAGGCACCAACTTATCCATGACCTTGGTTGAATCACTTAGTCTCCCTGACCTCAACTTCTCGTCTTTAGAGAACAGAAAAGGGATTCAAGGAGAACTCAGGCTCCTTCTGACTTGGCATCTTGGACACTGGCCCATATGCACAGAAACTGGATTCCACCAGGGGAAACACCTGAACAGTTTCCAGAAGAGAAGCCTGTGATGGTCTTTACTAGATTGCTTCCCAGTGAGGGACTAGGTGGTTATGGCAGGTTACAGAGCCTTGGAAGTAGTATCAGTCTTCACCAGAACTGAAAATTCAGCCATTCTGCTCTGCGATCCAACTGCTGATGGCTTTTCTCCTGCTAGGACTGGTTTAGACACACTGCCAAAGTAGGCAAGTGGTGATGTTGGCACTATGTAGTATGGTTGTTTTTTTTTTTTAAGATTTATTTATTTTAGAGAGAGCTTGCACATGCAAGCAAGGAGAAGGGCAGAAGGAGAGGGAGAGAGGCTCTCAAGCTGACTCCCCACTAAGTGTGGAGCCTGACATAGGGCTGGATCTCACCACCCCGAGATCATGACCTGAGCCGAAACCAAGAGTCAGATGCTTAACCAACTGAGCCTCCCAAGCACCTGGGTTCTGTGTTCCTAACCATAACCTACTCCCACGGTGGTCAGCCTCACAGCAATTCTGAGGGGGGCTACTATTATCATTCATAATGTGAAGTCTGAGCCTCAGAAAGGTGACATAACTTACCTAAGCCCACCTCGTCTTCCTGCTCCCTAAGCCCGGCCCCCTAATGCTCAAACCATTCACTCTTTTTCCTTCTCTTGTGCTGGCTCTCTTCCGTGGGGTGGGATGAGGTGGGTGTCCTGTAGGCGCCGTGGCCCTGGCAGTTTTCTGACACTGCTAGTCAGGCCTATGCCTGGTTAACTGGGCAGTGCTCATGGACAGCCCAGACAGAGGCAGGTCGGGAGGAAGCTGAGGGAGGAAGCCTGGCTCAGAGAGCAAAAAATAGCAGAAGAGGCCAGAAAAGGCAGAGAGAGAAAAGGAAGTGTGGCCGATGCAGACTGTCTGTTTTCCTCCTTTGTGGGGAGTAGAGTCAGGAAGGGAGAAAGAAGGGAGAAAGGAAGAAGGAAGGAAGATGAGAGCACATCGGTGACCTGAGCAAATGCGCACGGGCTCTTTGCAGCTCAAGGCTTCACATTTTGTGAGACAAATCCCCTCCCTATTTTACCCATTCAGTAAACTCAAAATTCCGTATGTTAAATTGGCCTGGAGGGCAAGATCTGTTTCACTAGGAGACCAGCTTGGACCTTAACAGCCTTTACTCTTATATCATCTAGGTCCCTAGTTGGCAGGGACATTAGAGTAGCCTGTTGTCAGGATGGACAACTCCTGGGCCAGTGTCATCACCCCCTCCCTTGCCTCCAGCCTCAAAGCCAATCTGCTGACCAGATTCTCCTTTGTAGTATGCACATGGTCACCCCAGCCTCATGCCAGCCTGAGCCCTCACCAGGATCACCGCTCAACCTCCTACGACTCCTTGGTAGCCAGATCCACCCTCATTCTTGTTCCCAGCCCACATTCCCAGCTGATGACTCTTCTTAAGGATTCAGAGGCTTTTCTCTTAGAACCGAGTACGAATGTCATTCATGCTCCTCTGTGACCCAGCCTCACCTTCAGATACATCTTATTTCTCATTATGTCCCAGCAGGGGAGCATCCCTTTGGGGGTCTTCAAACACTCTTTTCTCCTCATCAGTCACACAGCCCAGCCACCAGCCAGCAACAGGGCGGGAAGCAGATACCAAGAATCTGTGGCAGTTAGGAGGCCCGGTTATTCCCATCAGTCAGGGCTGTGATGAAGCCAGAGAACAGACAAGGGTGGGGATGCAGAGTGCTCTGTGCAAGGAACCGGAGCATCAGAGGTATAGAGAGCCAAGGTAAGGCTCACAGCCTCCAGGGCTTTGAGCTTCCAGAGGCCAGAAGTCCTTGGTAGCAGATGCTCTGATTATTATTTTCTGTTATCTTTTATAAAGTGAGCCTTAACTAATTCATAGTCTTCCAATCCAGGCAGTCCACCTGGGTTTAAAGGGTTGCAAAACAAAAGCAGACTTGAGCAGATGGGGAGACATTTCATATCCTTGGGTAAAATGACTCAATATCATGAAGGTGTCCATTATCTCCAATTAATATATAAATTCAATATGATGCCAAAAGATAAAACTAGATTCAAACCTCAAACCACCTACCAAAAACAATTCCCAATGGATCAGAGCCAAGTGTAAGAATGAAGAAAACACAGTTAAATTTGACAACCTTCTGACTTTAAATCCAGAGGCAATAAAAGATTGATAAATTTAACAGAGAAACATAAAGAAATTTTTCATGGTGTAAAAAACATCATAAGCGACTCTTAATCTCACAAAACAAACTGAGGGTTGCTGAGGGCATGGGGGTATGGAGAGGGTGGTTGGGTTATGGACGTTGGGGAAGGTATGTGCTATGGTGAGTGCTGTGAAGTGTGTAAACCTGGCGATTCACAGACCTGTACCCCTGGGCCCAATAGTACATTATATGTTAATAAAAAAATTAAAAATTTAAAAAAAATCATAAGCAGCATCAAAAGACAAAGAACAAATTTGGAGTAAAGAACTGCATTATGCATCACACATAACAAATACAGAGATGTCTAGAGATAATACTAATATTAGTACTATGTACAGAGATCAGAGAGATATACATTTCTAATAGATAAAGAGCTCCTGCAAACTGAGATGGAAAAAAAGAAAAACCAAGATACAAGGTGGTCAAAAACCATGACCATGAATGGCAAGAGGTCTCTGAACGAATGAGAAGATGCTCACTCACACTCCTCTGAAAAGAAAGACGATCACCAGGATGAAGAGACAGCTCACATATCAGACTGACAAAAATCTAAAAGTCTGATGGCAGGGTGCTCTGAGGACACGGGCACCCTTTGCAGACAGCACGTGACAGTCTTTACAGAGGGGCGCTGGCCACGCCTAACAAAACTGCATGAATTGACCTTCCGACTCAGCCACCTCACCTTTAGGGCCTTCCCCTGCAGATGCACGTGCATGCCCGCCAGCCCCCCAGGCCACATCTGCACAGTTATTACTGTTTTACTTGCAACAGCTAAAGGTCGGGAAACCTAAATGGCTATTAGTGGGTTCTGGCTGAATAAATTTTGACCCATCTTTATGGGAGAGTTCAGTGTAACCATACGAAAAGGTGTGAGCTCCAGGATTCTCAAGGTCTGGATAGTGTCAGTTGCTTCTGTTTTTGTTTCTATTAAGAAGATAGAGAAAGTTTATAGACACACACTTACTGCAAAAATAAACATAAACACGGGAAGGATAAACGAGCTGCTAATGAAAATGGTCACCAAGAGGAGGCAAAAGGGAGCTGGAAACAGCAGAAGTGATAAGGATTAGACTCTCTGAATCTTTTTATGGAATTTCAACTTTTAAACTAGGTTTGACATGTCCTAAAAACAAAAGTATGGCAAGCATTTTGAAAAAGGCAAACCTTACCTATGAAAATAAACAGAAACAAATGAATGTAAGTGATAACATATCCCAGAGAAGAGGATTATCTTGACTCTTGGACAGAGTCCTCTGTACCTCCTCAATAAAATATTTTCTAAGAATGAAAATAACTGCAAAGAAATCTCAAATTCCACTCACTCCTTTGACTCTGAGTAGTAACATATCGATGAGGATTTCTGAAATGATGTCAAGCTATGAAAATCCACAGAGGGACCTGAAATGCACCTGAAATCCCCAAGGAAAAGATGCCAGTCTGAGAAGGTTACAACTTGTATGGTTCCAACTAGATGATATTCTTGAAAAGGCAAAATGATGGAGCGAAGGAAAAAGATCAGTGGTGGTCAGTCCTATAGTCTCTTGCACATTATTGCTCTGCTTCCCACTGCATGTCTTACCTGTCTGCACCCAGAGCCCTGGCCTCCCCATGCCTCACCAACATCTCCTTTCCTGCTGGCCCTGGGATGGTTCTCTGGACAGTGGTATCCCACTGTAGTGCAGGACCCAGATTACCCAGACTGCAAAGTGCCTTTAAATTCGGTTACATTTCATGGCCTTACAGTCAATCATATTTTGTCAGATCTGGAATAGGCCTTAGAGAAGGAGTTACCAGGTTCAGCCAATAAAAACACAGAATGCCCAGATCATTGAAGATGGCCAACAGATACTTTTTTAGTAAAAGCATGTCCCGAATACTGCATCATGTCCTGTATTTTATCTAGCATTCCAAAGATGAAGAAATCAAGGCCCAGAAGGTGAACTGATTTGCAAAAGTCCACTTTAGAGAAAGACCACAAACCAGAAAAAAAGCAATAGCAGAAAGAATGAAGACCTCCTTATTCCCAACTGATGTACAGTGTTCTGTTTTGCAAAGACAACGTCTGTGGTCAAGACATTTTGAATTAGAGCAGGGAATCAGATTGCTTATGAAAAAATGTACATGCTTTTCTCTTTATTTATTCTATTTACAATTTTTTAACTTAATAATTTTGTTCCCAAAGTGAAATGGCTTAAATGTATCTTCATAGCTCCAACCTCAGGTTACCTGAATGGAAGAATTCAAATTCCCTTTTAAGAAATGGTGTATCAGGGATTGACAGACTGGGAACAACCAAGCACGCCTGTGCTAGCCTTAGAGTTGTAATGAGAAAACTCAATACATCACTATCATCCTCCCAGAGCATGACTTCCTGTCTCCTGTGATTTCAACATTTTTTTTTTAAAGATTTTATTTATTTGACAGAGATCACAAGTAGGCAGAGAGGCAGGCAGAGAGAGAGGAAGGGAAACAGGCTCCCCGCTGAGCAGAGAGCCCGCTGTGGGGCTCGATCCCAGGACCCTGGGATCATGACCCGAGCCAAAGGCAGAGGCTTTAATCCACTGAGCCACCCAGGAGCCCCTCAACATTTTTTTTTAAAGATTTAATTTATTTGTTTGACAGAGAGAGAGAGAGAGAGCACAAGCAGGGGGAGCGGCAGGCAGAGGGAGGGAGAGAAGCAAGCTCCCCACTGAGCAGGGAAGCCCAATGTGAGACTCGATCCCAAGACCAAGATCTCAAGTCATGGGATCATGACTTGAGCTGAAGGCAGATGCTTCACCCCCTAAGCCATCCAGGAACTCCTCAATATTTTTCTCTTCTGTAAGTCAGAGGACCCCTCATGTAAAATGTAACAAATATTTACAGAAAGCCATGTTATATAAAGAAATCGTCATAAATGTTCTATAACATTACTATTTAAAGAAATCTGTCAAATCAATCAATAAATGGTTAATCGCCCAGTAGAAGAGTGAGCAGAGAGCACAAAAGGTTAGCTCACAAAAGAAGAGGGGCAAATGGCTGATAAGGAAGCTCACAGTCTCACTAAAGCAAAGAAACAAATTAAAGTGAGTATAAGTACCATCTTTTGAATCTATCAAATTGGTTCAGCTTTTAAGAAGTGATCAGCTTCAAGTTTGTCAAAGGCACTATGAAATGGGTACCCTTGTGGCAGGCAGGACTACAGATCAAAAGAAACATCCCAGAAGGCAATTTGGATCTTAAAATGTTAATATGCTCAAAAGAATAAAGTAAAATTTTGGAAATTTTTCCTGAGTGTAGAGTTATTTACAATAGTGCAGAATTAGAAATGATGTAATCATCTAACAATAATGTAGTAACTAACATGCAAGGTGCCCAGGTGGCTCTGGCTTAGTGGGTTGCTGGATCTAGCTCATACTAGCTCTTGGAAGACCATTAAATTTTCAGAAATGTTGTCAGCCTATTGTTAATATAGCCATTATTTGAAAAATAAATTAAATAAGCTTTAAATAAGTTATATTTAAGACAAAGGCAGTAGATATTCAAAACTCATCTCTTTCTGATTATTTTAATATATTTTACTAATCTCTGTGCTCTTGAGATTATGCACCCCTATGGCATCTGTCTCTAAGGTGGGAAGATGATGTAGCAGTCGGCCACGGTACATCTCTTCCCAACTCCATGTTCAGTGACACTGTTGGAGCTTGAAAGCAGCCATGGTCAAAGTATTTACACCACAGGAGTTGGCAGAAACTACAAAACAGGACTGTTCAGGTTTTTGTTTGAAAGCTAATTATTAAACTTTTCCAACACACCATCATTCCAGCTGCTCCAACCTCAGTTTCAAGTACGATGGGATGGTGACAGCACCCTGAAAAATGTGAGGTCCACCCCCGCATTGTGGAATATTTTGGCCACATCTCCATCCCTAGAGCCAACACCAAGGCAAGGGGGAAGTGATACCCATCTTCCATCTTGGAGCTGGGTTAGAGGCCCACCCATGATCCCCACACAAAAGTCAGGGGCTGTCATTGGAAGAAGGGAGAATGGCCACCAGAGAACCCTCAAAATATAGCCCCCATGGCTTGTAAAGCAGGAGCTTACACTTAGTATCTATGTCCCCAACCCACCTCAAGGTCTCTTTCTTCTATACATCGTGGACAAGAGGCAAGTGGTTCTGGACTAGTGAAGATCTTGGTATGTGGGGAGAGAACCAAGAACCTATGGGTAGGTTCTGATCTGAGACTTCTTCCTCACAGTCTCCAATCTTCCCCTGTGGTGGGATGATGTTCCCACTGTCTTCCCCTAGTTCCCAGTTTTTACTGTTCATAGTTTGCTTCCAACATAGACAAAGGAGACACACATTCTTGAGTAGGTTCCTGAAATTTTAAAAAATGAACTTAAATTATTTTTTCTTTAAAGGGTTCCTAATCAAGTGGGGGAGACATACAGAGAAATGATTATGAACGACGTGAAGTATGCTTTCACAGAAAGAGACAGATATATGCTGCACTGAGAGCTAGTGGGGAGTTCAAAAAACAGGGACAGCTCCCCAGAGAAGAGGACCTGTGGGCTGGAGCTTTCCATACGAATAGGAAGCTTGTGGAGAGGAGCAAAGACAGACTTTCTCTTCTAAGGGAACAATATGAGCTCTGGCACCACAAGGTCACCCAGCTTCATTTGCTCTCTTTTTCCAAAACTCCAGATACCTCAAGAAAATTTCCCCTTCTCTCTTGCTCTCCTTTCCATTCTGGGCCACAAATAGACCCACACATGGGAATGCCACCAAAGCACTGTGTGGTACACCCCTGCACAGGGGAGGAAGAGCACCCGGGCTTTGAAGTGGATCAACCAAGGGTCTGGGTCACTGACGGGACCCCCAGGCTCCTTGGAAGCCTCCAGCTGCTTCCACCGCCTCCTTACATGAAACCCGTCCCTCTTCCAGGGAAGCACTCAAAGGAAACAGGCTTTACTTCTTTAGCGCTTTAGCTCTTCCCTTTGGCTCAATTACTGTATCTCCATAGCAGACATTTCTGCAACAGTCTTTTAAGCCTGGGGACCAAAGCCCCATTTATAGCTTTGCTTCTATGGGAAAAAGTGCTTTCAAGTTCCAAACAACCAACTTACAAATAAATGATTGAACTCGATGAGCTTCCTGTGATACTTTGCACACTTCAGTGCGAAAGGCTGGTAAGTATGTGTGTGTCTGAACATTTCTAAATATGGGCGCCAGGTGCTACATTTTCAGACCAACCAAGTGTGACATTTTTTTCTTTCTTAAAGCAACAGAATCATCTCTTGGGTGAACACATATCTGTTTAAGAGAAAATTGGTGAAAGAAATAGCCGGACCAAAAATATAATATAGTAACGTTGAGAATTCAGGGAGAGAGGTAGGTACTTGCAGAGTATAAGAAAAGAGGCTCATTTATTTTTTAGCTTTCTTATTACAGGCTCAGGCAAAACAGTAAGGCACCTGCAAGCATGGAGAGAGAGGCGTTAAAGCCACTGAGCAGCTGTTTTACTTTGAGTCTAGCAGTCACCAAGATGAGGACGCTCATCCGCTGCAAAGCAAATCTGGACACACCAAAGTTTTTAAACCACACAGTGGAGGGAGCACAGAGTCTGTCTCCCTGAGAAGTCAATAGCATCAGATAATGCACTCATCAGAGAGGGTGACCATGCAAATTGCTTTTTTGCATCAAAAGAAGACTCTTGGGCTCAATACTTGATTCATTTCACTCTCCCACCCTTGCTTCCGCTCTTTGCTACACCTTGACCTTCTCTGTTCTGTCTCTTTATTTTTCTCTCATTTCCTCTGGGTAGAGGGGATGACGTGGTTGAAATTAATGTTCCTGAACCAAAGACATTATTTCAACTATGTTTTTATTCCTTTCACAACTATTTATTTGCTGTTGTTTATTCAAGATTCATACTTTTGTCTATACATTGGCATGATGAAGCATTTTTCCCCCATAAACATTGACACGTAAACTTCTACATCCCTGAATGGTAGGTGTTTTTTTAAATTAACATATGCTGTACTATTAGTTTCAGAAGTAGAATTTAGTGATTTATCAGTTGCAAATAACACCCAGTACTCATTCCATCAAGGGCCCTCGTTAATGCTCATCACCCAGTGGCCCCATCCCTCAACCCACCTCCCTTCCAGCAACCTTCAGTTTGTTTCCTATAGTTAAGAGTCTCTTAATGGTTTGCCTCCCTCTCTGTTTTCGTCTTATTTTATTCTTCCTTCCCTTCCCCCATGTTTATCTGCTTTGTTTCTTAAATTCCACATATGAATGAAATCATATGGTAGTCATCTTTCCCTGACTGATCTATTTCACTTAGCATAAGTGAAAGTTCCATCCACATCATTGCAAATGGGAAGATTTTGTTCTTTTTGGTGGTTGAGTAATATTCCATTGTATGTATATGTGTGTGTGTGTATATATACATATACATACATATATACCACACCTCCTTTATCCATTCATCTGTCGATGGACATCTGGGCTTTTTCCATGTTTGGCTCTTATAGACATTGCTGCCATAAACACTGGGGTATAGGTGCCCCTTGGAATCACTACATTTGTATCCTTTGGATAAATACCTAGTAGTGTAATTGCTGGGTCTTACAGTAGTCCTATTTTTAACTTTTTGAGGAACCTCTGTTTTGTTTTCCAGAGTGGCTGCACCATTTTGCATTCCCACCAACAGTGTAAGAGAGTTCCTCTTTCTCTGAATGGCAGGCATTAAAAAAAAAAACAAACCTGATAAAGACCAAATTAAAAATTTAAAAAATAACTTACTTGCCCTTCTGAACAAAGTCCAATATTTCATAGTGAGCAGGACCGACTATATATTTTGTGGGATCTGGTGCAAAATGAAAATGTGAGGCTCCTTGCTCAAAAATTATTAAGAATTTCAAGACAGTGACAGCAGAACATTGAACCAAGTAGAGGGCTCTTTTGAGGGTGGGGCCCTAGGTGACCACACACCTGTGGAGCTGGCCCTGCTGAAGGGTTTTTATGAACGAGAATACATATGCATAGACCCAGGCACAATTCCCTAAGCTGGTATAGAATTAACCAAAAATTCATGGTGAAAATGTAATAATGTGATCTCACAAAAAAGTGCAAACATCGTGTGGTGGTTTCCAATACACTTCCTGAGAATTCACTTATTTATAATGACTGACACAGAGAAAATACTGTAATTCGTTACAGCACCTGGGCCAACTGATGAATGGGGTGTTCTGGGTGATCTGTTTTCAAATTTTTAGAACACAACAAAATACACTTAAAATGTGCTAAACATGGAAGGAATTTTGTCCTTGGAGCCTTGCAGCATTTTTGTTCTCAAAAATACGGAAGGCGTCACGAATTTGCGAGTCATCCTTGTGTGGGGGCAATGTTACTCTTCTCTGTATCATTCCCGTTTTAGTATATGTGCTGCTGAAGCGAAGGCCTGGAAGGAATTTTGAAGTCACCCTTCCCCCGGGGCTGGAAGCATCTGTAATAAGGTATGTGGAAGAGCTCTGCGTGCTGGGAACTGAGATCTGCCTTAGCCACTGTGTCATTGTAACTGATCAATGCAGGCGCGGGTACAGTCAGGTTCACAGCCGAGTGCATTCTGAAGAACAGGTTTCTCTGGTTCCAACAACTCAAATCACAGTGATATTTTTCTTCCTTAAGTGCCCCACACCTGCCACCCAAACGGTAGTTTCATTCTCTCCTGGCTCTTCTGCTGCTGGTCTCATGGACCAGCCCCTTCCCCTCCCACCGCCAACTCCTGCTGTTGGTCTCATGGACCTCCCCTGCACATCCTCATCAACTCCTACCAAGTCCCCATCCAATATCCCCATCCCCTGTCCTCCTAGGCAATCTCTCTTCCCCTTGTGATAATGGAGTCATTGTCCCACGTCCTTTCTTGCAAACTTGGCAGAATAGCAGTGGCATCTTCCTCTGCCCACACTTCTGCTGGCTTCAAAGTGGGGAGGGGCATTTGTCCCCAGGAATGGGGAAGGGTCACTGCCAAGACTCAAGGCACAGCTGTCTCCAGCAGGACTGGTTGCAGATGATGCAGACTGATGCAGACTGCATTCCCCGGGGGGCAAACACAAGCCACCATCATATATTTACACTTCTTCCTCAATTGCCCACTCCAGTCTTCAACCTAGTCTCACGTGAGCATGAGGCCTGCATTTATGAGTATCGCTGCTTCAGAGATGAGGAAGCTGGGCACCCTAAGACGACAAGGGACTCTGACCAAGCACTATACTACCCGACGCTCCGCCTTTATTCTGTACTGCCCACAAAACATTGTTGCAAAGTAAATTATAAAGCAGCAAGTTTTTAACATTTTCTAGGAAATAATTATATTTACAAGGTTGCAAATAAATGCATTCACTCTCCTTCTGGTTCTCCCTTCCTCCACCAAGATCCCCCTCACCTACTCCTGCTGATTCACCTCCTTCTCCCTCAAAACCCAGTGGATGATCTAACTTCCTAGTCTTCTCTTCCTTCCTCTACTCAAATGCTGTCAGAAAACAGACTAATAAGCAGAAAAGCAGCAAACCCACAACACTCACCAGTAAGGAGAAAGAAGCTAACCATCTCCAAAGAAGTTGGAAGGATTTCCAGAAGGTTAATAAATTGAAAAATCTAGAACTGTGTTGCCTAAATTAACTGGCAATGCTGTACCAACTTGTAAAACTTCAAATAACAAATGTGCCCACAGATCGGTATAGCTTATAAAGCTCTTTCATATATATATATATATATATATATTTAAAGATTTTGTTTATTTATTTATTTGACAGATCACAAGTAGGCAGAGAGGCAGGCAGAGAGAGAGAGAGAGAGAGAGAGAAGGAAGCAGGCTCCCTGCTAAGCAGAGAGCCCGATGCGGGACGCGATCCCAGGGCCCTGGGATCATGACCTGAGCCGAAGGCAGAGGCTTTAACCCACTGAGCCACCCAGGCGCCCTCTTTCACATATATTAAAGCATGTGAACTTCACAATATAGTATGACATAGATGCTATTATTAGACCCATTTTACAGAGGAAAAAACCGAGGCACAGAGCACTTAAATTACTGGCCCACCATTACTCAGCAGAAGTGAAGTCAGGTTTTCTGACCTGGGAGTCTGTGTTCTTTCCATTCTTCCACACAGTTGATTGTTGAACTACATTTTCAGGACAATGCACCTGTATTTCTTCTTTTTCCAAACGACAAGAGACACAATTCAGAAAGAGCTACAAGCCTCATCTAAAGTCTTGCAGCTTGGATATCCTCCTGCTGCCAAATTTAGAAGTCTCTGACCTTCTTTCAAAACTTAAGTAGGTTTCAAATCAGTGGAGAAAATATGGATTATTTAATAAAAGAATCTAGGACAACTAGGAAGCTACTTGGGGGAAAGAAACTTGGATCCAATACCCCACTTTTACACAAAAATAAATTCCAGGCAGATTAAAGATGTAACCATGAAAATAAAACTATAAAAAAAACTAAAGGAGAACATGAATTTTGTTTTCCTTTCAGAGTCTCAGTGTGGGAAAGGGCTTTCCAAATCTGACACAAAATGTAAAAGTCATAAAAGAGAAGATCAGTATATTGGTAATATAAAAAAATCTGTATGTTTAAAGAGCACCACCATTAGCCAAATCAAAAGTCAGAGAACAAATATGGGCAAGTATTTGCAACCTATATGCAGGAAAAGGCTAATTTTGTAATAGGTAACCGAATCCCAGAAATCAATAAAAAAAACCACACCCAGTGGAAAAATGGGCACAAGATATAAATGGATGGTTTGCAGAATTAGAGCCCTTAAAGAGATGGAAAAGATGCATGAACTAACTCATATTAAGGAAAATACAAATAAAAACTCCACTGAGATACCTTTCTCTGCATGTCCAATTGGCAAAGATCCCCAAAGTCTGTTAAGACACTGGGAGTTAACAGGATGAGAAAATGGGTCCATTCCCACTTCTCTGTTGTAAACCTAAGTGTAAATTAGTATATCCTAAATGGAGAGAAATTAGCAGATGTGCAAGATCTATAAAAATTTAAATGCACATTGGAGGATTTCCGCCAATTACCTGTCACCAAGGGTGGATGGTGAACCTCTACTTGGCTCCAAACCTTGCTGTCGCTCAGCACCAGAGCTGGAGGAGACCAAGGCCAGAGCAGCCCCTGCCTATATGCTCAACAGACATTCAGTGAGTACCTGTGAATACAAGTAACACTTAACTTTCCTGGTAAACTGGAAGAAACTGTATAATATGCATGCTTTATGTATGAGGGGACTGTGGCTCAGAGAAGTTAAGTTGCCTGTCCAAGGCCACACAGCTGCTAAGCGGCAATCCAGGCTCAAAGCCAGAACACACCTCTTTCCCTACAGAACTCCTGCCTCCAGCAGCTTCCTCTGCCCTTTTAGGTTGCCATCTGAAATCCCAAAAGCTCCGTAAAAGGAGGAACCCATGTGACACAATGGAGATCCCTAAAATTTGCTGAGCCAATGAATGGATGGGGCAATCCCATGCTGGCCTTTGTGGATAAAGAAGATGCTGCCCTTTCCCTGCATAGAGAAAAAAAGAAATTACAAAGCAGGAAGTGAAGGGGTGAGTTTCAGGAAAATACAAATATTGGGTCCAGAACAATGGACAAAAAACAAAAGAAAACCCAAAATCCTATTTGCTTGCTTCAACTGTACATTGTCACATAACTATCTGTTCTCTACTGAGAACTTTGGCCATATCCCTGGCTACAAAGAACAACTATCTGAGTTTTTAGAACATCAGGGACCAGGCTCCATCCCAAGCCAAGGGAGGCTGAGTCTCAGAGGCTGTTGGTAGGCTGAGCATCTATGGTTTTCCCAAGCACCACAGTTACCCTCTTGCGCTGCAAGAGTTGTGAAACCAGGGGAAGCATATGAAACATTTTTTTAAGTGAAGTAATTTATTCACAACCAAATGCTCTAGACTTTCTTCAATAGAACTTTGCTTAATTTTTACCCAGAAACCTACTAAGACAGAAAATACTGACACCAAGTGGAAAAAACTAGAACTTCCATGCATGGGGCAAGTCCTCGGAAATGAAGCTCAGTTGTATCTGACCAGCTCACTAAAGAGCTGGGGGAGCTCCTGGCAAATTGGCATGTTAACAGCACCACTAATGAGGTTCATTCTGCAGCATTTCACATACGTCTGTGTCAGGATTTGCCTTCAAGAAGCTGGCCTACCTTCCCTGATGCCAGGTGCTGCCCACTGCTGGCCTGTTCTAGGAACCTGTTCACAGGGCTTTGCTTTACCTTGCCTTACAGTGTGTGGATGTGTATATACCCAGGGGCATATGCAAATGGATTTATAAGTGCAATGTGTCAGGGTGCAACATCACTCACCTTGTGCGTACAGAGAGAATGTGAGCTTTGTTATTTTGTCAGGAGAAGAGCTGGTTTTCTTTCTTCTTGCTGGAATGTGGGAAAAGAACTAAAGTTTAGTCCCATCTGGACATCTCAGCCCAATCTAAATTGTCCCATTAAGTAACTCTCTTTCTGCTTGGATAACTCCAGAACAAGATGGTGGCTGGGTCTAGGGGAGAAGCATGTGGCCACTGGCTCACGTGGTACTGACAAAGTGGAACTATGACTCAAATGACGAGAATGCCTTCTCCCAAAGCCCTGCTTGATGCTGCCTGGTAAGTGCTGGGTGGAGCGAGTTTAAGTCGTAAGGAATGTTGAGAAAAACATTAAAAGTAATGATTTCACAACAGATGTTGGTGAGCATGTGGAGAAAGGGGACCTCTCCTACACTGTTGGTGGGAATGCAAGCTGGTGCAGCCACTCTGGGAAATAGTATGGAGGTTCCTCAAAAAGTTGACAATAGAGCTACCCTATGACCCAGCAATTGCACTACTGGGTATTTACCCTAAAGATGCAAATGTAGTGATCCGAAGTGGCACCTGCACCCCAATGTTTATAGCAGCAACGTCCACAAAAGCCAAACTATGGAAAGAGCCCAGATGTCCATCAACAGATGAATGGATAAAGAAGATGTGGTATATATATACACAATGAAATAGTATGCAGCCATCAAAAAATGAAATTTTGCCATTTGCAATGATGCGGTTGGAAATATAGGATATTATGCTAAGGGAATAAATTAATCAGGGAAAGACAATTATCATAGGATCTCACTGCTTTATGGAATTTAAGTAACGAGGCAGAGGATCATAGGGGAAAAGAGGAAAAAAATAAACAAAATGAAACCAGAGAGGGAGACAAACCAAAACAGACTCTTAATCTCAGGAAACAAACTGAGGGTTGCTGCAGTGGAGGTGGTGGAGGAATGGAGAGGCTGGGTAATGGACATCAGGGAGGGTATGTGCTATGGTGAGCGCTGTGTATTGTGTAAGACTGATGAATCACAGACCTGTACCCCTGAAACAAATAATACATGATATGTCAACTTAAAAAAAAAAAAGTAGTGATTTCATTTAACAAGTCCAAATATCAAAAGGGAGTAAGAAAGGAGCTATGTCTCCATATCTTTCAGCTTTCTACGAAGGCAGACAAAGTAGAGTTAGCAATGGCAGCCGTCCACAGTGAAATCCTAAACCAGCAGTTGCCTCAGCCTTGGCAGCACAGCAGAGTAACTGTGGTGCTTGGTGAAAACCATGGATGCTCGGCCTACCAACACCTTCTAAGATTCAGCCTCCATTTTCCTGGGATGGAACCTGGTTCCTGATGTTTTAAAAACTCAGATAGTTTGGGGCACCTTGGTAGCACAATCGGTTAAGAGTTGGACATTTGGGGGATCCTGGGATCGAGCCCTGCATCGGGCTCTCTGCTCAGTGGGGAGCCTGCTTCCTCCTCTCTCTCTCTGCCTGCCTCTCTGCCTACTTGTGATCTCTGTCTCTCAAATAAATAAATAAAATCTTTAAAAAAAAAAAAAAAGAGTTGGACATTTGGTTTTGGCTCAGGTCATGATCTCAGGGTCATGAGATCAAGCACCACGTTGGGCTCCACGTTCAGTGCCGACTCTGCTTTCTCTCCCATGCCCCTCCCCGCTCTCCAAAATAAATAAGTAAATCTTTAAAAAAACAAAAACAAAAAAACCTCAGGTAGTTTTACTGTAGTCAGGGATATGAACCAAAGTTCTCAGGAGAGAACAAATATTTATGTAGCAATGTTTGCATGTAACAAGTAAACAGTGTGTTTTTTTTGGTTTTACTTTTATTTTTTACCCATTGTTGTGGACTGAATGTGTCTCCCCAAAATTCACATGCTAAAGCCCTAATCCCTGATGTGGTGGTATTTGGAAGTGGGGCCTTTGGGTGGCCATTAGGTCATGTGGGTGGAGCCCTCCTGAAGGGGATTAGTATCCTTATAAGAAAAAAAATTAAAGATTTCTCTGCCATGTGAAGATACAGTGAGAAGGCAGCCATCCGCAAACCAGGAACTGGGTTTTCACCAGGAACTATATTGGTCAGCACCTTGATATCAGACTTTCTAGACTCCAGAACTGTGAGAAATTAATTTCTGTTTTTTTTTAAGCTGCCCAGTCTATGGTATTTTTATTATAAGCAGCCCAAACTGACTAAGACACCCACCATACCATGCCCTGGTATCCCAGGAGACTCTAACATCTATAATTTAGTGAATTTTCCTCTCAGAGCTGCCGGGCTTTTCTTGGATTTTTTCTGGAACTCTCCCTGTTCTCCCCACCCCACCCCCCGCCCGTGTCCTCCTCCCAGCGGAGGTGAACTCCAGCTGAAGTTCTCTAGGTCTGACTCTCCTGCCTTTTTTAGTAGAGCTCAGACAAAGGTTTATTTCCTCTGAGATTAAGTAACCTGCCACCCCAGAAAATTTTTGAAAGGAACCAGGCTCTTTTGCACCACAATAGCATAAAGTTTATACAAGTTAAAACACTTTGGTCAAATATAATCACATCACTTAGCATATAACTCAAAGCTGAACTATAGTCTCCATAATTTAAAAATATTGAATAAAAAATTTTCTGTTATTTTTAGAAAGTAAACAATTGCTCACAAACTTTCATGAAAAAAGGTTAACATGGCAAAAGTGAGTGCCTGCCCCCCTCTCCCTAAATTATTCTCTCTGAGAAATACACATTCAGTATAAATTTCTCAAAGTTGTTGCACACAGAACTGAGTTTTATCCCCTATTCACCAATGTGAGATTGTTTCTACTAAGCCTGAGCGGTTGAACCCCTTTTTCCTCCCAGGTGGTGATAAAAGACTTTCACTTCCTGGCAGGGAATAAAAGGGTTTTGGCTGCATCCCCAGCAAAACCAGCTTTAGAGAAATGGTTTGGCACAAACATTTGTGGGCCTGAGCTATTCTCTTCTGTGCACCAGTTCTCACTGGCTTCTCTGGATGGAAGAAGAAAGCTTCTTAAGCCTGTCATTAGGAACTGTCACCTTTCCACAAGGACAAGTTCTACACCCCCTGGGATATACAAAGAGGTCAAGGGTGGTCTCCTGATCATGGAGAAGGTTATAACCTCGGTAGGAAGATAAGCACTGCTTATCTTAAAGAAAGGTAGTTAGAGGACAATCAAAATAGGTTAAGTGTCAAATGCTGTTCTTAAGGACAAGTTTGTAAGATCCTGAAATGAGGGTTTGTGTGCAGGAAGCCTGTCAGGGATGCCCGTGGGATCAACAGCTGTTGGGGGTGAAAGAAGTGACCCAAGTAGAGGGGACAGTTGTTCCACAGTGTAGACAGAACCCAGGCCTCAGCTGATCCCATAGTATGCTCTGGAGCTGGGGGCAGTGGGGATGACTTCAGAGTTGTCATCCCTTGAAACAAGATGGTCTGGCCTTCATAACTGGCCCTGTATCCCACGACCAGTAACTGGATGTGGCTGTCCCCCGGGGAGGGTTCTGCCCTTAGGCCAGGTGGCTCCCTTTGGCAGTGAGCCACCAGCTCGAAGCACTCCCTGAAGGGGAGGAAACATGTGCCTCAGACCTGAAAGGGGGCTGTAGGCAGCATAGCAAGCAGCCATGGCAGGGACATCTGTGACCGCAGTAATGTTTACAGCAGGAGGGAGGAACAGTCCATTCCTAAGGGATGAGGAGCATCCGAGAATTTGAAGCATTCTGCTAACATCAGCCTCTGCTTCTCCACTCCTCTGACTTAACACCATCTCAAATCCCTAGATTTATAAATACTGCTACAGCATAGAATTGGCCCCATAAAATCTGATAAAGGATAACTGAACTCTTCAACTGACTCTTTTCAAACCATAAAGTCCAAACACACTTCAAATTTGGTTTAATTCTACCCATTTACAGTTTTGGCTGTGATCCTATTGTCCTCCAGTTCACTGTCTAAATGACTCCAGATTCTTTCTTTTCAAAGTTGTTCCTTCCTGATTTGCCTCCTTCTGTCCCATTTACCCTCAGTCCCCAGCCCCACTGCCATTAGCTTCTTTCAAGCCTTCGCTCAAATGTCACCTCCTCAGTGAGGCCTTCTGATATTCCTAGATAAAACTGCCATCCCTATTGCCCCCTCTAACCACTCGAGTCTTTCCATAGCACTTACCACCATCTGGCCTACTCTAGTTCATTATTAATTGTATGTATTGTCTGTTTCTCTTTAATAGAATGTAAATCCCATGAGATCAGGGATACTCCAGCTTATTGACTCTGTTCTTCATTATTGAGTAGAAGAGTTCCTGGAACAGAGTAGCCAAGCAATAAATATTGGTGAATGAATGAATGAATGAATGGCCCCAGTTTCGGCTTTCATCAGCTCTCTACTGACTGACTGCAGTGGTCTCACAGCCGGAGTCGGAGCTCTGGATCTCCACATGTCTGAGGAGTCCCCTCTGAGGCTCTACACCTCACTGCTGGGCTCACTTGCTCCTGCCACTGTCCTGCTCAGAAGCTCTCCCAGCTTCCTGGTGCCGACTTCAGTGTCAGCGTTCAGCGCTCTCAGAGATCTGAACCTCCCTCCTCCTCACTCTGGAATGGCAGGCTCCATCCTCTGTGAGCATCATTTTGGCCCCTCCCCTCTCTTCCTTGAATTCTGCCAGCAGGAGACTGTAAGAGGAGCAGCTTCAATGTCCTCCAGGTTCTCTGAAGAATGAGCGTGAGGATGGCCATTGAAGGCCTTCATAAAGCCTGACACCTTTCCAGAGGACCATGATGGCTACTCCATCATCATAATGTGATGATATCGTAAAAGTTCTCAATGACCTTTTAAGTGTCCCGAAGCTAAAGAACCAAGCTCCATTCTCCTGTTTACAGAAATGAAGCTCATCTAGTGACTCAGATGGTGGCATGGTGGCATGGTGGAGCCAGCCAGTGCCTGCTGACGAAAGCCAAAGGCTAAATGTTCTGGAACTTTGCCAGTCAGCTGTCTAACATTCATCCTGGGTGCCTATCTACCCCCTGTCCTTATTGCTGGTGTGTCATGCAGAGGGGACAGAGATGTTACTGGTTATCTCAGAAACACCATCAAGTGACAAGGAGATGATTAAAAGGATCTGGGGAAGAGATGAAGGAGCAGTTTGGGGAGTGTGGGCTCGTAGTTCTGTTTTAGGCACTTTGAGTAAGACCTGTAAGAGGAACCTAAATGGGCCTGGCACTCAAGAGAGAGGAATGGGCTGGAGATAAAGACTTGGAAATCATCTGGGGACTGGCAGTACCAGAGGACTTCTCACCAGGTGTCCAGGAGGCATTAGTGACCCCGGTCACCCCATCCAGTGGCCAACGGTGCAGTCATCAGCTCCTGTGGCTCTCCCTTCAGGCTCTGTTCAGACTTCCTTAGGCTTCCCCAGTTCAGTCTTTGATTACCTCATGCCTAGATTATCATGATGTCTCCTAATTTCTTCCCTTCCATCCATCCACTCATTATTGCCTGATTAATTTTCCTAAGGCACCATTTTGTTGCATTCTGCCTTTGCTGAAATGGCTCCCAATTCTTTGCAAATAAAATTCCAAATCTCTTTTAAACTCTCCATTGAGGCAAGTACCTGTGCTTTCTCTCTCCACTCTGGTTACCCATGCTTTCACCCACCATCTTGTGCACAGCTGGAGTTTAATAAACATTTTTGAATAAATACGAGGACAAATAAGCTGCTGTTTCCACCAATTTCCTTGTTCTTTCCATCCTTTCTCACCTTGTAGACAAAGGTGAAATCCCAAATCATAACTGAAATATGGAGTTTCCTTGTATTAACTAAGCTACAGATTGCTTCTCAGGGGCAAGAAGCACATTTTCTAAGACTTTTGTCATTCAAGGAGCTCTACAAATTTTTCCAAGGAGGCTCTTCGAAGCTCCAGAAGACATCTGCTGCCAAGAACCAAGCACAGCTGTTGAGGTGGCAGAGGAAACTGGTGCTCGGTAAAAAACCAAACCAAAACAAAACCCTGCCGCACATTTGGGGATGGCAGAGTTCCCAGTCCTACAGCTGAAATGAGTAGGTGATACAAGATATTTGATATGTAAAAGAAAATAAAACTACCGGAAGCAGAAGTTTTCTCTCATAAACTGAAGAGCAACGGGACCGCTAGGGATAAAAATAATGTTGAGGAGAAGAGGCCCACTTTTCCACCAAACCACCCTCTCCCTTCTTTCCTGCCCCATACGCTCACACTCATTTAGGTCTCTAAGAAGGATCATAAGGAGACCAAGTATTATCCAAAATGGAGGAACAAGTCAACATTAAGCTAAGAAGGGCAGCATTGCCTAGGAGTGTGACAATGGCAGTCAATGACCAGGTGTGTTCCTTCCTGCAGTCTGGCCCTGCCTCCCCAAGCCGAGCACCAGCCATGTCCGCCAGCCCCTGGGAGAGGCAGGGTGAAAGCAAGAGTAGAATAGGGACTAGCCCCAGTGGGCCAGGCGAGCATGTTTATGTTCTCTTATTCCTCACTTACAGTGCAATGAAGTTGGTACCATAATTGTCATTTTACAAATCAGAGGCTGAGAATCCCATGGGTTAAGCGACTTGCCCAAGATCACATACCTGGTGAGTGGCAGGCGGTTACCACGCCTAACTCCAGGCCCCCAGGCTTAGTGCATATGTAGTCAGCAACACTTGTTGTGTTCAACAAGATGCTGCAAGTGTTCTAGAGGACAAACAAACAAAAACACAAGTGAGTTGGGAATACATGGAGCTAAACAAAATTTAAAAGGTTTCTTGATCGCGAAGTTTTCTCAAAAACGTTCACATTCTAACACAAATTGTATAAAGTTTGTCTGGCTTTCTTAAACTTAATTCACTATAGAACTTTTTGTTTGGCCTAGAACACTTCATGAGACTAGTGTTCCTCGGAACCCATGTTGGGAATTATGGCAGGCACTCCTTTAGTCTCTTTGAGGTCTGATACCACTTTTGGTGGAGTCTAGAGGCATCAAAAGGCCAGTGGGAAGTACTCTGAGAAAATACCTCTCAAGTGGACAGGGATTCAGGGGAAGGACAGCAAGGGACAGAGGAGGGAAGGGGAACAAGAAGGTTGGGCTGTTACAGGAACAGTGACAACTTCTGAAGACTTTTTGCATGCCAATACTCTTTGAAGTGGTTACTTAGTCCTCCTAACCACCTATAAGATAGAAATCATTATAATCCCCATTGCACAGATGAGGGAATTGAGCCATAGAGAGGTTTAGTAACTTGCCCAAGGTCACACAGTTCATAAATCTCTGGGTGTTGTATTCAGGTAGTCTGGCTCTTAACAAATGTATTATACTTGCTCATACTGAAGAGACATTTAATCGGGAATGGGTAGGGTGGAAAAGGGTGGTCATGGCAGAAGATTCACATCACAGTTACCCGAACAGCATAGAAGCTTAATAATAGTAATAATAGTATCAACTTACATTTGGTCTCTAGCTTCTTCTCCTTTAATTCGTGTCTACTATACAAGGTGTTGTGTTAGGAGCTGGGAATTCTGATGTGAATACAACCTACATGAGTCCTGCCCCAACAGCAGGTATAGACAGGGGATTAGCGCACTGCAATACAGAGTGACCCATGCTCTCATGGGAAGAGGCATAGAAGACTTTGAGCAGGGAGGGCACCTGATCCAAATTTAGGATAGACTTTGACATGTGATAAAGGACTTTCTCCTCTATATACTGCTTGAAAGGTGGAACAGTTGGTATGGAGGTAATTTCAGAGAGATCAGATCTTCTTGTCCCCAGGACCACACCAATAGCTTAGAATTCTTAGGAGGTCCAAGAATGGTCTGACTACTGGACAGAGTGGTCCTTCTCTTGAGCTTCTCCTCTAGGACGTGCAAGACTCTGGTCCTCCTTAATCTCTGCCATGGCTTTAGTGTAGATGCAGTAACATCCCATTGACTGGGCATCTCCAAAACCATCAATGAGCACTTAGCTTGATCCTGGGCATAGCAGGAACAGGAATGCTCCCCCCGAATCCAAATTCCCAGTGCTCCCCTGCATTTCCAAGCCCTGATGCATTTAGGTGGGACCATGTTATTAGCTCTGACCAATGGGCTATGACCAGCAGTCATATGTACCATTTTTGAGACAAAGAACTTACTTGCTGATGCAAGACCCCCCAGCGCCCTCTTCTCTGCCACGGTGACTAAGAAAATTTCATCGTCCAGACAGTACAGGTACAAAACGATGAAAAGCTTCCATCAGCCTGAGTCTTGAGTGAACAAAAATCTTCTACCAAAAAGTAGCATGAGAGAAAATAAACTTTTGTTGTGCTAAGCCACAGAGATTTGGGGCTGATTGACCCATACACCGGACCAAGGGTGTGCTCAACATCTGGTGCAAACAGCTCCAGAAAATGATGGCTCAGTAAGAGGAAATTAATCAATTCCTGCCGTTAGCTGCAGTGCCAATGAGAATAACAAGAACAACTGACCTTTGTACAGTGGTTCATGATTTTCCAGGCACTTTTACGAGCACAATTCAGTTTAATTCCTGAAATAACAATGAGACGTCAGTATACTCAGACCCGTTTCAAGGTGAGGCCAAGGAGTTTCACACCTCCCTTCCCCAAGCCACGACAATGGCTTCAGCTCTCATAACTGTCATCCTAGCACAGGTCACGTGATACCACTGAAAAGGACCCCCAGAGGCAGGAAAAAGGACCTAGAAGCCACAGATCTCCTCCCCAGAGTCAGCTTCGGTAAGCTACATAAACCAGGCAGAATTACACAGCCCCTCCCATTCCTCAGTGGAGTCTGGCCTGGCAGTGAGACAGGACTTTCACATAAAATATAAAGGGGTTTGTCACTCAGCCCTGTGCTGTAATTATGAGAAAACATGTTTACCTGTGATTTAGCTTACTCAGAGCCACCTCACTACCTTTGAATCACAGCTTCCACTAAAGCCACATGGTATTAACACGAGGTAATTTTTGTAAGTCCTTTGTTCCTGTGGTGGAAAATATGATTTATGTTTATTACAGAAAATTTGTAAAATACAGAAAAGCACAAAGACGAAAATAGAAATCACATAAACTGACAACCAGTGATATCTACCATTATATCAGGCTGGCCATATATTTTCCTAGTCTTCTCTGTCAAAGTTGATGCCACATAGTAACTACAATTTTGTACACTGATTTTACAATTATCAGATTGCAAACATTTACCTATGTTTTATTTTCTTTTTAAGATTTTATTTATTTAGTTGACAGAGAGAGATCACAAGTAGGCAGAGAGGCAGGCAGAGAAAGAGAGTGGAGGAAGCAGGCTCCCTGCCGAGCAGAGAGCCGGACGCGGGACTCCATCCCAGGACCCCGAGATCATGACCTGAGCCAAAGGCAGAGGCTAAACCCACTGAGCCATCCAGGCACCCTACCCATGTTTTAAAGTATTTTCTCATAACACGATTTTAGTGGCTACACAGTATCCTCTTATACTTTATCACCCCCGACCCGCTGTGACTGGACATTTATGTTGTTTTAAGTTTTCTCTGCAAAAGGTTGCAATGAACATCTTAGTGCGTTCATATTTATTTGTCTTTCCTAACAAAATGAAACTGCTGGTTCAGGGGATCTGGATGTCTTAAAGATTTTTTTTTGTCAGAGTTCCTTCTAGAAAGAGTATGCTCCAGAAGTGTAGGTGGGTCCTCATCTCCTATGCCTCACTTTAATTGAACAGTGTATCAGTCGGGGTCCAGTTAGGAAAAAGGAAAACACACTAGGTATTTCAACAAAAAGAATTTAATATAATGGATTGGTTTGACAGGCAGGTTTGAAAACTGAAAAGCAAAAGGACATTGAGATAAGTCAGAGAGTGAATGCAGGGAGCATGGCCTGCCTCTAGGAATGTGGGGACAAAAAATCTCCAGTTGAGATTACTGGAATCTCACACGTGGAGCAGGGAGTCTCTGTGGAGCTGTGACAACATATCTCTGAGGAGGGGATGCTGCCCTATACTTCACAGGAAGACTCAGACCCCTGAAAAGGACATGTGTCCGGCTGGTGTTAGTATCTCTGAAGGACATGATGAAGATATGCCTGGTTGTACCAAAAAACAAAACTAAACTAACAAAAGATCTGAGTGGCTTAGTTATGCAATGCACTTGATTTTGGCTCAGGTAATGATCTCATGGGTCCTGGGATCAAGCCCCATATCAGGCTTCCTGTTCAGCAGGGAGTCTGTTTCTCCCTCTGCCCCTCCCCCTGCTCACGCTCTCATTCTCTCTTTCTCTCTCTCAAAATAAATAACTTAAATCGTTTTTTAAAGTGTTGCAGAGTGGAACCAGCAGCTGTAGCCAGAGTGAAAAACCATTACTGAGAAGATCAGGAGTTATCAGCAAGCCAACCAAAAGGATCAAGACCTGCCCCTTGCAGTGTCCCTCTAGTGCCCCCTACTGGTGGAGCCTAGCACAGAGCGAGCTGACCAGGAGAAACGACATTAGCGCAGTCCCAGCCCCAACCTCATAGACCCCATCATAAAAAGAGTAGATTCAGGGCTGAGAGACAATAGCCTGATAACCAGACAGCCATCATCACATTTTAAATTTTTGTGGTAATTTTCTCAATACCAGTGATTCAAAGCAGACTAAGTAAAATATTGGTTAACACCATCTTTTGATGATTTTGTAGTTTTATAAAACAAAGATCTGATTTCAGATCCAACTGGCTCTTTTCTAAAAACAAAACACCAAATTACTACCAACTGACAGTTACTTGAAGTGCTTCCTCTGTGCCAAGCACTCTGCTCAGAAGGCTGTGTGGGTTATCTCAGTTAGCCCTTGTGTTATGAGGAGCAAACCTGAGGCTTGGGGAAGGAAGCAAGGTGGTCAAGGTCACAGCTCAAAAAAATGGACACGGGATTTGGGCCAGCAACCTGCCATCAGACTTGAGCTCTCGGCCATGTCTCTGTGCCTGTTTCCCATCTCCTCTGCCATTTAGGTGACACCCATTCTTTCTCTGGCCATGCCATGGGGATGAACATAAAAATCCCAGGCTCTTACAAGAGTCTTGCTTCTCCATGCTATGGCGCCACTTGGTAGTTAAGGCTGTGTTCCCACACGGAGCGCTCAGCACATCAGTAACCAGACACCTAATGGTGAGGTCCAAAGTGGTCTCCAGGGCCCATATTTTTGTCTTTAGTAAACAATCACAGAATACTAGAATGGCGTTAAAGGTCCTTACCAGATGTCTAAGTCCCTCTGTAACATCTCAATGCACAACCGTTTGGATCCCATTTGAACGTTTCTCACAACCTGTTATATCCCACTGTATAATGCAATCTCCCTATATTTTAAGACAGCTCTAGTTAATAAAAAGCTCATGTTTTCAGAGATTTAAAATCTACTACTCTGTAAGTTCCACCTGAGATTTTTGATCTGGCTCTCTTGGACAACACAACTTTGCAAATGCTTGAAGGCAACTGTCACATCACTCTTCCCTAGTGGTTGTGGTGAGGAGCTTATGCACTTTTGGAGGTAGCAAAAGTCTCAAATAATATAGCAAATGGGTGACCAGAACTTTGGTTTTTATTGGAGAAGACACGCACAGAGAAATGTTTCTTCGTAGTTAAGAACACAGGCTTTAAAAGCAGACAAATCTGAGTTTAAGCTCTAGTTTGATCATTTCCTACCTATAACCATATACTCGCCCTGCAACCTTGACAAAGGTGTTTACCTCAGTGGGGATGCTAGTACCTACCAGACGGTGGTATTATGAGGATTCAATCAGCTAAGGCTTGTAGGTGTTTACCTTTACCACATAGTAGATGTGAGAAATGAGATCTATAAAGTATATTGATGAGAGACACTAGTTTTACTTTGCATATAAGTTGTGAAAATGTCTTTTTGTGGCAGTAATTTTTATCGAAGATCATCCCATTCCATCCCAAAAGATCAATATTAGAGTTACATAATAGACTATTCTCCAGGCAACCTTAGTTCACTGAGAAAACTGAGATATGTAACATTTGGAGCCTGAAGACCTGAGTTTAAGACCTGGTTCTGCCTCTTACTCTGTGATCTTGAGTAAGTTGACTGAGCCTTGGTTTCCTCACTTACAAAATGCACCAACATAGCTAAAATGTCCATAATGAACTACTGTGGAGCAATTAGAGGTAACAGATTAGAACACAGAATAATGTGGAGGGATCTGATCCACTTTTTTGAGTGAAAAGGTGATCTGCAGAATGAGAAATTTAACAGTGCCACTTACGTAAAATCAAAACAACTATACAAAACATATAACACCCACGGAAACTATAGAAATCCAATGCATTATAATGACTGCGTAAGAGAATGCAAGCAAGTTGGAAGAGAATGTAAGCAAAAATACAAAAAGGAACAAAAAGTAAAGACAAGAGGGGCCTAAATGAATGGCTGAATGAATGACTAAGAAATGGATAGATAGATGCTAACATGGGAGTAAAGATGCTTCCCTACCTTCCTCATGAGGTTATTCTGAGGATCTGGTAAGATAAAGAAAGCAAAGTTAATTTATTGTTTCCATTATGATTTCCACATTGAACAGATGAGCTAGACAGAGATGAACATTCTTCATTGCTCTTCAGCAGGAAGCTGTCAGCAGGGCAGAGCCCAGGAAACCTTACCCTGAATGAGAATCTTCTAGTACAATGACATCAGAACTCTTCATGAAGGAGGGCAGGCTCTCCCTCACTTCTAGAGACACTGCTTGATGGCAAAGACAGAAGCCTCAGATGCCTCTTCCCACGAATCCTTTGCAAATGGTCCACTTGGGCCCTCGGAAGAAGAGGCCCAGGCAAATGGGTGCCTCGATGGTCTGTCCTCCTCACGACATCAAGTTTCAGGATTTGGCCCTCTATATTTTGGAGAAGAAAATGGGAACCACCCGTAGAGCCTTCCTCATGGAGCTGGCACGAAGGAAAGGATTCAGGGTTGAAGATGAGCTCAGGTAGGACATCACTGATTTCACTTTGTGAATAAGCAGGGCTTTTGTGAACAGCTTCTTTGGAACCCAAGGAAATTATGTTTTCTTCCACATACAGAAAAGGTGATACTCCCACTGGGAAAATGGGTTTGAAATCAAAGAACACATTTGAGCCAACTAATTAAGGGAAATAAGATGAGTGGGGACTGATACAATTATACTAAAACTAGTTGGCACCAAAAGATAGGGTTTGGGGGGTTTTTGTTTGGTTGGTTGTTTTGTTTTGCCTTTCACCATTATGAGATGAATTTTCCAGGGATGATGACAGAAACTTAACTGGAAAATTTAATGCTGAAACCACTCAATTTTGTTCCTGACTAAACTGGACAAAACCCTACTGAGTTTAATAAAAAAATTTTAGCTACTCTGAGGCAGAAAGAATGGTTTGGGTTCTTGGCAATTAAACTAAATCCCTGGCTGTGCTGAGGTGACCAGTGTCTGTGATGGGCTAAGATGAGAGACTGTTGCTGGCTCTCCACAGGCACCCATATGTGGCCTTGATCATGCTTTTCCAATGAGCTGTCCCAGTGGGGTTCACAGAGTGAGGAGCGCTGGTTAAAGATTCAAGGACAGCTCTGTCCAGGGCTGGTAGTCATGGTGCTGAAGAGTGACAAGGTCAGAGCGCAGACAAAAGGGCAACTGAAGCCACCTCTTGGGCCCCCTAGACTCATTCACGCACAACCCCACTCATCCCAGCAATTAGTCTTGTTGTTTTTCTAACTGTTAAATCAGCTCTTCACAGAACAGCCAGGGGCTAGCAATGGATAAAGGATCATCAAAGCAACTGGCTGGCTTTGGTTGTCCAAGGAGTAGACTGACCACAACTTTCTCAGGAAAAACTGTGAGAATTCTATGTGAAAATAATTTTTTAAATTTTAAAAATAGTCTTTGATATTTAAAAATAAAATTGACAAGCGTTTCCTGCTGAAGAAATGCCAACTTCAAATTGCTAGAGAAACGTGTCAAAAGTCAGTAATAAGATATGAATGATTTGCAAAATATTCATAATTCATACGAAGATTCACGATCACAGTAACATTTTATTTATTTATTTATTTTATTAAAATGCCCTAATCAGAAATTCCCGGGTCTCCCATGGTCTCTCCCTCCATCTGATTTTTCTTGGTGTGTTCTCCTTTCCCCATCTCTGCCTCTTGTTTTCGTTTTAACCCCTTATCTCATTTGGGATGTTAAGCCCCAAATCATAACATCCCTCCCATGGAATTGTAGATTTCACCTAACTGTTAAGTCTACCTAATCTTACAGACTTACATAAAATGTTGGAATTAGGGGAAGAAAAGATGATGTAGGTAAAGAGGCTCAAACCAAGAATTTTAAAAAAGGAAATTTAAAAAGAAGAAATGAAAAGCCTCAGCAAATATGGAACTGCTTTTTGTGGTAAAGAAATCTGACAAGGGCCAGACAGGAAAGCGACAGCCAGATGGTCAAGGTACCACTTACTTAGAAAGCTCTCGGTTGAAACGTCCACACCTCCAGCAAGAGCTGACTAGTTACAGGCGCAGTTACGAGTACAGACACGGTGGCTGAGGCAGGTACTTGGAGAGACACAGGAGGCAAGTTTCTTCTTTTGGCCACAGAGCCAGAGAGGCAGCTTTGTGCATCCGATGCCCACTGCCAAGGACCAAGCCCAGGGCTCAGGCTACAGAGGAAAGTGGTTCATGGTGAGCAAACGGCTCCCATGTGTATGATGGTGGCAAAGCTCCCAGGCTGACAGCCCAAAAGACACATTAAATACAAATGTGTGTGATGGCTCAAAACAAAACCACAGGAAGTAGAAGTCCCAGCTCTCAAACAGAATTTCTGTGCACAAATAGTCTTTCATTGGAAAGGGCAACAGAAATTGTGGTAGGGAAAAGTCTTGAGATAAGAAGTCTAGAGATCTCCAATTCTGGCTCTGACCCTTCCCGGCCATGAAGTGTGGAGCCAGACCCTCTCCCCACTCTATGAACTTAGCTTCCTGAAAAATAGTTTGTTCTATGTGAGATAATCACCAAATGTGATGATGGACATCAGTGTGCTCTGGTAAGTTAAAAAACAGTTACACAGATGTAAAGTGTGATTGTCCTATTGTTAATAAGCTGGATCCATTGACCCTTACAGCAAAACCCTAATGAGAGGATTCTGTCTCCACAATATGGACTGGGTCAAATGATAAAAACAAACATAACAAAGACAGGAAGGAAACCTATCAAAATAATTTAAGTGGTTATTTTTGTGAGGAAGGGGTTACTAGGGAGGGATTATGGTTGCTTTTATTCTCTGTGTTTTCCAATTTTTTTACAATAAGTATATATTTTAAATAAAAATGAAGAAAGTTGATATCTAAAAGAAAGGATACTTCTCAGTAATGAAGACTATCCCTTCCTTTTCTAGTATATAAGATTCAAAAAAAGAGGAGCTAAAAACATATATATGCTCTGAAAAGAGGTAGGAATCTCCATAGTTTCTAGTACATTCTTAGCTGCCAGGAGGATTACATTTGGAGAAAAATCTGACGCCTACTTCAGCTGGATCTGAACCCATATCTTAGAAATGGTATATCTGAACCCACTGACCTATCTGGAGCTATTTCATTCTCCAGCATATGTGCCCTGTATCCTTATATTTGGAATTGGTTTCACTTATATTATATGTTATATTAATTTTATATTTCAGAAGACATGCTGGTCAATGGCCCATAGGAAGTTGGGTCTTAAAACAGAAATCAGGGGATAGGGTGCCTGGGTGGCTCAGTGGGTTAAAGCCTCTGCCTTCGGCTCGGGTCATGATCTCAGGGTCCTGGGATCGAGCCCCACGTTGGGCTCTCTGCTCAGCGGGGAGCCTGCTTCCCTTCCTCTCTCTCTCTGCCTGCCTCTCTGCCTACTTGTGATCTCCGTCAAATAAATAAAATCTTAAAAAAAAAAAAAAGAAATCAGGGGAGATGTCAATTGATTTGGGGCATTTTGCACATTCATGAAAATGGTAACAAATTTTATTCCATGACTAACATTCTAAATTTTAGAGCAACTTCATAATCCTCAAATTATCTAGGTCAAGCCAGAGGAGGATGAGAATCTAGTGCCTGTCATGTTCTTATTTCATTCCTGGTTTCAGTACTTTGAGCTATTTTAAAACTCTGTCATCGACCCTCCTCTATGAACACAATAGTGAAATCCACTATGTCTTGACCTAAACCTCTGATGTCGAAGAAGAAGAGCTGTGGCTAGAAAGGGTCGCACCCAGGGTGCCTCCCCTCAGCAGCCTAACACTCGCTCGGTTCCACTGTTGGAGCAGTAGAAACCCAGTGGATGATACTTTTGTCCTGCTCAGATCTCCTTAATTCACCCACAAGGATACTTTTGGAACATATTGTCTGATGAAAGCAAGATGTAACCCAACCTTGAATCCCTTCTCCCTACACTTCCCTGTGTCCAAGACCTAAGACCTCTGGAAACCCTCCCAGAGGACAGAACTTCCTTCCCAGTACCTGGATGTAATCCATGGTATAGGGCTGGCCACAGCTCTGCCACTTGGCTTTAATACTAACCTCATCCAATTTCTCCTCACTGGTTCCACAAGGGCAAGGGCATCATGGGGGCCATCCTGTAGAGCTCACCCTCAGACCTTTGACATTTTTCTTATACAGAGTAGTTTCAGGAAATATTTGCTCAAAGAATGATTTATCTGGTGAATACAAAACCAGCCAAGGGAACTTGTGATTACCAAGATTAATTTTTGTAATTAAAATTTTTTTCTATGATGCACCAGTATTATTTTTGTAATCAGCAAAATAATAAAGACTTTATAAATTCGAGAACATGCATTGTAAGTTCTAGTCCCTCTGGTCCAAATTACTTCACATTTCAAAATCTGTGGACTCTCAGTTAATGTTCATAATCTCATTCAAGGTGGAACCAAAAAAAATCAAGGCAAGACCCTTCGTTTTTAGGTATGTCAGACCTGGAAACAGAAACCTACCTACTGGTGGTAGTTTAAGTGTCAGATAAAACCAAATAAAACTCTATATTTCTATGTTAGGGACTCTGAAACAGATCAGTTGCTAAGGGAGGCAGGAGGGTTTTTAAATAGTAAACAGCTCAGTTTAACTGTAAATTATTATTTAAAATTATCATTTACAGGATAAGCCCTACATCAGATGGGAAGAATTGGGGATGACCTCTCTAGGAGGAAAGAAACCATTTTAAAGACAAAGATAAAAGCAGGTGACCATCCGGGAAGGCTGGGGAAGTCAGATAGAGGGTCAATCTGTCTCCAGACAAAGAAAGGTGGCTGTCTCTTTCTTCATGAAGAATTTTTCTAATTGTACTGTGAGGAAGGACCAACTAGGAAAAGAAAGACAGGAACAGTGAAGATACAGTCATCAGAAAAAAAAAAAAGCAGAACCAAAATGGGTGAATTAATTCTATTAACTCAGGGCTTTCTGGACATCTGAATGCCACAGTCACGATTCTTATACTATCTTTTACCGCATGTGTTATTATATACTTACTGTGTCTCCTTCAATTGTCTCTAAGATGAATTGTTAAAAATAATTTAACCTTGTCTAAGGAATCATATAAAAACCGAGAAACCCATAAAAACCATGGGTCTGAAATGCATAATTTTAACGTGTAGGTATAAATACATATGCCCTTTTAGTGTTCTGCTATGTACCTGCTAAAGCTATCTCACATACCTACAGAGGAATGAGTACCATGTTGGAAACATGGCTGCCATTGAGCCCTAGGTGCAGTGTGGGGGCAGTTCAAGACTTTTCTCTACAGCAGCACTTCTCAAAGTATACTTCTTGGGCTGCGGGGTAGTTTGGAAATATGGTTGCTCCCAAGAAGAGGCAAGGACTATGTTCCCTTGCATTTGGGAGGGCTTGTGACTACTTCAACCAATAGAGTGACACTATGTGACTTTTCACGCTGAGTCATAAGGGGCCCTGGGGCTTCTGCTGTTCCCTGGATCTCACAGGCTCGCATAAGATGTTTGAGTCCCTCTGAGAGAGGCCACATGAAGGTGTTTAGGTTGACAGATGCGGGAACCCAGTCTCCCCGCCACCAATGTGCAGGCACACTGAGCCACTTGGCGGGTCACACCCCCATGGGCACCATATCCAACAGCTGCCTGAATTCTTGACCCACAAAATTGTGAGGTATAATAAAATTGTTGCTCTTTTTAAGCCATTTTGGGAGAGCTGTTTATGCACCCATGAATAACTAGAACTGACTACATGAGAATTACCAACGGAGCATATTCCTAAGCTCTAGGTAAGACTTACTGAATTTGAATCTGTTAATAGGGCCCAGGCATCTGAATTTTAACCCAGCTTCTTGGATGTCTCTGGTAGACACTAGAGTTTATTTCCCTTAGAGCTACTGATTAATTAATTCATTCATTCATTCATTCCACCAATGGTCTATCTATTCACTGTTTCTCTGAATCTGGCCATGTGCTGGGCACCAGGTATAATTATCATCTAGACAGTAACTAAGCAGTGATAACATTGTCCCTGCCCTCAGGGACACCAAGGGCCAAGTCAAGCACATTTCAGTTGAGCACTAGTTGAAAGAGAAGACTCAGAATCTTTTTCACTATGAGAAACTGAGGGACAAATCCTAGTTCAGAATTGTTATAATTGATCCAAGCCCTCTTAAACCTAATCCAAGACATCAGTAATTGGCACTGGCTAAGAAACTAGGTGCACTTGGGGCACCTGGGTGGCTCAGTCGGATAAATGTCTACCTTTAGCTCTGGCCATGATCCCAGGGTCCTAGGATCAGAGTCCAGGGATCAAGTCCCAAGTTGGGCTCTCTGCTCAGTGGGGAGTCTGCTTCTCCCTCTGATCTTCTCCCCTCTCCTGCTCTCTCTTTCTCACTCTCTCTCTCAAAAAAATAAATAAAATTTAAAAAGAAAGAAAGAAAGAAAGAAACTAGGTGCACTTAAAGAAATCCACTGACATTTCAGGAACAGTCATCTCCACAGCACCCTGGGGTCTTTGGGAGAAGTTTGGGGCTGCTGCCTGGGGCTTCTGTCCTCTCTTAGTATAAGGAAAGAACTGAGGACTCCAGGGCCAAGGCAGGTACCACCTCAGCCCCAGACCCAGATTTCGCCCTTAAAAATGACATTCATGTGTATTTTTCCCCCTAAGTAGAAAGTGATGATAGATGGTTCATGACAGAAAGTGGGAAAATATAGGAAAAAAAAACTTAAAACAAACAACACCTCACTCAGGGGTCTAACCACAGTCTAGCAGAACGTTAAGAGTTTGCTTGAGTCATGCACAGCTGGGTTTGAATCCTGGCTTCACAGAGCCTCCACAAGCCTTGGTTTTCTCATCTGAAATGATATTGCCCACCTTGTGAAGACTGAGTAAGAATAAACGTGTGTGTGTGTGTGTGTCTGTGTGTGTATGTGTGTTTATTTTTTCCTAACAGTCTGGAGTATTGTGGAATAGTCTTCTCTGGTCTTTTCTTCTGGGTACACCTGTATGTTATATTGTTGGTGGATCCTGATATAGCATCCCCACACATCCCCAGGTATTCTGGCTACTCTGCTAGAGGCAGGGATGGGTCCAGAGACATCCCCAGCGAAGAGAAAGCAGTGGTGGGGCAGGGGAGGTAAGAGTGGATGGCAAGGGGCCTGAATTTGGAAGATGACCCCCAGGGCCCCCCTTCAACACTTTTGCCTCTCTGTGAGGTTTAGAGCTCAGAGAACCTGATAGCCTCTGTGTGGCTTCTCCATCTTGGGTAGGGTTAGAATCATCTCACATGTGGTCATGATTTCATTATCATCCCCCTCCCCCCTCCCCCTCTTCTTCTTCTTCTTTTTCTTCTTCTTCTTCAATTTTATTTGACAGAGAGAGCACAAGCAGGCAGAGTAGCAGACAGAGGGAGAAGGAGAAGCAGGATCCACGCTGAGCAAGAAGCCCAACACAGGGCTCGACCCCAGGACCCTGGGATCGTGACCTGAGCCAAAGGCAGTTGCTTAACCAAGCCACCCAGGTGCCCCTCATGATTTCATTCTAAGCAGCTCCCAACCCTTCCCACCCATCACTCTCCCCTCCAAATTACTGTGTGGACCAGATTAGCCTTTTTCTTTTTCTTTTTTTTTTTTTAAGATTTTTTAAAAAAATTATTTATTTGACAGGGAGAGAGACACAAGCAGGGGGAGTTGGAGAGGGAGAAGCAGGCTTCCTGCTGAGTGGAGAGCCCAACGTGGGGCTCGATCCCAGGACCCTGGGATCATGACTCGAGAGGAAGGCAGATGCTTAACGACTAAGCCACCCAGATGCCCCCAGATTAGCCTTTTAAAATGACATACTGAGGCTATGCATGTTCTGCTCACGAAATCCTTCACTGGTTCCACAACCCCAGAAAATGATATGCAACCTCCTCAACCAGGGTTCTAAGACCTTCTATAACATGGTTGTCCTAACTGACTCAGCCATGTCTACAACTACTTCCCAACATAAACTCTTCACTCTAGTCCAGCCCATTCTCTTACTTTCCTTCTGGTCTCTGAATCTTTTCTTCCAGGAGGGCCTGAAGTTCTGCCTTCCAGGTCCCTATTCCTCCCCATCCATCTAGACTGGACACAAACCCCTCCTTCCACAAAGCCATCCTGCCTCTCCCAGCTCACATCAGCTCTTCTCCTTCTCTGCATACCACTTGCAGATCCTGTCCAAGCCTCACGTCTTGTCATATCATTAACTGTCTGCTTCACATAAAATACTAATATACAGAAACTTCCCTTTTCTTCTTTGGTATCCAACTTCCTACCACACCATCACAAGGAACCTAGGGCTGTGAATATAACAATGAACCAAAAAACACCCAGTGGATCCAAGAGTCAATCCAAAAAAGGAGAAAGAGAAAGAGGAAGTCAAAGAAGAGAAGTGGCAAGAGAAAAGAATTCTGCTTTTCTCTTGGATGCCTAGATATGCATCTTACTATCTCCCAGATTCATAGATTATTTGAATGGAAAAAGCCTTAAAAAACATTGGATCCAATGATATGATGCTGACTCACGACTTATTGAAAACCAGAAATAATATACTTGCCCCAGAAAGAGACAATCAAAAAGGATCAATACCATTTACTAGCTGTGTGACCTTCAGAGTGTCACGTAAACGCTGTTGTTCAGTTTCCCCATTTTTGAAGTGTGAATAATGTTAATACTTCCTTGAGGAGCTTTGGGAGTATTAAGTGAGAAAGTGAAAGATACCGGGATCATGCTGAAACATACTATGGGCTCAGTGGTTACTGGGGGAAAGCTTCCCACCTATCCTCCACCACTAGACCGTGCTTTGAAAAACACGGAAAGCAGTATTTCCTCAAATCTGGTCACCATCTATTAATGGGTTGTGAGATCAATTTAACAGGATATTACAAGCATATCTACATGTATCTCTTTCTATTTTAGGTCATGATATAAAATGTATTTCTCACTGCGGGTCAGAGTCAGTCAGTTGGAAAGGCACCAGGCTGAAGCCCTCTACAAATAAAAATGAAATGACCCATCAAGGCCACACGAAGAGTGCTTTTTTAACCAACAATTTCTTATCTTCCATCTTCTCTGGACTTTGGTTTTCCAAAGACCACAGTCTTGTTAATGTTTTCTTAATGTAACATAGACCACCAAGGCTACACTAATTAATACAGAATTCCCTTCTGTGGAGGCCTAAATTCTCTGTGCCTACGGTCAGGTCTAGTATGCATTTTTCTTCATTAGACAGAATGTCCCAAACACCCTGAGGTAAGAGGAGCACTCCTTGCTTGAAATCCCCTTCAGCCCTGGGGCGCCTGGGTGGCTCAGTGGGTTAGGGCCTCTGCCTTCGGCTCGGGTCGTGATCCTGGGGTCGTGGGATCGAGCCCCGCATCGGGCTCTCTGCTCAGCGGGGAGCCTGCTTCCTCCTATCTCTCTGCCTGCCTCTCCGCCTACTTGTGATCTCTCTCTCTCTCTCTGTCAAATAAATAAATAAAATCTAAAAAAAAAAAAAAAAAAGAAAGAAATCCCCTTCAGCCCTTAATGCTGCTTTGCCTTCTGCAGTGATTCCATCACCCACATTGTGGCAGAAAACAACTCGGGCTCAGAGGTCCTGGAGTGGCTGCAGGGACAGAATCTAAAAGCCAGCTCACAGCTAGAACTACTTGATGTCTCCTGGCTGATAGAATCCATGGCAGCAGGAAGACCAGTGGAGACGACAGGGAAACACCAGCTTGTAAGTGTTATGGTTGTGACTTTCTTTGCCTTTCACTTGAGGATTAGGAACATGGGCTGTAGGAATCAACAGACCTGGGTTAGATCCAGGTTTTCTGCTTACTCCCAGTGTGACCTCGGGAAAGTGACTCAGCTATTCTGAGCTTCCTTTTCCTCCTCTACAATATAAGATAGCAATAGGCCCTGCCTGACAAGATGGTTATGAGAACTAGAGTGACATAAGGCAAAGCGCTTACCACAGAGCCTGATCTACAGCACCCAATAAATGGTAGCTAGTTTTATGAACAAGACTATACACAAATATTTCAAAATGTGGAAGCCTTGATGTTCTGGTAGCCAGAAGAGCAGAGGACACCTGTTTTTGTTTGTTTGTTTGTTTGTTTGTTTTTCTTATATGGTCATTCATAAGGAAAAAAATAAGGAAAGTTGGACCCTTAATTCCAAGTCCTTCACTATTCATGTTAGAACCATCTGGAAGGTTCAGACCATGACTATTTAAGTTCATGGAAAAGGAAAATGGTACTTAATTGATAGTTCTTTTTCATGTTTATTTTTCTTGATGTAAAATATTACATGGTAACAATAGCAAATCTGAATATTAGAGATGCGCATACCATAAACTTTGACTCTCCAATAATTTTATCATCTCTCCAGAGACAATTGCCATCAAACTGCTGCCAATTTTTTTCTTCATAATATCTATTATTATTACTATCAATTGTTATTAAAAATGGACGCTTATGCATTTGTTTAGGTGAAAAGAGACTATTCAGCTAGTCCCAACCCAGAGCTCCAGAAGACTCCACCACTTGTTATAAAAAAGATCTCTCAATACGCATGTCAGAGAAGAACCACTTTAAACAACTGTAACCAAATCTTCACGGTAAGGGGCTTTACAACATCCAGGGCAAATGAAGGGCATGCAGCTTCTTTCCACAGATTTACAAATCCAATAATGAAATCTTCTGAAAAATTTAGGAATGTTTTCCCCACACTCACTTAGCCCCTTTGCCTGATCTCTGACTCCTCTTTTTGTCAAAAATGGATCTACTTCTGTCCTAGAAATGGACAAATACATTTGGAAATATATGTATATTTTTTAGAGAGGGTTTTAAGTTACTATTTATTGAGAATTGACACTTTGGGGCACAACAGTTGTCAAAGACAAGTATTTGGAAAAACCGAATACTGTAATTAGTCCAAAACATAGTCAGAGCAAGTTCCAAAGAAACAACAATAAAGCATAAACAGCCCTTCCTGGGCAGCCAAACACTGAGAGACAGCAGATCTGGATTCTCACCTTTCTGATCTTGGGCAAGTCACTTCTCTCTGAGCCATATCCATTCAACTATAAATCAGCTAGATTCTCTCTAAAGCCCCACCCAGCCCTGAAGTTTGGCAATTGTGTTTCAAATGACCCTAACAAGCCCACAGCTGTTTGTCTCCCAGCCTAGAGAAAGTAGTCAGGTGGTTAAAACATGCAGTTAGTCTATCAAATACAAAATTCTCATGTCTAGACTTCTGGCCCCACCTGTACAAGGAAGACCAGGGAACAGCAGTACTGGGCGTGGGAGCAGGATGCCACACAGCTACAGCTACTGAAATGCAAATGCGCCTTACTATAGACAACCTGCCCTGGGTCTGTGGCACTCTGATCACACCCCTTCGTTCATTCAATATGCCCATGGTAGGTGAGGACTGTGTTTTACATACAAGCTAAGAGATGAAAGTGCCCAGTGATAAAGGCAGAATCCTGGCCACAGGCTGGTGGGGAAGTCTCCAGGGAAAGAGGGCAGCATCTTGCTGAGTAATGACTAGTAGGATGCAGTGAGCATGAGATCGGGCTTTGGTTAAATCATTCCTGAATACCTAATTACCTAATGGCAGTGAACTCAAAGCTTCCTTAGGAAGTGCTCTGTGAGCTTTTTTTTTTTTTTTTCAGCTGTCTTTTCAATTCAACTCCCTTCATTAAAAGGTAGGGGTGCAAAGATATGGGAGAGCCAATCTCACCCTTCAGGAGGTATTTCAACACTCAAGAAGAGCAAGAGGCCTTTGCAGGTGACTGCTAGCTAGTTCAGGGGCCGGGAACAGATGGTGGTTTGCTTACCTGGTTTCATTCTTCAGGATGCCTTTGAGGTACTGGCTGAAAACTACGAGTTCAGAGAAAATGAAGTCTTCTGCCTGGCATTTATGAGAGCAGCTTCCGTACTTAAATCCCTGCCATTCACAATCATCAGTATGAAGGACACGGAAGGAATTCCCTGCCTGGAGGACAAAGTGAAGTGTGTCATAGAGGTAAGGGTGAAATGTGATTTGTCCTATTTCCTAATATGTAGGGAAGAGGGGGAAGTAAATGCAGTTAATAGATTTTCCTGTCAACTATGTAGATGTGGGATGGACGGACGGATAGATGGATGGATAGATAGAAAGACAGAGAGAGAGATGGACAGATAGACTCCATACTCCAGTATTCTCACAGCTGGGGGTACATGGGACAAAGCTAGTGGAAACAGAACTCTCCCATACTATCATTGATCACGGTAGAACACTCAAGTGTCCTAAAAGCTTGACAGCAGGGGATGGTCCGTCTTCAAACACAGGCTGTGGGAAGGACCTCAGTTTCTCTTACGGGATGCTGCCCTCCAGAATGGTGGTGGGAGTGACCAGGCAGTTTACCTGATTCTGCATCTCTCCCTGTGTGTTCCAACAAGAGAGCCCGGAATGGGGGATTATTTATGTAATAATAATGTTTAAGGATTCCCTAGCAAAGTTGGCCATCCATGAGTTAAGTTTCAATAAAGTTAAGTGCAAGGTAAAGTATTCAAGGAAAATCATCTCAATTCTGTTTAGAGCTAGATGTCCTAAGAGCCTGAACTTGGATTGGTTTTTCAATGGTTCCAAAATTAACCTGCTCAGGTGAGAAGTCCTTTTGTCTCAGCTAGTTCATAGTCATTGAAGAGAAAATTATCACAGACATTTAGGCACACTATTGGTGAAAATTTTGGTTTGGTTTCTGTGGAGTTGGACTTAGACCCTTCTGTGCCTTCATCCCTGACAACTATAAAGGAGTACTCGGAATGAGCTGAGATTTCTAAACTTACAGGAAGTCTCTTATTTTGTCTAGATTGGCTAGGGAAACATTCTGAGGGAACAGGCATACATTTCATGAACAATCAAGCTACTAGATCTGGGAATTTGAGAGCCCTAGACTCTGATTTTTCACCATCACTACTGTAAAATATTTTTCAACTGTCCATGCAGGAAATTATTGAAGATGGAGAAAGTTCTGAAGTTAAAGCTGTGTTAAATGATGAACGATATCAGTCCTTCAAAGTAAGTAATTTTAGATGTATTTATTGAAAATGTTTTTTCAGGGCACCTGGGTGGCTCAGTGGGTTAAAGCCTCTGCCTTCGGCTCGGGTCATGATCTCAGGGTCCTGGGAATCCAGCCCTGCGCCAGGCTCTCTGCTCAGCTGGGAGCCTGCTTCCTCCTCTCTCTCTGCCTACTTGTGATCTCTGTCTGTCAAATAAATAAATAAAATCTTTAAAAAAAAAAAAAAGAAAATGTTTTTTCAGTTAATCCTATTACTTATTCTAAGTGGTCGTATCAGCTTGGGTTACCATGACAAAATGCCACAGACTGGGTGGATTAAACAACAAATATTACTTTTCTTAGAGTCTGGAGCCTGGAAGCCTGAGAGCGAGGGCCAGCATGGTCAGGTTCGGGTTAGGGCTCTCTTCCTGGCTTGCAGATGGCCACCTTCTCAACATGCCCTCACAAGACACACATGGAGGGGAAGTCCCATGGGGCCTCTTTTTTGGGGAAAAAAAAATTACTTATTCATTTATTTGAGAGAGAGACACACAGCAATAGAGGGAACACAAGCAGGAGGAATGGGAGAGAGAGAAGCAGGCTCTGGCTGAGCAGGCAGCCTGATGTGGACCTTGATCCCAGGACCATGGGATCATGACCTGAGCTGAAGGCAGATGCTTAGCCACTAAGCCACCCAAGCACCCTTGTGGTCTCTCTTCTTATTAAGGCACTAGTCCCCTCATGAGGGCCCTACTGTCATGACCTCATCTAAACCTAATCACCTCCCTAAGGCCTGATCTCCAAATACCACCACCAGAGCATTAGGGCTTCAACTAATGGATGGAGGGGGACACAATCAGTCCAAATTGTGGTCTAGGAAGCAGATGCCCAGATAAATACGGGTGTATGAGCTTACTGCTATGCTGAGGTACAAATTATCTTCCAGCATCTGTCACTCATGGGTACAAATATCATGGGGACACTGGGACCATGGGACAAAACAAACCTGCTGGTAAAGAGCAAACCTGTGTCAGAAGCTCCTCACTGCATCCTGCTCTCCCCTGAAGCAGGACCTATTACCCCCCAGTGTGCCCCATCCTGGAGGTGCAGGTGACAGAGATTTCTGCCCAGCCCTTCGGTTCTGGGGTGAGGCATAGGCCTAAAGGTGTTTATAGGCAGGAGCCAAGGCTTAGAGTATAGGCAGCTTGGATTCAAGTTTGGGCTATCAGCTGGGCGATGGTCAGGAATGCATACAACCTACATGAGAATCCCTCTTAAAATAAGCAGAGCATGAGTGTGTGTAAGGGACCCTGGGCCAAGAGAAGTGCCCGACAGAGGAAGCTGCTGTCACTCATGGACGGCACAGGCAAGCGACCATCAGAGTACACAGAAGCCTGGGCAGGTGCCAGGCCCCGCCTCCTCACTTCTGTTCCCTTTCATAACACGTGTCAGGAGAAGACCCTCCTGAAACCTAAAGCTCTGTCCAAAGTTACCATCACCCACCTGCTTGTCATATTCAGGAGAAACTGGGTCAGAAATTTCCTCATGTGCTTTCCTAATCCCTTGACCTTGAAAAGTGTTGCTTCATTGTCATAGTGATCATTTCAGAAACTAAAGGCATGCCTTTCCCTCTGTTTCAGCTCTTTACTTCTGTGTTTGGAGTGGGACTGAAGACTTCTGAGAAATGGTTCAGAATGGGTTACAGAACTCTGAATAAAATAAAGCTGGACAAAACCCTGAAATTCACGCCAATGCAGAAAGCAGGTAAACTTTCCTGCCTACAGATCTCCTGCTGTGGTCAGGGGCTCATCAGGTGGTGGTAGAGCTAAGTCAGCTGAACTTCAACTCCAACCTTGGTAACGTGGGTCACTTGTTTGCTCTCTTTTTTTGTACTTGGTTAAAAGCACAAGCTTTTGGAATCAGACAGACTGGATCCAAATCCTGGCTCCAACACTGGGCATGATCTTGAGCAAGCTTATTTAAGTTTCTAAGCCTAAGCTACCGTGTCTATAAAAGGGGGGTAACATTGCTAGTTAATGGGGAATAAATCAGATCATGCTGGCAAAGTCCTTAGCACCAGTCCTGGCACAGGGCATAGACTCTCTACAAGAGAGCTCCTGTCATTTCTGCATCCAGGCATCACACCGGATTGCCCTGTTGATCTGGTTCATACTGAACTGGCTCTAGATGTTTGGTCCTGGCTGTCTCCCTTGGGGGAAAGGTGTGGGAGCGGAGTCAAGGGCAGAAAATGGACGTAAAGATTGAGGAGTAAAAAATATTTGAGCAAACCAAGAGTCATTGCTGGCACAAATGTGGATCTGTTTTAGAAACCACAAGACACCAGTAAATAGAAGGGAAAGGGTGCAAATCTAGACAGATGGTTGATCTAACCGCTCAGGACCCACCAGCTTGAGAAGACAAGACTATGGTGAGATAGCTGAAGGCTGGCAGGACTTCCTACAGGTTGAAGGTGGTGGCTTGGGTGTTTCCATTTATGGAAGGCTGTGGTATACATTTTAATGAAGAAATGCAAATAAAGGGCCAAAAAGATGTATGTGTTTTAAACATTTACTTTCAACATGTAATAGAAATACAATAAAACTGCAATTGGAGAGAGCAAGCCACATCCAGCAGTGTTGAGAACAGCCATCCTGTGGTATATTACATCCCTGGTACTTATTTCTCTTGTAACTAGAAGTTCGTACTTTTTTGACCACCTTCTTGCAATTCCTCCACCACTCACCCTTGCCTCCGATAACCACAATTCTGATTTCTCTCCTACGAGTTTTTGGTTTTAGATTTCACACTTTAGTGAGATTATAGAATATCTGTCTTTCTCTTGACTTATTTCACTTAACATTATGTCCTCAAGGTACATCCATGTAGTTGCAAATGGCAGGATTTCCTCACTTCAGTGGTTGAATAATATCCATACAAACACACACACCCCACAACTCCTTTATCCATCCACTGTTGGATATTTAGTTTGTTTCCTAAGACAGCAGTCTTAGTTATTGTGAATAACACTGCTGTGAACACGGCGCTGCATGAATCCCTTTGACATAGCATTTTCATTTCCTTCAGTTGTAGTCCCAGAGGCAGGATTGCTGGATCACATACTCATTCTATTTTTAATTTTTGGAGGAAGCTCCCTCCACGGGTCTGTGGGAATAACCAAATCATTATCACAACTGTGTCTGAACTTCCATCCACCACTTTCCAAGTCCGAATCTTCCCCTCCTAAATCTATATGCATTATCTTTCAAGATTCATAGGAGACAGTTTATTGGTCAAGAAGGCTGGTTCTTCAATAAGAAGTCCTCTTTGAACAGCTTGCTTTCCAGATGGATATGAAATATAGGCTCTTTCTTCGTCAGGCAATTTTAAGTCTCTTTCTTACAAGTCAGAAAGCAGAGTCATTATTACCATGAAAAATTCACAACCACTAGCATAGAGAACACACTCATCTCTGGGGAAAGAGTTTGGTGATGCCTCTGGTCATGTTTGCTCTATCTGGGGGCAGAATCCCCTCCCACAGAGGGCTGGTCATGTCATGTGTCACTCTCTCCATTGACCTGTTCAATGGTCCCTCAGGATTCCTCTATTATGAAGACCTCGTCAGCTGCGTGACCAGGGCAGAAGCAGAGGCAGTTTGCATGCTGGTTAAAGAGGCCGTCTGGGCATTTCTGCCTGAAGCCTTCGTCACCATGACAGGAGGATTCCGGAGGTAGAGAATGAGAGCTCCTTTTGCCTCTCCTGCTCTAACACCTTCAGTGGCTCCCTATATTCAGAAGTTCAGGCTTCTGAGCATGACACAAAGGCCTTTGGTGATCTGGTACCGTCTCATCTGTGGTCTCATCTTTTGTACCTCACGTTTCCACCCCAGAAACCCCAAATGCCTTGTCTTTGCACACACAGAGCTGTTTCATGCCTCTATGACTTGCTCGTCAGTCCCTTCTGCTTGGACTAGTTTTCCTCAAATTGTCACCTGGCCGACTTCTCCTCATCTTTTAAGACTCAATTCAGATACTACCTCCTCCTCCAGGCTCGGCCAGACAGACTACCTCAAGGCTACCTGCCAAGTCATCCGTTTGTATACATCCTTTCCCTCACTTAGTTTGTAGATGTTAGTGCTCTGTGAGAATCAGGAGCCTGGCATAAAACAGGTACTCAAGAAATATTGGCCAAATCAATGAGTAGAATGAACAAACTCTTCACAGAAATGTGTTCCTCGTTGGATGTTGGAGATTCCTTGCCTCCCACCCCTCCACTCCTCCAGCTCTCCCTGTGGCCCTCTTACCTGCTTGCTTTTGGCCAAATCTGAAGTGAGGGAGCAAGTGGGAGAGGAAGATCAAATCTAAGAAAATGCCTTCAGTCAATGCCCTAATTCCGAGAGCCCTCTCTTGTATCATAGTTCTTGGTTTGCTTGTCGCCATTCTTGTCTCTGTATGGACATGTGGGGGTGAGTGCAGAAGAAATAATTTCCTTTGTTATTTTTTTACCCATGCATATGTAATCACATACGTACTATGTGTGATTTTTTTTCTGTCATAAAGTTATTCTACGAAGAGTAGAAGTTGTACAACAAGGATATTTTTAAAAAATTTATCATGAGCATTTTGTGATGCTCAAACCTTGAGCAGAGGACATAGAAACAAAGGTGACTTTTAAAAATTGGGAGCTAAAAAACTAATCCATTTCGATTTTATACTTTTTTTTGTTCAGAGGTAAGAAGATTGGGCATGATGTAGATTTTTTAATTACCAGCCCCGGGTCAACAGATGAAGACGAGGAACAACTTTTACCGAAAGTGATAAACTTATGGGAAAGGAAGGTAAGAAGAAGGATCAAAAGTAGATGTTTGGACACTCAAGCAGTCCATTAATACCACTGAATTTTGCATACTGTTTACCTCATAATTTTGTAATAACTATCTGATTGTCAATGATTTGCAACAGCTTACACAATGTCACATGACACCCAATGAAACTTACCCGCCTGGGGTCCTTAGAGTCCATGTTGTGAATATCAATCTTGCATATACACACTTGTCCTGTTTCCAACGGGGCCAAGGGCGTGTATGTCTGTGTTGGATGTTCAGGAGCATTACATCTCCGAAACAAATGGAGAGTATGTACAGACCTGGGAGATATGAGATGGGCAGCCCAGTTTAGGCGTCAGGCAGGACTGCTAGGACTGGGATAGAATCAGCCAGGAGGTGTCGCTGGTGCCTGGAACTCTCTTCTGTTCAACAACCACCTTGACTTTGTCCTGAGATGGGAAAAAGGAAACTCATGAAGACAAGATGAGCTCAGAAGCACCGACCCACTAAGGAGATGAGAGACTCACTAAGGAGACTTCTCCTAGGCTACCTACCAGCAGAGGAGGTGAAGGATGGGCAGCAGGGAGAGCCCCCTGCAGGGCCCTGACTGGTGCCCCACTCCAGTGAGAACTCTACTTCCCAAAGAGACCAGAGGGCTCCACCCCAGGGACCTACAGGACTGGTGGGCTGACAAGCCTGGGGCTGGTGTTTTTCTGGCCCAGCTGCATCCTTCCTGAGCAAGCTGGCCCCTGCTGGGTGTGGGCCATGCTCCCTGATAGGGCAGAAAGAGAGAAACCTCAGATCAAGTGAAAATAAGAGCCAGAAACACAACACCCTGGAACCAGGAGCACAAAAAGGGAGGACCCAACATGGGAACCAGATCCAAATTCATCTGTAAGGCCATCCCCAGCCCACTCTGTCCTTCTCAGAAGAGTGGATCCAGGGACCCTGAGAGTGATCCTTACCGGCCAAACCAGGAGAAGGCAGCATGAGGAAGAGTCAGCCCCACCTACATGGGCCCCTCTGCTCTACTTGAGCAGGAAAGGTGGGACTCTCTCATGGATAGTACACTAAGTACCCTGCATAGACAGTGCACTAAGGCCCTGGGTGGGGACTGCAAGGCCAGGGTTCCCTGTGAGGACCTATTCAGCCTTGGTTTTTATTTATTTATTTTTTTAAGATTTTATTTATTTATTTGACAGACAGAGATCACAAGCAGGCAGAGAGGCAGGCAGAGAGAGAGGAGGAAGCAGGCTCCCTGCCAAGCAGAGAACCCGATGCCAGGCTAGATCCCAGGACCCTGGGATCATGACCTGAGCTGAAGGCAGAGGCTTTAACCCACTGAGCCACCCAGGCGCCCCTCAGCCTCAGTTTTTAGACACCACGCTCCCCATGCCCTAAGGCTGTCCCGGACTAAGACAGGGATGGAGGAATGGGGACATGGGGACAAGGAGCCTTCCTTCCTCTCGTCTTTCCTCCGTTTGAGGCAGTCATATGTCTGCCCTCCAAGCAAAGAGATGGGCCAGCGGGTGGAGGCCAACATTAAGCCTGTGGGTTTTATTTAGTACGTTCAAAGGACAACCCTGCCGTTTACTGGCTCCATGACCTGGGGCGCTTTGCTTAACCATTCCTCATCTACGAAACAGGGATATCAAGGCTCTGTCATTTCATTAACCGGGAGGATTAACGGAGAATCAGATAAAGCGCTTGACACAGTGACTAGTAAGGGCGAACGCCTACTAAACACAGGCTGTCGGCGTAATCACGCCTGCGCAATTGTCCCTTGCGTTCTGCTGAGAGCCAGGCCCGGCGCCAGGTGAGGGGACCCGGAAGTGAGCGGGCGCGGCCGCTTTTCCCTCGCGGACAAACAGGCCTCTGGAAGCAGACCCTGAGGGCCAGCTGGGTGTCCCAGGTCTGCCCGCATCCCCGCAGCCTGGGACCTGTCCCTCCCACCCCGGCTGGGAACTCTGCGTGCATATCTTCCACCTCAACCTCGCTCCTCACTCCACGGACGTTCTTACCCCAACTCGCATTTTTCAGATTATCCGGGTAATCGCCCACGCAGGCAAACGCATGCGCATACTCACACAGCACGCACGCGTTATGTTAAGTTACGTCACGTTACATTACGTTACGTTACCTGACTGTGAAGAACAGCCTGGCAGGGCTGGTCGGAGCCGCCTGTCAGCTGACTCTGAATGCGAACCTTCTAGAAGACCCCTGGGTCAGTGCACGGAGAGGGAGGAAAAGGAGCTTGGAGCACTGTTCTGTGGTGGGGGTCCCCACGGCCAAGGCTCCTTCAGCTTGAATTCTCCCTGGCCAGCACAGCTCAGCCCAAGGAGGGGAGGACTGCTGGAGGGAGGGGCGGGGGTGGGCCCTGGTGGGTGGGACCTTGGTCAGGGCTGCTCACTCCTCTGTTGGTCTCTGTCCCTGGAAGGCTGAGAGATTCAAAGTATTTACACTCTTTAGGGAAAAGAATATATTCACTCCTGCTGAGAAACAGATTTCGAATAGGGGATGTAGAGTCTTCTGAGAAGGGGTTGCAGGGAATTAGAACACACGGGCGGATGGATCCTGGCCGTCAAATAAGGCGGTGGCCTCACCCTCTAGCCTCGCAATCCTCCCTGGCCTGCTGTCGAACCTGATACTAAACTTGGGGCCACGGGGACTCCCTCTTTGTGAGAAGCGGAGGGAGCCTCCGGAGCTGAGCGCTCCTCTCCTACAGTACCCCAGGGAGGGAGGGAGGAAGGAACAGGGGAAGGCCTCGCTCTCCTTCTTTGTCAGGAGTCACTTAGTTTCCAGTAGGAAGAAAAGAACATGCTGGTAGGAAATGTTCCCATCTACAGCCAGAGCCTGGAACTTCAAAGGAATTTTCAAAGAAGGAAAGAAGTTACCGAAGGGGAAATGGGGGGGCAACAAGGAAAGAAACAGTAGAACATAGAGCCCCCAAACAGCTCAGACTAGAGAGTAGGAAGCAACATCAGGGGATGTGTGGGGTGTGTGTGTGTGTGTGTGTGTGTGTGTGTTTGACAACGGTGCCCTGCAGCAGACGCAGAAGGAAGTGCCTAAATAAGCAGACAGCAACATTTTATTCCAGGCATGCCTTCCCAAATGCCTTGCAAGATTCAAAGCAAGCCCCTCCCAAGGATGGCCCATTGTCTAGGACCAGCCAGTGTGGCAGAAGGGCAAACACATTTTACAATTATTAGAAAGCCAGTTTTGTGGATTTTGGCGGGAGGTGGGTATTTTTGCAAATTTGACTTTAAAGAAAGACTTGTGAATATTTTAATAGCTCACTCTTCAAATGTACATAATTCAAATTTACAAGCAAGGCTGCTATAATGTACTAATTTATGTAAGTTTCATTAAAAAGCAGAATTGTGTTTTCCTGAGCTGGTGATTAGATCACCCTAGGGCCACATTTGCCACCTTCCCCAGAGGGTCTCCAGGACATGAGTGCTTCCCTCTCAGTCCCCTCCAAACGCTGTGTTCTTACTAATAGCGTTCCTGGGGGAGCCAATGAAGGGCTAGAGATCCCTCTTTTGAGGTCAGAAAAATGATCCCCTTCAACGTTTGGCTGAACCAAAACAATGTCTCTTGGAGGGCTGCAGAAGAAATGCAAAGCATTCCTTATAACAAAATGAACGGAACCAGTAGTGCTCAAACTGTGGTCCCTGGACTAGCAGCATCCTGGGAACCTGTTAGAGATGCAGAGTCTCGCCCTCCCTCCTTCCCTCCACTGAATGACTCTGGGCATAGGGCCCTACAAACCCTGCTGTGACAAACTTTCCAAATGCTTCTGATGATAAAATTCGAGAACATCTGACCTAAGGACAACAAATCACATACCCTAATAGCTATGATTGAATTCTTTCAAGGTTATTTGGTTTTTTAGTTGACACTCAGATTTAGCATTTATTACTGCCATCTCCCTGCCTATCCACCGAGCAGACAAATTGGGGCATCGCTGGGCACATCTTAGAATCACTTTTTATCTTTCTGACTCAGGAGCACTAGGTGAAATAACCATCACTAACATTATGCCACTCTCAAGGCGGACAGAGTGACAGTCTTTGTCCTCAAAGGGATAAGGCAAGTTTCTGAGCACTGACTTGTAATTCAGAAGTAAAGAGAGGGGTTCTCTGGAGCTTTGGCCTAATTGCTAAATTCCTCTGCAGCAGAGAGAGGATAATACATCCACTTCCTGGCTTCCTCTCCCAGTGTGGTCGAGTGGACTCACACAGCAAGGACAAAACATGGCCACGTTCTGCTCAAATCTGTGAAGCTTCTGTTGAGAGCATTCATTAAGAGCTCAGTATAAAACGGCAGACCCTGTCCACTGGGGAGTCTTCCTGATGTCTTTCTGTTTGTTTTCAGGGATTACTTTTATACTGTGACCTTGTGGAGTCGACATTTGAAAAATTAAAGTTGCCTAGCAGGAAGGTGGATGCTTTAGATCATTTTCAAAAATGCTTTCTGATTTTAAAATTGCACCATCAGAGAGTGGACAGTGGCAAGTGCAGCCAGCAGGAGGGGAAGACCTGGAAGGCCATCCGAGTGGACCTGGTCATGTGCCCCTACGAGCGCCGTGCCTTTGCCCTGCTGGGCTGGACTGGCTCACGGGTAAGTGCTATATGGGTCCAAAAGACACAGGCTGGGTCTGCTGGGGCTCAGGAGAGAGACAGCGGCAGTGGAAGCAGGGTAACCGGGAGGAGTGCCCAGAAACCTCCAGAACTGGGCATTCTACCTGCATGCAGTCAAGTGAGACTAATTAATTTAGAACAGTGTGGCCCTGGGCTGGCAGCTGCTCACCTGGGAGCAGGTGAGATGTGTAAATCCCCCCCATCTCCCACCCCTCACCCCCCACCCCACCATCCCACCATCCCTCCCCGATCTCCTGAATCAGAAACTTTGGGGATGGTGCCCAGGAATCTGTTTGAAAAAAGCCCTGCACATATTTCATATTTCTGATGTAGCTAGAGTGTGAGGACCAATGCAGAGAAAGCAGCAAGGTGGCTGAGCACACAGGTTTGGCTTCTCCCAGAGCTGGTCATGAGGCACTGCTCTCCCTCCTACCAGCTGGGGGATCTCTAATAAGTTCCCTGTGTCCTTGAAGACTTGGTTTTTCCATCAGGTCCTAGGGACCTCAGCTACCTCCTACTGAGGGGCTGCAGGGATGGGTGAGATGAAGCTGGCAAAGCCCTCAGTACCACGCAGGCCACGTGGTTGGTGCTGGCCAAGGGGCAGCTCTCACTCCCACCATGTTATATTCACAACAACGGTAACCCTGATTTGATTCTCATCAGCTTGAGCTCCCCCCTCTGATGTAAGCACCCCTCCCTTCTATCAGTGTCCCAGGGTAGCCACCTATGACTTTGAGTGACATGAGCCTTTAGAGGGTTTTATGTAGATGAATGACATAACACAGATTAATTGTCCTCAACCTTGAGTTAAGTGCCCAGTGCCTTTGCATGAGCTGCAATCTTGGCCCTAGAATTTCTTACTCTCACCAAAAATATTGGCTGACATTTTTCATTCATGAAAGCTGGAAAAACTGATGGAACAATATATCATAAATGCAGCTTGTTGACCTGAATCTTTGGGAACGCAGAGTCTGTTGAAAAAAGGAAGAGTTCCAAAAGGAAGTCCAAGGTTATACAAGGTCAGGCCACTCAGGAATCACTGGCAGAAGTGGTTTCCTCTTGTCCATTTTGCTTTAAGATGGGTGTATTTCCAGCACATTCTAGTCTCTTCTCTCAGAGTCCTTGAAATTACTGCTATTGGTTCTGCAGGTGTTGATAGAACACTAAGCTTTTCGCCAGGCCACTTTAAATGATTTAACCTCTTTAAGCCCCAATTGTGCCATCTCTGTGGTGAGTAACTGTGGTACCCACCTCCAATGTCACCATTTGGGTTAAATGAGAGGCTGCATGGGTTTAAATGTGGCATGTGCCCAGCATATGGTAGCTACTCATGTTATTATCTTTATGCCCTATTTATGCAGTCACTGAACATAGTGTGTTTTGTCTCCAGGTTGATACCTGTTGGTGGGCAACCAGAATTAGTTCTAGTCTAAAATTCTATAGGTGGGAAATTCAATTTCACCTTTTTACCCAAAGGTTTCAGGGCCTAGGAATTATTCTCCACACATTTCATCTATTCATCTCACCTCAATTTGGGGCCTACAAATGTGAATGGTGCCCTTGAGAGTTTTGCAGTGCACAACTTGCACAGCTGTATGCAGCAGCTCTAGATCCATCTCTGAAGTCTGTTGTGACCAATGACACAGCCAGCCTGAAACCATTACCCCTGCTCAATGTTCAGCCTTTCTTCATCTGAAACACAAGACATTGTCCTTGCCATGCCTGTTTCACAGGGTCATTGTGAGAAACTAAAGAGGCTTTAAAGCAAAAGGCAGAACTGTCTCAGGTAAAGTACCTGAGCTTTGGGATTCAGGAGTCTAGGTCCTAGCTCTGTCATTGGTTGTGTGGTCACAGGTAATGACTTAAGCTCTCTAGGAGTCCTTTCTTCATCTGAAAAACAGGCTAATAACAGCTCTAGCCTTACAGGATTGTAATGAACATTTAACGAGCAATGCCCTCATCTCAGCACAATTCTGAGTCCAACTGTGTACTTAAAACTGTTCCCTTTGAGGTACCTAAAGAGTCTTTCAGACTCTTGTAGAAGTTGTTAAATATTAACAGCAAAAGAGCACATCAGAAAATTAATATAAAGCAAGAAATCAGCCCAGTGCCTGGCATAAGGTAAACTCTCCATAAATATTGAGGAGGATATCATTGCCTGGTTTATAGCCATGGCCATCCTGACTGGTCCTCACCCAGTACAGCTGAGTGATCCTGTTATAAATCAGATCATGTTACTCCCCTGTCCAAAACCTTGCAGATGGGGCGCTTGGGTGGCTCAGTGGGTTAAAGCCTCTGCCTTCGGCTCAGGTCATGATCTCAGGGTCCTGGGATCGAGCCCCGCATCGGGCTCTCTGCTCAGCGGGGAGCCTGCCTCCTCCTCTCTCTCTGCCTGCCTCTCTGCCTACTTGTGATCTCTGTCTGTCAAATAAATAAATAAAATCTTTAAAAAAAAAAAAAAAAAACCTTGCAGAGACTCCCCATTTAATTCAGAGTAAACGTGGAAGGTCCTATAGTGGCTCGTAAGACCCTGCAGGATCCTCTCACGCCCTTAATGCCTCTGAACTCCTCTCCTACTGCTCTCAGGGGCCAGGCTCACTTTTCGCTAAGGCTGTGTTCTAGCTGTTTGTCTGCCTGGAGAGCTCTCCCCCCAGAGTCTACTTGGCTAACTCCTTCACGTTTTTCAATTCCTTGCTCAAAACCCCACCTTCTCAGTGAAGCCTGCCCTGTACACAGCACTTAGTTTTCAGCATATCCTATAATTTATTTATTCTGTTCTTGTGTCTTTTCTGTGTCCTCTGATCAAATCCAAGCTCCACCAGGGTAGACATGTTATGGTCTAAGCACAGAGAGCATACCTGGCACATAGCAGATGCTCACTAAATATGTGTTCAGTAAATATTATTCTCCAGATAAAAAACATTATTATCATTTCTTACAGCCTATGGGGAAATGTTCTGAGGTTTTAGCAGAGGAGTCCAGGAATACATCTGTCAGCACACATAACTGGGGAGCTGAGGACAGTCTCTCACTGTCTTCATTATCCGCATCCTCCCCAACACATTGTGAGCAGCCATTGCTCTAAATCCTGGGGGCGGCAGCAGGGGTGGGGCCATGAAGATAGTGTCCCAGGGCTGGGAGGAAGCTCAATGCCAAACAACACCGTCATATTTTCACAGACCAGCAGCTGCTGCATCCAGAATCTGCTTCATCCTGTTTGTCCACAGCCCTGGCTCCCCCTGTGGCACATTATCAAAGACTTCTGTTTGGAAAGTCTGTTTTCTTACACATGGGGTGGTGGTGGGGAAGGTCCCCACAGCAACGAGCTTTCCTAAAGTAGGAGATGGCTCCTCCCACTAGAGGGCGCCATTATCCCACGCTTTCCTTCTCTCACTGGGGAGGATCAGCATCTCTAGATCTGTGCTGCTCTCAGGTAAAACGACCTGAATGGCAACTGTCCTCTATCTTGGGCTTCAGCTTTCATTCCCTGCAGCCTTAGAGCCCACCCTTGACCATAGGACATGCTATTCTGGGACAAGTGGCTCAAACCATCAGTTTTACAGAATCTCATCTGAGAGACTGTTAGAGTGAGAGGGAACCTTACTCACTTCCTTCATCCTCCTGTTCAACAAATCAAGATCAGAGAAGCTGGGTGACTTGCCAAAAGATGCACAGCCAAATAGGGACAAAATCCAGGATGTAATTTGGGTCTTCTGACTCCTCATCCTCTCTTACAATAGTAATATTCCAAAACAAAACAAAAACAAAACTACTATTCATCCAGCATTTACTTGGGGCCAGCTGTTATCCTGGAGACAACCCTCCCAACGTTTATTTATTCATTCAACAAACATTTGCTGTACATCTTCTATGTGCCAGGCACTATTAGAGAAGAGAATATGGTCATGAACAAACCAGGCTCCTATTTTCAGGGAGCTTACATTCTGGTGTGGAGGTGCAAGCACAGAGCTCTGTCATCACAGAACCTTGCCCTCAGGGAGAAAATTGCTTTGAGAATGTTTAGTGGAGATAAATAGATATCTCAGTGTAGAGAGTTAGATATCTCTAAACACATAATATCGAAGGCATTCTAGACTCGATAGTCATTTATTTTAATTATATCTCATCCAGCAGTTTGAGAGAGACCTCCGACGCTATGCCACGCATGAGCGGAAGATGATCCTGGATAACCATGCGTTATATGACAAGACCAAGGTAGAGTTGTCTACCCAAGATGGGCTTCTTTGATCATCATCCCAATGGTTAGCTCTCTGAGCACTTTTTGTGAACTGATTTTAGTGCCCAGGTTCAATTTCCTTTGCCCTGAGTGTCCTGTTCTCCCAGATCACAGTTGAGGACAGCTAGAAGAATCCTGATGGGAGCATGCTCCCTACCTGGCCTGGAATGTACCTCAGGGGCTTTGGGCTCAAAAATGATGAGCTTGTTGGGCCCTCAGAACCAGTTCAGCAGTGAACATTAGTTGAGTTTGGTATATCTTTGTATCTTTAGTGAATAATTCCAAAGGAAACCAAGGATTCCCCCAAATCATAAATACCACTCAAGTACCCCTTAAGTGCAATGAGCAGTAGCATTTTAAGTGATCACGTAGGTCATTAATGAGAGTACTGCAAGAGAGAGAGAGCAACAGAGCTGCCCTGAGATGTAGACGAGCAGTCAGCTGGGCTCACTCACCAGCTATGGATCTCACTCGGTATGCTAGACGTACACTGGTCATGATCCAAATTCATGTCTCAGCAAAATGATAAATTACTCTATGAATTATGAAGAGTTAAATATTCATCTGTTAAATCTACATGCCAAAGTCTACTGTTTTTACAGTGGTCAAGGACACTAAACTAAGCTCTGAGGGGAATAAGACACAAAATAACTAGAAGTAATGATCTTGACACTCTAGGAGCTTACAGTCTAGCTGAGCTGTATTTAGTTAGAGCTATCTCAGTTAAAAGTCAGAAACCCACTCCAAGATGGCATAGCAAAAAAAGGGTGCTTGGCTTATATAATTGCAGCATCTGGGGGTAATACTGACTTCAGGTGTGGCTGCATCCAGCTGCTAATGCAGGTTTCCCTCAGTGTTGGTTTCATTCTCAGGCATGGTTTTCCCACGATTCCCATCCTTCCAGCTTGACAGAGAAGAACCTCTTTCCTAATAGTTCTGGCAAGAGTCCTAGTTGATATTCACTGGCCAGGCCTAGGCTGTGTGCCCAACCTTGAACCCTTTACTGTGGCTCTGATTGGTCAGGCTTGGATCATGTGGCCCTCCTTAGAGATGGAATTAGCTCCACACCTGATCCTCATGGACTGAGAGGAGGGAGTGGTGGTTTTCCAGAGAAAAGTCAGAGTGATGCTGTCAGATGAGAGGACTGTAGATTGGCAGGAAAGCCTCACATGTCAAGCATGTGAGTGGAGGCACATTCACATAACACAATTTAGGAATACTTACAAATGAACACATTCTAAAAGTCTAACATAACGGAATATATCTTACATGCCCTATGCTGTGCTATAGGCAAGAAGGAATGACGGAGAAGTGGTGCTTGGTCTAAAAGAGATCATGGGCTGGAAGCCTGGTGGGGTTTGGGGTGGGGCAGGTGAGGAAGGCCGGAGGGAGAACCCAACATATACAGGTATCCTATAATTGCTTCTCCTCATTACCTGGAGCAGCAGTGCCTCATTTTGGCTGCACATGAGAATTACCCAGAGCCTTTAAATAGACTGGTCATAGGACCTCTTCTGAGATTCTCATTTCACTGAACCGGGGTGTAGCTCAGGCTTCAGTGTTTTTTTAGAAGTCTCATCAGGTGGTTCTAGTGAACAACTGTGGTTAAGAACTACAGATCCATAGAAAAAGTACCAACTGCTTGTAACTAAATATGTAAAGTTGTCAAAATTTTACCTTAATCTATGAAATATCATATTTTGGGGTTAGAAAATATAAAAATTACAGAAGTAAGTTAAGATCTAAAGAAAAGAAGCCTGTTAAGATGACTTTTTATACTCAGAAGCGGGGAATCATGTTTTGGTAACAATTCATTCTGCCAAGACAATTTACAAGTAAAACTCACTATGTCAGCATCAAGATGTTTAAAAATATCTGAATGCACGTATTTCTTTTTATACTTTCAGAAAATATTTCTCAAAGCAGAAAGTGAAGAAGAAATTTTTGCACATCTGGGATTGGATTACATTGAACCATGGGAAAGAAATGCCTAGAAAAATTGTCAACTTTTTTTCAGCCTTTTTTTTAGGTTAAATAGATTATGCTTCATATTGTAGTAAAGATGCCTTAGAAAAATATGAGATTCTTTAAGCCTTATTGAAATACAGATTGCCTTTAGAAATAGTTTTGAAAACATGATAAGGCAGCACCTGGTAATGGGTTATGCTCTAGTAGGCCATTTGTATGACTGTGGCTTAGAATTCACAATGCATTTTTCCATAGAAATGATATTGAAATGGGTGGCTTATTTCCAGGGAAGCTCATCAAAGCCCACTTTGCCCACAGGGTAGCTGAGATACTGTATATTTGGAATAAAAACAGAAGGAAACAAGAGATGGTGGAGTCTTCTTTTCACTCAAATACCATAAAATATTCTAAACAAAAATGTAACAAAATGAAAGAATGAAGAGTTGAAGATTTACCTTGAGGAGAGAAACAGGTTTAATGAGAAGATCAGAGATTCTGGAAGGGGTTCTAGGTCCCTTCTGGAGCTTTTGGAGGATGGGGTCCTAAATCTAGACTCACTGCACTCAGGTCAAAGTCTGCTCCTCTGGTCACAGTGGAGCTGTGCTCTAGGTGTCCTAGCACAAGGCCACACACAGGATGTATTCCCACTGCCTTCACTCAGAAGTGCAATTTCCTAAATGCCAAAGGAATATTTTCCCTGTTTTCTGTTTCTGAGTCTCTCTCTGGATCTTAGTGGCCCTTTCTGTCTCAGGGAGATGCTCTTTCTTGATCTTTTCATCTTAGGACACCCAGGGTAAGGGAGGCAGCTTTGAAAGCACATGTTGATAGGTGGCAGTAATTCGGCGGGTTTGTAGAATGTGTACTTAGTTATTTGAAGAAGAGGGGACATGTTCATGAGCAATCAGAGGTCCTGAGTGAGAAGGAAATGCCTCCACAGCATATCAAAGCGGAGTTGGTGGATGGATCCTGAGACACTATGGACCCAAGTTCTTCCACTAGGAGACCCTGCTTGTGCACCAGCAATGGTCCTCCCTGCATGAGGGAACCAGGACTCCGGGAAGCCATGGTGAAGGCCTGACCTGAGCCAGCTACGGCTGTCCACAGACTTTCCTCAGATGGCAAGCAAATTGCTACTTAGCCCACCCCTCTGATCCTGTGTGCATCCACTCAGGAGTCTTCTTGCTCTTTTCCTGGAGAGTGCAGTGGAGGCTTTTCTCTCCACTCCCACAAGTGGATATAGCCTTCATTTCTAATAATCTCTTGGAACAACACTTGCCTTCACTCCACTGTGTTTACCCTCAAAAGACACACACACACACACACACACACACACACACACAGTCTATTGTAGAATCACCTTCCTTAAGTACCGTCTGATCACAGACACAAATGGGAGCAATGAATCGTCCAGCTATGTGCTACCCCTGTGGTCAGGGAACAGATGTCTCCACATGATTTCTACCTTGAGACATTCAGAAATAAGAAATTGCTTCCTCTCATACATCCCCTTTATGTTTTATTTATAACCCAACTTGCACCATACTAGCCCTGGCCATCCTTCCCATGGAAGCCAGGTGTGATGGGTTTCAGGGTTTTTTTTGTTTTTGTTTTTTGTTGTTGTTGTTGTTGTTCTTTTTTTTTGAGAAAAGAGATGTGGAAAAAAGATGATAAGGCAAGACACACAGAAATCAAACCCTTTTCCCAAAATCATAAAGGAAAGCATAGGTCAAGACTAAAATCCACAGGGTCCTTCTGGACCTCACTTGGTGATTCACTGCTTATTAAACAACAAGATCTGAGTGTTGGAATGAACCCTTAGCTCTGTCACCTACAGAGACAAACCAACCCAAAAGTTTTCCAGATCTTCAAAGGAAATTTGGGTTGGTTAAGAAGCAGTTTGGCATCTCTTATCACTCTGAGCACAAACCCCTGAGTTTTCAGCTCTGTTCCAGCTCTAGATTCTGCTCCTTGGTCAAACTGTATCATTCCAGGCTCAACCTGGGCATGAGCCACCACAATCCCCTCCTTCTCTCCATTTCGACAGTGGGACGGTAAGTGTCAGGCATGGGCTCCTCGCTTCCTGCTACAGTCTTCACATATACATGGGCTCCTTCTGCTCCCATCAGATTCTTCTCATGTGTGGGTGACCTCCTGGGATTCTTGAGAAAACAAACAGGTTTTTCAAAAATAGAGCAAAGACTTCTGCTTCTGACCCAAATGGGGCAACGGCAACCAGATTTACCCTCCCACCTGAAACAACCAAAATCAGGAAAAAAAAAAATAGTTTTCAAGATGCTGGACATCAGGCAAGGAAGGATATAATTCTTGAGAGACAGAGAACGAATGAGAGGAGGCCTACAATTGCCAAGTTTAATGCCTTGGCAGATTTTTTCTGGCCACTCAACTCTCTTCTGTTTAACCTTAGCTTGGTGTTCCTTTTTCATTCCTTTTACCTTTAATCTATTCGTATCTTTATATATTAAAGTGAGTTTTTGCAGGCAGTATACATTTGGATCTTGTTTTTATATCCAAACTGATAAAAAAAAATTTTTTTATTTTTATATCTCTACCTCTTAGTTGGGGTAGTTAGACCATTTATATTTAAAGAAGTCATGGTTGGGTTTAAATGTACCATCTTCCTATTTGTTTTCTGTTTGTTCTGTCTATTCATTACTACTTTTTAAATTTTTTTCTGCTTTCTTCCTAAAGATTTTAGGAGCATCTTATTGAGGTCCATGAAAAAAATCCGTTGGGATTTAAATTGGAATTACATTTATCATATAGATTGATTTGAGGTTGTTTGACATCTTTATGCTCTTGAGTCTTCATATCCAGGAGCTTGGTATGTAACTCCCATTATTTAGGTCTTATTTAATATCTTTTACTGAAGTTTTATTATTCTCTACAAAGGGGTTACAGCTTTTCTTAGACTTATTCTTTAGCATTCTACATATTTTTATTACCACTACAAAGTGGTATTTTTTAAAATTACTTTTTCTAGGTTATTGTTATGGATTTTTAGAATGCAAAGTACTTTATCATATCCAGGAAACTTGTTAAAATCTCTCCTTAATTCTAATAATTTGTCTTTAGATAATTTGGCTTTTCTATGTAAATAATCATATCATCTGCAAATAATAACAGTTTTGTTTCTTCTTTCCCAGTTTTATACTTTCTTCTTCTTTTTCTTTGTATTTTAATCTGTACTGAGGTATAATTGACAAACTAGATTATAAGATGCTTAAAGAATATGATGTGATTTTTTTAATATACATATATATTGTGAAAGGATTTCCCTTATTGAGTTAATTTCTACTTCTTTTTCTTAACCTACTACATTGACTAGGACCTGAAGTACAGTATTGAATGGAATTTTATTCTGTATTGAATTGAGCATCCTTGTTTCCGATCTTAAAGAGAATTCATTTTACCTTTAAGTATGATGTTTGCTGTAACTTTTTTAAAAAGATGTCTTCTTTCCAGTTAAGGAGGTTCCTATTCTATTTTCAACTTGCTAAGAGTTCACATCACAAATAGCTGTTTAATTTTTTTAGACTCTCTTCTCCTATTGAGATGGTCACACAATTTTTCTGTTTTAATTTGTCAATGAAATAAATAATATTAAATTGATTTTCTAATATTAAATCAACCTTGAATTCCTATCCAGCCAATAAAAATACAGTGAGAACCTCCTTTGTGCCCAAGCTTCATTGGGTTGCCTCTTTTCCACATGAGTCCACATTATACTTCTTCCATACACGGAAGGTTTAAAAACCTTAGCTTTCATGTATTAATGACATACAGTGATTAAAGAAAAGGTTTATTTGAGAGAGAGAGCACAGTGGGGAGGGGGAGACGGAGACAGAGAGAGAGAATCTCAAGCAGACTCCCTGATGAGCATGGAGCCCAGAGTGGGGCTTGATCTTATGACCAACCCTGAGATCATGACTTGAGCCCAAATCAAGAGTTGGACACTTAACCAACTGAGCCACCCAGGCGCCGCGTCGATATGCAGAGATTTTAACCAAGAGTTCTTACCTCAGCAATCTTGGGATTGTCATAGATTTCTGAAATTTCACATGGCCTCTCACTTTCCTAAGTTGATAAAAACAATTTAAAAAATGAAGAAGAAATGAAGGGTCACAGCATTTCCCTATGACAATGATTAAAATCAATGGTTCTTAAACCTGCATGCACATAAGAATCACTAGAACACTTTAAAAATAAAGTAACCAAACAGATAATAATCATCCCCTCCAAAAAAATCCATAAATGAGAGATACCACTGTAAAGTTAACTTCAAAAATAATCCAGGATTGACAGTGGAGAGAAGTGGGTAGGAGTAGAGATCAAACAAGATTGGCCACATTTTGATAATTGGGTTCATTATACATTTTCTCTACTATAGTAGACATTTAAAAATCCCTCATGCCACAGCCCTTTTGTCCAGAGATACTAATTTAATTGGTTTTGGTGATTGGTATTTGTAGTTATAGTATTGGTATTGGTAGCCTCCTAGATGCGTGTTAAAGTGCACCAAAGGTTAAGAAACTATGATTTAAATAAATGACACCACCACCAACCACAATACACCTTACTGTGTTTAAAGTTCACAGCTTGTCAACACATCTTTACAACCATGATCTCAGTCCATCCTCACAAACTCCTAAAATAGGGAGGGTAGTTTTTATGACTTCTGTTTTGGAGTAGAACTAACCAAGGCCCAGAAAATGTGAAGTCACTTGCTCAGAGTCACTTAAGTCAGAAAGTGGCAGAGCCAGGTGTAGAGGCCAGGTGGTCCATCTCCCATTAATGCTTATCAGTGTTGAGAACAATCAGGATGGTTCACAGAGGATGGAATTAGAACCCAGAGTCCACACAACACGGTTGTATTACAACCACAGAAACTTCTTGGGTATTGTCTGGGTGGCCTTTGAATTCTGAGCCTGGTCTCCAGAGCAAACCAGCATTTGGAGGGGTGGGGTGGGATGTGTATTCTGATGTAGAAAAAGGGCAAAGATAAACAGAGCCTATTCCTACCACAGACCCCTCAGCACCTGTTTGTCTCCTACCTTTCCTGAGATTGTCCCCACTCTCTTTATGAAGCTTAGGCCCTTCTGTCCTTGACTTCAGAAAACATACCCACAGTACAGGTGTGCATTTGCCATGGCAACACCTGTCCCTCTCCACAGTTACTTTCTGCCACCCCAAATACCATCCTTATTGCCACAGATTTCCTAAAGTGAAGGTTGGGTGACAGATCAGCTCTGCCCAGAGTATAGTATCATGAGTCTGAGATAGAAATCGAGGGGCAGGAACATCCACCATCATGTCCCCCAGGAAACAGATGTGGATCCTGACACCCTCAGCCCAAAGCAAGTTCACTGAAATACTGACTCCTGCCAACACAACCAGACCCAAAGGAGCTTGCTAATCACCTCGGCAGAATCATTGCTGCTTCTTCTTCGGCGGATCAGCATGAATAGTAAGGACACCAGCAGGGCTGTGGCCACCAGGGATGGGATGCCTGCTGCTAATCCAAGAGAGGGCCCACAGTCCTGCCATACAGAGAAGGGCAGAGTCAGGTTCTCCAAGAATAAAGGGAAAGTTAGGTTGATTAAAAATAAAACAAAACAAAAACCTGCATAGCCTCTTAGTGTCATATACAAAATCAAAAGATTAATAAAATAATGCAGACAGAGGTGTTTGCAATATACATGACAAATGACTCATGTCATAGGACTTAATTTACATAGTTTAAATCAATAGGAAAAGGATGATAATCCAGGAGGGAAAATGGGCAAAGGGTATGAACAGGCCATTCCTACAAACAGAAATACAGATGTCTCATCAACATAGTGAAAGCTGAGAAACAACTCAAAACGATTAGATACTATTTTAACCTATCAATTTGGCAAAAAGTAAAAAGTTATATCCCACATCATTTTGATGTAAATGTTTACATTTATTTGCACTATATGCATTAAGCAATTAATTTCAGATTACCTGGAGATATCAAAGACAATCTGCAGTATCCCTATAAATGCTCAACTCTCGTATGTAACATACATACAAAGAAGTACACAAATCATAAATATACAGCTGGACAACTTCACATGTGGAACCCACGCAGCTAACCAGCACCCAGACGAAGACTGGTAGGGACCCCAGAAGCTGTCCCTATACTCCCAATAAAGGCATGTGTGGCCACTATCCTGAATTCTGTCACTGTAGATTAGTTTTGTTTCTGTTTTCCAGGATCACCTAGATGGCCATGAAAAATATGTATGGTTTTATGTCTAGCTTTTTCTGCTTAACACTTTGGGAAAATTGCTTGTGATTTCTGCATGCTCGCCCTCATTTTTGAGCTGAGTTGGTTGTAAGAATAATTGTTGAGCCAGATTCTGTTTGGTGACAGTTCACATATTTGAACTTTACTCCTCAAAACGAAGATAGGAAACGCCTAGAGCATTCTTATTCCCATTTTACAAGTGACCAACCCGAGGTTCCATGTGACATACTTACTGCTTCTTTCCCACTGGTAGCAGGTGGGGAGGAAGTCTGTGTGGAAAAAAAAAAATACATCTTAAAAAAATAAAACCACACAATGCACATTATACAAACAGCCCACCCAAGGTTAAGCTGTAATGCCTAAATGCCCTAACTGGAAGATCCAGGGTCCGTGCTCTTCACCGCTGGGCTACACTGCCATCCGTGACCCAGTTTTTGTACTTGACAGTTCAGTATGGCTCAGCAGAGACCAACCTGCATATGTATCCTTGTCCAAAACCCCCTTCCAGATAGCCTCTGATGAGCCACGTATTCCCCTCTCACCTACTTCACTGGGCACTGGCCTTCTAGTCATTCAGCTGCACCAAAAGAGAAGGGTTATTTATTATTTTTTTCTAAGTTTCATTTATTTATTTGAGAGAGAGAGCAAGAGAGAGCACACAAGCAAGCAGAGAGAGGGGCAGAGGGAGAGAGAGAATCCTGAAGCAGGGTCCCTCCTGAGTGTGGAGCCTGACCCAGGGCTCGATCTCAGAACCCTGAGATCATGACGGAAGCTGAAATCAAGAGCAGGCCCCTCCCACCTACTGAGCCACCCAGGTGTCCCCAAGGGAAGGGATATGTAGTAGAACATAACTGCCAGATAGGGTGACCAACCATCCAGAGAACTTGCCCAGGATATAGGATGTGCCCTGCTAACACCAGACAGTCCCAAACTGGGACGGCTGGTTGCCCTACATAGGTCCAAAGGGGGAGGGGACAGTTCTCAGAGAAATGGGCTATGAACAGAGAAGGCATTACACACGGTGATGACTAGCATCATACTTCCCTCTCACCCTCACTCACTCCACGGCCCCGAGCTTCTCTGAGTTACCCTCACAGAGTAGGCCAAACCAGAATAAGACAGAACCTGGGGTCTCTACAGACTTAAATTCAAGCAGCCAGGAGGAATGTTCCAGCAGGGACCATATCAAAGTTTTTGACAGGTACAGAGAGGGCTGGGGATTGGGGGGAGTTGGGTGAGGGCAATAGAGGGTGAAACAGCGAGCCAAGCGAGTCAGGGAGATTCTGAAGGCAGGGCCCCGCTGGGAGGGCGCAGTGGGTGGGACAGAGATCCAGGGCGGCCAGTAGTGGGCGCCAGAGGCCGGCAGTGAGTCAGGAGGTGGCCCCTTTCCGCGGCTTTCCAGGACTATGCCCGCCCGGTTACCGTAGAAACGATCACTGGCTCACGCATCCTCTTTCCAGGTAGATCCAGTTTATCCTCTTTGAAGAACAATGTAACTTATCAGAAAAATTTGGCACGGCCAAACGTACTGAAAAACCGGGCCAGGAAAATGCCCGTCTCAATCATAACACTACGGGTCGGAGAACAGCCCCCTGCTGTATTATCTGCATGCAACGTGGGCACAGAAGACAGAAGATCAGCTGTGGACGGAAACTATATGCCCTCCTCAACTCACAGTCTCTGTCCGACTTGGAACTAAATGCCATACTCAAGAGCCATAAACCACTCATCCTTGTTGACCCAACGACACTCCTTCTAGAACACAGACTAAGGAAATCACCTTAAATGCAGACAAGGATTTAACTGCAACTCTTTTTATCACCAAATGATTCTCGATTGTGGCTAATCGATTAAAGAAATAGTTCACTCGAACGAATGTCATGTGACCATTCTCAGTTATGGTTAAAAGGGCTGATGGAAAATATTCATCATAAAGTCTATATAAAATCACATGTAGAGTAAGAACACGTGGTACAAGAGACAACAAATGTCAAAATATACATAAAGTTAGAATATACGTAAACTCAAGCAGGACTAGAAGGAGCGACACCAATGTTTTCTGCTGATCAGAATTTAGATGTTGTGATTTTTTTTCCTATTTTACTTTCAAAATGTTTGTGATTTTTATAATTGAAGAACTTTGTCTCAACACCTCTCCCCACAACTGCTTATAAGTGTCTGAAAACCTGCAGTTCATCCCTCAGCTTGAAGTCCAAGTGAAGGAGCTCTGCCTGCCTCTCCTCACCCCCGCAGGCACCTCTGCCCACTTGCCCAGTGCCGGGGAGTCTGCAGCACTTACCGTGTTGGCCAGCACCGTGAAGTTCAGTGAGAAACTCTGGAGGAGAGAAGGAAACATTAATACTCCAGGAATGGTCAGTCGGTCAGTCTCCTGACCCCACTACTGAGTGTCACCCACCCTGGTGGGTCTCAGGAAAATTCACCGATTCCATAGGATCAATCAAACCCCAACCTCTGCTCCCAATCTTGGCCCCTCTCCCCTTCTAAGATCCCCAGCCAGGGCCCCATAAAGGGGCCAGCCAGTGATTGCCTGATGGGTCCCAACCCAGAGGGCAGCAAAGACCACATTAGAAATTCAGCAAAGGGCTGAAAGTTTTGTTTTTCCCCAGAACTCTTTTGAGGGAGGGAACGGTGTGAGCTTAGAAGTACTTGGTACTGTACCCCAATGTTTATAGCAACAATGGCCACGGTCGCCAAACTGTGGAAAGAACCAAGATGCCCTCCAACGGATGAATGGATAAGGAAGATGTGGTCCATATACACTATGGAGTATTATGCCTCCATCAGAAAGGACGAATACCCAACTTTTGTAGCAACATGGACGGGACTGGAAGAGATTATGCTGAGTGAAATAAGTCAAGCAGAGAGAGTCAAGTATCATATGATTTCACTTATTTGTGGAGCATAACAAATAATATGGAGGACAAGGGTAGATGGAGAGGAGAAGGGAGTTGAGGGACATTGGAAGGGGAGGTGAACCATGAGAGACTATGGACTCTGAAAAACAACCTGAGGGTTTTGAAGGGGCGGGGGGTGGGAGGTTGGGGGAGCCAGGTGGTGGGTATTAGGGAGGGCACAGATTGCAGGGAGCAATGGGTGTGGTGAAAAAAACAATGAATAGTGTTACGCTGAAAAGAAATAAAAAATTAAAAAAAAAAAAGTACTTGGTACTTTCTGCTTGGGTAGGAAGTAAAGGCCACGAGGGGCAAGTTCTGACAAGAACACCTGCTCCAAACCCCCTCCCCAGGAGAGAGGGCGTGAGCAGGACAAGACTTCTGTGCCTGCTGGGTCTGAGACAAAGCTTCCAGGCTGGGGCAGAGCTGCTTGGGACAACAGAGGAGAGAGTCACTCTCTATTCCCTCCCCTCACTCAGTACCCAGCCTCAGCTCTCCCCCAGATATGGAGTCAATATCAAAAGATCGTGAGCTCCGTGGGACACCAAATTGTTAGCCTGTGCAGAGCCTCCGCTGGCTCCTTCTTCTTCCCCGTCCCCATCTTCTGTCACTGGAGTTTGGGCTAGTCCATGCCAGTCTTTCCAGGCTGCTCTTCCCTGACAACGAGATAGACACTCTTCTAGGACAATGTTAGAGCAAGAGGACTCTCTGGGCCACCTTGGGTCCAGGGCCTCTTGCTCAAGGGACCCAACCGCTGCCCTTTGCACTAACACCAACCAAGCCCACAGATGCTGCAAGGACACTTGGTGGCTACTGTATGGGACACAGCTGCCCCGAGCCTTATCTCATCAGTGAATACTGGGTACTGATGTCAGCAAACCCAAGACAAAGCTCCCTTTGGGGGGACAGCAGAAGGAGAAGAGCAGCAACAAATGAGCCATTGCATGTGCTGTTTATCAATATTGGGATGACGAAGATTTTGGCCAATTTCAGAAAGACATTCATATTTTGTAGAAATAACGCTCCAGTGCTCTCGTGGAGAGAAAAACATCACATCAGTTTGGGTGGGGAGAATCCGAGGCAGTGTCCTTTAGAGAGGCTGCCGGGAGGGGTGAGGCAGCCCCGGGCTTGGAGTCACCTGAGGTGGATCCCAGTCCAGACTCAGTCACTTAGGAACTGTGTGGCCTTGGAAAAGTGAGTCAGAGTCTCTGGTCTCCATTTCCCTCACAGCAAATCTATCTTCCCAGGCTTCAAATAGGGATAATGTCAACCCGCCCTGCCCAGAAGCCCAAAGGGAAAAACATCATTGATAGCTCCTTCCGAACTGTAAAATCCATAGTGGGGGAGGGGGGTGTCACATGATGTCATGTTCTTCATGGCCTGGCCAGCACGGATCAAGGCACAAAGAAGCCACTTGGGAAGCTCTCATGGATGGAATTGCGTGCCTAGACGAGCAACATTCCAAGTACTGGAAGTTGCTACATTTCTTGCTAGTCTACGTGCTATATAATATCTACATAATGGTTCTAAAGGCACCTGAGGACCCCAGTGGCCAAGTGTCCCTCATTATGAGCTTGCCATGCATGAGGGGAAGGAGGGAGAGGCAGGATAATTACTCACTGTTATTGAGGGGATGCTATGGGTCAGACACCGCATGCATAACCACCCTGTGATAGGAACGCTATCATCCCTACCTCATGGGTGTGGGGACTGAGAGCAAGATAGGTTGCCGGTAAGTGGTCTGGGTCTGGTTAGATCACAGATCTTCCTAACTCCAAAGCCGGAATTCAACTCCTTTTCGTAATCTCTTTAATAAGGGAACTCCCAGAAGCCTCTTCTAACTCAGCAAACTTCATTTGATTGAGTCACACCCAAATACGTGTCACAAGCCAGGAAGGAAATCAGAAAGTTTCCAGGGCAACTTCTGAGTATCTAACCATTGCTGATCGTGTAACGGAAGGCGGACTGAGCAAATGAGGACAAAGGCGGGGATGACACCCACTGCTTCGCCTGGAAAATGAAGTTAGCCGAAACATCTACTTTGCGCCCTTGCTGTTTGTAGGGTTTTAAACACAAAACCTTAAAACTAAAATAAATGATGAGAGCAGCAAATATTAGATGAGAATTGTTTTAATGATTAGTATTTTGCACATAGGAAAATAATTTTTAAAAAATCCCAAGCCCCTTGAAGTCCTAACACTGACGGTAACAGTCATATTTGCATGAGGAGATATGAGCTTTCAATGCCTGGGAGTCGTTTCTTACAGCGAGAAGGGAAGGTTAGGGTGAGAAAAGATGCTAGCCTACTCACCATTTCTGACGGCCTCCCAAGAACCTTCTCCAGCAGCACCCTCGGCGAGCTCCTTTCTTAGTGTTCTTCGTGTTGCTGGCTTGTGCTTCCCATTTGTAGGAGCAACAGCCTGGGAGAGCCAGGGTGGCGGGGCAAAGGGGTGGCCCCATGGGAGCTCTGGCCATTTATGGGCAGGGGAGTAGCCGAGTCCTCTGCCCATCCCTCAGGGAGATGGTGTCCTACTTCAAGGCCACTGTGGATGGCCCCATCACCCATCCCCTTTGTTTTCTTTTTCTCCTCTTACTTTCCAGGCTCCTTCCTCAGCTACACCCCCAACTCAGCAGAGAACCCACAGCTGGCTCGAGAGCTCAGTGGCTTCTGCGGCCAGCAGCCCTTTAGAAACAATGGGATCCCATCGCTGAGGCTGGCTGCTCCCTCCCCCGCGTGGACCGCTGTCCCCGCAGCCGTGGGTAGAGTGCACCAACAGTGTCAACACAGAGGTTGGCCGCGTGATGGGAGTTGGAGCCTGCTCTGTGTCTGGGGCAGGGGCTGTGGCTGCCCCAGCGAACACACTCCCTGGTCCGGGAGCTGCCTGGCGGCATGTCTGGCCTTACCCCCTTTCTGTTCTCACATTTTGAGTGGGGACCTTCGTAGAGCTGGAGGAAGCCACGGACAAGGACTGCTTCCTAGTTTTTATGAGGCCATTGTTAGGAGTTTGCTTCTTTAAAACAGTGAGGGAACTGGAGTCCCACGCCAACAAAACAACAGAATTCCAACTGATAAATCTGATCACTTAAATGAATGCATTCATCATGGTTCAACAAATCTATCTTTCTTTCTTTCTTTTTTTTTTTTTTTACAGATTTTATTTATTTATTTATTTGACAGACAGAGAGACAGCGAGAGAGGGAACACAAGCCAGGGGAATGGGAGAGGGAGAAGCAGCCTTCCTGCCCGCCAAGCAGGGAGCCCGATGCTGGGCTCGATCCTAGGACCCTGGGATCATGACCACGGGCACAGCCTGGAAGGAGGCCCATGTTCCTGAAGCAGCATAAACCAGGGGAGCGCCCTCGGAAGGAGCAAGGCAGTGTGAGTTACGTGTGTGGAGTTTAAGAAACAAAACAAACGAAGGAAAAAAGAGACAAATGAAAAAAACAGCCTTAACTGTCTAGAAGAAACTGGTGGTTACCGGAGTGGGGATTGGGGGAGGAGTGGCACTGGTGACGGGGGTTCAGAGCACACTTATCCCGAGTCATGTACAGAATCACTGAATTGCTGCTACATTGTACTCCTCAAACCACTATAACAGGGTGTGTTAACTGCACTGGAAACAGACAGAACATCTTAACAACAACAACAACAAGGGACAGGCTGAGCTGGGGCCTGACTGGTGAGCATGGCAGGGCACAGTGAAACTTCCATCGTGGAGCGGTGGCACGGCTTTCAGGAGTCGAAGTGGGAGCGGAGCAGGAGCTAGGTTACGTTGGCGCAGATGACCTGGCTTCCCTGGGAAGCCCAGATGACAAGGGCCGCCCGGCTGGCCGCGGGCTGGTGAGCGCTGGTGGCAGCCGCCCCGGGACAGGGGGCCAGTGGAAATGGAGAGCAGTGAATGGGTTTGTGACTTCCTGTAGAGCCAGAGGCAGTCAGATTTGACAGCGGAGCAAAATGTGCAGAAGAAGCTGACTCCCCGGTTTGGGGCCCTGTGTGTTCAGGCAGGTGATACTGGGAAAATGGATGTGGAGCGCAGGGATCCAGGCCCGAGGGCACCGGGCCGAGGAAGACCCACATGGGCGGTGCTTCACGGGGCTTTTAGGTCCCAAGACTCCACAGGGACACCTCCGCTGATGTCCTGGTGTCTGGATATCATGGAGACAACAGTCCAGACAGGCCTGTGTTTAACCCCTTAGCTGCCATTGTGGAAACTTCGTGGTCTTAGGTAAGTAAAGTAACTTCTTCCTGCCTCAGTCTCAATCTGTAAAGTGGGGCTAATAAGGTTTGCAATGACCAGGCTAGTGAAATCAGTACAACTGGAACAGAGTGTGCCTCTAACTTCACTTGATGGGCGTCGACTCCCGCCTGGACCAGAGAGCAGCACCGAGGGACTTTAGTTCATGGTCCCCGTCCCCTCTGGCTAGGCTGTCTATGGTGGGTAAGGCCAGTGAGGTCCTTTTTGACTCTTTGTCAAAATTGTCAACATCCACTGACCATCCCTCCTTCCAATTGCTCCTTTAGGAGAATTGCTAAGACCTCTAGTCGGTGGTGCACTGGCCAAGTGTCCAGGCCAGTTGTGGTTCTTGGGTCACAGGCGTCCAATGGACTGTGATTAACTAAGAAGAAGGGGGCTTTATTGGCTGGGTAGAGCAGAGCTCACAGAAAGAAGAGAGGCCAGGGAAGCAGACTCTGGGAAGGCAGAGAGAGGCTGCTCCTCAGGCTTCTGCAGCAGAGACCCTCTACCGTCTTCTCAGGATTTCCTCCCAGGGAAAATGAGCTCCAACACATCTCAGCCCTTTGGCCCCTGGATCAAAACTTTTGCCCCTTGATCAAAACTTCAATTCCAGGGAGACGATCTGATTGGTCTGGCTTGGGTCATGTGCCCCAGGAGGCCACTCCCTCCCACTGAGACTAGATGGTTGGTTCGGCCAAAGGAACATGGCACCATCACTCAAACACGAAGGAACAGGTGAGATGAGTGGTGTCTCCTCCTCTGGCAGTGTTAGGCCTGGGAATTATCTTCTCAGAAACTGTAGAAGGCATGTCCTTTTGTGGGTGAGAGATCGTGGCCACCGAGGCTGAGATGCTCTCATCATTTGTATCCTGCCACCATTGACATTTGTACGATCACATAGAATGATTTGCCAGGCAATAACTGGTTGGTTTAAAAACCTGGAACATTCTGAATGATAAATGGCCTTACCCTTGATTTTTAAAAATCTGTATCTAAAACGTCAGTAAGGAAATAGCGATGAAGTAAAATATTAAAACACACAAAAAGATTCTGGTCATGTATCTATGAATGTCACATGTGAGAGTCATTAGTGTGGCCCACCAGATACTTCTATTTCATCTCATTCTTGACTCCCAGTTGAGAGTAGCCGTACGGGCCGCTCTGGCCAAGGACACGGGAGTGGAAACGACGCAGCCCTTGCTGGCAGTGGTCAGAGACAGCGCGTGATCTGTCAGTTTCCCTCGGCCAGAGAAATCAGCAAAGCTCTGGGTAGCAGCGGCTCCATCACCCCATCCTGACCAAGGGTAACGTGGAAGAGCTTCCAGATGTCAGAAATGCACATGTAGTAAGAACAAGAAGTCAGCCTTTCCCATGTAATTCCTGATATCTGGGGGCTGCTTTTGATGCAGCCTGAACTACCTTATCCTGACTGATCCATCAAGCATTCATACCCCTGTCCCACCGGGGCTCATCCTTTAGGTACTGGTGACCACAAGAAGGAAAGTCCTAAAACCTTGACTCTCCACACACAGCACAAAACAGTTGCGAAATAGTTCTGCATTTAGATCGTTTTGCATTAAGACCAAGCTGAGTGTTTAAACACACACACACACACACACACACACACACACACACACACACACACAGAGTTCCTTATTACCATTCCCTGATGGACCCACAAAATCCTAAACACACCCCCAAGGTCTCCTCAACTGGTCAACCTGAGAAGACTGTCTTTGATTCGATGGAACTTCTGTCCTTGGGTTAAAAATGAGCCTGTATCACAGGAAATAAGTGAGATACAGATTTGCTGTATTTGACGAGGGCTTCTTCCAAGGACTACTTAAAAGGGTCCTCCTTGGGGGATAATGCAGTGCCCCAGGATTCCACGAGCTGGGTGTCATGACCAGCCCTAGGCCTGAGTGGGGCATAGGAGTGGCTGCCAGAGCCCAGAGAGAGAGAGGAAGGGGGGGGCAAATTATAGGACGTCTGACCTTTAGTTTTAGATGCCAGCTGTGGTCCTCAGGCACAGAGGCAGGTGGAGATGAGTAGAAAGAGGTGCTGAGGGACAAATGGGTGGAGTCTACCCCCTCAAGCTCGGTCACCATAGCAACCAGTCCACAACAAGCGTGCGGTCAGATTCCCAACTCGTTTGGATTCAAGAAAGGGCATGGCTTTGAAACCATCTTTAGCTTTGCTCATGACTTTCTGGGTCCAATAGGAAGCTCTGTTCTGGACCAGGCACTGGGTACTCACCAGAGAGTAGAAAGCCAATGAGAAGATGACCCCTTTTTCTATCCTCAAGTCTGGTGGCATTAGAGGAAGTTATCGCCAAGAGGACCACTCTTGTCTGAACTGGTGATACAAACCCAGGACACATCCATAAATCCACATTCTTTAATGAAACAATTCTTTCTAGACAGATATGTTAGCTCCTCTCCACTTTCTCTTTGAAACTAACATTTCATGAAATGCAAAATTAAACAAAATAAAAAGTACAACATATTTATAGATAGCACTCTAAACAGTTTTTCTTTTTTAAAAAGAAACCTTTTAGGCATTTGAGATTATTTTTCAGAAGTCCGGTCTACCAAGGAAACTTGAAAAACAAGGAAGCCGAAGCCGAGGGAACATTTGTTCGAAAACTGAACAATACTGCAAGTTATTCGAGACTTATCAATTGGACCAGATCAGTGGCAAATCCCAGTGAGAATTCACTAGTTACTAGGGTTTTACAAACAATTTATACAGGCTGAGGGTTTCATGAGTAAGACGAAACTTAAGGAAAATGGTTTTAGAGTGAATCAATGCACAGCCTCCTCATGTCCATTTGGAGAAACTCCACAAGCTAACGTAAGTTCCAGACCCTCACCCTGCCCTGGGATTCAGGCTCTAGCTTCTGCCAGACCAGATCACACCAGAACTGGACCAGGCCGATTACCCGGACTCCAAGTATTTCATCAGGTCACCAAGGTAATTCTGTGAACGTGACATCCCCAAGGCCTAGCACCCACTTACAGGACAAAGCAGGCTGGCACAAGGTCCCCTGAGAGGACCTTCAGCAGGGAGCCTGGGTTTTCCTGCTGAGGGAACCTTCTGTCCCCAAGCTAAGGCATCAGTCCCCAAGTGAGCTTCCTGGGGGAGGGCGGGCTGGCCAGCCCCAGCTGAATCAGGGCTTGTCTTGTCTGATGTCACTCGCAGAAGGCCTCACTAAAGGTTTTCATAAGCGTCCCATTGTTTCAAGCTGGCCAAGTTGGGTGTTTTTGAAAATATTCCTACTACAGAGATAAAAATAAGTACCATTGTTTCACGAGGGTGGCCAACCTTGAGGCAGAGCCAACTCTGTTTCTGACTCTCTCCCACTTTTCCATAGAATTTGTTGATTTTATTCGGGTGTCTAAAATGTTGGAAAGACAGGATTTTTCTGTCGCCGGAGCAAGGCCCCGCGTAGCCACCTATGGATTCTGGTTTCAGCGCCAATGTGGGCAGGTATGATGAAACAAAGTAAAACCCCAGAAAACACAAAACTCTAAGAGCTGGGATCCACCTTAGCGGGCAGGTTGGACCACAAGACAAGGGGCTCCCGTGGCCGAGCCCGAGCGCCACCGGGGCAGGGCCTGGGAGGTGTCTGGATGTGAGAACACGGACCGAATCTCCATCCAGGGCCCAGGGAGGGACTGGGGAACGACACGCATAAAACGCAGGGCTGCTCCAGCAGGGCCCGCGTGGTGAAGCTACAGTCAGCTGGTCGGCACCGGTCACACTGCGTCGATTAAGGCTCTGACAGCTGGTCCTTTACATACATACATATATACACACATATATTATTATTAATAATAATACTTTGAATTTTTCTCTGTTTTAAGGAAAAAATATTTCCATGCATTTCTTCTACCTTTCTTTGTATTATCCTTTGTTTGTTTTACTCCCAGCCATCATTTTAATTAGACAGAGTCCTCTGAGGGCACATTCTGATCTTCAAAAAATATAACTTTTAAGCTTTCACAAATACTTTGTTTACAATGACGTCATATCATCCCAGAGGAATTCTGGTGCTCAGGAGCTATCTCGGGTCTCTTGTGTGCCGTCCTGTGCTCAATACCAACCCCACAGGACTTAGAGTTATGTAAACATTATTTAAAAATTATTCCAACATAAATACTCTTTTAAAGCTAACATACCACAGCTTTTAGCTCATAATGCCCATAGATGCCTTAATGAAATGCCATTCAAAACTACCTCACTGTTTAAAAGTACACCTGGAGGTTCTAAAATTATGTAAACAACATCCTCTACACTTCCTCTAGAACAAGTGCCAAGTGTGGTGAATTCTGATTGCAAGCTGGGGGTCGAGTACCAGTTGGCCTGAGTGAAGTTACCAATGCACTCTGCAGCCTGACTGGTGACAGGAAGTTAGTCGCAGGTTGACTCTTCCCACAGATGATGCATGAGTCCTACATGACTTACAATTCCATTTTCAACAGTGTTCACCCCACGGGGACCTGAACTGGTCCCTCATGGGCTGTCTTTGCACGTCTTGCAAATGCAGTTTGAATCAGTTGTCTAGAACTCAAGGTCAACCACAGCAAGTATCTCCAACGCTGGAGGAGGAAATGGTCTTCCAAGTCCATGGAATCCCAAGCATAGGTGGGGGTCTTCTGAAGTCAGCCAGGAGGGGTGTCAGGAGAAGCCAGGATATTTTCTTCTCGGCACACTGGGGAGTCTCACCAGCAGATATGTTGTTAGCGTTCACAGTGGCTGCCTTAGTCTCCCAAGGGGGAAGCCTGAAGTGGCAAGGAAAGCCAACGACCCAGAGGGAAGGCTTGAGGTCTACCAGTGTGGTGAAAGTGATGATCACACCCCAGCTCCCTCTGCGCCTTCTGCAAGTTCTTTTCCAGGCCTGAGATCCATATTCTCAGGTTTCCTGGTTGACATGTCCCTGGCAGACAGAAAGCGAAAGTCTCCAGCCAAAGCTGGAGCCATGACCCAGCATTTATCCTCACTGCTCAGTGTGGACAGAAGACAGCCCGAGTCTCCAGGACACAGTCACATTGCCTGGCACCTGGCAAAGCATGTCCAGAAATAGAGGCATGACCAACCCAAGGGCGGGCATCTTGCCCCACAGGAGAAAGGGACAGGAGAATGAGTGTGACCAGGCATAGCTTGAGTGGCAGGTGATTTCAAAACCTTAATCTTCTCTCAAAGTCCATGATTGATAACATTATGACCAGAATCAAAGAAACACCTTCCCTCCTCCTTCTTGGCCGAACCTTACCAGATACATACCTCCAAGGCTAGATTTTGAGTTCTTGTTTGAGAAGAAAAAAAAAAAAATACAACAACTCTACATTGGTTTAGGGCAGATTCACAAGGTGCTATTGTCATAAAACACATTCTCAGTTCCCGTCTTTCATGAACATTGACGTCATTTCTTCATGTGCAGGGCATCCTGGAACTTGGTGCTGGTGTATCGGGCGTGAAAGCCTTTCTTGTTGATGGTGTCATCCGTGTGGAACTGAATCATCAGAGAATCTCCTGCAGAGTAGATCTCTTCCAGTGGCTGAGGAGAGGGCAGAAGAAAACCAGGGGGACATCAGGTCAGTTGGCTGTGGCTGGAGTTTCAAATATGGAGGATGAGACAGAGGTTACATGAGAACACAGGCAGTTCTGTGCTGCCACAGGGCGTCCCAGGTACGAGAGACTCTGAAAGGCACTGACACAAGCTCCTTTTCCAAGGAAAACATTGCCTTTTCTGCTCTAGAGAAGAGCTCCCCAGGCCCTATGATTTCAAAGACAGTCCTAGACCCATAGCTTATATGGATTCTATGGGTTATGAAGGGCACAGATGGGCTGGGGACTATTCCGACCGCTTTCCCATCTTACCTCATGTAAACCTGACCAGGGGGGTGTTATCTCCATTTTACACTTACGAAAACTGAAACTCGAGATCACGCAGCTAATCAGGACCCCAGCACATGTCTTTCTGACCGTGAGGTCACTCCTGGGATAGATCTCCCAGTGGACCAAACACCAAAGCCCATGCTTGCGGCCCAGACCCTGTCCAAGAGTGAAACACGGCACGGAGCCTCTGTATTTGTCACAGAGGTGTCGCCAAGGGCTCAACGAAGGGGAGCCAGGCTCCGAGGCTGCTGTCTGCCAGAGTGCAGTGGGACCTAACTGGGCTTCCCACGCAACTCACTGGTTGGGACTCTCCAAAGTTTTCCTTTGCACGTGGGCCCCACGGTCTGAAAGACTTTATCAAAGGCATGGCGTTGGTCAGGTCACACTTTGTCATCCTTTCTTTTCAGGAGGGCGAGGGAAGATGATGGGAAATTATTCAGAGACCGATATAAACACCATTTTGAGGTTCGGATCAGCACGAGAGGCACTCTTGACTCCAAAATGAGCTGATGTAAATTCAGCTGACAGTAAAGAAGCTTGTGCGAACAGCCCCAGAGGCCGAGACAAGGAGAGGACAGGGGCCCAGTGGGAGCGGCACCCAGTGTGGCTCAGGCAGAGCCTGACCAGGACCCCATACTGGCCCGTTCACACACTTGTCCCAGGTGCCAGCTTCTAGGTGAGGTGCAGGGAAACAGTGACCAACCCAGGCCTGCCCTGTCCCGGGTAGGGGGCTGAGGAGAGAGGTGACAATGAGAAAAATGATGAGGACCCCGAGCCGAAGTGTGTGTTTCCAGTAAGACTCATTATTCCTGCAGGCATTTGGATTGCCTGAGGAGAGACTTGTGAAGATATGAGATATAAAAAAGCATGACTTAAAACAAGTTTAAAAGCCTCAAAGCCCAATCAAAATGGAGGTGGGGGAGGATAGGGAGCCCTTTGCAAACATGGGAGGAAAAGCCTCAAGGAAGGCGCTCTGACAAGGCCTGCATCAGTGGGGGACCCTCCTGATGGGCTCCCAGGTTACTCCCCGCCTCCTCTCTAGACCCGTTTCCCCTCCCCCAATTCGCTCCAGCAGCGGGGGGCCGCTCCGTGCCCCACCCCGCCTGGCACCTGGGGTGTCTCAGGCACCCGGTACACTCACCCCAGAGCCGCAGAAGCGGCCGAGCCTAGGCGCGGTGCTGTCGTAGCCGTCATAGGCCTCCATGTAGTCGTACCCACAGTCGGCCTCCTCCTCCACCTCAAAGGTCCGGAAGATCAGCTCGACACCGTAGCCGTCCTCTGCCACGATGACCCAGTCGCAGCGGGCATGGCTCGGGTAGTTGTTGTCCCCAAACTGGGCGTGGGAATACAGCTCTTTGGTCTGCACTTCAGCCTTCAGCCTGCCCCCGCACTCTGGAGCAGAGAGACAGCCGTCCCGTCCCCGTGGCACAGGGACCCGTGGGCCACCCCCACCCACTTCCCGGCCCGGAGCCTTCTCTCTTCAACCCTGATGCCAGTCCGCTTTCTCTATGGGACCTTGCGTGTGCCCTGTAGGAAAGTCTGGCAGGTTTCCTCATCCCATTTTACAGAGGCATAAACAGAGGCCGATAGGTCTGAGTTTTAGGGTTTTTTGGGGAGGGGGGCTCCAAATTGGCCCTTCGCAGCCAAGGTCCTATGTTGCTGGATTGGGTCACATAAGGCCTCTGGGGAATTCCTGAGCAAGCTACTGAAAAAAACTGGCTGGCTGGATCTCTACCACCTAGTTACCTGGAAGTTCTAGAAGCACGGGAGGGACCTCAAGCCCCAGCTACTTACTGTAATTTGTAACTGCTGCCAACAGAGGGCACCCAAAGCACATCAGAACTGCCGGTCACTCTCAAACCCAGAAACCTCAGATTAGAGACTGCTTTGCTCCAGCGTCTGACAATGGTGAGAATAGTCTGACTTTGAGGCTCCTGGGGGTGTCACAAGTGAGATGAGCCTCATACTTTGGGCTTGTATTCTGCAATGCTGGCTTCTGAGTTTGTGACTAGGACTATAACTCTGGTTGGCCTGGGTCCCACACTCTCTTGTCTAGGCCACTAGAGACCACATAAAAGAAACGGATAAAGGAGAGTGAGCACCAATTAGAAAGTGGCAGAAATTCTGAAAGCAAGTTCCTCCACTGCCTGTCCTCAATGTGCTCCATGCCTCCAAGGGGCCGAGCTCTCCGTGGTGTGGCTTCTGTGTGGTCCAGTCCTGCCTGACTGCCGACTCTCAACCCCACGTGCTCTTGCTGAGAATTTCCTCCAGGTCTGAGCTGTCTTTGGGAAATTTCGAGTCCCCGAGATGTGACATGTTAAGTGGAAGGAAAATAATGGGTAGTAGAAACATTTTCCATTTTCCAGAACTGGCCCTTAGCAGGTGACAGGGGCTGCTCTTTGCTCCTCAGCTCCCAGACTTTGGGATTTCATGGACCAGCAAGATTACAAATATGTTTTGGAAAGAGGATGGGAGGGAGGAAGGGCGAGAGGAAAGAAGTGTGGCCCCAACAAAGGGTTGCCCACTTTAAATGTCGATTAAGGACATTCAAAGAAAACAATTCTTCCTCTATGGTTTCACTGTGACGGTGCACCTCCCACCCCCCAGCGTCAGCAGGAAAGGCGTTTGTCTCCCTGCCTCGGTGGCCATCTAGGCCTAGCCCCGTGGGCCTAAGCCGGCTGTACCTGTGCTGTGCGTCGCCTGGAAGCCTTTCCTCTGCACAGACGCATCTGAATAGAACCTGAGAAACAGGCTGCTGCCTGAAGCCACCACGGGGTCGGGTTTCTTGCTGCCGCAGAAGCGGCCGAGGAGGGGGGCCCGGCTGTCAGGCCCGTCGTACAGCTCCAGGTGGTCGTAAGCACATTCTTGGTGCTGCTCGATCTCAAACTCGTTAAATGTCTGGGGATGGAAGAGCAGAAGGGAAGCAGGGAAGCAGGGGCCTGGCGCTCAGCCGGGGCGAGGGCCGCCTCTCCGGGGGCTGGGAGAGGACAGGGTGCCTGGGACACTCTCTTCTGGTTCCCAAACAACCCTACGAGGTAATCACAGGAGCGACTGCTGCTTGAGCACTTTGCAGCTGAGATGGCCAGGCTCCTCTGTCCCATCACAAGGATCCTTCTCACTTAATGGGGACAGCAGCAAAGATCAAGTATTGCCTCTGGGTCAGGAGCTGTTAAAAGTGCTTTACAAATAGAACCATATAATCCTCACATCCCTGTGCTGTGCCTACCTCTACCATCCCCACTTTACAGATGAGGAAACTGAGGTCAGAGCAGTCAGGTGACTTGCCCAAGGTCACCCACTGGTAGGGCTGGAGGTCCAGCTGCAGAGCCCCCGCTCTCTACCTTTGTGTTGTGCTGTGCAATCCTTCAGTACAAATGATGGGACAAGGTTGTATGAAATGCACACTGTTCCTCGTCTATATCCTCATAGTGGCTGGCATTTGAGGAGAGTTTTTTCCTGTGCCAAATATTCATGAGCATTTTCTCGCTTAATTCTGGGACTAAGAGGGAGAGTTAGTATTAGACCCAAAGTGCAGAAGGGGAAAACTGAGTCTTAGAGAAATATCTTGCCCAAGCGTATTCCTCCAAGCTAGGGGAGGTTGGAACTGGACTTAGTCCCCAGCCAGCCTGATTCCAGCCCACACTTCTAACCTTCACCAGGCTATACTGCCCACCTCCTCCCTATCCCCCAAAGCTGGCCAGGGGAGCCCCTCCATTCCAGGCCATACACCAAGCTTCACAACTCCAAATGCAGAGCTTCTTAGGGATCGGGCAGCTGAGTGACTGATGGCCTGCCCACAGCTGCCAGGAAGATGGGACAAGTGAGAGGGGACAGGGCTAGACGAAGGCTTGAACCAAAGGACAGAGCAGGAAGAGAAGACATTAGTGGGGGGTAAGGGGAGTCTGAATTCATGAGAGTTGCTGGAGAGACAGGACAGAGATGTTGGTAGAGAGGGATCATTAGCAGTGTGGGCTTTCACAGGAATGACAAACAGTAGAAACAGGCAAAGCTCTTCACACCTTATAGAAAGGGAGCTGTGTTTGGGGGTGGTATAGACACAGTGGGCAGAAGCAGGAGGGGAGACCAGCAGCATCAGGGTGGGTGATGCAATAGGAGGGACACCCATGGGACACCCTGTTGCTGCCCCCCTTACAGTGAAACACCAGCTTTTTGGGAAGTATTCATTTCACATATTCTGGTAGCAAAAAGAAAATGATCAAGATATCCACCATGCACTTCCCAAGGAAGTTTTTTTAAAAACTAGTACATACACGTATGAACGTCATATAAATTTGAGGTCTGGCCTAACTCTGGCCCCAGTGATCAACTGCCTTAGTTCCTTAGCACTGTAAAGAAGGGGAAGACGTTGGGCAACTACAAAAACTTTGTGGCGCTGGGACAGAAGCGCTGTTCCCCATTGTACACGCTGCGCGTTCCCACCTCCAGGGGGCGCCATTCCCCCGCCGAAGCCGGAGCTGTATGTTGCCATTGCGAACCTTCTCCAGCAGAGGGCGGCGTTGGGGGGCGCACTACAGCAGCGCACTCTGGGGGGTTCCCCAACCCCCCAGATTCAAGGCGGTTCTCACACCCAGGAAAGCCACTGACAGCACTTCCCACATGGGCAGCCGTGCATGCGAGGTGCTGCTGTGAGCACCCTGTGGTCACGGGCTCTGCCTTTGCCACCCCTCGCTGCCCAGGGCCTGGCACAGACAGACCCCAGCACCTGCGCTCTATTGTGGGCGCCCATTCACCCACCTGTCCTCCGCACCGCCCTCACCCGCCAGTAAACACCCTGGCAAGTCCCGGGCCGTCGTCTGCTTATTATCACGTTCTCCTTTGTTCCCTTCCATTCTCCCTGCATTTTTGGCCCATACTTCAGAGGAACATCCATATGCTTTCTGGAGAGCTTACAAATCGCCAGAGTCAGAAGAACTAGTTAGAAACCGTCTGTCTAGGGTTTACCTCCTCCGGCTGGCGAGAGGGTTTCCTTTATACTCCAGGATCCGGGAGCCTCTGGGGTCTGAGAAACTAGACTTGGAACAGAGACTCAGTTCTCCTCTGAAATAACCCGAGCACAGTGTGCACACCGACAATCATATGCACGAGAGACTTTAATTTTTTAATTCAAGAGAGAATACGCATGAATAACCTAACCTCCTATTGTTAATTTTTTAAAATGTAAGTTATAGAGGAAGATGAATGATAAGAGTCCATTCAAGAAGTCTGGGCAAGAAAAAGGATATATATTTTTCCCATGCTTGTACATACATTATCGTATTTGCATAGGAAATTTCTGGTAGAATTTACCCAAAAAAGTTCAGAGAGTTCATTCCTGAAGTGGGCATGGGGGGGTCTAGAAGCTTTTGAGTTCCACTTTCCAATGCTCTGTACTGTTTACCTTTTTTTAACCTTGAGAATGTATTGTTCCATCAAAAATTACAACTGGAAACAACTGAATGTCAGCTCTTTCAATCTGTGCAGGGAACACCCCCTCCAACCGGTACCACTTCAAACAGGTGCTATTTAGAGAGATTTCCTTGCCCCCCTCCCCCCCGAACACTGTGCAGCAGCCCCATGAGGAAGGCTTCATCAGCAACACCATTTTCCAGATAATGAAACCAAGTCCTGGAAGGGTTGAATTTCAGCTTTCTCAGGTTTCAGAGCCCGCAAGGGGCAGAGCAGAGATGCAACCCCCCTGTGGGTCTGAAACCAAAGTCCGTGTTGCCCATCAACTGTGAAAATGACTCACAAGTTTCACCCGGTGGCCCGAGGTGGAAGAGATGTTCCAGGTACACTCCCTCCGGCTGGGGTACTTGTCGGGCCAGTTGGGGCTTGCCAGGGTCCCCTCCGCACTGCTGATCCTGTGGGCACAGCCGGCTGGAGGGGGGTGTGGAGACACATGCGGAGAGAAGCAGGTCACTGGTGGGCAGCTCCAGAGGCCCTCCGGGGGAGCCTCCATCTCTCATTTGTGATGGGGTCATTATCAAATGTGGGGGCAGGGGTCAGCCTGAGTCAAGTGTCCTCTGGCTAGAGAGTTTATTTGGTTTTGCTGCCTTCCTGGTGGCGCTCCAGTGGCTCGTTTTCCCCACTATTCCTATTCACGTCATGGTTATCCTTGGAAAGAGGGTGGCTAGTGGTTGAGACCACAGGCACTGGGGCCAAATGGACTTGGGTGCATCACCTGCAAGCCGTAGGACTTGGGCACTTACCTAAGTCTCGGTGTCCTTATTTGTAAAAGGGGTACCCACGTCGTAGGGGTATATGTGGACTAAATGAGACAATGCATGTAAAAGGCTTAGCAAGGGCCAACAGAGGCCTTCATCACCATGCCTCCCATGTATATTTGTTGTAGATTTTTGAAGCAGCTTCGTTTGAAGGCCACAGATGTTGCCTTGGCTATGGTGCTGTTAGCAAAGAGGGCTCCCACGACTTGCTCAGTGTGCAGTGTCTCCGTCAACAGCTAGAAGGTGTGCTGGGCATGACGCTAAGCATTTTGAATGCATTCCCTTATCCGCTCCTTAACACTTTGCAAATGAGAAAATAACTTTAGAGATGGAGAGTGACTCGCTGGTAAGGGGTGGGATCGGGACTTGAACTCGGGCCCGCCTTTGGTGTAAAGGACAGGAAACAGAGGGAGCTGAGGGCGTCATCAACCCCATCACCCTCACCGCCTCCCAACGCTGCCCTGGGGCTGCAGGATGAGGTGCCAGCGCCAGCGGGGGCAGTGGAGGGCTGGTCAGGGGGAGGGGAAGGGGGAGGGGGCAGGCAGCAGCTGAAGGGAGGGTCCTGCTCATCGCTGCCTCGGCCCTGCAGCTACACAGAGGACAAATGCCAACAGGGGCAGGGGCTCAGCGTCTGGGACATTTGCGGCTACTCCCCTGTCCCACTCCTGGAGGAGCCCATAGGAAGGCAGCCAGTGTTTGGATGGTGGGACCTTAGTCCCTCCTGGCCTCTCCCACACCACAGGTGGCAAGCCTTATTCCAACCCACGACCACCCATGTCTTTGTCACAGGGCTGGGGTTGGAGGGTAGATGCACCCTGCTTCTGAAGCTGTCTCAGCTCATTCTGTAACACCCCAGGCCGGCCTGACCATATGTTGTGCACCCCCATCAGAACTCCTACCTTGGAAAGGCTTATCCCAGAGAGGGGGCATGAGGTCTTTACTACTCCCCTCCCACAACCTCTCTGCAGGGCCCTGTACTGGCGCCAAGAACTTAGAGACCTGTGTGCTTCTCAGAGATGCTCAACTCCCTTCACAGGGTAAGGTGAGAACAGAGGGGGGCTCTTTCCAGAATGACTGGACATTCAAAGGCATCTGGCCTTGAACTCCCAGTGGTAAATGAAGCAGGAAGCAATCTTTTTTAGAATTCTATTTTACTATTAGAGCTGTGTATGAGAATAAATATTATGAAATAGATGGTTGATATTTATTGACATGTCAGGGGCTCTCTAGGTGCCCAAATTATCTGAAATTCTTTGTAGGCATGATTTCATTTACTCCTCACACACCTTTAAGAAGAGGGTCTGTTTAGTCCCTTTTAAACAGAAGAAATGGAAGCTCAGAGAGGTTAAGGAACCTGCCCAAGGTCACACAGCCGGTAAGTAGCAGAGTCAGGATTTAATTCTAATTCTGGAGCCTGGAGGTGTACCTGCTTTGTAACAGTATCCCCATGAGGGTACCTCAAAGCACCGAAGACTTCGGAAGGAGCGAGCTGCCCTGGGGAAAACCACACTTTGGGAGGAGAGAAAGCAGAGAAGGGCCCCTTGCTCGCACTCTCACACACACGTACACTCTGGAGGCCAAGGTCAGCCTGGCTTCCCAGGTGCGGTGCGGCCTCACCTTCCTTGCAGTCGTGCCCATTCTCATGGAGCCGGTATCCATTCCTGCAGCGGCACAGGTAGCTCCCGGACGTGTTGACACACTCGTGCTGGCACCCGCCGTTGTCGTTGGCACACTCGTCCTTGTCTGCGGAGAGCGACAGGCTCTCAGGGCAATCCCCTCACACCTAGGAGCTCCACTCAAAGGTAGCCTCCACCAGGGAGGCTCCCCGATTGCCCAGGGGCGGGCGGGGGCAGCATCTGCTGGGTGGTCCCTGGTCCTGCTGTGTGCTGAATTCCCCGTACTCCTAAAACACGTGAACAAACCTCTATTCCTTTAATCCTGCTGCCTGCCCCGACAAGGAGCTCCTTAAAGGGGAGGCTAATATTAAGAATAGTCCTAGGAACAATAATACAAGTAACTGCCGTGAATTGAATATTTATGTGATGGGCACTCCCCGAAGGACTTTCATATAGCATCTAAGTCTGTTCTCATACAACCTGAGGAGCCAGGTGACTCTGTCCCCATTTTACAGATAAGGAGACTGAGGCTGAAGACACTAAAGTGCTCAGGGTCACTCAGTGATTGAGCAGCCTGCGTGACCAGGAAGCCTGGGCTCCTCCTCCCTGACCCCATGCCCCCTCTGGCCTGTGGAGGAGGGAAACATGTAGGCCCTGGGCAAGACGGCCCAACACCGGTCCCGCTCCACCACTCCCAGGTCTTGTGCCCTTGGACCATCCTTGACTTCTGTGCCTCAGTCGCCTCACCTGTAAAATGGAGTCAGTATGTGTCTTCATCTCATAGGGCTGTTGGGAGGAGGACCTGAATTGGTATGGGGGCTTAAAATGGAGTCCATCTCAGAGTAAGCGTTAGCTTGTATTTGCTCTTGTGTCCCAACTCAAGTCCTAGCTGTTGTTGTCACTGTGGTTCTTATAGCTCAAGCCAGCTCCTTCTGGCGACAACCGAGCACAGGCCACCCTCCCCAGCCCTCGACACCGGGATCACTCAGGGGCTCGCTGGCGTCTCCCCGCCCTTGCCATACCTGGTGATAATGTGTCATCGAACACTGTGTGCTTTAGTTTCATGAGGACAACGAAGACTCCTTAAAGAATAAGGAGGTGAAGCCCACCCAGCACTTAAGCACAGGGACCACAAGCTAGTTAGAGGCCAGGAAGGACTGTGCCGAGAGGAGTAGGCGGGTGCCCCAGAAGCTGAGAGCCTGCCCAGACCTGTCCCCTGCAGCCTGTGACCTCGCCTCCAGACCCGCACACCTGAGAAGAAGTGGGCTCTGAAGCCGCGCTTGGAGACCGTGTTGTCTGACTTGAACTCCACACGCATGTTGTTACTCTGGGAGGTGATGACCTCGGGCATCTCGGAGCCACAGAACTTGCCGTGCAGCCTGGCGTCAGGGGACAGGCCGCTGCGGACCTCCACAAAGTCATACTTGCAGACCTACAAGACAGTGTGGTGGGGAGCCCCCCGGTACTCCCACGGCTCCAGCCCAGACTCCCTGCAGGACTCCTTCCTGACAGCCACACCCTCCGCCAGGTCCAGGGGAGGGTCTTGTCAACTCCTATTGGGATCCCTCTGGCCCAAGGTGTAGACATGGGGCACTCACGCCGAGCACTCTGGGGGGTGGGGGGGCTCTACCTGTCTGACTTGCTCATCCCACAACCACTGCCCAAGGGAGGGGACAGGCCATTCATACCATCCCGGTCCCCAGCCGCATCTCACCCCAGCTGTTCCCCTCAGCTGGACACTAACCCCCAGACTCCTACCTCGAGGGGACATACTTGTCTTGACCACCTCCCACCCCCAAGGCCTGCCTCCTTCACTCTGGTCGTGCGTCCCCTTGGATTCAGTCCCCGACTGTGGGAAGCAACCTCCCTGCCCGCCGAGCCCCTCACGGCTTTGCAGCCCCGAGCCACCGCCCGACACAGTCAGCTAGAGCGCAGGAGCATACGTCATTGCCTTCCAGCTCAAACACTTCAAACTGAAGGGAGATCCTGTACTGGGCAGGGGCCACCACCTGCCAGACGCAGTTCTTGTTGGTGGGGTACTCCTTTGGCCACCCCGGGCTGGTGATGGTCCCGTTCAGCTTGGTAATAAAACCACCACAGGCCACTGCACGGAAGAAACAGGAGGAAAATTCATTTGGTTTTAGTTCCCAGTGACTGCAATTTCCCCCAAGCAGCGATGAGCCATGCTGTTCTTTAATAAAAAAAAATAAAAAAATAAAAAAGTTTGACAACCTGAACTGATTAATCCAGCATCTTTCCCTCTAGTCTGTTTCCATGGAGGATCTGGAGGGATGACGCTGAGGACAAGTGTTCGCTGCTTTGAGAAATGATGACCGTGCTTCTGTGCTTACCGGTCACTCAGTGGCAGAGTTGGGCACCAAGTGACTTGGACCAAAGGTGACTGCGGAATGTTTGCAGCAAGCTACGCACCTCACCCGCTTCCGTAAACAAGCAGCGTCACGCGGGTGGGCAAGGGAGACGGAACACCATCCCCGTAGAAACAGAATGAGTGAAATGGTCTATTAGTTGCATCCCGTGAAAGTGCCTGCAGTTTTCCTTTGCTTTTATTTTTTATCTGAATAATCGTGTGAATGTTTCACGGCCGCAGAAGAAACTAGACCGTGGCTCCGGCTACCGTGTCTGGGGTGGAGTTCTTATAATCTGGGCAGCCCTCTCACATTGGTGACTCGATGGGGTTGTTTTTCCTTCCAAGAGCCAGGGACGTCCCCCACCATGGGTCCATCACCTCGCCCCCAGCCCACAGCCCCCCTCACCTCCCCACGTCTCCTGAGACTTGTCCCTGACCCCTTCCCATTCTAGCCTCGCAGGTCCAACACCAACCTTCACACGTCTTCTTGTCGGCGGCCAACTCGTAGCCAGGATCACAGGAGCACTTGTAGCTGCCCAGAGTGTTCACACAGCCCTGCTCACACCCGCCGTGATCTGGCCAGGAACACTCGTCCACCTCTGTTGGAGAGGAAGGGGACCCGACTAGATCATCACCAAGCCGCCTGGTCTACTCCCCATCCCATTCCCCATTGCAGGGTCCCCGGAAAATGTCCCCTGAGGACAAGAACAGCTTTTGGTGACTCCCTCCCCCAGGAGCCTCACGTCAATGTCTCAGAAACCAGAAGCAGCTCTAGCCAACACGGAGGTCTTGAGAACAGAAGAGTAACTTGTTAGCCAGAAGCAGGGCCCCTCTGGAGGAGATCAGGCCTGGATGATTTTGTTCTTTGACGGGTTCGGCCAAGGAATACTGTGTGATTTTTTAAAAATCCCACACCAAAAACATCAACAGTTTTAATGCCATGGAATTGGGATTCTCCCCAAATATGGAACTTCATAGGGACATTAAGCGAAGGGTAAGAACAAAGGGGCACATTTCTAGATGAAGATGTAGAAGTATTTTCTAGAGATAGAACCAGAACTTGTGATTTAGTATTTTAGAAATAATCTGAAACAGTGTGCTCAGGGAGACCTTCAAGGTTACGGAAAATGCTGAGCTCTTAGGTTAGCCAGAACTCCCAGGAGAAAGTACAGGAAGGAGCCACAGTGAGACTGAGTTAGCGGGGGACTTGGACGGGATTCAGCGCTGACAAGTGAGTAGTGATATGTTTGGGGCAATTGAAAACAGCAGGTGGGATGCCAGGAGAGTCCTCCAGAGAAGGAACCCAGGGTCACTGGAGAATCTGCCCAGAAATGTCAGTCCGTGCATCCCTGGAGGAAAGAAAAACCGGGGCCATGGGCATCTCCAAGAAGAGGATCAGAAATAAAAGGAGAAACTAATCATTTTCTGTTGCCAAGCTTGGGTGCATCTACCCCTGAGAGGAGACGCTGTGGCCTCACCAAGCCAGAGAGCCGAGCGAAGGGACAACAAAACTCTGAGGTATCTTCCAAAATAAGACAAAACCAAAAAACCTTCCGATGTGGAAGGAAGAAAGGGAAGGGTTGGCATTGGTTCCTAACAGCACAGAAGGCAGGAGTACAGCGAGCACAGGGTTGGCCACAAAATCTTCAAAAGCCCACATTACACATAAAATGAGAGAAATCAGGACATCTTAGAGTTGGTGAACTCCAGGAAAGACCCCCCAGTCCTGCCCTTACGCCACGACCCTTTTATTAACATTTCTTATGGATGGCTTTGCAGACCCCGCTTGAAATCACCGAGAGCTAGGACTCTCGCTGCTTTCCAAAAATATTTCTCATCCTTTGAAATGTGAATTGTCAAAATTCTGGCCCCTTGCAACGTCCACCCCACTGGTCCTGCAGCACAAGGGAACCCTGCAACCAGGCTGGCTCGCTCTGCACTGCCCTTTCACCACTCAAACAGGCCCGTTTCCTTCCAGCCTTCCTCATCTACGGGGCACAACACACTCGTCTACCTGCTCACTCTTCACGGGGTAAAGAACGGCGTGTGAATGTCCCATCGTCGCACACAGTGGGCAGTAAACTTGGGTGATTCTAAGAGTGATGTGTTGTTGGGCTCAGCCAAAGCTTAAAAGAACTGGCCAGTAGGGGAACTGAGTGTAGGAGACATGCTCTAGGCAGGGGGCTGAACTTGTCCATGGCCTCAAATAAATGTAAATATGAAGTATGCTAAAATAGTAACAATCCTCCAATTACTTATTGCTTTACAAGAGGCAAAGTGCTTTCTTTGGCATTTTCTAGAAAGAATAGGGGGAGAGAGAATCAATAATAAGGAGAAATTGAGAGTCCAGGCTTCTAGGGTGAGCCAGACAGACCTCGGTTGGATCCATCCTGGATCATGCCCCCAACAGATTGGATGATTTAACCTCTCTGAGCCTTCTTCCTGCTTTAAAATTAGAATAGTACCTGCTTTTAGCGTGGTCGGAGCTGAAAATGGCATTCAATACACAACAGATCTCACTACAGACAACAGTGGGGTTGCTTTCAAAATCCTGGTGGGTGGAGAGACACAATGATGAGGGCAGTGAAAGGGATAGGGTTACTTGGGCATACCTGAATCAGGTGGGAGTGGAGTAGTACAGGCTTGAGGAGGGGAGAGGGACACGGCAGAAAGAGAAAGAAGGACAGGGTGTCAAAGATGGGCCAGTGGAGGACAAAAGAGAGGGGCAGAAAGACAGCACAGTAGAGTGAGGAAACTGGCAGGTGGGTGCAGGGGGAGGGTAGAAAAGAATGATGGAAAAAGCCCATCAAAATACACCAAGATAAACACGGATAAGTCAAGGGCCAGAGGGAGACTCTGATGCCAGAAGGTGGTACGGCTATAGGAAGGACACACGTTTGACATAGGTAAGAAAGGGAAGACCACAGATGAACAAGCGTCTAGGGGCCATCTTAACCATGTGCGGGAAGAGAGGATGGTAGATTGGTTTTGGGATTAAGGCAAAGGGAATATAGTTCCTCCAGGGAACTAGAAGGGTAGGACGTTTGTTTGCCCCCAGAAGGTGGGTGAAAGCTGTAGAGTCACATCTGAGCTTCCCCCAGCAAGAGCAGTGGGATGTTTGGCTATTTTCAACCTACTTCAACTTGGATGGATGGTGTGGATGTGTACCAGGGGCCCTGCTCTCAGTGGGAGCCTGGGTGTCCTTGGAATCACCTCCACACTGTGATGAAGCAGCAGCTGTTCCAAGCCCACAGATTCATGCTTGCTCTGGGCCACAATGGTCAAGGCCAAGCCTCCTAGAAAAACCTGGGAGATGGTGAAGGGTAGGAGAAAAAGCTGAAAAGGCAGGGCTCAGCCTTCCAAGTCATAGCTCTGTCTTCTCTGCCTTCTTCAAGTGGTATTAGTAAAGGGAGGAACCATTCCATGTTTAGATAATGAGATGGCTCGGGTAAGATGGCAACAATTGTTTGCAGAGAGAGAGAGTTAAGGAATGAGAAAGCAGGACACATCCCTAAGCTTTTGAAGAAACACCTGAAGGAAGCAGGTCCCCCTCCTCAACACTCTATGGGGGTCCGCTGGCACTGGGACAAAGGAGTGTGGGGGTCAGTGTGGAAATCATGCGACCAAAATGGCCAACCCTCAAATGCCGCCATCTCCTGAAGTAAGAGATGAGCTCTGCCTGCTGCCAGGCCGGTGGGCTCTGAAGAGACTGCCATCTGGCACCGGGAGGGGGGTGCGGAGGCCAACTGGCACGGCGGCCAGTGCCATGCGCCAGCTGGGCTCCGGGCAGAGCTTCCTGCCAACTGGCACCAAGGCAAGACTTTCTTTCGCTTGGTCCAACTCTTCTGCGTGGACTTTGTAGTTCCTCTTCCAGTTTCTTTCACGGGAGAAGTCCTGACACACGCCCTGGGCACTGTGTGGTCCCAGGACAGCCTACCGATGGCTTTTCTGGAAAAAGACTGGGCAGAGGAAGCTGGCTGTGCCCAGTCCTGAGGCCTGGTCGCTTTCAGCCCGTGTGGCTGTCCAGCCCTCGCAATGCAGCTTGTCCGATTTCAGGTGCGTTGGCAGTGTAAAAAGGCACCGGATTTCCAAGACTGAGAATGAAGAAGCCCATAAAATATGCCACGAAGGTTGTGTATATGAATCACCTATTAAAATGACAGTCTTGTGTGTGACGGTAAATGATCATAAAATTGATATATTGGGTTAAATAAGATATATTCAAATAATTCCAACTGTTTCTTTGGGGGGGAGGGGAAAAGGTGGCTGCTAGACAGTTGGAAATGACATCGGGGGCTCACCTTCGTGACTTGCCTCCTATTTCTGCGGGACAGCACTGCCCTAAAATGCGGTCTCGCCTCATTCCTCCTCCTGGGAATCCCGAAAAGGAGGCAGAGAAATCAGCAGGAAGCCCAACCCACAAGTAAGGAAACTGAGCCTCATTTACTCTTTCATCTATTCATTCCCGGTGTAGGGAGTATCTACTGAGCCCGGCGCGGGCCAGGCACTGGGAGCACGGGGGAGCGCGGAGCGGGTACGGCCCAGTCTCCGAAAGGAAAATGACCAGCCTGAGAGCAGACACCTGTGAGGGATGAAGGCAGGACAAAAATCCAAACCTGGGGTGCTACGTCCAAGGCCCTTTTCCCCATGTTTCCACGGTGTCCGGAGGGCAGAAAGGTGACCAGGGTCAGAATCAAATCACAAACACTAAGGAGAAATTCAACACCCCCCCTCCTCACCTGACTTGCCTGTGACGGCAGGTCTCTACTGGGAAGAAGGCACTGGGGCCCCTTCAGACCCTGGCTCTGTTCCTGCTCTGCCCCCTCAGAACTTCCATTTCCTCAACTGTCAAAGGTGGGGTAATACTAATGCCGACCACAGGGCTGTTCTGAAGAGAACGTGAGATCACTCACGTGGTTTCTGGAACACTCAATACAGTCCTTTCTCGCCCCTCTAAGAGGTCCCCCAAAGCTTCCACCAGTCCTGGTTCCTCTTTTAGAATTCAGGATCAAGCTCACTGATATAAAAGGGACGTCAAGCCAGGTCTGTGCATTAAGTTAGTGTAGGTGAGCCTCAGGTAATGCCTTCATAGGCATCTAAGGAAAAGTTTGCAAGCTGAGAATTGAAATGCCCTTGGAGTCCGAGGCTGGGCAATGCGGCCCCCGCCCCCAGGCTGAGGGCCTCTGAGGTCGCATGTCTGCAGCCAGGCCACCGCTGTTTGCCTGTAGTCCTCTTTCACTGGCCTGAGCTCTCGAGGACAAGGCCTATGCTTTCCTCTGTGTCCCCAGCGCCTAGCACAGCACCTGACACATGGCTTGATGACTGCTGAATGAATGCTGACTGTGGTGGAGGGAGGAGGAGGTATCTTCCAACCTGCAAAGGCAGCTGGGTCTCGTGGGTACCCAGAGCAAGCTGACTCAGCACCTTGCACGCCAGCGAAGCTGCCCTGAGGGACATGCGCCTGACCGTGGCCTCGCCAGTAGGGTTGCCACAAAGATACCCAACAGGCTTGACTACATTTGAATTGAGGATGAACGTGTCTTATCATTTCTTAGCCACGTGTGCAATATTTGGGACATGCTTATACTAAAAGATCATTCTTCATTTTAAGTTCAAATTTAATGGGGCATCCTTTTTTTTTTTTTTTTTTAATCTGGTTGCCCTTATCTCCAGCTTTAGCCGGTCCTCTCAAAACCATGCACCGGCCGATTAGCAGCAGCACCAGGAATGAGGTGTGGGTGGGTCGGTGCCACCGGATTACTAACTCTGCAACACCTAATTTGACAGAGCGGAGGGTGGACGTCACAGGAGAGGGACAGAATTAGAATAAATCCTAATCATTCGTGACACGTGCTAAGCAAAATCAGGCCTCCGGCAGCCGTCCACATGTTAGTCCCCGGAACCTGTGAATCCATGAGCTTACTTGGCAAAAAGGACTTCACAAATTCAATTAAGTCAAGGATCTTGAAATAGATTATCCTGGGATCTGGGGTGGGTCCAGTGTCAGCTCACGGGTCCTTACGACTGAGAGAGGGAGGAGGACAGTCAGGGGCAGAGAGAGAGAGGGGCAGCCGTGGAAACAGAGGTATGTGACGCTGCAGGAGACAGACTCAACTGGCCAGCCCTGGCTTCAAGATGGAGGGACACCCGAGCCAAGAAATGTGGAAGCCTCCTCTAGACGCGGGAAGAGGCAAGGAAATCTGACCTCCAGAACTGGAAGATGAGAAAGTTCTGTTGTTCTAAGCCTCCATGATGGTGGTAACTTGTTACAGCAGCCACAAGAAACTGATACATGGCGAATGCAAGAAGAAATCGTCACTTCCTTTTTGCCAAAGGTAACAATAACCACCTCAAAGACTCCTTCTTTAGCAAAGACAGTTCCTGGGACTAACCATTAGACAATGTGCATTTGCCTACACGGTTTCGTTTTCTCCCAACAGCTCTACAATAGCCTCGTATGTCATTTCTAGAAGCAAACGATTTGGGGTTCAGAGACTTCGGGTCACTTGCTTCAGGCCACCCAGCAAGCATTGCTGTTGCTAGGTCACGTGTGGTCTGGGCCGGGGCGAGGGGTGGGGTGGGTCGCACAGACTAACTTTCTCGGCATCTCAACCACAAGCTGACCTGCTGCAGCCTGGCTTCTTTGCTTGAGAAGGAAGGGACCACATTTTTTCCTCCAGTTATCCACAGCCTTATGATTCTTGTTCTGTTTCTGCTTGGGTTTCGCTCTCCCAGATGCCTCGAGACGAAAGAAGATGCCCCACACATCTGTGGGGCCCTTTTCAGCTTGGAAAGTGTCCCCACAGCCATCATTTTTGGGGGCTTCACAATGGATTAGGTAAAATGGGAAAATTGCTTCCCCTTGTTTCACAGAGAGCAAACCTGGAGTTTCAGTAAGGACCAAGAGATGCTCAGGCCCACACGGCTCCAGATGGGTTCCTCTGACACCCACGCACTTACGTAGAACCTGGGACAAAGGGCTAAAGAGGGGGCAGATGCGGAGAGTGGGAGTAAGAGAGGGACCAGGATTTCTGGACTGGCACAGCCACGAGCTTCTGGAGAGGAGGGAAGGAGGGGAAAGTGGCTTCCTCCCAGAGGTGAGTGGTGCTACTGAGCCACAGAGCTCAGAGGTGGCTTGCTAGTGTGCCGCCAGGCACCTATGACAGTGTGCTGGGGAATACCTGGGCCCCCCTTTTACAATGTGGTGTGAGGGGCTTCCAGGGCCCAGAGAGCAGGGAAGGAAGACCTGCCCCAACAGAAGAGTCCTGAGACGTCCCTTCTGCAAGGACCAGGCACGCTGTGCTTCCCATGCCATTCTGGGTCGCTTTCATCAAGACTCTGCAACACAGCAGGTCCCCAAGACCACATGGAGATTTGCTCCCTGAACCCCTCACTCTCCTCCCCACTTGAGGGGAGGTTTATACACCGGGGGCTGGTACGTCAGCAGCTGAAGAGGGAGGCTGCCTCTCGGGCCTACATCAGGGACTGCAAGGCAACACTGCTGAAGGGGTTTAGGCTCAGGAGTCAGACTGCACTGGGCTTCTTGACCTGCCACTTAATGATCTGAGTGACCCCCCAAGCAACCCTTCTCAATCCTAATCAAATGTGATCCAAACCCAACTCAAAGGGTTATTTTGGGAATTAAGTGACATCATGTCCACCAAGCACCTTGTAGTTTCTGACACATAGTAGGTGCTCAGTTAACAAGAGCGACTACATGAATATTTATTATCAACACTCAGTTTCCCTGAGGTTTACTAAGGGTAAACTTATTAAATCTAGTTTCTAACCACAGTGGCAGAACTTTCTGCCCTGTAGCCGCCCAGGCCGTGCCTGCTCATGAATCAGTGGTAAACTCGGTTAGAGGCAGCTTGAAAATGGGTCACCGCCTTCTCCCCACAGGAAGCCTTATTTGTGCTAAGGTTCCATATGGGTTTTGTGATTCTTAAGCCAGGGGGCAATACCTCTTCCTGTGACTAAAAACGGAAACAAGCTGCTAATTCATACCCTTGAAAAAATTGGCTGCAAAGCCCGCTTTATTGATAGAGCTGTCGGACACAAACTTCATCCACATTCTGTGGGAGCTCGATCTCACATCTTCCGGCTTCTCATAACCACAAAAATGGCCAATCAGGGCGCTCTCCTCCGTGGGGCCATCACGGATCTCCAGGTAGTCGTAGGCGCAGCTGTCATGCCTTTCAATCTAAACAGAGAAACAGAGGCAACATGGAAGGTGCCGGATGGTCTGGCTTTAAGGCTTTTTCATGTGAGAAGGGAACCTAAGCAATACTCTCAAAGATCTAACTAAGAGGCAGAGGGACCCAAGTGTGTCCTGAGCTCTCCAAGCTGTCCCTTACTTGTGGAAGCCCAGGGAGAACCAAACTGTGCAGACTAAGAGACAATACACACGGAAGACTGGTTCTATGCAACTTCCTGGGATCCCCTCCTAGACCTTCAGTACCCGCCCCCCCCACACCTCCCCCTGCCCCAGGGTGGCTGTCAGAAAGGAGGTGGATGCAATTTCAAAATTTGCAAAGATGTTGAAGCCAAATGTCCAGGTACGATGCATCGTGAGCTTGAAATGGTCTCTCAGGTTCTTGTTTGCAACCCACTCAATGGAAACCCATCTTTATGGAGCAGAGAGTGTCTAGAAGAAGTTGACAGTTATTTCATCCTTGGGAAAACCCGAGCGGTACTCACCTCAAAAGCTTGGAAGGTAAGTCCCACGTGAAACCCTTCCGAAACCGTAATCCTCCAAACACATTCCTTGGAAGGTCTGTAGTCATCGGGGTAGTTAGGAGATTGAATCTGACCAGCGTCTTTGTTAATGTCTCCCCCACACGTAGCTTTAGGAAGAGAGCCAGGAGAGGAGGAATGGGGTCCCTGGTCAGACGTTGGGAAGGAAATGAGTGACCACACGGATCACCACTAGGTGGCTCCACGTGGCAACATTTTCATCACCTAACTGGCACTGTGCCTCCGGAAAGGCAACTTGGGATTTTTTCCATAGAGAAAAGGCAGTGGTTCCCCATCTTTGCTATGCATCATGATCACCTGGGAAATGGTCTGAGCTGCGGAAGCAGGGGCTGCATCCCTAGACATTCTGATGCTAGGGGGTCTGGCGGAGCTCCAAGTAACAGTGATGTCTGAGTTCCCCGAGGGATTCTAATGTAGAGGCTAGGGGACCACTGACACAGAGGGACACACACACACACACACACACGTTATTTCATTTATAGAAACAAAACCTTGGCCTCTCCATAATTACAATTTACCCAATATGTGGAATAAACTTTAGCAGAAATGCCCTGGTGGCAGCTGCCTAGAGCCCAGACCTATTTGTTTCCTCAACTCAACCCCATGGTGGCCTCAGAGGCCCTTTCAAGAAATGCGGTTGTAAATATCCTGATCTTTTCATCAGTGAAACGAACAGAGGCCCAGAGTGGTTGGGTCCTTTGCTTGGGCTTGCACAGATATTCAGAGGTTGCTTTCATGTCCTCGGGGTTCTCTACCCTGGACGGGTCCCCCAGCTGCACTGAAATGGGGTTCGGCGGGGTGGTGACAGGTAGATGACACCTGTTCTGAAGGAGGCACAGCTGGTCTCTCTGCTTCCAGTGTGTAGAGGAAGGGGTCCCGGGGGGACGCCTCGGCCCAGCCCCTGTGGTGGGTGCCCCAATCCCCGGGGCTCTGGTAGCTGTCATGAAGGCCTGGGTGCAAGAGGGATGGGGGCTGCATGGGAAGGTCAGGTTTCTCTCGTCATGAACCAACCTTCGTACACTGCGAAGAAACCCTTGCCCAGGATGCTGCTGCTGCTCCGGAACTCCACCCAGAGCCGGCTGTCCGTGGAGGTGAGGGGCTCCGGGACTTTATTGCCACAAAACCTACCTGGGAACAGAAAAGACAGGTCAGGCTGCCGGCAGTTAGGGAGAAACTCATTACAGAGAGAGGGAGCGCCGTTTCTTCAGTGTGGCGCCCTGTGAGAAGGAGCCTTGGCTGTGGAGATTCACCCTGTTGTGCAAAGAGGAATAAAGGACTGACTTCTAGAGGATTCCAGACACCAGTCAATCGAAGAACCCAGAGTGTAGCCCAGACACCCCCTCCTCTGCCATGTGGGTCTGTACAGGTGTGGTGGGTAATGGTCTGAGACAGCGATGGACGTTCCCCCCCTCAGTATTTCCTACTACATACATGCCCTTCTTCGGCGGGCGGCATGCCTTTGGGAAGATACTCTGCTTCTCTTGCCTCAGAAAAGGGATGCCAGAGAACATATGATTTAAAAAAATCAAATCTTGTAGGCTCTTGAATTTCATAAGCATAGTCACAATCACAAAGTTTTGGAAGAACACTCAGTGAGGAAGAGCACATTTCCCTTTTTCACCCTTATAGTCTTAGAAAGATTGCTAGGACGAATGGGTGTAGGAACCAGAGAGAGAGAGGATTAGAGAGGGGATGACAGACCTTCTAGAAGGACCCCGTACACCGTCCCACCCTGAGCTAAGACCCTTGATGGAAAAGGATGATAGAGACCCCAAGTGGGTTTAAAGATCTGCGAGAAGGACACAAAAGCAAAAATGAACTATTGGGACTTCATCAAGATAAAAAGCTTCTGCACAGCAAAGGAAAAAAATCAATAAAACTAAAAGGCAACATACAGAATGGGAGAAGATATTTGCAAATGACACATCAGATAAAGGGCTAGTATCCAAAAATCTATAAAGAACTTATCAAACTCGACAGCCCCCCAAAAAACAAATAATCCGGTCAAGAAATGGGCAGAAGACATGAACAGACATTTCTCCAAAGAAGACATACAAATGGCCAACAGACACATGAAAAAATGCTCAATATCACACAGCATCAGGGAAATACAAATCAAAACCACCGTGAGACACCACCTCACAGCAGTCAGAATGGCTAAAATTAACCACTCAGGAAATAACAGATGTTAGCAGTGATGTGGAGAATGGGGAACCCTCTTACACCATTGGTAGGAATGCTAACTGATGCAGTCACTCTGGAAAACAGTACGAAGATTCCTCAAAAAGTTGAAAATAGAACTACCTATGGCCCAGCAATCACACTACTGAGTATTTATACAAAGGATACAAAAATAATGATTTGAAGGGGCACCTGCACCCCAGTGTTTATATCAGCAATGTCCACAATAGCCAAACTATGGAAAGAGCCCAGATGTCCATTGACAGATGAATGAATAAAGAAGCTGTGATATGTATATATGTATATATATACATATACATATACATTATATATATATATATATATATTGCACAGCCATAAAAGAGAAAGAAATCTTGCCATTTGCAATAATGTGGATGGAACCGAAGGGTATTATGCTGAGCAAAATAAATCAGAGAAAGACAAATACCGTATGATTTCACTCACATGTGGAACTTAAGAAACAAAACAGATGAACATGGGGGAGGGGAAGATAAAAACAGAGAGGGAGGGAAACATTAAGAGACTCATAACCATAGGGAATAAACTGAGGGTTGCTGGAGGGGAGGTGGGAAGGGGGATGGGGTAATTCGATGATGGGCATTAAGGAGGGTAATTGATGGCATGAGCACTGGGTGTTGTATGCCACCGATGAATCATTAAATTCTCCTCCTGAAACTAATACTGTATTATATGTTAACTAACTTGAATTTAAATAAAATCTTTAAAAAATAATAAAAATTAAAAAAGGATCTGGGAGAAGGACAGAACTGTGCCCCCACTTCCTGGGCAGAGCCCGGAGGGGCAACAAGACCTTAGATCCCCATGTCCCACCTGGGGTCAGAATAGAAGCATCAACACATTCATCCAGACATTAGGCCGGAGACAGGCATGCAGAGTTCTTCAGGCAGAGGGGTATGGAGGTGACTTTCCTGTAGTCCAGAGGGTGTGCGGAGCCACAGGACATCACCCACTGTATGTGTTCTAGGGAGATGTGGACTTGTAACAGATCTGAACTGGCCTAGAGTTGAGATAAGAAGGAGGCCCAGCAGCCACTTATGATTCTTTGCTCAGACAGAGGGCTGGAGATCAGGCAGGAGGACACACCGTAAAGCCAGCTGGGATGGCAAAATGGATGCCTCCCCTGCCACCATGCCTTGGGACAAAGTATATCCCTTATCAGACCCCCACATGGAGGGAAGAAAACACAATCTGATTGAAGTTAATTTCCCACTACCTGACAGAAAGGTATATAATTGCTGTTTTATTAACAGCATAATTGCTGTTGAAATTCTGTTATTGAAAAAAAAAAACAGAAATAAACATATATTCCTCAGACACTTGGGTCTAAATCTGAAATTTGGATCTTCTACAGAGGAAGAGGCCAAAGGTCATGCCTTTCCTGCTGTATAGGAATCCTTGACCCTATAATTCCTAATGCCGTCTAAAGATGGCAGCCATGCAGCAACCCCTTCGACCTCAGCCACAGCAACTTCTTCCTAGAAACCTTGTCAAAGGCAAGGGAAGCAAGGGCAAAAATGAACTATTGGGACTTCATCAAGATCAAAAGCTTTTGCACAGCAAAGGAAATAGTCAACAAAACCAAAAGACAACTGACAGAATGGGAGAAGATATTTGCAAATGACATATCAGATAAAGGGCTAGTATCCAAAATCTACAAAGAACTTATCAAACTCAACACCAAAAGAACAAATAATCCAATCAAGAAATGGGCAGAGGACACGAACAAACATTTCTGCAAAGAAGACATCCAGATGGCCAACAAACACATGAAAAAGTGCTCCACATCACTCAGCATCAGGGAAATACAAATCAAAAACACAATGAGGGGCACCTGGGTGGCTCAGTGGGTTAAGCCTCTGCCTTCTGCTCAGGTTGTGATCTCAGGGTCCTGGGATCGAGCCCCGCATCAGGCTCTCTGCTCAGCGGGGAGCCTGCTTCCCCCTCTCTCTCTGCCTGCCTCTCTGTCTACTTGTGATCTCTGTCTGTCAAATAAATAAATAAAATCTTAAAACAAAACAAAAATACAAGGAGATACCACCTCACACCAGTCAGAATGGCTAAAATTAACAAGTCAGGAATCAACAAGTGTTGGTAAGGATGTGGAGAAAGGGGAACCCTCCTACACTGTTGGTGGGAATGCAAGCTGGTGCAGCCACTCTGGAAAACAGCATGGAGATTCCTCAAAAAGTTGAAAATAGAGCTACCCTATGACCCTCCAATCATGCTACTGGGTATTTACCCTAAAGATACAAATGTAGTGATCCAAAGGGGCACATGCACCGAATGTTTACAGCAGCAATGTCCACAATAGCCAAACTCTGGAAAGAACCTAGATGTCCATCAACAGATGAACAGATAAAGAAGATGTGGTATACATATAAAATGGAATACTATGCAGCCACCAAAAGAAATGAAATCTTGCCATTTGCAACGATCTGGATGGAACTAGAGGGTACTATGCTGAGAAAAATAAGTTAATCAGAGAAAGACAATTATCATATGATCTCCCTGATATGAAGAATTTGAGAGGCAACATGGGGGGTTTGGGGGGTAGGGAAGGAAAAAATGAAACAAGATGGGATCAGGAGGGAGACAAACCAAAAGGGACTCTTAATCTCACAAAACAAACTGAGGGTTGCTGGGGGGAGGTGGGTAGGGAGAAGGTGGTTGGGTTATGGACATTGGGGAGGGTATGTGATATGATGAGTGCTGTGAAGTGTGTAAACCTGGCAATTCACAGACCTGTACCGCTGGGGCTAAAAGTACATTATATGTTAGTAAAAAATAAAAAATTAATTAAAAAAAAGATGGCAGCCACAGCGGGATAGGAATAGGGGTAGGGTGGGACATGAGCTGAGCTGTACTGATCAGTTCACAACACAGACCAGTCAAGGTCTACTTGGACTGGCGGTCATGGTTCTCTCAAGCACTGACTATGGAGTCACTCAAAAACCCATTTAATGTTGGGGAAATGGGGAGGGACTCTTTATGAGTAGGGATGTGTTTTCTTTTGGGGTGATGAAGATGTTCTGAAACTGACTATGATGATGGCTGGTTGCACAGCTCTGAACATACGAAAAACCATTGACATGAATACTTTAGATGGTGAGTTGTATTATATGTGAATCATATCTCAATGTTTCTTATGTCTATTCAACAGTTATTTGGTGGGCACTCCTTTATCGCCAACACCACTTAATTCTCCTTTCCCTTCTGAGAAATGGGAGGAGTGAGGTTCAGGGAGGAATAAAGGCCACTGTGGCCATTTCCTGATGGCCAACTGTGGATACATTCTCTTCGGAGACATGAGGTAGGAGCTGCTAATCTCCTTCTGCTTCCTTCCGATTCTGGCCACCTGCAGCTCTCTGGCTCTGGTGAGCTTAACATTAAGTGAGATGAGCTGAAACTTCTGCCGAGAATTTGGCAAGGAACAATCCATCAGAAGCCCATAAATTTTCCGTAATGGTTACTCCGGCATGGCCAATTAGTGTCAATTAATTCTTGGAAAACACCACGAAAACGTGGGGAAGTACTGCTTACCAGTGAGGAGAGAGGCTTGCTTGAACAGCCGTTCAACAACGTGGGATCACAAAAGGAATTCCTTCTTAGCCAAACCGAGTTTCAAGTCCAAATTTCTCCTTTTAAAACCCCAGCTGTCATGGCCACTGGAGACTGTTTGCAAAAAACAGAGGGACTTCCCATGCCTGCCTTGCTGCCTAAGAACCCAACCAGATGAGACAAACCACCCACCACCACCAGGCCACAGGACAACCCTGGTCTGCTCACTACTCTGGAGGAGGGAGGAGTTACTGCCTTGGCAAACCCAGACTGGCTGGGATAAATTACAGATTATTTCTAAGTAACTTCTCTCCCCCAATCGCTGTGTAATTCTTAACTAAAACCTTCTAATTTGTCCCCTGTTTTCTCAACACTCCCATCTCCACCATAATGGTTCTAAGGAAAGCCTTTTGCTTTTGAGCTTGACATTGTCCTAGGTACCCTACATAGATTATGTCACTGCATTCTCCTACCCCCGAATTAGGTACTATCCATAATCTAGGTTATGAGAAAACCAAGGATTGTAGAATTTGAGTTGAGCTGCATTCACTTTGAGTTACAGTCTAAGTTGTAAGTGAAGCGGGATTTGAACCTCAGCAGTCTGGGATCTTGACCTTCACCATCAATTTCACCTCCTAATTCATCACCACTGCCACCATCATCAAAAGGAAACTTCACTATTCGAGGTGCAATTCTGGACATGGTCCGCTTTTGGATGAATAGACAGGAAATCTGGTCTCTGGGAATGTACACATCATTCCCTGTTTGGACACAGACAGGAACGAAGGTCAAAGCCTCCAGCCATACAGCGAGCTTGTGGCGATGCCAGCCTTGGCATCACTTGGGAGATGGCCCCCGGCCCAGGGAGCCCCAGTAGTGGGGCCACACGACACTGATTGGCCAGCCTGGCCTTTCTGAACTTCCCTCCCCACTTCAGGGGAAAGGGGGGAGAGGGGCTTTTTGTGTACTGTGGTGGTACAGAGTACTCAAAGACAGTTCTGCATACAAGAGTACATTGTTTGAGCAATTCCTCCACCAGAAATAAGGGAGGGGAATCCAATTAACATGACAGTATTTAAGATTACTGGTAAATTCTCTCTGTAGGCCATCCCCATTCCTCTCCACTTCAGGTGCAATCTCATGAGTGACCCTTGAAACTGAAAAAACAATGTGATACCTTTAACCAGCGGTGAACTATTCTCATTCTACTTACACTTCTCTTTAATCATTTTGTGAAAAAGTGGGTCCCAAACAGCCCCCTTCCAAGAGAATGAACAGGCTGGGCAGAAGCTGGACTAGAGAAAAGGTGGCAAATCCCTGAACTGATTCTGGTTCCTGGCTTTGGAGGAGGAGTTTAATAAGGATATCAAGAAGAGGAAATGCAGATGAGGACACTACAAGTGGACTCCATGGGGAGTCATAAAGGGTTCATTCATAAAAAGTTATGCGTCCATTATGCCTGGATTTTCACACACTGCCCTGGGAAAATATGCAATGCACAGTTTTTCAGAGCAAGATGCATACTTTCACAATCCGCCCTAATCCGCTCTCCCTCCTGCCAAAGGGGCATTGACCTGCCTCCTCCCAGCAGATTTCATGGCACTGACCCCTCCCAGGGACCAGCTCGGCCCACACAATGCACTTGTTCCAAACACAAAAGTGCACTAACAACTGCATTTGGAAACATCAGAGCAGGGCCAAGTCGTTGGCAAAGGAGAATTCCCGCAAACGAAGAATGACGGTTACAGGCACTGGGCCATGCCTTGACTGTGGCGCGCGCACACACACACACACACACACACACTGCAAAAGTGTGTAAAATATAAGCCCCCAAAAACCCACACATAAAACCCAAACAAAACAAACCATCACCAACAACAACGAAAGGCAAAAGCCCCATCTCATCAATGGAAGTGCAGCCAGAAACGCCAGGATCTGCAGTAAGAAAGTTCTTGTTTCAAGTTCAAGAAAAGGGAATCCCTGGAAATGCCTCTGGCTGTGCCCATTCTCAGAAGCGTGTCTTGGCCCTCTCTGGGGAACCTCAGTAACAGAGAGCTTCCTTCCCCTGAGCCCTTTGAGTCTACCACATTCCTCTGGGGGGCGTTAGGGTTGCCAGATTTTGCACACAAAAATACGGGAAGGCCAGTCGCATTGGAATTTCAGATAAACAGTGAATCATGCATTTTATCTGACCGTTCTACTACTGGGATGCCCTTCTCAGAGGCAGCAGTCCCCACTCCCCATGACGAGGCCATCGGAGTTCTGGTCTGATCTCAGCCCCTAACTGGCTGTGCGGACTTAGCGAGTTGGTCCACGTTCGAAGAGTGTGGACTCCTCACTTTCCTGGTGAAGGTGTGGGGTTAGGGACTCTGAGATCCCTGCCTTGTCGAGGGGTTCGTGATTCCGTGCTGTCATGGAAACTCCCCCCCACCACACACAACCCCTTGTATTAATTTAATTAGAAAATACTACCTGAATGCATTCTTGTAAAAGATGTAGAATGATCCAGAAGTATACGAACCAAACCACCAAGCCACTGACTACCTGTGCCTCCTTTTTCAAAGGTAACCAGCTGCGGTTGTTTGATGAGCACCCCTGCGGTCCCCTTTCTATGTGGTGCTAAACAGGTCCCCATGCACCTACATTTACGGGGAAGCAGGATCATTCCATTACCCAGTTCATGGGGATTCTGATGCCGTAGTCTCCCAGGGATCTGTATTCACAGAAATCCTCCCAGCCGACTCAGGTTCAGGAACCCGGTTCAGGAACCTCTGCTAATCCAGAACGCAGCCCTCGGTCTTTTTGCCACACCCAGTCAGTACTACCTCGGAAGCCGCGCCTCCTTCTGGCTGCGAGCATGCGCTGTGTCTGCTTGCCTGAGACAGGAAGCGGAAATCCAGGGCAGGCAGCCGTCGCCCTGCGGTCGCGTAACCAATCCCCTTTGTCCTATAGCGCACACGCTCCGGTTTGTGCTTGGCTTGCCTACCTAGACGGCAGACTAGCCCACCGATGCCCGCGATAGTGGTGGTAACCTGGTACCCCCTCTCAGAGCCTGCCATGGCGGCTTTCTTGAGCACCAGTGCACACAGATTCCTTTCTGTTTGTACCTCTAGGAATTGAGACTCATGGTCTTCTGGACAGAAGGGGCTTATGTGATATTCCCAATGAAAGCTGACCTGGCTGAGACCCTGTGGCCAGACAGAGCTCAGTATTTGCCGGCCCCCTCGGGGCCACCCAGACCCTCTGTCCCAATCTCTTCTGACCTACCCAGAATCTGACTCGAAGGCATGCGTGGTCTGGCTACGGAACTCCCCCAGTTAACTCTCCCCCTCTCCTCCTGTTTCCATCTTTCATCTGCTGTCCCAACAGCAGTTCACTCCCAGGCCAGACTGTCAAAAAATAACCAGAGCGGCTTTTCTGCCCATGTGAGGATATGCCAGGGACAAAGACCTCAGTGCGGGCTCAGATTTATCAACCTGGAAGCCCCCCCGCCCTGCTATTTCTCTAAAAATGAGGACACTCCACTATCAGCCAAAACACTTCCATCTGGCTCCTTATAAATCTACATCCCTCTCTGGCCAAATGAGTCCCTATATCCATTTCCAGGACACTGTGCCATTAATTCTCTATACGTTCATCTTTTCAGGTCACCCATGGGAGATTGCAAATTGGTGACCAATCCTGAATGAACGGACTTTTCTCCTTGTGCCACCTGCCCACTGCCTCTTGCAGAAAGGTCCCAGCTGCCTTGTCACATATGAGTTCATGTGCTGTGCATCTACCAGAAAGGGTACACGCTTATTGTAGAAAAATTAGAAAATATAGCTAAACCAGGAAAAAAAAATTAAAAAATTCTTAAGAGAGAGAGAAAGTATGCGGGGTACAGGAGAAAGATGCAGAGGGAGAGGGAGAATCCTTGAGCAGACTCCACGAGGAGGGCAGAGCCTGACGTAGGGCTCAATCTCATGACCCCGAGATCATGACATGAACCAAAGTCAAGAATCAGACACCTAACTGACTTAGCCACCCAGGTGCCCCCAGAATAAACTAAAAAAAAAAAAAAAAAATACTCCATCATTCTGAAATAATCACTATATGTTATTTATTTATATTCATGATTCTACTTGATATTTGTACTGTAGATCACAGAATGGTTTCTTCCAGTGGAATCCAACCTGTACATGTTTAAAGTAGTTTTGTTTTGAGTAATTCTGGTCAGGATATTCACTTGGCCACACTCCCCACCACTCCTTCGTTTATTATCCAACCCCCTTGTCCTCACGTATGCCTTATTTCTGAGGGCACCTGAGTTTGCAAAGCCTCAAAATATACATATAATAGTATTTTTATTAAAATGGAATTCAACCTCATGTTGTCTTTCATAAAACCTTTTTGTGTAATGACATACAGGAACCCCTTTCTGTATCAATAAGCAGGCACCTCTGACTTTATTTTTAGTGGTTGGATAGTTTTCCCCTGGAAAGTTGTATCCCAGTTTTTTCAGCAAACCCCTACTGTTGAACATGTAAACTGTTTTCCATTTTTCCTGCTCCAGTGAACATCCCCAAAGCTAGAACTTTGCACGCTTCCTTAATTGGTTCCTTAGGATACATTCCAAGAAGCGGAATTGCTGGGTTGAAGGGCAGTCTCGGTCTTAAAAGCTTTTAACACGTGCTGCCAAATGGAGTGCTCGGAGTTTTACAACGACACCGACCCTTGCGAGCTTCCTGTGTCCGCTGTCGGGATGGGCCCTTCCACATGTTAATGGCATCCCATGGAACAGCCCATCACCCTTCTCCCAAGGCTTTCTAAAGTCAACTCACCCAACAGGGGGGCTTTTCTCCAGTAACCATCCCGGACCTCCACATAGTCATACCAGCACAGGCGGCTTTTAAACAAATCCATGGATGTGAAGTTCAGGATGATCTGTAAAGAGTGACCGTAAAGTGAGTTTTGGCAGCAGAGCCCGAGGACTCTTGAAGACCCATCTCGCATGCCCATGTTCTCACGTTACCTCTTAGCATACAGAGCTCTCAGACCACAGTGGGAGCGTCCTCGAAAAGACACGCTCACAGGAAACCTCGTGACATGAAATAATAAACCTTGAGCAGGATGGGGAGTAAACAGAGGAGATGAGTCCCCCGGTTCTGTCCTGGAGCTTTTGAAGTCACTCGGTGGTTTATAGGAAACAGAATGCATTAAAACGATGGGCTGGGACGCACTGAGACCGGGGATTTAGAAGGAGGTAGGGGTCAGTGAAGTTCAGAGATACAGAAAGATCTTATAACATCATCCATCATTCCAAAGGGCCTGGGGTTAGCCTGGGTGCATCTGAGCACCACCGTGATCACTGTTCCCTCAGCCATGACCTCATTCTTCTGAGATGGGGTGTAGCCGATAGCTCTCCTAGAGTTAGTCTGTTTGTTCGTTCATTCAGGCATTTGTTCATTCATTCGTTCATCACACCACTGTTAGCTGACCACCTACTGTGTGCCCGTCTGTGTTGGCCAACTGACATTGAAAGATCAGCAAGAGAGGGTTCTTGCTTTTAGGGAGTTCAGAGAACACAGAGGGTTCAGGCCAGTTAGAACACTCTGGAATAAATGTGGAAAAGAGAGGGACGCACAGGAAGGGAATCCTGCAGCCCCAGGGAGGGAGAATTAGAGGCTGCCCGGGATACATCTCAGAAGAGGTGGCATTTAACCTAAGGGGACTAGGGGCCCAGTGGGCAGAGACACAGGGCAAGAGCGCATTTTGGTGAGAGGGACTGAAATGAGCTCAGGCAAGGAGAGTTTGGGGAACTGTGTAGGTCATGCTGGTTGGTTCTGGAATGGGGAGTGAAGGCTGGAGAGCTGGGGGTTCAGATGGACTAAAAAGGAGGGTTTCAGTTCTTCTGGACATGCTGAAGCCATTCAGTGGATGTCCTTGTCCACAAAGAGTGGAGGGAGCTGGGTGGCCCTGTGGACTTGGCACACAGGTACTCTTCCCACAAACCTGCTACCCTTCCAGCTTGGGGCATCCCTGGCAGATGGCCCAAAGCAGAGTTTGAGCATCCCTTCTTCCTCCCCCCATCCAGCCCTGCAATGTAGGGTACCCATGCCATGTCTGCTGTGCTCGGCCTGTCTCTGCTCCATCATTTCTCTGCTCTCTTCACTCACCAGGGGCCCCATAAAGGCAGCCCTGCCCCACTACTGCAGTCAGGTCCCTCTGTATCTAAGCAAAGCTCCAGGCTGAAAGGCTGCAGATCAAAGTTCCAGGGCCTTCCCAGCCAGACTGAAAGGGCTGTTATTCGTTTGTCCCATTCTCCATGCCTCCCCTGCTTTGAAGCTCCTCTCTCTGGGCTTCAGCACATCTGTCCTCTCTCCACTGCTCTCTGGCCTCAGCTGGCTCCCAACTTCCCCGCTCCCCGGTGACTGTGATGGTCCCTTAGCGCAGCAGCATTTCCCTTCCAGCTTCCCCTTAGCGCAGCAGCATTTCCCTTCCAGCTTCCCCTCGCAGGTGACACCAGTCACTGGGGTGTAGCCCTTTGCTGTCATCTCTGCTTCGCCCCTCTTATTTATCCCCGAAGCTGACAGACCTCCTTCCCTTAAGATGTCTGTGTCCCTGCTGCAGGCCAGTCTGGTGTCCCTTCACCAGTGCTGTCTGCATCGCTCCTGCCATGCCCTGGCCCCTTCTGAGCACTTGGGCTTCTAGATCTATCTTGCTCTGACATCTTATTTCGTCAAACTCCTCCTACGCTCAGAGAACTTCCATGGCTTCCCCTGCCCCCATCTCATAAATTAAACTCTCTGCTTACCTCCCAGAGCCTCCAGCATCCGTCCTATGTGACCTTATTTCCCTGTGTGCCCTGAGGGATCCCGCTAATGGAAGCTTCCCCAGGCCTAGCTTCAGCACCCCCTGCCTCCGCCCCGAATCCCTTTCTGACTGCCCAAAAAGACGCAGCCTTTCCCTCCTTGGGACCCCCTCCTCGGCCTCTTATGGTGACTGCAGAGCAGGCGTCTTTAAGAGTCAGGCAGATCTGGATTTCTCAGCTCTACCATTTACTAGCTCTACCTCTCACTTGCCCACTTGGGTGAGTGATGTTTAGTTTCCTTATCTGCGAAACAACACGCACACCACTGGGTTATTGATGGGCCGCCCGAGAAACCGTATATTGAGCGTATCATGCTCTGTCTGACACACGATAGGCACTCGATAAATGCGGTCTTAAAAATCAAGCCACACTGAGTGCACACTGAGTGCTCCACAAACCTCCACACTAAGCACTTTTCACAAGCTGCCTGTCCTAATTAGCGTTGAGCATGTGCACCCCTTCCTTTGGGCTAATCCCACCCGGTATTCAGGTCTCAGGACAATTAGTACCTTCTTCCACAAAGCCCTCTGATCATCTATGAAATGAAGAGGGAGAAAATAATAGGCCAGCTCCCCTCCTGTGCTCCTGTGTTGTACAGTGTGTGTGTGTGTGTGTGTGTGTGTGTGTGTGTGTGTGTGAGAGAGAGAGAGAGAGAGAGGTCGATATTCTTTCAAACTAGACCAGTGGTTCTCAACCCTGCTTGCGGATTAGTACCAACTCAAAAATGTAAAAACTAATACTGGGCCAAGCAAATGCTCCTCCTTCAATGAAATCAGACTCCCTAAAGGTAAGGGGGGACCCTACCTAAACTCTAAGTCTCTTGAAGACAGGAATAATAAATTATCTTTCTTTTGTAGCTCCCACAGTGTTCATGTTCAGGCAGAAGAGCTCAGTCATACTGACTAGCTGGTTGCAATATAATTCTTTGGCTTTTCAAATTTTCAGAAAGGAAATATTATTACAACTTCCTTAGTAACACATTCATGATCGAAATGAATGGGATAATCATTCAGGCTGATTATTTTAAATATGTTAAGGAACCATAAAGACCACAGGAGAAAAGGTGACAAGCAAGAGGTGATACTTGAATCAATCAAGTTTGCTAATTACTAGCAGCTCAGGGAAGGCTGGGTGAAGCCAAAATGGAAATCATTGGTACAGGAATCTCAATGATATATATTTTCCCTGCCCACCCCCCCACCCCCCCAGTTAGCAATAATAATTAAGGCTGGAGGAATTTTCTGCATATCCCATAGCCTCTGTTAGGTAGGACAATTCAACAGTTTGGAGACTGCTGGATCACTTCCTCTTCCTCCTCCTTCTTCCTGCCTCCCTCTCATTACTGCCTCCAGCAGGCACAGAGACAGCACACGAACCCGAAGGAGACAAGCCTGGAGTCTCTCAGGCTCAAGATGACAACCACAGTGTCATAAATACTTAGAGCCAGAATAAGAGTCACACATGGGTGTTGTGTGTGAGCACACATCATGTGAGCACGTGCATGTGAATGCATGTTCAAATGCCTTTTTGCCTGACCCTTTTGTGAAATAATACAGGATGATGGGTAAGCATCCAGGTTCTCACCTGCACTCAGATCCCAACTTCGCAACAAACTGAGTAGCTTCAGGCAAGTCCATTTCCTTATCAGAAAAATTAATATGCTAATAGTACCTATCACATGAAATTCTGAGGATTAGAAGAGATAAACCGCATAATATGCTGAGAATAGTACCGAGGCCACAGAAAACATTTAAGTGGACATTGTTAACAGTTATGAATTAGGACTACCCAAAGGTTGGCTTCAGGCCTCCGGAAATCCATCATCCCCACTGCACCCCCAGCTGCAGGTTTTTCACTTGGCCTCTCATCCACTCACATGCCCATTCAACAAAGACTTTTTGTGTGACTATGTGTCATGGGCTGTGTTGGGTGCTGGAGACCTCAGGCTGAACAGTCTCTGTCCTCAATGAGGTTAGGGTCTAGAAGGTAGACAACCGGATAAACCAGCAATCATGATATTGTGAGACAAGCTACGGCAGGTATGACTGTAGGGAGCCTGACCCAAGGGACAGAGAGGGCATCTCAAAGATGGCAGTGTCTAGTCTGAAGAACTCTTGGATTTGAAGGGAGGTGTGAAAACTCTCTCTCTCTCTCTCTCTCTCTCTCACACACACACACACACACACACACATGTTTTAGGAATGAAGAAGCCCCAGGTTCCAGTTCTATATTTTACTGTGAATTTGGGCAATTTTTTTTAAAGATTTTATTTATTTATTTGACAGAGATCACAAGTAGGCAGAGAAGCAGGCAGAGAGAGAGGAGGAAGCAGGCTCCCTGCTGAGCAGAGAGCCCGATGTGGGGCTTGATCCCAGGACCTGGGATCATGACCTGAGCTGAAGGCAGAGGCTTTAACCCACTGAGCCACCCAGGCGCCCCAAATTTGGGCAATTTTTTAAGTGTCTGAGCCTCAAATTCCTTATCCATATGATGGATGTGAAGAGATACCTCCTGCCATAGGATTGAGAACTTACCACCCTTGGACCACAACAAAAGACACTGCTGCCCTAGCTCAGCTCTAGGGGGAATCTGGAGGGAATCACAGAACCTTCAGACCCAAAGGATCGTGCTCACCCGGAGCTTGCATAGCTCCTAGACCTCACTGCAGGTGACCAGGACCTTGGAGTTCCTATCCAAATGGTCCTGAGCCTACTTCTAGAGCATGCAGAAATCTCGGCCCTGGAATCCACCCTCCCAAAGGTAGACAGCATATCTAACCAATCTGCTCCTACTGGAGGAATAACTGTTTGCAAGGAGGGAGTGCAGAGTGTTTGGGAGAGTGGGCTGGGGTGTCACCATGGGTGCTTCTGAGATGAAATGGGGGTGCTGAGAAGAGAAGGAGGAGCCAGATGTGGGTTGGGGGCCAGCTCTCCCTACATTACTACCTCCCAGAGCAACACTCTGACGTGTCGAGGAAATCTCAGTTGGATCCTCACCTTCCAAGGCATTCTGATGGTGTCCTTATTAAGGGGGAAGGCTAGAGTCTACTTTGTTTTCCAAACTGTGAGCTTGATTTATAATTCACATGGACATTTTGCTTCTAGCCTCTATTTGTATGATACCAGTCGGAAGTCCAGAAATAATATTAAGCAAGCTGGCACACACTGGTGCTCATGGCATCGCAGCTGTTTTCACTACTGTCAATAATAGTACAACCCCCCACACCTCACCCGACTCAAAGAAAGCTATGTCACTTCCTGAGGTGGCTTCACACGTACCTTTTCCCCTGGCGTGACCGATATCCTCCAGACGCAGTGGGAGTAAGAAGGGTAGCCATTCGGGAAACCAGGTGCAGAAAAGTTTCCTGTTGTGTCCTGCAGGGTCTCCCCACATGCTGCACAAGTAAAACAACAACTTTGACTCAGGCAGGCAGACACGCTCCCCATCCCAGAAGCTCCCCGCGCCAGGCCCCGTGAACACCCCGTGACCAGCCAAAGCCCCCGGGATGCCCCTGTGAGAAGCGTGTGAGATCGATGATTTTCTTCTGGCTGATAGAAGTGAAAATAGGGTCTGGGCTCCAAAGAGCAATACCTAGGGGTTGCTGAGGTTCCTGAGGCTCTCAGGATTGAGCATGGACTCGAGTGGGGTGTAAGTTTCCCAGCCTTGCTGGGCCTTAGTTTTCTTGTCTGTAAAATGGGCAGGAGCTTCCTGAAGGGTTAATGACATGGATCCACTCAGTGCTTGGCACACAGTGAGCACTCCACACACAGCGGCTGTTATCATTATGACTAACATCTGAGGCAGCGAGCACAGAAAAGTACAAGTAGGTGAAGCAACAAGACAAAGAAAACACTCGGAAACCCATTTCATGAGAAACCCATTGGGTTGAATCTTGCCTCTTCTTTTTCTGCTGCTTATCTCTGAATGAGCTACCAAATAAACAGTCAAGAAAACTCAAAGATGACCAGAGGTACGGAAAGCTATTCTGCCCTTGAATATTGGAGGGTTGCCTGGTCACAAGTCTAGAAACTAGTCCTCACGTATGTGAAAAATATTTCCCACGGGTCACCCCCAGAGTGTGGGAAACAAGCATCCTTACCCGTATCTGCCTATATGCAACTCAACCTCCACTGGGCAACAACCCTGCTCTTAGCTACTAATTGAAATTACTGGAAGCTTCAGTTTTGAAGCTGCAGGAAGGAGTAGTTGGAGAGCGGCCCGTCATCAGCCTCAGGAAATCCTGGATGTTGGGGCTTCAATATCATGTTACTGAACAACTGCCAGGCATCATGAGGATTATGCCCAGCAGTCAACACCCCCAAGGGTTCCATGGAAATTATTTTAGAATAATCATCAACATTCTGCAAGAACAGATACATTACTCTATGGCTCCATGGTATTTACCAGCTGCCTCCAATCCTTTGGGGAAGTAAGAGGCATATACATTATAACTAAATAAATACTATGGCATTTCCCAGAGAATGCTATAATGTTTCTCTTTCAATTCAGCAAGGTTATATGATATGTGCGTCCTGCACTGCAGCCCGAACAAGCCCCCACATGACTAATAGCTGGATGGACATGTTTCCTACAGTTTTGTGATGGACCAAACCCCACAGAGTCCTTTGCATGCTCTGTGATCCCACTTAGTTGGGTGATGTGATAGCCTACATTTTCTAGGATGGCCCCTATTTCAAATATGCTGTCCCATGATCCAGCTGTGTGTCTGGTCTGGGGTCTGGAAAATGTTACTGGACCTGTGGGTCATGAATTTCCTTCTTCCTCCCCAAACTACTGAATTGTGTTCTCTCCCATCAGTGGTAAACCCGGGCTGCTGTAACAGGTGCTTTGCACTGAAGTTCAACAGCTTAAGGGGTCAAAGTGAGCTCACTCCCAGGACAGCAGGTTGGGGAGGTGGGGGGGAGGTGATGCTGAAGCCAAGGGGATGGACGGCAAAGATGGCACTTTCAAGGGGAGGGGCTTGTGGCTGGGTAGGGAAGCAGACTCCTCAGACCCCAGGGTACTGTCCAGGCTCCGATGGCCAATTTCTAGCCAATGACCAGCACCTTGGATGGCTAGGGAAGCCCCAAGGCCATAGAAACAACCTCATTTACAGCACTGAGGATCCGGGAGGCTGACTCCCCCCTCCCTAAGAACACTCTCCTTCATTCACGGTCTTCCTGCAAAACCCTTGGTTTTTATTCCAACGAACCCACATCTCTCACTCCCATAGGAAGGGAGGGGCATTCAAAGTTACGGGGTACGCGCTGCACCAAGCCCCTGGTCACTGCTGTTATTCCTCTAGGCCTTCTTCCTCTTCGGACTATCAGGGCTGGGCCAGAGAATTCCAAAGGTTCCCCCAGACAAAGCCGTGAGCTCCCAGACCTATTCTTCGTGTCACTCCTGGCAATCACCTCCCCAATTTGGGCCTCCTATGCTGTCTGAAACCTTCCTGAGAGCAGCACGCCAGAAATTACAGCAGCCTCGTCAGGTCCCCCAAGCTGCCTTCCCAGCAAAGAGGCGAGCTTGCAAAGGGTGGTCGAGTCACGCTCTGAGGGTGCCCGCATGACCCCGGGACTCCTGAGGACTCAGTTACCTGGGCATTTGTACAGCTTCCTGGCTTGAGCTATGTCTCCCTGACTGAGCCGCACGCGCTGGCCAATGGTCGGCCTGATGCCATTGTCGTCTCGGCGGGGGAGGATGGTGTCTAAGAAAACTCCTCTGTGGGAAGAAAAGAGAGAGAAAGGAGAAGGACAGGTCAAGGCTGGCTGGCTGGCCACGCTGGGATGTACAGTCTTTATTTCCCTGCCCACAACTGCCTCGACATCCCTGGCCCCTGCTGCCTCTCCACAGACCCGTAGGACTGAAGAGATTTGCTTTACTCATCCTGGCATGTGGGTTTTCTATTTCAAGCGCTGCCTACTCACTTCCAATGGGAGAATGACTCTGCCACGTTTGCCGATCTGCCCTAGCCCACTGGCCTGGGGGCTTCCTTATGGATGGGCACTGAGCATTGCCACGAAGCCCCTCATGGGTCCAGGCCCCCGGGCCACCACATCGTACAACTTTGGGGAGCACCATTCAGAGAGCCCCCCGGAGTTGTGCAGCGGGAACCACTGAACATGGGTAAGTCTTGGAGAGGCTTCACAGAGAGCCTGGGAACCAGCACAGTGCGAGGCTCTCAGGGGCTGGTAAGTTAGTGCTGGTTGATGGGTTTGTGAATCACGGGAATCAGGGTTTGGGGGGCCTTTCTGGCAATGGGGATGATTGCAGAGAGCAAAGGGTAGCTGTGAGGGCCCTGGTCTAGATATTTCCACGTACGGCTTGGCACTTCCATCTGGGTGAGCTCGGACAAGCCCCATCCCCTCCCTGAGCCTCAGTTTACTTCTCTGACAGTAAGAGACTGGCCCAGACAGTCCTAGCAGTCCCTTCCAGTTCTAACATCTTATTCTATTCCCACATGAAGGAAATCGAAATTGACCATAAGAGAGGAGCAGACGGCAGGCTGCCGGGCTGAGCACAGTCTTGGACCTCCATGACACGGGCCTGGTGGACCCCTGCCTGAGCCTCCTTTTCTGCCTCCAGACCCCCGACGCAGGGCCTCTCTGGAAGGGAGGGCCTCCTTCCGAACCAGTTCCTTCTCCAGGTACCTGTGTCTTCCCTCCCTTGTTAATCAGGTTTCCGGAAAGAACTATCTCCGTTCTGTCGACTGCCCACCTCCCATTCACTCCTCAATGCAACTGCAACCAGACTGCCCTACAAAGGTCCACAGCCACCAACTGACTGATGACCCCGCTGGACACCTGTCACCCCCCACATACCCTCCCCCACAGCACTGACATCAGCTGCTCCTCCCTCCCTGGCTCCCAGGGCACCGATGTCTCTGTGCAGCAAGGGGACATCCATCTACTTCCGTTTCCCTCTCTGAGCTCTCCCTGGAGGTTCTGCCTTCTTTCTCCTCTCCTGCTCCGCTGGCTTCTCTGGGTTTTCCCCCGCCATGGAAAGGTATACAGAGAATTCTCTGATTCTGAGCCCCAGAATCACCTGCTAAGCCCCAGATGCCCCGTTACCCTTCCCAGTGGCCACACTATCCTCTGGGTCTGACATCCACACTCAACCCATGAACCCTGTCTCCCGAGACTTAATCCAAAGGCGCCATGGCACTTTCCATCATGCCCCGAATCCATGCCCTCCTCCTCGTTCCAGACCACTGCCTCAGCTCAGACAGCATCCCCTTCCTGAATTCTTCCCAGCAGCTTCTCAACTGGCCTCCCTCCTGAAGACTCAGCCACCTCTGTGGGGCCCCTGTAACACGACAATGGGGATGTACAGAAATTCGAGTGCAGGCTTGTGTCTTCTCTGCTTAGAAGGCTCCACTGATCTCCAGTCACCACCTGGATCCCCAGGCCCTTGGCCCACTGGCCTCTGCCTTCCTCTCTAGCCACTTCTGACCCCTCCACCCCACTTGGTGTCTGAAGCAACACCAAACTGCTGCTAGCCCCAAACGTGCCCTTACACATGCTGTCCTCTGTCGAGGCTGCCACTGCCCATCTTCTTGTCCACCAGCAAACTCCTGTTCATTCGCCAAAACCCCAGCAGATGGCTTTCCCTCTTTAAAGTCTTCTTGAGCCTTTTTTATCCAAACCATCTTGAGTTACTAGTTCCTTTCTCTGGGCTACCTCTGGGCCTTATTTGTCTAGTCTCTTCTTCTCATACTCTATTGTCTTTTTTGAAGGATGAAGATATTTGTCTTCTCTGCTCAATAGTTAAGTTCCTCAAGTAGAGACACCAAGACCTTCATCTCTATGTTCTCAGGGACTGGAGCATAACAGGTCAAGAAATGCTTTTTGAATTAAATTATGTAACCAAGGTAAGGCAGTGTCTTCAAAAAATCTTGCAAAGCAATACACCCAAAGGAAATGTGAAAATCCACGTTACCTATGTATTAGCTGAAATTCTGTACTACCTTGGACTTATTTCTTGCTGGTTACATGTTTGATCATTTTTCTGCTTTTGCATATACTTTTTCTAAGTCAGATTTCAAGCTCACTTTCGTTCCAACGGAAGCAGGCAGGAGCCTGGGTCATCTGCCGGTTTCCTTTGAAGCATCCCTATCTCCAAACTTTAGCCACGTGGTCTTTCTCTAATTCCTACTGTCTCATCTCTGGGTCTAGAGCCTTCTGGAGAAACTTTAGTGGAATCCTTGGTTTCCCTCACTGACCTTGCCAAGTTTTTTTTTTTTTTTAAGATTTTATTTATTTATTTGACAGAGAGAGATCACAAGTAGGCAGAGAGAGGGGGGGAAGCAGGCTCCCTGCCGAGCAGAGAGTCCAATGCGGGGCTCGATCCCAGGACCCTGAGATCATGACCTGAGCTGAAAGCAGAGGCTTAAGCCACTGAGCCACCCAGGTGCCCCAACTTTGCTAAGTTTTAAACCTCAAGTAATGACTCCCCATAAAATTCAAAATTCAATCACCTACTAAATCTAAAAAGAGTCACTTCTGCCCTAACATAAAATGTGCCCTATTTGTAATTATTTTCTTGATTCCCCCGAGGGAAGAAATTTCGCTGCACAAAATGTAAAGCTCACCACAACCTCTCAGCAGCCCAGGCCAGCCAACCCCGTTAAAGCCCACACACGCAGGTGACTCTGCCAGGAACGTGATGTGTGGGTGCCATTCTTATTAGGGTTTCCTCCCCACAGGTGAGAAAAAGCCTGCAGAGCTTAAGCATCTCTCCCAGAGTCCAGAGCTAGTAATGGACAGCCAGCCCTGGAACGCAGGCAGGCCTGGAGCCCATCTCCCGCATCCTCCTCCTTCCAGCCAGTGTTTCCCACAAGGGCGACTTCAGACACCGAAACAGCAGGAAAAACATCAGCCCACGCTCGGACAGCACGAGGGGGCTGGGACTCCCTCCCCAACTTTTCCCTGAGTTGCCAGCAAGGCAGTGGGCTCTGGAAGATATTTACCACAAGAGGTGTCCCTTGCGTGAACCGCTGCAGTGACATCCCTCTTAGGTAGGACAATCTTAGCATTGACATTCTACTAAACTAAGAAAGATTTGGCAGATGCTATAGGGAACAAAGCTGTTGGCTCTGAGCTCTCCAAACAAAGAGGTCCCTGGACCACAGAAGTGTCTCCTCAGCTCCTGGACACCTGCCCAATGAAACCTGCAGAAATAACACTCCCCAGAGCCCCAGTCTGACCACGGGGGAGGAGGGAAGGCCGGCAAGAAACTAGAAACTGGGGGCGCCTGGGTGGCTCAGTGGGTTAAAGCCTCTGCCTTTGGCTCGGGTTGTGATCCTGGGGTCCTGGGATCGAGCCCCACATCGGGCTCTCTGCTCAGCGGGGAGCCTGCTTCCCCCTCTCTCTCTGCCGGCCTCTCTGCCTACTTGTGATCTCTGTCTGTCAGAAAATAAATAAAATCTTAAAAAAAAAAAAAAAGAAACTAGAAACTGAAGCTGGAAGGAGACAGATCAATCATAAAGACACACGAAGATGGGTTTTCCTACCAGTAAATTCTCGACAGGCCATTCTCTGCTCTTTAACAAACTCAGACGATGTGCAGGCTGGCTCCAGGGAATAATGACATGGAATTAGGGAGTTAGGGACTGTGAGACTTGACAAAAAGTGGGCCAGGAAAGACCATCAGTAAGGAGGCCATTGATACATGTCCCACTGAACAAAGGAGTTTCCTGAAAATCCATGCAGAAAACTGGCAGAAAGGACAGTGAAGGGATCCACTTGCCACAAAATAGGTTTGCCAAAAATCATTCCAAACTCTGGGGCAGGGGTAAGCATGTAGCTGTGGTGGAATGTGAAAATAGTGAATGGCGCCTCCTATTGTCCATATTCTGGGCCTCGCACCTTGCTTGGCCAATGGAACGAGACAGAAGTGATGTCCTGCAGGTCCCAGAGCCTGGGTCTTAAGAGTCCTGCAGCCTCCCAGCTTGTCCTACAGGAACTCTGAGTCCCAACACAGTGAGGAGTCCAGTCTAGCCTGTCGAGGATGAGAGGCCCCAGGGAGGAGAACCCAGGGCCCCCCTGCCGGATAGGCAGCACAACAACCACACATGGCACCAGCCATCCTGGACTTCCCAGCCCAGTGGCATGGCCACACGACTGTTGCTGTGGAAATGATTCCAGGCAAAACCAGAGAATGAGCCAGAATGACCCACAATGTCACAAAAATAAGGGGTTGCTGTAAGCCATTGGTTTGAGGGTAGATTGTTCCATTGCACTGATGACATCATGGTGGCAGAAGGAGATGGCCGCCTCCCTTTAAGGCCTTCAGGGGAGCTGCTGGGCGCCTATGTGGCTGCCCATCATGCCCATGGCTGCTCCCTCGCCCATGTCTCCCTCTAAGGGGTTCTGGGTATGCTTGGTGGGGAGCTATTATTTCAGGGGTTCGGTCCCTGGGCTTCCACTAGTCTGTGCCTATAAGCTTCGCCATGTTGACAACAGTGTTAATAAGGGTTATCTCCCAGAAGGGCAAAAAGGATGGCGTTATGAACTACAGATCACAGGGAAAAAACTAAAGATTTTTTTTATTTTCTTAAAAGAAAAACAAGAAAAGGGGATGCCTGGCTGGTTCAGTCAGTGGAGCATGCAACTCTTTATCTCAGGGTTGTGAGTTTGAGCCCCACTCTGGGGGGAGGGATTGCTTAAATAAAACCATGGGGCACCTGGGTGGCTCAGTCAGTTAAATGGCTGCCTTCGGCTCAGGACATGATCCCAGCGTCCTGAGATCGAGTCCCACATTGGGCTTCTTGCTCAGCGGGGAGCCTGCTTCTCCCTCTGCTGCTGCCTGCCACTCTGCCTGCTTGTGCTCTTTATCTCTCAAATAAGTAAGTAAGTAAGTAGCTAAGTAAATAAATCTTTTAAAAAAAGAAATATTTATTGAACATCTATCCTGTGCTAGGCTCCACATGGTGCTGGGAATTAGAAGAGGATCCCCTCAAAGATCTTAGTCTAGGGAGAGAGAGGAGTTTAGATGAATGCATAATAATTATTAACAGACAAATGATAAAGCAATATGGAGAGTTGGGACAGTTCTGGAGCCAAGATCCAAGGTACAACCTGCTCACTTGGGCCAACTTGACAGTGGTTCTCTACAGAATCAACACTTTGTCTGTAAACCCTGTAAACCTGTAAGCCTGTAAACCCAGGGCTGATGTGGTGTGACCCCATATTTCCTACACCATTTCCCAAACACGCGAGTCAGCCCAGCCTCCACATTCGAGCATCCTGCTCTGACCCCTGCAGGGGGGACTATCATCCTCCCCATCCCCTTGTTTCCTGAGAATCCCCCCAGAGATCCCCAGGATCGGTCCTTCAAAGTCTCTGCTTCCCAATATGCAAGAGGAAGCCTCGAATGTCCACATGGCAATGAAGGCAACCCCATCTGTCGGTGCTTCACCTGTCTGCACCAGATTCAGAAAGCACAACAGGAAATGTCTGAGCTAGGAGGGGCTCAGAGAACACCTAGTCCCACTCTCTCATGAGGAAACTGATGCCCAGGGAGGTGGCAATCTGACCCAGCGCAAAGCTATCCCCAATTACTGTCTACACATCCCTCAATAGCACCGTGTGTGAGAGCACTAGGATTGGAACCCAGTCTTTGATTCTCATTTCAGGGGTCTCTTCATTACATGGTGCCCCCTGTATCCTCTGATAAAGAGCCAGGAGAAGAGTAATGAGAACAGGGTCAGTCAGTCGCATGCCAGGTGTTCAAAGATGCTGACTTGGTCACAACTCCACCCACCAGAGCTCCAGAGAGATCCTCCTGGCTGCATGCAGGGCGGAGATCACAGCTAAATCAGCTATGTGCTCAGAGGGACAGCACCCCGCTCCCCCCGCAATGGAGAGCTTGGGATGGGGAGGTTTGGAGGATCTCTCCCCCAGTCCTATGACCTCATCAACAGCAGGCTTCCAGCAGCCCTACCCAAGAGCCAAGGAGCCCTGGGTGCCCAGTTCCCTGTTCACTCCCAAGAGCGCTGTGTCACCTGAAAGAATGGCTTCCTTTGATCTTTATGGACACAGGGACTCGTGAAATGGATTATTTCTGTCTTTGCTATAACTGCTAAGAAGCTCAAGGCGAGATTTGCTGCCGATCCCACCAAAGTGTACGTGACTTCATGGCATATATTCCCAATAGCCAGCTGATTCCAAGCTTCAGCATAGCTCTCTACCCTTACTCTCCCCTTCCCCACCCTCAAGTTCCCTCATTTATTTGTTTCTTGTCTTATGTATATACTTGGAACCATTTCAAATCTTTTTTTTTCCTCCATGATCAAATAGATAAATAAAAAGCAAACAAGCTAGCTTTAAGAGGAAACTGACCAAAAATAAATAAATAAATAAATGCCAAGAGAGAAAATATTTACCCTGTGTCTCCTCTAACTCGAAGGTTTCGGAAAGACCCACAACACTGGGACTAGAGAGAGAAAACTTCTCTATACAAAACACTCATATGGTCTAGAAGCAAAGGCAATACTGGAAATACTTAACATCCAGTCCAGCACGGCAATAACTCATTAAAACAGATCCCACCGATACCGGCCGTAAATCACCAGTCTGGCCATCCTTGGGTACACGGGCTACCATCGAGCGTGACCAGCAGGCAGGAAACCTAGATCTTTGTTCTCACTCCGACCCCAGCTACCTGTGTGCCCTCGAGCCGGCTGGAGCCTCATTTTCTTCCCCTCAAAAATGAATCCAAGATTTACGACCCTCCCAGCCCTCCTCTGGTCTAGCTTCCAATAAAGCACACCTCTTGGAGAGAAGCGGTAAGTGTCACCAGGCTTACACCAAGGACATGCTTTGGAAGACTCCCCCGCCCCCTGGATATTTTACCCAGAGCCCCTAAGTTATTATCCTGGCCAACCTCTTGATTATTTCCCCTTTCCAGTTTGCTGCTTGTGCCATTAGGGCGTGATGGAACGCCAGCTTCGCGACAGGATTCAATCTTATTAGCGGGAACCTGATTAGATTGTATTTCATGGCAGCCCGGAGGCCACTGTATTTCAAGGACAGACAGGCCAACTGTGCGAGGAGCATGCAGAGACCCACTCTCCGCACACCTCCAGGCATCCGACCCAAGCCCGCGGCAGGCACAGTAAAACACAGATGAGGCAGAAGCACAGATTCCGACCTTGAGAAGGTGTTCCGGGCGTAGTGCATGATGCTGTCAAAGTCGTAGGTCTCTCCCAGAGAGCTCACTTCCCCAGCTTCCATTTTTAAGAAATTATACTCCTGACCTGTGACACAACACTCTGTTAAGGCCTTTGAAAACCAAGGCAGGTCCCTGAAAGGAGGCAGAGGGGGAGGAGGAGGGCCCAGAGCCACGTCTGAGAGCTGCGGTTGGCCCAATCAAACAGCAAGGTTGTGGTCGTCCTCCTCGTCTTTAACAGACTGGAAATTTGAAACGTCCAACAGCCCTGTGTTCTCCCAACCCCACTCCCCAAAGGTCCCTCCCCAGGTGCCACTGGAAACCCTTACTCAAAGTTTGTAGACAGGTTCATTATTGATCTGATTGCTCAGAAACTTAAAAAACAGATCTCTGATCTTGCTACTGAAAGAAAAGAAGAAAAATCAGAGAGCTAAGTTCAATCCCAAAGAATTCACTATTCCAATTCTCAAAAGCATTTTAAGGTAACCAGATTATTCAGTGCTACTTTCAAGTTCATTATGGACTTCTATATAAAATTATTTCATATGAGAATTTCTGTTTTTTGTTTTCTGGTTTGTTTGGTGTTTTTTTTTTTTTAAATCTAGATACTCTATCTGCCTTGGGGCAGGCAGAAATTCTGCAGGCAGAAATACTGCATTTACATGTACTCATGTCCTAATTGTATTTGTTTCAAAAAGATGGGCTGCTGAAGTCAGCAAAAGGGGCTCTTAGAAAAGCAACCAGGAGAACTCCTCTTTTGGCTTCTCGGCTTTGATGCTGCCAACAGTGTTCTGGTCTATTCTGTTCCTGTTAGGAAATGGAGCTGGATTTCATGGTCCTTTACAATGTGAAAAGTCATTTTGTTTCTGCTGTAACCTACAAGCTGGGGCAAGAAGACTTCCCAGGAAGGACCACAGAGGACACCGGCAGTGCTGGTGACAAACACCTACACAATAGGGTGGCTGCCTCCTTACAGAACAAATGAGCATTGGTCAGCTCCCCAAAATCCCTCCCCTTCACACCTGCCTGCCCTGGTGGATGCCAGCTTCCTGGCCAGTGGCTTCCAGACTCCATACTGGCTTCTTACCTGGTTGGATGTTTTCTCTGATGATGGTGACGTGCTGGTCTCTATCTGGCCGGGTGTGTTCATGCCAGAACCCAACCACATGGCCCAACTCATGCGCCACAATGCCAAACTTGTCACAGTTTTTCCCAATGGATATGGCCTGTGGGCCTCCTCCTCGGCGCCCAACATAGGAACAACAGCTGGACAGTTGCAGAAATACCCAGGTTAGCAGGTCAGAGAATAGGAAGAGTCTAATGCCCTCCCCAACGTGTGTGTGCGTGTGTGTCTGTGTGTGTGCGTGTGTGTGTGTGCATGTGTGCGCGTATGTGCACACACATATGTATCTAAAAGAAACAGACTTTCAGAGCTGAAAGCACTCTCATTGTCTGAGTTCCCTCCCAATACAGAAATTCCCTCCAAAAATGGTTCACCTTTTTTGGTGGTCATGGATCCACTTGAGAACCCAAAGAAAGATAAGGCCTAGATTCCTGAAATAAGGACGACACCCTTTCCAACCCCTGCACCCCAAGTCTCTGCTGGATCATCTCTGATGACAAGGAAAAGAGATAATGAATGGAGTAAGCTGAGTTTCTGTGAAGGATGAGTCTTGATATCCTTATCAGAGGAGCCTTAGAAATGATTCCTCTTCTGGGCACAATTATTTTTTTCAAATAACATTTATTCCTAATATATTATTATATATTATTCCTAATATAGAAAGATATAAGAAATTAAAATGGCCCACAGTCCTACCACCTTTACCACCCAGAAAACCTCTATCAAACATTAAAAAAAAATACACGGTTGGGGCACTTGGGTGGTTCAGCTGGTTAAATAAAGTGACTCTTGGTTTCAGCTCAGGTTGTGATCTCAGCGTCATAAGATCAAGCCCCGCGTCAGGTCCCACACTCATCAGGGAGTCTGCTTGAGATTCTCTCTCTCCCTCTGCCCTTACCCCATCCCCACTCTCTCTCTTTCCCTCTCTCTCTCTCTCAAATAAATAAATTAATCTTTAAAAAATATATATATGTTCAGAAGATTGAAGTATTAAGTCTCTAATCCCCTCTAATCTCTTCATCTTTATCCAAAGATAACCATTGTTAACAGTGTCTCAGACATCCTTCATAAAAATTAGATATACATTTTTTTAAATTACAAAATGCACTATGTACATTGTCCTTCATTTTTTATATTTTTTCCTCCTTAATTTAGAGATCTTTTTATAATAGTGCATAAAGACCTCCTTCATTCTTTTCAAAGTACAATTAAATTTTATTTAATCAGGCTCCTAATAGTGTACATTTAGGCTGATTCCAATTTTTACTATTTAAACAAAGCCTCATGGGAGAGGAAGAGAAAACAAACAAACAAATAATAATAAGGAAACCAAGAAATGGTTGGACTCTTGTTCATGTCAGGGTAAATTCCTAGCATTGGGACTGATAGATAAAAGGGTATATGCATTTGAGATTTCAGTAGATATTATCAAATTGCAATCCCCAAATGTGTCTACTTACATGCCCACTAATAATATATTAAAAAGCGCTATTTCCCCACAACCTGGCCAACATTGGTTTTATCAAATTTTTTTTTTTTGTCAACTGGATAGGTGAAACATGGTATTTCACCGCATCAAGATTGGACAGTTTTCCATGTTTTATAAGACATTTGTATTTCTCTTTCTTGTGAACTTTGTGATCACATCTTTTCCCTATGTTCTTTTGGGTTGCCCATCTTCTTATTATTGATATGTAAGAACCCTTTATGAATTAAGGAAATGAGTCTTTTGATTGCCAAATATATTGACAATATTTTTTTTCACTTTATTTCTTATTTGGCTTTTTGTTTGTTTGCTTATGTGTTGTTTTGGTTTTGTTTTCACCATAGAGAATTTTAAAATTTCAGTGTATGTAATGACTTCATTTTCTTTTGCCCTGCTTAGAAAGGCCATCTCTAGGCCAAGATTATAAGTAAACTTCACTCTTGTTTCTCTCTAATACTTTTTAAATTTCTTTTTTTTTTTCTTTTCTTTATCCTTTTAAAAATGTTTACATCTTTGATCCAGCTAGAATCATTTTGATGTAAGAAGTGAGGTAGGAATCCAGATTTTTTATTTTTATTCTTCAAAGATTTTATTTATGTATTTGACAGAGATCACAAGTAGGCAGAAAGGGAGGCAGAGAGAGAGAGAGAGGGGGAAGCAGACTCCCCACTGAGCAGAGAGCCGATGAGATGCGGGGCTCAATCCCAGGACCCTGAGACCAGGACCTGAGCCGAAGGCAGAGGCCCAACCCACTGAGCCACCCAGGTGCCCCATCCAGCTTTGTTTTTTTCACACTGAGCTCTCTACCCCACTGTTAAAATATCCAAATGACTAATATAGCTCGTTTAAGTAATACTCATTTAAAATGCTACCTAAATTTGTGTATAGGCATATTCACTTTAAACTCTTTTGTTATGTTCTAAGTGGTCCTAATTATTATCATCTTCACTTGCATTTTAAACCCTAGATGTTTGACTAGACCATCAGAACTCTTCCCATAATCCCACACTACTTCTGTCCCTCTGTCCCTCTGTCCCTGTTGTTCTCTGTTTCTCTCTCTGTGCCTCTCTTTCCACCTCCTCTCTCTCCCTCTCTGTCTCTCTCTGCCTCCGTCTCTGTCTCTCTCCTCTGTTGGCCATTTCTACATGGTCATTCCTCCAGATAAACTTTAGTATCATTTGTTAAATTTCTAAAAACATAAATACACATATACCTACATATACATAAATGTAGATATTTGAATCACAATGGCATGCGTTTATAGGTTATTTTAGGGAGTCGTGACATCTTTACTCTGTTAAGTATCTCTATACAGGAAGTGGTATGCATTTCCATTTTTACTTTTTTTTTAAAGTTTCCTTAGAGTTTTAGCATTTTCTTCCTATAAGTCTGGCATATTTTGGCATTTTTTGTTACGTTTATTCTTAGATATATTATTTATTATGTTTCTATTAAAGTGATACTTTTCTCATTACAAAAGTGTATCAAATTACTACATTATAAGGAAAAGTAATTAATTTTCTTGTTACATTTGTAATCAGTCACCTCATCAGGGTCTCCTTTTGTTTCTAAGTTTCTCGGTTGTTTTTCTGGGTTTTGGGGTACATGTCACATTAACTTCAAACCATGCAAACATTACCTTCTTCCTGCCAATACTTACTGTGTGAATTTCCTTCTCTTAACTAATTATATTAGCTAGCATTTTCCAAAACGTGTAAAATAACTGTGGTGATCGTGAAGATCTTCGACTTGTTCCTGAGTCTAACAGAAATGCTTCTAGAATTATCATTGTTAAATCTGATGTGGGCTGTTGGGACACACACACACACACACACACACAGCTTTAGCCATATCTCTCTAACTTAGAATTGTAGGCCTTTTATTACCTGGATAACTTATAATATTCATCCTGATTCCTTTGTGACCTAAGAGTTGTACAAACAAAAAATGGAGCTTTTAACTTACTAGGTAATGCAGGGGTGTTTTACTCTACTCTTTGTCATGATGTCCAGTCTCATTGCTTTGCAATCAGAGAACATGTTAATGCTCTTTCTGCCTTTGAGAATCCATTGAGGTGTGTTTCATGCTTAACAGATGGACAATGTCTACAAATGTTCAACACACACTTAAGAAGAAAAGATCTGTTATCAGATTGCAGAATCTGATAGATCCATAGGATCAACTCTATTCTATTTCTCCAGTCCCCTACAAATCTCTACTCATTTTTTGGTCACCTCGACATTGATCTCCTTGGGTGGACAGAAATGAAATAAAGTCGCCTGCTGCTGGTGTTTCTGTCAATTTCCCCTTGAATTCCCTAGGGCTGGTTTTATGACTCTTAATGCTGCACTGTTTGGTGCATAAAGATTTATGACGGTTATATTCTCACTGTAGCTTGGACTCCTTCTCTTTATAAAGTGACTCACTTTTTTTTTTTAACACTCTCCTACTTTAAAAATGAAACAAAACAAGAACGAAACAAAAAAGGCCTTGTCTATAACTAAAATTATGATTTTAACATTGTTTTTGTTAGCATTTGCCTGTGTGCTGTCTTTCCTTTTGCATGTAACCTTTCTGGATCATTCTTTTCAGTAGTCATTTTATGCATACCCCATGTGGTTGGGTTGAAGTATCTGAACCAGTATGGGAAACTTTTTCTCTCAGTAGGAGAGGACATCACACTTACATTTCCTGGCGTAATGACTAAGTTTAGTCATAATCCAGGCGCCTTATTATTTGTTATGTTTTCTGGAGGAAGTCTATTAGCCCAGGGAGCCCATAAAATTACATGTAGAATTTCGCGTAAACCTATATCCATCATGAGGAAGCCCATAGCTTTGTCAGAGTCTCAGTACGATCGCTGGCCTCCAACTGGTTCGGAATCTCACTTCTCCATATGAAACACCCCAATTCCTTCAACTGCTCCCATGACAGGAGATCCAGACCCCTTGTCTTTCTAGAATCTTCTTCTTGACCGGCCTACTTTGTCCTGGGATTATGAGTTCCTTGGGGGCAAGGGGAGTTTCTGACAAACCCTAGGTTGCTGTTTATCACAGCTCCTTGGAAATACTTGGTTTTACAGAGAACATTCAACTCTCAGGAGCCATCAGATTTGTCTGGCTCCAGTTCCACTGAAGTGGGCTCGCAGGCGCCTACTTACCCACAGGTTCTGTAACTGAACACAATGAAGCTCTCCTCGTCAGTCCTTTCTACGAAGGTCACACAGGTGTGCTTCTCCCAGTGTCTCATAGCCTGCTTGAAAATGGCCCTCTGGCTTCCTGAAATGACAGGGCAAGTCTCGTCACTGTCCTGATGGGTCCTTGCCTCCCTCAGAGGCCATACGCCATGCTGACTCACAACGACGCTTCTTCCAATGAGAATTGCATACCCCAGACTAGAAATGAGCTAGGAATAAGGATTTCCCTTGCTAAGAATATAAATTTCCTGAATTGCCAAAACTCAGGGAGGAAGAGTTCGTGAAGGAAAAAGAGGATAAAAGTAGATTTTCAGAATATCCCAGGCTCTCTAGCTTTTCCTTTGAATGGAGAGTACTTTCATCTAAACTTAAAACAAAAAAGCTTACCCGGATTATTCAACTGGAAAATTTTAGGCTTTTGAAGTAGCTCACCAGCATTGCATTCTGAGGCCTCATTTTATTTTCTATCTACCAGAGTATGGGTCCATATGCTCTCAAAAGTTTGTTTTCAGGTACATTCATGCTACTTTTGCCTGGGGCTACAGTGTTTTCTGGTGGATCCTTGAGCCTCCTTTTCTACAAGCCCTTTGAAAACAGGTGAATTTCATGATTTCTCTGAGCACGTCTTCATATTTCCTTGAGTGGAAATGTGTTGAGAATTAGAACAATAAGTAAATTGTCTGGGAGAAGAACAGAGTAGTTGTAAACTGGCTGATAGTTAGTTACAGTCAATATGTGTTCTCTAAAAGAAAACAATATACCAATCTGAGATAAAGAACAGTATTTTGATTTTCCTAGAAACAATGAGAAGGATCTAGAAAAATAGTTGTTTGGAGACTACAAAAAACAGTTGGAGATGGTGTCTGAGTTCTAGAATCACCTTGTTGCCAAAAATAAGCAGAGCACTGGGGAGGCTTCCATCATAGTCTGGAAGACCTGGGTGTGATGTCATATTGTCCCCCAAAACAAACATACAGAATAAAGAATAACCTAGCTGTCCACTTTTTTTTTTTTTTACATCTTGATATTTTTAGTTCAAATCATTTATAGCTCAGTCACTCACCAAAACAGCCATCCCACTAATTACAGAACAAGAAAAACCACCATGTTAAGAGAGTTCTCTATATAAAATCAGATAACTTTGATGAAGGTTGTATAAATCTTTGGTCAGAAAAGCACACCACATCTCAAAGAGTGCGGTTAAGCACCAGCGAACAAAAGCAAGTAGCTGGTTATAATTTCAGTATTTTAATTCTTTAGGCACACGGCTTTCTCTCCTAGCAGGACTGGGAGCTCCTTGAGGGCAGGTGAAGTCTAGGTCATCTTTTTATCACCAGCACCTAAGTAAGAACCCAGCACAAGGAAGCCCTGGATTAGTGGAACGGGAATGATGAGGCAGGAGAGAGAAGGGGAAGCCCAGAGGCCCTCCATGCTCTTGGCCATCTCCCAGGTCCTGTCATCCACATCTTCACTGTGCCTTTACTCATCAGTGGTTTTCAGTGGCTTTGGCTTTGGGACATTTGCTTTATCAACCACCTCTCATAAAAGTCACAGAACCGCAGAGACGAGGCAGACTTGCGTGTGCGGTCTGAGAACCCAGAAGAGGCAGCTCTATGTGGCTTTTCACTGAGGCATTCAGCCAGCACTGGCCGCGGGCCTGCTGTGGGCATAACTGCTGACCATCTACTATGTGTCCCTGCACTGTTCTAGGTGTTGGAGGGGTAGGAATGAGAACAAGACAGGAAAAAAGATCTCTGCACCCACAGTGCTTGGGCAGAGACAAAAACTGGCAAAACAAGAACAAAAGTCGAAGCATTTCAGAAAATGGGAAGTACTGTACAGATTAGAAAGTGGGGTGCTGAGAACAAGTGGTCAGTGGGTATATCGGTGTTTTCGAGGACACAAAGAAGGCCTTTCTGGGGACATGTCATGTGATCTGAAATGCAGTGATAAGAAGAAACCACGAGAAGGTCTGGGGAAAGAATGTTCTAAGCAGACAGAGGGCAGGTACAGGTGTGTTAAAGCAGAAATGAGCTGGGCATGTTCCAGAAGGGAAAGGTGCCTGTGAGGTCAGCACACAGGGGCTGGGGAGAAGAGAGCAGGAGCGGGGTAGGAGACTGGGTGGAACAGGGGGCAAGGGCTGACCTCGGAGGCCATGGTCAGCAGTTTCAGTTTCACTAGTAGTGATGGGAAGCCACTGGCTGACCTACGTATTTTAAAGATAATAATACCAATAGCAAATAATTACTAATTACTATGTGCCAGGTACTATTCAAGTCCTTCATCTAAATTAACTCATTTAGTTCTCAAAACAACCCTATGAGCTAGAAAATATTATCATCCCCACTTACAGAAGAGGGACTTAACCCGGCGAGGTTAAGTACCTTCCCACAGGGTATACTGCCGGCAAGCAGTACTAGCCGGGACTAGCCACATCTAAGGGCTCACTCTGCTTACCCTGCATATTGCTGCGGGGATGTGACCGGTGTGGGTGCCCACCCAGGCAGAAGACAGGTTAGTCACCCTGTGTGGCTGCTCACAGCTGCCTTTGGCCTGGAGGGCTTTGCTCAACTACCCATTGTGCAAACCCTGTCCCTCTTTCAAGACCAGGATCATGTGTCACCCCCTGCATGAAGGCCTGGGGACTAGGTGACCACCATTGAGGACACAGCCCCAGCAGAGACCACAGTTTTGCCAGGCTTAGAGCACTAGCCCTGAAGGCATAATGGAGCACCAGCAGGTAGGACTGCCGTGTCCCAGGCTCTGCTCCACCCCCCGGGGAGGACACAGCCCCAGAGGAGGTCTCCTCTGGGACTACTGACCAGTGAAGTTCCCACCGATGACATAGGGGATGACCCCTCCGGGCCATATTCTCTCTGTCCTCGAGGTTGTGGCTCTCCGGACGCGTGGAGAAAAGGTCTCAGCTTGGGCATCCGAGGTCCGGGGGCTGTGCAGGAGCACAGCATTGTCCTCGCCATCTGCAAGAGAGGCATGCTGCCATTTACTCTGCCTTTAGTTCCTTCTGGCCATCATGGTTAAGACTATATTACCCGTGAATCCACAAAGAACATGTGTTCTAAATGGGGTATTCGGTCTGCTCCGGGTTTTGAACCCCTGGGCGTCAGGAAGGGTGCCGGGGCTACGACGACGGAAGCAGGCTGGCTTGCTGGAAGCCTTGAACCACACCCTGTGGGGCTCCATGGCAGCCCGAGAGAAGGCATCCTTTGGGATGGAGCGGAGTCAGGGATGCGCTCTCTTCTCAGAGCTGGGAATATTGGAGGGAACTTACTGAGCCAATCTCCAGCCCTGACCAAATGCCCATCAATGCTGCAAATGTGGAAAATAATTTGGCCAGTCTGACAAAGTGAACCAGCCTGCGATGGTTCAGATACTCTTTGCAAGATGAGCCCCTGGAAAAAGCAGCGCCTCATAAAATCCCCCAGCTCTTCCCAGTCTCTTGGCACAGCTGGACCTTTAAGAGAGGGAGGTGGAAAAGAAGTGGAGGCCCTGTTAAGGTTCTGAGTCCATGGTGGGGCCCCGGCAATAGCAGAGACAGACAGATGGGGTAGAATCGCTTGAACCTGTGGTGCCCTAATCATCAAATCCACGTTCATTTTGTCCATTACCCAGACAACATAACCTTTTTTTTTCAGCCTACTTGTGTAGATTCCCTCATTATTCTCACTTGGAGCATTTTCTCTTCAGTTTCTATATCTTTTCCCCAAAAATCAGCTTTTGATTTTTTTTGATCACTTTCATTTTTTATTATTCATTACTTTTATTTCTTTTATTACCTCCTTCCATTTGCACTTATTTTATTCCAATCTTTCCTTTCTATCTTCTTTTCTTTTTTAAAAAACTGGAGATGTAACTCACACACTGTAATAGACATTCTTTTAAAGTATAGCATTTAGTGGTTTTTAGTATATTCACAAAGTTGTGCAACCATCAGCACTATAGAACTCCACAACATTTTCATCACCCCAAAAAGAAACATATTAACAGTCACTCCCCATTTCTAGCTCCTGCCCCAGTCCTTGGCCACTAGTCATCTACTTTCTGTTTCTATGGATGTGCCTATTCTGGACATCTCATACAAATGGAATCAGCCGATATGTGGTATTTTGTGTCTGGTTTCTTTTCCTTAGCATGTTTTCAAGGTTCATCTGTATCATATCATGTATTAGTACATTGTTATATTTTAGGGCTGGATAATATTCCATTGCATGTATCTACCACATTTTGTTTATCCACTTCTCAGATGATGGACATTTGGGTTGTTTCTACTTTTTGGCTATCATGAATAATACTAGTACGGGCACTAATGTACACATTTGTTTGTGAACATATGTTTCCCATTCTCCTGGGTATGCACCACAGACTGGAATTGTTAGGTCATACAAGAACTTTACATTTAACAACCTTTTGAAGAACGAGCAGGCTGCTCTCCAAAGCATCATTTACATTCCCATCAGCAATGTATCAGGGTTCCAATGTCTCCATATACTTGTCAACACTTGTTATTGTCAAGCTTGTTGATTATAGCCATCCTAATGGGTGAACTGGCATCTCAATGTGGTTTTGATTTGCATTTCCCTAATGACTACTGATGCCAAACATCTCTTCATGTTCTTATGAGTCATTTGCATATCTTCTTTGGAGAAATGTGTATTCAAATTCTTTGTCTATTTCTTAATTGGGTTGTCTTTTTACTGTTATAATTATTCTTTGTATATTCTGGATACCAGACCCTTATCAGACATATGACTTACAAATATTTTCTCTTATTCTGTAGGTTGTCTTTTCATTTTTACAATAGTATCCTTGGAACCATATAAGTTTTAAATTTTGATGAAGTCCAATTTATCCATTTTTTTGGTTTCTTATGGTTTTTGTGCCACATCTTAGAAATTACAGCCTAATCCAACCTCACAGAAATTTATATCTATGTTTATACCTATGTTATATCTATTTATATCTACAGTTCTATAGTTTTGGTGCTTATATTTAAGTCTTCAATCATTTTGAGTTAATTTTTATATATGGTGTGAGGTAGGGGTCTAGTTTTATTCTTTTGCCTGTGAATATCTAGTGTTTCCAGCATCACTTGTTGAAAAGATTAGTTTTTCCCCTATAGAACTGTCTTGGCACTCTTGCAACAAATCAGTTAGCCATCCTCTTCTGGCTTCTGGAGTTGAACGTTTGGCACATAATTTTCAATTTTTCTTATATTCTACTGTTGATATTTTTAGGCTAAAATTTCTCTGAGTTCCTCTTTAGCAGCATTCCATCATTTGACATGTATATGTCAATATTAGACATTGATATATTCTGTTAGCTCCATTTAGACTTTCTTCTTTGATCTTTTAGTTATTTAGAAGTGTGATTTTTAAAATTCCTAAATATTTGTTTCTCTGTGGGTGTTACTGATTTCTAACATTGCTTTGTGTTCCAAGGACCCATTTTCCAAGGTGGGGGTCAGCAAACTTTTTCTGAAAAAGGACAATAGTAAATATTTGAAGTTTTGTAGTTAATACATTCTCTGTTGCAACCAACCAGCTCTGCCACTGTAGTGTGACAGCAGCCATAAACAATATGTAAATGAATGGCTATGGCTCTGTTCCAATAACAGCTTATTTGCAAAAACAGATGGCAGGCTGGATTTGGCCTCCTGGCTGTAGATGACTAGCCTGTGCTCCAAGGTATTGATTCTTTTGTATTCTGAATCTTCCTTTGCAGCCCAGTACATGATTGGTTTTTATAAATGTCCCAAATGTCCTTGGATAATGTGTATTCATTTCTAGAATTGATGGTTAAAGGACGCTACATATGTTATTCACATATTCTACCTACAACTATTTTGGCTCCTTGGTGTATCAGTTACTGAGAAAAGTGCTTTAAACAACCCTGACAACTAACATTGCGGACTGCCATTTTATCCTTTCTTCTTAATTTCTGCTTTGCGTTGTTCAAGGCTATGTTGTTTAAGTAATACAAGTAAAGGACTGTTAAATGTTCCCAGTGAATTATTTCTTTCATCATTAATGACCCTCTTTATCTGTAATAGTGTTTATCCATAATAAAGATAATTTTGGCTGATATGAGTATTACTATGTCAGTTAAATTTTGATTACTGTTTGCCTCATAGAGCTTTTTCCCACTCATTTATTTTTGATCTTTTTATGTAATTATGTTTTTTTAAATGAGTCATTCAACAGGTATTATTCTGTGAGTAAATTACATTTCCCACAACAATAACACAAATTTTGCAATGGTCTTATGGTTGAGGTTCAATTTTTTTATTATATATGAAATAGTTTTTGTAAATTGAAATTTTTATTGATATACTTATAGATTCACATGCAGTTGTAAGAAATAATAGAGAGATTTTGTGTACCCTGTACTCTATTTCTCCCAATAGTAACATTTTATAAAACTAGAGTACAATATCACAACTGGGATATGGACATTACTGTACTCCACTGATTGCATTCAGATTTCCCCAGCATCATGTATACTTGTGTGTGTGTGTGTGTGTGTGTGTGTGTGTCTGTAGTTGTATGGAATTTTATCACATGTATAGGTTTGTTTATCTACCACACTTGCAAGATACTGACCAGTTGCATTACCATAAGAATCCTTCGTGTTGGCATTTTATAATCCTATCCACGTCCCTGCCCCTCTCCTCTCTACATCCCTGCCCCTCTCCTCTCCTCCATCCCTAAACTCTCAACCACTAATCTGCTCTCCATTTAGAAAATTTTTCATTTGAAGAATATTATATAAATGGAATTTAACAGTATATCACCTTTGGGAATTGGCTTTTCTTATTTGGCACAATTCCTTGGAGATTCATCTGGGTTGTTTTATGTATCAATAGTTTCCTTCTTTTGCTGAGTCATAATCCATGGTATTCAGGTACCACCGCTTGTTTTAACCATTCACCTGAGAAAAGATATCTGGGCTGTTTCCTGGTATTACAAATAGAACTGCTATGAACATTCATATACAAGTGTTTGTGTGGAAACAAACTTTTATTTCTCTGAGATAAATACCCAAGAGTGGAATTGCTGGGTTGGTAGTTGATGGTAAATGAGTTGATTTCTGGGTTCTGTATTGTGTTCCATTGAACTATGTGTTTATCCCTCTGCTAAGAGGACATGGTCTTGATTACTGCAGTGATATAGTAAGCCTTAGTAACTGGGAGAGGGATTACTCCCATTTTAGACTTCTTTTCTATGATTGTTTTAGTTGTGTTTCCATATAGAGTCTATGGCTGTCCATATAGATTTTAGAATAAAGTTGTCTCTGCCTACAAAAAAAACATGCTGGGATTTTGATAGGAATTACATTAAAACAATAGATCAGTTTGGAGATAACTGTTATCTTTACCATATTCAGTCTTCCAATCCCTGGACATAGTATGTCTCTCCATTTATGTAGGTCTTTCTTGATTTCTTTCATCAGCCTTGTGTGATTTTTAGTATATAAATATTGTACATGTTTTTTAAAAATGTATAGGAATTTCATTTTCTTTGGGTACTTATAAATTGTATTGTGTTTTAAATTTTTATTTCTGCATAATTATTCTTAGTATATAGAAATGTAAGCAATTTGGAGGTTTGGGCCTTATATCTGCCATGCTAACTTCACTTACTAGTTCTAAGATTTTTTTTTTTTTTTAAGATTCCTTAGGATCATCTACATAGCAAACAAGTCCTTTGGAAATAGAAACAGTTTTATTTTTTCCTTTCTGATTTTCATGCCTTTAATTTATTTTTCTTGTGTCAATGCAGTGTCTGTAACTTCCAAAACTATGTTGAATAAGAGTATGACAGCAGACGTCTTTGCCTTGTTCCTGGTTTTAGGGAAAGTAGTCAGTCTTTCACTATTTAGTAAGATGTAAGCTGTAGGTTTTTGTTTTGTTTTGTTTGTTTTTATTTTTTTTAAGATCTTATTTATTTGAAAGAGAGAGCAAGTGAAAGAGAACACAAGCAGACTACCCACTGAACAGGGAGTGTGGTTTGGGACTTGATTCTGGGACTCTGGGATCATGATGTGAGCTGAAGGCAGATGGTTAACCAAATGAGCCACCTAGGTGCCCAGCTGTAGGTTTTAGGCAGATGCTCATTATCAAGTTAAGATAATTTCTCTCTATTCCTAACTCGCTGTGTTTTTATTATAAATGTTAGATTTTGTTAAATGCTTTTTTTTTTTTTTTCATTTAAATGCTCAGTTGATGTGATCATGGGATTTTTCTTTTTTAGTTTATTGATATGGTAAGGTTACATTGATTGATTTTCAAATGTCAAACCAGCCTTGCAAATCTGGAATAAATTCCACTTGATCATGGTGTATAATTATTTTTTATATGTGGATGGTTTTGATTTGATATTTTGTTGAGGATTTTTGCATATAGTTATAATTAGATTTTAAGTATATCTGTTATGAACACCAATAGCTACATTTTTTTCTTGTTGTTCAATCCAAGAATCTCTCTTTTAACAGGTGAATTATACTTATTTTATAACTGACATACCTGGCATTATTTCCTTCCTCATGTGTGTGTGTGCATTATTTGCTATTTTTTTCTTTGCTTCTTTTTTTTTCTCCTTGACTGCTTTTGTAGGATTAAGATATTTTCCGTATTTAGTTTTTATTTCCATTATCTCCTTTCTATTCTTTAGCATTGATTCTAATTTTAACATTCAAACTGGACTTAACAAAGTACAAAGAATTCACAAACTACAAGATAGATCTGAAGAAATCAGAATCTCCATTCTCATTCTGAGAATACAAGGATCTTAAGGCATTTTAATTTACAAAGAGAACTTTTGCTGTTTCGTGTTACTGTTTACTTGCTTTTAAGACCCGAAATAAATTGCTATTTACCAATTATTTGTTTTTAAGACAGATTTATATCTACCTTCATATTTACCATTTCCTTGCTTACTGCTACTTCTTGCTTCCAAATCTCCTTCCTGGAAATGCATCCTTTACTATGTTTTGATGATGACAATAAACTCTCAGTTTATTTTATCCTCAATCTATTTCATCTTCACTCAGTTTATTTTATCCACACTCTAGAAATTAAGTCTAGCTGGGAATGTACAAAACCCTAAGTTGACAGATGTTTTTCTTCAACGATAGTATTCCAGTATCTTTCAGTCTTCATTGTTAACAACAGGAGATATCCTTATAGTTTGATGGTCATTCCTTCACTTGTTATCAGTCTTATCTTTTGTTCTGTTCTCCTTCTTTTGTTTTTTGTCTTTCTCAGCATTATTATAATTGTCTAGCTATGGATTTACATGAATTCTCTGCTTGAGACCCAGTACAATTCTTCCTTCAACTGTGGACAATCCCAATTCCTCATCTGTTTGACCACTGTCTCTTCTTTCCCAGTATGCCTATGAAAGTTCTCTCATTTTCAAGAATTTCTATTGATTATGTGCTTAACAGTCTCACTTTACCCATTGTGTCTCTTTACCTTCTTCCATATTTTCTTTGTCTCTCAATGGTGAAATATGTGTGGTTTCCTCAGATCTATTTTCTACTTCACTAATTCTCTCTTCAATTGTGTTCAATATACTATCCAATTCTAGTTTCAACAATATATTTATCATTTCTAAAAGCCCTAATGGCTTCTAAATCTGTTGATTCTTTTTTCCTCTCTACTATAGTTTCAAATTCTTCCATTGGTTCCTTTGTTATATATACTTATTTAATCTCCTTCAGATTGTTCTATTATTCTTACATCTCTGGGTACCAATTCTCCAATTTATTGTCTCTGCTGATTCTCCTCCATGGATTAACTTTTTGTGTTCCTAATGTTTTTATTTAAAGCTCATTTTTTTAGGGGAGATTATTCCTTTCTAAAGGAGCCCCATATGCCATCAATTATGAGTGTGAGCCTATTTTTTGTTGTTCTTTTTTTTTTTTTTCAGTGCTGTGGGGATTTGAGGGTCCTAGATCAGTTTTTATGTTAATTTCTAAGTTTAGGGTTTCCATATTTAGGAAATGTAATTTGAGAACTTATACCAACATGGGGAACAAGATTTCAGATTCAGTTTCTCATAGATGATATATTTTTACCCACACTTAGAGCCTAGGAAAGAGAGCAAGATTTCTTGCCACTCCTCTTAACCATTGGGCAGAGTTTTTTTTTACTCTCTCTCTCTTTTTTAATTAGAATGAAGCCCTTTGAGGGTGTTCATTTTATGCAAGATCTCATGCTTCACATGGACCAAGGCCATCTCTCCTGTATTTATAGGCATGAAGACACCAGCCCCCATCCCCCAAATCTTAGCCCAATTTTAATGCCCTCTACACATTCTTGCCACCATCTGAAGCTTAATTCTGTGGATTTGTGTTCCCTCTTCTCTTCTAATCATGGAAATTTCTCTTTCTATCCTTTGTTCTTAACTTTGTATCTTTTATTTGGGATGGTGGGAAGGTTATATATTATTTTCAGCAGTTCCGTTTTTGTATGGGGGTTCCTACTAATTCAGTTGGTCATATGAACAAGAAGCCTGTCATGTAATACCTTTTAAACATGAAAATAATTGTTTTACTGGTAGAATTTCTAGATCAGAAGTCGTACACTTGCAACTCTTGGGATAAACCCAACCCACAGATGTGCTTTGGTTGGCCTGGACACTTTTGGCTCACAATGTGGGTTTTTTTTGGTTGTTGTTGTTGTTTTAATATCACTTTAGAAGCCAACTTTTACAAATCAAGGGATTTCACATCAGGATCCAGATTTTCTAGTTTTTCTTTAAAGACAGAAAGATGTGGCAACACTGGGCCCACGTTCCCTCCATCATTTACAACCCCCTTGAGTTCAGTAGTACCTGCTCACCATAGGTACAGCATATGTTGTCCTGGTTGGGGGAGCCTCTCCCCCACTTCCCATTGTCCTATATAGCCCACAACCCCCCCCACCCCCACATTACCTGCTGGGCCTTTGCAGCTATGCCAACACCAGACAACAAATTGCATCCAAATGCATTCAAATGTGAGTTGCCCCCATTGGCAGGGAAGCTCCCCAGGGAGGGACCCATCCTGGCAGGCCTGCTCACCACTCCAGGCACACCCAGAACAGCGCCTGCTTGCTGGTAAGTATGCACCACTTTTGCAGTTTGAATGAATTAATTAAAGAATGGAAGAGTTATTCTAAAAATAAACAGCCCAACAGTCCAAACAATTCCGTGGCGGAAACGCCTCCAAAATGTTGGCAGCCCTAAGGTCCTTAATGTTTAAACCCTGAGAATCATCATGTCTGAAGTAATCACAGGCAGCGATGTAGCAAGTGGAAGTTTATTATTCATTTCCCAGAGGGTTTTCAACAAGTCTCTTAATTTTCTTCTGCCGCCAACTCTCCTTTGGAGAATGGGCAGAAATAGTCCCCTAGTCAAGGGACCAGCGCTGAGACAGCCTATGTTTCTCAGACAAGCTGGGCTGCGTCCGCACGTGGGCTGCTCTGGTGAGGGCTGGGCTGCGACCGAGTCAGCGTGGGAAAATCTGAAGTGCACCTGGAAGGAGACGGGGCTGTAATTTCCAGAGATGGGTTATTGAATGACAGCTTCCCCCTCGGTCCAGTGAGAAATTTAATTTGCCGAGGACTCAACACAGGAAGCATTTGCCGATTAAAAATATGTCTAAACAGATGTTCTGCTGAGCCTGGAAGAAGGATCTAATGCAACTGTCATTATTGGATTTTCTTGGATTACTACTATCTGGAATCAGAGTCCACAGAGAAGGATGTAATTATTGATTATGGCCAAGAGTCCTATATTTGAAGAGGAGCTCAGGGGCATCTGAAAGGATTTAACACGCTGCAGGGGGGGCGGGGGGTGCTGGGGGATAAAGTCCATTTAAATTCTCTGGCTCGGGGAACAGACCCTGTCCTCTGCGGCCACAGCTCTTCAAGGTTCCATCTCCAGCGGAAGGCACAGGCGTGTCATAAACAGAACCAGGCCCACCCCAGCCTTCTCAAGTGAGGCACTGGGAATTTTCCATGATTCAACTGGTCAGCCCCACACTGGGAGCAACCATCCTGAGAGTCCAGCCGTCCACAACACCTCCCACCCCAGGGTGGTGGGCAACATAGCAGCTTGCCTGCGAACCTGGAGAGGCTCAGGAGGAGCCCCTCGGTGAAAGCGGAGACTGGATTATTCTCCATGACGGTTTTCGAACCTGGCTGCACATGTGAATCGGCTGGGGAGCTTTTAAAAAATTCTGGTGTCCACCCCCTGCCCTAAGATTGCCACTCAATCAAACTAGAGTGAAGTCCAGGCATGATAGTTTTTAAAGCTCCCAGGTAGTTCCAAAGCACAGGGATGTTTGAGAACCATTGATAAGGTTAAGAACAGGGGGTTGAGAGACTTAGGTTCAAGATAAATGCTGCCATTTGCTACTTGTGTGGCCTTGGATAAGGCACTCTTCCTGCCTTCGGAATCTTCCTTCCTGCCGCATGCTGGTGTTGTGGGCACTGAACCAGGTAATGAATGTCAAACGCCCGCCATGGTGAGGGTTCCACGCGAACTTCAGTAATCGCTAGCCAGGTCTGCATTTGGGGACAGGCTAGAAAGAATGCCTAAAATTAGGTTCAGTGGTAACACCCATTACTGACATTAGTGACATTCAGGGGTTTGAGTGCTGGGCAGTGCTTTGTACCAAGCTTGCCGTCTCTGGTGCAAACAAGATTCCACTGTGATTTCCTGCAGCACAAAGCCCTTAGGAACTGTTACTGGGAGTGAAAGGTCCATTCTCATCTATGAAGATGATTCTGGAAATCGGGCTCTATCATACCAGTCAACAGCTTCATTGGAGGAGCAGTTACTCCATTTCATTAATCCCATTAGCAGCCCTGAAATGTAGGCTGAGCGCTCATCTCCAGGGGAGGGAGACTCCTCGGACCAAACAGTCTGCCAGGGGGATGCTGAGTGAGCAATTCTCTGAGCCGCCCCCCACCTCCCCGCCCTTCCCAGAGCTGGGAGCACAAATCCCTGCCGTCAGGGCTGAGGGGAGCCACATAATGCCAGGAAATAAGCCTGCTGCTGAAGCCAGGGGGCCGTGGTGGGGAGGGGGGCTTCCCTCAGATCCTTTCTCCTGCTTGGGCGGTCTCTTTCTCTGGGGGTGTTGGGAGGGGGTCGGGTTGTGATGAAAGGGGAATCTGAGATTGACATAACTTGTCTTATCTTTAATTCAAACAAAACAAGCAGCACCCACGCTGGCGCCTGACAGGGCCCTGGAGAGATGAATCGGATGGAGGGAAGGCTGGAGGGACAGGCTAGAACAGCCTGCCTGCGGCTCACCTCTGAGGGTGCCAAGGGTCTCCTTCCCCATCAGGCTTGCCCGAGTTGCTTAAAGATGTGTCCGTCTGTGGCTGCAATACGGTGTGGAGAAACTTGGCCTAGCCTTGACTCTCTTTCAAAAAAAACCGGGGTCACTGGACGGTCTACAGACTAGGATTTAGCCCACTGTAGGGGTGTGAGGCATGGTGGCTAGGGCTGTGCTTTCACTGTCCTCCTTAAAAAGCCCAAGGAGATCTCGTGCCAGGCACAAGGCAGCCTACCAGAGGCGGCATGGTAATGAGCTGCGGCAGCCATATTCCTTCCGGTCTCCCTTAACTGTGTTTCTGTGCAGCTGCTGCACAGCTGTGGAATCCCAGTCCAGAGGTGGAGGGTGTCCTTCCAGGGCTGCATAATATTATTCTTGGAGGTGGAGGTAGAGAGGAAAAAGTGGAGGGGCTACAGTCACTGAGTACCTCTTAAATTCCAGACACCTGGCTATGCACTTCGCATAAATATTTCTAATTCTCTCCAAACCTCATGTGAACACTTACCTGAGGTCCTAGCTACTAAGCTAAGGTGCAAACCCAAGTGCGTCTGATGGTCCAAGTTTATTTGGCTGGGTCATTTCACACCCCAAAGTAGGCAATACTACGAACCCTGACACTGTTGATTGCTGGTGGGCAGGTAAGAGGCAGTGAGAGAAGGCTGGAGTTGGTCTCTAAGCATGGCCACAGCTCTCCTCTCCGTGAGCTCATGACGCTATTCACGTTAAAGGGTGGAATCTATTCTCTTCCTCTTGAAGCTGAGCAGCCCTTTTGGCTTGTCTGACCAATAGACTATGGCAGAAGGAGCATTCTGGGGACTCTTGAGTTCAGGCCTTAAAGAGACTGGCGGCTTCTGGCTCTTCTCTCTGAGAAGCCAGCCGCCATATTGTAAAAAATGGCAAGTTAGACAGCTAGAGGAAAACCCACGTGGCGAGAAGAGCCACATGGAGGCACATGGGACTACAGCTTTTTTTTTGGACCACCCAGGCCAGCCCAGGCCAGCTGCTAGATGAATGCAGTCAAGTGAGTGACCCAGCTGATGTCAGCCAAAGAAACACCCCACGGAATCGAGTCAACCCACAGAATCGTGAAAGATAACAAACCACTGTTTGAAGTCACTAAGATTGGGAGTGGTTTTCGGCAACGATAAATCACTCAGGAAGGAAAAATCAGGTGTGGCATCTACATTACTGTGGTGCTAGCAAACCCCTCTAGTTTCGGTCCCACCTCCTAGGCTCCATTGTCAGCACAAAGTGCTGGTCATCTGTGGCCAAATCAGAGTGCCATGGAGATTACGAGATGTCTGGGGAGTCTGAGAAAGCACAAGTCAAAATACTTTGAAAAAGCAAAGCAGGAAACCACAGATTTTCAAGGAAGCCCTGCACATGGTCCCAGCAACGCGCTATGAAAGAGAGAAACAAATGTACATTTGACAAAGGAGGGGGCGCGGCATGGGAACTGATGGATCTGCTTTTGTCTGAAAGGGGCCAAACTGGTAAGAGGGGGATCAGCAACCCAACAGAAAAATGGGCAAAAGACAGGAAGAGGCAGATCACAGAAGTGCACCCCTATGTCACTGGCAAAGGCAGGAAAAGAGGCTGGGAGTCAGCAGCAGGCAGGGAAATCCAAATTCCATAATAATAAACTCCAATTTACATTATCAAAAACACAGAGCACCTAGTGCTGGAGAGGATGTGGTGAGAGGGGCACACTCACAAGTCGCTCTGGAAATGTGAGCGGCTTTAAGCCCACTCAGGGACACCTGTTAAAAACATCCCAAATGTGTAGGATTGAGGTTTGGGAACGTCTACTGTGGCATTGCTCGTGATGGCAAAAACTTGACACAGAGTGAATGTTAATGGATAAGGGAACCATTGGCTCAATTACTGCCCATCCACACCAGGAATATTTTGCAAAATATTCAGAAGAATAAACCGAAGTTATCACCAATGCGTTATTAGGGGGTTTTCCCATGACATACTGCTGAGTGAGAAAAGCAGGATTCATAAAAAGCACGTATCGAATATGATCCCGTTTTGTAAAATGATGAAGCTTATATTTGCACATGTGTTTACATCCCTACAGAAGTGTCTGTGTGAACACACGTGCATGGAGGAAAATACGAAGGGTGCCCACAGAGCCATCGGCCGGGGCTATTTGGGGAAGGGCAGAGGAGCGAGATGAGGGAAAAAGAAGGAAGGAAGGTAGCCAAATAAAAGGGAAAAGAATAAAAAAAAAATTAAGAAAGGATATGATGGTACTGTTACATGTATGCATTTGTGTGAAATGATATATGTGCATATGTATGTGTAAAATACAAAATAGCATTCATTAAAGCGAAAACATAAAGCAAATAATGATTTCTATTTTATCCCTAAATAGGCATCCTGTACAGGATTCTGGCCTGTAAAAATTATTCCTTTTGACAGGGCCAGTGGCGGGATGGATAACGCACCTGACTGTAGATGAGAAGATTCTAGAAATTATTCCTTTTGACGCTGTGTGTCAACTCTACTTCAATAAACAAAAATTATTCCCTCTGCCCTGCATTTATTTTGTGTAAAAGAAGCGTCATTGACAGCAGCGAGCCCTGATTCCTGCAGGGTGCTGGCCGGACTGAAGCCCACCCAGCAGCTTCTCTCAGCCAGCACGGCTTCGGAGTGGGAAAAACTCCTCCAGATGAAGATGCTTCCAGTGAGATGCCCTCCCCCACCCCCCGGGAAGGCGCACACGTGTGAGCGTCAGTGTGCAGACAGACAGAGGCAGACTTCCAGGCAGGCACTTGCTGATGAGTGTCCCTGCCCAGAGGCCGGCACAACCTCACCTGCTCCCTCCCCCAGCAGCTCACAAGGTCTCTGGGCTACACCTTTTCCATAGCTCCCATCCTAGCTTCATTTTCCCTCCTTGCCTTCTTGTTCTTGTTCAGACGTCTAGTCCCCAAAGCCTCATGATCCCTCCTCATGATCAGCTCCTGTCAGCCCTTGGGGGTTGCAACTCACAAGCTAAGCAGCGGTGAGAAAGGTCAAAGCCCGATGTCGGAGTTTAACTGAAGACCATTCGGTCCCTGAGTAGCCGAACACCACCCTCAGCCAGTCCATCCTTGACAAAAGGACACACTCCTCCATGCCCAGAGACTTTGGTGCTCCTAGTCCACTAAGATAGCAAGTAAAAAGTGGAATAAGAGGTTCCCAAAGCTGGGGCGCCTGGGTGGCTCAGTTGGTGAAGCATCTGCTGTCTGCTCGGGTCCTGATCTCAGGGTCCTGGGGTCGAGCCCCGCATCGGACTCCCTGCTCAGCAGAGTCTGCTTTTCCCTCTCCTTCTGCCCCTCTGCCTGCTCATGTGCTTGCTCTCTCTCGCTCACTCTCAAATAAATAATATATATTTTTAAGAGGTTTGCAAAGCCAGGGGCAGAGGGAAAAGGGGAGTGACTTCTTAGTGGCTGTGGGGTCTCCTTTGGGGTGATGAAGCTTTTCTGGAACAAAAATATTTCTGGAATGAAATAGTGGGATGGTCATACAACACTGTGAATGCACTTAATGTCACTAAGTTATCCACATTAAAATGGTTAAAATGGAAATTTTATGTTATGTGAAATTTACCACAGCTGAAATGAAAAAAAAAAGAAAAAAAAAAAAAAGGACCCAAAGGCCTAGGAGGGCCTTACATTACCCTTGTTAGCTTCCTCACTGCTGGTGTTGGCGGCTGTTGCATTTTCCCAGCCCTCAGATGGCTGCTCCTCCAGCCCACCTAAAGGAACGAGAAGGAAAAGAAATGTGAGGACGCATCAGCCTTCTTTGTAGGAGCACCAGGAGCTGAGGGAGCAAACCCGATCCCCTGGGGGATGCCCAGGATCCCTAGCAGAGCAGGAAAGATTTGACAACACGGGTTGGTTGAGCACCCATCACAGGCGGGGCACCGTTCTAGATGCCAGGGTGGAAAAGAACCTGCTTTTTCATAACCACACACATAATTCACAAATTAGAAACGTATTACTCTCCTCCGTCAGTTCAAGGGTACTTCGAGTCAAATATACAAAGTTAGGAGGCAAATCCCAAAGTCAACCTGGAAGTCAGCTTCCTCGCGTTCACCCCCATTAGGAAGCCCGCATCGCATGTAAACAGGACACCTGCTTCTGAAGCAGGGAGGAGCCTCAACACTGCTTTTATTTTATTTTATTTTTAATTTTTTTTAAGATTTATTTATTTATTTATTTGTCAGAGAGAGAGAGAGAGAGAGAGGAGCGAGAGTGAGCACAAGCAGACAGAGTGGCAGGCAGAGGGTGAAGCAGACTCCCCGCCGAGCAAGGAGCCCGATGTGGAACTCGATCCCAGGACGCTGGGATCATGACCTGAGCCGAAGGCAGCCGCTCAACCAACTGAGCCACCCAGGCGTCCCTCAACACTGCTTTTAAATACGTGATGTGGTCAGCTACCACCTTGGCTTGAGTAGGCATTTGGGTTTTCTCTTTGGGGTGAGTCTCATTTTAGAAATTGCTCTGTTGACTTTATATATCAGACTCTGCAGACACGGCCTCGGTCAAGGACAGGCATGCTTGTCTTTATTTGCGAGTAGCCCTTGTGTATAAACCTGGTTCACATCTGTCCCCACCAGGAAGACGGTCAGTCAGCTGAGAGTATTAGACCCACGCTGAGCTGTGTGCAGTTCCAGGTGCTGGGGGATTCAGCAGTGAGCAAGACAGACGGGTCAAATGGGCAGTGGGACGATAAACACAAGGTAAGAGAACAAAAGGACAAAGTCATTGTGGGTTCAGAAAATCTGAAGATTGGATGCAGGATAAGGTAGAACGCTCAAAAGGGGCCTTCCCTGACCATGGACACAGAGGTCTGGCCCAGGATCAGGAAAGAATCTGGACTGGGAATGAGCTTGCCCCATGGAGGGGCTCATGGTGGTAGGCAAGGGGGAGCCAGGCAGCGAGGGAGACCGGATCCACAGGGATGTTAGGAATATAGTTGCATGCAGGGAAGCAGGGAGAATGATGGATTAGAAACGAGGGACTGAGAGAGGTCCCCAGTGACTCCCACATTTGGGGGTTGAACAACTGGGTGGGCTGTGACACCAGGGAGCAGATCTGAGGACAGAGCCCATGTCCAGGAGAGACTATTGTACATATGAAACCACATCCAAGCTCCTACAGGATAATCGACTTATACAAAATCATTTCTTGCATCTGTTTAGAAATCTGCAGCTTACAGAACTGTTTCTCCCTCATTAAACATTCTGTGGCAGACGGAGTGTAACCCCATTTTACAGAGGAGAAAACCAAGTCACAAAATGAGTGGCGCAGGGCCATGCTCAGGACACTGTCTCCTGGTCAGAAGCCTGAGGATCTTCCCCGTGCCCTACAGCTCACGGGCTCCCAGCAATGCTCAAGGTAAGGTCCCAAACAGGTGACCCAATGACCTGGCCCTGCACAACGCTGGAAGCCGGCCCGGAGGCCCCGCAGCCGGGCCTCCACCACATAGCCCGCCTCTTTCCCTCTCCTGCCGGCCACCCTGGCGGCGGACCAGGCGCGCGCTGACATTTTTGCGGGCCTTCATCCTGCTCGTTCTGCGGCCTCTCTGGCCAACTCGGAATCCGCTCACACACTCCCTGCAGCTGCCGGGGTGTTGGCCGCCAGCTCCCAGCCCTCTGGGTATTCTTCCAGCTGCGATATCATTTCCTCTCGGGCTGAAGGTCAGGGGAAATCCCGATGGTATGAAAATCACAAGCCGGCAGAGGAATGTGGCATGTGAGGAGCGAGGGGGAGTCTAAAGCCAGAGCTCCGGGACCAGCTTCGTCTCTGCTGCGTAACTGTGGCTAAGACCTTGGGCGTTTGTATTTTTCATCTGTCAAATGGGCTGTTTGTTTTGAAGACCAAATGAGGTAATGGGTTTGTTTAGGCACTAACTCATTCAACAAATATTTATCCAACACCTGCTACAGGCCAGATGCTGTTTCTGCTGCTCAGGATACAACACAGAACAAACTCTACCCTGACCTCATGGAAATTATATTCTGATGGAAGGGAGGGGAGGAAACAGTAAGCAAATAGGCAACTAAATATTTAAGTCAGTTGCTGATGGGCGCTACAAAGAAAATAAATGAGGGTGAGGGGAAAAGGGAAGTCTAGGGTTAAGGGGTTGCTGTTTCATGGGAGACAGAAAAGCAGAAGCCTGAAGAGAGTGAAGGAGAGAGTTCACCGAAGACTGGGGAAGAACATTTCAAACTGGGAAAAACAATGGGTGCAAAGGACCTGGGGTGGGAGTACGCTTGGTGGTAGGGAGGAGGTGTGACTGGAGTGGAGCAGGTGAGAGAGACTGTAGTAGGCAGTGTGGCCAGAGGGCAGTGGAGGGTCTGGAGGGTTGGCTTGTGTGGTGCCATTTCCAGGATTTGGCTTGTATTCCGAGGGATCCAGACGACAGCCAGAGAACACGAGAGGGCTCTGGAACTGCACCCATTTGAATGTGACCAGGGTTACTAGCAGTGGACAGGAGGGGACTCAGAGGCTGGCTTTCGGAAGGAAACTCCACATAGCAGTAGCCCTGCAGAGAAGGTCGGTCAGTTTAGGAATGCTTGGCTCCTGAGAAAGGGGTGGAGGGAGGCAAATAAACGAAACCTGCAAGGATACCCGGGCACAGCCTGGGTACAGGGTTAGCTGTAGGCTGTGGCTGAGGGAGCAAAGGCCAGGAGAGACAGAGATTCAGCTCTGCAGTGGGCAGAGGAGCGTCGGGGTGGAGGACTTCTGACCCACCCAGCCTCCTGATGCTCGGAGCTACAACAGGAGCTCGAGCTCTGGAGTTGAGGTGAGAACGGGCCCCCAGTAGCTAGAGGGGGAAAGGATCAGTGTTTACCAAGTCCAGTGATGGAGCCGAACATGCAGTAAGAACAGCACTAAACGCCCTCCTTGTATTGTTTTTAATAATCGTCGCCTCACAAAGACACAATGACAAAACGGCCATAACCATCCGCATCTTCCAGGGAGGAAACAAGGCTCCAAGAGGTGAAGCGACTTGCCTGTCTTGAGGGAACAGAGATGGTTAGCAAGGGAGATGGATGAAGGGGGGTCCTATCTGATCCTCCAAATCTGTGCTCCTTCCCCTCAGTTTCGGGACCAGAAAGAACAAGTGGGGTGCCTGGGCCACTCTCCCTGATGAAACCCTTCCTAAGACTCCCCACTGCCCTTGGGTTGAGCTCTAATTCCCTGAGGCCTCTTCTGCCTGGTGCCCTGGGGCTTCCTGCTACTTCCCCCCTGTCCTGCTCAGCCACCCAGTCTCACCTATAGCACCTTCATTTCTATTTTCCTCAGCCACACCCACCTCCCCACTGGTCGGATCCAACTGGTGCTTTAAGTTTCAGCTGGGACACCACTTCCTCTGAGACACTGTCCCACGGCTCCTCCCAGGTTAGCAGCACTCCGCTCGCTCTGTGTGCTCGCACAGGGCTCGGGCTGATTCACGTCCCAAACGCAAGGTGTGGGCCTCTCCTGTCCATTCAGAGGATCCTTCAGTTTGGTTTCTAGTTTTTAGCATCTTGATGGAAGGGCCCTTGTCTTGTCCAGGAATGAACACTGCGCCCAGCAGATAGCAGACACTCAGTAAAATACGGGATGGATGGATGAATGGACTGATGGATGGATGGACGAGTCAGGTAGACAGTTGTTAAAAAGATAACTCAATCTTTTCTAACTCAGCCTAACAGATGGGAAAATTGGTTTTCATCAGCTTTTATGGAGAAAGGGAAGCAGATATTCTTGGGACATGGTTCTCAACCTTCACTGCAATTTGGGATCACCTGGGAAGCTTTTTAGACAAACGAGCACGGAGTCCGGGGCTCACCCACCCAGAGGTTCTTACTGAATCAGTCTGGGCCTGGGCTGGGCCTCAGGATTTTCAAAAGCTCCTGAGGTGAGTCTACGGTGCCCCCATGAGTTGAGATTCTCCACTCAGAGAACCTGTAAGAGGAAGCCTTATCTTAAATTTTCTTACAACTGAACTCTTCCTTCCCAAGCTCCCCGGGAATGAAGATGTGGAGCTGGAAACACATCAAACAATAAAAAAAAAAAAAAAAAAAAAAACACAAAAAACCCCTCCTTTCTCACATCTGTATCAATGGAAAATGTTGCTCTCTTCCAGTAAAAGCTAGCAAGTAAGACAGGTGTGACAGTGGCTGGAACAGCGGCCCCAGGCACCATGGAACAAGGAAGGGAGGTATAGCCTGCCCGAGACAAAGATTGGGGACAATGGGGGAGGGAGGATTCTGGGTGTGGGGCTATATTTTTCCTTGGGTGTAACTGCAAGACAAAAAATATTTGAAAAAAAAATACATATATACACCCGTATTTGATCTTTGGTTAATTACTCTTCAGTGAGAGGATATGCAAAGACCTTGTAGATTTCATTAGTCACAGGGGCTTATTCAAACGTCTCCTTTGCATAAGAAACCCAGGCTTACAGCTGGTCTCTGGGAAAGAATGCCCTCCAGGCCTTGAAAAGAGAGCTACAGGGCTGTTCACGCTCTCACTGAAACACAGCAGAGGTCAGCGGCCCGTGATGCATGGGGCCAGGCTGAAATGTTTCTATCCAGCATTTGCAATTCAATCCCACAGTTTCCTTTATAGAACAATTCACTAAATTCAGAGTTGTTCTTTTTTCTAATTCACCATATAATTCACCTCCCAAGTTCAATTAAGAAGCAATCTGTTAGCAACTTTGGGAGCAAGCTGCTTTTCTTTGGGAAAGCCCAATTTTCTTCCGCTCCCAACAAAAAGTAGCTTAATTATATGCATCATACGAGACATTGATGTATACACAACACTCCTCCACCATAATTAATGAAATATTAACTATATATATCCAAAGATATCTAGGCAGAAGGAGATGGGCTCTTCCAAAGCCCAGGAGGACAGAGCCTTGTTCCAAAGATCAATACTGATCATTTGAATATATGTTCATGCATAATGACTATGAATTAATATTCATTAATATGGTTTTATAGACAAAACTTGATATCAGTTATTCCTTCTATCCCTCATTCATAAAGTCTAACATTACATAGTCCTTGGTTTTCTTAAACACAAGAATAACTACCATTTTAAAAAAATTTTTATTTTTATTAACATATAATGTATTATTAGCCCCAGGGGTACAGATCTGTGAATTGCCAGGTTTACACACTTCACAGCACTCACCATAGCACATACCTTCCCCAATATCCATAACCCAACCACCTTCTCCCTACCCACCTCCCCCCAGCAACCCTCAGTTTGTTTTGTGAGATTAAGAGTCTCTTATGGTTTGTCTCCCTCCCTATCCCATCTTGTTTCATTTTTTCCTTTCCTACTCCCCAAACCTCCCACATTGCCTCTCAAATTCTTCATATGATAATTGTCTTTCTCTGACTGACTTATTTCGCTCAGCATAATACCCTCTAATTCCATCCACGTCATTGCAAATGGCAAGATTTCATTTCTTTTGGTGGCTGCATAGTATTCCATTGTATATATATATATATATATATATATATATACCACATCTTCTTTATCCATTCATCTGTTGATGGACATCTAGGTTCTTTCCATAGTTTGGCTATTGTGGACATTGCTGCTAATAAACACTCGGGTGCATGTGCCCCTTCGGATCACTACATTTGTATCTTTAGGGTAAATACCCAGTAGTGTGATTGGCTGGCTCATAGGGTAGCTCTATTTTCAACTTTCTGAGGAAACTCTATGCTGAATAACTACCATTTTTAAAGTGTTGATTATTTGCAGGTACTATGCAGACGTTAATCAATTTAATCCTCAAGCCAACCCTCTGAGGCAAGTATCATTCCCATTTTACATGCAGGGTAACTGAGGCTTAGGGCAGTTAAGATATCGTTGGACACACACAGCTATTGGGTAGAAAGGTTGAGATTCTCTCCAGACAGTCTGGTGTCAAATGCTTTAATATACATCACACACTGAAGTAACCCTGCTAGGCAACCTACACTCTCCATTTACTGACTTTTATTTCGTTTAAAAATATATATATTTATTTGAGAGAGAGAATGCGAGCAAAAGAACACAAGTAGGGGTAGCAGCAGAGGGAAAGGGAAAAGCAGATTCCCCACTTAGAAGGGAGCCTGACATGGGGTTTGATCTCAGGACCCCAGGATCATGACGGGAGCCAAGGCAGACGTTTAACTGACTGAGCCTCCCAGGCGTCCCCTCCATTTACTCACTTTTAATACACCTGTATTTACAGCTCTGACGCACCAGAGGTGGGTAAATCTATCATGAAACTGCTTTGCTTTACTCTAATAATAATAATAAAAAAATCTCCAACATAAGATCCTAAAAACCACTTTATTACTAGTCTCTTCAATAAATCCTGGTTGAGGGTCTGCTTTGGGCAGCACAGGGCTGGGCTCTTAAAGACAGGACAACCAGGGCGTGCCTTTATGGGGCCTTCAAGGTTCTCACACTGGAGCATAAAAATCAACAATAAACAATGACATCATTCCACGGAGGGATGAAGCACTTTGAAGAAATCAGAACAGTTTTATGAAAGAGCAATGGGGGATGAGAGCCCAGGGATGGCATTTGAGCTGAGACCTAAAGAAGGAAGGAGGGACCTCCATCTGGGGAGAGCACTCCAGCGAAAAAACAAAACCAAAACACAACCAAAGCAGAAACAAGCAAACAAAAATCCAGCAAGTAAAAGTGAGTCTTGCTGGCTGGAGCCAGGGCTGAGGGCAGGCAGCATGGCAGGAGGGCCTGAGGAATGCATGGCCAGCTCGTGTAAGCCTTTCGGATCCTCACAACCATGCCTTAAGCGGTCTTAATTTGCCATGCCCTTTGGTCATATGTAATACGCACAGCAATCCCATGAGTGAGTAATATTATTCCTCTTTTACAGAAGAGAAAACAGAGAGTCAGCAGTAAGTTGTTGGAGGTCACCCAGCGGCTAAGTGGTGGGATCTGCATTCCCAGTTTGGCCCATCTGACTCCAGAACCCGTGCTCCTCTGCCCTCGAGCCCACACCTGTGTGAGTGTGGTCTGAGTGAGCGTCTCAGGCCAGGCTGACAGATGACATAGCTGTCCACCTCCATCAGTACAAGAAACACCTGCTCAGTGGAGGTTTTAATTATTCATTAGATTAAAAAAAGGTGGGGGGACAAGACCCCTTAACTGATTGATTTGGGAATGAACTAGTCAACCACTATGGTAACCAATGTGCAATCCTCAGCAATTTGGTGCCAAGTAAATTTTATATCTATGCCAGATTTCAAATGTTACAGAAAGGAAAGGGAAAATGAGTTAAAAGATCATTGCCAGCTTTTGTTAATGAAATGATTTAATATCAGCAAGTGTATAATAAAAAGGGAATTCTTATACACTGCTGGTGGGGCAGGAATATAAAGTGGTAACATTTATGAGGTAATTTAGCAAGATGTATCAAAACAGGCGGGAAAATGACTTTGACCCAAGAATATGACTTCTGGATATGGGCACAAGGGAACTGATTGACAATAAAGACAAAGACTGTTTCATCTCCACATTTTTACAATAAAGACTGTGCTAACTACACCCCCAATGGGGGGGGGTAGTAAAATGAATTACTATGTAATGGAACACTATGTAACCTCAAAAACTGTTTTAGAAGAGAGCTTACTAAGTGGGAAAAATGTTCATATTGTAAATCAAAAAACAGGTACAGAAATAATGCTCAGGGTGATTCCAATAGAACCGGGTATGATCCCATCTTTCCTGGAAAAGCATCTACAAAAAAGATGGGGGAGAAAAGACTGGGATGGAAATACCCACAATGCTCATTGTGATGATCTCTGGTTGGTGATGTTTGGGTGAATTTTATTTTTCTAAATACCTTTTGTAATTTCCAAATTGTAATTACTTTTATAATCAGGAAATAAAGGGATACCCCCCCCACCCGCCAAAAAAAGAGCTAGATTATAGCACACACTTGGCTATGACCATGGGCTCTGACTTTGTCATGTACATTTGCACACACACATACGTGCGTATACACACGTATGTACTCACGCGCACACACACACACACACACATACACAGAGGCAGCTGCCAGGAAAACCATTCTCTGCGGGAACAGGGAACATAGTTGCAAGAAACAGAGTTGTGTTTCTGCAGATGGAAACGTTGCGGGCCAGTGGTATTTTCTGCTTTTCTGTCCTGCCCATGGAAGGAAAAAGTCACGAGTCCACATCTTGGCAAGATGGAAGGCAGGAAAGCTCATGGCTGAGGAGTGAGAGGGCCAGTCAGAACCTTCCCTCAGGTAGTGCTGGGTACTCGATTCCCAGATCCGGCCCTCCCTTCTCCGGCCAGTCACCTGGCTCCCACCCGTGTCCGAGCACTGGCTGATGAGGCCTCGGGACTTGCTTGGCGCCAGGGGCCAGCTCATGGAAAGCTTCTTCATCACGCAAATTAGAGCGGCTCTCTTCCCAGAGCCTCTAGCCAGACAGCCCCTCGGCTTGGCATTGGACCCTCCTCCTACCCTGAATGCCGGCTCCTGCGTTTTACCTGGTCCCTGATTGTTGTTAGAACGAGGCCAGACCTTTAGCCTAGGTGTGATCTCGAAGTACTCCCTGTTGCTCACCTGGCTTCAAGCCTCCAGTGCTCTCCTGAGCCTGGGCTCCGGGGACTCTCACACACGTGGCCCACACCTTTCAACACCCAGCCTGGCCTTGGCTTCTCTGAAGGCTGTTTCCATCATTCATTGCTGCGTAGCAAACTATTCCTCTCAACAGAGTGGCTTACAATCATCATTTTACGCTTGCTTCTGAGTCTGTGGGCCAGGAATTGCGGCAGAGAACCAATGGTGTTGGCTTGTCTGCTCCACAGCGTCTGGGGCCTTAGCGGGGAGAGCTCAGAGCGCTGGGGGAGGACCACAATGGCTCGTGTGCAGCTGCATGTCTGGGGCCTCGGCTCTCTTCCATGTGGTCTCTACATCCAGTCGTCTTGGGCTTCCTAACAGCATGGCTCTCCTGGGCTTCCTACGGGCAGGATGCTTCCAAGAGGCAGATTCCAAAACGATGCGTCCCAGTGTGCCACTGCTTTGTACAAGCCCCTGCTTCCATCACGCTCTCTAGGGTTCTACGGGCCAAGCAGGACCCACACCGGAGCCCAGGGTCCCAGAGGGAGAGGACAGTACCAGGGAACGGCGGTGCCAGGGGAGGTCTGTCAGGGAGCACGAATGTAACAGCCTACCTCCCGCCTACCTGATCTCTGTTTGCCTGAGGTTCAGGGAAATTGGGCGGTTTGCAAGATGAGCCTGCAGCGTAAGTGCCAGGGTCAGAGGGCTTCGGGTTCAGCTTTTACTTCACCATTTCCTAGCTGTGTGAACTTGAACAAGTCACTGAACGTCTTGCTCTTTCAGATTCCTCATCCATAAAGTGAGGGTAAGAGGATTCACCTCACAGGGTTTTATGAAGAGTAAGAGAGAGAATACATGCAAGGTATAGAACAAGGCTGGCCCCAAACCAGCACTCAGAGTTAGCTACACCTACGATTACTATGATCACCATTGACTCTAAGTCATCCTCAGTCACACAGCCAGAAAGAGACAAAACTCAGATGCAATCCCAGGCCCCAGTGAGGCTTTTATAATACAGGGCGATTTGGGGCTTCTCCCATGCATAGATTTCTAGAAGCTTCTGAAGGGGTGTGCTTCTAAAGCAGGGAGTGGTCGGGTGTGGCAGCGGTGGGGCACTAGAGAGACACGGGGGTAAAAATTCAGATGATCAGCAAGAATCTTGGTTTGTGCTTGTGTGTTAACTGCCTGCCTCCATGACACCCCCTAAAACACCAGCTCCATCTTCCATGATGCATCCCAGGCCTGGGATGGGCCTGGCAGACAGGGAGGGAGGGAGGCAAGGGAGGCCAGAGGACATGGAGTTTGGACTCCAAGCAAGAAGTGAGGACATCCTCAAGCGGGCAGACCATAGCAATGGAGAGGAGGGTGCTTAGGTGGGCTCGTTAGGTGACGGCACTCCGAACACTGGTATGTTCGGGGCACAGCTGGCTAAGAGAAGCGGGTAGAGGAAAGTCCAAGTCTGCTCTTAGATGTGATCAAGGCTCTCCCTTCCACAGTCATCATACCAAAATAGGCCAGTGGAGAGGAACGTTTCAGATGACCCAACAGAATGGTCAACGCAAGAGACCTGGGGTAACTTTAACAGGAAATGTGTCTAACTGCACTGGGAGAATTATATATTTTATTGCAATCTGTAAAGATAACAGTAAGTGAGGAAGAATGATTCTATGTTCCTGGATGGAGTGAGTAAATGATATAAATGGGTCAGTTTCTCCAAAGGAAGTTAAGGATTTAACGCAAACATGATGCAAATTCTAAGAAGATTTTCTTGGGATCCTCTTAGATTTTTGTAGAAGTGTGATTCCTAGACTCACCTAGAAGAATAAACAAGTGAGATTATCTAAGACTTTAAAAAAAAAAAAAAAAACCCAGAGCAAGGGCGATAAGGAATAATGCAGCGCATCCAATATTAAACACACAAAGAAACTAACATGACAAGACACACGGGTGAATGGAACACAAAACACACACTACGTGATAAAGGGAAATATCGCCAAACCACCAGGAAAGAATATGCAGTAGACGGTGTTGAGCTTATTATTTAGAAATTAGGGAGATGGGTATTGAACCTACCCTCAGAGAAAACCCAACGGATAGAAAGAGTGAAGTGTAAACAAACAAACCATAGGAAAACATTAGAAAAAATGTTATTTCCCAAAGTTATAGGAGGAAAAATTTTATATGTTCATTAGCATAAGAAAAAGAAAATTTGGTTTGACACATTCAACTTAAAAAACTTTAAAACATTTGTGTATCAGAAAGACAAATGCCTTAAATTGGAAACAAATCACCCAGACAGTGGAAAATGTCTAGATTGAAGGTGACAATGGGTATTATCCATATTATACAAATAGTTCAAGCAAATCAATGAGAAAAACTCTGTATCTAGTAGACATTGGATAAAGGAAGTTGGTGAACACGCCCCAGAAGAAAAATCTAACCGGTAGGTAATTATACAGACGTTTACCCCCGAGAAATGAAAATAAAAGCAAAATGAGGTATCATTTTCCCAACAGTTTAAGTGGCAAAATAATGAGATTAATGGGAACAATGATGCTGAGTCTGGGGGAAATGGAATTTTCCCTTTGTGAAGGGTTGTTCACTCAGCCACTTTGGTGAACATCACAGGACTAGGTACTAGGAACACACGGACACATGCTAGTTCACAGAGCTCACTGCCCAGCCTGGGAGGAAAGGAAGAGATCTGGGCATGTGGGGGCTTCCCAGAGAAGGGGTGGAAGAGTTTGAGGGAAAGGCAGGTGGTAAGGCGCAAAGACATTGCAGGCCATGGGGCGGGGAAGAGGACAGCCTATGGGGGGACAGTCCTCAGTCCAAGTCCCACCAGAGTGTGATCCCAGTGCATCTTTCCAACTTCTCTCCCTCACCTGCCGTGTCCCACCAACCTGCCAGCCACCCCGAACCACTCCATTCTCCCTGCCAAGCTCCCCCTCCATGACAGCATTCAACCTCTGCCTTCCCCCTGTAGCGCACAATCCTTCCAGCTACAACCCTCGTCAAAATACCCAGGCCCAGCTCTGCCTCCTCCAGGAAGTATCCCCTCCTCCATGCTTTATTACATCTCCTTCTCGTGACACATGCTTAACAAATACGTCCATCCGAGTTGGACGGGACTGGACTGGCGAATGTTGGCATGTATTACCCCAGTCAATATTCACTGCACCTGTAGGGGGTGAGGACTTGCTATTGTTCCCATTTACAGGTGAGGAAACCAAGTTCCAGTGACGTAAAGTACTTGATCTGGGTCAGCAGCTGGCAAGCAGCAGAGCTGGGAGGTCTAACCCCCAGCTCTTGGTCTTCACCTCCGGGCTCTGTCCCTTACTGTGTGACAGGAGCAGCGAATGAAGGGGAAACCCCAGATATTGAAGAAAGGGTTACCTAGACACGAGGGGGTAGGAGTCTCACTGCGCAGTAAGAAGTTCAGAAGAGGCACATGTGTGTCCTCATAGAACAATCTTTTTTTTTTTTTTTTTTTTTATTTATTTGTCCGAGAGAGAGAGGAGCGAGAGTGAGCACAAGTAGACAGAGTGGCAGGCAGAGGCAGAGGGAGAAGCAGGCTCCCTGCCGAGCAAGGAGCCCGATGTGGGACTCGATCCCAGGACGCTGGGATCATGACCTGAGCCGAAGGCAGCTGCTTAACCAACTGAGCCACCCAGGCGTCCCCTCATAGAACAATCTTAGAAGGGTTTTATCACATGGCCTTTGCACAGATGACCAACTGACCGGTGAAGATTTATAGATGTCTCAAAGAGCAAGCCCCACAGACTGGATTACAGGAGTAGCAGGGGACTCCAGAAAACAAAGACAGGAGGACCAACCCAAGCCCCCTCCAGGGAACTGGAGAAGAAAAGCAGAGAGGATCACAGAGCTCCGTGGCCCATCTTTGACCTTTCTGGGGAGAAGTCAGCTCTGTTCAAGGAGAGTGGCAGGGCAGTGGCTTCACCGTTAGGACATGATATAGCTAAACAGAGGTTAAGGCGACTACGGTTTTTCTAGGTGAAGGCATTTGTCGGTGAAGTGTAATGGCCCCTTGGCTTCAGAGAAGTTAATATCTATTAATGGTTCCATTTCACTGATTCACTAGGGCACAAAGTTCTGTTCTGATGCCAATGCATTTGCTGGGCCATAAAACATGCCCTCCAAGGCCGTGAGTGTGCCCGGTCTGCCCTTTCCTGTGTTTCTTCCTCAGTGCCATGCAGAGCCCCAGACAGGGCACGCTGTATTGCAAGGAGGTGCCAGAGACTGAACGTTCAAGAAAAGAGCCTCCAGAAGAAGGATCTTCTTCCACATTGCCAGGCAACAGCTGATGCTCTGGGACCCTCCTTCTTTGGTGGAGAAGAGAGAAGCGGCACGGTCAATGCCATGAGAGCTGATCTGGGGCCCAAGGATGGTGTCCTTTACCCACTGGCCAGTATGCAAACTCAGATGTTAGAGCTGGGGGGCCAGGCAAGCAGCACATCAGAGTGCAAGAGGCTAGCCTGGAGAGACGAAGAGGGCTAGTGGGGTCTGTGGCAGGCCACAGAGCGCGTGCTCCTCCGCAGGTCAACCCATCCTTACGCAACTCCATTGATTGTTGCCATGTGGAAACGCTGGACCAGCGTGGCCAGATCTCCCAACTTTTCAAGAGAAGCCAGAGTTAGTTCCGGATTTTTATGAGAAATCTGATTTTTTTCAAATGTTGGCAGCAAGTTTAAAAATGTGAGCACTACAAAACAAACAAAACACATCTGCAGACCAGATTTGGCTGGTGGGCTGACGGCTTAGGACCTCTGGGCGGCCGATTGAATGGGAAAGCCGTGCCTCTAGGGGGTGCCAACGTCAGAGGAGACAGGAGCTCCTTCCTCGGGCAATGGCAGCCCAGGTCTAGGGGTGCAGGAGGGCAGCAGAGAACCTGGGAAGCAGAAAGCAAGGAGTAGCGGAAGCAAATTAGAGGCTCAGTGCCAAGGCCAGCTGGGGCTTTTCACTCACTGTTTGTGGGCAAACAAGCTCATTAAAGGACACCGAAGAGAAATAAGATGACCAGAACACAGGAGGAGAATTCCCTGGCAACTCCGCCACCATCATCACCTCCTCTCCCTGGACCTCCTTAGAAACCACAGAAATAATGACCTGCAGACCTCGCTGTAAACAGCCCCCAGAGAAATGGGAGTTTGCTTCGGCATCCTGCACATCAGCCACAGGTTAGCACAATGGAGGGGAAACGGGAGTCTCATCACAAACATACTGGCAGGACCGCCAGCTGCCCCTGAGGCCACATCTCCAGCTCTCTGGGCCCACCCACTTGTCGCTGGTGCTTGGTGGCTTTGGCGTGGAAGGCCGTCTCGGGTCTCTTAACCTTCCCTCTCCTGCCCATTGTTGTGTGTTGCTGTTTTCTAAGAAAGGATGAAGGGAGGCCACAGCCAGGTTTCTGCCCACGCCTAGGGGAGCCCACTGGAGTGTCTCAGGTTCGAAACAATTTGAGCAGAACATTCTGAAGTTCCGGGAGTCATCAGCTGAAGGAGGAGCCAAAGGTCCTGTGGTTCTCTAAGCAGCGGTGCATGCAGCAGAGAGCACACATTAAGTCTCCATACATTTCCAGATTATCATTGGCAAAAGAACCAAGAGACGCCTTTGTGACCCTCAGAAAGCTTAGAATGCACCCCCTTCATTTTATAGATAAGCAAAGTGAAGTCCCATGAAGCTAAGTGACATGGCCAAGGTCTGTCACACAGTAGCTAATTTTGAAGGGCTGTGGCCTTTTGTCCAAAACAACTGAGTTCATTATCACGCCCAAGAAGAAGACACTTGAGTAAAAAGTGCATTTGCGACAGAGATCATGTTCCCACTGTGACAAAATGCACACATCTAGAAGGGCCAAGAAATACCAAAGCAAAAGTGTGTAGCTTTAAGAAAACTGAAAATACTAAGTTAAAAATATTTAGGGGGTGATTCTTTATTGGATAGAAGCATCCTTTATTTTTTTTTCAAAGATTTTATTCATTTATTTGACAGAGAGAAAGATCACAAGTAGGCAGAGAGAGGCAGAGAGAGGAAGGGAAGCAGGCTCCCTGCCTAGCAGAGAGCCCGATGTGGGGCTCGATCCCAGGACCCTGGGATCATGACCCGAGCCGAAGGCAGAGGCTTTAACCCACTGAGCCACCCAGGTGCCCAAGCATCCTTTATTTTGTCAAAAAGGATTCACCACCAGGTTCTCTTAAGTCAGTATGGGGAATATTTTTTATGTCTAGGTCACCTATACTAGAACAATTGATTGGAAGGTAGCATAAATAAGCAAGGATGACTTATTTCATTTTGTTCTGCTCTAGAGATCTACTATTTAAGACCTACTTTTTTTTTTAAGATTTTATTTTATTTATTTATTTGACAGAGAGAGATCACAAGTAGGCACAAAGGCAGGCAGAGAGAGAGAGAGAGAGAGAGGAGGAAGCAGGCTCCCTGCTGAACAGAGAGCCTAACGTGGGGCTCAATCCCAGGACCCTGAGATCATGACTCGAGTTGAAGGCAGAGGCTTAACCCACTGAGCCACCCAGGTGCCCCAAGATCTACTATTTAAGTTAAAAACAGGCAACATAGAATTCCATCCGATAAATACAAACAAAGACATACCCAGTTAAAGACATACCCAGTGAGAAACAGAATCAGATTATGAAGAACCAAAGAATGATGTCTGGGGAGGTAAGGCACAGCCTTTTTGATAGCCAAACTGAGGGACATCGACTGGGTCCTCCTCTGCTACTGGCAATCCCCCGCTCCCGTGAGGGTGTGCTCCCAGATCCCATGTATTAAGATGGCTGATGGGAACTCATCAAGTATTTCCTCACGGAAATAATATCAATGGCAAAGTGGGTGTGAGGTCACCAGGCATGGCCCCAAGACCAAGTTAACCCAAGAGGGACTGCCTCCACAGGTCTACCCCTCGGGGTCTCACCCATCACCTCCTCAAAGCGCAGGCTTCTCCATCATTCATTGTTCTCTGGAGCGACAGACACAGACTCACCTGCTTCCATCATAGCTTTGGTGCCTCCACCTACCTCCTTGGGGCTCTGTCAGCTCTCTGGTCAAATCACGTTATACTTTCTCCTTGGGAGACTCCTTCTACTCTTAGGACTTCCGCAGCCCCTTACCTAGGGAGGCACTGCAGGCATCCAGCAGAGGACACTTGAGTTGAGGATCATGATGGAAACTCAGGCACGGCGGCCACGATGGGTCAGGTGCAAGAAGAGGCAAACGCAAAAATAAAGCACTCTGTGGCCCCTGAGATGAGACGTCAGCTTTGCTCCTTTCTCTCCAATTCCTACTCCAGTCCCCAAGAAGCGGGCTCTTCTCTATTTCAGTTTGTAGGTGGCCCTGAGAATATATTCTTTTTTTTTTTTTTAAGATTATTTATTTATTTATTTGACACAGAGAGAGAGAGATCACAAGTAGGCAGAGCGAGAGGGGGAAGCAGGTTCCCCGCTGAGCAGAGAACCCGACTCGGGGCTCGATCCCAGGACCCTGAGATCATGACCTGAGCGGAAGTCAGAGGCCTAACCCACTGAGCCACCCAGACGCCCCCCTGAGAATATATTCTTAAGCAAATTCTTCACTTGAGCTATCTTGAGGGGGATTCTGTGAGTTGAAACAGAGAGAACTTTGCCTACAATGCCAGGTGTTAAATCTTGTTTGTCCTAGCCTCTCAAGCAGATCTCCCAATTTTGACTCGGGCTCCTGGATTCAAGGCTCATGAGGGGCCCAGGATTGTGGCCCCCTGGATGAGGGCCCGAGGGTGGTCACTGCTCCTCCCTCACCCAGCCCCATACCCCACTGTAGCTCCAAGTGGACTTCCTGCCCAGTGTCCCCAAATTCTGAGAAATGCAGTCATAACAAAAATCAGCCGAAAGGTGATTTTACTTTTCCCAACACTTCAAGTTCACGGCGAACTCTGGCTTCAATTCAAGTTATAAGTCAGCCTCTGAATGAGGCCCCAGGGAGTGAGATGATAGAATCCTTATGTTGCATTCTTTTTTCCTTCCCAAAGAACAGATGTGCATTTTATCAGATGCCTTTTCATCATCTCAAATCATCTTACTAAATTGAAGATTTTATGGGCAGAATAACTGCCAGGCCTTGCCCAATTCCTGTCCCACTCTCCTCTCCTTCCCGGCTGCTGACTCTAGTCTGTGGGCTCAGCCCACCCTACACTGTTGCCAGCCCTGTCCTAGGTCAGGGGTTTAGGCTCAACATGGGAGGGTCTCGGCAGCACTTTACCTTTGACCCGGTTTGGATCTGTGTGCTCCTGCCTAATTTCTGACCCTAGTCTTCATTTTATTCTCTCAGACCAAGTCTCCAACTTATCATCCTCCCTAATATTTATGCCCCAGAAGGACTGGGGGTCCTTGCCTTGTCCTCCCAAGCTCTCAGCACAAAACTAGAACTTCCCATGAGTTCGACTAAACGTCCTTCTGATGCTATTTGCCTGGGTCTCCACTCTTGCCCTCCTGGTCGCCCCGCTTTGTCCCCTGGCAGGCCCTGTGCCCCAGGCTGGATCCCCAACACCAACTCCTGCCTGGATGACAGCTGTCACCTGAGGCCTTCCATCTGCCTACTGGACCACGCCTCCTCTGGGAGGTCGGTGGCTGCCCCACACCAGCAGGGGCTTTGGATCCCAGGTCCCCCCACTCTAGGCTGCCCCATTCCTCCCATACCCTAAAACATGGCCATAATCACGTTCATCATTAATGCTCCATCTCTCGAATGCCAGAAGAGAAAGTGAGCATCCTTGGTGCTGAGCACAGAAGGGGTCCCCAGTTAGCATCTGCTACTTGAAGGAAGGAGGGAGGGAGGGACGGAACGTTGGTGTCAGAGGGTCAGCAGAGCTGTGAGGCAGACGCATGCCAGAGTAGGAATTCAGCAAGTAAAGATCAGGAGCCAAGGGGAATTCTCAGAGGAGGGCTGGGATGACGGGAGCAGTCAGCAGGGGGCGGGGAGGGGGCTGCAGGTCTCGGGGGAGAAGGGATAAAAGGAGCCCTGGAGGAGTGAGCAGGAATGCTGGCACTTCCCTCTCCGGCATGGAAAAGACCTAAGGACCACATTCTCCCTCTGCCAGTTTATGTGAGGGGCCCCGCAAAGATAAGCTTTTGGCCACATGGCTAAATGGTGCCTTTTTTGGACACTTCCTGCAAGGCGGTCAGGGCTTGGCCAGCCTGAGGGCATCACTCCCTAAGCATCTCTTTCATGGCTGGTACCCCACATTCAGGTGCATCCTGCATTCAAGCAAACAGTCCTAACCCCAGCTGACCTCTGGGGGGAGCAGAGGAGCAGGGAGGCGCAGAGGCCACCAAGCACTCCTGAGACTGGTGGCCCCATCCACAGACCACAGGTGTTTGTCTGGCACCTTTCTCGAGCAGAGCCTGAGGGCAGAACGAAAGAAGACGAGCCAAGACCTAAGACAAGTCACGGCTGGGATAGGCTGGGGGATGCGGCAAGGCACACAGTGACCATGACCGGAGACCACTGAGGGTGACCACCGGAGACCACGCTGAGGTGCAGCCCCGATGGCACGCGGAACTTTTCCACATCTTTCCCCATCAGCTCTCGAGGGTGCTGATGGGGAGACTGAGTTTCCCCAGTTCAAGGGGACAGAGTCAGTGGTGAGGCCAGCAGCTGTTTCCAGAAGCAGTGGAGTGTAGAGGCTAAAAGGAGGGCCTTTGACCTGAGAGTTAAGTCCTAATCTGGGCTCGGCCAATAATCCCTTGTATTAGAGTTAGTTACATACCTCTCTGAACACTAGCCTTCGTGTCTACGCCAAGAGTACCCACCGCCTAGAACCGTTGTGTGAGGGGTAAATGAGATCACGTGTTTAGAGTCCATAAGACATTCGCAGCATATAGCAAATGCTCGCTAGTATTATTCTTTTTGTCCTTGCTACTAGCATCCAATCCATTTTCAGGTCTCTCTGGCCAACAGTGCAATCCTAGGGTTTGACTCAGGAGGACCGGAGAAGGCGAGGGAACTGACAGAGATGTGCCATGGGTGGGTCCCCTCCCAGGGGTGCCGGCCCAGCTCCAGAGACTCCAGGGACGGTGTGCAGAGCACACAGAGCAATGACAGAATTGTGGGGCTCAGGGGGGATGTAGAGTCAGAGGCGGGCCAGAGAAAAGAGAAGACAGAAGGGGCAGCCCAGGGCCCAGCCCAGCGCCATAACCCTGGTGGCTATGATTATGGGGCACCTACCAGGGTCAGGCCCCGGCCTAAGTGCTCTTCCTATCACGCTTTCAATCCCGCTGCTAGACAGGCACTAATAACCCATTTTACAGATAAGGGACGAGTCACCCTGCACCCCCCAGCTAATCAATACAGAGCCAGAGAGGAAAACTGAGGCCCACCTGTCTCCAACATCCAAGCCTTTCTACACTGCAGTTCTGCAAGGCCTGGAGGCCCCCATAAGAAGAACATCTCATGTGGCTCTTCAGTGGGCACGGTGAGGCCAGGTGATGGCAACGTGTGCCGCTCCAAGTCATGGGCAGAGTGAGAAAAGGAACTCTAGGAGCTTGAAGGATCTGCCAGGTGGAAGGGTCCTCAGGATTCGGAGAGGAGGCCCAGAGAAGGGAGGCAAGGCGTCCCAACCTACGTCTTTCATGCCTGCTACTTCATTCTTTTGAACTCAGGAGCCCAAACCGCTGGGCTCAGGCAGACACCCACACGCTCACACAGATAGCAGGAATTTAGAAACTGAGGATTTAGAGGCAAGTTGGCTTCTTAAATAGAGCTGGACATGGCCCAGTGACTCAGAACAGACAAGACAGGGCCATCAGCTGCCATCGGAGCCAGTAAGTCATTTCAACCATCTCCCCTTTCCAAGTCCTCATGACAAAGCCCAAGAAATCAGAGCCATCATCCGGTTGGAGGTAATGGCAAGGCGAGACTTCCTCTCTAGGTTTCCAGACATTTGCAAAGAGGGGAATGTGCAACCCTGGCTTCCTGGACTCTTTGGGGAAGATACGAACAAACAAAAGTCCAAAACATCAATCACGTTGCCCTCCACCTTGTGTGTTTAGCAGAAGAGGTGTCTTGGAACTCAGAAACGGGGCTCTCGGGCTCTGCCCCATGCCATTGAAGACGATGCAAGACGGTCGGAGAGTGTGTGCGTGCCTGCGTGTGTGTCTGTGTGTGTGTCCCGCTAAGTACTTCCTTCACTACACAGCTAATCCGATTAGCTGCTTTAGGAAACTCGGCAATGTTAATTCAAGGGTCCCATTCATAGAACAGCTTGGCCCATGGCTGCTCAGAGCTCCCATTCTTCTATCTGCAAATAAAATGCACACAGAAGGACTTTCTCTCCGCAAAGAATGCGCTCTTGCCTCCTTACCCCACACACATCCCAGATGCTGCTGCCACTTCCTCTGGGAGCTCCCATGGCAGGGCCAGGGGCCTGTCAGAAAATGGGGAGAAAATAGACCTCTTTCCACCTCAAGCGCAACATGAGGCCCATTTTCATAGTGCTGTCAACCCAGGTGGCCTTCCAAGCTGACAGCCGTGCTGAGTAAGCTGCATCATGAGAGCACACCAGCTATAGGACCCTGGTGGGGTCATTGGCTTTCCCTTCTTTCCTCGCAGAACGGGGACCTGGAGCAGAGGGCACAGTTGGAACAAAAGGCTGAACAGAGGCAAAGTTGAGGCTTGTGCAGACACAATGTCATTCCATTTGGCTGGAGGACAAGGAGAGGGAAGGGGGCTGGAGATCCAGGTTGTAGACAAAGCACGGACAGCCCAGACCAAGGTCAGACTCAGGAATGTCTCTGCTAAGTGATAGGAAGCCATGGAGGGTTTTATGGGGCGTAGCTGTTGTGTGGGTCTCCGAGGACTGCTTTAACAAAGAACCACAAAGTAGGTGGCTTGAAACAACAGAAAGCCATTCTCTCCCAGTTCTGGGGGCTAGCCGTCTGAAATCAGGGTGTTGTCACAGCCCTGCTCCCTCTGAGGACTCTAGGAAAGGAGTCCTCCTCGCCTCCTGCTAACCAGGAGTGGCTCGGGCAATCCTGGCCGTCCCCAGGCTCCCAGATGCTTCACTCCAGTCTCCGCTGCCCTCGTCACACGTCCTCTTCCTCCTCACTGTGTCTGTGGGCTCTCCTCTTCTTCTAAAGACTCCCATCACTAGATGGAGGGCTCGTCTCAAGACCCTTAACTAATTCCATTTGCAAATCCTCTAGTTCCAAACAAGGTCACTTTCTGAGGTTCCAGGTAGACATGAGTCTGAGGGGACATTACTCTACCCACTCCAGGGGTTTCAAGGTCAGGGCCAGGAAGATCACCTGAAGGCAGGATGGGGAAGGAGGGACCAGAGGCAAGGAGACTGATTCCTCTAAGTGAATGATGAGAGGCTCCCTGCTTGGGGTCCCAGCAGCTTTCTTCTGGGGCCAGTGCAGCCCCCCATGTGGGTTCATAAACCAACCCAGGCACAAGGTCTTTGCTCACCCTTTGGCCCAGAGAGGCTCCAGCCTACCCTCCAAGTGATGGCAAAAGAACAGGTACACACACATCTACTGTTCTCTGTTCCTTCTAACTGGCAACATGGTGGACATGTTGGTCCAGTGGAGGACACATGGGAGCTGGGAAAACTGGTTCTAGTCCTGGTTCTGCCACTCACTGGATTTAGGACATTGGGCACCCCTAGGGAATGAGGTCACCTTGGTCACATCCAGGCCAATGAGATTGTTCCATTCGGAAGTCAAGAAAGCAGCTCCAAACTCACAGGAGGAACCAGGAAAAGAAGGCCGCTGGGGTTACACTGCAGGGTTCTGTGCCCTCCCCACTCGGATCCCCCTCCAGGGATTCAGCTCCACCCCCCCACACCCCCCTCCACACCCCACCCCCCGCGTGAACCTCCTTCCCTCCCCTAAAACACAAGGGCACTAACCAAAGCTTGAAAAATGAAATAACCTAAATCTAAGAGCACATCCTTCCACACATTTGGAAGCAGAAAGACAGAGTAAAGATGTGGTTCCTTTTTATTTATTTATTTTTAATCAAAGCAAATGTTTAAGGATCAATGCTCAAAGTTGTTCATAGCACCGTTGTTTCTAACAGAAAGAAATTACAGGAAGGAAAGGGAAACCCTCTCCCTGTCTGTCTGTATGGGATGAATTTGATGAATTATGGCAGAATTGTGTATTAAGTGTGATACACCACAATGTATCCCATGAAAAGATGTCTACAAGGCGGTGGTAACTGAAAGATGCAGGTTGCACCAGACAGTGTTGAGAAAAATCCCTTCTATGTTTCCAAAATATCTGTATGCACACAGCCTGAGCCCAGTGAGGCTGGAAGGAATCCAGTGAACAGATAATGACGCGGATCCCTGGGGCTGGGAGAACGGGAGATTTTTACATTCTACTTTGTACAATTTTAAGCTATTGGACTTTTTTTTTTTTTTAAAACAACTGGCAGTATTAGTTTCATCAACAAAAACAATAAAAAATATTCCCATTCTGAAAATAAAATAATGATTCTAGATGGAAGCAAAGTACTATTGGCCCACGGAGAAAAGTGATCAGGATAAAAATCACTTTGCCATAAAAGGGCACCAGAAAAGAAAGAAAGAAAGAAAGAAAGAAAGAAACAACATTCTAAGCTTGGGAAGGAGGAAACACCAGGTAGGTATATGTTTCAAAGGCCTCAAACCCAAGCTGCCGATGTTCCCTCCCGCACACAGTAAATTTCCCCCACTCTCCACGTTAGTCTAAACCCTCCCAGGTCAGTGTGCTTTCTGCAAATACTACTACTACTACTAATGAGGAAGTGGCAGAATTGATATTTATTGAGCGCTTATTATTAGCCAGGCACTGTGCTAAACACTTTATACGTGTTCTTTTTGTCCTTGTAACATCACTATTCTCATTTGATAGATGAAGAAGCTAAGGCCCAGCTCAAGGATCCAAACCCAAACACTCTGATCCTAAAGCCCGTGACTATAAGCAGTGCTTTACCCACACTTCTGGAAGCAAAGCCCTGTCAGAGCTCTTGATCATTTAGGCCACAGGAGATGGTTCCAGGCTCTGCCATTCTCCGCCAACCCTTTCCTTCTTCCTCTCCACCCACGTTGGCCAGTGCCTTGTAGATACAGGGGCCTGGGACACTTCCAAGGGATCCAAAGACAAATGTGAGATGGACCCTGCCTTCTCTGAGTTCACAGGGAAGAAGGAAAGAGAAGACTCAAGTTCTTAGACCAGAGGCTGAGCGTGTTGGCCTTGGAGGAGTGCTGTGAGGGAGGCGGAGGCAAGGCTGTTAGGCCTCCCTTCACTGCAGCATCCTGAGAGAAACTTCTGGGCAGGCAGCTCTCCAGGAGCTGGCCTCCAGCTGGCAGCTCGCAGCCTCTCCTTGGGGTCTCCATGGCTCTCTACCACAGCCTACCCCAAAGAGCCACCATCTAGTGACTCGCACCTTTCCGCGGCTCCCTGAGGAAAGAGGGGCCCTGTTATTCTCCCCGTGTGGCTTCTCCACCGCCGGAAATGTTCTTGTCTCCATTCTTGACTTCAAGAACTCATTCTCATCCTTCAAGACACAATGCAAGAGCATCCATTCCCACAGTGCCTTTCCTGGCTCACCCACCTAGCCTTCGTCCCCTCACTCTTCTCTCTTCCTACTTCTCTCGGTTCATTACAGCCCTTGCCGTGAGGAATTGCAGTTTATCTCTTCACCTGTCAGTCTCATTCCACTAGAGAGGAGCACCTCAGTGATAATATCCGCCATTGCCTGACAACTGGCTGCGCGCCAGGCGCCAGGCTCGCCCATTACCCTGGGACTTGGTCCTCCCAAGCCCCTGTGGCATGAGTGATGGTTTCATCCCCATTTTGCAGACAGGAAAACTGAACCTTGGAGATGTTAAAGAGCTTGTCCAGGTCTAAACCCTGTCTGCCTGGCATGAATAGTCTCCCTGCAGGCGGGGATCCCGTCTTACTCTTCTTTTTCCAGCACTGCACTTGGCCATGACAGGGCCCCCCAAAAGGGTACAAAGCTTCAGTTATGCAAGATGAATAAGTTGTGGAGATCCGCCATGCCACACTGAGCCTATGGTTTTTAATATTATTTGTGCACTTAAAAATGTGTAGAGAGTAAATCTCTTGTGTTCTTACCATAATAAGTTTTTAAAAAGTCTCAAAAGAGAGGAAAGAGGGGCGCGTGGGTGGCTCAGTTGGTCAAAGCCTCTGCCTTCGGCTTAGGTCATGATCTCAGGGTCCTGGGTCCCTGCTTCCCCCTCTCTCTCTCTGCCTGCCTCTCTGTTTGTGATCTCTGTCTGTCAAATAAATGAATAAAAATCTTAAAAAAAAAAAAAAAAAGAAAGAAAGAAAGAAAGGAAAGGCAGGGGTGGGGGGAGAGGCGGCAGGGGGAAGAGGCAGTGTAGCCTTGGGCACATGTGAGCCCTGGTCACCAAAGAGCCAGCCAGGGTGAGAACCACCAGACTACAGCCTCATAGTGCAGCCCCTTTTGCTCCTGCTAAGAATGGGGGTTCCCCAGAGCTGAGGTGTCTGAGCCCAGCTGGGAGAGAGGGGGCAAGAACTAAAGAGACCAGTCCCACTAGTTTCCCCCCAGGGTGGAGATAAGGAGGAAGAAGAGTACTCAAAGTCTGAAGCCCACCGGGCTCCTGGTTTGTTTGCAAAACAATGCACAGTGCCCCAAGCAAACATGTTTCCCAGAGCCCTGCCTTATTAACATCACCAACATGGAGCCCGGGTAGTAATTCTCTCCAACCCTGGGAAGTACTGGACCCACCCAGAGGCCAAAGTCCTGAGAGCCCAGAGTGAGCCCATTCCTGACAGCTTGGGCTCAAGCCTGAACCCTCTGAGCTGGAGCCTGAGCCTCCAGATAAAGAAGCAAGTGGAGATTCTCGTACAAGGACCAGCAAGTCCGGAGGCTCTAGTTCCACAGCCCGCAGTGCAGAAAGAGCAACCCCTCTGGTTTTCCCCAGACAGGCGGGCTTGGGACTGACAGGTCAAATACCGAAGTTTCGGGGTCCACATCCACCCTTGCCAGAGTCCCTGACCCTGCTCCCCAGAGAAAAAAAATGGGGGATACATACTAACCTGTGCTATGTCCCCCTTCCTCTCCCGGCTGCTTGATCCAGCCTCTGGCTTTGTCGATGTGAAATAACTTCAGGTCGTCTTCATCTAAGGCAATGTCTCCCCAAAAGACAGCTGGAGAGAAAAATTTTAAAAATTAAAAAAAAAATAAATGGATCCATTTAAGCTGGATATCGGGGAAAAATGGATTTATTACTGCCCCAGAGGACATGGGACATTGGGGAGCAAACTCTAGAAATGACAATCCATCTAATCAAATCTCTTCCTGAACCTAACACAAAGGGCTGGTAGAGACAGAAGAATGGCATAGAATAATTCTGTGTATCAGAGCCACAGGGCTGGACTCAAACACCATGAAGATCAAGTCCTACGTCTGTCGGGTATTTTGAAAGGGCACCCTGTCTTACTTGAGCTCTAAGCAGCTCTGGGCAAAACCACCACATAGAGACAGCTGTTTCTTTCTTCTCCAGAGTCCCCAGGATATAAAAGAAAAGCATAATGTGATAAATGATACTATTGTTCACAATATTTGCTGCCCTTCCCTGGGGGAAGATTATATTTCTTTGCCCCATTAATGTCAGAATTAGCCACTTCACCTGCTCTGATAAATAAATGGGAGAGAAAGCTTCAAGAGTTAGTGCACAATTCACATGCCCTCTCTTCCCTTTCTTGAAAGACAAGCACCATTCCAGACAGGGGTGACTCTATCAGCCTGGGTTCTAGAATAAATATGGTGTGGAGCAGCGATATAGCCGATCAGGTTGCATATGTAGCATGAATGAGGAGAATGAAAACTGCTAGTTTTACAAGTCTCTGAGATTTGGGGCTATTTGTTACTAGAACACAACCTCTTTATCCTGACAAATACAGCAATTGCTATCAGTAGTGTGCTTCTGTAACAAAAATCCATTGTGTTTGGGCAAGGCAGTGGGTGTCAAGGAAACTGTTACTGAAGCCTGAAAGGAGGTGACCTACGTTATGCAGTGATGGGGTGGCCTGGTAAAAATATGGGCAGATTCACTTGGAAGGCAGGTGATAAGCTGAATGAGCTATGGCTTTAAGTGAAGGGATTGAGAGTCAGAATGCTAGTAGCACGCCTTGGTGGTTATTAGCTGTGTTTGATAAGGTACCAAGAGAAAGAAAGGGGTTTTACAGAGAATTGGGCAGTTTATAGTGGAAATGAAAAGGCACAGAGAGAGTCCAGAAATTCAACACTAAGCAATAAAAGTAGAACTGAGAGGGCCTTCGAGTAACAAAGGCTAATTAAAACTTAGCTTTGTGGTGTGGAGAAATGGGAACCCTCATCCATTGTTAGTTGGAAGATAAGATGGTATACTCCCTATGGAAAATCATTTGGCAGTTTCCTAAAAAGTTAAGTGTAATCTTATCATAGGATACCAAAGACTATATATTACATGATCCCATTTATATTAAATGTCTACAAAAGGCTAATTTATAGAGCTAGAAAGATTAGTGATTGCTAGGGTTGGGTGCAGGACTGAGATATGACTATAAATGAGCACAAGGGAGCTTTTCCACATGGCAAAAATGTTCTGTAATTGAATATGGTGATGGTTACACAGCTATGAATTTACTAAAATCATTGAATTGTACACTTACAATGCTGAATTATACAGTATGTAAATTGTACAAGAAATCTGTGTAAGAAAAAATAAACTACTCAACTTTATGGCAAAGACCAGTCAAGATGGTTCCCAGTACATTCTTTCAGTGGGATAAGAATGGGGAGGGATAGGAGACCAAAAGTATGGTTCCCTCACAGAGGCCTAGCAAATGTCAGGTGCCAGCAACTAAGTCCAGAGAGACAGGCATGTCTAGAAAACAACCGTGTTGTGACCACCCCACGTGCAGCTGAATCAAACAGGAAGATGACTAACATTTCAGAAAAGTATTGTGCCAGAAGAACCACTAGCACAGCCTGCAGGAGACTGCAACTGTTTGAGACTTAAAATGACCCTAAATGATCCTTGGGCCCCCAAGCTGAGAAAGATGGCCTCAGATACAGCCAATGAGAATAAGGGAAAAGACAAGACAGACCCTCCCCTGAATGGTGCCATGGAGGGTCACGGAGGAAAGATGATTGGAGAACTACTCACAGGAGGTGGAATCAGAGCCCTCCCCAAGAGAGTACACATGGGGAAGACACCTCATGGCCTGCCGCTGTGTCCTGATCCAGCTCAAGAGCCAGAGAGGAGCAGGGCTCTAAGGTGTAAGTTCTGAAAACAACAATAGTTCAGGGAACAGCAAAGAGTGCTGTGATCGATTAGTGATGTCTGCCATGGGCAAGTGTGGGAGTGGCAACCCTCAGGGGGTATGTTTGCCATCAGATGCTCTTATCTTTAGGAGGAGAATCTGGGTAATACTGCAGCAGAAAAGAAACAAGAAGTCTGGTATATAAGTGGCCGCTCTTCCTAGAAATCTAAAGGAATAAACGGAAAAGTGTTCCCAAATAAAATAAGACACTGTCACAACACATAAGAAAAAGTGATGGATCAACAATTAGCACTACACCACTGTGCACTAGTACTTTCTGCATTGGTGGTAGAGCTCTTCACTATGGTAGCCAATAACTACATGTGGTTACTGAGCACTTGAAATGTGGCTGGTGCACCCGAGGAACTGAATTTTATGTTTTATTTTCTTGTAATTAAAATGTAAATTACTACATGTGGCTAATGGCTATATTATGAATACAATATAAATAATATAAAATAAAAATGTATATCATATGAAATAAATAATATGATATAAAATAAAATAAATAATATTTAAAATAGCTGCAAAAAGCAACACATATCTAGGAATAACCTTGATACAAAAAGTACGATACTATGTCAAGAATGTAAAATCCTACGGGACGCCTGGGTGGCTCAGTTGGTTAAGTGGCTGCCTTTGGCTCGGGTCATGATCCCAGAGTCCTGGGATCGAGTCCCACATCGGGCTCCTTGCTCGGCGGGGAGCCTGCTTCTCCCTCTGCCTCTGCCTGCCTCTCTGTCTGCCTATGCTCACTCTCTCTGACAAATAAATAAATAAAATCTTAAAAAAAAAAAAAAGAATGTAAAATCCTACTAAAAGCTATAAAAAGTCACTTGACATGAAAAGAAAAACATACTATGTTGCTGAAATGCTCATTCTTTTCAAAGTAATGTGTAGGTTTACTATACCTCAATCAAAATCCCAAAAATGCTTTTATTATTGACAAAATGATATTAAAGTTCATCTGCATAATTAAGTGATAACAGTCAAGAAAGAGTACTAAAGAAAGACTGGCTTCATTGGACAAATTAATGTTATATGTTATAATATATATGATATAAAAACACATGTTATAAATCTGTTATAAAGCTACAACAGCCCTGCAACATGGAATAGTCTGGAACCAATCCCTGGGTTATATAAGAAAATTCATATATGAGAAGCAGGCTCATAAATTTGTGGAAAGATGGGGACTAACTGATGAATTGTGTTGAGACAAAGAGATTAGCTGTTCGAGGAAAAACCAGGTTGGCTTTGAACTTACACTACACCAAAATAAATTCCAAATAAGTAAAAAAAAATAAAACACAAAAAACTAAAATTTAAAAATTAAATCAACAAATTGGCCAAACAACATTTAGAATCAAATGAGCTAAGCCTATGCATTCGAAACACACAGCTACTGAATTCTGACCAAAAGGCAAAACATGGCCCCTGGCAATCTCCTAAGAGAAGCTCGGGGAAGATTCCTATCACTGGGGTAAACTTTCTCTTTCCCTCACCAACCCTGGCTACTAAAATGTAATCCACAGACAAGCAGCAGTATCACTTTCTCTGAGCTCCATAGAAATACAAGATCACGGGACCCACACCAGACCGGTTGAATCGGAAGTCGCATGTGAACAAGAGTCCCAGGGAGAGCGCAGGCACACTCAAGTCTGAGAGGCAAGGACCCAAGGCACTAGAAACTTTGCCTCAATCCATCATGTCCTGGGGGGCACAGGCCCCACTGAACCTCTTTTACTGCTTGTCAAGGCTGTAACGACGAGGTCAAGCAGGGTAATTCTTCACAGAAATATAGAACCTGAGAGGACAGGCCAGAGGAAACATCTAAAATGCACATCAGTGAAAAAGCCATGGGCTTCCTTCTTCGTCGACCCCACTGAACTCCAACCTGCAATTTAGGGAGTTGTCACAAGGTGGTGGTGTTTTGTTAGGAAGCTCTAGCTAGGAACCATGTGGAGAATAGATTATGAAATACAATAGGAAAAATGCTTTTTGGAATCCAAAAATAGAAATCTTTAAAGTAGTCGGATAGAGCTTTAAAGCTATTATGTGAGAAATTTGCAAAGATAAAAGGGAGACTAATTTTAAAGAAATACCTTCTAATGATAGCTAATCAGTGATGTGCTAATAATTAAGGGTTGGCTAGGGGAGGGGAGAGCCCTGGTTTGTAGCGTTTGCTGATTTCCCTGTGTAACTCCCACCATGGCTGATTTCAAGGTGGCAGAATGTGGTGTTGGGAAAAGGAGCATACTATGGGCTCTCACAAGCTTGTGGGTAAGAACCAGCTCCAGCACAGTAGTGTAATAATTATGATGAGTATCTATAATGTTATGTTCCCCATATGACCCCAGATATATGCCTGACATACAAGGCTTCAAACGATGACCACGAGTCAGCCTTGCAGGAAAAGGCTCCCATCCCAGGATTCTCACAGCATCTTGCCCTGACTGTCTTTTCCCATCTACAACAGAAACATACAGCACTCTTGTCTTGGGTACCAGGACAAATGAATTCTATACATCAACTTCAAATGAAGTACCAGAGAGGAGAGAAGACTTTGCCAAGGTCATGCAATCGGGAAGCCTTCCCAGATGTTTTAAGTTAACCAAGGCTCCTGGATTCCCAAGCCAGATTTTTCCCTGACAAAGCTACTCTTCCTGAAGTTTCACATTCTAAATAAGAAATGTGGCATTAAATAGCTTTCCTTACTGCAGGACTTCTCAGAGCCTTTACAACCCTAACAAATATCATGAGTCTCCAAGAGAAAGAAAATTCAGCCTTTCCCAATGTGGTTTGCCCTGGAATATCTTTTCACTGAATCGTGACCTAAGGAAAACGTTTTGGAGACTGTTCTGGAGACTGCTCAGCAATCCTCCAGGAATTATAGACTGTGAGGCCTAGAAGGGGCCATACTGGTCCTCAGGTCCAACCCACCCACTCATGTCTGAATGGCCTCACACACTTCCAGTGACACAGAGTTCATGTCCTTCCAACGCATCCCCCTTTATCTTGGGACAGCTCTCTCCTTTTCTCCCAAATCTGATGCTTCAGTTCTTCTCCAGGAGCAAGGCACTGAAGATACAGGGATTGATCATTCTTGAGCACCAGCCAGATACCAAGCTCTTACACCTTTAACCCTGCCGACAACCAACTCCATGCAATACACACCATCATACTCATTCTTCAGATAAGAAAAGCCGGCTCAGGTGATTAGGCAATTTGGTCTGGGCCACCTCTCAAGTCCACTCTCAACTGCCGTCCATCTTTGCCTTGAAATGATCCATGCTGCTCTGTGAGGGACGAAAGACTACAAAGGGACTAATTTAGCCTCAGGGTAGAATCAGGAAAGGCCTCAGAGAGGGGGTGACACTTGAATAGGAGGATGACTTATGAGCAGAAGTTTGTCAAGTGGACAACAGGAACAAAGGGCATGCTGGCCAAAGAAGCAGCATGAGCAAAGGCCCTGTGGTGAGAAGCAGCAAAGCAGTGTCAGGACAGGAGCAGAAGGGGCCCGATGATGGCAGCCTGGTTGATGTGGGGGACCTCTTCATGTGGACTGCCAATGACAGCAAGAGCAAGACAGGATGTGAGGTCATGGGAAGTGAGGGGCTGGGCAGGAGGAAGAAAGGCCCAGACACCAGGAACAGAATCTGGGGCTGTTAGAGCACCCACAGTAGAGCTGGTCAAAAGCAGCCCTTCACTTTGGTGCAGCCCTTCACAGTTCCCTGTGACTCTCCTCTCCTCTCCACCACTCATCCCAGATCCTCCCCACTACTCACCCCTCCCCACCACTTACCCCAGACCCTAACTCAGAACCTGCTATGTTCTGGGCCTTCAGAACGTGTTCATAAGTGAAAACTGAGGGCATGTACACTCCCTGTTAAAGTCACAGGGGAAGGCAGAACCAGAATCGTGAGCCTCATTTTATGGGGGAAAGTAAGGCTTAGGGGAGTTAACAACTAGGCCACGTTTACAACCTGTGAGAAGTGGGTGGGCCTTGAAATCAGACCTTTTGGCTCTAAACTTGGCGTTCAGTTCACCACCTCACACAGAACCCCGTCTCTCAAACTGGGGGCTGATCCCGTGGTGGGGATGATCTAGGTGGGGGCTGATACCATGGTCAGCAGCAAGAGACCTGTTTCCAGAGGAGCTGCTGGCCTGACAAAGGCTTCACAGCCCAGCAAGGCGTTTTGAGGGGACACAGGGGTTGGAGGGGTTGGCCAGGGTACTCCTACACAGCCCTTCCCACCCGAGATTCTGAAAGTCTGGTGTGGGGGGGCGGGAATCCTCCAGGTGTTATGTGGTTCTTGGTTTGGGTCCTACAGAGCTGGAAGCCCGTGAGTCAGGCAGAAGCCCAGCCAGTCAGGGGAGGACCCCTTTGACTCTGCCATCACCCTTTCTCACCAGCCACACCTCCCTGGGACTCTGTTTCTGTTTCCTGAGAGTGGGAAGCCCAGGGGGGCTGACCCAGCTTGGGGATGCCCCTGACCTTCCCAGTCCACGCTGGCTGCAGGCCCCACTCCATCCTGGGGCTCACTCCAAAACCGACAGAGACGGGGATCTATTGTCCCATGGGAGTGACTTCCCACAGGTGCTTACCTCCCCTCCCCTCCCGTTTACCAATCAGGCCATTTCCCCACCTTCATATCTCCACTTACAACTTGGGCCTGAGCTAAGAGGTGATCTATTTTTCATTCAGCTTCCCTCATAGGAACCTCATCACCCCCATTCCACCGTAGAGCTGCATCTCAGGACACGCCAGCCCAGATTAAAGCAGTGCGGAGCCCCAGGCATCCCCTATACTCAGAAAGAGGGGGGTCTGGATGCTGCGTGTGACATTGGACAAATAAATTTTTCCTTTGGTGGCATTTTCTTCACCCAAACAAGGAGAGGGCTGAACCAGCTCAGCGCTTCCCAAGTCACGATTCACAAACCACTTGGGTTCGAAGTGCCTACGGAGAGTGTTGATAGGACGACCCCCAGGCCTATGAAATCAGAATCTCTGGGGACAGGACCCAGGAATATGCATTGTAGGCTCATGACCCCCCCCCCCCCACACACACACAGGTGACTCATGCTCCCTGAAGCTTGGAGAACAGCGTCCACCGCCTCTGAGGTCCCTCCAGCGCTCATGTTTGATTTCCCTACAGTTTCTGTATCCACCCCCCAGGGCCTGCCCTTTGTCATCCCGATGACAAGCCATGCAGGGAAGGATCGCGCTAATGCTCCGTTTAAGAGTCGCCTAGAGAGAAGCCGAGATTACCAGAGGAACTAAATAGGGCGTATTCTGACATGGGAATTCCTCTCGGCAAACAGGCTGAGGTAGGTAGGGTGCGAGGGCCCAAGGCGGGGATGGTGACAGGGAAATCCTACCCAGAGACACATTTAGTTCACTTCAAGTTTCCAGCAGAGGGATTTAACAGGTTTAAAGCAGTTTTCTGTGAATCTTTGTCAAGGGAGTGTATGTACAAACAAACAGGGAGGGGTTTTTTTTGGTTTTGGGTTTTTTTTTTTTTTTTTTTTTTTTTTAGTAAAAAGTTAATCGGCTTAAAGTGTGCAACTAAATAAGCAAAGCTTACATTAAAGTGACCCACAGAGAAAGGACCCCATGGAAAGAAAGTTCTAGGAAATACAATATGGCCTCTATGTTCTTTTGTAGTTTCACGCTATAAATATTCATGGGGCGGTGTTAATGGGGTCCACAGCTCTATGCAACCACAATAGTTTTTTTGTTTATTCTCAGGACCATGAACTTTGAAACCATGAACCTAAATTTCAGGACTCTGCATTCAGGCGCATTTGCAGAGCACGAGGGGAGAGGTTCGGGCTCTCGGAGGACAGAAGAGAGGAAACCGGGCGAGATGTGAATCACGCCTCCTGGATCTTTTGGTAGAGATTAAAGAGTAGGGTCTGTTTAGTATGGGAGGCCTTCTGTCTCAGGGTGTCCAGCTGCTCCAGCTTGGGGAAATGGCCCTCACGAGGCACAGATAGCTTAGTTACTCAAGCATATGGCAGAGAGGAGTGGGGAGTTGGAAATGTTTTAATTGGATCAGATTCATTGCAACTTTCACATGCTTTAAAAAAACTAGTCTGAATCATGGAACTTCTAAGCTAGAGACAGTTTAAAAGTCATCTAAGTAATGTCCTTCTTTTCCATGTGAGGAAACAGATCCGGGAAGGTCAGACGACATGCTCAAAATATCGCATCCAGAAGCCGTGTCTTCTGACTCTCTACCAGTGCTCTTTCCACTTACACCGGGGATGGAAAATACGAGACAAACATGTGTTCCTCTCCCCGCAGGGCAGATATCCCTCATCACGGCCCTCCCGTCCATCCCAACACAGTGCTGCAGAGGGCCCAGCACGAAATTGATAGAGCTGGGACCTATTTGCCATCTACACCCTACGCTAGGCTGGCAACGTTCATAACCTATTATCTATTGGTTCCAGCTAAGGATTTTCTATTCAGAGTCACTTACAGCCTGAACTCAGCCATCTGAGCGTACACAGCAGAAACACAGCCGGCCTTAGACTCCATAGGGCTCTCCGTGTTAAAGGTCGGTCAGGACCGAGGAGAGCACCACATAGAGAGGGCTGAGCTCCGAAGGCTAGTTCCACCACAAGAGAACACCCAGCCCTGCCTTCTGCCTTGGTTGGCACCATCCTGTTTTACAGATGAGCCAACAGAGTCCGGCTGGTGCCTGGGCTGGTGGCCACCTAGCTCGAGGCAGATATGGCCTCCTGCCTCTCCATCACACTGTGGCTGCCCCAGCGCATTGCGAGCCAGGCCACATCTGTGCTTTCCACGCAGGACTCGCTTGGCTTAAGAAACACCTGCTCGGCTATTTCCCAGAAAGAAAGGATTATCCACTAGACTGGCAAGAAGGAAGGTTGGCCGTATTTGCAAGGTTATTTAAGTTTTATAACTCAGAATAGGTTTCATCTCATGCACCAAGCCCCCTCAATTAGGCATGTTTCTTGGAGCACCGTGAGGTGAATTGGGCCCACAGAAAAGAGCACCATGGTCAATTGGCTATGTCTGCCTTTGGCATGGGGGAGAAGCGGCATCCCAGGGGCCACACATCGGCCATTTGGAACGGTATGTTTTAAAGATACTGCAAGCGCTTCCATCCATGTATAGGAATATGCGCAGCAAGTCCTGAGCTATGATTACAATTATTTATTTTATACCTCCTCTCCACTCTCTCCGCCCTGCCCAGGAAGGCTGATCCTGTGGACTCTATCCTCCACGGCCCCCTGCTCTCTGGCTTCTGCTGGCATTCAAACAGCAGGAGACCCCAGCAGATGAGACGGAAGAGGAGGGAGAGACACAAGCATGTCTTGCCTTCTCTCTCCCCCGGTTTGGTGCCGTGTCTCCTACAGCAGGTGCGTCCCTCAGCCACCTCCCCTCCCACTCCGTTCCAGCTCCTATAACACGGCCCCCTCCTCCCCATCCCTTCAGCCACAGGGGTGTCTTGCTGGCCTCTGGGTGCTTCCTGCTCTTCTTTGTTCCTTAACGCTGCCTCTGTAAGTAGTCTCTTCGTGAATCTCTTCCACTGAAACCTCTGGGGTAAACTCTGTTTCCCGTTGAGACCCTGGCTCGCCTTGTTCTAAGAAAAATCCTTCTGTTATTTCCATAGCTAAGCAGGAGGATGGCATTCAGACTGGTAAGGAGATTGACTACTTTGGCCTAAGAGTACACTTTCACGGCTTCATTCCAGTGGAATATGACTGACTGAGATCTCACACTCGCTGTGTTCCCAGCCGGAGCTCACGGGCCTCCACTCAGTGTTGGAGAGAGGGTGTAGTTTAGGTCCTAAGAGCCAGAAGCTTCTTGGGCTATAATTTTGCATCTTATGTGCCTGATTCCAGGACCAGGCATATCTTATAAGCCCTAAAATCTCCACTGTGGAATGATCTTTCATAGGGCCACAAGTTACCAGGGCAATTAGGCCAGACTCATTCTGAAGACAAGGGCACACTGGAGATCCTAAGTAATGCAGAGAGTGGGAAGATACGCAGGCCCAGAGTAAAGGAGACCTGGCGTCCACCTCTAGGCCATAGCTGCCCACAGTGGTCCATGTGACCTTGGACAAGTTACTGTCCCCCGTTTCCAGGCCCTCAGGGTTCTCACGGGAAATGTGAAAAACTTAGAATAAGTAATCTCAGCTGTTCCTTCTAGCTCTAACAGTCTACAGGATTTTACTCTAAAATCTTACCTTGTATATCTGTTTAATGTTCAGTAACAGTAACGAGCTTATCATCACTGTGACAAAATTTTCTTCATAAAGGTCCAGAAAGTTTAGTCTACTATGGCAGGGATCGCTTGCAGCCCACCAAAACTTCTTCTCCTTTCTTCCATAATAACAGAATATCTCCTTTTCAGTTCCAGGCCTTCTAGAAGGAACATCTGCCCGACTCCCACATACCTATCTGTGGCTACGTGACCATGAGATAGTAGAAGGTGACGTGGCAAACGCCATCTCCTGTGAACCTTCTTTTCATACATTCTTGGTCCCTCTTTCTTTTCCATTTCTCCCATGTCTAGGCTGTGTTTGTGATGGCTTGAGCTCCGGCTTCCATCTTGGGCCATGAGGACATGGGCCTCAAGCTTGGGAGAACGGAGGGGTGAGCTGTAAGGAGACTGTATCCTGGAGGATTTCCTGGAGCGGAAGCTTACTGGCTGGCCTTGCATTGCAAAACCTCCAGACTCCGATGCGAGAAAGAAACGTCTAGCTTGTGTAAGCCATGTTCCAGCTACCAATATATTGTTTCTCAACTCTGAATCAACCCTTTTTGGTCATGCTTCATGATGCTGGAGCTGCACCCTCGAATTATTACTCCTTTGCCAACTGGCACGATATGAGTCTTTATCCGTAGAGGGCACTAGAGGAATAGTGCCCAAGGAAGGGGTTTTTCTTCCTGGTCCCAGTGGTCTCATCTTTCTTGGTCCTCCGGAGTGGCTGCCAGCAACGTTCAGGAGAACCACGGGTGTCCGTCCTTCAGAGTTTGGCCCACACTCCCATGGGCAACTCCCCACTCATCAGTCGTTGCCTGTAGCACCTCAGTGAGCTTCTCCAACTTCTGGTGAGCCGTCGTCACACCCTCTCCTATGAAGTTAGAAGTTTCTTCTGGGTGGGGAGGGCGGCCTCTCCCAGGTTTACTCCTTCCCTAGGGATTGCTCCCCATGTCTGCTGGTTCTGTTTTCCTTCGAGTTCTCCAGTAGCCACTTCCCTTTCACTAGTTTATAATCCTTTATATTAAATTTTTGAATAAATTCCTCAGATTACGGGTGTGATTTCAGTCTCCCAACTGGACCCCGACAGACATAGCCAATTAATGTGAGTCCACTACGAGCAAACCCAAAATCTTAACTGATACAGCCACACAAATCACCATGAAAGAAATGAATTATATGGTACAGAACAAACTTTCTGCGTTTTAAAAATCTTTCCTCCAAAAATTGTTCATGACAAATATGACAGACAAAAGGTTGAAGTTCCTAAAATGTAACAGTTTCTACAAAATGTTAAAAAATGACCATCCAATTAGAAAAATGAGGAGGAACAGGGACGCCTGGGTGGCTCAGTTGGTTAAGCAGCTGCCTTCGGCTCAGGTCATGATCCCAGCGTCCTGGGATCGAGTCCCACATCGGGCTCCTTACTTGGCGGGGAGCCTGCTTCTCCCTCTGCCTCTGCCTGTGCTCGCTCGCTCTCTCTCCCTCTATCTCTCTGACAAATAAATAAATAAAATCTTTAAAAAAAAGAAAAGAAAAATGAGGAGGAACAGAAGGGTGGAGAAAGCTCATAAATAAGAAGAAAACTAGAGGAAAGAAACTGCATAAGCAGGAGATGCACATAGCAAAAGAAATACAAATGGTCAAAACAAGTTGTTAAAGGTTCAAAATCCTTTGTAAAGAACATACGATTACAATATAGATGCAAACTGAAGAAATCACAAATTATTCTTCTCTTATCCAACCAGCAAAGATTTTTAAAACTAGACTACAGAATGCTAATCTTCACGGACGTTGAAAGGAATGAAAAAATGTGCAGGGCAGTTTGAAAAGAAGAATCAGAAGCCCTAAAAGATTCCATACTTCTGCCTCAGCAATTCTACATGTAGGGATCTTTTCTAAAGAAATCCTGTTAAATGACAGAAAAATCTAGCAACAATGACTCCAGCATCATTGTGTATAAGAGCAAAAGAGAAGATTGGGGGACATCTCTATGCCCAACAATAGGGGATTGATTAAACAAATCATGGAGCATTTATACAATAATGTACAGAGCAACTTAAATCAACGTCATAGAGGGGCGCCTGGGTGGCTCAATGGGTTAAGCCTCTGCCTTCGGCTCAGGTCATGTTCCCGGAGGCCTGGGATCGAGTCATGGGATCGAGCCCTGCATCAGGCTCTCTGCTCAGCAGGGAGCCTGCTTCCCCCTCTCTCTCTGCCTGCCTCTTTGCCTACTTGTGAATTCTCTCTCTCTGTCAAATACATAAATAAAATCTTAAAAAAAAAATCAACGTCACAGAAGTACATTTATTACACAAGCCGCTTTATGATCACGGAAAGAGGGTCATGCTACTAAGTGAAAATGAAATACCAGCTGGCTCAGAGTGGTATGTACAGCATTTAAAGAAAAAACATAAACACGCATAAGACCTTTTTGGAAGAATATACAACCAACTGTTAAAAATTACTTCTAGACCATGGAATTACCGGAAATTTTTAGTCTTGCTTGCCCTTTCTATTTTCTAAATGTTCTCCGGTGGATGTGTATTAGCTGTGTAATTAAGAAAACTATTTTATGTTGGGGCACCTGGGTGGCTCAGTGGGTTAAAGCCTCTGCCTTCAGCTCAGGTCATGATCTCAGGGTCCTAGGAACGAGCCCCGCATGGGGAAAAAATCTCTGCTCAGCAGGGGGCCTGCTTCCTCCTCTCTCTCTCTGCCTGCCTCTCTGCCTATTGTGATCTCTGTCTGTCAAATAAATAAATAAAACCTTAAAAAAAAAAAACTATTTTATGTTAAAAAGCAATCTCCCTTTCCTGCCCACCTCAAAGACAACCCAGTGCTTACTGAACTCATTCGTGTTTCAGCTCCGATCTTGAGATGCAGCTCAGCTTGGGACCTCCCTCACACACACACCCACACTCTCCCTCCCAGCTTCTCTTCCTTCCCATTCCTGAGGACACAGCCCAAGTGTGGTGCTCGTGCTACCAGGCCTAGACCTCCTGGTGGTCCTCCTATTTCCTAGGTCTACAGATCCTAAACCTTATATGTCTTCATTATAATAGTCCTCTGCTCAAGAAATATCAATAGCTCCCCATTTCTTAAGGGACATGTTTCAAATGTCTTAGCTTGACATCCACGGTTCCAAGCTTCTTTCAGTCTTGTTTCTGCTACTCTGCAAAGGAAACCAGAAACAATCCCCCAGTTCTAGACACATCAGATGCACTCCTGCTACCTCACCTTGACTCAGTTCCATTAACGTGCACCCCGGCTTCTTCAAATCCCATCCATCCTTCTAGGCTAAGATCGGGGCTTACCACCCCCGCTTACTAGGAAGGCTTCCTTGATTTTCTTACGGTGATGGCTACGTTTTCCAAACCCCTCTGGTATTTCATTTGTTCAGTTTTTCATTTGGCAAATACCACTTGAGCCCCCACCTTGTGCTAGGCACTGTGCTGATGACTGGGAAACCAAAGGTTCTAATTTCCATGCCTTCTATGCCTTGGAGCTCATTGTCGCACACGGAGACAGACATTGAGTAAATAAAGAATCACGCCACTGGCTATATCCAGCAATGGACAGTGAAAGTGCCATGCAGGCAAACAAAGGTGATGAGAGATTAAATGGAGGAGTCCTGATCGAGATCAGGGCCCAGGAAGGCCTTGGAGTGTCGGGGCAGGGGGAAGCGATAGGTAAGCTGAGGATCCTAAGCAGATCTGATTTTACAAACACACTATCAAACCTGCATTTCAAGAGGCGCACTCTGCCTACAAAGGGGAAAAGTGATTGCAGGAAGCAAGTGGGGCAGCAGGGAGATGGGATCAGGCACTGCCGCAATTAGCCCAGCGGGGAGCCCACCTTAGACCAAACGGTGGAAGTGGAGACGGAGGGAAGCGGACTGGCAGGACTTGGGTCAGACTGCACGAGAGGGGAAGGAAGAGACGGATACACGGGATGGTCCCAGGGTTTTTCTGGTTGCAGCACCTGGATGGACTCTGGTACCACGTGTTACCTCCCACCACAGAGCCCAGCCCTCAGGAGCGGAGCTGACTCTGAGCCCGGGGTGAGAGGACGGCAAACCAGGGCCAGTTCAGGAAGGAGGAGAACTGACCCGGGAACATGAAGAAGAGTTAGGGTGGAAGGTAGCCTGCTCCTGTGGGAAAGGCAGGAGCTCCTGGCTCAGGCAGGACTCACATGGACTCAAAGCCAGTAACCCAGGTGGGAGGAAGGGGAGGAGGCTTGGTGCAAATTGCAGCATGAGCCTGGAGATAAGTGGCCCAGCTGGCAGAACGGGCAAAGACTGGGGCTCAACGTCAACACTCAAGTGCTCGTGCGGGCGAGCTTGAGAATATTTATTGGTAATTGACAGAAGTGGTTAGAGGGTGGCGTGATCGTAGATAGGTCTGTAACCAATCAGCAGGAAAGCTCGGTTCCTGTTGCTATGTTTGCATCCAGGCAGAACTGTATTACGAGCAGGCTAAGAGGATACCATGAGAAACCTGCTTATATGCATTGGGTTTATCTGTCATCCCCCCTCGGCTTCATGGATGAGAGCGAGAGAGCTGTGGAGCAAGAAATTGTCACTTGCCACATGCTATGGGTCCCAAGGGAACTCTCCATAGACCTGAAAGGGAGAGATAAGCATACACAGGCCGCAGAGAGATTGTCACGTGGAGAGAAAATCTTAAATGGGGAACAATAGCAGGAGTAATAGTAACCATAGCAAAGAGAAGAGCTAACAGTTAATAACTGCTTGCGAAACACTTGTGTTCACTGCCTCGTTTCATCCTCCAACACACCTATTTGATGGGTTTTCATATCATTCCCATTTTCCACATGAGGAAATGGGTCCAGAGAGGTAAGGAGACTTCGTCAAAAACACCCACATAGTGAGGACAGAGGCAGGTTTCATGTCACGGGCTGCCTAGGCCAAAAGCAGTCTCTTAAACGTGACTTTTCGCTGATCTGCTCTGTCTCCCAGATGGCCACTCACCCACAGCCTCCCTGGGAAAGATCAGCCATCTAAGTCCTCTCCCTCCGGGGTGGAGAGAGAGACTGGACCCACCATCCTCGACCAACTGGATACCAGGCACTGCTCTGGGCCTTAGGGAAAGGGATGGAGGAACAGAGAAGGGACAGATGCCATTCAACACTTTGTATCATTCTCCCCGATGCTTTGGGACTAAGAGTACTTTGAAGGCCAGAACTGTCTCATCCTTGTTGGAGTCCTAGCCAAGGACAGAGAAAAAGGTAGGGAGGAGGCGATGGGCTATGGTGCTCTGGGAGCAAGTTCACCAACGTGACCTTCAGACTGGGCAGCACAGAGGTGCTTGTTGACCATGTGCAGGGATCCAGGAGAAGGGACGTGGCTCCAGGTCTGGAGAGGCCATGTGCTTAGGGAAGACAACAGAGCTTGGAGGTCCTTGCCTCACCACGTAAGAGTTCAGCGTCCCATGCATGCCTCGGCCTTGCCTCTCCCCTGTGTGACATCTGGACCACATCTCCCCAGGCCCACAGATCGTAAGAGGCCAGACCAACTCCCGTGAGTGCTCAGATCATCTCCTGGCTATTTGAGAGACCAGTGGACAGAGGAGAAGCAAAACAGCTTTAAAAACCATCAGGTACGGCCCAAAGCTTTAAGGCCGTACTATAACTACTGTGAAGGTTACTATCGTAGCTCTCCTTCTGAAAATCATGGTGAGGGGCAAGAAGGTAAACGTTTGGGGATTAGTGAAGTTACATCCTCTGTTCAGATTGCGTGACTAGGTGTCCACAGCAGAAGGACTGTGCCACCATCAAAGGTGATGCAGGCTCAAATCCTGCTCGCACCTCAGCTGTTTGCAACTTGCAGGAATTAAAGCTTTTATTTATTTATTTAGTTCGTTAGTTAGTTATTAAAGATTCTATCTCATTATTTGAGAGAGAGAGAGAGAGCATGAGCAGGGTGGGGGGATGGGGAGGAGCAGAGGGAGGGGGGAAGCAGACTCCCTGCTGAGCAAGGAGGCCATGGGGCTCGATCCCAGGACCCTGGGATCATGACCCGAGCCAAAGGCGGATGGTTACCGACTGAGCCACCTGGGTTCCCTGAGGAATGAGTGCTCTTAGAAAGAGGAGTGGCTGGGGTGAGGGGGGAGCCCTTGGCTGAATGGAGGCTCTGGTCCAACACCAGTCACACATCTCCAAATAGTCAGGGGCTGGTTTCCCAGGGGGGCTTACAGGGCATGGAACCACCCCACCACCCCTGCCTCAGCTGAACACCAAGGAAGCCAGCAACATTCATGGCAGATCTGTTTTCACACCAAGGTGTTTAGATACAGAGGAGTGATTAGCATCCGCGTCATCAGGAAACACCAAGCTCTGGAAACACCATCGGGCTTCTGTTGTTCAGTTACTTGGTTTCCTGCCACTTGGAAACCTTGTTGAATTTCTGTGAGTTGATAGTAATAAAAACAATAATATTTACTGAATATTTACCATGTTCCAGGCACTATTCTAAGGTTTTATCTGTATTAATTCGTGTAATCTTCATAATAACCCTACACGGTAGATATTAGTATCCACATTTTATAGTCGAGGAAACAGATTCAGAGGGCTGAAGCAAGTTGTTTGGGGTCCCACAGCCACAAAGTGGTAGAGCTGGGATCTGAAGGCAGGCGCTCTGTCTCTCGAGCCTGTACACTTAGCCCCCAGGTCTCTCACAGCATGGAAGGCGGTGCTGTTCTGGGACTCAACTTAATCCATGTACTTTTTGCGCACGATGGGTTCTTCCAGGGCCACAGGATTACTGCAAGATCTCACATTTATTGAGGGATTCCATTTGCTCCCAACTTGGGTGCAGGCCCAGCAGGCTGGGGAGGAGCCTGCCCAGGCCGGTTTGTGGCCAGAGAGTGGCTGGAGAAGCAGTGAGAAGCGGAAGGTCCCGAACTGACCACGGGAGGTGCTGCTGAATGGGACAACCTGCTGGCCTGTCCACACCCTGCTTCTATCAGCAGCATCTTCTTGCTGAGGAGGCTGTGCCCAGCCCTGAGCTTGGTGGATGCCCTGCAGATCCAGGGCTGCTGTGGATGGCTCTGTGGTTCAGCTCCTGCCCTCCTCTCTGTCTCACTGGACAGAGGATTAAAGGATATGCTCCCAACATACGTGCCACTCCCAAAGGAGGGTATGGGACACTGGTCACTGCAGGGCTGGCAAAGAGAAGGAAGAGAACAATGGGCTCCACTGATGTCTGGGTCAGGGTTCCATGTTAGACGATACCATGGAGGACTTTGTGTTCGAAACCTGAGCTCCATCTACAAAGACAACGCCGGAAGTCACAGGACCATCAATGTCAGGCAGAAGGTCTGGACATGAAGCTCAGTTTCCCCATGAGCAAAATGGGAACTGACACAGCTGCCTGTTTACTCCTGGGCTGGGTAAAGATCTATGGGGCGGCGTTCCTGCTATCACTCAGCTCTTGGATCATGTTCAACCCAAAGTGGCCAATGTGTTGTTCCCCTTCCAGGCCTCTCCTCTCCCAGACACTGCCCGCCCCAATGTGAGTCTTGACCGCTGCTGGGACCGCTGGGTTCTGCTGGGCATCTGCAGACCACACTGGCTCTGCTAGCTTGAGTTGCTGTGTCTCTGTATGACACTTACTCAGGGGCCAAAACCCTGCATCTTCTCCCCCAACCCAGCCCGGGCCCGTCCACCTTCACCTACATTTTTTGGTCTTTATTGAGCTCTAACTCATACAGCATAACATTCACCCTTCAAGTACCTGGGAGACACGGTTTGCCAATAATTTTCAGGTCTGAATTTAAGAATCCCTAACATGAACTCAATTGTTCCTCTATTACAAGAATTCGAGTTCCTCTACAGTACGTCAACAAGGAGCTCAGGAAGGAGCTGTTAAGCACCTGCTCGGTGCTCTAATGATGGACACGTCGGTCACTGAGCACATGCCCGAGCCCAAAGCTGTGCAAAGCACTTGACAAACATAGAATCATTTAACCCTTTCAGCAAACCCTGAACGGGGGGGAACGTTAGCCGTTCTTTCCAAGTGAGGAAATGGAGGCTCAGAGAGGCTAAGTAACTTACTCCAGGTCACAAAGCCCTGCATGGGCAGCAGATTTTGAATCTAGGTCCATCAGGTGTCAAAGCTTGTGCTCTTAACTGCCTCAGGCCCTGCCCAAGTGCACTTCAGGGGTGACAGATTTGAAAGAGAGATGAGCCGGATGCCACTCCTGCCTGGAGAAGTGGGAAAATAAACATCCATTTCCATACAGCCCTGAAATATTTCGACTCCGTCAGATCAGCACCTGCCTATCAGTAAGGACACCAGAGCAAGCAGGAATGAAAATAAAGTTGTAAATACCGGCTGCCCTCCCCTGAGCCAGATGTGACTGAACGAGGCTCCAGATGATTCCAGCCCCAAGCTCTCAGGCCTACCCTGGCCGCTGCCCCAATCACCACCACCTGCAAACCTTCCCAGCAGAGGCTCAGACACTGCAGAGCAGAGACCAAAAAATGGTTGTTGTTTTATACCACTGAGTGTGGATGGTTTTTCACACAGGCACCCAAAGACCAGGGAGCAAACAGTGAAGGACAGCAGCCTTTGGAGAAATGTACCAGCCCCCTTTTGTATGGGCAAGAAATTCTACAAGACTTTCTGGAAGCTTTGCAGAGGTTCTGGTGGGTGCAAAACTCCACCAACAAAAGCAGCTACTTCAATTCACTTCCTTCGTTGGACTTCCTCCTTCCCTGTTCTACTCTTCCCGCTTCTTGCGGTCGCCTCCCAAACCATTGACACACAAGTCCTTTTCTGAGGAATCCGGCTACGACTCGCCACAGGCAAGTGGTTTATTCCCATCCCCATTCTGCAGATGAGAAGACTGAGGCATGGAGAGGTGAAGTGACTTGCTCAAGGCCACACAGGGAGTAAAAGGGATAAGGACCCAGGCTTTCTGGTCCTGAACCCAGCTAAAGAATTGTGGGTGAGAGCAAACAGGCAGGAGAAGCCCTTAAAAGCTTTGCAAAGACTGCTTTCAGAGACATGGCGCTCTGGAGGATGTCTTATAATTTACTGTCATTTGAAGCCTTGGCCGCACTTACAGTATCAGATGAAAAACAAAACAGCAGAGCTACAGACTGCCAGGCAGAGACTGTGCCCAGAAAGACCAGTGCACCTCACCAGCTCCAGGTCAGGAGGGCTGCACACATTCACTCCCACTCCACCAGCATCTGATTTGAAAAGCATCTCTTCTTACAGCATGCAGTAGAGTGCTTATATTAGTAAATTTGAATGTTCTAGTTTAAAACTTGCTTCAAAGGTCCACTTGAAGGTGTTCTTTCAAGTTTCTAGAAAACCTGTTTGTAAAGAACCTACATATATAGCAGGCACTGTTTTAAGCACTCTAATCTATCAGGAATCATCCTCATTTATAAACAAGGACACTAAGGCACAGAGAACTGAAGTGTCTCGCACACAGAATGTAAACAGCGGAGGAAATCATAAAAATCGCAAACAGTAAAATGGTAAAACAAAAAAAATGGTTTTAAAAATGGTAAAAGTGGTGAAATAGTAAATAGTAAAACTGTAAATGGTGAAACACTTACCAGTTTGGTCAGCCTCTGAGAGGCTGAGCTGGAAACAGAGGTCATAGAACCACAGAACACTAAGTAGGAAGGAGCCAGGTGCATACATTCAAATGCCCGCAGGGTGTGAAGCAGGCATAGGACAAGACAGCTGATGGACGTGGACCAAGAGGACCAGCTCCCTCGGCCTGTCGATTTGCAACCCTAACAAGTCTAACCACTTATCCTGCAGATGAGCAACGGAGACCCAGAGAAGGGATCTGTCCGAGGTAACACAGCTCCACGAGGCCAGGACCAGATCTAAGCCTCTCCTCCCTGAACTGTGTCTGCAGCATAACACACTGGCCCCCACTCAAGAAAGGGCAGGTGGGAGGTGTTTTAGATTCAGAGCCCTGAAGCCCTCCTTCTTGGCAGAGGAGCCAGAAGTTAGGACTTGACTTCCATAGGATGGATGACAGGCTGCCCTGAACATTTGGTTTAAATGTGGAACCAGGAAATGCAGTGTTCCCCCTGGGCCGTGAGGCATATCCTTCCACTGAGATCTCAGTGCCCTGGTGAACTGCTTTTTGTCCTTCTAGAAGGTTTTTCCTAGCTCAGGGAATTCCCAGAAGCAGGGACAGACTGAGAGGGTGACCTTTTCCCCAGGTCTCCCTTGCCATCGCCCTCTGCTGGCCATTCTTAGAATGAGCACAGCTGGAGGAGAGGACCCGGGCAGCAGGAAGATCAAGGATGGCCAAGGAACATGCCTAGAGAGGGCCGAAACCAAGCTCCCAAGATCCTCTACTCCCTAGCCCAGCCGCCCACTGCATCCTGCGGGTGAAGAGTCACAGCACACACATGCCCTGGTTATCTAGCATTTTCTACAAAATTATTGGACAAAAAAGAGGCTTCAAGAGGCAAACCTGCCATCCGGTTATTCCACAAGGTTGAGCCTGGGAGCCGTGAGGGCTCTCCAGACAGCCCTATGTCTCTTTCACCTGGATTTTCAGCACCCCACATACCAGAGGCCTCAGTACACCCCTGAACAGACTGATGGCTTCCCGAGTTCAGGCCCCAGCTGCCCACATGGCTGCCCAGAGGCCCCAGCACACAACGGGTAGAGTCCAGGATCTGACAGGTTCATCGGATGGTTGATTCAACCCCTTTAGCCCCCGCCGGGTTTTCACAGCCTCGGTGTCTGTCTTTTCCCGGCAAGGCGACCCACCAGAGATCTCTCCCTGGTCATGGGCTGGGTCCCATGACGAACAGAGGTACCTCAGTTGGGACATGCTACCCGCTGACGTTCTCTCAAATGACCCAGGAACCAATATTCCTGCCCCCCCCCAACTCAGAAGCCCCACCAGGTAGAGCAATAGGTGGGTATCCTGGAGGACTTTCCTGCAGGGTAAGACCAGGTCCCTCAAGCCTGGCTTGAACTTCAACCTTCACAAGATTCTCGGGTCTCACAGCCTCTGGGCCCTCCCGCCTCCTAGTGACCTGGTGTTCCCCAGACTTCGGCCAGTTTTGATCTGTCCGACCCCCAACTCTGCCCATAGCCGCTGCAGGAAAGACCCAAATCATTATAGGACCATCTATCTCATCACTCCATTCGCAGAGAATTTTCCCATACATCATGAGACTTACTATAGTTACTGTCCCCAATTTAGAGATGAGGGAACTGAGGCTAGCAGCGGTCCCCAGAGAGTGAAGAAGTGGGGGCACCGGCCACGGCCCTCCCCCAGACCCGGCCGGCCACAGCACGGGGAGAGGAGGGAGGCCGCGCTCTCCGCTCCGACTGTTCATCTCTGCGGGGCGCCGGCCGCCGGCTAGGAGGGGTGAGGCGGGCCTCCCAGCCCATCCTCGCCTGGGTCCGGGCCGGACTCGCCGGACTCGTGAGCTCTCTGGAACCTGCGCCCGGGCCCCGGCGGCGCTGCCGCCCGGAGCGCGCGGGCACGGAGGCCACGCCCCTCGGGACACCCGAGCCGGCTGGTGGCTCCGGGAAGGGAGCCGCGGCGCCCGGGCCGAATGTGCGCCAGAAAGACCCGCGCGTCCCGGCGCCGCTTCCTGAGGGATTAGAGCACCTGCCGGCTTCCATCTCCGCGACCCCCAGGCCCGGACCACGCTGAGGGGGCTATCGGGAACTTTGCGGCAACTCGCGTCACTCGCATTCTCCCTCAGCTACCACCTTCCCTGTGCCCGCCGCGCAGCCTTTCGGGTTTTGTTCTTCTCTTCCCAAGAGCAGGCGCGAGATCTCGGGAAACTTTGCGCACAACTTGCAAACGCGCGGAGCCCGGGAGCGGCGCGCCCTGCCCCGCGCCTCCGGCGGCAGCTCGTGCGGAGCACCTGGCTGTCAGGCGGCCCGGGCGCCCGCCCTCCTCCGCTGGGGGAACGCTCCCGAGGCTGCCACCCGGGGCGCGCCGCAGGCCCGCGCCCGGGACGTCCCAGCCGGAGTGGCATTGTCTTCCCGGGGAGCCGGGGAACCTCGGGGGAGGGAAGGAGACCCGCCCCACAGACGGCAGCGCTGGCTTGCCCACCACTCATTTGCATTTCAAAGGCAAACTTCTGCCGGACTTCCCCGGCGGCGGCGGCACCTACCGGCTTTGCACGGGTCGTGGTAATGCTCCAGCTGCTGCTCCGCGCCCTCCTCGCCTTCCAGCGCCGAATAGTCCGGGGCGGCGTCCGAGAGCTCCGCGAGCCCCCCGGCGCCGCGGGGCAGCGGCGCTAGCAGCAGCAGGAGAGGCGGCAACAGTGGCACCGGGACCCCGAAAGCAGTCGCCCGGGGCATGGTTGCGAGGGGCCGACGGAGCCCGAGGGAGCTGCGTGTCCGGGAAGCTCTTCTCGGGTGAGGGACCGCGCGCGAGGGGCAGGTCGGTGGCGGCGCGGCGATTACGCACGGCTGTCGCGCATGGCTCGGGCGCGGGGCGAGCAGAGCGCGGCGCCGCGATCCGCGTCGGGGCGCCCAGGAAGCCGCGGCTCGGAGCGACTTGCCCGGCGGCCGAGGCTGCAGCGGCTGCGACTGTGGCGGTGGTTGGAGCAGTGGCCGCTCCGCCCCTCTCCACCCGGGCTGGACCACACAGCCTTCGCCAGGGGCCCGGGCAGCCAATCACTCGGGCGCCCGAGGCGAGGCCCCTCCTCTTCCCGGCACCTCCGCAACTTCGGAGGAAGGGGAGCGAGGTGAAGATGCTCCCGGCAAGGACCGGGGGCCCGCAGGGCTCCCACCGAGTCCAGGGCGCCCTTCTCCGGGAGCCTCCTCTGCCTCCGGCCCCCGAGAACGCTGCTCCTGAAGATCAAGGCTGGACTTCCCGCCTTGTTTCGTCGGCATAACTCACTTTACAACTCCCTGATGCACACGTGGGCGAAGGCAGGCAGCAGCGGTTGTGGCTCCGAGCTCAGGACCAGGAGCCCGGTGTGAGCGGCCCGCGGCGTTACCAACTGGCTCTGTGCTTTCGGACAATCGTTTCTCCGTAGGAATGAAGTTAATCTTTTCGCTGGTAGCTTTCAGCTCAGAAAAAATAAAAGATTACGATTCTCTCAGCTTTCTCAATATCCCTCGTCCAGCCATGAAGGACGCTTGTGCCAGCACCCACCTCACCTAACCTAGTGGCTGGTGATACGAGTGCCTTAGGGGAAGAATTATTTAAAATGACAGATTTCCCCTCTTGGTGACCCTATCCTTCAGCAAAACTGTTTTAAGATGCTTCATTCAGGCAAAAAGATTGACAAACGAACAGCTGTATGTGCTATTTGTGTTAAATTACAGACATGTTTTTATTAAATAAGCCACTCACCAGTAACTTGATGGAATAAAAATGACCAATTTCTGAAGTCTGGCTATTTTTTGCCAATTAAAAACATATGCCCAAATAATTTAGAAGAATAATCAAGAGATATTTGAAACCCACTCCCACGTTGTACCTTAAATGTAAAAATTGTCAGAACTGAGCCATTTTGACTTATAGACATAAAAAGTTCTATTACCATGAGGCATTTCAAAGACCTTTTCATGTAAGCAAAATTACCCTAATCAAGAAGTAAAACACATCAATGTGTAGAGATTTTTCAGCATCCCACCCAGTAGAATCTTTTTTCATTTAAACTGCAAGCAAAAAATGAACTAAACTTGCTTTTAGGTTTCCACATGACTTCACGGCCACTAATGACAAACCAGAGTTGGGCTTTATATACAAGATTCTAATTTCTTGGATTATGGTAATGTCCTATCTATTAACTAGGATAACAAGTCCTTCAAATGAGTAAAGGTTTAAAACAACGACTGGAAGGTAGCTTCGGGGTATTTTGTCTTCACCCTTAGAAAGAAATCCAAGTTGACCCTGTTTCATCATCAAGTGGGCATATACAGAATGGAACCAGATTGGGCAAGAAGATCTGATTTGGAACTCCTAAGTGAGAGAAAGAAGTCTGGGGGGAGTGGATGCCACCAAATGGCAGGGAAGAGGCCAAGTGGCCATTAAACAGGCAATAGGTGTGGGAAGGGGTTGAATGGCATTTCTGCCTGAATGCTGGAAGGAGTCAAACCCAACGCCATAGTTCCCTGCACTGAACCCAGTGAAGGTCACCACCTGTCAGTAGACAAGTCCACAAAGTCAACATCTAAAAAGCCTAACAAACTTCTGTGACACTTCCAGGTCTCCAGATGGCACTAGGTAAACAGCCAACTGGCTTCCTCATTAGCAGGGAATTCCTCTAGAAAGTAGGACATTATAGGAGACCTCCTGTATAAGCCCTGAGGTTGTGAGCCTTTATTGCCTCTAATCCCCACCTGGTGAGTAGCTGCCAGGTCTTCTCACCAACAGTCTTTGTCCAAATATTTTGAAGACAGTGGTGCTCCTGAATGAGCAAGCTGCACAGTTTTATGTCAGAAGCCCTGTTTTCATGCTACTTTGGCTCTCCATCAACAAATAGCAACAAACATTTGGGTTATAATATTGAGAGGTTAGATAGGAACAACTGAAAAGGGATGGTTAATAATTTTAATCAGTTCTACAATTACTGATTTCACACACTACTTTTATATTGAACCCGACTCTGGATCCATATAATTTTTAAAATATGTATTTTTAAATTTAAATCCCATAGGAATACTAGAGGTAGATTTAGAGTAAAAGGCTTTACGCTATAAAGCTGCTCAGCATAGTCCCATTACATCCATAATTATTCATAATTTTTGTGGTTTCCTCCCCCATAGCTCATGGGCCTGTGGAAAAACTGCCAAGTGGATACAAGCTTCCCCCCACCCCTCCCATTTGGTCAGATGTCTATCCTCCACCCAACTCACTCCATCTATTTCCATATACCCAGAGCAGCCCGGTTCTCTTGCAGCAGCTCTCAAACCCCTGCACAACCTCTAAGTTTTATTCCCAGCTACTCCACCCAGGCCGCTTTCTCATTTTGCCATTCCAAACCACTACACATCATCATCATTTCCTCCAGGGTAGGGAGGAGAACCTCTAGAATAAAGCAGGCACTCTTATCTGCTGGCTCATTCCTTTGTTTATGTTACCACTGAGAAGGCACTTAGAGTTCCTTAGGGAAGGTTATTAAAAATATTTGTTATAATCTTTGAACAGCTGTTCAAAACTCCTTGTAGCTCTTGTCCAAAACCTTTGTCTGAGCTCCTCCAACACACTGCACCTCACTATCTACTGTCAGGCCTTCCTTCCATACTTCCAGCCTTGGCTCCTTCCACCTCTGCCCACTCTCCACTCTTCTTGCATTAAACACCTTGCCATCACCCTAACAGAGCCTTGCTGCGTCACACCTCCATGTTTCTGCTGGGTACAACTTGATAACCATACAGCCTGCATCCTCATGCCAACACCTACTATAACCCTCAAGCTGACCACACTTATGACACTTACCTATGTATGTATGTCCTACTCCACTCATCTATAACCAACTCCCAACTTGGAACCAAGTTCCAATATGGAACCTTCCATATTTCACTCTCTAGACCCTCCCTTCCCATCAATGACCTTCAAGGCTAAGTCCCATAATTTTAGTAGCTTAGACTGAGCCACTAAGAATAATCATGACATTGGCCAGTTAAAATGACTTACATCCAGCTTCTCCATACAACCATTTCCTCCACTTCATAAATTTGAAACTTTTATCACCTTAAACATGCAAAGTTTTGAAAATGATTTAAATACATTTGTAGACTATATTAGCACTGACTCCACATTCCTACTGGAGGCACATTCCCCCGTTCTAACGTTAAACTGTAGATTAACAGTTTAAGAAAATAGTTCTCACTTTGAAATCCAAAAGCTGGCTATATAAAAGAGTCCCTCAGGCTCTTAATTTTCCATCCACACAGAAACTGTCCATTAGAGATCAAAAGTAATCCACATTTGTACTAAGTGAAACTATTTGGCCAACAGGAATCGTCAAGTATTTGTATTGACCGAGGCAGCTAATAAAATCAGGGGAAGAACTAAGAGGGTTGACAAGGACTGAAATAACTAGTTAAAGCTGGAGATAAAAAACAGAAGTACCACTAGACCTGGGGAAATTACTGATTTTGATGTAGCACAATAAAAATAACCCCTTCTGTTGGTATAGAACATTCATTTTCAATGTGATCTTTCTCTATATTATCTGCTCCACAGGCTAGAGTGGTGGTATCCGCATTTCACAGTGACAGTGGTCAAGAGGACCCTAATCTCATCTTGATTCTCTCTGGCCTAAAATAATATACTCTTTGGCTGCTCTAGCTTCTTTCCTAGAATATGTAGTAGTCTACCCTATCAGCTTCACAGAAGGGTTGTGAGGGAACATGGGTGGCACTACTTTGACTAGACAATGTAGGATCAATCAGAACGACAGGCCTGGGGAAAGAGGGGTTTGAGTGTAGGAGTCAGAGCTTGTACACAGAAGTCGAAAGAATGATAATGAAAGAGAAAAATAACCTTGTAAAGACAAATCTTATACACTGTACCATTCTTTCAACTTTCTGTGTGTGTGTGTGTGTATATATATATATATATATATATATATATTTTTTTTTTTTTTTTTCAAAATAAGCAGTCGGGTGAAAAATCGAATCTTAATTTTTAAATCCTTCATTTCAGGGGTCAGCAAACTGTAGCCCATTGGCTGTTACTGTTATTGTTCGACAGTCAATCTGTACATCCAATAGCAAACAGCCATGTTCACTGGTTTATGTCCTATCTACTTCCGCTGCTGTGCTAGTGTTAGAGCCGTTTCATCTGGCCCTCTGTGCCTCAAATATTTCCTACCTGCCCTTTACAGCAAAAGTTTGCAGGTTCCTGTTTAACTGTGAAATGCTATCAGTAATCACTTCATATGCATACCAGTAATAATGGGTGATCCCTTAGGCCTGGTTCCCTTGTTTCAAAAAGGAAAGAAATAAAGCATTCAAGGAAAGTACATTTAACTTTTTATTATTTTAAAAATCCAACTTCAGTTAGATTAACAGTCTAGATTAGAACCTCAAATGTATTTGATACAGTATATACTGGATATCTATTACTAAAAAGCCAGTTGGAATACGACCTACACAAACCAAAGGTGGGTACAAAATGGAAGTAATCATCAATCAGTAACAGTTTCCTTCCCACTGGTAACGACTTCCCGTGCTCTGTGGGGATTTATAGGTTCAAATATGACACAGACGAAAAGCCCATATGGGACTGCTTTTCTGCGTATACTCTCCTGTCCTTCAAAACAGAATTCCATGTTATTTTTTCTTTGTCTGAAGATCTTACTTCGAACATTTATAAATTTCAAATGCCCTAAACTGAGGAACTGGGGTAAACACATAAAATACTGCCTTGTCTGTCAATTATCTGCACGCCTAGTTCACCCTCACAACAGTTTCTGTTTCCATCTCCTGATACAGTAAAATAAAAACTTAATTTTTACTTTTGTCTTTGCACAATTCCGCCTACAGCTCCAGTAAGAATGTGAACTCAGACGGCTTTCAGAAAAGTCTCCTAAGAGAGAACTAGAATTACTCCTCATACTGAATTTAAACCTTATAAAATTTCTGCAGCTTTATGTTCACTTTCTGATCTAACCCACCTCTAAATGTAGTCTATTTCTGTAGACACTTCCAAACAATCTTTATAAATTTTCACTGCTCTGATCTCTTTAACATCTTGATTGCCAAAATTCAGCTTCATAGCCATGGAATTTTTATGAAGACATAAAACATTAATGAGTACTTGCATTTTCATACGTCACTGCTCCTATTTATTACATGTTCCAATAAATCAATAGACTGAAGCACTAAGACATGCTGAAACCTAAACTTAAAACCCAGATGGAACTGCAGTGTATAGATTACAAATAGGCTTTTCTTTCCCAGAATTTATATACAGAAGCCCTTCGGTATGCAGCTTTTCCTGAACAAATTACATTAATACATTTCTTTTCTTTTTTACATTTGTAAAAATTCAAGGAAATTACTTAAAGGAATATTATTTGCAAGACATTTGGCAGAAAGTGGTTTGTAAACATTTAGGAAACATAAGCTGTAACAAACCGAATACAATTTTGTGGGTAAATCCTAAATAAACTGGATTTTGGAAGAACTAGAATTTGCAGCAACCACCCTTATAAAGAGATTTGTCCACTGTCAACGAAAAACAACCAATAATACCATTCACTAGGTTTAGATATCAGCACAGTATAATGAATTCTAAGAGGATGGGGCTTGATTCGTGGTCAAACGTCGTACAAATTAGGAGCCCAACATGATATAACAAAGAATGCTTTACCATAGTTCCAGCCATTCCATTTCCACTTTATCCTACCCTTGTACTAGGATAGATGAATGATGATGCCAGTTAGTACTGTAGCTAAATTTTAGGAGAAGCATGCTTACAGATACAAGGAGAAAGTTTATCCTTAGTTTTTGGTAGTGTTCAAAGCATCAGTTGATAAGTTGAACAAGTAATGTTAACAAATGGAAGACAGACACACAGCATTAAAGGAGTGGAAGAACCTCACCCTTTAACTAACTTAAGTATTTTATTTTACTACTCTAAAACCCAGAGCTAGGGAGCTAAACTGTTTGTGGATTATGTCTTCTTCAAGACACACACATGGCCAGCCCCTCCATGAAAGCATAAATCAATATATATTTTCTAAAGCACTTTCAAGATAATTTATATTCATTTTAATGACACAACATATTTGGAAATTAGAAAACTTTTGTTCACTGAGGATTCCAAAGGACTTGAAATAGAACTCAATTTAGTAAAAGGAATTGGTATACCCGAAAGCACCTGAAGCACTCATTTTTTAAAACCCTTACCTTACCTGCAAGATTCATGAGAAACAGACTTCATTTTACTAAGACAAAAGCTTGCTGCCCAACTGATACTCCATCAGATAGACTACATGTTGTAATTACTTTACATGTAGTTAAAAAGTTACATTATATAAGCCACTAAATACTGACATTCAGTTTCTTGCAAGATCTTAAAGGCAGGTGAGAAGGAAGAGAAAATGGAAGAGCCAGCAGACTGCATTTAATACAACATTTTGGCTTGAAGAAGGATTTACCTACAGCTTCTGATCAAACTCCTGTTTGTTCATGTCAGCCATACTTAAGTGGTAAGAAATCAAACTTTCACTCTTTATAGTCCTTATATACCACATTATAGGACGCAGAGTCAATTTATAGAAACATATTTTTGTAATGAAACAGCTTATTTAACTATAAATGGCATGGGTTTCACATTAAAGTTTAAATACAGCGGTTTTGAGTCTTTCTAAAAATACGAATATACAGTATTGTTTTAGGTGGTCATTTGCATAGCAAACTATTAAACTAGAAACTCAATGGTTCTAGGAAAACTTCACATTATGGATAGCTCCAGAAAGACATATTCAAAACTAAATCACTTCTCTTAGAAAACTGTAACCTTTATTTGCTCATCCAATAGCAAGCTAACCACTTTTACCCCATCCCCACTTGACACAGTCCACCAACCTGAACAGATTTTGTGCCACAATGTAATTCGAAAGGCTTATCATTTACTTTGTGACTCTACTGGATAATCTAGATGTAAGCAAGTCTGGAGATTCTAAGGTGTGGGTCTCCTGTATTAGAAAAGCATAGTTTACAGTATATTTAAAAAATTGCATTCAGTAATATTGCCTTTTGAAAAGATACCTTCAAATTGCAAACACATCTATTTTCACAAAACAATTTGGTCAGGAAAGTTTATTTTAACATTCTAAAGCAGTAATGCTTTAGATGTTACTTAAGTGCCCCAGACAGGATTAACAAAATTAAATGTTTCTAAATTACAAATTTAGCTCCTGTAGGAGACTCAGAAAAGAAACAGAAGAAAACAATCCCCCTCCCAAAGGAAATAATGACACACACATTTTGAAGAAACCCCAATGTTTCATGCAGTGGTAGGCAAGATGTAAAAAGCCACCCAAATTCACACATTTCTACACCAATCATCATCAGAAAAAAGTACTCCGTAGTCAATCTGTACATCCAAATGCATTTGAGAATCTACACCTACGTTACATTATTTAATGTTATATACATTTATTACCCACCCCCTTGTTTTTAATAATTTCTTATGTAAAACCTTCATTCAAACCCAAAAAAGATGTAAGACTAACTTGGGGGAAGGAAAAAGATAATCACTTTAGACATTCAGTTAAAATGTAGTTTATCTAAATCTCAAAATGTTTAATAAAAACAAGTATCTTCTCCATTTAACACTTTGCTTTCTAACTGTACAGTAAATTGCATTGTAGAGAGTACACCTCTATCTTCAGACTGTATCTTCTTTGGATGGAATTAAGATGGAACTGAATAGTTTTAAGATAAATAAATGGGAAGTTGGTCCAACTAAGATGACAGCAGATATATTACATGCAGGATTTTAATATTTTTTAATTCTCTCTTTTTTAAAAAAGGATGCAGTTGGATTGGGGGGAAAAAAAACAGGTCAAAAAGAACCCAGATTCAATATATAAAAATGTCCCACAATAGGTTGACGATGGCAGTAAAAATAAGAGAAAAGAGTAATCTTTCTGGAACATCATTTTTCAATAACGTAGAAACACTAAGTGCCAGGAAGATTCTATTCATGTAATTTTAGCATCCAAGTTTCCCTCTATTTATTTTATTGGAACAAATGCTTTAAATAAACTATTTGTCCTCTTCACTGAAGAGAGCTGGTCTATTTCATCTTTAATAAGCTAGTTTTTGGGAAGATTAGCCATGTACTGTAGTAATGCCTACTGCATAAAATCCAAGCATTTGCTGTGAACAGTTGGAGAAAGCAGTCAGTAAGAACCTAGGATCAATGGAAATAGATGTTACTTTAAGCCATCCACGAAAGAGAGACCCACAGAGTACCCAGTGTGAAAGCCCAAATCTCTTCTTGCGCTTTTTTGTTTTTTGCTGTGCAAGTTCCACCCCTATGAAAGAGAAATTGATCCGAAGTTCCAGGTTTTCTTGGGTCTCTAGTCAATTTTCACATTAGTATAGATTTTTCGGACAAAGGCACTTGTTCCCATGTAACCAATTGCTCCTGCAAAAATAAAATAACATGTTTTGAAACAAATACATATAAGGCAATATCCATCATTTACAAATACTAAATGCTCTCTGCTCTGGAAAGTTACTCTTTTTTCAAGATAACATCTTTTATATTAGTGTTTGCTCTGAACTTGCTAAACTGTATCATTTGTTTTGCAAATCACCTATTACTGTCGTATACCAAGTTAGACCTGACGTGATATTTTAGAATTAGGTATCAGTTATTACATGTATAATAACTATACAAATTAAAATACATCACTTACAAAGCAAGAGTAATTTGATAATTCTTCATTTGTTAAATGAAGAAACATGTATCTTAAAAATTTGAGCATAAATTGTTCTAGGTCATTTAAACCATTTTAACATGTTCCCCAAATCATACGATTCCTAATGGAAGTAAATGTGATGGGATTCTCTCAGAAAAGGACTGAGAACCATGGCGCAATGGCATTTGAAGCTCTAAAGAGGCATTTTCTGGAAGAATTTTTATCTTTAAATTGCAGAAGCTCTGTGGTTGGTAAAAAGGAAGACATATTTGAGGAAGTGGATGAGAGAGACAGCTCAGTACATCAGGAGTTGTGAAATGTTTTGAATAATTAGCCTCAAATGAGGCTCAGAACATCAGAAAGCAAGGAATTTGTCTGTTTTGTTAAATTAGGTATTTACTTTCTATACCCTAGAGAGTACTTGGCACATGATAAGGTACTCAATAAATACTTGCTGAGTGTATTAATGAACTGGATAGCTCTTCACTGCAAATTATACTAAGGAATCCTCAGAACAAGACAGGTAGTCAATCAAGTCAAAGAGAAGATTCTCCATTGGATTTAGAAATTTACCATCCGAGCCTAAAAGTAAATCTTCCATAAGTTAATAATGATACACACACACACACACATACACCCCTAATTAGTCACCTTTTGAACTAACTTCTATTCACCCAACTAGTGTATACAAGGAAAGAAATAAGTCTACTCTGCCTTTCCTATATATGAACTGTACCTCAAGGTACCAAACAGTTGATGAAAAGAAGTTTATCCTTATAGAAGCACTCCAGAAATATAAAAGGAACAACAGAATTTAAATATTACAACCACCAAAGCATTATTTGAATGAGGCAATAATTAACAATGGCTGCTAACTTCACAGAGAAAATCAGTACCTCCTGATAAGTTTACAAACCCCTATTAAGTACTGTCGGACAAGTATTCCTGAGTATGATTAGGCCTATAGCTCTAACTACCCCTCTACAAGAAATATGGGGAGAAACACATGGAGAAACATTAAATGACACCTCAGGAAAATTCAGAGTGTGGGAAACTCTATAGAAATTAAAACAAAAAAACAAAAACTCAAATTTCTTACAGAAATTATAAGGGAAAAGAGAGAGAACATCAGTAGATTAAAAGAGTCCTAAGAAACATTTTAACCAGGGGGCTGTGTGGCTCAGCTGGTTAAGCGTCCGACTCTTGATCTCAAGATCAAGCCCCATGTTGGGCTCCACAATGGGCATGGAGCCTACTTAAAAAACAAACAAACAAACAAAAAAAAACATTTTAACCAAGCAATGCATGGACCTTAATTAGATCCTGATGCAAACAAACTATATTTAAAAAGACATGGAAATGGGTGGGGTAAATGTGAATACTAACTGAATATTTGAGCATATGAAGGAATTAGATATATGTATATACTGAAATATAACTATTATTTATCATTACAAATATTATTATGTAAGTATATAATTATTATGTAACTATACTCCAGTTATACATGTGCGCACACATATATATGAACTGAAATATTTACAGTTATAAAAGACTCATGATTCATATGAGAATAAAAAGAGGGATGAGATGGGATTATGAATAAGACAAGATTGGCCATGTGTTGATAATTACTGGTATTAGGTGGTACATGGGGACTCATATATATACATATTTTTCATTTTATATATACATCCATATATATAGTTGTCCCTCTTTCTGCATATATTTGAAAATTTCCCATAATTAAATACTAAATGTATTCTTTTTTTAAAAGATTTTATTTATTTATATGACAGAGAGAGAAGAAAGAGAGAGCACAAGCAGGGGGAGCTGCAGGCAAAGGCAGTGGGAGAAGCAGGCTCCCTGCTGAGCAAGAGCCTGACTTGGGTCTTGATCCCAGACCCCAGGATCATGAACTGAGCCGAAGGCAGACGTCCAACAGATTGAGCCACCCAGATGCCCCTCAAAGTATTCTTAAAACCCACCAAGCAACAAAGCAAACCTATTTCTAATTATTTTTGCAATTAATAGATGTTTATTATAACACAAAGTAGTTACATTACAATTACATTTGGAAATAGTGATAATTCATTCTGAAATAGTTGTAAAAGAAGTCCTTATAAAGTAAGGAAAAAGACCATTCAACTTGTAAATAGGAACCTAAATTCTTAGAACATAGAGAAATCTATAAAATTTTAACAAGAATCAAAAACTTAACTGGCCTAGTATCACACCAATGCAATAACCAAATCTAATATTCCAGAGTTATAAAACATTGTTCCCCTCTGAGCAGAGAGATGCTTAAAAGCCAAACAGTATCAATCTGGAGAATCATTTTTCCTAATCATATGAGTATCTCAAGAATAAGCATATAAAGATATGACTTTATAAAAGGAAAATACTAAATACGCTCTCTAGAAATGTAAACGTCTTGAGAATAATAGAGATACACTTTTAAACTTAATTTCCTTAAAGCTAAAATGGTACGATCAAAATATGAAAACTGTAACAATCTAATTATTTCCACCTTAACATATTTCTTTTTCCTACATTAAAAAACCAATAAATAAATATTTTTCTTTCAATCACTGATTTAAAAAAAAAGCATTTTAGCAATATAACCTGAGAAGCATGTACAATTCTGTATTATGATGACATTTTAATCAGTTCATCTGAACTGCTTCCTCCCCCCTCACCCCCGCCAAAACAGATTAGCACTGAAGGCACACACACCCATAAAAGAATATGTGCTGGGACACTGCCAGGATAGCAGGGAACTGTAAATGTGCCAGGATTTTCAGGCAGCAAGATGAAATTTCAACAGAAAAAGCACTAAAAAAATTAACTAAATTCATTTCATTTTCTTTGTAAATGTCAAGATATTATCTCTCTAGGTCTTCCTAAGATCACATATAGTCAAGAAAAAAAATTTAACCCTCTGCATAATCTCATGATTCTACACATCACTGAATGCTGGAGATAATCAAGCTAATCAAAGATAATCAAAGATCTCACATTAAATAAAGAGGAGTTGGAGGAGCAACATTCTGAAGGAAGGAAGGCTAATAATAATACTAACGCAAACTTCTGACTGTCTAGAGATAGGCAAGGATGTTCCCTTGTGATACAAATCTAGTTTTAACCTGCAGATCCTAGCCCTCTTTCCCTCAAAGTTGGTTAACTAATTATCACAGGGTAAGGATGGTTATCACAGCAGCTACAAATAAAATATGTGATCATAATATATAGAACTGTCTCTGCTTATAGCTTGTGGAATCAGTTTTACTACTTTACAGTCAATGTCGTGTGTGTGTGTGCGCACGCGTGCATGATCATGCACGGTATATATAAATGGGACAGATTTTAATTGACATAAAACATTTGTTTTAGGTTAAGGTGTACAACATAATAACTTGATATATGTATATATTGTGAAATAACCACCACAATAAATTTAATTAACATCCATCACCTCATATAGCACAGAGTTATGATTTTTATTTCGTGATGAGAACTTTTAAGATCTAATCTCTCAGCAACTTTCAAATATACAATATTGTTAACTGAAGTCACCATACATGCCTAGAACTCATTCATCTTAAAACTGGAAGTTTGAACCTTCTGACCACCTTCACCCATTTTTGCCCATACTCCTACTCCCCCTGCCTCTGGTAACCACCTATCTATGGAACGTAATCTTTTGATGGAGGAAAAAAGCAATCTTGTACCCCAAAGGGCCACAAATGCCATACCAGAACCTAGCTTTCAACAAGATTATTGTTATCTCCCTTATTCTATTGCCTACCTTAGAGCTAAAGATGGAACTACCAAAAAAAAAAAAAAAAAAGTCAGGGAGCCTGGGTGGCTCAGTGGGTTAAAGCCTCTGCCTTCAGCTCAGGTCATGATCCCAGGGTCCTGGGATCAAGCCCCACATCGGAATCTCTGCTTAGCGAGAAGCCTGCTTCCTCCTCTCTCTCTCTCTCTCTCTCTCTCTGCCTGCCTCTCTGCCTACTTGTGATCTCTGTCTGTCAAATAAATAAATAAAATCTTAAAAAAAAAAAAGTCAATGGCAAATAACAGAGAAAGGAGAAGGGTCTGAATCATGAACTATCTAGAAATGTGTCTACGGTCATTAGTCCTTAAGCCTGGCATCACTCCTATGGGGGAACTAGAGAATTAGCCTCATTCATCACGTGGAAACCTGAATCAGAAGAAAAGTTAAGTTACTTGTATGCATGTTCCTTAAGGTACCTCTGCTTAAACTCAGGGTCATGAAGTTGTTCTGAGGTGAAAACACATGGTATAGGAACCTAAACAAACTAAAGACACAGAGACACAATCCCAGAAGAGAAGAAGCGCAGGCACTGTTAGCCCTCCTCAGCAGAGGAACCGCAGCAGCCATGGCTCACTGAGCATCCTGTTTACCCACATCCAGTCACTGAAGCCTCAACACAACCCTGTGAAGTAGGTGTTTCTACGGTTTGCAAATGTGAATGTTGAGGAAGAAAGGTTAAATAATTTGGCTGGAGTAACCTGGTGAGTCGGGTCACCAGGATTCCCACCTAGAACTAACGACCCCAAAAGCCCCCGCTCTTCCCACTCCCTGCCATGTCTCCCACAAAACTGAGTCTCTCTTAACACCTGATAACAGACCTGTATAACACTTGTGCTTTACACACGATACTATGACAAATAACTCCTCTGAAAGATATGCCCATTTTACAGATGAGAAAATGAGATTTAGAGAGGTCAATATGACTTCTCATAGCCACACACACCAAAAAAACAGTAGGGGAATTTAATCCAGGTCTCTCAGGCTCTCAGGTCCATGCCCTTTCCCTTTATCAGGTTGCTTCTAAAACTTCTTTTCTAGGTGTTTCACACTATCTCTATCGTATGGTGAGACTCTATCGTATGGTGATAAAAATTACTTCTTCTACTTAACGGGAGACTGTGATAAACCCCCAAAATTGTGGCATTATCTTATTTTACATAGTTTGAAGAGCTTGGAGAACTGGATCAAGGTACAGAGCATACACATGGCACAGCCAGAACTTAAACCCAGTCTACAGATACCCAAGTGTGTACTTATAATCTGGACAATGCCTCTTAGACACGGTTATCTCTGTGAACAGTCTTAGAAACTTCCAAACAAGAATCAAACCTTAACTTGTTTACATTATTATCTTTTCCAAAGAGACTAAGTTTAAAAATGGCCAAATTTCAACATGAAAAAGAAACTAATTGTGGTATAGAAAACAGTGTAATACAGATTAGGAACAGAACATTAAAAAAGAATCAAGGATGAATTTTTGAGGAATAGTCAAAAGGACTGAAATCAGAATCTTGAGATTATTTTGTCGCTTCTGACCAAGCAACGGAATGCAATTTGCAATTACTATATTTTTCTGATTCTAAAAATCGCAAAGATTTACTCATGATATTCCCAAAATTTCAGAACTTACCACACATTATCCCCAAGGCTGTGCTAAATACCGCCATATATCCAAAGTAAAATGATGTTTGAAATAAGCCATACATCCTGAAATAAGACAAAAAAATATATATAGTATATCAATTTTTACTATCAAAGAGGGCCTTAGATTCTACTATTTATTTGTATAAACTGAAGTATAGTTAGTTGACACACGATGTTACATTAGTTGCAGGTGTACAAACAGTGACTGGACAGCTCTGACTGGACAAGTCTATACATTATGCTGTGCCCACGCAAGGGGAGCCACCATCTGTCACCGTACAGTGCTTAGGATGATACCAATAACTACATTCCCTATGCTCTATGTTTTATTCTTAAATTCTGGTATTTAAATGACAACAGTTTCCTAAATACAAAATGAGAAAATGTCTCCACTTACTTTGTTTTGAAAAAATAGTAGTAAAAGGAATACATGTAAACATAGATCGCGGTTGATGCAGCAGAGAGAAAACTTGTCCATTGCCTGAAAAAGAGGTAACTCTTTTGAATGAATAGCACTGAAACAGATTTTAAGCCCAAGAATTTTATAAAAACATCCTTGAAGATTCTGTGTATTTAAGAACAAATGCATGTGGGGCATCTGAGTGGCATAGCTGGTTAAGCAGCCAACTCTTGATTTCAGCTCAGGTCACGATCTCGGGTCATGAGATCAAACCCTGTGTGGGGCTCTGCGCTAGGTGTGGAGCCTGCTTAAGATCACCTCCCTGAATCCCCCCGACCCACCGCACTCAAGCTTGCTCTCTTTCCCTCTCTCTGTGAAACAAATAAATCTTTTTAAAAATGCAGGTAGACGGCATTTAAATATATCTACAAGGAGAAAGCCTAAGAACTGGAAGGAGAGATCCTGAATTTTTTCAGATGCCCTATTATAAGTGACCTTAAATAAACCACTTCCTTTTTCAGAACTGCCTTTTGTTCAAAATGTAGCAATGTCCTCATAAAGTTCTTACCACATCAAGCACCTTGTAAAAATATGTAACACAGTGACCACTATGAGTACAAAAACTTTTTCTAGCTGTTATTGCTTTTCCTCTAAAATCTTCAATTTGTAACTAAAAATAATTCCCATCCTAAGGACCAGAATTACTATACAGATCTTTTACTCTACTTAATACACTTCGAATGGCATCTTACTTGAAAATAGGATCGTCCCCTGAGGTTCCTCCCCAATATAAGTACTTACCACCTATAATCCTCTGCATTTAGTAGAAAGTACGTGCACACAATGGTCACACAGACGGTCACGATGCAGAGGATGACCAGCACCAGCATCATGAAGCCATAGACATAATAGATCTTATATGCCCAGAAAGACGTGAAGATGAAATACCTAAACAAAATGCAATAAACACAGTTTCTAGCCTTTATTCTTGAAGATCACCCGCTTTTGCTATAGCTCACATCTTAGTTCTCACTTTTGTCATACTCAAATCTCAATTATTATTTTCTTTCAAGTAACTTCCAACTCTTACCCTTTTTTATCTATTAAATCCTCCAAAAATCTCTCAAAAATATTTTCTTGGATAATCTTTCAAGAACAGATTTTTTAGTAGGGCATTCATCTCTAAGCAAACTGAATAAATTAGACGCTTAAAGGAGTAAAATGTGGCAAAGAAAAATAGCTAAAAATTCCTATCTTTATAATAAAGGCAATTCCCTCATTCTTTTTTTTTTTGTAGCTACAACACTACTCAAGCAATGTATTTTATATTTTATAAAACACCCTAGTAAATTTTTAAAAGTAGGCTTGATAGAGTAATAATGTACAAAATTAGGAAAATAAAGTTAGAAAAAGAAAGCCTGAAGAAGTTTCCTGCTGTTTCCAGACAACAGTAAGAGATGGCATTAACATTTTATATGAAGAACAAGACCCTCACACTAATTCCATTCCCCAAGTCATCAGCAGAAAAGGGTCTTTTCTTTTAGCCTCTTTGCTTTTTCTTGTTCTCTTCTGTTTAGCTCATTCATTTGTCATTCATTCTTTCCACAATTTAGAGGCCCTACCACATGTCCAAGAAGCAGTGAGAACAGAATCATGAAGATGACAGTCTTCTTCTACCCTCGGGGACATTACTGTAAAGGGGGATCACCAATAAGGAGGTAGTCATAATGCCCTGTGAGAAGAGCTTTATCAATGCACCTAAGGGGGCATCTTACCGGTTTGTTTAGGTAGGGCTCTGGCGAGAAGGGGTAGCGAGAAGAATCAAATAAGCCATGTGGGAGTAAGGGGAGCCAGAAGAATGTTCCAGGAATAGGAACAGCAAAGGCAAAGCTTACAAATAAGGGAATTCACTGTATTTAGAAAAACTCAAAGTTACTGAATATGGCTAGAACTTCAAGTGAAGGGGTGAGAGCTACGAGATGTGGATGGAGAAGAGATGTGTTATGAAGGTCCTCACTGGCTATGTCATGGGGTTGGAATCTTACCTCAATGAAAATGAAAAAAGGTCTTTAGTAAAGAAGGGATGTGATCAGATGAACACCTTAAAAAGATCAGTGTGGGGGCACCTGGGTGGCTCAGTGGGTTAAAGCCTCTGCTTGATCCCAGAGTCCTGGGATCAAGCCCCACATCGGGCTCTCTGCTCAGCCGGGAGCCTGCTTCCCTTCCTCTCTCTGCCTGCCTCTCTGTCTACTTGTGATCTCTGTCTGTCAAATAAATAAATAAAATCTTTAAAAAAAAAAAAAAAAGATCAGTGTGGCTACCAAGAGGAAAATGGGCTTGAGGGTGGTCAAAACAGAAGAGAACTTAAGGATACAGCAGAGAGGCTATCTAATGGAATGGAGTACTTGAGAAAGGAGGAAGAGATGTGATCCCAAAGGTACTGGGAAAAGGGGTAAGACAGGAAAATAGAGCTCAAGTCAGGGTGAGGATACAAAGCAGTATATGAGCCTAGAAGTACCGAAGAGGTTCCTGAACGGGCTTTATTAAACCACAAGCTAGAGTGACACACACTCCGGTCCCTCTATGGTACTGATTAATACCCACAGCACACTCACAGTTGGCAGGTGACTACCAGGGATGGTCCAAATCTATGTCAATTGTGCTTGTTAGTATAATTAGATAATGTAATTGAATATGACATACACCAATAAATGTAAAAGCAAAAAGGATGCATGATTCCTATGAACATTATGTTGAATGTTTTGGAGAAATTTAATAAGGTGAGTCACTTAAAAAAAACAACATGAAATTAGGTGTGGGTAAAACATGAAATATGAAAGTATATATATATAAAATATAAATATAAAATATAAAATATAAAATTTTATATTATATTTTATATATATAAAATATATAAATATATAAAATATATATAAAAATATATATATAATTTATATATATATAAATATATATATAATATATAAAATTTATATATATAAAAAATTTATATATATAAAAATATATATATTTATATATATAAATTTATATTATATTTTATATATATAAAATATATAAAAAATATATATAAATATATAAATATATATTTATATATATAAATATATAAAATATTTATATATATAAAATATAAAATATAAAATAAAATATGAAAGTCTGGGAGAGAAATGTATAAATCTAGAAGGATTCTGCACTTAATGCTTAAGAAAGGTCTTAATGTTCTTGTTCCACTTTAGAAACACTGGAAACACAGAAGAATGTTATGAATGTCAAAGGGAAAATGATGGAAACATTGACTAGATATAAATCAAAGACTTTGGCTCTACATTTTTAAAAACATGAGTGAAAGATGTACCATTAGCTGTTTTAAGTTAAAATAAAATGTTATGTATGAATCTTTTTTTTTTCTCAGTAATTCCCTTATATGAGCCAACTTTCAATTAACCAATTATCAGATCCAATCATGTCTGTTAAGAAGGTGTCCACTGTACGGGAGACAATCAGCAGTGGGGCATCTGGAAATGTGTAAGGGAGTTCTGAGCAGTCACATGACTGGCATTTTGTGGGTAAGAACCAGAGGAGTATGATTGCAGTTCTTGAGAAAGTCCCATACAAAGAAGTGTCCTGCCTAAAATGCCAGGGCATTCTCATCAAGGAACACTGGAATATGAGCTGAGAAAAGAAAAGACTTGTATTTTGCGGTAGTGACCAGGGATGCAGGTGTGAAGCACAGTACCTGGGCCCCAGGTGCATACCTCCCACCCCCAAACACATACACATTCTCCAGCACTCCTGAAGACTTCTATGGAAGGACACTTGGAATACATGTATCCGAAGATGTCAAGATCTAGACTGACTGGTAGGTAATGGTTTACCTAGTTCCCCAGACCCTCAGAAACACTTTCAAAATATAATAAAAACCAGAAATTCCTTCTATCATTCATGTGATCAAAGACTGGTTTAGTACTCTTTAGCATTCATTCTTTGATTTCTAAGCTCTCCTGTTAGGTAAGAAGGCTCTAGAACATAACATAAAACATAAATTTCACCTGCATACTTGAGACCACAGCAGAAAACTGCTTTTAGGTAGATTATGTTAGATCCCTTTCCGGGAGCCATGAAATTATCATACTATCTCTGTTAGATGCCTTCCCATCTGATGATTCTACACCTACTCCAACTCCTAAATTCTCTTATTACAATTACATCCCTCAAAACATAAATGCATTGCCACAACTTACATTTCAATAAAGATTGAGCCAAAAGGTAAAATTCCTCCCAGGCAAACAATAACTGCAGGCTCCATGAACCTGGAAAATAGTAAAATTGGCAATAAACTTCTAGTATGATTTTCACATTATAATATATCAATCCAGGTAACAGAAAGCAGATGCTTGGTACTTAAAAATAACCCAAGGGATAGAAACAAACCAGTAAAAAGAAAAAAAAAATTCAAACAGGTTATAATGCAGAGGTAGGACTTCAAATTAGCCATAGGTTTTAGTCAAAGTTCTTTCTGGCATAAGAGGCCGAGATAAGAATTTGGGGAATAGAAATTCTTGCTAACGACAGAACTCAGGAAAAACTCTAGGTATCTGCTCCTGTTCTACATCTCTCAAAAACTTCTAAAAACTTTACAGGCATTTATTTATAGAAAGCCACGGGAAAAGGAAAGTCTTTAGAGCCCTATCTGAAATAATGTTTCCCAAACTGTGGTCATGCTTTCCTTGGTTCAATAATTTCTCTGCCTATGAATTATACAATTAAGGTGTTAAGAGTTCTGGGTTACACTAGAGCCAAAGAGTGAATAAAAAATAAAATTCAAACCTCATTTATTCACTCAGCAAACAAGGCAACTGGTAATTCTCCACCTGGAATGGCTTTTCTCGTCATACTTCTCCTGCAAGCACTTGGCTCCAGTGTTCTCCCCGTAAAATCCTTCTCAAGTCCCCCAGAAAGAGGTGGGTCCTTCCCCGACGCTTGCCCTGCCTCCTGATCATAACTCTGTGGCAGCACTTACCACACTATGAACAACTGTGTGATCACATCCATATCACACCTCTCTAGTTTAGAAACTCTGGCAGGCAGAAGCTATTCCTCTAGGTATTCCCAGTGTCCAGCACAATATCTGGCACATAAAAGATACTAAACTACTATCTCTGGGATAAACAAACTAAAAAACCAAGAAGAGGGGAGTGCCTGAGTGGCTCAGTCAATTAAACGTCTGACTCTTGGTTTTGGCTAAGATCAGACCTCAGGGTCATGAGATCGAGTCCCACATTAGGCCCCTTGCTGGGCCTGCTTAAGATTCTCTCTCTCCCTCTGCTCACCGCCCCGCACATGTGTGCACATCCACACACACATACACACACACTCTCTTGCTTTCTTCCTCTCTAAAAAAACAAAACTGAGAAGAAAGTGGGATTATGAATGTTGAAAAAACAAAACAAAACCTTGAAAACCATTTAATCCAGTTTTCTTTCCTCCCTTTATAGGAATCCAAGACCCACAGAGGTTAAAAATAATCTGCCCAAGATAACACAATCAATGAAAGCCAGATCTAGTATCCAGATTTTAGATCCCATGGAATTATATATGGAAAATAAAGATACACATGAGCTTTCCTCCAACTAACTGTGACCCAGGGTTTGCAAGGTCAGGTGTTGTTCCTTCCTCTCCCTCACCAACCCTAGTGACCTCGAGTCTAATCTTGATTTGAAAGAGAAAATGGACTTTAAAAAAAAAACTACAGAATTTCTCACAATCACCAATCTAAGGAAAAAACGGAACCTGGACAATCCTAAGACTAAAACAAATCACCCTCCTTTAAAAGCGCTGTTTTTATTCAGCCTCCACTCCTATTAATGACCTCCAAGTCTACAAAAGACTGTGTATGTAAGTATCTGAATACAAATTATGTCTATTAATAAGGTAAAATATCTAGGAACAGAGGCTTTTCAATATATATCCCTTATTATGGATATGTAGAGTTTAATGTGCAGCAATTCTTATGAAAGGGAGAATGTAATAAATGTATATATGATAAGATTGTTCTACTTTTGTCCACTAGTAAGAATTAGGAAAATGAAGAAAGCAGAATAGCATAAATCAGCTCTAAAACATTTAATTTACTAACTTTAAAAGGCAATATATTTATACGAGTTCACATTTTGTTTAAATTTGAATTACAAAACATAGAAATACATTAATGACATTCCATTTTATGTCTGGAATTTGAAAAAATACAAATTCCCTCAATTTAAAAACCCATCAAGAATCATACTTTCAAAGTTGATGGGTCAAAGAAATTGTAAACTATGTTCATTCTGCTGCAATTAAAGAATGTCTTCAGCCGTTTCATAGAAATACTCATCACCTTTTGTCAGGATTAATCTGGAATTCTGGGAGGACCTCAAGAACACATTTTGTGCATACGATGTGACAGAATGTATTTGAGAGATTCTGTACTCTCCCAGAAGTGAAGACAAAGAATATTAAGCCAGGACATTATAACTGGTCTTAGTCCTAATTCATCTCTCAACCAGTATGATATATGTGGCTATAAATGTGTGTCAGTTTATTTAGAATAATAAGATATCTGGAAAGGAAAATTAAATTATAAGCCAAGGTTGCCAAACTTTTTCTGTGATGGTTCAGATAGTAACTATTTCAGGTTGTGAACGCGACACGGTCTTTGTCTGATGCCACAGTGTGAAAGCAGTCATCAATAATATGTGAACGAACAGGCATAGATATGTTCCAACAGAACTTCTTTCAGAAATAGGCAGCAAGGGGCCGCCTGGGTGGCTCAGGGGGTGAAAGTCTCTGCCTTAAGCTCAGGTCATGATCCCAGGGTCCTGGGATCGAGCCCCACATCGGGCTCTCTGCTCGGCAGGGAGCTTGCTTCCTCCCCTCTCTCTGCCTGCCTCTCTGCCTACTTGTGATCTCAGTCTGTCAAATAAATAAATAAAATCTTAAAAAAAAAAATAGGCAGCAGGTCAATTTTGTCCTGTATACAATAATAAAACTGTTGCAGCTTTAGTTCCACCCACCTAGATGCACTAGTGTACTTATCAAAGCATTTAACTTATCTGCAAATCACACCAATGTTCAGAAAGTCAAATAAGGATATAATTGATTACTACTACTAACAATATAGGTCGAAGGAAAAAGTAAAAAGACAAATTCTTAAGTTCAAACTTAAGACAGTCATTCTTATAAATACATGCCAATTCTAAAAGTTACATATACATAATTGCCTTAAGAATTTCTATATCATGAGGAACAATGACATAAGATTTAGCATTCTCTTTACCATTTTTTCTCCGGTATGGGACGAGGCACAGCATTGACACGACAAGGAAAGTTGGGCTGACCTGACAGATTTCGGCCAAGTATTGTACCAACAAGATTTAGAGGAAGAATAACAAAAAAACAGATGCAACAAACGGCCACCTGTAAATTAAATTAAAATGTGTATGATTACTCAGAATAACATTAATAAAAATAAAGGGGACACTTAAAAATTTAAACACAATTTGACCACAAAAGAAAATGTTTAAGTTCAATATAGGTTAAAATTGTATAAGATATACATTAATGAAAAAAGGCAAAGAATGTGCCTTAAGTATTAGAATTGAACTAAATACAAGCCAAACTGCTTCTCGCCTACAACAGCTGCTCGAGTTCCCCGTTCTCCCCGTGCTCTCTGCTGCGGCCCTTTTTAATCTCCTGATGTCACTTTCAGCTGTCAAGCTTCTAACATATCCTTTATCTTTTCTTGTTATAACCAACTTATCTATTTGGCTGCATTTTATTGAGCTCAGGAAGCTTTGCATGTTATTTCCCTACTCTACAGATGAAGAAAATGAAGAGAGGCTAAGTAACCTTCCATGCCCACACAGCTAGGAGGCAGCCAGACCAAAACCTCAGTTCTGATCTCCCCGTCTCAGAGACCGTGCGTGTTTCTATTCCACACTGCCTTATTTCACACAAGCATAGCTCTGTTTACACACAGGTGGGTCAATACTAAAACGGTAGGAGTATTTTTCTGTCCATCAGCAGTTCAATGTCTAACGTTATAGGGAAAACCACATAGAAATTCAAGAACCAAAGCAGTCAGTTAGGAAAATAATTATTTCTGTGACTTTTTCCTTATATAAATCTGGGTACTCAAGGACACACACTCAAGCTCTTTGCCAGCCAGGATCTGGTTAAGACCACTTCACTGTGAACTCTTATAAAATGGGAGGACTGAACTGCCTCTGAGATCACTTTCTATTATACATTTTAGGGTTCTAATAAAAAGTAAAAGTGAGAAAAGCTGAAAGAAAATTGTGAAGAAACTAAGAAAAATGAAGAAGCGTGGGGTAGAAAATCCAGTTATTACACAAGAATAGAGTCTATTTTGAAGCAACATTAGTGAAACCACATCTTCATTATATACTTGTGTGTGTGTGTGTGTGTGCACACGTGCTTCTGTGTTTTAAACAAGCCAAAGATTATCATCTTTCTTCCATATAAAACTTGTATAAATGTATGAGAGTTAAGAGAGTCCTGAAATTCCATTTTAAAGATCAAGCTTAGGAACTCAAATTATTGGTATCTCAGTTTAGACCTATTAATAATATGAATTTATGCTCCTATAATAAGAATGTGAAACATGGAAAATAAGCTGTTTTGAGATATATTAATCATTTAAAATACTGCAAATTTTACATTGCCTCATACATATCTGGTGGATGAATTCTGTCTCAATTCTTGCTGTTGACTGCTTTCTTATTGAGATTTGCTATATCATTAAGTATACAAGACCGGTAAGTGTTAACAAATCGTAACAGAGATCTATATATTTCCCTCTTAATTTACCAGAACTCTAATTTCAAACAAGAAATGAAGAGAAGCTGAAGAAAATATTCCTATGAGGAATGACATGGTCTAGGAGGTGGTTTTCAAATTGTTCTACAAACCGCTCAGGTCCTGCTGAAGAGCTTTGGAAATTCCATAAGAAATTAATTTGAATATTCTTTTGAAAACAGTGTTTTTAAAAAATATTTTAAAGTGTGCTTAAAAAAATATACAGATCCAAATGAGTTCTGTACCAAGTATTAACACACTGAAGCTATCATAACCTGGCTAGCTCATTTTCATACAAATCTGAGAATAGTTTCTCCTGCCAACAACTCTGTGTACAGATTTGGACTTCTTATAATTGAGTCATTGATTAGGAAGGTTCATGATGCTACACTGGTCTTTTCTTCTCCCTCCCCTCCCACCAATCCAATTCAGGCCTGCACTCATTTGTTCACCCAAAGTTGTACAAGCAAATGCACTACAGCACATGTGTGTGACAGGCAAGTAAGTGGCAAGTGATCTGAGAGCATATATTGCCTGTGTGCTCATTCAAAGCATAACAATAATCAATAAAAAGTCTCATCAAGACATTATCAACTGTTTGGTATTTATCTAATTTTTCCCTCTTTTCTTGTCTGTTTTTCTATACATGATAAAAAAAAATGTGAGCAGTTTGTTAGAAACTGTTAGAGACTGAACTGTGAAACCAATTTCCTATTCCTTTATGTTCAAGTTCTGGATGAGTTTACTTGAAGAATTACTCTGAGATTGTTAAGGCAAGCTATTAAGAAAAAAGTCATATGAATTAAATCATCCATGATGTCAGGATTTTTCTCAAGACTGATATTCAACCAAATAAATTGGTTACTGAAGAAGACATGACTGACCTCTTATTCATACCCCTATATATCAGATCTGTATTCATCACAACTTTATTGCTCCTCATTAAGTTGAGAATGTTAAAATACTGAATTTGCAAAATTTATTAATACTAAAAGAGTCAACTTTTATCTGTTTTCTATATTTGGCTTCCACAAAGTTTCATTTTAAAATGAAATTTAGAAAAAATAAATAAATAAATAAATAATAAAAAAAAAAATGAAATTTAGTAGGGGCGCCTGGGTGACTCAGTTGGTTAAGCGTCTGCCTTCAGCTCAGGTCATGGTCCCAGAGTCCTGGGATAAGCCCCACACCAGGCTCCCTGCTCAGCGGAAAGCCTGCTTCTCCCTCTCCTGTTCACCCTGCTTGTGCCTTCTCTCTCTCTGTCAAGTAAATAAATAAAAATCCTTTAAAAAAATAAGTAAGTAAAATGAAATTTAGTAGCTAAAAGTTAAAAAAAAAAAACAAACCATTAGTCTAATACACTGTGAAAACTCTGGAACTCAAACCAATATAGAGCCCTCCCCTAGCCTCCTTTCCTGGACCAATAGCAAAAGCAGGCAATGGAGGGAGGAAAGACTTACTCCAGGTTGAGCACCTCCACTATCTACAATAAAAGCAAGTTAGAAACAAGTACTGCCTATCAGTACTTAATACCTCAAAAATGAACCAACTTGTCAGCTCTTCCCCATTTCAGTCACAAACCAAGAATTTGGCTCATTCTTATTCTAACTCTGCTTCCAGACTGGCCTTTTACGAAATCCATGGTGTGAAAGGAATGGAAAGGGAAAATGCATTCTGAGATGGGCTATTTTGGAATGTTAAAAATATACATTTTATTTATTGTGACAGACAGTAATTGCTTTCAGGTAAGTTGATTCTGAGGAAATATACTGTCTTATCGGTCATTATGTGTTTCTTAAACATCTGCTCAGACTAGACAATTTTTATTACTCCTTTTCTACCTCATATATTTTATGCCTTTAAATCTAAATAAAAATTAATGAGCTTCAGTTTAAGCATTTCAACAATAAGATCTACTAATCAGGGCAAAGATCTACAAATCAAACAAAAATGCCCATAAGAAGTCTATTTTATGAGATTATTTTCAATATGCAAGTAAGTAACTTCCCACTTCACTTTTTGGACTTCAGTACTCTAACAGAAGAAACACTGGATTTGAGGTTAAAAACGTATGTGATGAACCTAACATCATCCTGCTACCAAAACCAGGAAAAAAGAAAACTACAGACCAGTAGCTTTCATAAATATAGACACAAAACCCAACAAATTTTAGCAAATTGAATCCAGCGACATATAAAATAGGTAAGTACATCATAACAAATTGAGGTTTATCAAAGGAATGAAAAATCAGTTTAAGATTCAAAAACAATCAATATTAACTGACCATATGACCAGACTAAAAAATGAGTTAATGATTATCTCAAAAGATGTAGAGAAAGCCACTGCAAAATCCAACCTCCATTCAAAACAAACAAACAACAACAACAAAAAAACCATTCTCAGCAAATTAGGAGCAGAAGGACTTCATCAACATGAAGGGCATCTACAAAGAAAAAATACAGGTAACACTTCACTTGATGGCACAAAACTGGATGCTTTCCCTCCAAGAGAAGGAATAAGACAAGAAAGTCTGCTCTCACTGCCTCCGTTCAACACTGCACTTGGAGGTTCTGGCCAGTGCAACGTGGCAAGAAAAAGAAATAAAAAAGTATACAGAATAGAAAGGTAGAAATGCAAGTGTCTTTACTCACACATAACATAATAATCTATGTAAAAAAATCTTAGGACCCTACAAAAAAAGAAAATAGAATAAGTGAGTTTAGCAAAGTTGCAGGATGCAAAGCCAATATACAAAAATCAATTGTTTTTAAATACACCATCAACAAACAATCTGAGTTTGAAATTTTTAAAGTGTCATTTACGAATAGAATAAAAGATGTCAATTCAAAAAAGAAATACAAAATTTAAGCACTAGAATCTATAAAAGAGAAAAATTAAAAATACCTGAGTTAAGAGCCATGCTGTATTCTATAACTAAAAGACTCAATATTGTTAATATGTCAATTCTTCCCAAATTGATCTATAGATCAATAGAACAATTCCAATTGTATCTATTGGATACAATACAATCCAAATCAAAATCTTAGTTTTGTTTTTTTTTTTAGAAACTGACAAGGTCATTCTAAACTTTACATGGAAATAAGAAGAACTTAAAAATACCAAAACAAAGTTGGAAAAGAACTGATTTCAAAACTTATTATAAAGCTACAGTAATCAAGACAGTGTGACACTGGCAGAAAAACATGACAAATTAATCCATGAAAGAGAGCAGAAAGTTCAAAAATAGATCCACATTAAATGACAAAAATACTAAGGCAATTCAGTGAAGAAAGCATAACTTTTTCAACAAATGGTGTTGGAACAACTAAATAGCCATAAGCAAAACAAAATAAAACCCGACTATTAACTCATACAATAAACAAAACTAACTAAAAATAAAATCACTGATCTTAAATGGATCATACTTAAGAGTCCAAACTATAAAATTTCTAGAAGAAAACACAGGAGAAAAGCTTATTGATCTCTGCTTTAGCAAAAGGACAGAAAAGCACAAACTATAAAGAAAAATAATTAATTAGACTTAATTACTTTTGCTCTTCAAAAGATACTCTTAAGAAAATGAAAAGTCAAGACACAAAACGGGAGAATATATTTCCAAAATAACTATAAGGCAAAGGACTATTACATACAATACACGAAGAACTTTTCTACTCAATAAGATAACAACCTATTAAAAACAAGCCGAAGATTAGAACATTCATTAAAAATATAGGGATGACAAATAAGCACATAAAAATATCTTCAACATGATTAGTTTTTAGGAAAATGCAAATCAAAACCACAATGAGACAACAGTATGTATCCACTTGAATGACTAAAACTAAAAAGACTGACTATATTGAGTGCTGGAGATCATGTGGAGCAACTGGAGCTCTTATACAAACTAGTGGGAATGTAAAATGACAAAACCACTGTGGAAAGTTTAGTGGTTTATTTTTTACTTTTTTTTTTTTTTTACTGTAGTCAACACACAATGTTATACTTTAGCAGTTTCTTGAAATATTAAACTATCATGACTGTCATTCCACCATAGTTATCTGTCCAAGACAAGCAAAAATATAGACTACACAAAGACTTGTATATGAATACTCATGACAGCTTGTTTGTAACAGCCAAAAATTGGAAATACCCCAAATGTGCATTACTGGGTAACTGGGTAAATAACTGTGGTATATCCATGGGATGTATGGAATACTACTGAGCAATACAAAGAAACAAGCTATTAATACATGCAACATCAATAAATCTTAAAATAATGTTCTGAGTGGAAAAGGACAAAAAAAGAACATATTGTGTGATTCTATTTAGGTGAAATTGTAGGTAACGCAAACTAATCTATGATGACAGAGAGCAGATTGGTGATTACCTGAGGAGGGAGGGAAGGAAAAAGGAGGATAAGAGGGGTAAATTACAAAGGTACACATCAAATACCTTCTTTTTTTGATTGTAATGATGGATTCCCAAGTATGTACATATATCAAAACTCATCAGACTGTATACTTTAAATATATACAATTCATCATATATTACTTATACCTCACTATGACTGTAAAAATATGCAGACCAAAAAAAGCCATAAAGCATTCTACATTCACCACTCTCAGAATAAAGCCAGAATTTCTTCTGGCAGAAAAGAAGGAAGTAAATGAAGAGGCAAAAACAAATCATCACCGCCAGCAGCACCACACCAAACAAAATGTGATTTGAGTCCATTATTCTGCAAGAGCATTGGGTTTCTGCTCTGTAAAACAGGGATAATCTGTGTAACACTAGCTCCGCCTCTCTCTTTGGGTTCTTTTGAAACCAGGTAAGACAAGGGGTATGAAAGAGCTTTGTGAACTACAAAATGCTGCACAAATGTCTCTGTTTTGTGATTCATCTTATTATGATTCATTTTATCAAATTTGGCACATCATTTCAGTCAGGTGAGATCCTTTTAGATGCTGTCTTCATCATTCCATATTACTAGTTTCCTCCCCGATCTCACATTCTTTTTCAATTTAATCATCAAATTACAATGCCTTTATACAAATCATTAACAATTATTTGAACTGGCCAAAGTCAAGAGTCTACCGAAAAAGAGTATGTAACACATTATCAGGAGTATCATCCCAATTCTTTAATTATATAATTATTTCATTACACATCGACCTGACTGTACTATTCACCTACATTTCTCTATCTTGTCCAACAAGATCAATACTTTTTATTCCTTTATTCTTGTCTACTAAAACCTACCAAAAAGAGGAAATGAAGTTGTTCCAGCATTTTCATTTTAATAAACCCATAATAGCTCTTAATGTTCATTATTTCTGTGATTTAAAACATAAATTTTAATAATATTCTAAAATCTTGTGCTTTATCAAGTTCACATTTTGTAAGGTAGAATTCACTTTTTTCCTTTTCCTTCTGGAAAAGTAAATTTGCTTATGTCCAGTTATACAGTGCCTCTGTTCCCTTACACAGTTATTTCAAACACTACTTATCAGCATGATCTTCATTATGTCTAGTCACTTACCTAAGCAGCAGACTAAACAGCTAAGGTGGCTGGCTACTCCTGTACCATCAATCAATCTCCTTATCTATCTTGGGCTTCACGACCCCCTTATCAGGGACTATTTTCCTCTTGTTTTTTTCTTGTTTAAAGGTTATTTTATTTAATGAATAGAAAGAGAAAGACTGGCTTAGAGCCATTCTTCTTTCACTCTGTTATGTCACTGATCCCATGTAATGAGCCTATGGTCTTGCTATGAAAGTATCTTTACAAATTCTTACTTGTCTTAGCATTTGTCAGAAGTTCAAGGTTAGTTAACAGAGTTTTTCTAACACGATTTTTACAGATCTTTATTGTTCTTTTACACTTAGGTATACTATATTCTCACAACCTTTGAGAGATCATAAAATATAAAATAGCACCTGTCCATTAATCTTGGCCTCCACTGTTTCCTCACTGTGGTAATTTCTAATCACATATCATGAATTTTATTTTTGAGAGCCTCCAATTGTTAAAGCCATTTTCCCAGTTATGGTCCAAGACTTGGATCATGAAAGAGCATTTCCCTAAATATTTGTGAAATATGATTTCCTAAAACCGATGGCATATTTCTGATAATGTTCAAGATGTCCCCCACCTAAAATAAAACAGACCCGAAGATGACAGATACAACACGGTCACCCATGACTGCTGTTTCTTCTCTACCAACTATTCTAGCCACGGAGAGAAAAAACAATAAAGTACAATAAGTCAAGGATTTATCAGTACATGCTGAGCTTAATATTAGAGAGGTTATTAGTTCCTATGCTATTTTGCAACTTTGAGTTTTAAAACTCTGCAACTGCTTCTTCGTCCCTTGAAACCTTATAATAACATCAAATCTAGGATCTGAGATTTACAGCCCACAGAAGACTTCATGCCTTAAAACTTGTTTTCAGAACATCCTCATTCCCAAGAAACTCTCACAGGACCAAAAACTCTGGGTATAATACCTAAATCATTCTTGAATAAAGAATGAAAAAGAAAAAGGTTTTATCTTCTCAGAATCAGTCTGATTTCAAGTGCATGCTCTCCCCTTCCCTGTAGCCAGGACAGACCTCTGGCCAGAACACTCCAACTTCAGGAACAGGTTTATTTGTCTCTGGAGAGTCCATGACCCCAAATTTCATTTAAATGCTCTCTTTAGTCTTCTTGTAATACTCTCTTGACTTTAGGTACCATCCCTTAAACCTAGGGCAGTAGATATCAGCTCAGATTATTACCACCACCCTTTACTTTTATCTTTTATTAAGCTAAGAAGATAGATAATTGTTCAAGTTTAATCCGACATGGATTTAACAGCTTTTATGTGTAATTTGGTACACCTGAGCAGAGAAGCTGGAGTCCGAAGATAAACCTTGCCCACTTTCAGTCTTATCTTGGGCTAGTCCTGGTGACAAGAGCAGTATTCCAATAAAATTCCAGATCCCAGTGGGCAAAATCCCTATTATCCAGGTGCCTCGACACGGCAAGTCAGAAGCCTGAAGTCACTTTTACCAAGGTTGGCTTAAACTCTCACTGTGGAATATCTGAGAAAACAGAGTACTAGAGACAAGATCACCCAGAGAAAGGGCTCGATGTCCAAGAGATCGAAGGAATGGAGGACTGAAACAGCTAAGCCTTGGGGAAGAGCATAAAGGAGTATCTGAAGACTGATTTGCAAACCAGAAGTTCAGTTAAGTAGGAGCATCCAGCTTCTCAGAAATGTTTGCTCTCGGAGCCTCTCAGCTCTCAGATCCATCCACAGATGCTGGGAACTAGAATCAGGTAAACACCAGTGATTGGATTTAAAGAAAACCTTTAAAAAATTAAAAAATATAATTCTTAATTGGCTTAGGATGAAGCCGTGAGCACTGAAATTATTCAAATTCCCAAGGATTCTAATGTGTACCCAGGGTTGAGAACTATGGAGTTTATGAGACTATACAACCACTTCCTTCATAATGTCAGTAAGTCAAATAACTAAAAATACGAATTTCAGTAGTTAAAACACTTAATGAACAACTAGGTCAAACATTAACTCAAGTTCTTAAATTTCATGTTCCAAACAAATTTTGATACTTTTAAAAGGAGAAAAAAAAATGTTAGTGCACACATCTGATTAAAACTTGAGGGCAATGGAGTATCTTTCACTTAGCATTCCTTCACTCCAAATTAGAACGCAAATTAAGAACATGGTATGGTATTCTAGGTGCCTGCTAAACACCAAGAACCATTCTTTTATACACCACAGACCAATTTTAAAAACCTTCTCTGGCTTAGTATAGAGCCTGAAACTATATTCTAGTAGTTATTAAGTTATCGAAAGGCAAAATTACATTGAGTATTAACATTTAAAACCGCATTTACGAGTGGTAAAATTTATCATTTTAGTGAAATGAAGCAACTTTAAAATATCATTTTCACCACATCAATTCAATGAGGAAAATTACAGCAGAATCTGAATTTTCATTTTTAAAGCACTATTAAAGTAATTAATTCAGCAGATCATCTTTAAGAAGTCCCTAACTCCCTACAGATACTCTCTGATGGCCTGGAACTACTATCAAGTAAATTATTTTCCAGTTCTGAATGTAATTAATTACTTTACCCTATCACTCACTTTGGCTTGTAAAAAACAAACAAACAAACAAAAAACCCCAAGCAAACAAACAAAAAAAACCTTCTTCAATTTTGAGGCAATTTTCAAAAATATTCCTAACTAAGAAGTATCAAAGATTTAGTAAAAGTATATATCCAATGTCTTTGAAAAACCCGGATTATAAAGCAAAATCATTTGGAATTTTTGTGAAAGCATGTGATAACTCCCACATAGCTAAAAGAAAACCAAAATAAGATTAAAATTCAGAAAGAGTCCAGTTACAGTTCTGCCATGATCTGTATGATCTTGACCCAATTACACAGCCTCTCTGAAAAGCAGTAACCATCCTGCACCTTGCACACATGTGTATATGAACGCGCACACGTTTCCACACTGTACATTAAAACTAAAGTCTACTCCAGGCCTAAAATTCTGCTTCTAGTAAAAAGGTAACAACAGGAGAAATTTGGAAACTGTGGGTTACCTCTGGTAAAGCACTGGTATATATCTGTGTTATAGTTTAAATGTAGTTAAAAGATCTAAAATATTTCTAAGTCTGTAATTACAGGTAAGATAATGAGATAGGATTTTAATGTCCAAAGTAACACATATTATCAATATAAATGTTTAATGAGATTCTAAAAATAAGTACACTGCTACCGAAAAAAGAAAATGTGTTCTGGAGAAGATTCACTACCTAATTCAACCAATGCACCCACCTATCACCTTAAAATACCCTCATTTCTTTATTCTTCTACAATATAGTCACCAGTTTCTCCCATCTCTGATAAAAAGTATAGTATTCTCCTGTCATACATGTAAGTTGGACTTTCACTTTACTGGCTCACAGAATGAAGAAAAATATCTTCTTCACCTAACTTTCTAGGACTGAGCAGGGACTGGCTGCAAATACTAAACCTCTTCTTACTAAGAGGTACTTCAGAGAGACAGCAGGCCTCATGTCTGAACGCTTGCATTTTTCCAGTTTCAAAGTAAGATTCAAGCAACTTACCATTGTCCCAAAAGGAATGGCTCTTGAAGCATGGTAATAAATGGCTATAAAATTGATGAAGAAGGCAGTGCCACACACCATTGCTGGGATAAGAAATGCCCCAATAAACATCTGCTTTATCCATCTCCTTCCTGAAAGAGAAAGGAAACAATGAAAATCAGAGGTGGGGAGAGTCATATATTGATGTTCACAAGGTACCCAACTGTTTTTAGCATCAAATTATTTATTTAAAATTCTAATGTACAGGTGCCTGGGTGGCTCAGTCAGTTAAATGTCTGCCTTCGGCTCAGGTCATGGTCCCAGAGTCCTGGAATCGAGCCCCCACATCAGGCTCCCTGCTCAGCAGGAAGCCTGCTTCTTCCTCTCCCACTCCCCCTGCTTGTGTTCCCTTTCTTACTGCGTCTCTGTCAAATAAATAAATAAAATCTTAAATAAATAAGTAAATAAATAAATAAAATTCTAACATAAAGATCTTAAAATCTGTCACTCAAATAATTGTTTCAGAACAACGGCTAATAAAGACCAGTCCAGCTATGCAAGTATGTCTGGTGAAAACACAGCTTTTGAAGTGGGTGTACTGGAAAAGAACAACAGACTATGGTAAAATATTTCAGTGTTCTGTCATGACCCTGACACTGGACTGCTGTGAACTTTGGTAAGTCACTCAATCTTGCCAGGCTACAAGTTGTCCTAGACAGGTGTTTTCAAACTAGTACTTGGAGTCCAGGAGCTTCCTAGAGGTGCCCATGACGTCACTGGTGAAGGAAGAGCCCCAAGCCCTGCTTCAACAAGAACAAGTCCATTTTCAACAGTTTTACATATTGGAGTTTCATGTAAGCTTTAAAAAGAAAAAAAAAAAAAAAACAACTGGTGTAAGGGGTCTCTAAATTTACTTCAAGCTGTAGTTATGATTATAAACATATATTTAGATTTATTTGTTTCAAAAGGGAAAAATAGGGCGCCTGGGTGGCTCAGTTGGTTAAGTGTCTGCCTCTGGCTCAGGTCATGATCCAGGGTCCTGGGATGGAGCCCCACATCCTGGGAGAAGCCCCTGCTTCTCCCTCTCCCTCTGCTCCTCTACCTCTGCTTGTGCTCTCTCCCCCTCACTTTCTCAAATAAATAAATAAAATCTTTTTAAAAAGGGGGGGGGAACAGAGTGCATCTCATGAGCTCTCTCTCAGCCATTAGAACTACAGACTTACAAGTTTCACTATTTCTTTTCTTTCTTTCTTTCCTTCTTTTTTAAAATTCAGGTCTTGAGGGATGCTGAGTGGTTCAGTCAGTTAAACGTCTGCCTTCGGCTCAGGTCATGATTCCGAAGTCCTGGGATGGAGCCCCACATCCAGCTCCCTACTCGGGAGGGAGTCTGCTTCTCCCTCTGCCTGCTGCTCCCTGTGCTTGTGCTCTCTCTATCGCTCTCTTGTTCTATCTCAAATAAATAAATAAAATCTTAAAAAAATAAAATAAAATTCGGGGGTCTTGAATTCACGACCCTGAGATCAAGACCTGAGCTGAGACCAAGAGTCGGACACTTTACCAACTCAGCCACTCAGGCACCCCTGTTTCACTCTTTCTTTGTATCTCTCTGTATTGCCAAAATTCTGTTTAGTGAGCATCTGTTACTTAAATAATCAAAGAAAGGAAACTATGTTAATTTTAAATTCTGTAATAAAAAATTCTAAATGATGTTCACATTGATCAGGAGAGTAACACAGAGCTATCTTTCCAATATAGCAGAGTGTACAAGCAAGAGCACTACCAAGGAAACACCTGCATACCACTCAGGAACAAAACACAAAGATTTCCTACTGGATCACTATTAGAATTCAACCCCACAACCAAAACCAATAGGGACCTAAATAGGAAGTATGATAAGCAAAACAAGCAATACCCTACCCTTCTGTTTTGTCCTATGTAAAGCTCTTTTAAAGATCTATCTCATAGAATTACTACCCCAAACTTTGACATTCCTCCAGAAAAACTGATTCTGAACTTTCAACTCTATTTTATTTCTTTCTCAGGTAAGTTTCAAGAGCCCCTCCTTTCCACATAAAGATTCAGTATTCAGCATTTGAACAACACAAAAAGGGTGGCAATTACAGTATTATTTTCCTCTTTAATTCTACCTCTTTCCTAGCACTCTCTTTTCCTGTACTTTTCATTATCTTCTCGGATTCACATATGTATTTATAAATTTCATATTCAATCCTATTACTTCTTTCACTCCAAAATCAAAAAGAATCACACATTCCACTGGGTACAGTTAGTAGCCCAGACATCTGCATTGTGTTCCCCACTGCTCACCACACCCTTGGATATTTTGGTCAAGTTCCAGGCTACCTCTAGCTTTAAATTGGGTCTGGAGGATTATACAGTACCTTGAGGACAACATGCAGACCTTGAGTTTCAAGATAACCTTGAGATAACTCTGAAAAATTCTTGACTTTCTGGGTTGATCTCTTACATTAACCTGGTATTTAGGGATCACTCAGACAAAAATATTAGTATATGATCAGACCTTCCAAGGGGCTGTCAATCAGATAATAACCTTTAGGGGCACCTGGGTGGCTAGTGAGTTAAGCATCCCACTCTTGATTTCAGCTCAAGTCATGATCTGAGGGTCATGAGATAGAGCCCCATGGCAGGCTCCATGCTGGGTATGGAGCCTGCTTAAGATTCTCTCTTTCTGGGGTGCCTGGGTGGCTCAGTGGGTTAAAGCCTCTGCCTTCGGCTCAGGTCATGGTCCCAGGGTCCTGGGATTGAGTCCCGCATCGGGCTCTCTGCTCAGCGGGGAGCCTGCTTCCTCCTCTCTCTCTGCCTGCCTCTCTGCCTACTTGTGATCTCTCTCTCTCTCTGTCAAATAAATAAATAAAATCTTTAAAAAAAAAAAAAAAAGATTCTCTCTTTCTCCCTCTCTCTGCCCCTCCCCCAACCACCACCCTACCTGTGCACTCTCTTTATCTCCAAAAAAAAAAAAAAAAGAGTTAAGTAAGTTTGGCTGTGTTCTTAACTTGTAATCAAACTAAAAGCAAATTTATGTCCAAGTACAAATAAATTTCCTGTTTTAAATAATTTATTTCTGCTGTGGAGATTTTTCTGGAGGTCACAGCCTAAGTAGTTCCCAGGTCATATTCAAAGCAGAAGTTAACTTAGGCATCCTTAGTTCCTAAGGACGGTAGCCCTATATAAGACCTGTTTCCCATATCTGAAGGTAAAATACAGACACTGAACAGATAACTAAAATAATTAAGAATCCATAATGACACTCCCTCAGGCAATCTGAAGAATTATTTATACTGAAGGTACATACCACATTAAGTCTAGGAGGACCAATAAAAAAAGCACTGGTAAACCAGGATACCCTGGAGGAATTTTAAATGATCCTATGTATGCTCTGAGTGCCAATAACCTATAAGTCTAGTTGCCAAAAGGCAGGATTCCTTAATGCCGATTGCTTAGGATGAGCTGGGAAAATCACACAAGAAAGTCTCTATCCTTAGGAATATAATTTTAAGGTCTTTCAACAGCTCTTCATTCATAAACTGAAATATGCAAATCTACTACTTCCAGGACTTTTCTGACCCTAGTCACAGGGAAAACAAAAATAACCTGAAGACCCTTGAGTGCCATCAAAGAAAGAAACACCAAGGAGCAGTACCTTTGTATCATCTATGTATCCCCCATCAATTTGCAGATCACAATAGGAAAGAAGGAAGGGTATATTTAAGATGAAGTGCTCTTGGCAAGATTACGACAGAATAACAGAAATCTTTGTGCAGGATCCTTTGATAAATATTTAAGAGTCAACAGAAATAAATAGCTCTCCTTCCTATTCTCCTTCCAGTCCAGACACTTGAACCATGAGCCATTAAATGTGCCTTTATATCCAGCTGTAATGCTATGCAATCTGCGTGGAAGCCTCCCATGGAGCACATCTAGGGAGTAAGGCTCCTCAAAGCGAAATAGTTATCAATAACTTGAACATACTATTTCCTACACGTTCCTCAGGGCTAACTTCACAGCGGACAATGGAGATAATTAATTATTCATAATTTTCAGAAACAAAATGCAGGGATTCCATAAAAGATAGACCACATAGCAGGTTTGGTGGAGATTATGTGAAACAGGATAACAAAGTTTTTTACAATGGCTGATCTGTCCCTTTTAAATTCCAAATACCTCATAGTAAAATATTAGCATCTAGAATTAAAAATACAAAGTGATAACTTGTAAGTTACCTCCTTGTCTGGCATACAGACTTCCTCCAAAATAACCATTCACTGGAGATGTAGCAGCATAGACAAATATGGCTGTACTAAGCATTGATCCCCTCCTAAAAAGGCGAAACAACATATGTGATAAGTTAAAGCCAGCAATTTAAAGAAAATATCACAGAGCCTATCACATTAACATTAGTTTAATTTCAAAGATAAATTTAATAGGAACACAAAAAAATATCATCCTGGACTATAAAGGATCTCCAAAGGTTGCCTGGTGAATGAATTTCTAGTTAATATTGCACAAACTGATACTCATTTTTTTAATCTGCAGTTAAATTTCATAATATAGTCTAAACAAATACTTCGCATTTCTTTGGCAAAAATATTAGAAGCTGGCACTAAAATTGTTTTGCAACCCTGTAAACCAATCACATCATATGGATGGGAATATTCAGCTGTTAAGAAAAATAATTAGAATATTCCCCTTTATAATTTAATTGCTTAAGATTCTTGCCCACTGATAGAAATGAAAAATAAAGTAGAAGTTATATAGTCTATATTAGTGATATTACTTTAAATAGTATAACTGAGACTTCCTATTCCATTTTCCTTATACTACTAAAAATTATTTTTTAAAAAATCCAAAGGTCCACAAATCAGCATTAACCCAAATCAACAATCTTTCTTTCTTTCTTTCTTTGGAGAGGGAGAGAGAAGGGAGGGAAGGGGCAGAAGGAGAGAAAGAATCTTAAGCAGTCTCCACACCCAGGGCAGAGCCCAATGCGGGGCTCGATCTCACAACCCTGAGATCATAAACCAAACTGAAATTAAGAGTCAGACACTTAACTGCATGAGCCACTCAGGTACCCCTCAGATCAACAATTTCTAACTTCATCTTCCACTAATGACATCTAGAGAATTCAGACCAACTCTCCTGTTAAATAAAACTGAACAAAATATTTTATTTTTTTAAAAAAGATTTTATTTATTTACTTGACAGAGAGAGAGAGATCACAAGTAGGCAGAGAGGCAGGCAGAGAGAGAGGGGGAAGCAGGCTCCCTGCTGAGCAGAGCCTGATTTGGGGCTCGATCCCAGGACCCTGAGACCATGACCTAAGCCGAAGGCAGAGGCTTAATGCACTGAGCCACCCAGGCACCCATGAACAAACTATTTTAAATGCCTAATTGCAAAGACAAATATTAAGATGACAAGTGACTATCATTTGCCATAATATAGAAGTGTACTTAAACCACTAACAGTGAAGACTATTTTTGAAACTCAGCGTTACTAGGAAGGTAAAATAAAGTCTGTAGGAAGAACATATAATCTTTCCAGTCTGAGCTAAAGAATATTCTTTTAAAGAGAATTTACAAGAACATCACACTCGTGTGTGTACTGGGAAGATATATAATTTTCATAAATTAACCACCTTCCAAATTAAAAAGAATTATTATATTTCACTGTACACCTATGCAGAATACAAAGATTTCATACAGTTTTGAAATATGTAGTACTCCTCCGCCCAAACACCTACGCTCAACTTCTTAAAGTGGGTATGATACCTAATAGTTAAAACATTATAGTGTTTAATTTCCACCAATATATAGCTAAATATAAATGTGGTAGTAATTTAAGAATGTATCATTCTCATGTTTCAAAGATTGTAAGTCTCAGGGCACTTAACTGACTCAGTCAACAGAACAGGTGACTCTGGATCTGAGGGTCCTAAGTTTGAATCCCATGTTGGGTACAGATCTTACTTTAAAAAAAAAAGAAAAGAAAAAAGTTAAAAGATTGTGGGTCTCAAAGTTTTTAAAACCAAAATTTGTCTTTTCAGCAATTCAAACACTTCAAATACTGTTTCCTTTCAGATTATCATTAAAAAATCTGACCCATTCTCTGTTTGGAACTGGGTGTGTGAAGACTGACACGGGCCTAGCCGTGGTGAAAACTGAAAGGCTGCTTTAGTCTAAGACCTGTCCATTACCAGTCAGAAGCTTTTAATATCAGCAGAGAGGGTTCAAAAGGAATGCTCGTGTGACTGAGAGTCCAAAATGCCTACCAGGGATTTAAGCTTGCAATCCCCAGAGACACTGCATTAAATGAAGTGTATCAGTCACAGTTTTAAAAATCACACATACCCTTCATCTCTTCGTTTATGAATATTCTATGGGCATTTTCCACCCAAAATACACCATCTTCATCTACACTGAATCTGCTGACATAGGGAACCGCCTACTCGTTCACGTCTCTAAGACTCGAGGCGGGAAACATCTCAGGAGCTGCTTACACTTGCCAGCTCACCACTGTCCGCCCAAAGTCAGAAAGCAGCAGTATTTTTCCAGACTTACCCACAGCTTCTCCCACACTATGCCTTCTCAGGAGTTAATATCACACTCACGGGTGTCTACACTGATACTGATCCTCTATTTAGCTAATTATTTTTTCTTCTCTGATTGCTACGGTCATCACCAACACAAAATAATGTTCACATGTTACATTATCTGCCTTTTATGTTTTAGAATCATTCTGACTCTGGAGTGAGTCTTACAAATGTCATGTGCAAGGTTTTTTATTTTCTTACTACTTTGCATTTTTATTATCTCTATTTTCACTTCCACAGCAGACCAAATTAGGAAACGAGTTGTGGAGTGAGGGTGCCTAGGTTCAAATCCCAGCTTACTAATACCCCTACAAACAGTTGTACGATCTCAAATTACTTAACCTCTCTGAACTTCACTTTTCTCATGTGGAGAATGGAGAGAACAGCAGCCCCTCCACATGGTCAGCATGAAAATTAAAACAGCTAATGTGTATGAAGCATGTAATGGAACCTCAATAATGTTAGTCACTTTGATATCAAAATAATACTCACAGCTTAATACTAATGATATGATTAAGTATGCTCACTTCAAATAAGCAACAACACAGAAAGACCATTAATAATGGCAGACTAAAATAACAGTGCATGACTTGCCTGCTAATACCATTTATTAGAAAGTTTTTTATTTCTAAAGTTGAAGGTCTATAAGCAAAAGAGCTTCTGCATTAAAAAATGAATTGTCGGGGCACCTGGGTGGCTCAGTGGGTTAAAGCCTCTGCCTTCGGCTTGGGTCATGATCCCAGGGTCCTGGGATCGAGCCCCGCATCGGGCTCTCTGCTCAGCAGGGAGCCTGCTTCCCCCTCTCTCTGCCTGCCTCTCTCCCTACTTGTGATCTCTGCCTGTCAAATAAATTAAAAAAAAAAAAAATGAATTGTCAAAACTGTAACCCTGACATCTGAGAAGGAACAAGGCAAGAACCTGAATTCTAGGAGAGGTTGCCCACTAGTAACTCTGAAGACTGTGACTGTACAGTCAATGTCAATGCCCGAGTGACAAATTTAATCCAGTATTTAAGGTAAAGCACGCCTTTACAGCAGATTTGAAATGTTTTTCTTGTACTTGGGATTTAGTTCCTCTGAAATATACTGTATCCTAAAAAATGAACTACACACCAAAACACTGAAATTTAGGTTTTGGACAATTGTTTTAAAGCTTATTCAGTAAATAAATTGCAAAGGCTATATTAAAGAAATATAACAGAAACTACGGAGAAGGGGCGCCTGGGTGGCTCAGTGGGTTAAAGCCTCTGCCTTCGGCTCAGGTCATGATCCTAGGGTCCTGGGATCGAGTCCCGCATTGGGGGGGTCTCTGCTCAGCAGGGAGCCTGCTTGCCTGCCTCTCTGCCTACTTGTGATCTCTGTCTGTCAAATAAATTAAAAAAAAAAAAAAAGAAAAGAAAAGAAACTACAGAGAAATAGCCTTACTGATTAATACATTCACCGGCTCACAAGCACTGAGTAACTTTCACATGTTTAAGTAGGTATTTAGAGAATTCAAAGATAAATTAAGACCGAGTCCTTGCTCTCAAGGAACTTCTGGTCTAGAGGAAGAAAGAGTAATTTATTACTGTTAAATAATTAACATAAAAATCAAGAGCTATTCTTTCAGCAACAATTTACTGTTTGTCCACCAAATCCAGGCATATATAAGAAAGAATGCATTATGAGATGTAACTGGAAACAACCGTCATGCTGAGAGAGAACTTCATGGGGCAGTGTCTAAAGTGCCTGAGTTAGAACCCCAGCCACCCAGGCGCAGAGTCTGTCTGCTTCGCTGAGGTTGTGGCTCTCTGAGCACAGGTTATAGGACCATTCAAAACAATAAGATCTTTGTGAATGTACAACTTTTTCTAATAATCCAAAAACTTTTCTTTCAACCAATTCTGTTCTCAAAGAAGAAAATGTACTAGAAACCATGTAAAGGTAAGATAAGTCACCCATCATGTGCCTTTTCCACTACACTTTTTACTATTAATTATTATTTAATAGTTAAATATTAAAATTAACAAATATTAAATATTTCCCAAATATTATTTATTATTTCTCTTCTGCTCTGTAGAGAGTCTCCCAGTTTAGAAGATAAACATGAAGTACTAATTCAATAACTGTGAACTCCTTGTGTGTCTCATAAAGACCTAACTGCATCTTCAGCTTTCAAGAAAATGCCTATTCATTTTGTCAAACAGCAATGGCTGATAAGTAACTCTGCTCATACCTCTAATGAAACATAACCTTTGTAACCAACCAAAATGTTCAGTTAGGCTAGTAAGTTTTAGCATGTGACAGAAAAATATACTCCTAGATGAGGATAACTGTCCATTATTTAATTTATCTGCAATAATAACATTCATGCTATTTAAATTCTAAGATAACTGAAATAAGCAAATATTTAATTTTGATTGACTTAAAATGTTTAAGAACAAGAAAAAACAAAGTTAAATACATGTACTTACTCTGTATATAAATCTTCTATCATTGCAACAATAATAACAATAAGAGACACAGCAAATATCTGACATCCAGAACCAATGAGAGAAGAAAATATCAGTGGGTGACTTGATGGTCTAAATACATCTCCATGTACCTGCTTCCATCCATACTCATCTCCTAGGTCTCTATCCTATATACATATATATACAGAGAGAAAAGAAAGTCATTCAGAATGAAATTCAAATACATAAAGTAGGTGAAAAGTTGTAACTCCAGTTGAAAGTTCCCACCCTTGGGGAGCCTGGGTGGCTCAGAGGGTTAAGCCTCTGAATTTCGGCTCAGGTCCTAATCTCAGGGTCCTGGGATCGAGCCCCACATTGGGCTTTCTGCTCAACGGGAAGCCTGCTTCCCCATCTCTCTCTGCCTGCCTCTCTGCCTACTTGTGATCTGTCAAATTAAATAAAATCTTAAAAAAAGAAAAAAAAAGTTAAAAAAAAAGAGAAAGTTCCCTCCCTCCAAACTTATACCTATTTAAAGGGTTTCAAAATATCTAGAAAAGACATTTCAAATTTAAAATAATCACTACCTTAATAATTTATAAAGTATTATGGCATTCACTGGGCCTCAGGAAGGTGGCTCCCAGTTGTGCTCAGAAAATATCAAAGAATGGAAAAAAGAAAAGGTCTAGGAGGAAAAAGAAATGCTCAAAATGAGAGAGGAGCACACTGGTTCACTGAACATTTACATCACACCTGTGGCACAAATATAATGAGGGGCCAGGTGGAGAACAAAAGAAAAAAAAGAAGATTGAAACTAGTACTAGATGCCCTAAAGATGCAGAAAAGTCCTTTATATTCTGGATTCTAAGAAAATGTATGATGAAAATATCAAAGTTATATATTATCTATTAAATATTATTTAACTATCTATAGCACTTTTTAAAAAAAGATTTTACTTATTTATTTGACAGGCAGAGATCACAAGTAGGCAGAGAGGTAGGCAGAGAGAGAGAAGAGGAAGCAGGCTCCCTGCAGAGCAGAGAGCCCCATGTGGGGCTTGATCCCAGGACCTTGGGATCATGACCTCAGCCGAAGGCAGAGGCATTAACCCACTGAGCCGCCCAGGTGCCCTCTATAGCACTTTGTAAAAAGTATTCAATTTTTCCTTTTCAACTTGAAGAAGCAAGTATCTAAAATAGTAGTTCTTGAGAAGTATCAGTCCCTTAAGATAATCTGTCCTTTTAGGGGCTGGGGGTAATCCTGGTCAGATGCGTTTGAGAAGCACCAAATGTGCTTTCTACATTTTACACTGTGATACTTCACAATGCACATTTGCATATTAAAATTTTAATCTGTCTAACTCCTTTCCAAACTTACTTAATGACAGGGCATATCTACACACAACAGCCATTAATATTCTACAGAACGGGGGCTCCTGGGTGGCTCAGGTCATGATCGCAGGGTCCTCTCCCCTTTCCCACTCCCCCTGTTTGTGTTCCCTCTCTCGCTGTGTCCCTCTTTGGCAAATATATAAAGTCTTAAAAAATATATATTCTACAGAACACACTTTCACTTATTTACAACACTACATGAAATACCGTAGAAGAATTTAGAAAACAAAACCCCCTTCTGACCCTACAAAACTAAATGCAAACTAATCCTTTCACCCACTCCCTAAATTTTATGCAGTATTTAACAGTATTAGAAAGATGTCAGTATAGCTCTACAACTTCCTTGCTGCAATTCTGAAATCAAAAGCTCTGAAAACTGAAAGTTTGTTTCGGAAGCCTGCCACATTCCTACTTGGTGGCAAAACTAGAGAGTGAAGAAGAGGTTATTTGTATTGTTTATTTATCTCACTTAAGGTGAACATTCATACGTTTTGCTGAAAAAATCAAATATATTTGATTATGGGGCTGGTAATCAGACCATGTAGAAACATTAATATATTTGATTAGAGACCCCTTAGGGAGTTTTACACCTTTTTAAAACCCGAAAATGCTGAATTCTGAAACTCATATAAACTACATTCCAACATTCAAAATAACACTGAATTAAATCATTTTTATAAATAGAACGTAAAATGTTTGCTTACCATATCATCCATTTCTTCTTCTTTACTGTACCGGGCATAATCTTTTCTTAAAGTTCTCATTAAAATCATCGAAACTAAGCCCACCAAGAAGATAACCATCATGAAAGAGTTGAAAATTGAAAACCAATGAATCTAAAATAACAGAAAATGAAATATCATGAATATTAAGTATCAGTCACAAAATTCATAGGTTTCATGATAACAGTAGCATGTTAGTGCAAAAAAAAGCTTTTTTAAAAACGTTTATATAAATATCCAAACTTAAGACACACTGGGGTGAGTAGTCACTATGCAAAAAGACTGGCTTTCTTTACAGTAAATTTCAGATGCATTAAAAACATGATTATCGTACACATATATTTTCCCAATCAACCTTACTGTACAAATAAAATACAATTGGACCACACGGCATATGCTATTTAGCATCACACAGAAAGAACACGGACTCTGGAGTCAAACAGGCCTGAGTTTTAACCCAGACTCTGCCAATTTCTAGCTATGTGACCCCAGCTTTCCCATATCAAAAAGGAAGACAATCATACTATCCTGATTTGTATGACTTCATAACACATATAAAAAGTATGAAACCATGCCTGGCACAGAGCAGTAAATATTCAATAAATGTTACTTTCTTTCCCTCTAACTGAGCAACAACCTGGAAACCTCTTTAAAATTCCAAAGACTGAACCAGCATAGTTGACTGCCATGAATCTGAGCCACGCTCTGGAATGATATGCTTCACTTCCTCCATCCAGTTCATCTTCTCTATCCTATTACCACCCTTATTTGCTCCCTTCTACATGAGCTCTCCATGGTACAGAGAACAATGAGGTACCCCATCATGTCCCAGTGTTCCCAAGACTCCTGATTTTTATTCACTCACCCGTATGTCACAGAATTATGTCCAGATTCTGGTTTATACTCACAAGGTACACTATCTCTGAGTGCATCTCAGAACTCAGTGCATCTGACTTCAAATTCTTCTATATTTTAATTCTCAAAAGTTCCTGAACGATAGTTCCAAAATTTCTCTTCTCTCAGCAAGGCCCCAATTTCATTTATTTTTCTGCATTTTCCTCCTAGCCTCTCATTCCTTCTGTCAATCTCCTAGAAGTTGTTCCACTCTTAAATCAGTCTTTCTGCTAGACTCTACATCTCATTCCCTGAGGTGTTATACCCCCGTCTCATTTAGCACCCCTAAATTTGCACCTTTACCCAGCCATCAGCAATTGCCAAAGGTCCCCATCTACAATGGCATCTACTCTTTGGAGTGGTTATATGGTTCAAATAAGATAATAAATGTAAAGCGCATGGAAAATTTACAAGTTGTAAACTGTTGTATTATTATCTTTCAAGTGTTTGCATGATCTTTTGTTCCTTCATTCTTCCTATCTTCTTATCGCCATAAAACCTCTCGTCTACATATTCCATTATTCATAGATGTACTCCTGCTCTAAACTACAGGTACATATGCAGAAGATTTAACTTGAGCTAATATGCTAAGTATATGCACTAGTGTGAGGGGCAGCCCTAGTTCTGTTCCCCCCCCTGAGGCTTCAGACAAGGGACAAACTCTATGACTCTCCCTGAAAAACAAGAGATAGCCAACTGCCTCTGCCTCTTTATAAAATCATTTTTTCCTATATTTAATAATTTATTTATTGAATACCTACTGAAGTTATAAAGGAAATGATGAATGCATTATATTCTGAAATATTTACAAAAAAGGGTTATATAAGATTTAAGTTTATCATTAAAGTATCATTCCGGATTTATAAAAGCACTCTATAATTATAGACTTTTCCGAAGATTTGATTTTGTTCTCACCCTGAGAAATTAATGATCCAAAAAAAGATGAGAAAAAATCACGTTTCATATCTTCCCTCAGTTTATCAAATTTCTGAAAAGTAGTTTTATATAGTTACTATTTAATAGTAAGAAAGATACACCTAAAATGCAAAACTTTCTAACAAAGCTCCCTGCTATTCTCTAAGACATAAACTTTAAACCAATGCCCATTATAAGGTACTACCATTAACCTGACATTTTATAATATCCTTTTATTCCAAAAATTACAAAATGCTGTTATGATTTCAAAATTATTATATCAAGGGAAGTATTTCTTAAAAATAATGAAGAAACCAGATGTCACAAAAGGCTTACTAATCTTATGAACTGCTGACTCCAGCACCCCCTAGTGTTGCTAACCCAAAAGCAGCACCCTGGGTTCATCACAAATTTTAGGACATTGGAGAAATACATACCCGAGTGGTGCCACTCACTAAGCACCAGCTATGTGTCAAATAGGAACTAAGGGCTTTATGCACGCTATCGAATGGAATATCCCAACAGTGCACAGTACTACAATCTGTGCTTCATTATGGAGGAGGCAGAAAGCTAAGGAACCAAGTGTTGTGCCCACGGTTAGGTGGGTGGCAGCAACATTGTGTGTCCAGCTCAAGCTCCTGAGCCTGTGTTGGTAGTATCAGAAACCATCCCTACTGCCAGCCAGTAGACCCTGCCCCACCCGCCTACTTAAGGAACAGGCTGCAGTAATTCTCCCCTCTCTTTTCTGCACTGTCAGTTTTGCACTCGCTGCTGAACCCTTCCACGTATAAAAGTGTTTCTTACATCTCAAAATAATATCTTCCGACTCCATCCTTCCTACTTCCTACCACACCACTTCTCTGCTCCCCTTAGCTGCCAAACTTGCAGTCTCCAACTCCTCTCCTCCATGTTCTTATACCAGCTCTGTTCAGATCCTGCCCCACCACTACCCCCGAACCGCTCTTTGTCAAGTTTATGGATGACTCCAAATGAATCTGAAAGTCACTTTCACCTTACCTGACCCAGCAGCAACAATGCAGAACTAATCTCCCTCTCCTCCATGACACACTTTCTTCTCTTGGCTTCTAGAACACCACACAAGCTTTCCCTTCCTACCTTACTGGGATCTCCCCAGAGCCTGAACTGGTTTCACCTACTCTCCCAAATCTTTTCTTACCACCCCCAAACGCTCAGTCCTTAGTCCCCTTCTATTTCTACTCTATACTCTATTTATACTCTTCCTTGGTAACTGCATCCAATCTCATGGCTTTATTAAATACCATTTATATGCCAATGGTTGCATAATCCATATCTCCAGTCCAGATCCCTCTCCTGAACCCCGGACTCATATGCTGGGCTTGGTGCTAAGTATCTCCATCTGGATGTCTTAAGACACTTCAAAACCAACATGTCCCAAACTGTACTCTGAGCTTCCCCTCCGTACCTTCTCCAAATATGGACTCTCTGTCTCAGTGATGGTGGCTCTAACTAATAGTTGTTCAGGCCAAAAACTTTGGAGAGTTCTTGTCAACCTTTCTTTATCTTGCTCTCCATCAAGAAATCCCACCCGGCTCTCCCCTTCACAATATGCTCACAGTCTGACACCTTCTCACCAACTCCCCCACTACACCTTGGTCTGAGCCACTTCCCCTCTCACTGCACTGCGGCAACAGCCTCTCAGTCTCCCTGCTTCTCCCCTCCCCCCACATGGCCTCTTTTCAACATAATAACCTGAGTGATCCTTTTAAAAAAGAAGTGCGATTTGTCATTCCCTGCGGAAAACACTACCAACACTAGCGGGCCCCTCTTTGCATTCAAAGGCTCCCCAGCAGCCATGGATGGTCTAGCTCCCACTGCTCTCTGACCTCATCCACCCCTCCTCCCCTCCCCCTGTTCCAGCCACACTGGCCTCCTTGCTATTCCTCAAGCTCCCCAAGCACATTCCCACCTAACAGGCTTTTCAAAGGTGTTGTCCCTGCCTGGAATACTCTTCTGCCGCCCCCCATATCCATATTCCTGATTTCCATCAACTCCTTCAAGTTTTGACTCCAAAGTCCATCCCAGGCGCTTACTCCGAGCACCACAGTTAAATTACAACTAGCCTCGCCTGTGGCACTCCTGGTCCACTGCTCTTTCTTGAAGGACGTATCTTTGAACACACTATACCCTTAACTTAGTATGTCTATTACATGTCTCCCCCTACTAGAAGGGTAAGCTCCAAGAGAATGCAGATCTTGGACTTTCATTCTCTGATGTACTCCACTTACTTAGTACCTTGCTTGACACATAGCAGGTGCTCAGTTAATAACTGCTGAAAGGAGAAATATGGGACCTTGTTCTTCTAGTGAAAATGCCAAATGGCAGCCTTTCCCTCAAGTTATCAACACCCAATGGCATGAGAAACAAGGCAGGCTCACGTGCTCCAGTAGAAAATGTCAGTTGAGAGCCCTCATATTTTCGAGTACTATCTAAACATTTAAGTTATTTGTGCCTATACCTCAACCATGTTCAAGACTGCATGAACACAACATCTGAAGAGAACACTCTGGGGGAAGGGGAAGTGGAGGAGGTTGGGGAGGAAATTTTAGCTCCAGGAGTAACATGCTAGGACCCAGCAGAAGATTAGAAGTAGTGAGAGGTTCTGGTGAAGTCTGACAGCAACGATATGAATATAAACTTCAGAATTCCAGTCTAAAAGATCAGATCAGAAGACAGAAGAGGCAGGTCAGGAAGAAAGTCAGAAGAATGGATATATATCCCCTTATACTCCATTATCCTCCGATGTCCTCTCATCTCCATCCTTGAAGGAAAAACCACTAAAATAAAATCCATTTTTTCCTATAAAGAACCAAAGCTACCACCTATACAAAACCAGCAACAATGCTAGTGGATGTATCAGCTGAGCTCCATCTTGAATCTGCTGGTGGGAAGTGGGGGCATTTCTTCCCAGTCCTGATGTTCCTTTTTATGTGGAAAGACTTCTACCAGCAAAAGTTTCTGGTCTCACTCCACTCTCATCCCTTCCTTTCTAGACGAAGCACACATTCTGCTCTGTTTCTGCACATTGTAAGTTTCTCAAGGGCAGGTGCTCACATACAGAAGCTTGAAATAGCCCAGCACCGAGCGCAAGAAGTCAGTCTAATTTTGAGTTTCAATATTAACATGGCCACCTGCCCACAAAGTAAGTCACATTTTTCAGTATCAGCATCATTAATAATAAAAGTAAAATTCTGGCTTTTGGTTTATCTTTCCTGTGTTACTCAAAATTGGTTTAAAGCATAGGCATGATGAAGGGGGCTTTTGACTGCTTCCCTAAAACTCTCTACCACCCTAGGACTCTAAGCCTACATGTGAAATCACAAGTCCAATGTGTCTGAACTCCACGGCCTTAGCACAGTGCCCCGCATATGGCAGATGCTTGTTAGTGTTTGTTAAACTGACCGAGCACATAATCAATGTCTCAAAATACACAATTTACCTACCCTGTGTTGAAAAAACGATGGATCAAGATATTTGTCAAATCGATCTTCAAATTTTACATCTGACTTTTTCCATTTCACCTGAAAAAAAATTTTTTCACTTAAAAGTAAAGGCCAGTAAACAAATTAATAAGCTCATAACAAAACCCTGAGCAAAATTAGGAAAGATCTGGACACTTAGAACAAGAAGCTAGAGAAATGGTAGAAAGTTACTGCCAATTTGAGAAGCTGAAACACATAAGATAAAAAACTAACCAACTTTCTTTTCTCTGTATTAACAGAACTTCCAACTTTACCTAGAGGGATCACTTCAGTTTTCAAGGACTATTAACTATTGCTGACTTGTATACTTTGACCTGATAAATACGTTAAGAACTGAATTAACTAGCCCAATTAAAGTAAGAATCTATCCATCTTTGACTTTAGATTGCGTTAGTTGTACTACAATTATCAAACTTCTTTATAAGTTCAGTTACATAAATATCATTTGCACTAGTTACATATGCATGAGTGAAAAAAAAAACTTTCAAAAACTGGCTACTAGCAATGGATTCATTCCAGTTATCAGGGAAAAAACTGGCAAAGAGAGAGGCTACCTACATCAGATTTTTCTTCTTTCCACTATTTTTAATCCTAATGGAACAGAATTAACTTGACAGTTGCAAAGAGCTCTGACAAGCTCTTACTCTGCAGGAGTATCTTATTCCAACTGATAAAGCAAAACATGGTAAACTATACCCATCCAGCAATTTTCAATACAGCATCATCTCTATCTGCAACAGTAAAAAGGAAAGAGAAACAACAAGGTATGCTGCAATCTAAAAACGTAACCATGAAAAGACATGGCTGGTTTAGCTCTAACTGCTCAGCTGTAATGGTAAACTTTGCTGTAGCCAATGGTAAGTCCTGCAAATGTCGAAATTCTCTAATACAGACCTGAGGCAAATCTCCCTGCTTTTAGAAGGTTTACTTATATACATTAAGGAAATACAGTTTTAATAATATTTTGTTTTACCTTATTTTCATTTATTAAAGTAGTAAAACACACTTAACTGTTGCCATTAGGTCACAAACACTTCTTCCTCTATACATTTTAATACTTACTGAATAAGACATCTGGATTTTAGTATTGGGAACCAGTTTCACCTTTCCTTCACTAGTTAGATTAACATCAACAATTCGATTGCCATTAAAACCTATTTCGAGTTTTTTATAGGTCCAAAGATAGTAATCTTCTCCATTTTCATCTGCTTCACCAACAATACCTACAAAAGAAATAACACTTCATACAAGGTAATATCGCTTAATGTTTAAAATATGTTAGAAGCTAAAAGCCCATTAAAAAGTTTTTATAAACAAGCATATTCTTCACCATTAGAAAAGGACAAAAGTACAGGCTGGACTTCTACTCTTTTTTTTTTTTTTTAAGATTTTTATTTATTTATTTGACAGACAGAGATCACAAGTAGGCAGAGAGACAGGCAGAGAGAGGAGGAAGCAGGCTCCCCGCTGAGCAGAGAGCCCGATGCGGGGCTCGATCCCAAGACCCTGGGATCATGACCCAAGCCAAAGGCAGAGGCTTTAACCCACTGAGGCACCCAGGCACCCCTGGACTTCTACTCTTTATTAACTACTTGGCAGACCTTCAACAGACGAATGGATAAAGAAGATATGGTCCATATATACAGTGGAGTATTATGCCTCCATCAGAAAGGATGAATACCCAACTTTTGTAAATCAACATAGACAAGACTAGAGGAGATTACACTGAGTGAAATAAGTCAAGCAGAGAAAGTCAATTATCATATGGTTTCACTTTCACTTGTGGAACATAAAGAGTAACATGGAGGACATTAGAAGGAAAGGGAAGGTGAATTGGGGGCAATCAGAGGGGAAGATGAAGCATGAGAGACTGTAGACTCTGAGAAACAAACTGAGGGTTTTGAAAAAGGGGGGGAGTCAGGGGATGGGTGAGCCTGGTGGCAGGTATTAAGGAGGGCACGTATTGCATGGAGCACTGGGTGTGGTGCATAAACAATGAATCTTGGAACACTGAAAAAATAAAATTAAATTTAAAAAAATAACTACTTGGCAAACATAAACCATGGTCATGCCATGAACAGTCAGCAAAATCCATCACTAATTTAGTCCTCAAAGTTCATGCTTTGTCATGAGTATCACCTTCATTGTACTAATTATCACCTTATTACTTCCTAATTCCTGAAAATTTCAGGGAAGTGTAGTTAACATCCGCCGCGGTCACCCAGTTAGTAGTAGTCAAACTAAAATTAAAACCAAGTTCTCCAGAGGCCCAATCCAGTACTTTCTCTAATAGCCTGAGATCTACACTTTCCTAAGTAAGCTGCACATATGTGTGTATCAGTACCAAAACTTAAAATGCCTCCTCTTTATGCTTCAAGTACTGGACCTATCCTTGGGAAATCACCAAAACAAAAGGAGCGTTGAGGACAAATGTTAATGAGGCACTAGTTTAAAATGATCATTTTGGTTTTGGTTTTTTTTTTAAGATTTTTTATTTATTTATGAGAGAGAAAGAGCACAAGCAGGAGGGGAGGGGTAGAAGGAGAGGGGGAGCAAACTGCCCGTTGAGCAGAAACCCCAACACAGGGCTTGATCCCAGGACCCTAGAATCATGACCTGAGCCGAAGGAAGACACTTAACCAACTGAGCCACCCAGCCACCCCTAAAATGATCATTTTGATCATAGTTTGGGATACTGAAAGAACACCCAAACAGTGTCAGGACAACAGGTGGTAGCTGAGATCTACCCCTTGTACCCTCATACTGTCAGCTAGTTATCTATGTCTATCTATCAAACCTACAGACTTCCCAAGAGCCTCATCCACTAAAAGTGACTCCTTAGGGCCTTCCCTCTTTGGTCAATGCATCTCATTAAAGTATTAGGGGAAGAAAAGATCATTTCTTCCTCTTAAGCTTATTTGCTTATTAACCAAAGTTAATAAAAACTATTTCTCTCAAATTGGTACAAAATCAAGGAATACAGTTAATCATTGTGTTTGGGTTGCAGAGGGATAATGAAATCTTTCTAATAATTAATTTCACCAAGGTTTATTTACCTATCTACAGTGAAAACTCTGGGAGTGGAGACACAATTACACCTAATAAGAAGCTATTCTCTACGGGGCTTTTAAAAGACACGGAAACACTTACCCCCAAAAAAGCCAAATAAGAATTTTCCTTCTGCCAAGAATTCCCATAGTTCAGACATTCTCGGACACCCAAATGTACTCTCCTAAACAGGGCAGACCCTAGAATCCCAGGGCTAAAAAAGATTTATTTTAGGACAGGAAAGCAGAGTTGCCATGTTGCTAAGGGGACCCACAGAAATAACTGAAAAAACCCTAAGGTTCCGGGAGAAGAAACCCAAAAGCAATGGAAAAGAGCACAGGAGGAACCTGCTCTCTCACCAAAAAAAGAGGAGACCCTAACTAACAGGTTCTCTTGAACTACAGGCTCAGAAATCTTGAGTGAATACCCAGCACGTCTTCTTGCTACCCTTGCTGATCACAGAAATGTCGGTGTTAATGTAATACTAATTACAGTCATTTATATGAAATGCTTACTATTTATACCTAATTAACATGCAACAGAGTAGCAATGATGCATACAATTATATCTTGAGATTGACTTCCTTACAAATTTCATCTTCGCACTACATTAAACTCTGGTCTGATATTTTCAGTATTTCAGTCTGCTGCTCACAAATATAGTAGTCTGCTAACAATTTTAAGAACTAAAATATTCATTATATATAAGAACAGGTGTCCAAAGGAAAAAACAAAACAAAACTAAGAGAATAATATGATCAAACACACCGTCTGATAGCTCACTGTGCTTTGCATTTAAAAACAATTTAATCAGATTCTTAACAAGTTCACCATCTTCATGCAGCCAAACCAGCTATGGGACCTACCCAGTCACTAGTACACATCTGGCAGAGCCCTGTGTCTTGCAAGCTGTCACCCATATGAGAAACAAAGGGACAAAGAGCAACTGTGATCCCCAAATGCCCTGCCAACTGCAGTAAGTACACAACTACCCAGCTTGGGTTTTTGTTTTTGTTTTTTTGCCCCTTTTAGAATATTCACTTACTTTATACTAACTTGCTAACTCATGTCAACAGTACATAAATGTAACTCCTTTCCCTAATATTGTTCTCCTGCAAAGCTACATGTAAATTTATCCCTAAAAAATCTAAAATAATTTATCAAGTCCAATACGAAGTTTGGATTTTACACAGGTTTGTATTAACTACGCCATAATTCCTCTCCATTAATACAGATAAATAAGAGCTAAAACAATAAAAATTTTTAGGGGCACCTGGCTGACTCAGTGGGGCAGTAGGACATGCGACTCTTGATCTTGGGGTTGTAAGTCTGACCCCATGTTGGGTGTAGAAATGACTTGAAAATAAAAATCTTAAAAACCCATGAAAAAAATTTTAAACATATAGTGTTTTGGAAAATAACATAGGAAATACTGAAACAAGTAATTCAGGAGACTGTCTTATCTAAAAACCATACTACCAGTTCCCCATGAGAGAAAGCCAAAATAAAACTTCAAAATCCTATTTAGTTCCTTTGATTGTATTTGATAGAATAAGTCAAAATAAGATACAAAAAAAATGGGGGAAGGGAGGATATTTCAGACTGTTCAAAATACCTTTTAATTCCTTGAATCTGAAAAGTTATACTATATAAAAGTCGTATTTTGAGGGAGTTTCATACAAGGTTTGGCAATGTTAAAACCACTTCAAGTAATAGGGCACCATAAAATCATTCTGTGGAAAATACCAAAAACACATTTACTGATTCAGAGTGCAATCAAACACCTTAAGGCTCATTACCTAATTCATGTTTATTATGCAAATATTCCCAAACTTTAAATATAACACACAATGTAATACCTACCCCATATTGGTAAGTCATCTATGTACATCTGGTACCAGTAGTGATTTTTAATAGCATACACAAATGCATCTCTCTTTTCTTTATCTAAGTCAATTTCACAGTAAGTGGCTGGCATCACATCATCTGTATAAGGTAAAAATTGCAAATTAGCATACTGGTTTGTAGGATAGTTATAGGAAGAAAAAGCCAACATCTCCTGAAGTTAAGATCTATATTCATAATTGCTGAATCTGGGTGATAAGTATATGAGGGTTCAGTATATAATTTTTTCCCTTTTATAGAAGAACACTGATGAAATAATTTTAAATGAGTAACCTGGCTTAAAAAAACAAAAATAAAAAGCTTAACACACATAAGAAAGTTTCCACTTAACATATATAAAAACTCAAAACTATAATCCTAAATAGAATGATTTCTAGCTATAATATCTCTGCGATACAAATTCATTTTAACATTCTTAGAGATACAAGTCACTAGAGGCCATAGATTCTATGAGGAATCCCAGTGACTCTTCATAATTAGAAAGATTAAAATATAAATCTCTATCTAGCAGGTGTCACTGTTTATAAATTACCCAAAGGTCCCCTAGAGATGATTCATTTAAACTCTTGACTGCTTTCAAAAATACTGCTACCACAATACTGTTCAGATGGTCTCTAACCTATAAACCTCTCAAAAATGTGCTTATAAATAAGCACTAGGGATGCAAAGTACAACACGATGACTCCAGTTAACACTGCGGCATGATATATAGGAAGGTCGTCAAGAGTAAATCCTAAGAGTTCTCATCACAAGGAGAAAATCTTTTTCTTCATTCTTTTCTTCTCTTCTTTCTACCTATTTGTGATCATTTCACAATATGTAAATCAAACCATCACACTATATGCCTTAAGTTTATATACTGATATATGTCATTATTTCTCAATGGAAAAAAATGTGCTTATGATCATTAGTTTCTGAACAAAACAAAATCCAAAAAACCTGCAAACACTCCAGATGTCCACTGAAATTATTTTTTGTATATGACTTACCCAATTAGAATAAAAGATAAATCTTAACAAGAAAAAAAGAAAGCATAGTTTAAGTTCTCCTGTACTGTATTATTAGATATTTAGAACTTGAAATACAATTCCCCCCAAGAAACAATGTTAAATTTCTTAAATGTTGATTAAAACTTCTTAAATGTGCACTATAGCTGAACCATGATAAGTGGCCAGCTATGGTATTATTTCCATTACAAATAGCAATCTGAGTTGTAACTCCAGACACTATCAACTTGTCTCCCTAACCTTCAACAAGAGAGAAAGTTTCTCCATAATATAGCTCAGCTCAGAGTGGGTACCCCAAAACCACACCACCAAGATGGAAACACCAAAGTCCCATAAAGGAGGAATAGGGAAATACTCCTACTCCCAAAGTAGGAGGAGATCACTGCTTTCTTGTTTCCAACAACATGGCTCCCATACAGATTTCCTTTTTATCAATGGCTCTTTTAGGCAGGGAGAAATTTAGGATTTTCATGGCAAAAACTGAGGCTGAGAAGAGAAGGGAGGGAGGATTAGGCCATGAGGTGGCTATAAAGGGCTCTTCCAGCAGGAGCTAGGAGAACTGGTACCAAGAGGTCCCCAGATAGGATTTCCATGGAGTGTGATAATGCACAAAGGACAGCAGGCAACTACAGCAACGAGAGGAGAAAAAGAACCACAGGAAGGTCCAGGCTTTGGTAGCAACAAACAGCTGTGGGAGACCTCATAGCAAAACTCTGCAAAGCCACCAAATCCCTTGCTGCTAAAATCAGACAGTCACTGACAACTGCCATTAACAATGTGGCAGTGTTATGTATGAAGTTCTGAGATCTATAATACAGCACTGACCTGCACAAAACTTTTAAGATTCCTCACAGTGTGAACTGTGTTCAGCTCTCTCTTACCCAACCATCTCTCACTCTCTCTCCTTATATTCCAGCCACACTCCACTACCTGCAGATGCCACACATCCTGTGCTCTCCTGGCCTCTGGATTTTTTTTGCCTATGCTGGAAAGTCCACCACAAATGTCCACCCTAAAATACGTCCCACCCCCTACCCTCTCCTCCAGGGAGTAATCCTTGATTCCCCACCTCTCACACCTCTCAAACCCCACAGCCTGTTCCTTTCTCCTAAGTCCCATGGCTTTCTCTCCATATCTTCCTTTGGTACCTAAGTCTACACCACTTACAACCTCATACCAGTATCTTACTTCCTCAAAAGACCATTAGGTTTTAAGAGCTATGTCTATACTGACTGCATCATTTTTATCCCTAGCTATGCCTGTTCTGCAGGTGCTAAACAAATAAACAAAAAATTTAGCAAATTTTAAGATGATTTTCCACTTATTTGGCAAAGGAAAACACAAAGTATATTATAGTATGTACATAAACATGTATCTGTGTATGACTAGGGTGTCTGCGTGTATGTGTGTGTGTGTAGGAGAAAATGCCAATATACACAAATGAAATTTCTGAGCAGAGTTATCTCAGAATGATTCACAAAGAAGTCTTGAAAAGTATCTTTCACTGATGTAAAATCTAGTAAAGAAACGTGGTCAATGGGAAAAACCTATCTTTATGGCAGGCTAGAAAAAGGATCTTGGTTGATCATAATGTTAATGAAATTCCCCTTGCAGGCATGTGGGCAAATGCAAACATCACAAATAATTGAAGAGTCTGGTTGCTCAACTAAAACAGCTTTTCTCTCAGGAGGGATCCACTCTGAAGATAACTAATGTAACGTGCCTGAATATGCCCAATCATTATTCAGCATTCTACAGAGCTGGAAAACAATCTGAAAACTCTATCGCCATAAATCACTGCTATTAAATTATAAAAGGGCATATCTTTCTCGGATGAAATACACACCTATGAATTCTGAAGAGGATACCATTAAGATTTCACCAATGTAAATACATTACACAGGGGAAAAATACAAAACCGGAGGTATAAAGTGACAACTGTTAATACAGATTTTTCAAGCAGAAAGCAAGTGTAGCTCCTGGAAACTACCTACCAACTACCTACCAATAAGTCTGTCATCTATTCACAATAACACTCCAGACTAGAAAATGAACAGACAGTGAAAACACTGAAAAAAGAATGTGGTAATTATTTGAGTTCTCTAAGAACATACCACGCCTAGCTTTATTAGCTTCCTCTTTTGATAGCATTACCAAAATGGAAATAAAAAATGCTCTACTTAAAAGTCAACAGCACTGGACAGTTTTTCATGAAGTCACTATAGACAAATTTATTTAAAAAAAAAAAAGGCAGAAACTTGAGTTTTAGTCTGGGTTCTACTATGGATTAGCTATGTGAATAAAATTCATTTAGCTTCTGTGAGCCTCAGATCCCTCAGCCACAAAACAGAGAAAACATCTATGCTATCTTCTTCCTAGAGTTGTTTTAAGGATTAAAAGTGTCAATACCTTCACACTGCTAAGTTTCCTTCGGCCACACATCCCTTTGGGAATCCAAAGAAAATAATATCTTCCCTGTCCCTCCCAAAATGTCCCCCATTCACAAAAAAATAAGTGTACAATTTCAGAGAACCCGTGGACCCCTGAAGCCAGAGCTTCTGGTTCAACTTTGTACATCCAGACCCTACCACGCTGCTAGAAGGCAGTGAGCATTTAAAAACTGCTGAATGAAAAAAAAAATGGACTGGAAAATCTGGTATAGTCATGTTAAGCATATATATGAGTATTGATTAACTGACCAACCTATCTGCAATAGAAACGGTACAATTCTTCTAGATGACTAACTGGCATTACGCATCAAGAACTGCCTTAAAAATGTTTATATCCTTTGATTCAGTAATTCCACTTCCAAGAATTTATCCTAATAAAAGACTCAGAGATGCATTAAAATACCTATGTGCTAGGGTAGCCAAATGCATTATTTCCAACAGGAAAAAAGGCAGGAAAAAAAAGGGCAAGGAAGGGAGGGAGGAAAGAGAAAGGAAAGGAAAAGACAGGAAAGGAGAGGGGAAGGGAGGTGAGGGAAGAAGAAAGGAAGGAAAAAATCAGAATATCTTATAACTGGGAAATGGGGGAAATTACAATATCCAAGTTGCAGAATACTACATAAACACTTTTTTTTTTAAAAAAGTAATTAACAATATGAAGATAAGCTCATAGATGTTAAAATAAGAAGAGTAAAAACTAATTTACATATAACTTATTAAGAGTTAGTAAGTAGTTAGTATCTGACAAATACTAAACACTATGTGTTACAAATTTTTTTAAATCATATATACAGCATGAACCCAATTTTAAAATACTCTAAATAATGTGGATGAATGTAAAGAAAGAAGGAAAGATGGAAGAAATGGTAATGGTAATTACATGCAGATCATTTTTATTTTCTTCTTCACATTTCTCTGTAGTTTCTAAATTTTGTACACCAATCCTATATCACATCAAAATCAGAAAAAAATACACACATACATATCCTTTGGGGGAAGAAAAGATATCTGGAGTAGAACAATGGCTTGTATCAATAGTATCAATGGCTTGAATAAGAATTTATAAAAAGCCCACACTATTCAAATTTGCAGTTAGCACAAGGTTTAAGGAACTGCTAACACCAAGAATACAAAACATCTAGATTCAAGATTCAGTACAAGATTCAAATTATTTGGCCTGGCTAAAACACTTTGGTTGAAACCAGGAGAACAAAATATGGCACTGAGTTTCCAGACTTCCAATTAAACAAGGCAAATTAACCACAAGTATGTGTCTCTTCCCTCCTGAAATTCCATTAAAATGTCAATAAAGGAATAAAAGGGATGTAGTACATAAGGACAAAAAGAAGACAGTAAGAAAAGATCTCAACATATTTTTGGAAAATTGAAAATGAACAGAAGATGGCAAAGCAGAGGAAACCATAACATAAGAAAGGGGGTTGGTGTCACAGAACCCAAGAGACACTTGAGATACACATCAAAAAGTAGGGAAGAGATGGAGGGCTGAAGACATAGGGGAACTGTATAAAAATATGTTTATGGAAGGCCTGGATGCCCAAGTCCCCTTCTCCACTCATTACAAAGCCAGATGAAGAACCTCAACTCCCCCTTACAGTAGACCAGAGGCACCTTCCCCTAGAGAACTCTGCCACAGAGGCTGCAGAATTTGGGATGGCAGGGAGAGTAGAATCCGGGGGCTGAAAACAGGGTGGGGGGATCAACTTAAATAAAAATCTTTAGGCTGAATGAAAGAACCTACCACTTCCCCAGCCCTTTCCCCCACTCTTTGGCAATCAGGTCTTTACCACCAGACAGATATCTGGAAGGACATACTGCATAGTGGTTAAAAGCTCAAACTCTAGTACTGTGTTCCCTAGGTTCAAATCCTTACTCTGCCACTACTCTGTGAATCTTTGGACAAGTTACTTAACCTCTGGGCCCCAACTCCCCATCTGAAAATACATCTCATAACATTGAGGATGAAAATCATCAAGAAAGAAAGTCATTGAATTCGAAGTATGTAGGACTCTAACCAGCTCCTGGCATTTCTCTCTACCTGTAGTACTCTCACTTATCATCTCACTCCAGAGAAGTAGAAGAAATACTTATAAAACAATTTCATCCCTCTGTTAAGTTGGGATATTCAAACAAAAGAAAATTTAGAAGATCAATAAAACAAATGGGAGGAAAGAATCCTTTAGAAGCCATCAATTTTTCAACAATATCCTTCATTATACTGCAAGAGTTCTCACATGAAGGAGAAGGGGAGTGGACAGTGACCTCCCCTGGTTAGGAACTACTATTCCAGATCATCTAAAGATCACAGTGAGCCAGTTATCTAAAGAACAGATAGGCACAAACTGCCCAGGTGCTACACAATTTATTGAAAGCTTACAATGTCTTAATAACTAAGGATACGAGAGTGAGCAAGAATGTCACTGTCCCTGCCTAGCATAATGAACTACAGTACCCAGCAGGCTAGTGCAACAGCTTGAGGATAAAACAAATCCTACAATCAGTAAACTAATTTAACGTTTCATAATTGCTAGTACCAAATTAAGTCAGAACTATAGACCTACGTTATGTGCTATTAGTATCCATATCAATGACCATTTTTAAAATGTAAACTATGTATGAGGAACTTTGATAAATGCTCTACATAAATTACCTCACTTAAATCAAACAATTCTATCAAATAGATACTTTCCCTCATTTCAGAGGTGAGGACAATGAGATCAAAGAGGTAGAATAATTTGTCCACAACTACACAGGTAGGCGGAGGCAGCACTGGGATGCAGCAAGTCTCTCAGACTTGTTTTTTCTGCTCCATGATGGTCAAGTTCCAAGAAGTGCCCTCTAAAATCAGAAGATAATGAGTTCAGGCCTGGCTGAAAGATACCCCATTTAATTCTGCCTTCTCTTTTTAATTTTCTCTAAATGTGCTGAATTTAGTATTTTGTCTAGTGGAAGTATATAACATTATTATGAGGGAAAAAGTTGTGCATAAAATCTCAAGTAAGAGGCATCCTACGTTAGACTTAAAACTATTACTAGTTCCCTAAAAGTCTATTTAGTGACCTTCATTTTATGAAATACCAATCCATTTAGCCTGACAGAATCTACTAAATTTAAAAAAGGTGTGTGTATATCTATGTGCACGTGTGTGTGTGTGTGTAGTATTTCCTAGTTTCAAAATATTTCCAAAATTTTATTTTCTTATGTCTTCAGAAGAACCTTTAAAAATCAAATACTTGAGAGATGAAAAATTAACAATATAAATATTTCTATAATTCACATAGGGACAAAAGGTTCTAGTTTCTGTGGCATTACTAATATGCTGTGATATGACTTGGGCAAATCATTTCATCTCTGGGCCTCACCAAGGGGAAATCAGATGACACAATCTCTAAGATGCATCCAACCTTTAAAATTCTATGATAGTATAAATAACCAGGAAACCTCGTAAAACATTCTTCAAAGCATGATCAACTATGTCTTTGAACAGGGGAAGCAAGGAACTACAGCAGAAAGAGAACTCTAATCAGCATTTACTTTTTCATCTGGACCACTTAATTGAGCAGCTCCCTTAGCACATCTGCGTTGGAGGGACAGAGCTGACAAGATTCCAAGGAACCGCCAACTCTTGGGGAATAACACCTGGCCAGTTCCTGTTCTTTTCATCTTCAGGTGCTCAGTTAGAAAGTAAAGTAAACCCCACTTTTATAGCCCATGAAAACTGCTTCTCTCTATCCAGACAATCTTACCATCTCAGCCTCAAGGAACTAATAAAATAAGAAAGGTGAAGATAGCTGAATGACTATTCTTCTTTAGTAAATAGGGCGAGGATTTCAAAAAGCTACAAAATCTGTCCATGGTAGCAAAGTAGGGCTCAGAGTTTTTACCTATTTGCTCTCTCTGGTTCCTCTCTAGTAAATTAGAAATGTGCACCAAACATGAAAAAAGAGAAACTTAAGTGAATAAATGCAGGATTGAGGTTTTCAAAGATTCCACAATCTAGTCTTAAGTTTTCTCCTTACTTGCAATTAAATATTTAGGTTACCTGATTAAATTAAAACACAAGCCTCAGGGCATGTTTACAATAATTTATAAAGTTTCAGGCCAGGCCCCTGTGGTTTAAATTTACAACTTAATTTTATAATTAAGCCTCAAAGAATACAGTGGAGGAGTGGAAAGGGGGAGAAGAATGCATATACATATATCGATTTTGAACAGTAACAAAAAAAATACTCTAAACACAAGAATAAAATTTAACCAACCAAAATTAAACATCTTTAAAATATTATTTTAAAACATCTCAAATCAGGGAGGCTGGGTGGCTCAGTCAGTTAAGCCCCTGCCTTAGGCTCAGGTTGGTGATCTAGGGATCTTGGGATCAAGCCCCACATTGGTCTCCCTGCTCAGCAGGGAGTCTGCTTCTCCCTCTCCCTCAGCTCCACTCCACCCCATACTCTCTCCCTCACTGGTGCTCTCTCTCAAATAAATAAAATCTCTAAGTAAATGATAAATAAGTAAAATCTCTCAATTACATCCTCCTCTCAAAAGTGCAAAAATTAAAAAAAAAATAAAGTGCAAAAATAGCAGAAGTCAGTATTTTACGTTTGCAGACAATGAAGTCAAAATTAGAGTAAAGAACTTCAGTAAAATCAATACAGTAAAAGAAATAGGATTAAAATTCAAAGCTCCTGATTACAAGATCCAAGCTCTATTCAAAAATCAAGATGCCTCATCAAAGATCCTGTAAAAATTCAATTACTCAGGCTTCTGCTCACTGAGTTAAAAATGTCTATGCAGGAAATATACTCTCTGGCAAATTTCACAGAGGAAAATTAAAAGTTTAAACATACCTAACGGTCTGATAAAATAGATGCCAGCATAATAAACAGATGAGTATTTCTTCCAATTTTAACAAGTCTTTGACCTAAAAATTTTTTTAAGGTTTTATTTGTCAGAAAGAGAGAGGGGGGGAGCACAAGCAGGGGGAGCAGTGGGCAGAGGGAGAAGCAGGCAGGGGGAGAAGCAGGTTCCCCGCTGAGCAAGGAGCCTGATGGGGGACTTGATCCCATGATCCTGGGATCATGACCTGAGCTGAAGGCAGATGCTTAATCGACTGAGCCACCCCAACGTCCCTGACTTAAAATTTAAAACCACACTACCCTATAGGAACTGAGAGAGTAAATTAACACATACTGATTAATACATTCTGAGCCAATGGTACAGTTTGGATTTGAGGCTTTACACAAGATTTTTAAGTATCCCATATACCCCACTATATCCCTGCACCTCAAAAACTGTGAATCTATGAAGGCCTTCCCTGACCACATACATCCAGTCACTAGAGAGTTTACCAGAAATCACTTTTCAGAAAGAAATAGTTTAGGGAAGTAGAATTTTATTAACAATTATTTATTATTTTACAAATATTCCAAATAAATCTTTGCTACTAACATACTTTTCTAAATGCAATACATTTAACTTGTAGATTAAACATTTTTTTAGAGTCTAGAGCCGTGGTTCTCTAAGATCAATCAGCAATGCCTGAAGACAGTTTTGGTTGTCACAACTGGAGGGTGCTACTGGCATCTACTGGATGGAAGCCAAGAACTCTGCTAAACATCCTAGAATGTACAGGACAGCCACCCACAAAAAAGAATTATCTGGCTCCAATGTCAATAAGGCATAAACTGAGAAATGCTGATCTACAATCTAACTTGTATTATAAGAACTACTAAGGTTTACTTACCTTTGAATTTTATATCCAGACCACTAAATTCCAATTCAACTCCTTGAAGTGCTTCTCCCAGAGTTTCATGGTAATGACTGATACTTTTTTTTGACCCCACACAGAATGGAAGTGAAAAGTACTTATATGTCTCTTGGCGATTATGGTAGGGCCCAACGGTATTCATCCATAAAACGACTTCCTCTTTATCTTGATACTGAAACAAAAAAGCATATCATAATATGTTTTTTTTAAATCTAATTCAAATTAAGGGAATATCTGTTATTTGTTCTAAACAAAAGTATACTGTCTCTGGGAACCTATAAAATAAAATACCGTAAGTTTACTTTTATCTGATGATCAATGTCCACACCTTAAAAAAGACACTTGATGAATTTTACACTTGTAGACAATAAAATCAAAATTAGAGATCAAGACTCTGAGATCAAGACCTGAGCTGAGTTCAAGAGTCAGACGCTTAAACAACTAAGCTACACAGGTGCCCTGACACTTAGTGAATTTAAAAATTTTATCTTCTGATTGTGGTCTCAGGCAGATCCACCTCTTCTTAAACTTTGTTTTAGAGAAGGTATTATATGAACACAGTCCAATAGCACACAAAAGTCCAATAGCACATCAAATAATGATGAACCCAGAAACAACATTACTCACCGTGCTAATATGGTCATGGAAGGAAGAAAGAAAATCAATAGCTTACCCGAAACCCATGTTAATCATTAGAAACTAAAAAAAAAATCTAATGTTGCCAGCAAACACAAATAAAATTTCATCTACTTTCTAATCTTTTCCATGGCCACTGGTCAAAGTACTAGAAAGAAGAGAAATGACTGAACAAAAGGAAGAGAAAGCCACACTATGGAATCCCCACAGTCCATTCAAGCCATCATGCTATTCCCCAGCCCTGCTTTATTAGCCTGAAAGACATACACTATCTGCATATTTCTTTGAATAAAAAACTATGGTTCTCCCCATCAGTAAATACTGTACGTAGCTAAATTTGGAGTGTGGTCCAATGACTTTGGGTAGGTGACTTCACCTTTCCAGCAACCAACTTGGGGATATACCAAAGATTTCTAAGATCTCAAGTTCAAAATTCCAATGATTCTATGAAAAGCAATTACCCAAATAATTTTAAAACTAGTAATCCTAATCGGCAATATAAATTGAAGACAACACTGGATACAATTTAAGTCAACTAGTAGTGTAGAAGTTAAGGCACTAAACAATTACTTAGTGAGTGCGTGCCACATACCAATAAATTATGTTTGTAACTGAGGATACAGCTTTGAACCACACATGTTCCCTGTGCTACTGGAGCTCAGATAACTGGAAAGATGGACACTGAACAATTATAATAAAGTAAGGTGCTATGGAGCATGTAACAGAGGAAGCTATCCAACTAACCAAACTACCAAATTCTTACCTCCAGTGCTCCATTTAAGTTATACAAACGTTTTTGATCAAAATCCAATCACTCCAAAACCATACTTGTCCCACCCAAATGTAGCCTCTCTTTCCTCTCTGTTTTTCTAATGGTACCACCATTCTCTCAAACAGCAGACTCAAACTCCAAGTTCCTCTGTATTCCAAAAAATACTGACTTGTCTACTCTTACCCAGAGCCTCTGCCTCTTCCTTTTGATTCACACCACCAGTACCCTATGACTTAGATCTAATCACCTCTTCTTCAAACATAATAAATGTCTCATTATTCATATAAAATATCATCCAGGTCATTAAGAAAATAATAAACTGGGGCGCCTGGGTGGCTCAGTGGGTTAAGCCGCTGCCTTCGGCTCAGGTCATGGTCTCAGGGTCCTGGGATCGAGCCCCGTATCGGGCTCCTTGCTCAGCGGGGAGCCTGCTTCTCTCTCTGCCTCTGCCTGCCTCTCTGCCTGCTTGTGCTCTCTGTCTCTCTGTCAAATAAATAAATAAAATCTTAAAAAAAAAAAAGAAAATAATAAACTATCCTACTTTTTGAATATATGAGACACATACCAAGCATTAAGTGGTATTAAGGATACACAGCTGACCCTCGAACAATGCAGGGTTAGTGTTACCAACACACCCCACAGTCAAAAATCCATTATGTAACTTCTGACTCCCCCAAAATAACAGCCTACTGTTTACCAGAAGCCTTACTGGCAACATAAACATAAACATGAACAGTCAATTAACACATCTTAGTATGTTATATGTATTATATACCATATTCTTACAATAAAGTAAGTTAGAGAAGAGAAAATGTTAAGAAAATTATAAGGAAAATACATTTTATCATACTGTACTGTATTTATGGAAAAAAAACACTGCATGTAAGTGGACCTATGCAGTTCAAACCCATGTGGTTTAAGGATTAATGTACAAATAAACAAAATACTGTCCTTTCCTTTAAGAAGTTCACAATCCATAGTGGAGCCAGACAAGTAAATGCTTAACAATGAATATGTGTTAAAATTAAGGTAGTAAAGGGCTACTCTAGCAACAATAAAGGAATGATTAATTCTGCCTTGGTAGAGAAGAGTCAGAATGAATAAAAATACAGAAAATCATAAGTGGTTTCAAGTGAATTCAGAAAAACAATTGTATATAATCTTCACATATGAAGGAATGAATCAAAGGTCTAATATATCCATACATCCCCACTCAGTTATGTATGCCACCACTCTTCCATCCAACACTCATGGTCACACAGCACCAATCAATCAAGGTACTCCCTTCTGCTAAACATATATGGTTATAGCATAAGAATTCTCAAAGCAGGGGCGCCTGGGTGGCTCAGTGGGTTAAGCCTCTGCCTTCAGCTCAGGTCATGATCCCAAGGTCCTGGGATCGAGCCCCACATTGGGCTCTCTGCTCAGCGGGGAGCCTGCTTCCCCCTCTCTCTCTCTGCCTGTCTCTCTGCCTACTTGCGATCTCTGTCTGTCAAATACATAAATAAAATCTTTAAAAAAAAAAAAGAATTCTCAAAGCAGTGAGCTAAACCAATCAATTATCAACTAAACAGAACTGGTATTAGAAACGAGACCTGCTTGCTAGGCAGAAAGCTCTCCGCATAGTGTAATGTACACAAAAAATATTTAATAAATACGATGGGAAAACACTGACAAATGGTAAAATGTAAAGTTCATTAGCAACTGACTTTAAAAAAGCTTGAAGTATGTGTACTGACTGATATGTGGCACTGCCTACAACAGTACCCTTTTAGAGAAAAAAGTAAGGGGAGGTAACAAAATACACTTTGTTTTAGAGAAGGTATTGTATAAACATAGTCCAACAGCACACGAAAGTCCAATAGCACATCAAATAATGATGAGCCCAGAAACATTATTGACCGTGCTAATATGGACATGGAAGGAGGAAAGAAAATCAACAGATTTTCTTAAGATTTTTTCCATTTGAGATTAGAATGAACAAGAGGACCCATCAATGAGGACCTTGTCATTAATCCTGCTGAGAACGCAGCAATGTTTAAATGTTACTTGTAAAAATAAGCACAAGAACACTTTCTATAAATTCCAATACTCATTAATTCCTTTAAAAACAGACAAAAACCTGAACATAAATACTTGTTAAAATAGGGCTTTCGTTTATTTTATACAAACTGAAACGTAAGATTAATATAACTAAAGGGTCACAGTGTATGTTCATCTACACATTCTGAAGTCACTTATTTTAGCCTTTCGTGAAACCTGAACAGGGCAGGAGGCTTGTGATGACATGACGGAAACTGCACGGTCACAAAACCTACACCATTCTGTAGCCACAGAGTCCTTTGGGGAAGAGGACTGAAATAATAATTAGAAATATATATACATATTTAATACACACACACCTTCATACATATACAGACACAGACACATACAGGGGGTGTGGTTAGGGTGAACATTAAGTCAAAAATGCCCCTTTTCTTTTACACTACCATGGTCAATATAATGAATTTAAAATGTTACTTTTCACTGCAGTTCTTGATTATCCCTGACAGTAAGTGCTCCCAAGACAAGAGTTCTTTTTCAAGACAGAAAATGTGTCTTAAAAATATCTTGAAATGAGAAAATATCGAAAGACTTAAAACAACTTTTTAAAAAGGAAAAAAAAATCTTTCCTTTCCCTAAAGCTGCTGAGACAGTCCCTGACCTCCACCACTCTGCAGGAAGAGAGCAACAGGTAAGCTCTTCTCTCTACTCATGGCTAAAAGGCTAACCTCATTCACTTTCAAAACATTCCATGAAGTCCTAGCATGCTCTTTTAAATCCTTTCCTTGGAAGAACTCTGAGTTGGCCAATGACACTGAGAAAGATTGAGTTTTATAACTTCCCTGCAGAGTATAACCAGAAGAGGGGGAGAAAAAAAGCCAAGGAAGCACAGCAGTGAATGAGGGGATCCCTGAGCACGGCGGTGGCTCCTTCCATGAGGCCTTTCTGGGAAGCAGATGAATGAGAGGAGGCCAATTCAGACTACCTGCATTCTCCATCTCACCGTTCCATTCATTTTCCAGTTCTCAGAAGAGTTTCACTGTTAAAGTGAATTTCTGAGCTGTCCACTCTAGCCAAAATGGCTTATAATATGGTCTTCCCTTCCTTTCCTTTCCTACCTTGTTTCTCATGCCATTCTCCCAAATCTATAGTGCCCTCCTTCTCTCCACTTAGCCAAGTTCTACTTATCCTTCAAAACTACTCAAATTTCTCCTTTCTCAAACCCTTCAATTCTGATGAGGTAAAGCCTTTACAGACCAATCCCTAACATGATCTCACCATCTTTTCTGACAGTATCATTAGCTAACACTTAATAAACACATACTATGTGTTAGGCATAGTTCCTATGGTCTTTACATGAATATTTAATCCTCACAAAATTTTCAAGATAGATCCTAGTATTTCCCCATTTTACACATTACACAAACTAAAGAACAGAGATGTTAAATAATTTGTCCAAGATCATATAACTAATTAGTATCATGCTTACAAATTTGGGACTACATTTTTTCTAATCCCTAGTCAGTTTCATTAGTTAAAAAGCAAAAACTAAATGAAAATATGAAAAAAGTAAAGTTGTACAAAGCAACTAAAGACAGTACTGAATAGTGAACTTTTCCATTTGAACCTTTAATCTGCCCCCAAGAAAAAACTTTCCTAGAAAGCTACTTGTGTTCTAATTTCCAAAGGCATGACCTTTATTCTCAAGATGTCACCAATGTTAGGCCTCTCTTACTTAAATACTGTTTATGTGCTGGAAAAGGGGAGACACAGAGGTTTCCCTTCTTGATAGAGACCATGAATTACTTTTTCTCAGGAGGAACACTTTAGGAGATAGTGTTACTGTTGTACTCATGTAAAATCTGAATAAAGAAATAAAAATTTATATATACAGGCAAAGCACTAATGGCTCAGAATAAGCACCCAAATGCCACTACTTTCATGGGATGAAGTAAAAGATGCATGTTTTAAAATTATGTATCTGAGAAAGCAAAAATCTAGTTCTGAAAGTGTTTCAGAAATCATAATTTCAATGTCTTTTATTTATTTAAAACACATCACAATTTTAATATAAATAAATGATAAAATATAGAAGTATATTTTGGGATAGTCCCTTGAGATAACTGTGCTCTCTCCCTCTCTCTCAAAATAGCTTTGTACCTAAATAAACTTTGAGTCTACCATAGACTACAGCTGAAAATAGGACAACGAATTATGGCATTTCCTAAAAACTGATCTATATTAAAGTACTCACAGCTTCACCTGTAGTAAAGAATTTGTTCTCTATAAATCTTCAAATAAGTTTTAAGAGTTCCTATACTTTTTTTTTAAAAGATTGTTATTTATTTATTTATTGGCCGGACAGAGAGACATACACACAGCACGAGAGGGAACACAAGCAGGGAGAGTGGGAAAGGGAGAAGCAGACTTCCTGCCCAGCAGGGAGCCTGATGGTGGGGAGGGCAGTGGTGCATCCCAGGACCCTGGGATCTTGACCTGGGCCGAAGGCTAACGCTTAACTACTGAGCCACCCAGGCGCCCCTCTTGGGGCTATACTCTCAAAAACAAAGACAAAAGGCTGCTATTTGCCAAAGGAAAGCAAACAAACTATTCCTAAAATTACTCAATGGTATAACTGTTTATAGCAGAGGCTGACTGTAAACTACGCACAGATCAGGTCCTTCTAACATTACCTACCAGAGCTACAATGGGCCATGAAGAAATGGGGAATTTAGCCTAATTAGAGCCCTAAGTCACAAAAGGAATCCCAAACACTATGCATCTTAAATGAACAATGGTCTCGACTGGTTCACTGTGCTTTAAGCAATAGGGTCTCTCGCTTCCAACACTGCATGTTCTTGTTCCTAGCAGCTCCCTAATTACTCCAGTCACTGAACAAGCACTGATTAAATACCACTGTGCCAAGCACAGAACTGGGGTATATTAACAGACCAAAAGAAAGAAAAAAAAATGACTTTGTGACCCTAAGGAAACAGAACCCATAAACTTCAAGACTGCAGTACAAACCATGAAATGCATTAAGATTCTGGTGCCCTTCATCATTGGTTTTTGGTGCTGACATCTTTACATACTATTGCTACAAGGCAAGTAGAAAAAGCAAGGACTAGAGAGTCAGTAGGCCTCTTCAGGTCTTGGGGAAAATGTGTGTTGGATTAAATGATCTCAAGACTTCGGAGTTCTAAAATTCTGATTCTCAATTTGAAATCTTTTTAACAGAGTCCTTTGGAATCTTGGGAGACACAGTACTCTAACTATAGATGTTTCCAAGTTCTCTGAGTTTCAGAAAACCAAATAAGCATAAACCCCACCTTCTACACCCCTGACTCACTCTAAAGTCTTTTTTATGACCCTTAATCATATATTAAGGGCTGTGTTTCATGAAAGTGCTCATTATTTTTTTACTCCAAATAGTATGTCCTGCAATCCATTTATGATTCTAGTGTAGAAAGGTGAAAGGACACATCTTTATATATTCTAGATGTTACTCTATAGCCTCTAGAAGTCAACAGCATATTTCCTTCTCATTATCCTTATGAGAACATTATAAGAGCTCTGCATTAAAAAGTGCATAAAAAGAATGCCTGGGTGGCTCAGTTGGTTAAGCACCTGCCTTCAGCTCAGGTCACGATCCTGATATCCTGGGATCATGTATGGCATCGGGCTCCCTCTGCCTGCCACTGCCCCTGCTTGTGCCCTCTCTCTGACAAATAAATAAAATCTTAAAAAAATAAAAATGCAGGTCTCCTTGTTCAACATTTATTAAGGGGTTCCTGGCTGGCTCCGTCACTGGACTATGTGACTCTTGATCTCAGGGTCATGAGTTCAAGCCCCACGATGGATGTACAGGTTACTTTAAAAAAAAAAAATTAAAAATTTCTAGATGGTGACAGAAGAACATCAAATCAAGCAAAGTATCCAATGCTTGCACATAGTATGTGACTGCACAGGTCAAATGCCCATTAAGTGGGCCCTATCCTTCCTTAATGCTATCCAAACATTTCTTCAGTAACAACCCATTAACGGAGCTAGACTTACCCAAAAATTTCTTTAAGAACTTAAAAATATTATCAATACAGAGAACTACTCAATTTAATACCAAGTGTTTTACTGTCCTATTTTTACAATAAAGGGCTGCAGAGCATGTTCTATGAAAGTGTAAAAGACTATTAATTCAGACTGAGTTCAAATCCTACCTCCTTCCCCACTGGTTGTGTGGCCTCAGACAAATAACTTAACCTCCTAGTGTTGGCTTCCCTATCTATAAAAAGGGTATGGGGCACCTGGGTGGTTCAGTGGGTTAAGCCTCTGCCTTCAACTCAGGTCACGATCTCAGGGTCCTGGGATCCAGCATCCGGCTCTCTGCTCAGCGGGGAGCCTGCTTCCCCACCCCAACTCTCTGCCTGCCTCTCTGCCTACTTGTGATCTCTGTCAAATAAATAAAATCTTTTTTTTTAAAGGGTATGATACTATCTCTCTCACAGGTTATTTATATTTAAAATAAGAGTTAATATAGGGGCGCCTGGGTGGCTCAGTGGGTTAAAGCCTCTGCCTTCAGCTCAGGTCATGACCCGAGGGTCCTGGGATCGAGGGAGCGAGCCCTGCATCAGGCTCTCTGCTCAGCAGGGAGCCTGCTTCCTCCTCTCTCTCTGCCTGCCTCTCTGCCTACTTGTGATCTCTGTCTGTCAAATAAATAAATAAAATCTTTAAAAAAATAAAAAAAAGAGTTAATATAAGTAAAGTACTTAGAACAGTGCCCAGCACATGTTGCCAACAAAAGTCCTATTAGTTATTATTTCTATCTGGAAACTGTCTTCACAGAAAGTTAATCTAAAGGGCAAACTAACTTCTGAGAATTGCTCTCTAATTCATAATTCAATTCCCCAAGTTTTTATTACACACCTACTCAATACCCTTCCCTTGGCAATTTTTCTCCTCCTTCAATATCATTCTTTCTTCATTAGCTACTTCCATGCTCTTGGGAAAAAAATCCACTTGACCATAACCTTTTCAGTACTTTTATCTGGCTAAGATGAATGCCCAGTTTTCAAAAAATATTTTTAAGAAACTTGGGAAAAGTAAAAATTTTGGCTAATAACAACAACAAAAAAAGACACTTATTTAAATTTTATACTTACAGCTTAATGTTATTCTTCCTACAACATTTTTGCTTTTCAAAAGCAAAATGGGGCACCTGGGCGGCTCAGTCATTAAGTGTCTGCCTTCGGCTCAGGTCATGATCCCAAAGTCCTGGGATTGAGACCCACATCAGGCTCCCTTCTTGGCAGGAAGCCTCCATCTCCCTTTCCCACTCCCCCTGCTTGTGTTCCCTCTCTCGCTGTGTCTCTCTCTCTGTCAAATAAATAAAATCTTTAATAAATAAATAATATATATTATATATGCATATATATATGTGTGTGTTAATAACAGGTAACCAAGTGAGACCAGTTCAATGTAGACACAAATAAAATGAAATGGATTCTAAATCTTTCTGCCAGCAATTATCCCACACACACTATATCCTCTCAAAAAGTATTTCTCATATATTTTATATTCTATTACTAGTATAAAAAATTGAAATGTTCCCGGCAATAAAATTTCAGTGCAATCTGTATTTACATTTTACATCTATAAATTAAACTCAGTCCTTTCTATATACCTCAAATTTGTGAAAAATAGTTTTCCCTATTTATAACAGTCTATATAAAACAGAAGATCAAAAAGAAGAATACTAATCTTAAACTTGTATGCCTGTATGCTAAGAAAGGGCTGTGAGTTTTATTTGGTAACTTTCCTTGACTGTTCAAAAAACTGGAAAAATATTAGTGAAAATACAATTGACTAAAAGGATGCCCACTGCAAATGAACAGGTTCTTACACTTTTAGATTTTACCTGACAGAGAAAACAACAGCAAACAGTTTTTTAATTTAACTGTTTAAACTATGAGCAGAATTATCTTAAGGTGAAGTCACAAATATAGCACAAAAACATGTCACTGATTTCAGATTCGTGCCTCCAAAAAAAAAAAAAAATACACACACACACGAAGTTTCTGGCTGTGACTGAAGGTAAAACAGCCAAAAGCTTAGAGCTTCCATTAGCTAAAATAAAAGCTCAGCCAACCCAGGAACTAGAAAAAAGAAGTCTGGTTGATTACAAATAAAATCTAAAGTAGGGTCACTGAATAAATAAGGACGATCTCTTCACTTCCTCACTTATCAGGAATGACAGCAAGACTCACCCAAATCTTTCAGATCTAGTACGTACACAACCTCTCACGAAAAATCACGTCATTAATGAGTTACGATATTTCAAAAAAAATTACTCGCTAAGCAACATCTCAGTTTACAAGACTTCCCTGCCTGGTTCGCATCTACCACTCCGAAAACCATCGAGTTACAGCCCTCAGTGAAAGTCATTTGAAGAGTCGTTAACATCCACGCTTTGATGTGAAAATACTAATTAAATAAACAGCCAATCACTTTTTAAGCCAAACGCGAAAGGGACTGTTCTCGGCCTACAGGAACCCTGGGAACTTCAAGACCCCCTACAGCCAGAAGCCGCCCGGAGACCTCTGGGGATGGGAGCCTCATCTAGGGGCTGGAAAGGGTGCGCAGAAAGTTACAAGCAAGGCCCAGAAGCGAGTGCGTGCACACTGAGTGCATGCACGTACACGTGTAACCTGCTCTTCACCCCAAGTTTATCGGTGCCGTCCCCACGCCAGGGGCTTGATCCGGTTTGGGCAGGAGAGAAAATAAAGGCCGGTGAGGACCAAGGAGCGGCGGATATTTCCTGGTTAGTGTATGACGGGTAATCGTGATGCATCCATCTTCCGCTGTGTCGTAGCCCCCGGTAGCCAGAGCGCAGCTCTTTTCCCCGGGGGCACCAGCCCCGAGCCCGGCTGCCCGCGGCCGGCCCCTCCCCGGGGAAGTGAGCGCCGACCCCCACCATGGTCCCGCCCCGGCCCCCGGCCCCCCAGGCCCTCCAGCGTGGCGCCATTTAGGTGCGGGTTGGACAAGGAGGCCCAGGCGCTGGGGAGCGGAGTCCTGCCCCGGGAGCGCCCACAAACGCCTCCTCCCAGCTCCCGGGGTTCCTGCTCCGCCAGGCCCAACCGGAAGGCGTCCTCCGCGGCCGCGGGGCTCCGCCGGGGCCGCCCAGCCCTCCAGGCCGCGCCAAGCCGGACTGGGCGGCGGGGGGGTGGGGGGAGAGGGCGGCCACTCCGGCCGGGGGCGCCTCTCACCGTGTGCTCGTGCTCGTCCGCCCGGGCCCGGGGCAGTAGCAGCAGCAACAGCGCGGCGGCCGCCGCCACGCCGGGAGCGCCCGGCAGCGGCCTCATCCTCCGCGCTCCCACCGGCACGGCGCCGGCGCACCGACTCCTCCTCCTCCTCCGCCTCCTCCTCCGCCGCCGCCGCCTCCGCCGCGGCCGATTCGCATCCACGGGGCGCGGACAGACGCACGGGGCCCGGGCCCAGCCGCTGGCTCCTCCGCGCCGCCGCCGTCACCGCCCGCTCCCGAGCCTCCCCCGCCCCCCGGCGCCTCTCAGCCTCTTCCTCTGACTCAGCCACGTCATCCGGCCACCCCGGCACACGCCGGAAGTGCCTCGCGACGCGGGCCCGCAACCGCCGCCGGCCGCCCCCGCCCCCGGGAGGCGCGAGCAGTGGCCGCCCGGGGCCCCCTGCTCCGGCTGCCCCGCGCGCTGCCGGGTCGCCCGCCGGGCCCGCTGGGGCCTCCGGGCCCTCAGCCCCGGGGGCTCGGGAGCGGCGGCGCGCACCCACGGCCTCGGCCTGGAGCTTCGCGCGGGTACCTGACCCGCGCGCTTTTCGGGCCGCGTCCGGGCTCTGGGAGCTCTGTGACCTTGGCCAAAACGTTTTACGTTTTCCTGGCCTCGATTTCCTCGCCTGTGAAGTGGGGTGGGACCCGCAGCTTCTGGAGCTTGGGAGATCAGATCAGATAACGCTTTGCAGGCTCCCGTCCACCGCCATGAATGAATCACGCGCGCCTCTCATCGTCCTGGAGATTGTTAGACCCGTACAGGAGTGGATACGTGTTTCAGAGTCACTTGACTATTTATCGGGCCCCTACTAATCGATCTTGTTGAAATTCTTACTCATTTATCTGTTCGATTATACCGTTGGTCTCCTGTCCATGACTTAAACTCCTCTTGGAACCCGAGCTCCTCTCCTAAGCAGAGATCCTGTGTCCAGAACAGTGCCAGGCCCGTAGTAGGCACTTTAAAAATGCTTGTCGTGTAAATATGGCACCCAAACGCTGGAACCTGTAGTCGGACGGTCTCTTTTCAACCATCATAAGTCAACAAGTGGTAGGATTTGATGTTAGAAATGCCTCAAAATCTATTTTTCCTTTCTTCTGCCAGTAACAGCCAATCTCCATCTCAACGTATTGCAGCAATCTAACAAAATCCCTGCCACCAATCTTCCCTCCCCGTTTATCCTCTCCAACAGGTGCCAGAGTGATCTTTCTAAAAAGAAATCTGATTATGTCACTGTCTTGTTTAAAACACTCCCTGAGGGGTAGCTGGGTGGCTCAGTCCGTTAAGCATCCTACTCTTGATTTCAGCGGGTGTCACGACCTCAGGGTGGTAGGATCCAGCCTGTATCCAGCTCCTTGATCCACGGGAGTCTACTGGAGATTCTCTCCATCGTCCCCCACCCTTCCCCCTGCTCGTGCACCCTCTGTCTAGAATTAATAAATCTTTTTAAAAATTTATTTTAAAAACACTCCTTGAATTTTGTTTAAATAAATCATGGAAACACAGCTAAAATTTTCATCTGCCAGGCACTATTCTGAGCCCTTTATACCTGTTGACTCATCTAATACTCAGAAAAACTCTATGCAGCAGGTCCTATTAATATGTTCATTTTACAGGTATGATAACTGAAGCGCAGAGAGGTTAAGCAGTTTGCTGAAAGAGTAGTCAGTCCCAAGCAATCTGGTTTCAGAATCAATCTTTCTTACTACTAGTGGACCTCCACCTCTACAGTCATTTTTGAAAATGAAATAGACCTGTATGTACTGGCATGCAGTGATATTAAGAACTACCTTTTTTTTTTTTTAAGATTGTTTATTTTAGAGAGAGAGCTTGTGCATGCAAGAGGGGCAGAGGGAGAGGGAGAGAGAATCTGAAGCAGATTCTGTGCTGAGCACACAGCCCAACGCAGGGTCAATCTCATGACCCTGAGATCATGACCTGATCCGAAACCAACTGTCCACCCATGTGCCTCAAAAGATACTTTTAAATGAAAATGCTGACAAAATAATCACATTTAAAATTTTTATTTACTTATTTTGAGAGAAAGAGAGGGTGAGCAGGGGCAGAGGCAGAGGGAGGGAGAGATCAGTACTTATGCTGAGTTTGGAGCCTGATGCAGGACTTGATCTTAAGACCCTGATATCACGACCTGAGCTGAAATGAGGAGTTGGACACTTAACTGACTTAGCCACCCAGTGCCTGGAATATAATACCATTTTAAATGGTCCTAATTTCTACCCAGAGAAAACAATCTGAAAGTTTATGATGCAAACCACTCACACCAGGTATGTTTCTTCTTTGTACATACCTGTTAATATTTGGATGTTTTTTTACAATGACCATGTGCTATGTATGTAATGAGGGGGGATTTCTTGCTAAAGGACAGCCTGTTAACAGACAGCTGCACAATCAGACCCCAATTTATCAGACTCCGACTTTACCTCCCACTAATCTCTGTCCTGGCTTCATCCCAATATTTCCCCAAAACACCATTTTTTTTTTTAATACTTGTGTGCCTTTGCCTAGAATACAAATAAGTGGACAATTATTAGATACTCTCCTTCTAGGCCTAAGTGAATTATCATCTCTTCTGGGAAACATTTTATAACCCCCCCTCAAGAAGTTGAGCATCCCTTCTCTGGCACTCCAAAAGCATTCAATATGTTATGCCATAGTTACCACCTTTCATCTCCTCTTCTGTACTACATTCTCACCTTCAAAAAAAAAACAAAAAACTTTAACAATTATTAGTCCAGTAGAGTTTCCAGGAATGAGTATTTATTGTTTATTTTAAAGATTTTATCTATTTGAGAGGGAGAGAAAAAGAAAGAAAGAGCACAAGCAGGGGGAGCAAAAGAGGGAGAGGGAGAAGCAGGATCCCCGCTGAGCAGGGAGCTGGGTCCAGGTCTTGATCCCAGGACCCTGGGATCATGACCTGAGCCGAAGGCAGACACTCAACCGACTGAGCCAGCCATGCGCCCCTACAGTCTGACCTTTAGTGATGACAAGGACGATCATTTGTTCATCTTTGTACCTGTCCCAGCTGCTGGAATAGCATTCACCACCTATAGACCCTCAAACTATCTGCTGAGTGAACGAAGACATTAATAAGTGAAAAGTCAAACTGCATAGAGGATTTACACAATACTTTCTAGCCAGTCTAGGAGACATCACAAGGCAGTACATGATTAATCGCTGAATGAATTGTACACCAGTAATTGCTACAGAAATCAGAGGAGGCGTCTTATACATCTTTGTAAATCCCCTAGAGCACCTAGCAAAGTGACTTGCTCATAGTGAAAGCTCAGTAAATGCTCCGTGAATGAATAATCACTGCTTTTGAATCGAGTGATGATGCGCAATTGAAGAACAAGCAATGTAAGTGCTGAATTAAGATGGATGAGTCGTTTCTTGCTTGAACATCCATCACCAGCCTCCACAGATCTGAAGCAGCAAGCATCCACTGGGTGTTGTGGGGAGCACTGGGTTGGCAACTGCTTGGGGGTGGGGAGGACACAAGAAGAATTTAAAGCATCCATGTGGGGAGTGTAGACTTAAAACCAGGAAATTACACACGCAACAGAGAACAGGCAGGTCAGTGTACAAAAAAAGAACTGCACAAAATGTGACCAGCTGTGCAAATGTTCCAGAGGCAGTAAGAGCAATGGGCGAGTAGAAAAGAGGAAACCCTATTTTGGTGGAGTATTTGGAAAAGTTTAATGGTGGGAAGAGCATATAAGGTCATTAACTCAACAACTATTCACCAAGCTCTGCTATGTGCCAGGAATTCTGGTAGGTACTAGGAAATAATGATGATAAATGGCTTCAGGTGATAAAAGTCTGATAATGGTAGGTATGGAAAGAAAGAATAGGAATCAAATAACCAGCTAGAGGAAAAGGAATGTGGCTTCAAATATCTTTGGAAACTGACAACTTCACACTAAAAAATAAGACTCAGAAGCACCATCAAAATCAGGGCTGTTCCGGGCATCTGGGTGGCTCAGTCGGTTAAGTGTCTGCCTTCAGCCCTGATCACGATCTTGGGGTCCTGGGATTGAGTCCTGTATTGGGCTCCCTGGGAGTCTGTTCCCTCTCTGCCCCTTCCCCCATCTCATGCACTTTCTGTCTCTGTCTCTGTCTCTGTCTCTCTCTCTCTGTCTCTTTCAAAAATAAATAAAATCTTAAAAAACAAAACAAAACAAAACAGGGCTGTTCTGTAAGACTAGGGAGTAAAAAACATTGATATATCTAATTTCACCAGTTTCTTCATCTAGATTAATGATGCCATCCCCTGACACCAAAAGGAATGGGAGAGAACATGCTAGTGAAAGGGAACCCCCTGCCAATGGCTGTACAGCCTTTTCATGGTAAGCCTCATAAGACTCAGTTGGTTAAAGGGCTTATGACCAGTAAATGATCCAGAAATCCACCATTTCAATCTTTTATTTTCATTCCTGATAAACATGATCTTCAAAAGTCTTGGTCTATAAATAACAATGTATCTTTTGATTTCCAGTATCAGGTACTGTTGGAGAAGGTCATTGAGAGAGTGTGACCGCCAGTTGACCCTCACACTGTACCCTGGCAGTTAGAGGATCCTCACCCCCTTCCCTGTTTTGGAATATATACTCTGTCTACCACTTCCAAAGTGGGAGCTGCTCCAAGAACATAGCCTTGAGTGAGTAAGGTGTTGTTGAGACCATCTGGACGGTATATGTGACTGAACCCAGTTAAGGCCTCTCTATATGAACTTTTAAGACTCTGGTGGGCAAGTGGGGAGATCTGCTTGCCTTATGGCCGCTCAAAACAAGCCGTGTATAAGGGCTAGTTTCAGATCACCTTTTCTTTGAAAGTCTATTTCTTCTAGTCCTTCTGTTGCTATTCATCGCTGGGTACCTCTCTTTTCTGTTCTGGCTGAAGTGCCCTAGGCATGGAAAAAACTCTGTAATTGTTCTAAGTTCTTTCTTTGGGAAGCAGTGACCTAAAACAGTTGGTTCTCAGACTGAGACAAATCTGTTATTAATGCTTCCTCAGTCAATCAGCTGCAAAACCACACACTAGTCTCTGAAAGAGGACCACAGAAAACCATCTCATTCCCCGGTGCATATGGGAGCGGGATCTAAAAATCCCAACTAGTGAAGTGATACAGGACAGGCTAGAACCTCCCCATTTTAGTAACAAAGCAAGAGTGGAGGGGAGAATTAGTACTTAGCTTGACTTGTAAAACTATTCACTGAAGTAATTTACATACTATCACTTTGCCTAATTATGGCAAAGCATTAGGGATTATTCACACCATTAAATATGTCAAGTTAAATTATTTGATTGCAACACCAACCTCTTATTCATAGTCTCTGAGTCCTTGTGCTTTGTTGCTTATATTGTTGGGTTGTCTTCTCACAGGTTTTAATATGAGATGAAGGAAGAATACTGGCCTAGGAACTGGAGGACAGTATGCCTTGTACGGTTAGAAGCAAAGGCAATGACCTTTATGACTATAATGAATAGCTTGTTTCTATTGAACCAGCTCATAAAATCTTGGGGAAGGATGGCGGCCACTGAGTTGTCTCCCAGAGCATCATACAGAGAACTTTTTTAACAGTTACTTTGGATATCTACCTACAATTTCGTTTCTGATCCTCACTGTACTGTACTGTACTGAAATCCATGGTTTTGTTACATAATGTATTCCTAAAAATGTGTATAAAAGTTGTGTGGAAGTTGAATAAGTTTATGTTATAATGGGTACTTCTGTTTTCAGGAAATGAAGAATTTTACCTCATCGTTGGAGCCATTCTTTGATAACATGGAGCAGTTTGGATATGCAGTGAACACCTGACCATTTCCACCCATGTCTCAAGTGTATCACATTTGTCAGACCCAAGTTTCTAATCAGCACTTTCAATTTTATGTTTTTAGTACTTTCGCAGAAGAAGAAAATGTAATCAAATATTCCAATATTGCACAAACAGTGATGTGCATACGAAGATGCTAACACCATTAGCTGGCAGGAAGTTTTGCCATGTTATTGACCTAAATGCTTATTAATCAGAGAATGTACAAAAATCTAAATTTGGCCTCTAAGAAGGGGCCTAGAGATACTAAATATTAAAAAAACGTGTAGCTTTTCTCAAATTAAATGTGCTTAAGAGATCATCTATAAATAATAGGAAGGACAACCATACCAACGTTATAATTTCTTGTTCTCCCCCTACCCCACATTATCCTCCTTCTCCCAAATAAGTGACAAGGAGGTTAAAGGAACCGCTGCAGAATGGCTACAGTGTGCCAGGCATTTTGGTAGATGATTTGTAAAACACTCTCTTAATGGCCACAGCCAATAGTGTATTTTATGTCAGAAAAAAGACCCACGACCCACAAGCAATTAATTTCAATATGAGTCCTTGTTTGCTGGACCGATGAATGAAACTGGAAAACAACCTACAACGACAACCCTGAATCATTAGAAAAGGACACAATAAAACTGTACTTAAATAGATCATTAATACTGGGCTTGTATATATCTGTGTGGGATAGAGAATACATTTCATGAAGAATCACCAGATTTCTGATATTTTTTAAAGAAATATGTCTGATACTAACTTTACTATGTTTAAGTATCAAATTAAGGATTTGTGCTTTAAAGGTAGATTTCTGTGTCAGTGACTCAAAATTAATGACATATTAGTGACATATGACAATTATGACATATTAATGGCTCTCTATTCTCTGCACAGATATCCCAAGTCTAGTGGTAATAATAAGGAAATAGAGAACTGTTTCTATTTTATATTCCTCCTTTCTCTTTTGATCTCTTGTCAGAGAAAGAGTCAAGGATCCTTCTCCCTCCTTATGGCCAGAACTAATAAGACCTATGAAGGCTGCTGAACAATAAATGTGATCATTGGTATCCCAAGCTTCTGGTTCCCAACCATTTACAGATGTTCCTTGGCAACAATACTATTTTGAAAGCATATTGAAGTATAAATGCCCAAGTTGAAAAAAATATTTGATAGTCCCATGCCTGGGAGATATGGAAGAAGGATATTTCTGGAAGGTCAATAGTCAGTTGGTGACCAAATTTCTACATGTGGGCATTTCTTGAGGGAGAGCGATTGGCTATCTAGAGATTGAAGTGTGGTGACCTGAAATTAAGAGACCCAGACTCTACTAAACACATCTCTTCCTCTAACCAATTGTAAACTCTTAGTTTCTGTGGAACCTCGATTTGCCTTCCACAGAAAAGGAGTTAGGACTAATCCATCTCTAAAGTCTTTTTCAGTTTGTTCTATGTGACCAGGCCTGGCATTTAGACACCCTCCTGATTCTGTAGAAAAGTTGAAGAATCATTTAAAAAGCAGGACATATCTCCTTACCCAAATACCACTTCTAGAAGTTAGTCTGGACTAGCAAGTAAGTAAGTCCTAATATAAGTGCATTTCGGTAAAATCACTTGTAAAGTATACTTCTGACCCATCTTTTCAGGCTTCTGACATGCCAGATTTGAGGTAAATATTCCAATTAAGTCTTTATCCTTTTGGCAAACAAGGATATGGATCAATATACTTGGTGATGGTGAATAAAGACCCTTACTTCTTCATGCCTTAATAATATCTTCTCCAAGGAAAGCCCAAACCAGCTGGGCCACAACAACATCAGCCACGAGAGGAGGTCTTAAGGTCAGCAGTCCCGCCGTGAAACTCAATGCGAAGACATCATTAATGGGCTGAAATTGCAAGTCTCCAAGTCCGGACATCGGCAGGTTTTAGGAGGTGGAATCAGCGACCTCTGGGTGGAACAGGAGGAGGAGGATGGAAGGTCTCCCTGGTTGGAGGCCTAAAATAAAAGATGAAGTAACTATTTTTAAATGGATTAACTCGTTCTTAAGCAACCATGGTTGGTTGCAAACTTGGTAAACTGTGCAAAGAACATGTTCTGTAATTAGTGAAACCACATGGACCGCTGAGCGGCCTACCTGCTGGTTGTGCGTCGCAATCTTGGTGGTACCTTAGAAACACCAGGGGACCTTTAAGAAATACCAATTCCCAAGTTCTCTCCTAGACCTATTCCTTCCTAACTTCTAGAGGATAAGGCTCAAGCATCACAAATCTTTAATAGTGTCCCTCCCCCAAGAAGTTATAGTAACCATGTCTTTTATTTTCTGATGCTTTGATACCTGGAGCCTGGCTAACCCTGGAGGGACTGCCCCTCCCATGGCAAACTCATTTCTAAGGATAGCAACTCGCTGACAAGTACACCATTCATATGCAAACTAGCCAGTCCCAGTCTATATCCCAGCCACTCCCTTTACGGGTTCTCACATTTGGGCCACTACCCATCTGCCCTAATCACATGAGTGCCAGATGCCAGACAACTAGGAACCTTTGCCCCAGAGTCCATTGAAATTACTCAAACTAGCTAATCCTAAATCCGCTTACCCTACCTTCCTTGCACCCTCCTGCAGAAACCGCAATAAAAGCTCAGGCCCATGTTCCCCACTCCACTGCCTTTCTCCAGACTAAACCTGGTACTTCTCCAGCAGGTCCCCGTGGCATAATGCGGCCCTTTCCTCTTGGGATCTAGGAGGACAACAAACTATCTTCTCAAGAACGGTTGTTTCCTGACCTGTTGATCTAACCATACCTAAATAATAATAAAGCCTTAGGTGCCTGCGTGGCTCAGTCAGTTAAGCATCTACCTGTGGTTCAAATCATGATCCCAGGGTCCTGGGATCAAGCCAGGCTCCCTGCCCAGCGGGGAGTCTGCTTCTCCCTTCCCACTGCTCATGATCTCGATCAATCTCTCTCTCTCTCTCTTACTCTCTCTCTCAGATAAATAAAATCTTTAAAATAATAATGATAAAGCCTATATTTTAAAACATCAGTGATACAAATATGCAGCCAGGTGGGAGACATACTGTAGGAGAAGGTCCCTTGAGAGAAGAATTAAGAATTCTGTGCTTCTCAAAACTACTTCCTCATGGAATCACTAAGTGTGTTATCCCAACTCCACATTTGCTTTTTCTAGAAGCCCCCATCCATGTTATTCTGGATGGTTTTAAATAGTCCTAAATGCCATTCTAGATAGACCTGGGTGAGTCTATTTACAGAGAGGTTCAACAATTGCGGCTGGTGTTTCCACATGTGTGCCATAAAGCCAATATTTGATTCTCTCGGAAGCAAGTCAATAAGTCAAGAAAGGGAGCTTTGTCAGGTGCTGTAATTGAACTGTGCTATCCTGGAGTTGCGTAGTTGAGGACCGAATGAATCAATGATCAAATATTTACTAAACCTTTCTTCAAACGTTTAGGTCAAGGAAACGACAAAAGAGTTGAAGAAAAAGGGAGGGGCTATCTGAGGAACAAGGCAGGGGCCTGCCACAAAGATCCTCAGAGAGCCCTGCTGTAACCTCCGGAAGTAGATGGTTTTGTGTAGTTGCCTCTTCCTCCAGAAAAGACAAACGGACCATCTCCTTCTGCCTCCCCAACCTGCCCTATGAACCAGAGCTTACAGGAGAAAGCTGGAGGAAAGTCAGGAAATTCTACTCATTACCTGAGTAAGCTTAGGTTTCTTGGCTTCCTGGATTCTTTATTTGCTTGCTTCTTTCCTTCCTTCTTACCTTCCTCCTTCCCCTCCTTTACTCCCTCTCAAAACCATTTATCTACTATGTGTCTTCTCCTGGGCATGGGATATAGCAGTGAGTACAGCTGACATGGATCCTACCCTCAGAGTGCTAAGAAAGTAATGGATAAAACAGTCAATGGGAACAATCAGTAAACTGCACTGTTTTGATACAGGAAATTCAGAACCTGTGGGAACATAGAGCAAAGGCAACTACACACACAGCTGAAGGACAAGTTCAACTTCTCTGCACATGTTTCCCATCTGCCCAACAGAAGTACCTACAGATACATACATCGGAGTGTTGCGTGAGGTTGGGAGATGACGACTGGAAAGTACATAGCACAGTTTGTGGCTTAGAGTAGGCACTCAAGAAGTAAAGCTAATAATTTTATTATTATGAATAAAGATCTGTTCTTAGTCTTTTTTCCCATGTATGCTCCGTGAGCCTTACAATTTATCACCCACCAATGAAGATAGTCATGATTTCCCAATGGCCCCTTATCCTCTCTCTGCTGTCCCATTCTGCAGCTGGGTGGGCCTACAAGCAAATTATTTCTGTATTTTATTCTGATGAACGGTCCCAACCTAGGATTGGAAGTCCTCTCTAGGGAAATGGATTTCTGATGGTAGACATAACAGAACCAAGGAAGTAATCAGAATCAAGGGGTGGTGTGTGGGGAGACAGCCTCTCCAGGACACTGGGAAGCTGGAGTTGGAAACACAAGTACCCAGAGATACTTAAGAACTGGCTGCTTTCTCCTCTCTGTTGAGAGTAAGGTCTTGTGGCTGATGAGTTTGGTTCAAGAACCCAGAAATCTTGATGTTGGTTAATGTTCTTTTAAAGCAGGACTGTTATTTAGCTGGTCTACTTTTGTATCCTCATAACATTGTTGAAAATATTTTTAAACTTCCCTATTAGTAAATAGCTTCTGTCCCAAGTACCCTCACTCCCTGACCACTCCAGCCCCTCTTAGGGACTCCACAGACCTCTTTACAAGTCTGCATCTAACGTATTAGCTTCTGGCACTGCAGGAGGCCTCCGGAAGTGTGTTCTGATTTTACAGGACCTTGGCTTTGCCTTAAAGGGGAGTGCACAAACTGTTAGTGATTGACAGATCACTAATGAATGGCAAAATATGTTTAAAAACAAAGCAGCAATGGCTCAGTACGATTTGGGTTTCTTGTTTTTGTTTTTTGTTTCTTGGGTTTTTTTTTGGGGGGGGGGGGGTTGGGTTAACTGGCAGGACCTCACCTGTGAAGAGTGTGATATTGTCAGCTGTCTATTCTCTCAGGACTAATGGCCCACAAAGGAAATGCTGTGCAAAGATATCATGCATCTGCTCCTGTTCTTGTCACCATCCACCTTCCCTGACTTTGAAATACATTGAGAACTTGAAGGTGGGAGTGTGAAGCCTCTTTCCACTAATCTATGACTCACCTGCCCTTGTGGCAGATGACCTGACGGCTAACTTTTTAAGAGATGGGTAGTCTAACACAAACAGTACCAATCTTTCTATCTATCCATTAATTCACTTACATGATAAATATTTATTAAGTTCCTACTATGTTCCAGTTACTGTGCTAAACACTGGGACTGGGGACAGTAGAAAAAAAATGTTTTAATCAAAAACAGTTTCTATGCTTTCAAGGCTCACCATCCACTTGAAACAGATATGTACACAGGGCCATAACATGGAAGGAAATCTAACAGAAGTATTTAGAGAACCAAAAGAAGGCATAGGAACATTAGGGAAGGCTTCATAAAGGAGGTGATGACTAGACTGAGTCCTAAAGGGTGTGCAGGAATTGTCTAAGCGGAGGTTGGAAGGGAGTAGGGAGACAGCATTCCAGGCAAAAGGCACAGATTGGGCAAAGACACAGTTCTAAATGGCACAGCTCTCTGGGAATGCAGGGGTGGAACATCAGTGAATATAGGAGAAGGTGGGACTTGAGGCTAGACAGGGCCAGAGCACACTAAAAACTACAGCATTAAATGTGAAGGCTTTCACGCCAGGAAGTGACATCATCAGCAATTTCTGATCTAGAAAGCGCACTCTGGTGACAATGTAGAGGAGGGAGGTAAGTGTGAGTCTCCGAGGATGAACACAGGCACTGGCAGATGGAGAGGGGGTGGATCTGAGAGCTGAAAGGGCAGCACAACGGACAGTCTGGAGACACACACTGTGGGAGCTGCCCGGGAGGCAGGGATGGCGGGTGACGACGCCTGGGTTTGGTGCAGAACCGTGCCATTATCACAGGCTAGGAACTTACCAGAAGAAGACAGTTCGGGGCAGAGAATGGCAGGTGGGATGAATTCGGTTTTACCCCGGCTCTGTTTTGAGATATCTGTGGGGCATCTGGGTCGAGGTCACCAGCAAAGAGTAGGAAACAGAGGACTGAGGTAGACGTGGAAGCTTGGAGTCCTCACTGACAGCTCAAGTTCTGGGGACAGCATGTGGAGTGAGCAGAGGAAGGGACCGGGACTGGGAGCAGCCGACAAGCACTGCATCCCCAGAGCTGTGTGAGAGCAAAGGCATTCGGGAGACACAGGCAAAGAACAGTTACTGATTCCCAGATCTGGAAGTGGAGAGGAGACCCCCAAGGTCAGCCTCACCTCCTGTCTGCCAGCGGGTCAAGCATGGAAGCCATTGATTGCTTTTATTATTTGTTCAAACATCTCCTCATTTTATTATGTGAATTGCATACATACTTAAAAAACAACTGCATATTTGCAAATCTTTCTTCACACCAAAAAGGAACCCAAATGCCAAGCTCTATCAATTACAGATTTCTTTGCAAACACCATTTCTTTAGTAAAAGTGTTTTCCTCCTTTTTGCTCCCATTTTTATCACAACATGCTTCTAGACTCCCCCAAAATTTCATCAGCCATCTCTTTTTACACACTTATATGCATCCCAATTTCTAGCCTTTAATTTCTGGAACCCGTTTCCCTGGTTGTTCTCTTTTTCTCTCCCATTAACAAAAGCCCTACAGCTATAGTTTTCAAACTTGACAACTATTTCCATCTTGGTGCAATTAGCAACTGCCTCCAAACTCTTCAGTCTTCAGTAATACAAGGTCTTAGGTCTTGGATATCCTCCTAATGACACCTTGACCTTCTGGAACAGATGTCACAAAATGACTAAGACACTGCAGCCTCCAGTCAGGCACACGCAGATTTGCAACACAGAACAAGTCTCAATCCAGGCCAAGCCCTAGTGTGTACATCTGCAAAATGAGATAATCCTAAATATCACTGAGAGTTGGGGAGGAACTGAGATAATGCACTCAGTGTGTCGAACATAATACCTAGTACATAGTACACACTTAATACAGATTAGCATTTATTACTATAGTTCGCCGTAAACACCCCTCCCCAATCACCAACTGTATAATAATTTTCAAGCAACAGCACATTATGCCAATTCAGGGGACTGGACCAGATTATCGTTACGGGTCTTCCAGGACTAACATTCTACTACGTGACCTCTAGTCTACCACAAAACATGCTGGTGAACCTGACACTACTTGTGATTACGGCTGTGTGTGTGTGTGTGTGTGTGTGTGTGTAACAGGTGTCAGTACATGAATATGAATGTTACTGGGAGCACACACAAGAGGGGTGAACAGCAAAGGGAGAAGTGGACAGATGCCTAGCTCAAAGTCAGCTTCTCTTTCCAGAAAAACAGAAGAAAAGCCTCCTTGTTGCACTTTCTCAACAATTTACACTGACAAGATTCATTTAAGTTTTAACATTAAAAAAAAAAAACCACGACCCTGGTTGGAAAAAAAAAAAAAAAGCTTCCACCTTTTAATCATTTTCCCCCACATTATACTTTAGACATCAAAGAAATAAAACACCTAAGACAAGCCTAGGCTTTCATTCCCAAGGACCCTTTCTGCATGGGTGGACGCACAAGCTAGTTTTGACCACTTTTCCTGTTATTCCATGAGACCTTGAAAAGGTTCCTACCAAAGGCCAGACAACCATTATAAACAAAGACAGATATTGGAGCCCGGCAAACACTCCCAGCTTGTCTGTCTAATGCCCATCTCCAAACCTCCATATGATCATTCTTCTCCTGGATAAGAAAAGTCACTCATTCTACTGAGCTTTTACTATGGGTCCAGACACCACCCTTATGACTCTGTGAGGACGTTCTACTGTTATCCCCATTTTATGGATGAAGAATTGAGTTACATGAAAGTGAAATAATTCACCCAGATTCACAAGTGACTTCTGGACACTGTCCCCAGGTAGTGTGGCACTAGAACCATGCTCCCCGAGCTATGCACCCCACCTCTATTTTCATCCCCAACTCCTTCTTATCTCCTGGTCCCCAAAAGGTACTGTCCCCACAATACAGCCAAGGGAATTAGTTATGAAGAAGCTGAATTCTAAGCAAACATACACATTATTCAAAAAGTTGGTGTTTGCCAACGTACTTCATTGATGAAATATTGTACTTGCTATTTAAAGTATTTACATTTCAATAAAGCATCATATTAACAAAGAGTCCCTGTCGAAATGCATCGAAAGTAGCCATTTCAGTTCACTCTGGACTCATTCTGAGGTCATCTTAGATGTCCCCAAATCCTACTCTCCGCCTGCTGGAATTCAGAGAGTGAGGAAAACATTTCTTCTCGGCATCAATGTTACCTCTGTGAGGCAGCTCGGGGAGGTACTCTGGGGGGCCTCTCAAGGGGCACGGCTGGTGTTCCTTCCACTTGCGGGGGGCCTGGGCTACGACTTCTGGGAACCTCAGGGACTTCATTATCCTACAGCAAAAAAGGACAAGAAAGAAAAGGGAAAGTTACATTAGGCAACAGGCATAATTGGACACCATTTCCCAAAAGCCTCTCAGTCCTCCTCAGGCTTTGGCTAAAGGTTATCCACAAACTGAAAATGAACCTAGCAAACCAGGTCAGCTTTCCATTGAGGCCTACACTCCCTGAGGAGACAACGGAGCCCAAATTATCATTAATGGCCCTTGTTCCTCAGAGTGCCCCCTGTGGGCCATCAAATTAGCATCCCCTGAGAGCTTGTGAGAAATGCTGGCTCTCCAGCTCCTCGTCAGACCTGCTTGATGAGAACCTGCATTTTCACAAGAGCCTAGGTGATTCTCACGCATATTAAAGTTTGAGAAGTCTGCTCTGTACAGCCAGAGAGAGCTGGAGAAATTTTGTTTTTAAACCCAAGTCCCTTTTCGAGACAGCGGAACCATGAGTGGTTTTCTCAGTCATGGGGTCATTAACAGAAGCTGCTCACTGGAGGGGTAGCCCACCCCAAGAACCCAATCTCAGGGAGTCTCCTGGGTTGGCAGTGACCCCTCCTGTCCATCCCAGCCACTCGCCCCTGGATCAGAATAGACGCTTCAGTCTAAGGGAGTAGCTCACCCTCTCCTAAGAGGCCTAGTAGCTCTCAGGGGACTATTTGCCACCATGCATGCAGAGGAGCAGAAAAGGCCAGTGTACAGTGAGAGAAGAAAGCAGGTATGTCCAGGGAAGAAGAGATGAAAGAGAATGTGGCCCTGGGGATACAGGGAGCAGCGGCCTTGGCTCCATCATTTCTCACGGCTTCTGATCCAGGCCCCCAAATGTGATCTCAACCCCAGATTCCCTGATAGTCCTCCTGCTGCTTCTCAGAGATGCCCTCTTGGCTTAACCAGTCAGATGGAGTATCAATTTCTGTCCTTCCCTCCCTCCCTCCCTCCCTTCCTTCTTTCCTTCCTTCCTTCCCTCTCTCCATTTTTATTGAGGTAAAATTCACCTAACATAAAATTAACCATTTAATTTTTTTTAAGTTGTTTTTTTTTAAACAGTCTCCTTTTTTTTTTTTTTTTTAGATTTTATTTATTTGACAGAGATCACAAGTAGGCAGAGAGGCAGGCGGAGAGAGAGGGAGAAACAGGTTCCCCGCTGAGCAGGGAGCCTGATGTGGGGCTCGATCCCAGGACCCTGGGATCATGACCTGAGCTGAAGGCAGAGGCTTAACCCACTGAGCCACCCAGGAGCCCCCAAATTAACCATTTTAAAGTGAACAATTCGGTAGCACTTAGTACATTCACAATATTATACAACCACCACCTCTATCTAGTCTCAAAACATTTTCATCATCCCAAAAGGAAACACTGTACTCCCCATGTCCCCCTCCCCCAGCCTCTGGTAACCACCAAATCGGTGTTCTGTCTCTCTGATTCTACCTATTCTGGATATTTCACATAAATAGAATCCTACAGTATGTGACCTTCCGTGTCTGGCTTCTTTCATCTGGATTTCTATTTCCTGCAGTGGAGTGACCCCTCAGACAAGAAAAATGGGGGTGGAGTCCCCGCTCTTACCTCATTGTCCCCCTCCATCCCACTGCTCACACTGAGGAGGCTCCGGGTGCTGGATCGGTTACTTGCACTGCCTGAAGTGTACAGACAAAATTAGCTGGACTGTGGATTCTCTCAGGCTAAAATAAAATGCAGGACTCGAGCACTTACTTATTTTTACCGATAGAAACAATACAGAAGCTGTGAATATGGGATCTTCAAAATGCTGCCATCTTATATCATTTTATTAGCGTTTAGATTTTCTTTCAGCATAAAATGATATGGTTCACCTTATTACCTTTTTTTTTTTCCTTTATCAGCGCCATTTACTGAGGGTTTACCACACATTACACGATTTAAAAACATGACTGCACTTAATCCCTGTGAAAATCCTATCTGATATTAGTGGTCTGGTTTGTCAGACAAGGAAGCAGAGATGCTCTCTTTCTTACTTGTTCAGTGGTATTTCTAAAATCTGCAAACATCTTGTTGTTGAAGTGTTTTACTTATTTAAGAATTACAGCAAGCATGTGATCACACACTCAAACGCACACACAGACACACAGACACACACACATATATATACCTTCTAATAAGGGCCGAGTTTGATACAGACAAAATCAAACTCCAAAGCGTAATTTATGCTCACAGTAGGAACTATGATTGTGTGAGTTTAGGTGCTCAAGGCTTTTGAATTGGGAATGTATCACCTACCTATCTTATTAGGACAGCTCTATCCAATAGAACTTTCTGGAAATATTCTATTGTATACTATCCAATATGGTAGCTTGTGCATACCAGGAACGGTTTTAATTAACTTCAATTTAAATAGCCATATTTGGCAAGTGGCAAGCATACTGGACAAAGAGAATTAGAACAAGCTCAAATATGTGATGATCCAGGAGCAAAAAAAAAGAACAACAGTCAGTCAACCAAGACAAAAAAAACCTGACTTTAATTTACCACTGTCGCCACTAGCAGTATTGCCAGATCTTGGGTTTACTGAATTTCCCTTAAAACAGCTCCTCATCATATTAGTTTATAAGGAAATAGTCTTAGTTTCAACTTCATTATGGTATCAATTTTGACCTAATTAATTCAGATGTGTGTTGAAATAGAGCAAGTTAAGATTATAATTTTGGATTATTTCTTAGAAGTAGATGTTTACATTTAAAATAATATATCAAAATACTTAATAAGCCAGGGGATTCAGAGTTTGCTTTTTTTTTTTTTTAATTTTTTTTTAAGATTTTGTTTATTTATTTGACAGGCAGAGATCACAAGTAGGCGGAGAAGCAGGCAGAGAGAGAGGAAGGGAAGCAGGCTCCCTGCTGAGCAGAGAGCCCGATGCGGGGCTCGATCCCAGGACCCTGGGATCATGACCTGAGCCGAAGGCAGAGGCTTTAACCCACTGAGCCACCCAGGCGCCCCAGAGTTTGCTTTTTAAGGAGCATGTGACCCTTTTCCTTTCTAGTCAGTTACCTGTACATAGAAGTGTCCACTTGGCCAGAATGTCCCCATCCTGCCCTTAGCCACAAAGCTAAAACCTCAGGCTCCAATGCTTAGGGCAAATGCTATGGAAACCTTTCCAGATTCCCCCAGTGGAAGCCACCCCTCCCAGTCCTGTGGAGCCAAGCCTCCCGTCCTTCACCATTCTTCATGCCACTCCCTCACAACAAACCAGCCTCCTTCTGAAAGTTGTCCTCAGAGAGAGCAGAAAGCTGGCCAGGCACTGGCTCCGGGACCCTACAAATTCACACTCATCAGTTCTCATTGTGCCTTCCCTGGGTATTCCTAATCTTGAACCCCCAAGTTTGGCTTTGAACCTTGGCTCCCCAGTTCATCTGTCCTGGTCCTCTCCCCTCCCCAGGCTGACTTTCTTACCCACATCCCCTCTGGACTGCATGGTTGGTAGGAGGCTCTGGCCCCTGTCATCACCCCTCTTGCCTGGGGTGGGGGCAAGAGGGATGCCTTCCTCTTCCAGGCCTGTGTCACCAGGAAGAAAGAACAGACAACCATCTAGCTCATGCTAGTTTTATGTTTTCTCTACTCCACTACAAGGCCCCTGAAGATGGTCTCCGTTTCTTTATCATCTCTATGTCTCCAGTGTACTGTCTCACTCAGAATGCATAGAGCAATCCTCAAATATTTGGTGGATAAATGAATGAGGGGGGGAAAAAATGACCAAATATGACCCTTAAAAACCATGGACCCAACAATCTACGAAAAGGTTAAAAGTCTTTCTGCAATAAAATTTGTGTTCTGTTAAACATAATATTAATATTCTTAACTAAAATCTTGGTTATGACCAGATTTAACCTGCAACTGTTTTTCTGTGGTTCCCAAGAGATGACAGCTGCTCTGATCAATATGACATTAGTGAGTGCGATGCAAGGCAAAGCATGATAAGCACCTGCCCATCAGGGTCTAACCTCCTGGAATGTTCTCTTTCTGGACTGTGTTACCATATAAGTATAAGAAGTTCAGGCTACTGACTTAGAGGCCATAAGGGGAGAGGTCCCAAAGGATGACAGAGCATCTAGGATGGTCCCACCCATGCCGGGCTTACAGCTGAGGACACACGCAGGAGTGAGTGACCCCAACTCACCCACGTGGAGTGGAGATAAACCAGCTGCACCAAGTCTTGCCCAAGTGCAGTATTAAGTATAAATAAATGTACATTTCAAGCCACTGTGTTTTGCGGTGGTTCGTTACACAGCAATAGATAACTGAAACTGTATAGCAGGGACTGGAGTTAAATCCACTGGTCTGGCATTTCATAACATTTTCTAAACAGACGAGGTAGCCATCCCTGGGCCATAAACCGTTGCACAAAGTAAAAAGCACACTTTATGCTTTCCATTCCATCTTTACCTCAAAGTAAAACATACACATAAAATCATTTAAGTTAATTCGATTCTGAAATGAGTACTTCCCATTTGTCTTGTTAAATTTCCCTTCCTCTCCACCCCGGGATGCACAGAGGATCTGTACCACTGTGCTCCTCCACCTCACATCTGAGAGACGGGCCACCTGCCTCGTGCTTCCTCAGCCAGCTGCCATCACTGGGAAAAGCTCTCCCATTTCTGAACTTGTCAGAATTCTCTAAATTGCCTCAGGAGGGCTTTGGATACACATTATCACGCCCCATTATGGAAGGAGGAGTTTTCTCTTCTACCTGGTCGAGGCGTCCCCCGCAGTCACGTGATAGGCTTTGGGTCTGTTTCAACAGGTAGCAGTGGCAGGAACGTGAAGCCCAGAGAAGATCGGGGCCTGCTCCCACCCTGGCTTCACTGACTGTGTGACCTTGCACAAAACTCTTTCCTGCTCTGGATTATACGTGCGCAATCCATAAAGTAAGAAGGGAGACAGGGGCAGGGTTCTTGACCTAAGGCCATGGATGGGCAACCCTGTGTGTGTGTGTACGTACGCACTCCCATGCATTTCTCTGGGAAGAACATCCAGAGCACAGATCAGATTCCCAAATAGTCTGTGATGCAGAAAAGATCAAGAACCCCTGGGTTTAGATGACCTTCCTATCCTCATATCCATTTGGGGGTTCCCTGTCTGACATTTAAGGAACCACGAGTCCTGAAAGTCAGTCCCGAGTCTCCTATTCTTTCCTTGTTCTCCTAGCTCATTTGAAAATGCTCAACTGTACAAAAGAAGGGAAACTCCACCTATTTTGCTGGTGAAGCCGGTGTGTCTGAGGTCCGTTACCACCACCCTGGACATGAAATCAAAGCCCCACCTCCTGCATGTCTATAAGCAGGTGTTGTCTGTTGCAATCAGACTCCATCAAGCTTTTCAGCCAAGACGTCTCCCACATTTCCTAATTGGATCCTCAATTCCTCCATAAGGTTGGAATTCTCAAATGTGAGTCCATCATTTTCTCATGTTTCTGACTTCATGCCCTTTCCTTCCCCTTACCACAGTTGAAGAAGCAGAAGGGACAGTGATTGAGAGTCTGGGCCCCGGATCCAGGCTGCCCGAGTTCAATTCCTGACACCACCACTTATTAGCTGTTTAACCTGGGCCAAGGCATGAGGACTCCAGTTTCCTCCTCAGTAAATACAGGGGATGGTGCCTATGCCATAGAGTTATTGTGAGAATTAAATTACAGAATATATAGAAGAAGCTTAGCATATAGTAAATGCTCAGTAAATATTAACTAGTATCATTACTAGCTTTTTCTAGTTATAAAAAGAACAGTGTGATAAATTATTACACAACTTTGCTTTAGGGCATAGTGATGTAAAAGATCTTTGGTTCTCTGAAAAAAGGTAAACTGCACAGGCTAAATGTCCCCCATTTCTTACACCCCCAAACCCAAATCAGGCTCCAGCTGGGGTCTGCTGGGCTCACAACAGACTGTTCTCAAAGCCCAAAGGCACCACCGGGAATGCAGATGTGAAGGCACACCCTCTCCCCTGCTCACTTGCTGTGCTGGAGGTACTATCTGTTTTCCAGTCTCCTCGCCTTAGCTCCGTCCTTGGGGGAAAGACGCTTTTCCTGGGACCGCTCTCATAGACTCCAAACTCTACTTTCCCAGGCAGGTGCTGTGAGTGCCGAATTGGGACGGTGATCTCCAAGTCTGGAATCAGAAGAAAGAGAGATAAGCTTCAAGGCACCTGCGACCCGCCAAACTGTTCATCTGCTCCCTCTCCACCCGCCTCCCTGGCCTGAACCTGGTGGGTGCCTGGCAGGAAGGGGAGGGGAGGGAAAGGTAGGGAGAGAGTGTGGGAAGGGGGAGGGGGCCCTGCCCAATTCAACACTGAAACTCCACAGACTCCCGTGTGGCCATCACTAAGTGACAGAGGAGAGGGGCGGAGGCACGGCAGAAAGCGAGACCAATGCTACCACGTCAGGCAGAGAGCCTGAGACTGGGGAGAGGTCTGGGGCTGCAGCTCTCCCACTTTCCAGCTGTGGGATGTGGAGTACTTCCCTTTCAGAAGGAGGACCCATGAGCACTGTTGATCCTAATAGCTGGTTATCCTGTGCACCAGCAGAGTTCTAGGAGCTTCCCAACACCCACAAAGTAAACATATTATCACCATTCCCAACGGAAACTAGTTCAGAAGTGGAGTAGCACATGGCTGGTAAGTGGGACAGCTGGGACTTGAACCCAGGCTCCTAACCACTACTCATACGGCCTCTGAATCCCTCAACAAATGATGGGTGCTAGGTGCGGAGTCTGCAACTGACAGCAACGGCCCACAGGGCTAACGAAAGTAAGTCCATCAGCCCCATAAAAGGTTCTGAGACTTGTGAGGCTGATCAGTGGCTTTGGACCCGACAGACTTAGGGAGAGATTATTCCTTTGCTCTGCACAGCATTAAATTGGTCTCTTGACTGGCTTAGCCCTGCCCAGTAGTTGATCTTCAATCCTCCCTAGATTTCCACCCTGGGTTCTAGACTGAGCAGAACAAAATATCTGTGGGGGCCCATTGCCCACTTCTTCCCCAGGAGAGTGTGAACACCTGGTGAGCTCGCATCACAGGGCTCCCGTCATGCCCTGATCGTTCCCAAGTCCGGGTGCAGGGCCTCAGGGAGAGGTGTGAGCTCCGTGTACTTTCCAGCCAGGTGCTCTTATCTCCAGGGCCCCACATCCTCCTCCGCCTCTCCTCTGCTGTAGGATGGGTGCGGCCAGGGGTTCAGGGAGTCCAGGAGCAGAGGTGGCTCCTCGAACCAAAGCCAGCGTCTACCCAAGAACCACGAATAGGGAAACGACAGCCATAGGAAAGAGGAAGTTCGAGGACAGGGTAGACCGAGCCTATGGGAAACACTCCACACAGAGGATGCCACAAAGCTGGACTGTGGTTTGCGTGGACCTCACACGTGCCTCATCCTGGAGACGGGTTCCAAGGGCAGTGTTTGGTCCTAGTATTAAACCAGCTTTCTAGGTCTCAGTGTGACACAGATCTTTCCCACAGCCTCAGGCTTTCCTCATTACCACAGCGCAGTGCAAGCAGCCTCCTGAGCCTGGAACCACGTGGGCAGAGACCCGCCGGCTGTTCTGCACCTGGGTGTGGGCCCAGAGCGTCTTGGGGCCCAAACGGGTGTCAGCCTTTTATTATTTTTTTTTCCTCAGCTTTGACCTAGTATTTTTTTTTTAACAACACTCTCTTAAAGGGAGGTTCTTTCTTATCTGCTTAATTCACTTCGAGGCAGCGATTTCCCACCCTCAACCGGTACTAGGAGGAACCGTTTACTTTCTAGGAGGAAAGTAAAATACACAGGAAAAAAAAAAATAGGAGGGGCACCTGGGTGGCTCACTGGGTTAGAGCCTCTGCCTTCGGCTCAGGTCATGATCCCAGGGTCCTGGGATGGAGCCCCACATCGGGCTCTCTGCTCAGCAGGGAGCCTGCTTCCTCTTCTCTCTGCCTGCCTCTCTGCCTACTTGCGATCTCTGTCTGTCAAATTAATAAATAAAATCTTTAAAAAAAAAATAGGAGTCAGAAGTTCAAAAAATCAAGTAGAGCCAGTCTATCAAAACCTGATATTCTTGGAAGAAAGAAACAATGCCAGGAATAGCAACCAGCACTATATTGCACAGTACTTTTCCCGGAGCATGTCCACATGGGTCATTATGCCTGCTCTGAACTTCACTTCTTCCCCGTGAACTTGGTAAGTCAGATACAACCATGGGTGAGGAAACTGAGGCACAGAGTGGTTTAAGGGATTGTCCTGGATCATAAAGGGATGCAGTGATTGGAGTGGAGGGACGGGAGGCCAGGCTGCTTGGCACCTGGCCTGCTCCTCCCCGTCCTGCCGCAGATGAGCCCCACACACACCCAGAACACAAATACGGACTGTCTTCATTGGGGTGTCCAACAAGCCACGGGCCGTGCCAGCCCCTCTGAACTACATCATCCATGTTCTACACCACCCCAGCAAGAACAAAACAACTCCCCAAGGCTGAAGAAAGACTAGCACGTTATTACGAATAGAATCTTACTTTTTAATTATCCTTGGTATTCTAACCCAAATCAAAGGAAAATAGTTACCGCTTTTCTTTCCTAAGGCAAATGAGATTTCTAAATAAACAGAGATAGCCCTTATGTTTAGAATGGGCTCCGTTCCTAGAAAAGGTCTTTTAAGCAGAAATGCCATTTGTCAACCCTAATTTTCCTACAGATCGATGTTACCCAGTGTCACTGGTTTTTAAATGCTTTTCTTTTTTCTTTTTCTTTTGGCAGGGGTGGGGAGGAAGTAGAGTTTTGTTTTGTTTTGTTTTGTTTTTTAGATTCTATTTATTTATTTGAGAGACAGAAAGAGAGAGAGAGATTGAGAGAACAAGTGCAAGGAGGGGCAGAGGGAGAAGCAGGCTTCCTGATGAGCAGGGAGCCTGATGAGGGGCTTGACCCCAGGACCCTGAGCCGAAAGCAGATGCTTAACCAACTGAGCCATGCAGGTGCCCGGGAAAGCGGAACTCTTTCCTCTGGTGAAAACAGAAGCTCCATATGGAAAACAGATTTTTTCTTTTTTTTTTTTTTTTTTAAGATTTTATTTATGTATTTGACAGACAGAGATCACAAGTAGGCAGAGAGGCAGGCAGAGAGAGAGGAGGAAGCAGGCTCCCTGCTGAGCAGAGAGCCTGATGCGGGGCTCGATCCCAGGACCCCGAGATCATGACCTGAGCCGAAGCCAGAGGCTTTAACCCACTGAGCCACCCAGGCGCCCCAGATTTTTTCTTTTTTTTAAGGAGATGCAATGGTCAAAGCAGAGTAGGTTGCCCTAAACCTGTCACAATCCTAATCTCTTCCCCTGCATTCCCCTACCCCACCCCAGATACCCTGTACTTCCACAAGCACACACAAGCAGCACTGGGGCTACGCAGTGAATATAACATGGAGCACAGGGTCCAACTTCCAAACTGCCTGAGGCTTTCTCTGGAAACTAGATGACAAGCACCCCTCCCCCAAGGGGCTTCCCCCAGACATGGGAGCTTGTGCATAAATGCCCCCACTTTTTGGCCCCTTCCACGGTGCTCTCCATTGACTCCCAGTGTCTCCAGGGACAAGAAGCTCCAGTCTCCACAGTGGTAACTGCATTTTGCTGGTCCCCTCTCTTTTCCTCTCTCACTTCCCCACTGCCCCTGTGTTCCCCGGGATCATCTCCCACCACAGCTCTTTGCTCTCAAATCCTTGTCAGGGAAGAAAACGTTCTAGAAATGGATCATGGTAATGGTTGCATGGTATGGATGTATTTAACACCACTGAATTGACATTTAGGATCAAGGATAAATTTTATGTTATGGGTATTTTACCACAATAAAAAACAAAAACAAGGGGCGCCTGAGTGGTGCAGTCAGTTAAGTGTCTGACTCCTGGTTTCAGCTCAGGTCCTGATCTCAGGATTGTGAGATTGAGCCCCGAGTTCGACTTTGCATGGATCACAGTCTGCTTGGGGCTCTCTTTTTGTCTCTCCCCACTGTGCTCTCTCTCTCAAATAAATAAATAAATCTTTAAAAAAAGTGAACATGAAAGGAAACTTTTGGGGCTGATGGGTAGAACATTCTCCCTATGGGGGAATGTGGTCCCCAGTTGTTCCGGTCTAGCGTCAAATTAGATATGGTTTGATTTTCTACTAGTTATGACATTAATCAAAGCCCCTAATGTAAAAGTAAAAATACTTAACACCTCCCCCTCAATCCTAGCCAGAGGGTCTTCCTCTTGAAGAGTAGAGGGGAAGGGAAATGAGGGCATTTAACCATGTTCCTTTGAAAAAATGTAGACTTTGACCATTCTAGCGTAACGACACTGACGGGTATCACTTATTCAGAGCTGATTAGCTTTGGGTGAACTTTGTATAATGTTCCAAAACCCAGGATTCCAGGACTGGACCCTGGATGGTGAGTCTCAAACCAGCGCATGCTCCCTGGGAGGCCCTGACTGAGAGGATGCCAGCTGCTGTGCGGGTGTGTGGTCCGTAGGGTGTGTCCATGTGCCAGGCATCTGCGTGAGGCCCCAGCTGTCCCCTAACTTGTTCGATCCTCACAAAACTCTAATGGGGGAATCATTTTTATTTGTGCCACTTTGTAGATGAGGACTGAGGCTCAGTTGGGGTACTTATCTTGTCTGGTTCCCAGGTAGATGGGAGGAGCAGCAGCTAGGAACTTGACCCCAACCCTGAATGCCACAAGGTCCGCTCTGGTCCCCTTTGACTCTTCACCATGTGTGTGGGTCTTGCTTCCGCGTCTCCATTGTCTGGGTGGTAAAGGTGTGAGAACACCCAGTGGGCTCAGTTCTGGACCCCTGCTGCCCAACACTCGTAATTCCAACACTACAACTCTCGGGCCTTCAAACACTCACGCACCACCAAATCACAGCTTTTTTGAGGCTGTCTCTGTGTCAAAGTGTGAAATGTTTCATTTAATCAAGGCTTCTGTCTTTGGGTTTATGCATTCTAGTTTTAAAAATCACCTCATCCCTTTTCCCACCTAGAACATATGGTCTGACCTGAAGATTACTATGCAGATCTTGAACCAGATTTTCTGCCTTCTCTCCTTTCTCCTCCCTTCAGCCGGGAGGGCAAACACACGTGAGCTTCGGTAGTGGAAGCACGCATGTAAAATCTAGTCACCCAAGCAGACATCTTAGGATGACCTCTCTGACCTTCTGCCATGGTTATAACCTCTGTATGCCTCTTTTCCCAAATGGTCAAAATCATTAATATTCAGTAGGCTAGTGCCATTTGCAAAACACTGCGCTAGGCATTGTGGGGCAGGCTCTAGCTGCGAAAATCAGACCTACACAAGGAAAAGACTAACTCATAAATTACCCAATGGTAAAGATCTTGCCTTACGGGTCTCTATGTCTGGCAGAGAACCTGGGGCTCAGTTAGGTGTTTGTGGAATGAATGAATGGTGTTACCAAATATTTTATTCTAGCAGAGATTCCTTGAGTCCAATCAAAGTACTTTCCTACACTCTGGGTATTCAGCAGAGCACAGCAGAGACAAGCTCATGCTCTCAGGGAGCTTACGGTAGGTGGTGGTAGGGGAATAGGCCAGAAAATAACCAGGAGAATAGGCACATAATTTCAGTCTGTGATATGTGAAAAGACTGTGAGTGGCACAGTGAGTGGCAGAGGGTCACTCTGGAGAGAATGTGGAGAAGGCCTCTCTGAAGAGAAGTTACAGCCAAACGCTAAAGGAGGAAAGAGCCAGTCAGTGAAGACATGGGAAAAGTGGAGGAGGGACAAGTGCAAAGGCCCTGGGGAGGGCTGCTCTTGGCTTGTTAGAGGAACAATAAAGGAGTCCCTTGGGATGAGAGCACAAGGTTGAAAGGGAAAGTGGAGGTCAGCGAGGTGAGCTCAGGGGTGAGACCACGTAGGCCCTCTCAGGCCACAGTGAGGAGGGTGATTTTACTCTGGGTGGGACCAGAGCCCTGGAGGGTTTTGAGCAAGGGACTGGTATGATCTGATCTTTTATTTTTAAAAGGTCACTGGCTGCAGTTAGGAGGGTTAACTCCAGAGAAATGAGAGTGGACATGGGGAGACAACTGAAGAGGCACCTCATTCATCCAGGAAGAGATGATGGCGGCCTGCATGCAGCTGTGACAGGGGAGACAGTCAGAAATCATCAGACTGAAGATGCATTTTGGAGGCAGAACCTCTGGGAATTGATGGTTTGAATGCAGGAATGAAGTAACAGCAATCAGAGGCAGCAAAAGAGCAGTGCTGGATGAATGTAAGGGATAGTAGGTCCTATAAATACTCATGTAGGGAAGGGGGTGCAGTGGCCCAGGAAGGCCTCACGGAGCAGGGGCTGCCGGCTGGGTCTTGCAGCCCAGGAGTCTTCACACAGGAGAGAAAGAAAAGGCATGAGCAAGGGGCCTGTAGGAGGAAGATGTCATTTTTAAAGACTGGGGTGTCACCTGTCTGGCCAGGGTCATGAGAAAGCAGGCTACTGATGGCAGTTGGAGACAGACTGTGGAAGTTATAGACAAACTTAGTCCTTTATTTACTGGGGCTCTACTCAAGATCTGAGAGTTTCTGGAAGGCTTTTATTGCCAGCTGTACTTGGTATAGGCTGGCCAAAATAAATCATAGAGACCCACCATGCCAGAGGTTCTTGGTAGAAATATTCAACGTAGGCAAATGCCCATCACTGCTCAGGGCTAGCGGTGCCGAGAGGCCTGGTCCTCCGTGTACACAACTGGAATGTGTGGCCCTGCTACTGGACCCCTACTCCACCTGGAAGGAGCCCTGCCTCTGCTGGGTCCTGGCTTCTGAAGCACTGTGTGTGTGGACACCCGGGATGCCATTCCCTGCTTCATTCAGAAACAGATACTATGTGCATGAGATTATCTCCTTTCTCTGCTCAAAAAACATGTCTTCCTAAATGCCAAGGGGGAGAGACAGGTGCCTGGGGAGAAAGTTTTATCCTCCTCTTTGAATGAGAGGATGGGAGATGCAGAGGTCAATCCTTTCATTTCCTTGGTGACATGTCTTATGGGTCGAGTACTAGAGACACAGAATAAACAAGACAGGGGCCCCTGGGTGGCTCGGTTGGTTAAGCGTCTGACTCTTGGTTTTGGCTCAGGTCATGATCTCAGGGTCGTGGGGTGGAGCTCTGCCCCGCACTCTGCGCTGAGTGCGGAGCCTGCTTAGGACTCTCTCTCCCTCTCCCTCCGTCCTCTCACACCCCACATGCTCTCTCGTGGAAAAAAAAACAAGACAAAGCCATTGCCCAAAAGAACCTCAGAGTACAGTGGGGTACCCAGAACTGTAAACAGGGTGACAGGCACGGGGCAAGCACTCTGCCCATTCCAGCCACACCAGAAAGGAGAGTTAGAAACAACAGATGCCAGCAGCCCCCACAATGCAGCAACCCCAAAAGCTACATACCTGCCTGCTTCCCTGATTTTTGCTTCTCCCTTTGTCTTCGGGTGATGCTGTCTCTCAGCCGTTTAAGATTTTCCTGGAAAAAAATTCAGTTCATTTTCAAAGTATATACGAGAAATAATACCCCCTGGGCATTAAGAGTTTCTTTCAGATTTTATGCTGTTTGCAAGATACATTCCATTGCAATAACATCTCCAACATGCAAATGAGGCTGAGCGCATTTGCCATTGGCCCCTAGAGAAATTCAAGTACTCGTAGAAGTTGTGCCTGAAGAGCAGACCCCTTTCCTACAACGAAGAGTCTCCCCTCCACTCTAGTTCCCACCTCCTTCCCAGCCTTATAACCCCCCGCCTTCCTCCTTATAGGCTCCTTTAACAAGCCAGTCCTGTAGTGTTTGCAAATACTCCATGCACCTATCTGTCTCTGAGACCCTTTGACCGTGAAGGACGATGATTCCTCCCCATCAGTCTGTTCCAGGTCTGGGTCAAGGTCCACCTTCTGCCTTAAGCCTCTCCAGACCACACCAGGCCTTAGTGACCATAGAAGCCACATGGCCCTGAGCTATGCGGCCTGGCCCAGCTCATTTGTGCATGTGTGTGGCCTTGGGGTGTGTGTGTGTTGTCTCTTCAGAGAGACTGTACACTCTTAAAGGCCAAGACACCAGGCCTTATAGCTTTCCGCGAGCATGCAGTCGGTCTATCAGTCAATGAGCAAATGTTGAATAGACATGTGAGGGCTGAAATTTGTTGCTATTTTAGTAACAACTACCTCAAAGTATCTGAACATCCGAGAGAAAATGCCCCAGGGACTAACATCTAGACATCCAGAAAGGTCCCCTGAGGGAGCCACAGGCCAGAATGGGAGGGGTGTTTGGACTGTGACTATAGCTGAGACTAAGCTGGGTCCAGAAAGCAGCAGGGAAACACGAGAAAGTGTGGGCTGGGCACAGCTTTAAGGTCTGACAGAGTGGAGGTGGGAGGAGTCAGCAGCAAGGAGATCCACCACCTAGAGACTATGTGGCAGGCCCCACGAAGGTGCCAGAAGCTGGCACTGGAGGGGATAGGAAGGAAGGAGCCGATGCAAAAGGAAGGACATCACAGAGCAAGACCAGCAAGACACGCACCTGGCTGGAGACAGGGGAGGGAGCGAGAAGAGCCCAAGGGATGGAAAGTAACAGTGCGGTGAACAGAAATAGGGAGCCAGGAAAAGGAAGCAGCCCCAAGGTATGGTTTGTTGCTGGACATGCTGCAAGTTGTGAGCGCCTCAGCAGGACACACCCAACTGGTGGCTGCACCGGTCCACAGGTGGGACCGGAAAGGGGACACGGACTCAAGACCACCTGCACAGAGAAGGACCTGAAGGGAACCTGGGTGGTGCCCACTCACGGGAGGGGAAGTGAAGGAGACAGACAAGTGGATAGAGGCATAGAGGAAAGGGAAGATGGGGGCAGCCCCCAGAACAGTCTTTACAACCACCGGTCCCGGGATGGGGGATGCTCTAGAAATACCCGGAGGCTCTCAGGGCACAGAGTAGGGTCAGCTACCACGGGCTGGGATTGCCTGCCATGTCAAATATGAACCCCCGTTGTCCGCCACACCCAAGAGTTCTAGGCAAGTTCATGGGACCAGGAGAAGCCTCTTGGCTACAGACAGAGACGGCTAACATCTGCTTTGCGTTTACTGAGTGCCCGGCATGCTGAGTCCTTTACATGGTTTACTTTGTCCAATGTTCTCCCTTCACATGTGAGATGGGAAACAGAGGTACAGAAAGGCCGAGGTCATCCAGCACCAAGTGACAAAACAAGGATGTGACTCGGGCTGCTGGGCCCCAGAACCCTGGCTGCTCTTAACTACCGTGCTCCGTGGGCCAGTGACCGGCCAGGAGGAAGAAAAACGTTGTTTGCCCAAAGCGAGGCTATCCCCGTAGGACCGCAGCTTCCCTGCGTCTCCTGAAAGAGGAGGACCCCGGGTTCCTGTCGGCACTGGAGCACCATCTCACCGTCAGACCTCCAGGAGGAGGGAGGCCGGCCGGCAGAGCAGGGGACCCTCTTTCAGGGAGCACTAAGAAGGCAGAAAGTGTGGTGAAGGGAACATAGACCCTGGCGTGAGAAAGGACTCCTCGGCCTCACCACTCTCCGAGCCTCAGTTATCTGTAAAATGGGAACAACAGTACTCCCCTTGCAATGCACACTATGAGCAACAGAAGAGATTAGGTCATTCAACGCTGAGCATTGTCAGTAGACTGCTGGCCCAGCTGGACAAATGCTGCTCGATGACTCACTACTCCCACGCTAGGGAGACAGGACTCCATCTCTGCAGTAGGTTGGTGCTGGTCCCGCTGCCCCTCTCCCCAACAGCAGGTGTGTCAGGTCTTCTGAGGACAGAGGAGAGAATACACACCTTCTGGGAAGCACCATGGGGAGATGGGGAGAAAAAGCAACCATTCTGATCCTGCCTTTCCCTCCACTTCCCAGGTGAGTGGTCTTGGACCTGTCTCCTAACGCCCTAGGCACAGCTTCTTCTTTCTAATACGAAGGGGCTGGACCATGGATATGCTTCCTAAGGTCAAGTCTGAGTTCTTCCGATTGCTTTAAACTGTGCATGAAGTACACGTATGGAGTTATATAGATTCTTACAAAAATAACAGGAGTCTTGGGTGCCTGGGTGGCTGAGTCAGTTAAGCATCTACCTTCGGCTCAGGTCATGATCTCAGGAACCCTGGATTGAGCCCCGTGTCAGGCTCCCTGCTCAGCGGGGAGTCTGCTTCTCCCTCTGCCTGTCGCTCCCCCTGCTCATGTGCTCTCAAATAAATAAATAAATAAATAATCTTTAAAGAACAAAACAGGAATCTCCTCTAGGAGCCCCATCCTCCAATCCCAGTCTCCTGAGTGGTCACCCTAGGGATGGCCCTGAGGTGCCGTCTCCTGACCTCTGGCTCTGCTTTTGTATACATGCCTACAGAAATACCATTTGTGTGTGAGCACGCTCTAATGTGGGTGGTTTTCAGTCTGTGACTTGTTTTGTTGTCTATTTCTTGGGAACCGTCCAACTTCTCTGAGTTCAAAGGTGTGACGGTTCTGTGGGAGTGCTGGCACTAGGAGTGGAGAGAAAGGCTCTGAAAAGAATAAAGGCCAGAAAGCCAAAGTATAGGGCCACAGGCAGAGGGAAGAGGCAGCTGAAAAATTAGGGTTGACAGGTAAGTCTTTGTTCCTGATCTCTAGACTCACGACAACCGGCAAAGCCATCCAGCTCTCAGCCCGGGGGCCGTGTGGGGACAGGCGACAGGGGACAGACATATACATGCATGGATTCACAATGACACTCAAAACACCCATCGAGGGCCTGGCCACAGCAGCACACAAGACAGTGCTGACCCCATCCTCCCCTCTGCCTGGTGATGAAACGGACCCGAAACCCACCAGACACAGCCGGTTACCTGCTGGAAGCGGAAGGACTCCGACCGCTTCTTCTGGTTGAGCTGCCACTCTTTGAAGTGGAGCACAGCCTCGTCCACGTTGACGATGCCCAGCTTCACCTGCTCCTGGAGGGTGATCAGCTGCCGCTGGCCTGGTGTTTTCATCCCAGCAAAAGGGTCATATATACTCGACTGAGGCCTGTCCCTCCATGGTCGGACGAGAGGCTCTGCAAAGGATGGCAAAACTCAGGGTGATGGCTCCCTGACCGGGGAGGGCAGGCAGGCAAGTGGGGTTAACGAGACTGGTCACGGGCTCAGGAGGACGCATCTCAAGAGAACAATTCCATATGGAATGAAGAAGCGGGGCATAGGACAACGAATCAGGCAGGGGGAAGCAGCTAATGATTTCAAAGCCTGTTACACTAAAGTAGACAAGGCCACAGCATTTAAGGAGGCAGGAACAGCACCCACTGGGCAAGTCAACAGAACCCCCCAAACCTGAATGACCAAGAAGCCATTAGACTAGCATTTCTCAATTTAGACACTATTGACACCTTGGACTGGAGAGTTCTTTGTTGTTGGGGGGCCATCTTATATGCTGTAGGATGTGTAGCCTCATCCCAGGCCATCCCTCTACCCACTAGAGGCCAGCAGCCTCCCCTGCCTCAGCTGTGACAACCAAAAATATCCCAGACATTGCAAGCATCCTCTGGGAGGCAGCACAGAGGTTGAGAACCACTGCTTTAGACTAAAATCCACTCCCAGAAGAGAAAATACAGGAAATTCTAGGCAGGATGCTTTCCCCAACACGCTCCGGTCCTTTACTTTCCTCTCTGCCTCCAAGCTGCATGGGCACCATGACTGTGGACCCATGGACATGAAATGCCCAAGAAGACTGGAATGTCAATGGAACCAGGATCTAGCTCCAGTGTTACCAGGTATAGATTAGGTGCTAAGTGGCTCTCCTTGGGTTGTTCCTCTGCCAACCTCTCCTCCACATTACAAAGTCATGGTTCTCTGCTTTGGAGATTCTCAGGAAGCATGAAGGCAACCCCTCTCCTTCTCCAGGCTGTGAGCCCATTAAGTTCTGTGGAGAATGAGTTCCCTGCAGACGTGATCAGGCCACTGGGGCTTGTGAGGATGACCTGACATTTTATTGCTCATTTCACGCAGGGCTATTTCTGATTCTGAATTTCTCTAGCAGAACCCTCTCTGGACGTTGTGATTCAGGGAGAGAGCAAGAAGGAAAACGAGAGAGAACTTCAAAGAAGTTCATCTGTCGTTCTTCCCAGCCATTCACTCATCTGTCTATACACACCTACAAACCTTTCTCCCAGACTTGCCTTCTTCAAGGCTGTCTTTAATTGTGCTGGAAGATGGGGTGTGGGGAGAAAAAAGCATATGCCAATCAATTCCACTCTCCTGCTACCTAAGTCCTTGGGATGCCTTCTAAAGCTTAGACAGCGTCCTGTCTCCTTTTCATAAGAATCCTCGATGGGATAACATTGAATGTCTCTCTTTAGTACACGGAAGTTAATTAAGGAAAAAAAGGAGTGCGTATCTCCTCATACTTCCCAAAAAAAGTCTTTTGAGGAGGTAAAAAAAAAAAAAAAGGAAGAAAAATGTTACCCAACCACAAGCAAAATGTCTCTTAAATAAAAGTTGAATGAAAGTGTTGCGTAGCCAGTACAGCTGGCGTAAGTAAATAGCAGGTAAGGCTGTATCCTTAGATAAAGCCTGGGGGCCAGGCCACCCACTTTCATCCTGTTGGCACAAATCTCACTATTTACACTGTTTTGTGTGCTGTCACAGATACGTTCTAGTGTGTTTGTGTTCTCAGTATGATCAATCTGCACACTATTCTAAGGTGCCCCAATCTCTTCTCCTCTCCCCTCACCATCAGTACAGACCATGCAAGGTGTCCCCTGGACCTCTCTGTGTTTCAGGGCTGAGGAGTCGTTATACCTGCAAATCACTGAAACACGAACGCTCCCGCCACCTGGAAGTTCAGGTCAAAAGAAAGGAAGCTGAGCACGTGGGACTTACCTCTCCGGATGCTCTCTGAGGAAACGTAAAAATTCCCAGGCCGCTCTTGACTTTTTTCTGCAAAAACTATGAGATAAAGAATATTCTAGGTAAAAGCCAAATCAGATTTATTTCTAAGGGGCTTCATAATATTTTAGATATTTACTGGACAAAAGACCAAAATCTTATGCAAAAATGGAAATGGTGGCTCACATTTTGGGCCACCATATGCAGTTCTGTAAAACACACCTCCCATAGGAGGCAGCTATGGTGCCAAAACTAGAGGGATTACGGAACGAAGGCATCCCAAACAGACGGGGTCTCAACACCAGAAAGACAAAGCCAGCCAGAGGGTATGATGGATCGTTAAAGAAAAGGGTAACACGGACAACAACATGAGCTGGGCCTGGAGCACCGTGAAACTGGAGAATAAAAGGAAGTGCAACTCAACATGTCACCAGGGGCCCGTAAGACAGAACTGGGAGCAATGGAGCAGACACCATGTGTGCACACCAGAAGGACTTAGATGGAGTCAGTCGTGAGCAACAGTCCTACCACTGCTAATGGGGAAAACGGAGAAGGGACAAACGCTCCCTTGGTGGTAGAAACGCACAGGTATGAAGGCTCCCTGGATTCAAACCCTGCCTTGGCCACGTAGGAGCCACGTGATCGTGGACAAGAGGCTTAGCCTGTCTTTGCCTCGTTTTTTTATCTATCAAATGATGATGATAACAGTACCTTCCTCTCTAGGTTGTTGCGATGATTACATGAGTTAATACATGGAAAGGGCTTAGAACAGTGCCGGTCACGAGGAAGCACTCAATGTTAGCGAAACCTTGAGATGGATGCCAAGGGCACAGGGGTCCTTTGGCCTTCTAGTGAAATCTGCAGAGTGCTCTACAGTTTATAAATGTGTTCTCCCATCTGACCCTCACAATCAGGCTCTGCAGAGTATTTTAGAGATTATTATGATACCTGCATTGATGTTTACATGTATCATTATGAGACCCGTTTTACAGATGAGGAAAGGAAAGATAAAGAGAGTGAAATGACTGACCTCATGACCCAGGCCGGGACACAAACCCAGGGGTTCTGGCCTCCAGGCCACTGTCCTTTTTGTCATCTCCTGCCTCTCTTTCCTCTGCTTCCCCAGTTGCCTAGAAAGTCCTTTAGGGATCTTTGGGAATCACCCATGGCCCTGTCCCAGCTCGCCACAATGAGCCATAACACTAACGCTCTCTTCTCTCCCCGCTTCCGCTTAGGAATTATCAATATATATTCACTTAGAAGCAGCCCTGAGGACAAGGATCCAGAGGCAAAGAGTCAACATGCGGAGTGACGGAAGTGAGACGGGGAAGTGGATGAAGCCATACAGGGTGTGTAGCCAGTAAGTTACCAGGGTGGGCAAGCTGGGGAGCTCTGGAAAGCAATGTAGAACACGCATCTCAGAGTTCTTCCAGCAGAAGGGAAGGGATGCTGGGGTACTCAGCCACAGCTCATCCGTCACTGGCTGCCGGGGCTCAGAGGTGTTAATCCCCCAGCCTTCTAGCCTGCCTTGCAAAAGGGCAGAGGCGGCTCTGGCTTCCCGAGAACGCGGTCAGACTAAGAGACATGGGTTCTGACCAGCAGGGAGCAGCCAGTGGGCACAGAAATATACAAAGCTGTGGGATGTGTGGAGAGCACCAAGAGTGTCTGCTACACATGCCAAAGAAGCTGTTACCCAGGGGAACAGCAAACCACAAGCACAGGTAGCACCTGGCTGTCCATCATGTCCCTGAGCTCTAGTCCTACCCAGCTTAGGATGTGCCAGGTTTAATGACTCAAAATCAAAACTGAAAAAAAAAAAAAGAATGCAATATTTGAGATAGAAATTTTTTGCTGTTTCTCTGAATTTCACATGTAGCTGGTCACCCTGTACCTGGGGCTCTGATTGAGGGTTACTTTCCCCAATTTGTGATCTCCTTTTGTCACACCTCCCACAACTTCTTAATGCCATTAACAAGGGAATGGAGGTCAGGTGCACAGATCTGGCAATTCCGAGCTCTTACAGTATCTGTAATCCTCTCAACACATCGAGTCTTAAAAGAGAGCGAAACTGACAACGTGTCAGCATCTAACTGACATCCCAGGGACCACTGTGAAGAAGTCAAACCTGGCTCTCACCAGTTTGTATTAGTGTATGTAGGTAGACAGCCTAGCATAGTGCTGAAAGCCAGGACTGTGGAATCTTGTGTCCTGTGTTCAAATCCTGACTCTGCTACATGGTAATAGCCACCCCGTAGGTCTCTGTCTTCCTCATTTGTACAATGGAGACGATAACAGCCTTTACCTAATACATTATTGTAAAGACGAAATGACACATTCCAGATGGAGTACTCTTAGTAGATTTCAATAAATGTCAACTATTAAAAATTAATGATAGTAATAGTTTCAGGAGATAATAATATATCAGCATTCTTGCCATCTGGAGTAAAGGTCTGACTTCATACGGCAGGTGAATACGTCTGGGAAAGCCAGAACTGACACTGACCATGGCCCGTGGGCCAGCTCCAGAATCTGCCCTGAGTTCTAACCCCATCTCCTGGGGCTGGTTAGAGACCATTCAGAAGGGCACAGTCTCAGCACAGTGGTTCAGAAGGTAAGAGGACACGGGGAATTCTTGCCAAGAAGTCCCAAAGAGCTCGCTGAGCATCACTCCCTGCCACACTTGCCTTTAGAAATGTACGGCTCATTGTCAGGCAGGTGGTGAGTGGCAGGGGCACTGGCCTCGGGCCTAGGCACCGGCACAGGGGGTCTGTTGGCCAGGTCCACAGTAAAGGCCTCATCGTCATCCACCGTGTGATACACATCTTCTTCCGGACCTCCGTGGTGCAGCTCCCGCTCCAAACCAGCCATTCCCATGCTGTTACCTGGAAACACAGAGAAAAGTGCCTGAAAGCAATGACCAAACAAATTGGGTGATTGACAGTCATAAGAACGGAGTGAGTGACCATAACTTATTTGCCCAGTACTGCCCTTCAGCAAAGATCTTCCACTGTACCGTCTCCTGTATGAGCTACTAAGAACCCTATGGGAAGCAACTGAGAAAGCACTGAGGCCACCATCAGTGCAACGAAAGGGAGTGAGCACTAGCCTCTAGCATCTTAATTTTACTGCTGGCATTCAGTTATTCATCCCACTGGGACTAGAGAAAAGGGAGCATAGCCCCCAAAGCCAAAGGACCCTTGCAACCACCCCCTGGTGCCCGGGCAGCAGCATGAGGACAGCCAGGAGTCCTCGCCACCAATGGCTCCAGCAACAAAATGACCACAGCAAATCCTTGCCGTAGACTTCCTCTGTGCCAAGTGCTGTTCCAAGTATATTACCCGCATTGTCTCCTTAGACGGTGTTAACGATTCTGTGGAAGAACTACAATCATTCTCATTTTGCAAATGAAGAAGCTGGGCCCTTGGGGATTTAAATAATATGCCCATAGTTACGTAAAGCTGATCGGCATCCAGGAAAGCTGGCTCCAGAACCTGTCTCAACCTCCATGCTCTATGGGTTTTTTTGCAACCTTTGCCCCCCACTCTGCCATCCATCAATCAGAAAGATGCTTGCCTCTCCCCCTCTGTCCCTGGGGTCCCACAGCCATAAGGTTTTTGCTGCCCCCTTCCTGGTGACAGGCTGTGATACTCTGTGCTGGGACCCGCTTACAGTGGGTTTGAGAATCTCGGCAGACCCGACCATATGCCATCGCCCCTCATCCACGTGAGCTGTGTGACCTCGGACACCTCATATACCCTTTCTGAGCCTGATTTCCCTCTGAGACCTATTCACAATGTACTGTGAGGACAAAATGAGACAGCAGAGGAAAAGCACCCAGCTCAGTGCCTACACATACTAGGGGTTCTCCTCTCATTTCCTTCTTCTCCCCAGCACCATGCTGCTGTCAACAGATCTTTATTAAACGCCTGTTTGAGATACAGAAATGCATAAAGCTTAGGCCTTCTTCCTACGAGATTTCCAATTCAGTGATTTATCAGAAGCTTTTTAGTTGCCTCTTTTCTGAGCTGTGGGGAGACCACTCTTGGCCTCCCTGTGTCCTGGATCCAGAAAACTCATTGACCAGGGGGTCCCAACTCATCCAGGGGCTCTGAGTTCTAATGCTCTCCCTTCGAGAAAGTTTCCAACTAGTGGAGAAGTTCCCACCTGTTCATCTTTGAACATCTTATACAAGGGCATGAAGAAATTCTGGAGAGGTTTGTCTGATGTTAACAAAATGAGGCATCCTGGGGGAGCAGGCGGCTACCCTACTAGTGACAATGATTCCCAAGGTGCCTGCCCCCTTCTGCTTTTATAGCATGAGAACAGCCATAGACAATAGTAAGTGAATGGATATAAAGTGTTCCAATAAAACTTTTTTTACAAAAACAGGCAGCTAGGGATGCCTGGGTGGCTCAGTTGGTTAAGCTGCTGCCTTCAACTCAGGTCATGATCCCAGCATCCTGGGATCGAGTCCCGCATCGGGCTCCTTGCTCAGCGGGGAGCCTGCTTCTCCCTCTGCCTCTGCCTGCCACTCTGTCTGCCTGTGCTCACTCTCTCTGACAAATAAATAAATAAAATCTTAAAAAAAAAAAAACAAAACAGGCAGCTAGCCAGGCTATGGTTTACCTACCATTACTCAGCACTATTCTTTCCTCTTCACTGTCAAAACTGCTTCTCCCATCCTGAATCCCATCCTCTTAGCATCCTGCTTTCTATGCCTACTTCATCAACAGACCCCACTCCCATTAATTGTAAATGACTGGACAGAGTTAAGAAATCAGCCACACAACTGAACACCCTCCCTCTCTGACCTTCAATGATAATAATAATGACAACAACAACAGCAATCATAAACCTTCGTTGCTTGCTCTGTGCCCAGCCCTGCTCTGAGGCCCACTAGACAATACATCATTTAATTCTCACAACATTCACCTGAGGACAGAGGCCCAGAGGAGTTGAAAGCTTGTCCAAGGTTTTCCAGCCAGCTGAAGGGGGAACTAAATACAGATCAGAGTTCATGTTCTTAACCATGACGCAAGACAGGCTCAACTTAACAATGTTTGCGTACACTCCCTTATGTCCTCCACCTCCTCCAGAAAGTTGTCTCCTGAGGGCACTTGATCACATTTCATTCTTCTCTGTGTCCTCTGGCCCAACATCCAGGGCACTGAGTAGCTCATAGTTAGTACTCAATAAACTTTAATCAAATAAAAATAAGCACATGCATTTTAAAATAGGTCTTGTTGGATGCAGCTTGTTTCCCAAATGAGTAGCTCCAGTGGTATGAACTCCTGGCCTACTGTGTCAGGCTGATGGGCAGCTCACGGGGATAGAGTGCCTTCAATCATGCCATATACCAGGTACGTGGCAGCCCATTCCATGAATGGAGCAACCGTCACGTGGAACCAGCCAATGTTCTTACGTGTGCTTCTCTTTCCCTCTTTTTGCTTCCCTGCTCACAGTTGCGAATTACCTTCCAAAAACTTGCGGATCATAGAGTCCTTAGTGGTCCGAGAGAAACCATCTCCGGGGATTGGATTAGATGTACCGGCTTGAAGCATTTCAACATCTATAAGAAAAGGAAACTAAGAGTTCAGATGTTGTTCTTTCACATAGGCAAGGAGATTTTACAGATGGATGTACAAGATTGGACGAATCAAGAGATCGTGAATCAAGAGATTCAAGAATTCACAAATCCATCCATCTTCCCACCCATGCATGCATGCATCCACCCATCTATCCAATGATCTATCTACTTAATAAGAACCCCCTGTGAGTGTGAGCTATAAAGGAGAGCAACATTCACAACTGTCAGGCCCTTTCCTAGACCACAGGACTCAAAAGGTATAGATATTATGCTCATCTTCATTTGAAACAATGGGCTTAATTTTTAAACGGATAACTATAGCATTGTTTGTAACAACCAAACACCAATGGGAAGCAGAAATAACAAAGAACAGATAAACTGGTTTACTCAAACAATGGAACTGTATGCAACAATTAAAAAGAAGATGTTGGAGCCACTCCTAGCAACGTAGTACCATCTCAACAGCATAGCAACAAGAACTCTATTTCTACGTCACCCACGGACATGATTATTTATAAGGAGGAAGAACACTGATCTTTGGTTTTCATTATTAAACAAGAACCCACAAAGACCAAAACCGTGTATGAAAACCATTCAGGTCTCACAGTAGCTTCTATTCTAACCCAAGTAACCAACAGTGCCCTATTACTTTATGACTCTGAAGTATCTGAAGTATGCTTTTTGGGAGTAAAATTTCAGCCTTATATTAAAAGTAGAGCTTTGATATTGTCAAAGATTGCACTCACTGAGTCATATCACACAATGAGGACTTATTTGCTTAGGCAAAATATGTAGTCTGAAGTGAATAGTATACTTTGAGAAAAAATGGTTTGAATTTAATCAATATACATACATATGCCATTTCCTTACCACTTTGATCTTTGGGGACCAGCTAAATAAAATCTGGTGGATTTGTATGAGGACTTCAAAGCAACTATTTATGTCACATTTCCCAAGAACAGTCACCGAGAAGAGGTCCTGGTCATGAAGTAATGTTAAGGATAATAAATGTCATATGACATAACCCTTGTTTTGAAACAAAATATATATTTTTTTTTTAGTTTTTTTTTTTCATGAGAGACAGAGAGAGAGAGAGAGGCAGAGGCAGAGGGAAAATCAGGCTCCCCACAGAGCAGGGAGCCTGATGTGGGACTCGTTCCCAGGACCCCAGGACCATGACCTGAGCCGAAGGCAGATGCTCAACTGACTGAGCCACCTAGGTATCCCGAAACAAAATATTTGTATATTCCTAGAAAAAAAGACTAGAGAGGAATATGCCAAAATGCATATAGTGGCTATTTCTGAAGTAGTATAGATTATGGACATTTTATTTTCTATTTTATATATACCTTTGTCTTCCAAATTATCTATGGTGGCTTTTGGGGCTTTCATAAATGAGAAAACTTTATTAACACTTTTTTTTTAAAGATCCAGATAATTATGATCAAATATATACAATTAGATTTTCAAAGCAAAAATAATTTCAGGTTATTAAAAAGATAAATTGTGGCTCACCTGTCAACTATCAGATTAACTGATTTTTTTAATTATAAAAAATGACAGATTTTAAACTTTCTAGGGACCAGACATTACATTATTACATAGCACAGCTCTTAGTTCCATACTCCTGTGATAACCAAAATATAAATTATATGACCATAAAAAAACCCATAAAATTGAATGAAAAATCTGCAGACTGGTATTTTTGGTATGATATGGTTTATATAAAGTTTTAAGGCCTATAAAACATTACATGCTGGGAAGGCTAAACATTGAATTCATGGTAATGGTTACCTCTGGAGAGGGAAGAAAGACAATTAGATTCCAGAGGGGGTTCATGGGGGGGCTATGATATGTAATTTTTTAAAAATCTGAGACAATAAAAAAAGAAAGAAAAAAAGAAATGCATACTCTTGATCAATCAGAATCTTTAACAAATACAACGTTTTAGAAAATCAATATAGTAACTATTGCCTCCAAGAAGGGGAGAATAAGATTGTTTTTGTATTTGCTTATATATGCAAAAAGCAGCTCTAGCAGTAGATGGAAAAAATTAAGATCAGCGGTTTCCCAGCACTCAAAAGATGAAGAACAAGGACCGGAGAAGGATTTTTCACCATTCACCGTTTTAGAGTTGAGTTTTTTAATCTAGTGAAAAAAATAATATAAAGAAATACAGTGCTTGGGTCATGTTTATGTTACCTCAAATGTAAGAAAAACGAATTCCTTTTTTCTACCTTTTCGGTTTATTGTTTCCTGACACGGCGGAGACATCACATGGGCTATAACGGACCTTGATACTCTCTAGTCCAAAGCTCTGCAGTTCCGAGTGAGGAACCTCTCCTGTCACCGCTGAGTTCTATAACGTAAGCCACAGAGACATCAGGGTGACAGAACTGATTCTGAAACATACCTGGAGGTGTTTTAATTTTAAAAATTAAGTTTGTGATAAGAACCGACACATAATTCATTCTTTAAAAATTCAAGGCCAAAGGCGCCCAGGTGGTTCAGTCAGTTAAGTGTCTGCCTTCCGTTCAGGTCATGATCCCAGGGTCCTGAGATCAAGCCCCGCATCGGGCTCCCTGCTCAGCGGAGAGCCTGCTTCTCCCTCTCCTTTGTCTGCCACTCTGCCTACTTGTGTGCTCTCCATCTCTCTGTCAGATAAATAAATAAACAATCTTAAAAAAAAATTTGAGACCAGAAAATTCTACTTATTTGAGATTTGCTGTTCAACTCACTGAGCTGTGGTTTTATTTCCCCCATGGAGTTAGAAAGGTGGGACGAAAGGTGTATGCCATAGACACTGTGTTACTCTGCCTCTAAACACCCCTACCCCAAACCCCACCCTCCCAGCCACCTGACCCTGACCCAGCCTACTTTTAAAACTCCTCATTCACACAGCAATAAAACACAGAGGAATCCATCTCAAAGTAAAGACTTGCTTGGATCAGACACCCTAGAGATGAGGGGAGGAAGAAATTCCACAGGCCTGGTGCTGCACCGTCTAGGAAATCACAGCCCCCTCAGACTCCAGCATCTCCAAGAACCTGGGCAGAGCAGCACCAGGGCAATTTCTTTTCTTTCTTTTTTTTCTTTTTTCTCTAAATTCAATTAATTAACATGTAGTGTATTATTAGTCTCAGAGGTAGAGGTCGGTGATTCATCAGTTGCATACAACACCCAGTGCTCATTACACCACGTGCCCTCCTTAATGCCCATCACCCAGTTACCCTCCCCTCCAGCAACCTTCAGGTTTTTTCCCCATAGTTAAGAGTGTGTTATGGTTTGTCTCCTTCTTTGTTTTTATCTTATTTTATTTTTCCCTTCCTTCCCCTATGATCCTCTGTTTCGTTTCTTAAATCCCACAATAGAGCACCAGGACAATTTCAATCACCAATAACCAAACCCCCCGGGGCTGGCAACACCAGAGTGTAAGTTTCACAACCAGCCACTCCCCTTGACAATAGTAACATAGTCACCCAACAGCCTAGCTATTTTTACTAACAAAGTTCAATTTGAGAACTGATTTCCACATCCAAGAGGACGATGCACAATTAAAGAAGCTACAAAGAGTCTTAGAAAAATAAAAATAAAATGTGGAAGAAACTGGCTGCAGCATGACTAGCCCTAGCTGGACCTGCCATGCTAATGTCACAAGGGGTATGATGACCCCCATCCTAATATGCTGGGGGTTTTATGGGTGAAAGCATTAAAAAGAAAAAAAGAATGAGCACTATTAATAAAACATATCAATATCAGGATCCCTTGATACAATGCACTGAGGAGGACACAACACCGTTTCTATGGTATTCTTCCAAAAATTCACAACCTCAGTCTACTCACAGAAAACAGGTAACCAACCCAAACCGAGGGGCATTCTACAAAATAAATGATTAGCACTTAAGACAAAGAATGACTGAGGGACACTTACAAATTGGAGGAGACTAAGGAGAAATAACCACATGCGTTGTGAGATGTTCTGTAGTCTCAGTATCTAAGATCCCATCAGCGTCTAGCATCCCCCTACGACGTGAACAAGGCCTAGAGGTCTGTTGGTGGTACTGCACCAATGCTGATTTGGCTTTAGTAATTAACGCTGCTGTTATACAAGAGCTAGTATCCGGGAAACCTGGATGAAAGGGATACAGGAACACTGGCATTTCTGCAATTTCTAAGTCTAAAAATAGTTAAAAATAAAAAGGGTTTCCTTAAAAAAAAAAAAAAGGAGAAAGAAGAGGAGGGGAGAGATTTGAAAAGCAGAGGAGGAAATGCAATGGGAAAACTAAAGAGGCACAGCCCCCAGGGATGACCTACATTGACCCTTTCCTGTCCACCTATGGACTATGTCACCTTCCAGTGACACCTGTGAGCCATGCACATTGGGTACTGTGACCCAGGTGGAGCTAAACGGGCCACCTGTGACAGATCTTTTTCCTTTGGTATCACGCCTTAACTGGACCTGCTAAATATCAGTCCTGTGATCTTAGCAGGTTCATTTCTTCTCCCTGAGCCACGCTGGAAGGGTGAGGAGAGGCTTGGACACTAGGGTCAAAATGCAAGGTTCCAATTTTGATTCTTCCACTCCTGGACAGAGGACTAAGACATCCACCAGTCTGACACCAAGCAGACTTCTTAGATCCATCTGTTGGTTCAGGCTCCCAAGACGACCAGGGGCCATGCTGGCACCAGTCTGCTCAGGAAGACGCAGGACGCAGGCCAGCAGGACGGCGCCAGGCAGCATTCCTCCTCAAGGGCAGTCGCCAGTCCAGGAGTTCATGGGCAAGAAGAGGAGATCCAGGTCAGGCAGGCAGAGGGGCCACCCTGGTGAAAAGCCTCCCAGCCCAGAGGAGCGACATTATTCATGGCCACTCCCCAGGCAGCCCTCCAGGGTCTCCACCAGCAGGCGAGAGTCACTGCTCTCAGGGAAGCCCAAAGTATGCTGTCCCTTCCGGGTCCTCATAGTGCACATATAGCTCCTCCCAGTTCCAGATGCAATTTACCAACCAATTAGGGGTCATTTTTATCATAAGCAATGTTGCCTAGAAACATAGTTGACATTTGACTCTTATCACGTTTCCAGGGTAACAGAGCTGGAAAGTCAACCGAAGGTCAAATTCTCAAGCAGAAGGGGAAATGATAACTGTTACATTAACTCTTTGCCTATGATTATCTTGGGTCAAGTTCTTTAAATCCTCTCAGCTTCTCTTTTCCTGTCTGTAAAACGGTGATAAGAGTAGTATGTATCTCAAAGGTTTGCCCTGAATATTACGTGAGAAGCCGGCCAAATGCTTAGCACAGTGCCTAGCCTAGAGAAAAGTGCTAAATAAGGCAAGTGGCTATTACTACTACTATTATTACTGTTGTCTTTATTATTAAATTCTATTCCCAGGCTAATGTCCTAAGCAGAGAACAGTTTATGCTCAATTTATGCGTCTTCTTTTTTCTTTTTTTTAAAAGATTTATTGCTTTATGTTGCAGGGGAGGGACAGAGGGAACGGGCAAGAGAGTCTTAAGCAGACTCCCCGCTGAATGCAGAGCCTGATGCAGGGCTCAGTCTCACAACCCTGAGATCACAACCTGAGCCAAAAACAAGAGGTGGATGCTTAACCAACTGTGCCTCCCAGGCGCCCCTAAATTTATTCTTCACAGTAACTTTGTTTGAAGTCAAATCTCCATCAGAGTAATAAATGCTTATGGGTTAACTCCAATATCTGAATTTCCACACAAATTCTCAAATATCACATGTTTTACATTTCCTAGAGAAGAATTACACCTATTACACCCATAAAACCTTTTTCTCTTTGAATATACTTAGAGCATAGGGGAAATCTTAAGATAACAAATGCCGGTGTTTTACGATAGATTTATGTGTGGAAATCTGACTCACACACAAGGCTTGCCAGGCATTTTCTGGACCCTGGCTGTGGAACACCAAGTCCCAGACGGACAGAGCTGCAGGCCTCTTTTGCGTCCTTTGCCAAGGCTTTGCCCATGCAGTCCAGACCTGAGCTGGAGGCCCCGTGCCCATTTATCCTGTGCTTTCCCGAGGCCCATCATGTTCTTTATTTGTGGGCTCAGCAATGAACATGGAAATTCTAGTAGCTCTTCAGTGCTTTCTGGTTCCATCCTACGCTGCCAGGATGGTAGTAGAGGCTGATCTTAAAGCCAGAGGCTAAACCAGAGGATATGAAGCATGGCTGGAAGAACAGGACGGGTGCAGGGAGGAGACGGAGGGTGGTCTTCAGACACAGGAGAAAGCCTGGGTATCCCCAGTCAAGACCCTGACAAGGGATGGAGCCAAGGGAATCATCCACACTCAGGAGACAATCATAAGTCAGAGGAAAGCAGCAGCTGAAGCCAGACAAGCAACAGAGGTGAGGACACTATTGACTGAGTGACCAAGGCAGGTCGACATAACAGTCAGAGGTGGCGGCGACCTGCATGGACACTGGTATCCGAGAGAACCGGGCTCAAGGCCCAGCTCTGACTCTTACTAGCTCTTTGTTATTGGACAAGATACTTGAGATCACATAGCTGTGTATGTCCATCTGTAAAGTGGGGATAAAGAATGGTGCTGCTCACCACACAGGAAAAATGTAGGGGCCGAGGGAGACAAGGCTTATGAAATATTTAGCAACAGTGCGAGGCACTAAATATTAATGGATGCCATTATTATATCAAGGCAGCTAGTGTACTAGTTTTCTGTTGTTGCTGTAAAAAAATTTGCCGCAAACACAGTGGCTGAGAACAGCATAAATGTATTACCTTACAGTTCTGTAGTTTGAAAATCTGAAATGGGTCTCACTGGGCTGAAACCAAAGTTTTGAGAAGACTGCCATCTTTTCCAGGAGCTCTAGAGGAGGACCTGCCTCCTTGCCCCTTCCAGCATCCAGAGGCTGCCTCTCTACTCCTCGGCTCGAGGCTCTCTTTTTTTTTTTTAGATTTTTATTTATTTATTTGACAGACAGAGATCACAAGCAGGCAGAGAGGCAGGCAGAGAGAGAGAGAGGTGGAAGCAGGCTCCCGGCCGAGCAGACCTGAGCCAAAGGCAGAGGCTTTAACCCACTGAGCCACCCAGGCGTCCCGGCTTGAGGCTCTCTTCCTCTACACTTGAGGCCAGCAGTGCCGGGCCGCACACTTAGCTGGACTGTTCTCATGGCACCATCTGTGGTCTGTTTGCTGCTTCCTTCTTCCACTTCTAAGGACCCCAGTGACTACTGTGAGCCCACCCCCCCATCATTCGGGACATTCCCTTTATGTCAAGGCCAGCTGAGTAGCAACCTTAATCCCAGCTGCAACTTTCCTTCTCCTCTGCCACGTCTTCTAGCCCATTCACAGATTCGGGGGCTCTCACTCTGCCTACCACAGATGGAACCAAGGATCAGCACAAATTTCCTGCCCCAAATTTCCTCCCTATATGAGGCTGCCAAGGGCAATACAACCCAGGGATTAGGGCCACCTCAAGCAAGTCCTTCATGGCCACATGTGGACTCAGCAGCCCTGGCCAGATGTAGGCATTGCACACTGCCTCAAAGGAAGTTACCTAAAAATGACTTTTGTTCCGCTTATATTTTAAATAAAATGATTCTTTTGATACTGGATTGAACATAAGTGTCCTTGAGTTAGACCAAGAACAGCAAATACATACATTGGCCTCCATGTCCCTATTCCATGCACTCAAGGCAAACATTCAGCAGTCACGGCATTCTTTCTGGTCTCGGGATCCTCACCCCAGCCCCTCAGTCACTCGATACCAACAAACAGACACTGCCACATGAAATTATTTTTCAGGCACTATTTGTCATATCTGTATTAGGGAGTAAGTCCTAGTAATAACAGACACTACCTTGGTAATAATAAAGAAAGTGTCCAGTTGTTGGGAGTTCGTGAGTACGAAGACTCTCTCCGGCTCTAAATGTGACAACCCCGTGTGCACATACAAATCAGGCGTACAGTGAGGGCCACAGGAGTGGCTGAGACACACCCAAAATTCCACAGCTGAAGACCTGCAAGTGTGCTTCCAGACAAAGGACATTTTGTAAAGGAATCCTCCATTTCTGGATGCTCGAGGTTTGTACTTCCGATTCCAAGCATTTAACCATCACCACCTGTCCATTAAAAATAAACTAAGAAGCCCAGAAACATGCTGGTCTAAGGAGAAAGGACAAAGTTCTTTCACTTCAACAGAAACAGAAAGAAAAAGATACACATATAACAAGGAGACGCAGGGGCCAAAGTCCCCGGGGAAGAGCCAGCCGCATTGTTACGCTGTACTTCATTTGGCACAATCAGAAAGGAGTGATGGCAGTCAGAAAGAACCCGTGCCTGGGAAGAAAGGAGCTTGAACAGATGAGAGAAAGCTTAGGCAGGCACTTAATTAAGGAATGAGTCGGGAGCAATAATGAATTTTCAAGAAAGCCCATACGATACTCCTCAGGGGACATAAATTGAGATCATTTAAATGCAGTGGAAACTCATCCAGATTTTGTGTTGTTAATTTAATATAAAACCCAATCAGTATCTACTATAGTAAAATGTCAGATGCCGAGAGGCCATTCTGAAAAGGCTCTCAAACCCTGAAGGCAGGCCAAGAGAATTATCTTTTCACCCAGTATTTTTATAGCCAAAAAAAGAGCCTTAGGGCAAGAAGCAGGCTGGGAAAGCATTTGACAATGAGCTGAAACCTGGCTGGTTCCACCTGCACACAGGGGGGGATAACGTGCTTTCGTGGGCCACGTCTGCAAGGCCGTCCAACTTCCCCACACCCTGACGGAGAAGTGATGGGAGGGAGAGAGACAGGGAGAGGGAGCGGCGGTCACATACACGGGGGAGAGAGAGAGACAGAGACGGAGACAGACACAGAGAGAAGGGAAAGAGCAATCTGAAATGACGGGCTAAGGAGGCATGGGCCACGACGCAGGAGGAGCTGGGGACGAACAGGTCAGGAGAAACAAGTTGGGAGGATGTCTCACGCAGACGAGTGCCTCCGCACAGCACTCCGGGCCAGCCCACAGACCCTCCACGGGGCAGGAATCCACCCAAGAGCGGAGTTCTTGGGGGGGGGGGCACCACCACTTGCTCAGTCACACACGCTCCTCCCCTCACTCTCCACGTCGAAGCTGCCCCCTCAGGCCGCCATCGGGGTTTGCAGTTCTAGATTTAGTGTCGCGGTGCTTTTGTTTCATGCCCAGCTCTCCGCTAGGACGGCTCTGGGAGGCAGGGATCATGCCGGCTTGTTTACTGACTCCCTGTCACCCCGCACGGTGGCTGAAACACACGAGAGGTTTGAGAAATACTGCTGAATGAATGACTGTGCGAAGGGACAAATTAGGGAGGAACAAACACATGAATATGGACAGGGAGGTGTCCGGGCTGCAATCCAGGCAGCGGGAACAGCACGAGCAGATGAGAGGAGACAGGGAAGGAGAGGGCAGCCTGGAGGAGCGGCTCCCACCCGAGACGTCCCGCGCTCAGGCCGTCTGCTAGGTGTCTCGCCACCACCTTTCAGGAAAGTCTTTGCGCTGGAATGTCAGCAAAACCACTCCACCCCACGAAACCCAAGAGGACTTTCTATTTTCCAGCACTCTCACACATCACTGTGGACGATGCGGGCTTCCTAACTGAGGTGGGAGCCGGTAACCAGAGAAGCACGTCCAGAACCAGAGTGCGAAGCCATCTGCTTGCCGTGCCCCCGGGAGAGTGCGACCCATGGCTTTCCAGGTCCAGAGGGGAGCAAGGTTGCTGCTGGTGGTGGGGATTTTATCTTATTAGCTTTTAACACAGTCAGTCCCGCGTGCCTTCACCAAGCGCCTACATCCCTGACACAGTTCTTGCACACCGGGAGGAAGAGAAGCATCAGAACTCAGCCAGTGCCTTCAGCCTCCCTGTGCCCCACGGGGTTGAGGTCAGCCTTCATTTCTATTTAGCATGTGCATATGCTTACCCCTAATAAAGAGATTTATTTCTTATATAGTAAAGTTAGGAAGCTGATGGTTTAAATCTGTCTTGAACAAAAAATTCTCCAGAGAACCAGGAGTGAAGTTGAAGGTCTGGTAACAAAGACCGGGAGCTACCACCTGGTGGCAGCATAGCTAAACTAAAGACGGTCGAGTGTCAAGGGTGTGAGTGTGTGGGTGTGCGAGCATGTGCACGCGCGTGTGTACGCCCCCGCGAGTTCAAAGGAAGGAGAGCCTGGAGCGGAACCATAAAATCTCAGGGTCAGAAGCCAACAGCACGCCCCCGCCCCACTTCATTCAACAAGGGCCGTTTCCCTCCCAACCTTCCTACTTAGTGCTTGTGGGGACCTCATTTCTACCCCTTTTCCAAAACTCAAGGCAGAAAAGAAGCAGATTTGTCCTGACACCACTGGGTGACCTCCAAAGAAGCAGTAAAGAGCTCGCCTGAAACCTGCCCTCCATAATGCTCATCCTGGGAACAAATGCGGGAATGAACATAGCCTACACTCCTTACTACATTTGCTTTCAGCCTCTAGGGTTCAATGGTAATGAAGGTGGGACACAGATCAACATGGCTCTTGGGATATTTAGAAAGAGCTCCTGTCTAAGTGTCCCTCCCAGGGCTGGAAAATGCAGATCTTAGGAGGGCAGGCCAGGAGAGTCCTCTGTCCCTCCAGGGCGGCAGACAGACTTGTCCCCGGGAATGTGCAGACCCAGATCCTTGACCCAGTTCTCCCTCAGTGGGACTGGCACAAGCTACTGCATTTTGGAGCCTTAGTTTTCTTCCCTGTGAAATAGAGCTAATTCTATCCACCAAGCCTGAGGATGCTTGGACAAAATAACAGATGAGATGAAAGCAGTCTGCTTACTGGAAAGGCCTGGCAGATGTTGCAAGCTGTTACTGTGCCCGGTGGTGTTGCAAATACGTGTCTGAGATTAATCAGTTTGTCCCGCATTTTAATGAACTAGACTGCCTTCTCTCCTGGAGGGTCACTGGTAATAAAAGAAACAGTTCTTCCCCAGGTCCAAGTTGCTGCTCCTCCTGGGCCAATAGGTAAGTGGTCCTTACCAAGATTAAACCCCAGAGAGAGAAGCACAAACCGAATCAGGTCTAGCATCAGAAAATTCAGAGTTTATATGATCTGGCAAATGAAAAATTCACTGAGCTTCTTTTTCCCAGCCACAAAGCAGCCAAATTCTATAGCCTGCCTATTGGTGGCCTCCTTCTAGCTCCAGGGCAAGCAGAACCCCGCCGACCCCCTGTAACTTTACATGTCACCAACAGCCACAAACCAGGCTCGCTCCCTAGTCTCCCGCTGCCCTGGGGAGAGCCGGAGAGGTTCACTGCCCCTGCTGTGGCTGCCTTTAGCATAACCCGAAGCTTCCACGGAGCTGGAGCATCCAGGGGGATAACAGGTGTTAAGCCTCTGTGTCAACATGAAACATGTAGTGAAGTGGGGCATTCTTTAACCTTTCAACTGCCCTGCAGTAAGGACACAAGGCAGAAATGTTGATACACAGTCTTGGGCCTCCCAAATAGGTACCGACTGTCCTTCAAATGTTCTTTTATGAATGGATCTCTGGTCCAGATTGGAAAGTGTATTGGCCCCTCTCGTCACCCCAACACCTGGAAGTGGCAAGCAGCTAAAACACAGGAGATGCTCCAGAAATGCTTGTTGGAGAGACAGACAGAAGTCAAGTGCTGAGACCACCACAGGCTGCTTGGTGAGCTGAACTCAGGGCTAGGGCTGTGGCCGCTGGATGGCTTCTTCAGAAGAAACCAGGACTAACACTTACGGCATTCGATGGAGACTTCTGACTGGGAATAAAGAATACGGCCCTAGAGACAGAGTCTGAGCTCAAATGTGAGCTCTGTCACTTATCCACTGTGAGTCCCTGGGACTGTTGTTCAACCTCTCTGTGCCGCAGTTTTCTCATTTATAAAGTGCAGATTCATCAAAGCATTCTTATGTGGCTTAAAGGGTTCAGTGAGATAGAGGATGTAGATGGGGGGATGATGCCCTCTCTCCTCACCACCTCTCCCCCCACCCCGCCAGGTTGTGGCTCATCCGGGAAGAGCTTCTACCAGCACGTCCAGTCCTCCCCATCAGGTGCAGGAAGGGAGCCTCTACCCAGCTTTCCCGCATTCTCCCCACTCTCCAAGAGGCAGCCAATTGAACTAGCAAGCACCTCACAACGACTGGACCACAGCTTCCAGGGGCTGGGGCTGCCACGTCAAGGGCCCTGCTGGTGCCAGGGTCTGCCTCTGGCCCCTGACCTGCCCACACCCCTCCACTCCAAGGCCGTTTCTTGGCACCTGCTCTTCCGTTCATGGGTGGGAAACCCAAGCCCACCCCCCTGCCCCATGCACCCAGAGCCCCTCCATCTTCTTCTCAGCTGAAAGCTGGCAGTACTCGATCCAGACTGTTCCAGAAAGCCCTTGTCAATAAAGCTGATACACGGATGGGTATTTGTCTCGCCTTTCTTGAATCTGTTGAATAGCCCAGAGGGAAGGAGGCTTAAGTTTTAGGCCGTGTTTCAGAGAGCTTAGCATTTCATAGCAAACGGGAGTGACATATAAAGAAGGTTCTTTGAGGGTCCATGGCAGGTTCTCCTGCTCCAACACTGTGCATTGGAGTCCAACATTATTTAGACCCGTGGTTCTCAAGGGCAGCGGCACTGCCCTCTAGGGGAGGCTTGGAAAATCTAAGAAGGGGCTTCAGGTTGTCACCACGACGGAGGGAGGGATAGCTCAGAAGTTCCACTTATCCTTCGGGGGACTACATGTCAAGCCCCCCCAGCAGATGCCTGAAACCACAGATACTACCAAGTCCTACATACGCTGTATTTTTTCCTATACACACACACTTATGATAAAGTTCCTAATTTATAATTAGGCACAGTAGGAGATGAATAATAACTAAGAATAAAATAGAACAACTCTAACAATATGCTGCAACAAAAGTTACATTAAAAAAAAGGTTATATGAACCTAGTTTCTCTCTGTCTCAAAATATTTTACTGTACTTACCCTTCTTGTGATGGGTAAACACTTACATATGAGATAAATGACGTAGGCATTGTGACACCATTCAGCTAGTACTGACCTTCCGAAGATAGGTCAGAGGGAGGATCCTCGGCTTGTGGGCCAGCTGTCCACGGGAAGGTGAGACCTTAGCTAAGGGGACACTACGTACCAGCATCTAGCAGAAGCGGGAGAGACGCAGACACTCTGCCCATGGACGGCACTGTGCTGGACTATGAAGTGTTTCGTGCCCCTCGTGACTTCTAAGGATTTCCCTAGCCATACATACAGGTTAAAAAAAACTGCTTATGATATACATTTACATGTATACATGCACTTGTACAGATCTGTACAAATGTACACACACATATGTATTTCTTAATTTAATATCAGTAGATACAAAGTAAAATATGGACAAATATCCCCAACAAACCGTTAGGAGTGTTACAGTGGTTGGTTTCGGGTGGAGTCATATAGACTTTTAATAACTGTTATAACATTCCTCTTTTGTTTCAAGTTTTTATAAGAATGTATTACTTTTACAATTGGAAAAACAAGTTAACCCCCCAAATGGGCAAAATTTGTTAAAACAATTTACAAGAAAAATCCTGTCCTAAAGATGTGACATTTTAGCAAATCAAAACCACAATGAGATACCACCTCACACCAGTCAGAATGGCTAAAATTAACAAGTCAGGAAATGACAGATGCTGGTGAGGATGCGGAGAAAGGGGAACCCTCCTACACTGTTAGTGGGAATGCAAGCTGGTGCAGCCACTCTGGAAAACAGTATGGAAGTTCCTCAAAAAGTTGAAAATAGAGCTACCCTATGACCCAACAAGTGCACTACTGGGTATTTACCCTAAAGATACAAACATAGTGATCCGAAGGGGAACATGCACCCGAATGTTTATAGCAGCAATGTCCACAATAGCCAAACTATGGAAAGAACCTAGATGTCCATCAACAGATGAATGGATAAAGAAGATGTGGTGTATATATATATACAATGGAATACTAAGCAGCCATCAAAAGAAATGAAATCTTGCCATTTGCGATGACGTGGATGGAACTAGAGGGTATTATGCTTAGCAAAATAAGTCAATCGGAGAAAGACAACTATCATATGATCTCCCTGATATGAGGAAGTGGAGATGCAACGTGGGGGGTTTGGTGGGTAGGAAAAGAATAAATGAAACAAGATGGGGTCGGGAGGGAGACAAACCACAAGAGACTCTTAATCTCACAAAACAAACTGAGGGTTGCCGGGGGAGAGGAGGGTAGGGAGAGGGTGGTGGGGTTATGGACATTGGGGAGGGTATGTGCTATGGTGAGTGCTGTGAAGTGTGTAAACCTGGCGATTCACAGACCTGTATCCCTGGGGCTAATAATACATTATACGTTTATAAAAAAATTTTTCAAAGTATTAAAAAAAAAGATGTGACGTTTTAGAAATAAGTTTACTATATATGAATCTATTAGAGCTAGGTAATCAAAAAAATCTGCTTATAAATTTCTGTGCCTAGAAACTAAACTGCTTCACATATAACTACAAATTGTATTTCTGCATGGAATTTTCCAGGAATTCAATTAGTATGAAAATGGAGAGTGTGAAGAATCATTTACTATTTAAGAAAACCCAGGAATGGGTGCCAATGTCGCTGGAGGTACACGAGTTGTGGATACAACAGACTCACTTCGGTCGCTCAGCATTTGAGGCCGTAACTTTGGCAATGATTCTAGGTGTGGGTGCCTGCAGCTGACCATTTCATGATGTCCTCAAGCACAGTCATACTGAGCCCTCCCTCTCCTTTAACTTAAAATTCAATCAGGGCGCACATTTGATTTCTAAATTTTCACGCATAGGTAGGTTAGATTATTTATGAATGGCACATCAGGGTACCAAAGAGAACATCATGCAATGTTCGCCACAGAAAAGGGCCCGTTGGGACTGACAGGGCTAAGAGCCATGGACTTCGCCCCTCAGATCCCAAGTTAATGCCTCCATCGACTCTGACCTCCAGGCCCTTGTCTGCACTCTCCCGTCACTCAGCAGGCACAGCAAAGGAAGTTTGGAGAAGGAGTGTGTTTGTCACAGCCCATGATGACAGCCCTAACTTTGTGCAAAACAGGATCTTCGTCTGTCTGGGGCGGAGCGGGGGTAAGCAGGGACTTCCCCCCTACCGTACACGAGAATGAAGAAAGCTTTGGCTCAGCAGAAGGATGGAGGCTGGGCTGTGCTACTTACAGAGGTCTTCGGTGGCAGCGGGCACAAAGGCAGCCATGGACTCGTAGAGCTCCTCGTCGCAGCCGGGGTTGAGGGAGCATTTCATGAGCAGGTCTGTGGAGAGGTGGGCCATGGACTCGTACACGGCATCAGCCTCCTCCCCTTGCATCAGTTCCTCTTTGATGTGACTCTTCAGCATGTCCACAGTTTCCTGAAAGAGAAGACGGGACTCAGAGGACCCGGAGACACTCTAGCCTTCTGGGAAGAGGGAGGCCTTCAGTGCACTTAGTACCGGCAAAGAGGAAAGGTTCACACGGGTCAGCGTACAGCTGTCCCACCAGCCCGCAAGCTCCTGGAGGCCAGGCTCCAAGTCTGTTTGTCGTGTGTGCTTTGTTTTAATCTTTGTGTCTTCTCCCAATGCTAAGCACAGAGTCATGCCCACAAGAGATGGGCATTAAATGTCTGAGGAGCCCAGGGTACAAATTAAAGGCTTCCTCAAGACCACCTACTAAGGGTCAGGTGCGATGGCAGGTGTTTGCCTGTACGTTACCTCATGTCATTCTTTCCACAGCTGCCTGAGAAAGTTGCAATATTCCCTAGTTCACACATGAGAAAACCACAGCTCAGAAAAAACTAGCACCTTACTTAAGGGTGTGCAGTCCTGCCTTCTGACCTTTCTACTACATCCTGGTTCCTCCAAAGGAAACCAATGATCTCCAAGGTGGTAACCCTTACTGACCAACAACACAGATATCCAAATGAAATGGTAGCCGCTAAGATGTTCTTGCCCTGATATGTAGTCAGATGGCCCTCAGAAGCTCACTCCCTAGTCCCTGTTCCTTCCAGCAGGCTGCTGCCAAGTGCTTGCCTTGGTTTCATACGCAGTGTGTCCAGAGGAGGACAGCCTTAGCTGAAAGGCCCTGCAGTCAGACAGACTGCCCTGTCCTTCTGCCTCCCTGTGGTGGCAAAGGCAGAAAGCTGGCTTCTCTGAAACTCTGCACGACTTTTCCTGGTGAGAAATTTTGGTGTTTCACAACCTTATTTCAGCATCAACCCACAAAAATCCTCATTTTCATCACACCACCTCAAGGGAGCTCATCTTCTGTTGACACAACCTGCTGGTTTCCTGATGCGACTGAAGGACTGGCCCAGGTGACAGCTGTGAGGTGTTGGGAGACTCAAGGTCTGGCATTTGGTTTCAATGTGGTGGAAAGAGAAAACGGGACAGTCCGTAGAGGTCATAAAAACATGCAGGGACCTTTTGGTAGCAATGCTGAAGATGCATTGGCTGAAGGTGATTACGGCTAGAGAGCAAAGAAGGTATGAGAAACGTGAACCCGATTAATTTCAGTGCAAACTGAAAAGGCATTGTTCCACTTCCCTGTTACGTAAAAATAAAAGAACAAGCCCTAGAACTGGCATCAAACTAGGTTCCTGTCCCATCTCCACCCTTGCTAGAGTGCAACCCGGGCGCAATTATTCTGCCTTCCTAAGCCCTTCTCCTTGTTTGTTAAAGACAGACAACAATACTGTCAACATCCAAGGGCTGCGGTGAGCATTAAGTGAAACATGGCATTTGCCAATCAAATAGATTCGATAACTAGGAGTCATGACTGTGAACACAGTATGTCCCCAATAAAAACTACCGGCATGGAAATGATGCGCTGCATTTTATACGTTTGTGACTTCAAAGTAAAGCAGAGTAAATACTCCTGGATGGTGAGTACTTTTTAGCCTCATTTATGTCAAAGGTGCCCAAAACGACACTCAGGTTATTCTACTTGTTCAACACACTTATTCACCCCAAAACTGTGGGGAGCCCCCCTCCATGCCTTAGCGAGTCTCTGCCTTGTGGACTGTGAAATAACAGCACGGAATTAAGTTTCTGGGAAGGTGTAGGCTCACTCCTTTATGGAGACAGAGAGCAAGACTAGATTGTCTTTATGGTTCCTTTGAGGTCTCAGCCCCACGCAAGAGACCGAGAGTCCCCACTGTGACTCGTGAAGATGAAGGAAAACCAGAAAAGGGGAGAGTTAGGAAGGACGGGGGTCTCCAAGACAAGAGAAGTGATACTGGAGCATGGAGCAAAGACTAGACAGTGGCTGAGAACTTGAAGATGTTCCTAGATGTCAATGATCAAGGAGGATCTGGAGGTCCAAAACCAGGTGAGCTAAGAAACAGGGCATATCTCTCTTGGGATCAGCAGAGGCTCAGAGAGACAGGCCATTAGCACAACAGGGGACCTCCCAGTTGGCCTCTGGGAAGCCTCAAGTGCAGAGCTTCATTGTGGTCTCTGCTGAGAACCAATCCTAACAGTTCACCTGGACCTGATGGCGGCAAGGCAGCTGGGAGAATCCCACCAAAGTGCCTTGGGGATGGGGTGGGGCTGGGGAAGAGGGATCGGCATCAACCTGCAGCAGATTCAGTCTTTAAATGTCTCTGTAAGGGACACCTGGGTGGCTTAGTTGGTTAAGCAGCTGCCTTCAGCTCAGGTCATGATCCCAGCGTCCTGGGATCGAGTCCCGCATCGGGCTCCTTGCTTGGCGGGGAGCCTGCTTCTCCCTCTGCCTCTGCCTGCCACTCTGTCTGCCTGTGCTCGCTTGCTCTCTCTCTCTAACAAATAAATAAATTTAAAAAAAAAAAAAAATTTAAAAAATAAATAAATAAATGTCTCTGTAAATCTCTCTGGACCTCAGTCCAGACAGTGAACCTCAGTGCTTTACATACATTATTTCCTTTTATCCTGAAAACCACCCTATGAGCAGAACTAGCATTACCTTCCTTCTGCACTTCAGGAAACTAAAAGAGAGAGGGTACATGATACGTGCAAAGTCACTTGGCCGACAAATGTTGGCGCAGGAATGTGGACCCAGGTCCATGGGACTCCAGGGAGCATCTCTTAAGCCCACACAAACTGGCCGTGCCAGAGAAGATGCACGTATCTCTACTGAACAGGTAAGCCCTAGGACCAGAGAGTGCATTTCCATTCCTGGGGCCTCTCCCACCTTGACCTTACCACATACTCATCGATGAACTGCCGCAGGTCCCTGAAGCCATGTTTCTCAGCAATGGTGTTGGGATAGTGGCCGTGCTTGTTGGCCACACTGTATGCCTGTAGGGCTCCCGGGCAGGTAAGCAACAAGGCAGTGAGGTTCTTGAGCCCATACTTCGCAGCAAAATGCAACAAGGTGGGCAACTCTTCATCCCTCTGATCTGAAAATTGTTCAGGAAGACAATGGACAAATAAGAATGAAGGCATGGGCACCCTTGTTCATGGAGACAAAGCTGGCAAGCCTACTATGGCATTCAGAAGGCACTCAATCATTACTTCTGGGTTGACTGACCTAACATCTGATAGTTTCCTTTGAGGCACAGCTGAAGATTCTGTCCTTGGATGATGGAAGAAATGATATGTTAATTAATTAGCAAATCTAATAATTAATAATCATACTTTTTTCTCTAAAAGGATCAAAGAATCCTGAAAAATAATACTAATTCAAAATATGCTGATTTTCTAAAAGCTTAAGTAGCAGCCACAAAGTACAACAGGAATGATGTCTTGACTTTCTCTGCAAATGTCACAGCATTTTAACACAATTGCTTTGTGCTGATTTAAAAAAATTAAGTCCATCTTCTTAGCTCTTATTCCAAATTTCATAAAGTATGCCAAGTCATCCTAGGTATGTTAATTAGCCTTTCCGTGGCCCTTAGTTCTGAACTAGAAGATATTTCCAAACTATTTCAAAAGGGCTAGGAGGATTAATAAGACGGTGGTATTCAGTGAGTTCTTTGTTTAGGACAGGTTTTGAGTGTTGGTATTAACACACCTGAACCGCAGGATGTCCGTGAACCTTTTGATTCAGGGGAAACAAAGTACTCCTTCGGGTCACTGGACCCTCGTGACCTCCTCGGCCTACTAATATCTGGATTTAGCAAGCTAAACTCTACCAAGAAAATAGACGTGTTTGCATTGTGGAGTTTGGGATAAATCATTCTGTTTTCATAAAAGTTGATTTCTTTTTTTTTTTTTTTAAGATTTTATTTATTTATTTGACACACAGAGAAAGATCACAAGTAGGCAGAGAGGCAGGCAGAGAGAGGAGGAAGCAGGCTTCCCGCCAAGCAGAGAGCCCAACGCCGGACTCAATCCCAGGACCCCGAGATCATGACCCGAGCTGAAGGCAGAGGTTTTAACTCACTGAGCCACCCAGGCGCCCTAAAAGTTGATTTCTAAACCCAACAGTGATAGATAAACAGACAGATACATACTACTATGTACACACACACGCGCGCATGCAGATTTCCCTTAGTAAAACAAACCCAGCTTCCTATTCATCAGGATATGATCCTAGGGGATGAAGGTCTGAACATGTCCCCGGGACCCCACACTGGCAGGCTATAAATACTCTTCCTGAGCCCCAAGCTTAAGAACAGAAAATATCAACACTGCAGGAGGTAATGCAAGAACATTCCACAGTAGAAAAATAGGGAGAGGCAACAAGAGAATGACCCCAGGAGAAGGACCTGAGGTTAATATAACCCTATTCTTACGGCTCTCTTGGCTAGGGAAGGATGGGACACGGGGCAGAGGGCAACCAGGCTCCATCACACAACGTGAAGGAAGAGCAATATCCACAGAAGTGCCCTACCAGGCATCCTGTCAGCCCACCAGTCACCATCCCCCACAGGAGCCGTTATCCAGCATGTCACATGCGCACAGGAGACTGCTCCTCCCTCACTGAACAAATGTTTGTTTCGAGACTACAATTAGCCACCCAGGCACTGCCTCAGCCCTCATGGAGCTGACAGCCTGCAGAGAAGACAGGCACAGCTGAGGAGAACTAACACAGAGGACACCCGGCATGCTAAGGGAGCCCACAGCACATAGACAGAACCCACTGAAGGTTCAGAGAGGTCTTCCTGAGGAGGTGCTACCTAGGCTGCTGTTCGGAAATGAAGAGATGTTAGCCAGGTGCACAGCAACCAAGGAGGACAGGAAGAAACTGAATTCCCATGAGTTCAGGCAGCAAGAGGCAGGGCAGAATTCTCATGAGGTGAAAGAAGTTCAGACTTTCTGTAGAGCAGAGCCCAGGGACAGCGTAGAGATGAGGGCAGGAATGCAGCGGGAACCTCTTGGGAAGGGCTTGCAAACATGCTAAGGAGTTTGGACATTATCTAGAAGGCAAATGGGAACCACAAAGGGTTTTTAGCAAGGGGCTGAAGTATTCAGATCTACAGTTTAGAAGACACTCTAGCTTGCCAGTGAAGGAACCACTCTCAAAGGATGAGCTGCGGAGTGGGAACCAAAAGGATCCAAGCACGGGGGGACTGGATGCTGAAACCCACGAACTAGAATCACCCCGCAGCTGGTTTCCTGAGGCCTGAATTTCTGACTTACTTGTCATCATATCTTCTTCTTCTAGTTGGTTAATTCCAAAGAGGTGCAGTCCACTCGCAGGGATGTTGTTCTTCAGAGACTCGGTGAGCAGTTTATCAAGGGTCTCCGTGTTGTAGGGCACAATTTTAAAGGCCTGAACACAAAAGTGAGGAAGGTCAGATTTTAAATCCAGCCATCTTCCATCCAGCAGATTCGAGCCAAAGAACCATGAGCAGAAACTACATGTCCAGAAAATGCAGGTTTCCTTTCCACATCCTTACCTGACACATGAACTCCACAGGATTTGCTGCATTGGACAATAAATTCCCGATCTCTTCCATGTCAGTATAATAGCTGATCACAGTTTCACACACCACTAAATCCCCAGAATAGATCTTCAAGGAAACATTCCCAGAGGAGAGGCCTGAAGAGAAGAAAAAAGACAAAAACAAAAAAACCACGAATGTGCCTAGGAAGAACAAGGATCAGGGGAAACTATCCGTGGACTCACCTTAATGGTAAAGAAATTCACTGGGGGCTGGAAGAAAGATTTGAGAGGTAGGCGCGGGATAGAGAAGTGAGGGGAAGGGTAGAAGTGGGAAGTGAGGAGACTGGCACCTGAGAGGCCCAGAGTCAGAGGAACTGTCCCCGGTGGTTTGGCGATTTCACTTTTGGAAGATTTTCATCTGTTTTGGTTGCTACAGTAGGTCCAGGACCATGATAAACAAGAAGAGTTGAGTTTAAAACACTTTCTACAAAGGTCAGCGGTGGCCATAAGGTGGGAAAAGATCCTGGCCGGCAGAACTCAGTGCTTCCATAGCCCTGGACTGGGAGAATTGATTCACTGGCTCTGTGGCTGTCATGACTCTGTGCTCTTTAGCTCTTCTCCACCACAGGAAGGGGTTTTGAGGGGGAAAGAAAAATTAAAAATACACCAACCACAAAGATTCGATTCACAAAAGAGGAAATGCAACAAGTAGAGAACATGGAAAAATAGTCTCGTTAGTAATCAAAGAAATGCAAATTAAAACATGGGCTACTCTTTCAAAAGACATCCAATTAGCAAAGATATTTAAAAATGATAATGCCTAGGGCTGGCCATGACACAGCAAACTTGATAGATAGGAGTAGAATTTCCGAAAGCAAGGGAGCCCTGTTTTCCAGGATCCTTCAAAATGCACCACGTTTCAGGGGTTCCATCTTGAGGAAATACTCCTCAATCCATGCAAGCATAAAGATGTTTGATATATCAGAATTTAAAACAGGAAGAAGACAGTAAGAAATCAGAAATGACATAAATACATAACAATGAGGAAGCAAAAAATTAAAAGATGATACTTCTTTTCAAGGGAATATAATGCAGCTTTAAACAAGATGACTTATAAGATACAAGTTCAACACAAGGTACTAATTTTATAAATTATGATACATCTATACAATGGATTAGTTTGGAACCATGAAGCATTATGTCGTAAAAGAATACTTATTAATGTGAGCAAATGCTCATAGGTATCTTCCAGGTAACAAAAGTGGCCTATGAGACTATATGAAGCTATATACATAGATGCAGAAAAATTACAGAAATCACTGATTTCCTTTGGGGCATAAAGGCAATTTTCTACTTATTTTCCTTTACCTTGGCTGCATTTATTTACTTTCCTTTACTTTGGCTGCATTCTTTTTTTTTTTTTTTTTTAATTTACTTAACAGACAGAGATCACAAGTAGGCAGAGAGGCAGTCAGAGAGAGAGGAGAAAGCAGGATCCCCGCTGAGCAGAGATTCCCGATGCGGGGCTCAATCCCAGGACCCTGAGATCATGACCCGAGCCGAAGGAAGAGGCTTTAACCCACTGAGCCATCCAGGTGCCCCTGCATTCTTTTAACTTTTCAGTATTGAGCTCACATAAGGTTTATGATAGAAAAAATATATTATAAAATGGAAAGTTACAAAGTCCATGTAACAGCAAGGAGCAAGGGGTGCCTGGGTGGCTCAGTGGGTTGGGTCTCTGCCTTCAGCTCAGGTCATGGTCGCAGGTCATGGTCTCAGGGTCCTGGGATCAAGCCCCGCATCGGGAATCTCTGCTCAGCGGGGATCCTGCTTCCCCCTCACCCTCTGCCTGCCTTTCTGCCTACTTGTGATTTCTCTCTCTGTGTTAAATAAATAAATAAAATCTTTAGAAAAAAAAACAGCAAGGGGCAAAAGGATGCTGAGAGAATAAATATTGAAAACAACTCTGTTTTTTAAATTGTGAACAAAGGCCAAAAGACAGTGTAGTAGTCTGATGACTTTTTTTCTATTTTTCTCTAATTTCAAAAAAAATTTTTTTTAAGATTTTATTTATTTGAAAGAGAGAGTGAGTGAGAGACAGTGCACAAGTCAGGCTAAGGGACAGAGGTAAAGGGAGAAGCAGAGCAGACTCTCCTGCTGAACAAGGAGCTGACGTGGGGCTCGATCCCAGAACCCTGGGATCATGACCTGAGCTGAAGGCAGACGCTTAACCAACTGAGCCACCGGGTAGCCCTCAAAAAATTTTAATATGTTAACTTCTTAAAGATAAAAATTTTACAATATCCATTTTTCCCCCATCTCACATGCATGTTTCTGTGACTTCCTTTTCCTTTAAACAGAATATGACAACAAAATCCAAATCTTGGCTGTCACTTTTCTCAGCTGCTGAATAAAGACAGGACAAGAAAAAGAAAGCAAGAGTGGGCCTCCTCCTGAACAGGATGCCTAATTTCCGGAGGTTAGACGGGGCTACTTACTGGGAGCCTTCACAGAAACGGTATATTCATTCTCCAGCTTGGCTTCCACCCGGATAGAGGGAGAATCCTCAGGAGAAAATTCTGCTTCTGTTGTCACCCTCTCATCCAACTTACATCTCACGATGACGTAGACAGTGGTTTCCACCTGGAACAGGAGGCCAGTCAGTGTCCCCGCCTCCTCCTGGGTGCCTTGTTAGGGTGCTGGGCAGAGGGTCTCCTGGCTCCCCAAGCCCCAGTGCTAGCAGGGAGGGGTCTGCAGTCCAGCTCTGGGCCCGACTGCCACAGGTCCCAAAAGGACAAGTTACAAAGACCAAGCGTGAACATTTATCAAGCTTTACAGCAGTTTGATGGGAGTAATTTCATGTCTGTTGGACCTAATGTAAAAATTTAAAATCTGACAGCTTGTACCTCTTTTTATTTCATTTTTATAGCATTTCTTTTTTATGGCATTTTTAAAAGCATTGGCACAGGGCAGAACTGGGAATTTTGTAGAACAAAATAAAAGGGGTCTTCACCGATAGTCTGAAAAGCACTATTCGGACATGAGCCTGACTACTCCATGGGAAGCCGGCAGGCTGACAGCCTTGGAAGCGGATTTGAAATGCAGAATCCCAGGCCCCTCCTAGACCCACTGAACCATCAAAGTCTGAATTTTACCAAGACCCCTGGGTGACACATGGACCTTACAATGTGACAGGTGTCAGCCTGGAGGACCCCTCCTGGGGTCTGCTTCTTCTACTGTTCTTGAATGGGCACAAATACCTTACTGGAGGGCTGATTTTCCCCAGGCATGGAACAACCTGAATTCTATTTCACCTCGCTCGCTCGATGATCTCTTGCCAGGCCGGACACATTCGATGATCTTGTCTTACTGTGCAATCTAAACCCAGCATGTTTATGAGCTCAATCTAGCCATAGTCTGCAAAGCAGCTGTCTGCAATCCCTATGGAGATTGCTTGCCCAACACCCCTTGGCCTCAGGCTCCATGGAAGACACTCACAGGTGCAAGGAAGCTAGTTCTTCCCATTGTCAAGGCTCCCACGCCCTCTTGTCTCAAGGACACCACAGTGGCAAAGTTAGCAAAGGGCTTGTAGCCACAGGAAAGCATTCTGCTGCTCTAAACTAATAATATCACACGTTTTCATCAAGAAATGAAAGATAATGAAAAACTACCAGTTCTATGGTAGAATTCACATGACAGTGGCCCATCAATTGGGCCATCACATTCAAGTCATCTGTTAACATAGGTCCCATCCTGAAAATGTTAGTCACGTTACACTCTGGCTTTTATCTTAGCCCTTCTAGCAAGCAATACTGGCATGTTGCAGCCAGCAAACTTCAAGGCATTCACTTGGGGAATGGGAGTGCTCAGTTGATGGAGAAGCAAGCTTTCAAAATGCACCCCCCCCCTTCTCTTTCCTTCCAGCCCTAGGCTGGCAGGAACAGACTCAGGCCTCTCCCTCCAGGGTTGGCATAAGTGTCTGGTAAGCTGCCACACATCTATATTTCTGATCTATGAACTTAAAGTCTTAGAGGGGTGACACACACTTTCCTGAGCTCGCCTCTCTCTTATTTAAAGGAGTGAGGTGTGCTCAAGGGCCCAGGTACCGGCAATCCCAGGGCAGCTAATCTACAAGAGAATCCCTGAGGGAAGGCTAAGATTACACTCCCTTTACTGCAACAGAAGCAACCACTGAAAAGGCCGTGCACTGCCACGGATCCACCAGCCCCAGGAGCGCCTACCCCACAGCGAATACGGTCCGGTTGCACCACCATCAGGTTCCCAGGTGAAGTCTGCTGTGGCAGGTTCTGCTGCTTCGAGTAGGAAGGGACCTTCTCGTCCTCAGTCTCGGTGTCAGTGACTGAATCACAGCCAGAATCTACGGAACAAAGGACATCACTGAATGGGAACACAAGGAAGGAGAACTGATGGGCATGTTCCACCCCATGAAAGCCCCAAATATTACCAAATAGGAAATGGCTCTGAATGTCAAATAAATACAAGCTGGAGGGAGTGACTCAGGAAACTGTGAAAGACAACCTACTGGGAAAAAGTCAATTACCCGTTAGGGCACAAGGGTAGGGCGACAGCAAGAGGAAGACTGTGGAGAAGGCCAAAAAGTCTGAAACAGGATGTTGCCCAAGGCTGGCAAGTCTAGTCTCAACGGGTAGGTTTCTGGAAGCTTTAGCTCCAGGCTTCCTGCACTGCTGGCTTTGGTGGCTGCGAGGGAAGGAGGCCCCTTCTCCTCAGGTGGGGTCAAGCATGGGCTGTCCACTTAAAGGTCATCTTTTGAACATCAAGTAAAACCTGTGCTGTCCAGGAAGTCATTATTCCTTGGGGTCATGGCTTGGCCATGGATCCACTCTGGAGCAACCGTGAAAAGCAATCATTCTCAACAAATCTTGGATCAAAGTAACTGGGTTCCAGATCGGTACCCCAACAACACCTATACTGTGCACGGGTTCAGAGCAAGTGAAGGGGATGGGCAGATGTGTGGGGCATGGCACAGAATGAGATGATGCTGAGGTGATGTAAGTGGAACCTACCAGAACTTAGAGGCAGAGGCTCTTAACCAGGGTTCATCAATTGATAGGCTGTGTGCAAGATTCTGTGTGTGTGTGTGCACATGCACGTGCTTGTCTATACTTCTCTGGAGATAGTCCAAAGCTTTCATCAGATCTCCCAAGAAGGAAAAAATGGTTAAGAATCATTAAGGGAAGGAAGGTTCATCTAGTTCCCTTCTTGGGCTGCCTCTTCTTCACTCCTAAACCACTTACAGATCCAGCCAAACATGTCAGGCACTGAGGGGACATGAAGATGAATGAGACATCAAGCCTGTCTTCGGAGAGCCCATGATCTAAAAGGGCAGGTCCAGTGAGAGGCAGGGGTTCCCTTGGCTGATTCCTGCAGGCTGGACTCCCAGGGAAGGAGGTGGCCTCTGGCAGGGCCCACAGCACTCAGTCCTAGTAAAATGCTGGGGTGGTGCCTCAGGCCCCCAGAAAGCTGCACCCAGAGGCTTGCAGACTAGACCTCAGGTCATACCAGGGGACGGGCCATGTTCCCATGACCATGAAGGCTGTGGTGGGGGAGCTGGGCTGAGGGGGCAAGGCATCATCATGCCTTACTGCTGTAACTGTGAGTCAAGGACCTCCAGGACCCGCTAAGGCTGGGGAGAGGACCCAGGCGTCCCAGATATACAGCTTAAAAACCCCGCAGCCTGAGACAGTGGTCTCATCCTAGAGCCTGACATCTGTACTGACAATTGCCTCTGCATGGCCCCAGACTCTGATGGGCGGGAGGCACACTCCCGCTGCTCTTCCCGTCTCTGGGATTTCCCCCATGACTCACTATTCCACAAGGCCTGGCAGAAGCATCCGGGTCTCTGACCTTGCTTGTGCAACAGGAATCCCAGCAGAATTTAGGGCTAAGAGACAAGGTCAAGAACCCTGGGAGTTCCAAGGAGGGTTGATGCTGGTTTTCACTAGGCATCAGAGCCATCAATCTGCTATAGCTCTCCTTTCCTTTCCAGTCCTACTGACTCCTTTATCAGTGCTAATTATCCCCCTCAAAGGCTAAGTGCAGCAACTGCCTGCCTCCCTGCTGTCCAGCCATGTTAACAGAGGCGAGGCGGCCATTTTCTCCTTCTCTGCTGCCTTCTCTCCTTGATGCGTGACTCCTACAACAGCCAGAACCCATCCCCACGGACAGAGCTGTACATGCCACCCAAGCAACAACCACCCAGTGAGGGAGACTGTTTAGGAGAGAGCCAAAAAGATCAGTGATAATTAGCATTCTTCTTCTGAATATAATATCACATCAAGCTCTAATATTTTCTTATTAGATGCTTGAACCATCCCATTTTTTTTTCCATTTCTGAGGTTCTTCCTGGATAAGAAAATTACCTCATTGACTTAAAACACCCCATCAATTACTTAAAACTGCATGAAGTTCCCTGGAATTCCCCCAGAATTGTTTAGACACTACCTTGAATGGTCCAGCGCTAGGCATCAACTTTTGCCAATTCCCTATTCTAAGTTATTTTACAGGTATAAGCTTCTTGGAACAGACCCATTGTACAGTTTTCCACTGCTTCAAAAAAGGAAAAACTCTTCATGTCTCCCAAATTACCAATCTATTATTATTAGTCAGCTTGCCAAAGAGTCAAAGCTCTAATAAATATATTGAGGAAAGAATAGAGAAAATATAAGTAAACCAATGAGAAAGACATGACAGTGACATATAAGGAGAAGAATTTTAGAAACATACTGATGTGAAAACTTTATGCTACGAATTTTTAAAATTTCAATACAATTTTTATAGAAAAATATGAATTACCAAAATTATCTCAAAACAAGCAGAAAATCTGACAAAATCAACAATCCTGGAAGAAAAAACTTTCTCAGTTTTCAAATAAAATTCAGAGCATAAGCCACATACCTCTCTTCTTGCATTGAATTTTAAATTATATTTGCAACAATGTTCTTCTTTATAATAACCAATTTTCCTATCTAGGAAAATTCCATTTATATAGGTTTTATGCCTCTTACTAATATTCAAGAAACAACAAAGTTTAATCCCATTTTATATTATGTTTATAAAAAATGAAACAGCAATTCAATACAATGGATAACCCCCAAATCAAGTTTAGTCTCATAAAAACTTAATATGTGATAAAGAAAGCACTAGAAATCAGTGTAGAATAAAGAACATTGTTGGTGAGAAGAATGACTCAGCAGATGGTGCTAGAAAAATTTAGCTATTTGGGGTGGGGGTGAAGGGACAGAGGGACTATTTAGACGCTTCCTAACTCTCATATACTCCAAAATAAAGCCTTGATTTAAAGTGAAAAATAAACTAAAGTGAAAAATAAAACAGATCTTAAAATTAAAAAGATGAAAAAAATTTAAAAATAAAAATTAAAAATTAAAAAGATGAGAGGCGTCTGAGTGGCTCAGTCGGTTAGGCAGCTGCCTTTGGCTCAGGTCATGATCCTGGGGTCCTGGGATGGAGACCCATAGGGCTCCCTGCTCAGAGGGGAGTCTGCTTCTCCCTCTCCCTCTGTTCTTCCCCCTGCTCATATTCTCTCACTCTTTCTCTCTCTCTCCAATAAATAAATAAAATCCTTTAAAAAAAATTAAAAACTGAAAATTTTATCATCGGTTTGGGAAAAGATTTGTACATCTTAAACAACTAAAGAAATACATCTAGGCAAGCAATAGGGTTGGTATGAATTTAAAACTTTAGTAAACAAAATTTTATAAAACTAAAATCTAAATTGTATTGCCTTGGCAGCATAGTCATAATAGTCATAATAGCCAAGGGTGAAAACAACCCGAACATCCCTCAGCTAATGACAAAACATGGTATATTATTCAGCCATAAAAAGGAATAAAATATTGAACATTGAAAACACGATGCTGAGTGAAAGAAGCCAGCCACAAAAGACCACATATTGTATGATTCCAAATATATAATAATGTCCATAGGAGGCAAATCTATAGAGACAAAAAATAGATTAGTGGTCACCTATGGCTGGGGGCCTTGGTGGGAAAGTGGGGCTTGGGGGATGATAGCTAAAGGGTATGCTGTTTCTTTTTGGAAGGTATGAAAATATTCTAGAATTAACGGTGGTGATAGCTGCACAAGTCTGTGAATATCCCAAAAAATCCACTGAATTGTACACTTTAAACGGGTAACTTGTTTGACGGAATGAGCACTGGGTGTGATATCCAACTGATGAATCACTGAACTCTATCTCTGAAACTATTAATGCACATATGTCAATAGAAATTTTTTTTGTTATTTTTTGGGTTTTGGGGGGGTTGTGTTAATAGAATTTAAATAAAATTTTGAAAAAACTGGGTAACTTGTACAACATTATGTGAATTATACCTCAATAAAGTTGTTACCAAAAAATCCAATGGCAAATCATAAACTGGTTTAAAATTTGAAATAAAGATATATGCCAAGGGGCTAATCTCCTTACTATAAGAAGAGATCATAGAAATCTCTTTAAAAACACCTAATAAGTAGATAATTCACAGAAGAAGAAATACAAATTACCTCCTCATCTAAAAAAAAATCTTCATTATCACTAATTATCATGGAAATGCACATAAAAATTACATATCGCTAGTCTACCTTTTTGAATTAGGAAATGTTTGAAGGTGAAGGAAGACAGATACTTACTCTCATTTGATGCTGAGGGAAGTATACACTGGTAAGACCTTTCTGGAAAGGCATGTGTCCATATACAGAGAAAGAGAAAGTCTTTAAAATGTTTGTATCCTTTGGTACATAATTCTACTACAAATTTCTCTTAAGTAGGAAAATAAATGTTCAAAAATGTAGACAAAGATAATGAACCAAGGTGTCTACTAATTCATTCTTTGCATCAGTGAAAAGTGGGAAACAACTTCACTGTCTGATGAAAGAATACTTAAAAATATTATTTTCGGATGCCTGGGTGGCTCAGAGGGTTAAGCGTCAGCCTTCAGCTCAGGTCATGATCTCAGAGTCCTGGGATCAAGTTCTGCATCCGACTCCTTGCTCAGCATGGAATCTGTTTCTCGCTCTGCCTGCTGCTTCCCCTGCTTGTGCCCTCCCTCTCTCTCTCTCTCTCTCTGACAAATAAATAAAATCTTTTTACAAAATATTATTTTCAAAGAGTTTTAAGTACAAGCTTATGACATTATGTTAAGCAACACAGTAAGATATAAAACCATATATATTCTAGTGTAGGGTATCAACTGTATTAAGAGAAATGCATATAAAAGGTCAGAACAAAATCTGTGCTTGGCTTGTGCATGACCCTTCTTCCCTCCCTCCCCCTATTTTTCCTTCCTTCCTACCCACCCATCTTTCATACGTTCTATGAGTTTACACAGGGAGAAAGCACCCGGATACTGGGGGTTGGGTAAAGAGAAAGCAGCCACTGAATCTTGTGCCGAATCGTGTCACTAGCTTGGCACGAATGAGATTGACCCTAAGAGTGTGGCACTTGGCAGATACTTGTCAGTGTTCAGATGGGCCATATAAACAGTTCCTTCCAGTAGATCTATCCATTCAGTCACCTGAAATGAATTCGCTCCCAGCAGCTAATTCATTTCAGCAAGTCAGGCAGGATGCCATTCACCCTGAGGCTGACTCTGGAGGTGCTGACACCACCACCACTTACCCACTACTACCTTCCAGGGAAGAGCAAACCCAAGGTTTCCTTGGAGGAAATTCTAAGCCAGACGAAAGCACCCCTGAAACCCACCTGACAGAGAGAGATGGCACCACGCGTGGCCACTTCAGGATGCAGACCCCTTATGACCCTCCCCACCTTGGGGGTAGGGCACTGTCCTGGGACTCAAATAAGAAATGTTTGAGAGAAGGTGCTCTGAAAACCCTGAGGACCCCCCCCAGTGTGAAGTATTATTAAGACACCAATAGTATCCTCACTGCTTTGAAATTGAACAGTATTTCCTCAGCTTTTATGAGGTCCACAGGAACTCTAGAGAAATTATAGACAAAGACTTTCTTGGTGCCTCCGGCTCCCTGGAGTCTCGTCTATAAAGGATTCATGTGGCAAATACTCCTTGGATTCAGAGGCAGGAAAAGTTCGTCTCTTTTTTTTTTTTTTTTTTAATTTATTTATTTGACAGACAGAGGTCACAAGTAGGCAGAGAGGCAGGCAGAGAGAGAGGAGGGGAAGCAGGCTCCCTGCTGAGCAGACAACCTGATGCGGGGTTCGATCCCATGACCCTGAGATCATGACCTGAGCCGAAGGCAGAGGCTTTAACCCACTGAGCCACCCAGTGCCCTGAAAAGTTCATCTCTTGAGAGAACTTGCCTGTTGTCTCCTGTTAGACAAGAACAGGCTAACGTGTGCATTTCACGCTTTGCCCTCTCTGTCAGATAATTCAGTGACCATTTTTCTTAATTCCTATTACACTCTCATCCAGGGTCTGGGCTTGCCTATTAGCCTTTTTAAATATTGTGTTTCATTTTGGAGTCTGCTCCAAATACTCTAGAGATTTAGACCAGACGTGAATCCGCGTTTCTCAAACTGGCATCTGCCAAAAGGCCTCAGATGTCATCCTTATGAGAATTTGTGCTCAGGCTTTTTTCATTGAGTCCTTATGAGAATTAGTGCCTCTGAAGTAAGATGCAAAGACATTCCAGATTCTCAGGATGACCATGTTATAATTGGGTCCTGCCACAAGACTGTGGTGCCTGCGTGTGCATGTTGCACTGGAGGTCAGGGGCCAATGAGGGAAGAGAGGAGGTAGAGCCACATGCACAGGAGGCATGTGAGCCCCACGAACACCAGAAGGCTTCGCTGTACACTACTTCATACAGAGAAATGCGGTGGGAGATCCAAGCCCTAGCATAACCCAGGGGAGCCGCAGCAAGCCCCCTCAGTGGACAGAGCGAGCACCGCAGCCCCAAGGCACAGTCGAGGTGCTGCGGCAATAAGCCAGCCTCATCCGGCTAAACAAGCCTAATCCGCCTGCCTTTTATTCATTTCATACCGACATCGGTATCGTGCTCATGTTTTGCTTCCCAAGTTGGGAAGGAACAGCAAACATAAGGAGATGAATATGTTTATACATATTTAAAAACAGCAGAATAATCTGTCAACACTAAGGGTTCGTAATTTTTATCTTTTATGAGGGCGTCTCTATATTGTCTGGGTCAACAAACTGCACGTTGTGAATGCAACGCATGAGTCTGCGCTGGGATGGCCACCACGCCCTGTGGAGCCGCGCATGCTCGGTGACAATGTTGGTGACAGACTCCTACCTACTAATAGTAACAGTAGAAGTTACCTGTTACTGAATACTGCGGGGACTGCTTGATAGTCTTAATCTCATTTAATACTCACGACAACGCTGGGAGATTGGAACTAATATCTTATCCTCATTTTATAGCTGGAAACCCTGTGCCTGAAAGATGGAAGGAAGCAAGCCAGTGGGAATTGGCCCCCAGCGGTCCGGGCCCTGCTGGTTTGTGGCCGGGTCCAGGGCAGGAAGCAGCTGTCACTCGCTGTTCCTGGTGTGGGGCTGTGGTGGCCACGTAAGGAGACGCGACTGAGGCTCTAGCTCGCCGATGCCTGGTGGGGCTGCCTCATTCTGAGCCAAGACGCCCTGGGTTAGATGTGCTGCGACCCACCACCGGGGTCAACGGGCACATGCCAAGGATGGGGTTTAAATCAAGCGACACTGAACACCCATGGAACCAGCGGGGTCCTGTGAGTTCAAGGGGCCTGACCCTAGGCTGCATTCTCTTCCTGTCCAGTTGAGTTTTCAGACCAGTAAGTTTGCTGTCTTTTTCCTGCACACTGTCTGGCAGTCAGTCAGGACAACGGCTTTTTGACAGCCAGGGGGGGCTGGAGGATGGTGTTTGCTGGTCTTGGAGAGTATTTTCAGAATACACAAGCTAACTTCTCTTGTAAGTTAATGCTTAGCTCCGAGAAAACTGTAAACAAGGATCATTCATTAAAACAACCACATTTGTTGAGCATTTACTATATGCCAGGACCCAGGCAAAACCCTTAACATATGTGATTCCATTCTATCACAACTAAGGGACTGATATGATTCTGCCCATTTCCCAGATGAGAAAACTGGGGCATAGAAATTTAAGGAAGTTGGGACATCTGGGTGGCTCAGTGGGTTAAGGCCTCTGCCTTCAGCTCAGATCATGATCTCAGGGTCCTAGGATCGAGTCCCGCGTCGGGCTCTCTGCTTGGCAGGGAGCCTGCTTCCTCCTCTCTCTCTGCCTGCCTCTCTGCCTACTTGCGATCTCTCTCTGTCAAATGAATAAATAAAATCTTTAAAAAAAAATAAAAATAAAAATAAAGCCAAAGTTAAAAAAAAAAAAGAAATTTAAGGAAGTTGTCCAAATCATGCAGGTGTTTCATGTATGAAAATTTAACCCCCAAATCCATGCTCTCATGCACTCTGGTAGTGTTTTCCACATTGTGAACCATGTAACCTGCTGTGTGGGAGATGATTCCAAAGCATACAGCAAATATTCGGTGACACTGAACCGCATGGTAGAAAGCATGGTACAAAGCATTCCCTTTCAATCCTTCAACCCCATTTATTTTGAGATGAAGGCTTAGTATGGTAAGAGCATCCCCTGAATATCTCTTTCACATGCTTTTCCTATTTTCCCTTTGTACTATGGTGAGGACAAGGCCTTAAGCTCATAGACTTCTTTCTGTAGGTATGAGTATCCAGTAGAACTTACTGGCATTTACTACAGACCACTGTTTTATAGCACTTAATACCACTTATAAAACTTAATACCACTGTTTGATTTTTATTGTCTTTATTTTTAAAGTTACCTTCTTTTTATACTGAGATAACCGGTTTTTCCACTATAGTGGCAAAGTTTCCTTTTAGAACAGATTTACTTAAATAAAAAACCATGAAATGATTCAAAGAAAATGCTTTTGCTAGTACGAAGGACAAAGACTATGGTGATGGCTGTGTGACACTGCGAATGGAATTAATGTCACTGAATTGTATACTTACAATTGGTTAAAATGACAAATATGTCACATATATTTTGCCACATTTTACAAATTGGTAATGTAATATACTAAAAAAATTGAATTGTACACTTTAAATGGGTGAACTGCATGGCATATGAATTATGTCTCAATAAAATTGTTTTACATAAATAAATAAATAAATAAATCTGTTGAAAAAGATAAACCAAAAACCATGTTGATGGTTCTCAAATGACCAAAGTTTGAGGAAAGCTGAATTACGCTATACAGTTTCCATTATGTTAAGCTAAATTTATTAGTGATTTTTAAAGTAAGGGAAAGTGAAGGGAGGAAGGGAAGAAGAAGGCCTATAGCATAAATATATTGAATTATTTTCTTGAAGTTTTTTTTTTAAAGATTTTTTTTTTTTTTTGACAGAGAGAGAGAGGTCACAAGTAGGCAGAGAGGCAGGCAGGGAGAGAGGGGGAAGCAGGCTCCCCGCCGAGCAGAGAGCCCGAAGTGGGGCTCGATCCCAGGACCCCGGGATCATGACTCGAGCCGAAGGCAGAGGCTTTAACCCACTGAGCCATCCAGGTCCCCCTATTTTCTTGAAGTTTTAGGTGAAAAGGAAAAAGAAAGTGAAAAAGAAAGAAATTAAAGAAGCACATTTTAGCAGAGATGAAACAACTTTCCACCAACCTAGGCCCAAAAAGAATGAGACAGAAATGTTCCCTGGGGCCAGTCCAGTTGTGGTCATTGGAGAACGTATATCCATGGGCTGGAATGAAATAGAAGATCATCAGTTGCATCCAAGATATCCAGTGCAGGTGATAAAAGAAAGAGTGAAGAAGAGTCAAAGATTTCTTAGAATAATATAGAAATAAATAGCCAAGCAACCTAGTGGCAGTGTCCATGAAAGAAAGGGGTCATGTTCCCTCTGTATTTGCATCCCAGGTCAGGGACCCAAATTCAACCATCACACAGATGAGGCAGGAATACAGAGGGTTGACTAAAGTCTGGAGAAACCTCCAGTGGCTTTCCCACTCAGGATGAAACTTCTCACATATTATGATTCTCACCTATCCTAACCAAGCCACCATGATGAAACTACAAAACAAGGATACCTGAAAGCCGGACATAAAATGTTCTGAAGCCCGAGTTTTCAAATCACCTAGCAAATATCTACTGAATATGTCTGACATGGGACCCACTGGGGAGTCCTAAGGGTGCGTCCTCTATAGTCTTGGCCTCAAGAATCTTACAGCTGATGGGGCGCCTGGGTAGCTCAATTGGTTAAGCGTCTGCCAGAGGGAGCCCCACATCAGCGGGGAGTCTGCTTCTCCCTCTCCTTCTCCCTCTACTGCTCCCTGCCCCCACCCAATTCCTGCTCCTGCTCTCTCTCATCTGTCTCAAATAAATAAAATCTTAAAAGAAGAAGAAGAAGAAAAGAAGAAGCAGGGTGCCTGGGTGGCTCAGTGGGTTAGGCCGCTGCCTTCGGCTCGGGTCATGATCTCAGGGTCCTGGGATCGAGTCCCGCATCGGGCTCCCTGCTCAGCGGGGAGCCTGCTTCCCTCTCTCTCTCTCTGCCTGCCTCTCTGTCTACTGTGATCTCTCTCTGTCAATAAATAAATAAAATCTTTAAAAAAAAAAAAAAAGAAGCAGAAGAAGCAGCAGCTGACAGCTGAATTAGAAAGAGGAGGCTCCACGTGGAAAACCTGAGATGACTATCGAATCCCTTACCAGCAAGCACCAGCCTGTGTGGTAAGACTCTGACTTCGCCTCAATGATGTAAGTTAAGTTTCCAAGTGTTTAGAAGTGCTGCCACACGAAAAATAGAACAGAAGTTTAGGAAGTTGAGAACAACTTCCCGGAGGATGAAGAAGGCAAGTTAACTTACTTTAAATCGAATAGCATTTGGAGGCAGAGAATCCCCTTCAGTGGAAAAGGTACATTTCCATTTAATTTAATAAAATAAATCATAGCTCATTCCTTCAACATATATTCATTGCCTATCCACGAATAACCAAGATTCAAAGCCTATCCTAGGACCTCTAAGAAATGTAGGGGTGAGGACATTTCTGGCCTCCCTGACAGTGGGGGGGACCACATAGGCCAGAAACCCGGGAGAGCTTCTCTCAACTTCCAGAGACAAAAGAGAACAGGAATAATTTGGAAAAAAAAAATTATGAGGGATAAGCAGGAATTTATAAATAAAATACCGTTTATGGCCACCATAGGCTCAAAGTAGGAAGGCCATCCCCAAAGAAATGGCAAATAAGGCCTTGAAAGACACAGAGAATGCTGACGAGGGGGTCAGAGTGACTTTCCTGGCAGAGGTAAAGGCATAATTAAAGGCACAAAGGCTTGACAGCAAATGATGTGTTTGAGCCACAGGAAGCAATGTGGGGGCACCTTGTATATAGGGTGAGAGGGGAAAGGGGACCTGAGGGTCAGAGAGGACCACTGAATGCCATTCAAGGCTTTTAGTTGTGTATCAAAGACCTGTCAGCAAACACTTCATGAGAAAAGGAAAGCCTATAAAATATAGACTGAAAATACAGCTTCATTTTTCTAAAAGTGGAGGAACTTTGCTTGTTCTCTGGAATAATTCCAGAGACACAAGCAGACAGAATATGTCAGCTCTTCTGTAAATCTTAGTCAGAATCGAGAAGGGGAGTGGCTGACCAGCCATCACACCCTGAGCAAACAGTGCCTCCAAATATATAACAACATAAACCAGTGGCTAACAAACTGTTACCAAGCCAACATCCTGCTCTGCTTTCACGAGCAAACGAGATACTATAATTAACCCGATGTCTGAAAGTGGACCACAAGCATGGTTCGCTCTCTGCTTAAAGAAATGATTCTTAAGTAGACTGAACATTTCTCCTACCATGTATCTCGTTTCTAAGATATTAGCTCAGAAAATCAGTGTCATGGTTATGATTGTATCCTTAGAAAGTACAAAAGGAGACCTCAGGCCTGGCCTCATCCCCTAATCCCAAATGTGTGGATCCAGATGAGGGAGTTTTTGCTCTCCCTGCGAGAGTATGTGGGTTCTGGGGTGAAGTGAGAGGACTGCAATGGTGGGACTCAGGTTTTGAGTTTCAATACCCACCCCCCACCCCCCGCTTCCTGGCAAACATCAAGACTGCTTATTCATTTTAGTCATCACCCATGGGTCTTTCTCCCCCCTTGTTTACCCACCTCAGTTAATGGGTACTGAATTTCCTGTCCAATGAACCCCTTTCACTTAAAAAAACTCCTAACACAGTAACAAGTACACCAAAGCCACAAGTCACCAACTCCCGGCAAAGGCACATACAGTCATCAGTCCGAATGACAGTAGAAGAGTCAGAGGAATGCCTTACCCGCCACATATCTTACTGGCATTAAAGTCACGCGGGGGGGGGGGGGGTGGTCATTTAGCGGTGTTAGTGTGCGTTCACTAAAGTGACATCAGTCATTGTCCTTGTCACCTTCCTCACCATCATCATCCCCATGATGCCAAAAAGGTAAGGCAGAGTCCTACAGGCATATCCCCAACTCAGATAGCCCCATGGTGGCCACTCTGCCTCCCTGGAAACAAGGAGAAAGGAACAGAAAGGAGGAGCAAGAAGGAGTCCCCTCCTCTTGCAAGCCCAGGCTCGCTGCCTGACGTAGCGGGTGCCGCTGAGTTTCCCAACACTCGCCAGCTCACCTGTCACATCCAACCTGCTTTGCCATCCCGAGGTTCTGTGCCAGCTGCAGGTTCCTGAGGCCGCCCCGTTTCATCACACATCAGTGGATCTGTAGTGCTAGCTAGAGGGCTCTGGATCGGGACTCCACGTACCTCAACGCCAGTCGTTACCACCAACTCACATGGACAAGGAATCCTTCCTCCTTCCTTCACCGGGTAATTCCTCTGGCCCTCCTCCAGGGACCTGAAGTTCAGGACAAGGAAGCTGCTGCGCAGGAGGAGAGGAGACCTCGGGTCTCTCAGATCTCTATCTAATCCCCACCCAGTGGCTCTAAGTGAAGTATTCAAAGTGTTAGTTTTGTTTCGCTTTAAAGCAAAAGATGAGGGCTCTTCCCTTCCCCTCCCCAACAGTACCCTACGGTGCTCTTCAGCTTGAATAAAAATAGCCCCACAGCTGAGGTTGCCGTGACAACCATAGAGACCTTGACAACAGGACTCATGCCCCCCAGATTTGCTTGGCCTCTCCAGCCCTCTTCCAGGTTCAACCTTCCGGAAACTTCCCTGAGTAAGTAAGCCAACTGCTCCATTCTCACCCAAGAAGCCAGGGGTTATTTGGAGTTTTCACACCACTCGGTGCCTCAGAAGGGCTTAATCTGTTCTCACTTCTTCCTCTCAGTGGCCTCAGGTACCCGTGACCGATGTGACTATCACCCACTTTGCAGACGGCAAACGGAGCACACCAGGACGTGAACTGACTTGCCCTTGGTCACCAACAGCGGGTTTAATGGTAGAGCCACATTTAGAACTCAAGGTTCCCATCCCCTAACCAGTTCCCTAACCAGCTGAAGGAATGGCTGATCTCAAGAAAGAGGACCCCACTGGAGAAATAATTCCTCCAGATGAGCTGCTTCCTGGCCACAGACAGAAGTGTCCTCAACCAGTCTCTGACATAAATCTGGGAAGGGTTGCAGAAAGCCACATTTACCCTGGACCCAGCATATCTCTGGGGATGCTCCCAGCACAGCTTTCATGGGCCAAGTTTATCAAGATCCTTAAGAAGCACTGTCCATACCTGCGTTCCAAAAGCCACCACTGGGGACAAGGGTCTCCACCAGGACTCTCGGGGCTGGAGGCCTGCAGGCCCCTGTTTCACCGTTCGGGAAACCCCAGTGTTGCTAACCAAGCAGGAGGTACCACAGCCCCTGTGAAGATTTCCTCTTTCTTCATCTCTTTCCGATACTTATAAATGTGCTTCCTCTCTCTATGTAAATTTTGTTCAAATGGCAGGACACAGGCTTGTAATGAGGCCATTAATAACTACTCTTTAAACAGCCTCTTCTGAGTTTCCTGGTTCAGGAATCAATTCTAATCTAAACAGACATTGACGTCTGGATTTACTGGTGTGAGGATAGAAAAACTGGCTTTGTGTAGGGCTGGCCACAAAAATGCAGTTTATTTTCACCTGGCCAAGAACTGAGACACCAAAGGCAACTCTTTCTTTCTTTTCCTTTTTCTTTCCTTTCTTTCTTTCTTTTTTTTTTTTTTTTTTTTTGAGAAAGGGGTGCAGGGAGAGAGCAGGAGGGGGTGAGGAGGCAGAGGGAGAAGGATACTCCCCGCTGAGCAGGGCCAGATCCCAGGACCCCAAGATCATGACCTGAGCTGAAGGCAGACGCTTAACCAACTGAGCTACCCAGACACCCCTTGATAATAGAAACGAGCTTAGGAAATTGTGAAGAAAACTCCTTTTGTTTTTCCTCTCTACCACTCCGCTGTCACACCACAGCCTTTACAAGAAAGGCTAAGGTGACGTTTACTTTTCCCGCTGTTGCTGACCGTTAGCATTCTACCCAGCTAGAACAGGAAACTGGACTGGTCAGTTTCACTTTCCCTTCTTAGGAAGCGTAACTTGCCCTCCTCAACCTGAAAGGCAGCATCTGGACTCAGAAGAGTCAAATCGGGCTGGGGACAGGCTTCTCCTCAGCGACTGCCTTAAAAAAAAACCAAAACAACATGACGGCACTCAAAATTGCTTAAATAATTATGGGCCAAAATAGAAACTCCTTTAACCCAGGGTCTGCTGATTGCCTCCCACCCTAGCAATTAAAACCTGCTCCACTAAAGGCAAGGCTCTACAGCTATTATACCCTATTTTCTAGCAATATAAATGCAGCTGTTGGTGGGGTTCTGGAAGAGTGCAGTCAGCAAAACCACGGGGGCCTAGATTCAAGTCCCACCGTTCTAGTCCCACCGCTACCACTGACTGGGTAATCATGACTTTCCTAAGCTTCAATTTCCTCTCCTTTAAAATGAGATTATTTATACCTGCCCAGCCTGCTGCACAGGCTCATTGGGATTAAGTGACAAATGCAGAAGCCTTTGGAAAACTGAAATGTGCCCGACAAAGTTTAAGTATTTGTTATTCTTGTTGTTACTCATTTACCAAATGAGAGTTCTGCAAGACAAGTGCCCCTGTAGAAACGGGCAGGAGTATACCGCTGCATCTGTCCAGAGCCAGACCCAGGAATTGAGGGTCAGACGGCCCAGGGATGCTCCTGGTAGCCAAGGAGACAGGAAACAACAGAGATCAGGCCACTCCCAGGCACCGGCAGCAAGCCTTGAATCTCCACAACAAAAGAGGTGTTCTGGGCGCACCAGATCATCTAGTGAGATGGTTCTCACCGCGGTGGCATTCGAGGGGATTTTCTGTTGCAGTGGAAGCCTGCGTCCCCAGGCATGGTCACACTGAGTTAGAACAAGCAGCACGGTCAGGAGCCATGGAGCAGAGCAGTAAGTCCAAGAGCTTTCTGCCTGCGTCTAGACCCGAGCTCTGCCACTTCCCTCTGTCTGCCTCAGCTGTCCCTTGTGCGAACAGAAATCATCATACCACAGATCTCCCACAACAGTCGTAAGTACATCATGAGTTGATTCAGATACAACGCCCGAAGAACACCTGACAGAGAGCAAGCACTGGAGAGTCCTTAGCAATTAGTATTGTTGATGCGTTGACCAAATCACTCTTCCACTGTGATTCCTTCGAGGGCAGATTCCCTGACATTCGTCTTTTGATCCCCAGAGCCTAGAACATAGTGAAAATCGATGAATGCTTCTTCCATGAATGGACGAATCGATGAATAAGAAATGACTGATCACCTAAGTAACAACCAGGGAGAAAGTACAACAGGGAGGACCAACACTGGGCTTTGTGCCATGGCGCTTTTAGGGCAGGATCTGGAGAGAAGCAGGAAATTGCCTGACCCTCCAGTTCACGCCAGCAGACTGAGCCAAGCTGCCCTGGGAATTCGACATGGTACACACACTGTGTTGGTCCAAGTCTTCTGAAAAGCAAACACTGAGGTGGAATTAAACAGGCAAAGATTACATCAGAGAAAGTACCTGGGGCAGAAAATGGGGAGGAAAGCCGGAGAAATCATCACATGGTCTGAGGCCAGATAAAGAAGAGGGGGAAGGAAGGATGACCACAAGCGTCCTAGACCACCTAGCAGTCGAAGGAAGTTCCACAAGCCTCTCTCAAGGAGTTCTCAAGCTGCAGGTAGCCCCTGGAGGAGTCCCACGTCTCCCGGGAGCCAGCCTGCTGTAGTAGCCCTACCAAGCTCAGCCACTGGCTGGGAGCAGGAGTGATGCCAGAACCTTAGGCAAATGCTGGTTTGGGTTCAGAGCGTAGCCCTGGGGCGCGTGGTCAATTCCACTCAGCTGGAGGTCTGCCAGGCCCATGTTCGGGGTAGCCACCCATAGGGTAGTTCTTAAGAGCGCTGGGCTCCAGATCCAGAAAATCTAGGTTGAATCTCAGCTCTTACCAGCTGGTTACCTTAGGCAAATTTTGCAACCTCTCAAAGCCTCATTTTCCTTATTTGCCCCATGGAAATTACAATTCCAGCCTCTCAGGATTGTTACTGTTGTACACTGTGCCTGACGCATAGTGAGTGCTTCCTAAGAGGTGGCTGTCATTTCTCTACACTTACTAGTAATCACGAAGTCCTTCTATTAGCAATCAGGACATGAAAATAGCCCCATGGTTACATACTTGCATTTGAGTCTTGTGAGTCTACTACAGGGCTAAGGGACAGAAGCCTAGAGCCATGGTTAGGCAGCATCACGATTTAAACAACCAAACCAGTCTGTCTACAAATGAAAGGTCCCAGGGACTTCCCTATCTGGCTGTTTCCTGGAGGGGAAGCCAAGGGGAGGTGGTGGTGGGCCAGAATCCACCCTGAGCCACATCCACCTCCTCTTTTGTTCCATTTGCCATGGTTTGTCTACAGTGTTGTCAGCCTGTCCCCTGCTAGCTGTCTGCCTCTTAAAGACAACGTGCTCAGCACACCTCCCCACCGCCAAGAACAGGATCATCCCTGAGCTCGGAGAGACAGGACTCTGCAGCACTACGTCCATTCTGAGCACCTGCTGGGGGACTCTTTGCTTGCCTTTGTGTCTGGGACAAATTAACTGTTCACTTAAAACCTTGGCCAGCTTTCTGCTAGTGGTCATTGCCTGGCTACTGCTGGCTTCTGGCCCCTACACCTGCCCACTTCTTGGGCTGGCTATGACCTGGAGCACTTAACGCTGCAACAGCCCAGTTCAGCTACCCTGGGCCTCTCCCAGCCTTGCTGCTCTCAGGCCTTGGTGCCCCCAGACAAGCAGGAAAACACTCTTACGACTTCCACCGCCGCCTCAGAGGACTTTTCACCAACCTGCCATTTCCCAGAAGGAGACTGAAAACACACACTGGGATTTTTTTTTCTTCGGGGGTAAGGGCTGTCTATGAAGGAATGACCTTCAGTTTTTCTAACTGAAAAGAGTCAAAATTAAACTAAAAAATATTGATTTTGTTTAATAATTAACAGCTTGACAGAGCTGATCAAACTGTATCTAAGTTTCCATTTTACCGGGACTTTTTCAGGAAATGTTAACTTTCTGTGTTGGAGCTAGAATCCCACACAAGCCGCCTTGTTGCAGTCAGAGGTTGGAACGCCAAGGGCACAAAATAATGGAACTGGTTGAACCTTCCCAACCAAACCGAAGTGGGCCTTTCCAACTGAGGCAAGGGAGGGTCACTCCGGGAAGTGAAAGGAAAGAAAGCTTCCCGGCAGTAAACAGGCCAGCCTCGTGCTTGCACGGCCTCCAACGGGAGCACCGAGCCCAGCTCTGAATGCGGCTTCTTTCTCTCCTCCGGTTCCCTAGCCGGAGCTGGGGAAGCATGAGGGCCAACCTGACACCAGACATAGCCGATGTCCAGGACAGAGAATTCCCACCACCAGGGAGAAATGTTGGCTGGGCCATCTTCCGCCCCCATTACACGTAAACATATTTACAGGCTTAGTAATTATCTTCTCCACAACATCTCTGCCTCTTGCATTGCATTGATTGCCTTTGCATTGATCCCTCTCGCCAACTGAAAAATCAATCAGATTTGGTTTCCTCGCAAATCGAAATGCTTAAAAACTGATACGCTGAAGCAAAACCTGGGCATTCTCACACTTTGACCCTCAAGTCAACGATCCATTAACCACCTGTCCCTGGTGAGGCACATTCCTACTCCCAGTTGTCTGCCTTTGTGTTAAGACAGCGTGGACGACACAATGTGATTTCAGGGGCCCTGTCCAGCCCTGACACTCTGGGTGACATCCCACCTGCCATGTGATCCTCTGACCTTCTGGAAACATCCTTCCCCAACAAGCCCAGTCTGGGTAAGTACGTATGAGATACATAGCAGGAGGGCACACTTCCTGCTTCAGAATCACAGGCATGAGAGCAAAATACAGTCACCGTGATTTTATATTTAACTACAGGAACCACTAGAAACCTAATCAACATTGGGATCAGAATAAAAAAAATCTACCCAAGTGATTCACACTTCTCGGAGGAGAAGGCAGGAGTGTTTGCAAATGTCCTCATTTGCAAATGAGGACATTTGTGAACCAGGGTCATAAATTCAAATGGAGAAATTGTGGAGCTTTTAAAGCACAGTCAACATTCTATTACAACATTATATTTTAAAATAATGAAACTGTTATTTTTATAATACAAATGATGAAAGGTGGACGTCAAAAGGGGTTCCGAGGAATAGAAAAATATTTCCCCATAATCCTTGCGGCCCTGTGTCCACCACTCCCGCCGTGCCCCTCAGCCCCTGTGCCCCTCCCTCCAGAAGCTCTCAGGGCACAGACCCTGCTCTTTTTCACTTTTCCTCTCCACACACTGTAGGCCCTCTGTATGTTGTATTTTGCAAATCCAATAGTCACAATATGGCTTATTTCCCCTTTGGTCAGGGTTCAACAATCTTCCAAACGTGGGGGTGGCAGACACAGGCCCCATTAGGGGCAGAGAAGAATGTTCGCTCATCTGAACTAGGCAAGGAGCACCTGGAAGGTTCTCATGCACAAAAACCTCCCCCACCTCCACATGCTACTAATAAAAACTTCATCTGAGTTATCACACTGGGGATAATGCAAATGTCCTGAGGAAAGGTTCAGCTTCAAGGTCACTGACACCTTAGTGAGAATTATTTTTGAATCTTAGATCATGACATTTGAAACACACTAAAGAATCATTTAGAGCAAAATTCTACTTAGTAAAAGATTTTTTAAAAATCATAGTGAACCTGTACTTGAATACTTACAGTGGCAAAGGCGGCATTCTTGTCTACTCTACTAATGAGAATTTCAATTATCTGGGAAAGCTCATCCTTGTCTTCAGCCTGACCCCTGCAGTCTTACTATTAAGATGGTTGGCTGCAAGTAAAGGAAATCCCAACTCAAAAGTCTTCAGCAGATAAGGACCTTGATCTCTCAGAGTAGGAAGTCTGGCAGTCAGGGCAGATTTGAGGGCTGGCTGTCACAAGAGTTCATTAACATCATCAAGGTCCCAGGTTCTTCCCATTTCTCTATCCTATCATCCTGCCACGTAAGCCTCATTCTCAAGTTGGAAGCACAACAGGTGAGTTGTCTGCAAGTTCACTCCAGCCACCACAAGGCCCAGAGGAAAAAGAAAGATTCCCCCAAGCGTGGAATATAAACTCTTCCCTTCCCTCTGACCGTTCCAACCGCTATCATCTGTCACCGGGGGAATGCCATCCACTCACCAGCTCCGCTAATCATCCAGGGCAGAAGAATGTTGGAAATTCCACGATAACATCCATCCCTCCTGCCTGCCAGCAACTTCCACCTTGAACAAAGTTCTCCGTCACCTGGCAACTCAGAACACAGCTACCTCACTTGGTCTTTACTCTGTGAATGCACACATCTGGGTCCTAATCTCCTCTTCCTGTGAGGACAGCAGTCATCTTGGATTAGAGCTCATCCTACTGCCCTTACTTTAACATTAAATACTTCCTAAAAAGACCCTATCTCCAATACAATCATATTCTGAGCTACTAGGAGGCAGGATTTCAACAAATGAATTTGTAGGGGGGAGAAATAACTGAACCCCTAATAAATTTGATGTCTGTATACGCCTCAAGGTTAGAGAAAAACTGGACAGGAAATCTAAAACCAGAGGCTCTGAAAATCTACTAGCCACTCCTCCGATGACGATCATCAAAGAAGAACCATTACCTTCTCATTTTGGAGAGAGGATTCTGACAAGGTTTGAGAGAATGCTGAAGAGAAAGATTGTTCTGGAAACCGGAGCATTTCTAGTTGAACAAAAAGAGGATCTCTACAAGGGTGTTTCCCCAGTCAGAATGGGTGACTTTGGATATGAAGGGGGCTGCTGAGCAGAGTCATAGTGGAGCAGGAAAAAGAGCCAGAAGGTTCTCAAAAGGCAAATTCAGTTATTTCCCAATTTTACTTAGAATCTGCACAGCAGCAACTGCAATCAGTACACTGAAAATTATCCTGAATGCCTGTAGCCCAGATCAACTATATCTGTCTTCATTATTGGGGTCTGCAATTAGCCAGGTGGGCAGTGATAACTCGGCATTTTGCCCAGAGACCTGAAGATCCTGTTGCTACAGATGGGATGAATGGAAAGCAACTGGTATGCTTTCTCAAGCTTATCCTGTTTAAAAAATATATACACGCAATTATAGATCATAAATAAATAAATGGAGGGGGATACTCTTAGAGCAACTACACATAAATACTAAAGAGTTAAGTAGGTAGGCTCAAGAATAAGACTCAAAGAAACAAATGCTAGTTTGTAATCAGGTTGGTTACTCACAGATCCATGACTGTTCCTTCTTCGATTAAATTGCTTAACTGAAGAGGCAAAAAAGTCTGCTTTCCAGGTAGATTTAATGCCTGAAAGCTTTAGGGTAACATGATGTGATTAACCTTTCCGCTATTTTTTCCCCCTTCTTGCTGCTATGTACACGTACTCAAACACTGGAAATTGAGGCTAGAGGGTCTACAAAGGTCACTCAGCCCAGCTCTTGTATCTGGTGTTGGAATCACCTTTCCCACAACCAAACACCTACTTAAAACCAATGAAACAGGCACATCGGAGCTTAACATTGCAAGAGCTGCCTTCTCTCCCAGGATGACCTCCTCTAGGAAGAAACTTTCAAGGGAGAAGGGAAGCATGGGTTTTTGTTCCATGTTCCAGTGTTGTCTTGCTTTAGTCACTATTATGAGATTAGTCTGTGACAAAATAATACCTGGGTGGGGAAAGAGCTGTGTAATCCCATCTTTCCCTCTCCCTCCCCTCATTAATGGATGCTTTTTAGCCACTTCACCAACTGACACCAAGCCTCACCTCAGGTCTCCAATCAAAACCTTAGCAGGATTTTACATAAACTGAAATTTACATTCAATCATCACCATAGCAACCATCACACAGCATTAGATACAACTTTTTCGTCTCTAATATAATCTTTTTTTTTCCAAGAGCTGCTTTTCTCTTCAGTTGCAAATCCGAGCTATTCAGAAAATAAACATTAAAAATCTGTCTTGAAAAAGTACGTTTAAACAGACTGCAACAAGGTTCTAAGAACAGGCATTTGAAGTGGTTTCTAGACACTAAGCACCATATGCTTTCTACCTCAACTGATGGTTGTACATTGAAGTCTCAGGGATGCAGCCCTAAGCTGAGAATTGTTAAAATCAAAACAAGGCTTCACTCATGTGACAATCATTCCTTGAAAGATGTCCCAAGATAAGAACCATGAGCTTCGGCAGAAAATTCTGCTACTTTCAAAGAGACATGTGTATCGTGTTTAAATAAAATGTTGTTTGGCTTGACTATTCAATGTGCAATTGGCAAATCTGAGGTTTTTAGGATTCACATGTTGACTAGAGGAGACACTCAACTGGGAACATGGTTCAAGGCCATGTGGGAGAATGCAAAGGTACTAGAGAGTAAGCTAGAGATAATAAGATATGTCCCCACCCAAGAGGCCTATTTTTTTTTTTTTCTTATTCTAGAGTACAGTGCCACAAGAAGCCCTGGATATTTGTAGATGTCAGAAATATATTTCAGATTTAGAAAAAGGTAAGAAAAGAGACCTTTCTAAAATTTTACTAAGACCAAAAAAAAAAAAAAAAAGTCTACTTATGACACTAGCTCCACTAACAAATTAGTGAGTATCCATCCCACCAGTGCTATCCATCTTACTCTCTTACTACTTAGAGTCCCAGATAGTGGGCAACTCAGATGTACTGGCGGTTGAGACAGTAAAATTAAGTCCTTTTCCATAAGCCAAATAATTTGATCTTATTTATTTGAAGCCAAACCATGAGCATGATACTCCAATCATTCATTGACTCATTCATCAAATATTTATCGAGCATTAGATGCCAACATATGCTGAGAACTCCATCTCATAAAGATGAGTGAGACTTTGTCCAGGACCTCAAGATCATCAGTTTTCTAACTCCATTGTATGGCAGTCACTTTAAGCCAACATGTCATGGAAATCTTAACACATTTTCTCAAAATGAACATTCAAGTTTGTATCTACATATAGGAGGTGATGCCCATCCCATGACTGTGCCACTTGTTTTAATGACCCCAGCCTGGATACCAGAAACTAGGCTGATGGTTAATCGTTGATTTTTTTTTTTTAATTACTAAGACCTAGTAGAACTCACCAGATGACATTCATTTTAAAATTTCTGAAAATTCTGTGTCTTTTCTTGAATCTAAAAACGATGTAACTTTGATACTTAGGAAATCTGGCTGATTCTACCCCAAATGATAAAGAAGCCTCTCCCAAATGAACAGTCAGATGTGAGAGGCAAGGAAAGGCAGGTCTTTCTTTCTCATGTAATACCAATGGCATAGCTAGTTAGGCAACCTGAGCAAGAGAGAGATAGGGATTCAACTTTCTTTCTTTCTCTTTTTTAAGATTTTATTTATTTATTTGACACAGAGAGAGAGATCACAAGAGAAGCAGGCAGAGGGAGAGGGGGAAGCAGGCTCCCCGCTGAACAGAGAGCCCGATGCGGGGCTCGATCCCAGGACCCTGAGATCATGACCTGAGCCGAAGGCAGAGGCTTAACCCACTGAGCCACCCAGGTACCCAGGAGTTAACTTTCAAATAGATGCTAAAATATTTTATATGCTTAGAAGTGAAAAATATTACATATTAAGATAAGGTGTGTAGGAAAAGTGCTAGAACAGAAATGGGATGCTGGTTTCATCTCAAATTTCAGGGGAATGGGGATGGATGCCTAGAACCCTGAGTAAGGCCAATGCTGAGTCTATCCCAGCTCAGTGAGAAAAATTACCTTGATCCATTAACAAAGTCTGATCTGGGATCAGGCACTCTGCACCGTATATACAAAGACTACGGGAGGGGGAGCTTAGGCTGTGCTGAAGGAGGAGTGAGGAGATACATGCTACTGAGTTACCTGGAAAACTATTAAGAAATAATAATAACTTAAAAATCCCAATGCATTCAAAGACCAATGAGCCTGTGTCCGCAATCTTTTGAAAAACTTCAAGGCACAACTGGCATAATTTAAGACAGAATGGGTACCTTACAGATGCCTGGCCAAGAGCCAACCAAATACACACCGTATTAGAAAAGAATGTGCCGAGGAACACAAAAAAAGGAAAACCTAAAAATGATTACAGAAATCAGAGATCAGAGCATTTGAGGTGACACCCTCTGATAGACCCACCATGTTGCCAAGTAACAAGATAAGCTGCGAATAAGGTAAAATCCTTTGGTGAGAGCTGAGGAACCCAGCCGATACATGCATTGCAACCGACACCGGAGTTCTTGGCTTTTCATTTGTTTTTGCTTTTTTGAAAGATCAGTAGGAAGATCACAACCTCCTCAACACAACCTCCTGGTAATGACGTAGATGTGTGGCTTCTGTGGTCAGAGGAAGCAAAGAATGTCATTTTGAGTATCTTAAGCTGCAGACTTACTGCCTTTGAAAAGTATAAATAAATATATCCACAAAAGCCGCAAATTCAGCTTCTGAGCTATTTACGTCTTGATTTTTTTCAGAGTTTCTTAGATGACCAACATTGAATCTAAAATGATCCCCGTGTGGTTATTGAGTGGTCATTCAATGGTCATCAAACTTGAGATGCACAAACCTAACACTGGTGTGAATTAAGCAACGAAAGGATACTCCCAGTCTCCCCCATTCTGTTCAGGCCCCTGCACCAAGGAGAAGCAGAAGCTGCCAGGTTGTGGTTCAGCAAGAAAGGAGATGACCATCGTCATCTGCACACATTCCCTGGGGCCTCTTCCCAAGTTAGACTGACGGCAAATGATAGGCCACGCTGATGGGCCCCTTGCCATGGAAATAACTTTATCTCCCCCTGCCCCAATCACAGACGAAATTTTCACACCTGACATGCATTCTAGGGATGAAAAGTTTTTCAAGCATTCACTGTGCACCAGGCTCTGAGTGAGATACAAGAGACAGCCCACCTGGACACATTTTGTTTTACAGCTTGCTTTCTAGCTTAGCTCGTGAATACAACCATCATCTACTTGGTCTGCTTGTTCCCATCCTCAATGCCTCACAGTCTTTGGATCAAGTTCATCTAAACATAATAATAACTCCAGGGCAAAGGAAAAAGGTCAGCAATAAGAGAATACCTAATATGTTCACCAGGCAAAAGGACAGAAAAGAGACAAAACTAAGCTCTTAAAAACTGGCTCTCCAAATTTCGATGTCTGAAGTAGGCCTTCGTAGAATCACTCAAGACTTGTCAACAAAGAGTTAATAAACGTGTGAAATTCATTTCCTCTAGGAAAGAAGGTTAACAAAAAGCTGTTTAATACATTGGGGTGTACAAAGGTTTTTTCCAAAGGACAAAAAGCTTCTGCCATGAACAGCAACAAAAATTGAAGGAATACGCCAACGGAACTGCCAATCAGCTGGGGCAAGATGGTAGAGAGTTTTTTGTTTTTTGTTTTTTTTTTTTTTAAAGATTTTATTTATTTATTTGCCAGAGAGAGAGAGAGAGAGAGAGAGAGCGAGCGCACAGGCAGACAGAGTGGCAGAGGGAGAAGCAGGCTCCCTGCGGAGCAAGGAGCCCGATGTGGGACTCGATCCCAGGACGCCGGGATCATGACCTGAGCCGAAGGCAGCCGCTTAACCAACTGAGCCACCCAGGCGTCCCGGTAGAGAGTTTTTAACTGTCATATTAAGGAGTCAGGACTTTATCTTATCGTCAAAGTCTCCCCCATTTGGGAACTATTGGGACTTCATCAAGATCAAAAGCTTTTGCACAGCAAAGGAAACAGTTAACAAAACCAAAAGACAACTGAAAGAATGGGAGAAGATATTTGCAAATGACATATCAGATAAAGGGTTAGTATCCAAAATCTATAAAGAACTTATCAAACTCAACAGCCAGAGAACAAATAATCCAATCAAGAAATGGCAGAGGACACGAACACACATTTCTGCAAAGAAGACATCCAGATGGCCAACAGACACATGAAAAAGTGCTCCACATCACTCGGCATCAGGGAAATACAAATCAAAACCACAATGAGATACAACCTCACACCAGTCAGAATGGCTAAAATTAACAAGTCAGGAAATGACAGATGCTGGTGAGGATGCAGAGAAAGGGGAATCCTCCTACACTGTTGGTAGGAATGCAAGCTGGTGCAACCACTCTGGAAAACAGCATGGAGGTTCCTCAAAAAGTTGAAAATAGAGCTACCCTATGACCCAGCAATTGCACTACTGGGTATTTACCCTAAAGGTACAAACATAGTGATCCAAAGGGGCACGTGCACCCGAATGTTTATAGCAGCAATGTCCACAATAGCCAAACTATGGAAAGAACCTAGATGTCCATCAACAGATGAATGGATAAAGAAGATGTGGTATATATATATATATATATATATATATATATATACACACACACACACAATGGAATACTATGCAGCCATCAAAAGAAATGAAAGTTTACCATTTGCGATGACATGGATGGAACTAGAGGGTATTATGCTTAGCGAAGTAAGTCAGTTGGAGAAAGACAACTATCATATGACCTCCCTGATATGAGGAAGTGGAGAGGCAACATAGGGGGTTTGGGGGGTAGGAAAAGAATAAATGAAACAAGATGGGATCAGGAGGGAGACACACCATAAGAGACTCTTAATCTCACAAAACAAACTGAGGGTTGCTGGGGGGTGGGGTAGGGAGAGGGTGGTTGGGTTATGGACATTGGGGAGGGTATGTGCTATGGTGAGTGCTGTGATTCACAGACCTGTACCCCTGGGGCTAATAATACATTATATGTTAATTAAAAAAAAAAAAAAAAGGTTCCCCCATTTGGGTTTTTAGGAAAACCATTCTGGCATTTTGGTGGAGAGGTATGAGATGGAAACAAGAAGCCCAATTAATCTATGAACTAAGATAAAAGACTATCTGCAAAATAAAATGTACACAATAATCTAATTTATAAAAAATATTACCGTGTGTATATGTTGTAAATTCACGGGAAAGGATCAATTGATTGAAAAATCAAGCTGGAGAAAAGTATGTATACAATGGTTCCATCTATAATGAAAAAAGGCCCGTGTGGGTTTGATAAGTTTATAAAAATGTTCTAAAAAAGATACACACCAAGCTGCTTATGGTAGTTACCTCTACAGAAGCAAAAGAAGATTTGGGGAAGTAGACAGAAATTTTTGCTTTTTCCTCTGTAGGCTTCTGATTGTTAGAAACATGCTTTATAACAAACATGTATGATCTTTATCGTTTTTAAGAGATTTCTAAAACTTAAAAAATAAATTGGGTAATGGGCATTAAGGGGGACACACGATGGGCTGAGCACCAGGTATTATATGCAACTAATAAATTACTGAACACTACATCTGAAACGAAATATGTACTACAGGTTGGCTAGTAGAATTTAAATAGCTAAAAAAAAAAAAGAAATATTAAAAAAAATTAAAAATAGGGGTGCCTGGGTGGCTCAGTGGGTTAAAGCCCCTGCCTTCGGCTCAGTCATGATCCCAGGGTCCTGGGATCGAGTCCCGTATCGGGCTCTGTGCTTGGCAGGAAGCCTGCTTCCCTTCCTCTCTCTCTCTGCCTGCCTCTCTGCCTACTTGTGATCTCTGTCTGTCAAGTAAATAAACGACATCTTTAACAAAAGTAATAAAAAAAAATTGGGGCGCCTGGGTTGCAGCCTACTTCCCCTCTCGCTCTCTGCCTACTTGTGATCTCTCTCTCTCTATCAAATAAATAAATAAAATCTTTTTTTAAAAAAATAGTAAAATAAAATATGACCATAAAATAAAAGATACAGTTTCTGTGACAACAAATGATCAGGACTTAAAAGCAAAGCAGTGGCCATGAGAATAGAAAGTGAGGGAACAAACAGACGCTGACCCAGAGGCGAGGTGAGCCCGGCTGAGGCAGGCTGGGGGGCAGGGGCAGATGGAGTCATGTGTTGCCAGTCATCCTCTCGGACACATTTCCTGAGAGTCCCCTGAGGTGCACATTTCTACCCATTTTACAGGTAACGAAGCGGAGCCTCCGAGAGCTCAGAGAGACTAGAACTCCCATCCACCTGGAGCTGACACTGATTGCCCTCTTAACCACCTTTCCTGCACACAGGTCCTCCTCCAATGCAGCAGGAAGGCACTAGGAAGGTAGCTCAGACAACAGAGGCTGGGTTGTGAGAAGACTGGCAAGGCTGAATTGTGCGCCCAGTCCTGTTAAACAGTAAGTCCCAGGGGTGCCTGCGTGGCTCAGTCGGGAGAGCATCTGACTCTTTTTTTTTTTTTAATTTTTTTATTTTAATAAACATATAATGTATTTTTATCCCCAGGGGTACAGGTCTGTGAATCGTCTGGTTTACACATTTCACAGCACTCATCATAGCCCATACCCTCCCCAATGTCCATTTCCCCACCACCCTCTCCCGTCCCCCCTCCCCCCCCCGCAACCCTCAGTCTGTTTCTTGAGATTGAGTCTTTTATGGTTTGTCTCCCTCCCAATCCCATCTTTTCATTTTTTCTTTTCCTACCTCCCCCCAACCCCCCCTGCCTTGCATCTCCACTTCCTCATATCAAAGAGATCATATGATAGTTGTCTTTCTCCGATTGACTTATTTCGCTAAGCATGATACCCTCTAGTTCCATCCACGTCGTCGCAAATGGCAAGATTTCATGTCTTTTGATGGCTGCATAGTATTCCATTGTGTATATATACCACCTCTTCTTTATCCATTCATCTGTTGATGGACATCTAGGCTCTTTCCACAGTTTGGCTATTGTGGACATTGCTGCTATAAACATTCGGGTGCACGTGCCCCTTCGGAGCACCACGTTTGTATCTTTAGGATATATACCCAAGAGTGCAATTGCTGGGTCGTAGGGTAGCTCTATTTTCAGTTTTTTGAGGAACCTCCACACTGTTTTCCAGAGCGGTTGCACCAGCTTGCATTCCCACCAACAGTGTAGGAGGGTTCCCCTCTCGGGAGAGCATCTGACTCTTGATCTCAGAGTCAGGAGTTCAAGCTCCATACTAGGTGTGGAGCCTACTTTAAAAAAAGGGGCAGGGGGAATAAATAGTAAATCCCAGATGCCCAAAGTGACCTTTAACAGATGAATGCCCACTGGCCGGCTTGGCTCAGGAGAATTCTTGACAATAGGATTTATGTTTTCCTCAGATTCTGTAATGCCTTTCCAGCATCTGCTGGAGCACAAGCCCTCCCCAAATTCACCGTGTACTCAGTAACTCTGTATTGATGGGAGGGCAGCAGGATAACCTGAAGCAAATGGTGAAACTCCATTTGAGTCCTTATTTAGATCATGAGTGCTCTGAAAGCATTTTCCCCCTCAACAATTCAGCATGTAGGCAGTCAATGCATATTTGTGACAACTAATAATTGTGACCCCACTGAGAGAGTAATTTAATCGTTGTAACGCTCCTTCAGCTAAAAAGACACTGTAAGATCTGTGCTCCAACACTTCAACCAAACGGCCAACCAAGCAAAGAGTACTTACTGAGATCCCTGTGTGCCTACATGGTACTAGGCACAATGGAGAATCATATGGAATGACAGTCATGGGCTCTACTCCTAAAGAATTTACTGGTGGCAGAAGCAAGCTGAAATTCAAGAAGCAATTAGATAAATGAGCATTACTACTGGATGTCCTGGCAAATGAGTTCCACAGGAATCCAGAGAAAGGGGAAAACGAGGATACTAGAATCTAAGGAAAGGCGACTTGGGCCATGGGGTAAAGAAGAGAGAAAAAAAAGACAGGGCTTCCCCCACCCTGCACCCCCTTCTAGGAACAAAATGGCACTCTACAGTATCCATAAGAGCACTCACAGCTTTCAAGTTATTCACTCCCCAGCACAATGTGGCTGCTGGCCAGGACTATTTCAGACCCTGACCACGTTTCTGTACGTCTGTGTGCCAGGGAGCTATTGCAAATTTAGGAACAACCCCACCCCACCCCAACACCCCTTAGTGTTTCCACTGTTTGTTCAATAGGCAACAAGGCACATCTGGGTCTTTGCTCATTCCAGCCAACCACCATCCCCACCCACAGCAGAGATGAGGCCTTTTATAAACATACCACCTGAGATCTCTAGGGGGCGTAACTACTCATAGTAAAGGCGGGTTGGTGATAAGAGTCAGAGAACGAAGACAAGATGTCGGAGGAAACTAGCGCTTGACTCCATCTCAGTACAACACTCGTATGAGCCTATGGAAGGAAATGTATGGATATTTCATCCACACATCAGGTTGTAATAGGGGTCCCATTTCTCCTTTAAGTAGAATCTATTTACATTTGGCCCTACATAAAACCGACTCTGGGGAAAAGCCTTCCTCAGCAACTAGGGTAGGCTCTCAATGAAGGAATAAGCGAACAAAAAGGAGAAACAAATCTGTAATAAAGCAAACTGATGGTGGCCAGAGGGAAGGGGTTGGAGGGATGGAGAAAGTGGGTGAAGGGGAGTGCCTTCCAGTTTTGGGAGGAAGAAGTCACGGGGAGGAAGGGCGCAGCATCGGGAAGAGCGTCAATGGTACCGTAATAACGTTGTATGGTGACAGACGACAGCTACACCTGTGGTGAGCACGGATGACAGACAGACTTGTCCAATTACTAGGCCCTACATCTGAAACTAATGCTACATGGTGTGTCAACTGGGCTTTAATTAAAAACAAACAAACACCTAGGGTCAGTCCTTTAGTGGCGCTGAACCATCTCTCCAAATGTCATTTTGGTCATACTGCTGCCCCAAGAGCAAAAAGCCGAGACAAAAGGCGCAAGGCTCTTTATATTGACATTGAAATCCCTTAGCCCGCTGATTCAAGTTGATCTTTATAATCCTTTTCCTCCACTGTCCCTCCCCAACCACTTCTTAGCCCCAATTCAAACACATCCTATGCTTTCATACCCCTCTACCTTGTGCATAGAGTTCCCTTGTCCTAGGACTAAGTCCCTGCTGTTCTCACGAATTCCTCCTCAGACCCAACCACCTATTTCAGTGCCATCTCTTCCATAAACTTTTTAACTAATCACCTGCTGAAAGTGCTTCCTTACTTTCCAATGTCCACACGCAGACATCTTTCATTCCTGTGTCCTGAACTCACACACTAAGCTACTTGCCTCTGGATCTGCCTGCTTTCCACCCTCCAGAATGTCCCTTCCTCTCTATTCCCACTGCCTCTGTTCAGCTCAGGCCCACATCCCCTCTCCCCTGGAAGCTGCCCTCCTTTCCTGCCCAGTCTCTAGCCTCCAGCCCTGCCCACAGAGATGCCAGACTGAACTTACTAGAAGATGAATTCCAATCATGTCAGAACCCAACATTCAGCCCGTCAACATCTCCCCATGGTCTTCAAAGCAAAGTTTCAGCTGTTTAGATAAATAGGAGCATTTTCAGCATCTGATCTCCCCTCCAGCCTTTCCCCGGAAAGCTCTAGACCAGTGGTTGTCAAACTTTAGTACCCACCAGAATCATTAGCGTTCATACATATTCCCAGTCCATTCCACCCAGATATTCTGGTTCACTGGGTCACAGGGAGGGCCGAGGTACATGAATATAAACAAATAATGTGGGGTTCAAATATATGGGGAACACGAGTATTTATAAAAACATGAGCTTCAAAGTATTTGGTTCTGCATCAAAACCAAAAACCTATGGTTCTGACACAGGTATTCGGAGAACCACACTTTGAGAACACCTGAAGGAGACATGGTGCACGTGGGGCTGGAAACAAATCGTTTCTGAGAAGCCACCGACCTGGAGAAGGCTAGAAGTTGGGGAGCAAACCTGAAGTCCCATGTGCCACTGGGAAAACAGCAGTGTCTCTGTGTCTCATGTGCAGAAAGAGATAACAAAAGTCTCTCTTATGAGTGAAGGTTAGAGGAGATGATTCCTGGAAAATGGTTAGCACAGCACTTAGCACAACTGGCGGATGCTGGAGGAAAACAGTAAAAAGCAGCATAGTCCAGGGCCCCGTGTGTCACTGACTGCCTCTGGCCCAGAAGGGACTTCAGGGATTCCTTCTTCAGCATCTTTGGCAGATTTTATCCAACTGTAGCCTGAAGGCTTCCAGGGACAGGGCCTCTGGGCACTACCTCCTGGGGCAGCCCACTCCATCCTTACACCCGCCCGCCCACGCGTTAACCTTCTTCCTTCAATCTAGCAGAATTCTGCTTGTCAGTCACTGCCATCCATGAATCCTTATCTGCCTTTGGAACATCACCAAACACGTTCCTCATTTCCACATAACTGTCTTTCAGACATTTGAAGGTCGCCATCTTGGCTTGGCGTTTTCTTCTTTGGGGGAGACGATAAACTACAGTGGCTAGAACTCAAGAGTTCAGTGCTAGAGGCCTGGGCTTTCATCCATAACTGGCTGGGTATCCCTGGGCAAGTCATTTGACAGTGCTGAGCTTCAGTCTCACTGTCGACCCCAATTCTGTCATTCTGGGATGACACATCCCTGCTTACTCCTACCCCTCAGGCACAGGCATGATCCCAGCTGCCTCAGGGCAGCTTTTTTATGCTGCTCCTCAAGAACACGACAATGGTCTGAATGGAAGCTGCCAAGCTTTTAGAAACCCCACAATCCAGACTATCAATATGGACCATTCACAGTCCTCCAATCCCCTGGCCACAGTTAACTGGCCTAGAATTAGGCACCCGGCCCAAATTCAACAAATTAGACCCTACTGTGGGATTTTTAGATTTTGGACCAAAGAGAATAAGTAGCAGCAGTTCCTCTTCGGAGTTGGGACTGGAAAGGGTAAGGGAGGACAGCTCGTAGAGGGTAGAATTCTCCTTGGAGAGGACTCACAGAAAATAATGTCCTAGGGGCCCCTGGGTGGCTCAGTCGGTTAAGTGTCCAACTCTTGATTTCTGCTCAGGTCCTAATCTCAGGGCCATCAGATCAAGACCTGTATCGGGCTCCACACTGGGGGTGAACCTGCTTAAGATTCTCTTTCTCCCTCTGCCCCTCCCCTCACCTGTGCATGCACCCGTGCTCTCGCTCACGTGCTCTCCCTCTAAGAGAAAAAAAAGAAAGAGAAAATGACACCAATGTGCAGAGAGACACAGGAAGGAGAGGTGAAGAGGTAATGCAGAGTTCAAGCCCTTAGTTCTAGGTTATTTCTGAGGACCAACTGTACTCCTGACCTTCCTCTTTGTTAATTTCCCTTTTGTCCAACTTCAGGTTCTCTCCTTACAAACATGTCTAGAGTAATACCCACACCTTTCTAAGTCGGCCTTAAATGAAGAGAGCTCTGGCTTCTCTGTTCCCTCTATATACCACCCCCCCCAACCTAACTCTCCACTCCCCCACCTTCTGCCAACAGCTACTCCAGATGGGTAACACAGAGTCTGTGTATAATACAAGAAGGGCTGCCACTTCGTCCAGTCTGACCACTAGCCAGAAGGGCAGTTCAAGACTGCATCTTAAAGCAATCGTGACACCTTGCAGATTCACAAAGAGCATATGGCCACCTCAAAGCCCCACCTCTTTTTCCTGGAAACCAAGTAAGCCAGGACTTTTTCTCTCTGCCATGCTACAATGGAATAATCCAGTTTGTTTTCTAGTAGGGGTGGGAATAGTGGGGAGAGATGAGGATTGGGACCTAATTGCAAATAAACACTTAGCCCTGTTAGACATCATGCATTGGCTTGGGGCCAGTGTTCACACCAACAGAGATTGTTGTGACTCAAGATTCTGTCATCAATAGCAAAGGTTCCCAACTAGTCTAGCAATGGAATGGGTTACAAATGTGCCAGAATATTCATTCCCTCAGTTATCTGCTTGGTGGAACAAAGCTTGTTAGGGGCTTCTAACTGACAGCCTTATCATCTTCGCAGTATTCCTATCTCAAGTCTCCATAGCTATGGTAACATAGGAAATTCAATTTTTCATAACATAGAAGTATTTACTAACAAAATGATCATTTACAAAATTGGTCTCCACTTAAACATCTCTGCTTGCTTAATCATGGTGGAAATTCTCATCCATTAAGTCACGTTTTTGTTGCTTGTTCTCATTCAGGTTTAGGATTTCTCTACTACAAACCATAAATGCAATGTGATTTGCTTGTATCAGGTTATTTGAGATTTTGCAAAAGATGCAGAAATGTATGAGGTTGATGAAAGTAATGTTGGAAAGCTGAATCACATGTAAAGCCACTGCCCATGGGTAAGGGTACCAACTGACAGGAAAAGTCCACAGGAATGCTGCCTAATTATCAAAAGTGAATTATAAGAATACATAATGACTGAGAGGAAACTTTGAAAATGGTACAAGTCAATCATATTTCAATACAACTGTTTTTAAAAAGTCAAATATGAACTAAGGAATGTTATCTTGTGCTAGCATCAAACTGTCAGAAAATTGTATTTGACCCCTCTTACATAAAACCCAGCAACAGCTGGTTCAGTCTTTGTGTGGCTTAATAATTAGCATATAGCTGAACTTACAATCAAAACTGTGTCATATGATCAAATTAACTTACTTTCTTAATGTTTAGTTTTGCTTTTCAAAATAAAGCCCAATTTTTAAATTTTTATTTGTTTACTTTTTTTTTTTAAATAACAAAACCAAAAGACAACTGAAAGAATGGGAGAAGATATTTGCAAACAACATATCAGATAAAGGGCTAGTATCCAAAATCTATAAAGAGCTTAGCAAACTCAACAGCCAGAGAACAAATAATCCAATCAAGAAATGGGCAGAGGACACGAACACACATTTCTGCAAAGAAGACATCCAGATGGCCAAAAGACACATGAAAAAGTGCTCCACGTCACTCGGCATCAGGGAAATACAAATCAAAACCACAATGAGATACAACCTCACACCAGTCAGAATGGCTAAAATTAACAAGTCAGGAAATGACAGATGCTGGTGAGGATGCAGAGAAAGGGGAATCCTCCTACACTGTTGGTGGGAAAGCAAGCTGGTGCAACCACTCTGGAAAACAGCATGGAGGTTCCTCAAAAAGTTGAAAATAGAGCTACCCTATGACCCAGCAATTGCACTACTGGGTATTTACCCTAAAGGTACAAACATAGTGATCCGAAGGGGCACGTGCACCCGAATGTTTATAGCAGCAATGTCCACAATAGCCAAACTATGGAAAGAACCTAGATGTCCATCAACAGATGAAAAGATAAAGAAGAGGTGGTATATATATACAATGGAATACTATGCAGCCATCAAAAGAAATGAAATCTTGCCATTTGCGACGACGTGGATGGAACTAGAGGGTATTATGCTTAGTGAAATAAGTCAATCAGAGAAAGACAACTATCATATGATCTCCCTGATATGAGGAAGTAGAGAGGCAACATAGGGGGTTTGGGGAGTAGGAAAAGAATAAATGAAACAAGATGGGATCGGGAGGGAGACACACCATAAGAGACTCTTAATCTCACAAAACAAACTGAGGGTTGCTGTGGGGAGGGGGGTCGGGAGAGGGTGGTAGGATTATGAACATTGGGGAGGGTACGTGCTATGGTGAGTGCTATGAAGTGTGTAAACCTGGTGATTCACAGACCTGTACCCCTGGGGCTAATAATATATTATATGTTTATTAAAGAATTTATTAAAAAAGAAAAAGAATATCCACTTTGGGGGTGCCTGGGTGGCTCAGTGGGTTAAAGCCTCTGCTTTCGGCTCAGGTCATGATCTCAGGGTCCTGGGATAGAGCCCTGCATCGGGCTCTCTGCTCAGCAGGGAGCCTGCTTCCCTTCCTCTCCCTCTGCCTGCCTCTCTGCCTACTTGTGATCTCTGTCCACCAAATAAATAAATAAAATCTTAAAAAAAAAAAAAAGAATATCCACTTTGACCTTTTCCCAACATCACCTGTCTTCGGATTATGAACTAAACTCGTGTCATTGCCATCACTGCTGCTTTGCGGCAGCTCCTTGCCCCTTCCCACCACAGAAACAGAAAAGTCTCACCCCTCTGCCTCCCACGGGACAGGCCTTCAAAACTCGGAAGGCAGTTTCCATGGCTCCAGTGAAACTTCTTTCTCCACAAACTTATTTCCTTTAAAGGTTTATCATCTGACAGAATTTGAAATTCTCTCCTTCACTCCGTTCAGTCATTTCACAGTTTCCTGAGGGCCTGAGACATGAGCAGCACTGCCGGGCACTAGGTACCCCCACTCTCCTGAGGGGGGACGGTAATGGATGGAAGGACGGATGAGTATCTGTACATGCCTCCCATTAAAACAGTAAACACGTCTCCAGGGAAGCTGACTAACACAGGATAGATGAGCAGCCTCTTCTCTGACCCTAGTACTTTTGTTCATAAACCTTCTTGTGGCATTTACTGTTTTTGGAAGGTGACGTTGCTCTGTCGATCATGTTTAGCTCGCCTCCAACTAAAACCACTACATCTTCTTACAAATGCTACTCTTTTTTTTTTTTTTAAAGATTTTATTTATTTATTTATTTATTTTGACAAAGAGAGAGAGCGAGAGAGGGAATACAAGCAGGGGGAGTGGGAGAGGAAGAAGCAGGCTTCCCGCTGAGCAGGGACCCAACGTGGGGCTCGATCCCAGGACCCCGGGATCACGACCTGAGCCGAAGGCAGATGCTTAACCACTGAGCCACCCAGGCACCCCCAAATGCTACTCTTTTTTTTTTTTTTAAGATTTTATTTATTTATTTGACAGACAGGAGATCACAAGTAGAGAGAGAGGAGGAAGCAGACTCCCTTCAGAGCAGAGAGCCCAACACGGGCCTTGATTCCAAGACCCCAGGATCATGACCTGAGCCGAAGGCAGAGGCTTTAATCCACTGAGCCACCCAGGCGCCCCATCCCAAATGCTACTCTTAAAATATTTATTCCTTCACTCTGTTTTGCACAACTGTTCAATTATTTTCTTGGACCCTGTGCTGAATTTTATATTGATCCTTACTAATTTCCAACTTATCTTTAGCCCACCCTTCCAACCAACACACATTTAGATGAAGTAGAACACCTAACATCACTGCTGTCTTCAAATTTAAGGAAAGAAGCAAAATGCTCATTTTAAAATGGAGTGCTTGAATAAAGCTACTGTAGAATTTTAGACAGTCTAACCATTACTCTGAGAAAAATGACTAACCTGCCTGGAAGCCATGGTTAACTGGGCTCTGTGTTATCATTAGGTAACCATACGCATAGCTTTTTTTTTTATTTTTTAGAGACAAGAAAAGAGAGAGGGGTGAGTAGGAGCCAACGGAGAGAAAGAGAGAATCTTAAGCACATCCCACACCCAGTGCAGAGGCCGATGCAAGGCTCAGTCTCAGGACCCTGAGATCATGATCTGAAATGAAATAAAAAAGGTTAACTGACTGAGCCACCCAAGTGTCCTACCAACTGCATAACTTCTGCCATCATTGGAAGACACATCCTTTCTTCTCTTTTCCAAGGTGGATGCTCAGGAAACTCATTCTTTCCGTAATGGATGCATTGAGGAACTATCAAAGAAGCACTTAGGATATCTCAGGTCCCCTTATTATTCAAAAGGAGCTCTCAGACTTCTGCCTCATAACACTGGACATACCTGGCATTAGGTAATTAATGGGACAAACGGTGGTTTAATGGCCCTCTCCTAGACACATAATCTTTGCAAGGGCAGGAATCAAGTTGACTTTTTCATCACATCTTCTCAGGACCTTGCAGAGTGCAACCCCCATGACAACCACTCCATAAACTCAATAAATATTTGTTAAATATAAACATAAATTAAGTCTCATTTCTGCCACTAACTGTGTAACATTAGTAAGTCCTCGAATTCCTCTGGGTCCCTCTTCATTCATTTTAAAGTAAAGGGAATGGGCCAGATCATCCCAAAGTTTCCTTTTCTAATGTTAATATTCTATATTTTGATCCTGTGAACTCAGAGGCTCTCTGTCCCTATTCTCCCATCAGAGACTCTTGTTTCCAGAGTATGGACAAGTTATAACCACATGAACACCCGAGACCATAAAAGGGCCTGGGGTGAAACGATGCTGAATGAAGGGTTTCTACAATCCCTGGGACTCTGATTTCCAAGTGAATACAAAATAAAAATAAACATTCAGGCAGCCAAATGAGTGTACAATTCTTTCAGTATTAACATTTTTCCTGAAAAACTTCTAACACAGAAACACTTCACAATTACAGCCGGAGACCTCTGGCGACACAGAGAAATGCTTTGAGAAATGATATTCACAAAGTTCTAGAAAATGAAAGGGGGAATCTGTTCCATAACAAGTAACAGGTTGACTTCGTCAGGAATGCTAAATCCGTATCCTGCAAGAGAAATGTTTCCCCACATTTTACATGCTCAAAAAAAAAAAAAAAAAAGGGTCAGCAGCTAGCATGAATATTCTTCTGTCTGCTAGCTTTGGTGGGTGTCTGTCTTTCTGCAAGCTTTAACTACAATTATGGCCTCAGACATTAGCTATACATGTAAAAGGAAACTTATTTAGTCCACTTTTAAAATTAGAGCAGTTTCATTTCATCATCAGCCTCCCCTCTACTTCCTGTGTTATCAGATGTTCGAGAGAGAGCCAGCAGGCTGTTTGTGAAACTGGCAACTTGGCAGACAAAATATGTATGTTCAACCAGCATTCTTTTAAATAAGAAGCTGGTATGAGTCTAGCCTTGTAAGAGTGATAAGGAAGATACACATATGCAGAAGGCATAAACCCAGAAGAAAAAGTACCAAGGAATTTCCAAAATGACTAAGCCAAATCTAGAGGTCTCTTTTGAACTCTCCAGATACCTTCACTTTAATGATCTCCTTTAAAGAGGACACATCCAATTTAATCTCTGCTATGGAGGGACAGACCCATACCATCTCACGGAGCAAACAATTCTGATTGTTAGTTTCTGTAACAGCATACTGATTCTTTTAGGGAACAGGATGTCATACGTGGTCTGTTTTTACGTATGGACCCAGTAAAAAAGATGTACTCTGTCAACCCTGTCTTGCTTTGAATCAGCTTCAAGTTTCTCTTTAGCTACATCCCTACTACATGACACAAGACAAACCCACTCTAGGGAAATGGTTGATGATCCAAATGACACCAGCAGCACAGGTGCCTAAGAAGGATACTCATGAGAGGGATAGCTTCCTCTCTAACAGAAGCATCCAAAAGTAAGTAAGATGGGGCGCCTGGGTGGCTCAGTGGGTTAAAGCCTCTGCCTTTGGCTCAGGTCATGATCCCAGGGTCTCTGCTCAGCAGGGAGCCTGCTTCCCCCTCTCTCTCTGCCTGCCTCTCTGCCTACCTGTGATCTCTGTCTGTCAAATAAATAAACAAAATCTTTAAAAAAAAAAAAAAAGTAAGTAAGTTTCCCTACCAAGAGTAAGAAAAATGGACAACCATCCATGAAAGCACCCATGCATGCGGACATCCATCCAACCCCCATGAACTGAGTGATAGGGAATTGATATTCTATTTGTCATGCATAAGACATCAGCAGTGGAGACCAGTGTTTTCTTTAAAAACATAAACACAGTGAAACTAAAATAGCTTCCAAGTGTTTTTTCCTCACAGAAAAGGCAATTTTATTGATTAGATTTTGATCATTTCTTGGGTGTCTTGGAAAACCAAACAACCACTGTTTGCCTAAACTATAGCAAAATGGCTAAAACAGGAAGTCTTCCTCTCAAAAGTCCATATGACAAGCCTACCGTCGTTCCAGTAATTTCTCCAACAGGCAGATAGAGTCATGCATAGCATAAATCATCCTATTTCCTTGGCCATCTAAGACACATTCTCAGTCATGTGAATGGCAGTGGAAACTAAATTGAAAAGCTGTCAAAACATCCTGTAATAATAGGGAAATTAACAGACCTATTTTGTCACGCATATTTGCCTCCATTTCCCCCCTGCCCCATTATTTTCCTATAGAGCCAATTCATAAATCCACACGTGGACTATAATAAACAGTATGTGTAAAATATTAAATACATGCATTTTTTCATTCCCACAGCATCATGTTACATTCTCCTAAGACTCAACTTGGGATAACGTCCATAAACTGAAAGCTATTATGATGTCATTTAAGGTTCTGTTTAAAATTCTATTGTGAAGGAGAATTTGTTCACTGAAATAAAACACTATACCTTGATGGAATTTTGAAAACTATCAGATTAAGACCCAGCAATGCAAAGTAAGCCATGTTCAACCACACACAATAGAACCACATGGATTTCATTGGCTGTAAAAGTCTCAGACGTTAACCTGCATTCCCCCCAGCTTTTTATTTATTTATTTTTATTTTATTTTTAATTTTTTTCCAAGTCAGGTTTATTAAGGTATAATTTACACACAGTAAAATTCATACTTTTGGTATACACAGTTCTGTGAGTTTTAACAAAGGTACATAGTCATGGAACTACCACTGCAATCAAGGTATAGAGCACTTCTATCACCCTGAGAGTTCTCTCTCTTTTTTTTTTTTTTATTAACATACAATGTATTATTTGTTTCAGGGGTACAGGTCTGTGATTCATCAGTCTTACACAATTCACAGTGCTCACCATAGCACATACCTCCCAACTTTTTGAAAAGGATGAGAATGGATACAGGGTGACTCGACCAAGTGACGTGCCCAAGGAGGCAAAAGCAGTTAGTGTCAGAGTCCGTGAAATATACACCCATGTTTTCTTACTTCTCGTCATAAAGACAGTATGTCACACCCTAAGAGGACATCAATCCAGATTTGATTTGACAAGTGTAAAAATATGACTCAATGATAAGCAGCAGGCTTTAGCCCATATGGAGTGAGTGAAGGTGCAGATATCACAACAGTAAACAAACCAATGCCCTATCTCTCCCCCTTACCCAGAAGATCAGTCCCATGAGGCTGAGAAAAAGGCCAAGGAGTTCATATAAACGAACTTAACCTGAATTCAACCTACTTGGATTAGCTGGGTACAAACCCAACTCCTTCCTCTGGATCCTGGAATTCCCCACGACTCCATCATTTCTCTCTTTTAAAATTTCTAACTGAAAGTAAAACATGAACATAGTAGAAAAAGGGAAACAGCAGAGAACTGTCTAAGACAAAAAGCCTTCCATCCACCCAAAAGCAACTACTATCAAAAATTTCTTGGGGCGCCTGGGTGGCTCCGCGGAGATCAGGTCGTGATCTCAGGGTCCTGGGTTCGAGCCCCGCATCGGGCTCTCTGCTCAGCGGGGAGCCTGTTTCCCCCACTCTCTGTCTGCTTGTGATCTCTCTCTATATATATCAAATAAATAAATAAATAAAATCTTCTTTAAAAAAATTTCTTGTATATCCTTCCAAGAAAAAAAGCTCTCTATGAATATGTTGGTATAAATGTAACTTTTTAAAATTATGTATCTACAAACACCCTGGTTTGATTGTCTTCACTTAGGTAGCCAGGAGCTCAGTCTCACTGGTCCGAATGATAACCTGGTCATTTCAAGGACAGAAATCTGTTGTTAATCAAAGCTAATGCTGTCTCAACTGACACTGAACTTCTAGAGCCTGGGAATACAGCTAAACAGCTAACAAAATATAGAAAGGGAAGAAAGGAAATCAAAAGATAAAGAGGTATTATATATAGGCCAGCACCTGGCAGACAGATGTTCATTCAAAACTTTCTAAATGACTTATTGACCAAATACATGAATGAATGGAAAAACCAGGATAGGCATATTGTTAACACATACGACATTTAACGTATTAAATTTTAACTGATAGGGTTCCAATTCTCCAAAAAGTGAGCACCCTTCTTGATCTATACTGTCCAGTATGGAAGCCACTGGCCACAGCTGGCTGTTGAACATTTGCAGTGTGTTCTCGAAGCATAAACTACGTACCAGATTTCAAAGACTTGGTATTAAAAAAAAAAAAAAAAGATGTAAAATATCTCATTGATACTATTTATATTGATTATATGTTGAAATGACAATATTTTAGATATATTGGCTTAAGTAAGCCATATTAGGGGCGCATGGGTGGCTCAGTGGGTTAAGCCTCTGCCTTCAGCTCAGGTCATGGTCTCAGGGTCCTGGGATCGAGCCCCACATCAGGCTCTCTGCTCGGTGGGGAGCCTGTTTCTCTCTCTCTGCCTGCCTCTCTGCCTACTTGTGATCTCTCTGTCAAATAAATAAATAAAATCTTTAAAAAAAAAAAAGAAAGAAAAAAAAGTAAGCCATATTATTAAAATTTCTTTTTACTTTTGTCTTTTTCTGCAGCTACAAGAAAACCTTAAATTCCACATGTGGCTCACATTGTACCTTTTTTGGACAGCACTGCTCTAGAACGTAGCCCCCATTACAGCAGTGACTACATCTGTCTTTTCCCTGCTCTATCCTAGCACAGGACATTGGAAATAATAGATGTCCAGTGAACATATGCCAGATGAAAAGCTGGTTGTGGTATATAGATAAGGTCATGAGTAGGCCTTGGACTGGATAGCAGGAGGTCCTTGTCCTGACCTTTTATGGACAAGCAGCTGCGTGGCTTTGGACAAGTCACTGAACCTGCCTAGCCCTTGTTTTCCTCATCTTTAAAAATGGGCATAAAAATAAGGTCTTCCTTACAGGGAAACTGCATGGACCAAATGAAAGAATGTCTATAGAAAAGGGTAAAACCTGTGTCGTGTTCCTCCTGATTTCTAGTATTCTCTACCACCAACAGTCGCAGAAGAAGCAAGATGCAAAAACATACCGAAATAACAGGGTAAGAAAGTAACCAGAGAAATTCCTATATCTAGTATTTCTATCCCAGCGTGTGATAGAAAAATCGAGACAAAGACAGGTGTGAAGGATATTCCCCCAGAAGAGGAAACTTGAACATTCATCACTCCCTCTTCACTGCATCTCACCAACCAACCAACCACAGCTGACAAAGGGACTTGCAGATACCTTCCTCCAGGGGCCACAGGAAAGCTAATGAACTGGGAGGAGGCAGCCTCCTCTGGGCCGCTGACAAAGCCGCAGGGGCGGCCAATTGTACTGCGCCACCTGGGGCTCACGGCTCTGTGGGAAAATTCATAATCGTGGGGACCTCAGAGGCCTCGGGGGGAGGGGGGGGAGTTCCACGGGCCCCCAAGTCGACTTGCCCTTGTTAATTGTTTCATGCGCAGCTCCCAGGGTGAACTTACCTTATTCTACAGGGCAGGCAGGGCACCTGGCAAGGGAAACCCAAAGGACCCTGGGACACGCTGTGGCTTTTTAGCGAACAGCAGGGTGGATGTCAGCTACCCCAGCCAGGCACCTTCTTCTCCGAGTCAAAGATTATTGCAGAAAGGGAATGAGGGAACTGAAGAAAGTCTCCTTGCAGGGGGACATTTAGGGAGGCTTCAGGAGCCCACTGCAGAGTGGTTAAGCCACAGCAGAGAAAGAGCAGATCCAAACACCCACAGCCTTGAGGCAGGAGAGCAGCAGCACAAAATTAGTCGGGTTCAAGAGGCCAAAGGTCAGATTCTCCCCTCAGCCTCTGCAGGGAACCACAGAAGCCCCAGAAGTGAATGACTTACCATCAGTATGGCCACGGCACGAAGGAGAGCAGGGAGGGTGCAGTGACTTCCTCTTTGCTACAAGGGTCTGACCCTCCCCCCTTCTCTGAGGGCTGCTCCCTGTGACGTGGAAGCGAGTCATGCGTGTGGCCAAGCTCCAAGCCCCTGGGACCTCTGCCCCGTGACCCGCCTCATCACAGCCCACGGGGCCTGAGCTGCCGCCTGCTCCTCTAAGCAGAAGGCCAAGGGACAGGGCACCAGGCAAAGAGCAGAGCCCCCAGAACACGGCTGTGCCTCAGAAGCAATGGGCAAGGCTTGTGGAAATTCACCTTCCTGGGACTAACCCCCGTGAGAGTCTGGTTCAGTACGACTGGGGCAGGAGCCCACTCACCGGCCCTTGAAACAAAGTGGTCTAGTGAACTCAGGGAAGCTTCCTCATCCCTAATACTGCTTCTTCCAGGAGCTTTCTTCATCCCTCTTGTCTCCCCATGGAAAACCAAGGGCAGTGAAAGGAGACTTAGGAGAAAACAAGGCAACATGGAAAGCATTCTAGAGTCCGAAGACCCTCAGTTCCAAAGAGAGCTGTTCCCGTCTTTGTGCAAGTCATTTACACTCTCTGAACCTTAGTTTTCTCATCTGAGAAATGGCAATAAAACTATCCACCCACGCAGGGTCGTGGCGGGGGAGAGGAGGGGAATAAATGCACATAAAGTGCCCTCTGCGTTACTCCTAATAACTGTCAAAAAAGCATTTATCCACATGTGTATCTCTACGAGAAAAACTGTACGGGTAAATAATGGACTTAATCAGACATAAAGGGAAAGAAAAAAAATTAAAGCACGACAACAAAAACCTGTAGTAAGAGGGGCCACGGATTCAGGTCATAGGGAGACGGTAGGAAGACACCCAGAGCAGTGATGCCACACTGTCTCCAGGAGTCTACAGAGAGAAGAGCAGGGAAATCCATAGAACCACAAAGATTTAGGCACAAAGCTGCAGGAAGTTAGGTTGCAACATTATTTGTAAAAGGGGAAAATTGAAGAATAATCTATAGGTATTTTTTAAAAATTTTTTAAACTTTATGATGAACATATGTTTACTTCCTTTCAGGAAAAAAAATGTTCCTTTTTATATTTAGGAAAAGATTTTGGAGTCCATATGATGAGCTGAAAGCATTTTTAAGTATCTTTCTTCTAAACTCCAGTAGGATATTCAGATTAGAACATTCATATCAACAAAGGAAGGCCAGATATGCGCATATGCCTCTAAATGTTCCCCATGGGAACAAAAGGCAAAATACACTATAATTCTGGGTACCACTGGAACTGCTGAAGTACAAGCATGAGGGGGGACTGGGGAGGCAGAAGGAAAACAATGCATATAAAGAAACACGTGAGATCTCCAGTATAATACTGAATAATATTAGAAAAATAAGGTTTACTGCTTCCCTTCCCCCAACACACACACACACACACACACACACACACACACACAATGATGAGAACTTTGGAAACCAAACTCAGCACCACCTAACAAGTCCTTTCCCACACAGACTAACAATCTATTTTTGTATTCCAGGGAGATTTGCAGCAAAGAATACAGCTCCACTAAAAAGAGGAAATAATTTCTATGCTGTACCTGGGTTTTTCTCACTTCCTTATTTTAAAATAATCACCCAACAATTTTTTTAAAAAATCCAGAACAATAGTATAGTGTTCTGTGCACTGGGTATATATCACTGCAGACATTTTGCAACTAAACAGAATCAATTCCAGTGTTCTGAGTAATTTGCCATCTTCTCGGAAAACTTATAATGATATATTACAGTGCTAGGGGCTGGAAGAAACCTTCCAAATCATGTGGTCCAACCCCATCATTTTACAGATGAAGATCCTAGGAAGCAAACTGCCTGCTCCAACACACTAAAGACTCTAATTAAAACATCTGCTCAATTTTAAGGTAGCTGACAAATTTGGAGAGGGGGTGGGAAATAAAATAAAACCTCGAAAACACTTTTTAGTGGAATGGTAATAATGATCAGCAGGCCTATCAAACAAAAAAGCAGTAAGGATCGTGATGGAAGTATAACATTCCTCTAATGTCAGGACCACTTACATCTGGAAAACTGAGACTAAAAGTTGCCAGAGCTCACACATCGAATCTGTGAGTAGGGGCAGAGGAAGAGAACTCAGGAACTTGGCTCTGAAGTCTGTTGGCCTAAGCACCAAACAGTGGCCTAATTTTATACCTAAACTGACAGGTATCAAGCAGTCACCTGGATGTGATGGTGCCTCTACTTCCAGAAAAGTGGAGATTGGAGAAAATGGTCCATGCACTACAGAGGGACATGACCACCGACCTGGCAAAGAAAGAGGGGCTTAGACCCTTGCTCACATATCAGTGGACCCTTGACCAGCAGCATCAGCATCATCTGGGAACTTGTTAGAAATGTGGAATCTTGGGCGCCTGGGTGGTTCAGTTGGTTAAGCATCTGCCTTCAGCTCAGGTCACGATCCCAGGGTCCTGGGATCAAGTCCTACGTCAGGCTCCGTGTTTAGCAGGGAGTCTGCTACTTTCTCTGCCCCTCTGCCCTGCTCGTGATCTCTCTCTCACATTCTCTCTCTAAAATAAATAAAAACTTAAAAAAAAAAAGAAGAAAGAAATGCTAACTCTTGGGCCCCACCCAGACCTACCAAGTCAGAATGTGCATACTGACAAAATCCCCAGGTCCTCCTGAACACAGGAAAGTTTGAGAATCACTTGTTTAGACAATGCAACAGTAAAATAAGTATAATTGACTACCTATAACCCCATTTACTCTAAGTTTCTGGAATAATTATCTTATTACCAGCTCTGCTCTCTAAAGTTTTGATCTTTAAGTTTTAAATGTTCTAAAATTTAGCCTAAATTTCAAATAGTCTCAGTGAATATCTTAATGAGCAGTCATGTTTTTCCAAAAGGTACTTCAGTGTTAAGAAAATATACATATATACATACACACACAAATATGCTGGGAGTTTTTCCATTTTTAAGAATTACATGGATTATAACTTGAGGCCTTTTTACATTTACATTCTGCTGAGGTCACAGGAGAAACATGACCAATGTTTCTTCAGGGGAAAATTAGAAACCCCAGGGAGACCTGGTACAGGAGGAAGACAAGATTTACAATATAAATGTGTTTCCAGGGCGCCTGGCTGGGTGGCTCAGTCTGTTAAGTGTTTGACTGTTGATTTTAGCTCAGGTCATGATCTCAGGTTCGTGGGATCGAGCCCCATGTCACGCTCTGTGCTCAGTGCGGAATCTGCTTGGGATTCACTCTCCTCCTCTCTCTGTGCCTCCCCCCCCCAATAAATAAATAAAATCTTTTTTTTTTTTTTTTTTTTTAAGAGGGATGCCTGGGTGGTTCAGCAATTAAGCCTCTGCCTTCGGCTTAGGTCATGATCTCAGGGTCCTGGGATCGAGCCCCGCATCGGGCTCTCAGCTCAGCGGGGAGCCTGCTTCTCCCTCTCTCTCTGCCTGTCTCTCTGCCTACTTGTGATCTCTCTGTCAAATAAATAAATAAAATCTTTTTAAAAAATTTTTAAAAAGAAGAAGAAGAAGAAGAAATGTGTTCTTGCTAAAAAAGAGGAATTTCATGTAAGGGAATTTTATGGTCAAGAGGCTGTGAAGGTCACATGGCCCACCCATGACTCCAAAGCTGAATCCCTTTAGGGCACATCGACAGTCTCCACTCACATACTCCCGGGGGTGTGGAACTCACCACCTCCAAAGACAATGTGTTCCACCTTTGCACGCTCCATTAGAAAGGTTTCCAGAGGGGCACCTGGGTGGCTCAGTGGGTTAAGGCCTCTGCCTTCGGCTCGGGTCGTGATCCCAGGGTCCTGGGATCGAGCCCCGCGTCGGGCTCTCTGCTCGGCGGGGAGCCTGCTTCCCCCACTTTCTCTCTCTGCCTGCCTCTCTGCCTGCTTGTCATCTCTGTCTGTCAAATAAGTAAATAAAATCTTTAAAAAAAAAAAAAAAAAGAAAGAAAGGTTTCCAGAAATTTGTCTCCCTATAACTTTCAACAACCCTACAATCAGTAACTCCATAATTACTGTCCCTACTATTAATTCAACCCCATTATCAATTTCCCATTACATTTCCTACTGGGATTTTCTTTCTTAACACAGAAAGTCGAAGATACAAGTCTTATGTATTTAATTCCATGAGAGAAGGGCATCTTGTTGTAGTGGGCTATATTATAAGAAAAATTTAATTTTTTGCTTTTATTTTGAGGCACCTTAGGAAAACCTCATGTGTACCAGAGAAGTATCAGAATAAGTTGTAACAAGTTATAGAGAATATAACTAAGGGCATGATTATATCAGAAACCTAGTTTGGGATAGTACTGTTTTTTGGGTTTTTTTGGGGGGGGGCAGATAGTACTGTTCTTAAACATTGTTTTAACCTTAAGCTTCCTGGGAGTCAAAGCATGTATGAAATGGTGATGAGAAGGTGATGCTTTGGAAATGTTCGAAGACTCTCTGGCCTTGGGGAATCATCGGTTATCAACCCTGGAAAGTATCTCAGATCGAGTCTCATTCTGGCCTCTTACAGGGAAGGAAATGGAAACCCAGAGAGGGTAAGTGACTTGCCCAATACTGGGCACCTAGTTAGCGCCATGGAGTGTCCCTACCCCTGCTCAATGCTCTCTCTGGCATACTGCCAGACTCTTGAGTCTGGAGTTTGTTAAGGAAGCTTGCCTGGCGTAAAAACCAGAGATACAGCACCACATTACTGGGCCAAGGGCCATGGCTATGTGTACCTGAAAAGCAAGCCATCCTGGCACACACAGACCCCTCAGATCCCAAAGTCCACAAGTCTAACACCACGTGAGAAAGCTCTATCGGAGCCATAAGCCACCGCTCTTCCTTCTCTTTCCTAGAACTCCATCTGTCCCTACCTATCCACTGATGCAGAACTGCAGAGTTTCCACCAAGAAGCTTATTTTAGGGGCGCCTGGGTGGCTCAGTGGGTTAAGCCGCTGCCTTCGGCTCAGGTCATGATCTCAGGGTCCTGGGATCGAGCCCCACATTGGGCTCTCTGCTCAGCAGGGAGCCTGCTTCCCTCTCTCTCTCTCTGCCTGCCTCTCTGCCTACTTGTGATCTGTCAAATAAATAAATAAAATCTTTAAAAAAAAAAAAAAGAAGAAGCTTATTTTAATCTCCCATTAAAATAATCTTTTTCTGATGACAGGTTATTTGTTCCCAGAACAGAAACACCACGGAACAGAAACACCGGGGAACACTTCATTCTTTCAGAAACACTTGAAGCTGAAGGCTCAGAGCATACAGAGCCAGAGTCCTTAGTAAAAAGTAAATGATTATAGGCGATCGATTTATCCACGCATCTAAACATTAGGCTCTTTGAAACGATATTAAAAGAATCCTTCCTATCATGTATTTTTTTTTTTTAATCACACCACTGGAATATTTTAAAGAGCAATCTGTTAGGTCATGCAGCATGAGAAGATAGCACAAGGACAATAAATCCACGGAGCCCTGAATGACGGGCTGGTGGGTCACAGTGACCCGTCCACGAGATCGTAAGGGACCACAGCAGGGACAGAAGCCCATCTGCAGAAATAGCTACTTGTGCTTCAGTTCTTCATAAGTTTAGGCAGATCAAAACTCCCTCAAGGCGACGAGGAACAATCCTGTAGGACTGGATTATGTGCGTTTTCTATCACTGTGGTCCTCTGAAGTAAAGAAAAGCAAACCCTAGAAGAATTTCTTATCCAGGTGAGACATCTTTTATATTAATGCTTGTCATTTATATCACAAATTAGCCAGGATCCCACTAGGCTAAGAGATCTGGCCCTATTTATTGGTTTAGAGCAGACTGTTGCTGGATAAAAGTATCGAGGAAGCTATATCAGCTTTTTCAGGTCACTGAGAATTAGTGAATTCTTGATTCAGCCCATCAGATGAGATGGGGCGGATGAGTCCCAGCAGGGATAACTGAGCCCCGTTAAATCAACCCATAACTGTCCAGGCTTCTTGGCTGGCATCGGGTATGTAAGACCTCAAATAACAAGGGAACAGAGATAAACACAGAGCCCACTCAGAGCCCACAGGGAGGCAAAAATAGAAAGCAAAAGAGGAAGAAGAGCTGTGACATGCTCCATCCCAGATCGCGCCTTCCGCTCCTGTTCATCAGAGTGTAGGTCACACTTCCTGGGGCCAATGAAGTCATGAGCCCTGGCCAAGGGGACCAGAACCTTCCCACTTTAAAAGGAGAAACAGGGCAAAAGACAGAAGCTCAGCTAGTGGGAAATAGAGAAGAATGGTATCTCTCTAAACATGTTGTCCAAAGCGACACGTTTTCCACAACAGTCCTAAGGTCCCTGATGATCAACTGGAAGTGGTTTACAGGCAGGAAAGCTGTCTCACCTGAAATGCCTAGGGCCTGGATGAGCCTTTTTTTTTTTTTTTTTTTTAAGGCTTGGTTAGCTTTCCTTGAGAAGACAGCCTTACCTTCGGAAATGGCCTTCTTCACCGCTGCCACGTAGGTCTCAGGCTCGTCGTCGCAGGTGAGCTCCTGCCAGTGCGCCCAGTCGGGAAAGTAGTCCAGGAACTCCTCACTGTCCTGCACCCCACACAGCAGCCGCACCACGCGGTGGGGGGGGTGGAAGGCTCTCTGCAGCAGGGGCAGCAGGGTCGGCTGGCAGAAGCACTGCACCAGCTCGGCGGACAGGAGCACCACGACGCAGCGGGCGCTGAGGAAGAAGTTCAGGTCCTTGGCCGAGAAGGAGGTGTCGGGGCTCAGCCTGTAAGTTAGCATCTTCTGGCTGCGCACCTGCCGGCTGGACAGAAAGAGGTCCTGGAGGTACTGGCACCACTCCTCGGCATCCGGGCTGTACACGATGAGGATGTCGCATCTTCCAACCACCCCTGAGTGAGAACAAGGGGAGAAGCACAGTGACACACCTGCTCTTTCTAGGGCTCCCACAACCTGCGCGATAAAGTATGCAGATGGGGTCCTGGCCCCACCATCTTTCATAATCTGTCCCTACCGGAGCTGTCATACCTCTCCCCCTACTTCCGGGCTGCGTTCCAGCCGGACCTAGACAGGTCCCTGTCTCTGCCCCTAGACAGGTCCCTGTCTCTGCCCTGAGACGCCACGCCATTTCAGAACTTTCCATAAGCTGTCGTTTCCGCTGGCATACTCTTCCACCCCCAGCTGACGCCAGATAAGATCATGATGATGGCAATGATGATGGCGACGATGACGACACCAAGAGCAAGCACTTTATGTAGAGCTTCCTGTGTTCCAGACGCTCTTCCAAGCACATTGCCTAGTAAACTCCTTAAATCATCGCAGCAACCTTACAAGGCAGAGAATACTAGTAGCCCCTCTTTTAAAGAGGAGAAAACAAAGGTGTGGCAGCTTACCTATTTTACCCGTGGTGACAGAGTCAGAATTATTTTTTTTAAAGATTTTATTTATTTATTTGACAGAGAGAGAACACAAGTAGGCAGAAAGACCGGCAGGGAGAGAGGGGGAGAAGCAGGCTCCCTGCTGAGCAGAGAGCCCGATGCAGGGCTTGATCCCAGGACCCGGAGACCATGACCTGAGCCCAAGGCAGAGAGGCCTAACCCACTGAGCCACCCAGGCGCCCTGACAGAGTCAGAATTTGAACTCAGACAGTTTGGCCCCAGAACCTGGCTCTTTCCCAAATACAGTGGTTAGAAGCACAGGTACAGAATCAGGTGGCCAGAGTTGGCATCCTGGCTCTGTGAATTGTTAGCTTTGTCACCTTAGGCATGTTACTTTAATAGTCTAAACCTCAGTTGACTCATCCTGGAAATAGAAATATAATGGCAATATTTATCAGTGATTTGTGAGAATTAAATTAGATATTTCATATAAAGTGCTAAGCACAGCACTTGGCATGCGGGAAGCCTTCAATAATTGGTAGCTGGTGTCCTCCTCCTCGCATTAATAGAAACAAGGCATGAACGTAAGCAGCAGCTGTGGGTGATTTAATGCTTTGATGTACATAATACCATTGGTGGGGGGGGGGAGGGCGCCTGGGTGGCTCAGGTCGGTTAAGCGACTGCCTTCAGCTCAGGTCATGATCCTAGAGTCCCGGGATCGAGTCCCGCATGGGGCTCCCTGCTCTGCAGGGAGTCTGCTTCTCCCTCCTGACCTTCCCCCCTCTCATGCGCTCTCTCTCTCAAATAAATAAATAAATAAATAAATAAAATCATTAAAAAAAAAAATTACCATCAGTAGGGTGTCCCTCACCATGGACATAGGCTTTCTTCCTCTCATAAGACATAAATGCCAGAAACAGAGTCCAAAGCCTCAGAGAAGCAGTGAGTTAAAAAGAGCTTTGGGGGATCACCTGGCCCAAACTCCTCATTTACAAATAAAAGAAACATTTCATCAGGGAAGATGAAGGGACTCACTTAAACTCACACCCAGCAAACTAGTCACGAAGCCAGGACTAAACCTCAGGGTGTCCCCTGGTCCCTTGTCCAGTCCTCCCACCAGTCTACCTGCTGCCTCCCATCAGGGATTCAGTCAAGAATCATACACATAGGGGTGCCTGGGTAACTCAGTGGGTTAAAGCCTCTGCCTTTGTTCGGCTCAGGTCATGATCCCAGAGTCCTGGGATCAAGCCCCGAGACGGGCTCTCTACCCAGTGGGGAGCCTGCCTCCCCCTACCCTCTGCCTGCCTCTCTGCCTACTTGTGATCTCTGTCAAATAAATAAATAAATAAATATATTTTTTAAATGCAAAAGTAAAAATCAGTAGCCACCAACACCCCCCACCTATACTGACAAATATACTAGCAAAATCATGTCAACAATTTTTTACAAACAGGCTGGAAGGAGAATAAGATCTTGGGGAAGGCGGGCTGTGGTCTCACACATTAGTGATGAAGACACTGGTGATGTTTTCAATGGGTGGTAGAGAAATAAGGAAGAGAGAAGAATATTTCTGAGAGCATAATAAGTACTCTTAAGAAAGCAACTCAGATCTTGGAACAATGACTGACTTAGCAGGAAAAGCAAGCAGCAACTTTAGAACGCCCTGACATGTGGCCATAATGGATGCCACTTTTATGAAGAGACAGTGACCCAAAGCAAAGCAAACCAACAATTTCAAATGACAAGTTCTGGGGTCACGGAGGGAATGAGTATTCATTTCACCCCGGATCCTGCCTCAACACAACCTGTTCCTGTCACCAGCACAATGCAGTATCTGCTGGGCGTCAAAGACCTCTAGTCATCAAAGGGAGTGCAAATATTAATAATGAGGGAAACTGGCTGTGGGATATATGAGAACTCTAACATCTTCAGCTTTTCAATAAATCTAAAACTTCTAAAATAAAAACTTTAAAATACAATTTAAATTTAAAAAACATTACGAAGTTAACCTCTTCTGTATGGAAAACATGGAAAATGTCTCATTCCTGGGGTTCTGGTGTTAAATTTGACACTCGGACCCCCCCCCCACTCCTTTGAGCAAAAGTACTTGAAAACAAAGTGGTTAGTACCTCAGACTCATTAATATGACAAGCTACTTGGTCATCCACTTGTGGCGTGACTTGAGACCAGTATACTAAGTCTAAGCAAATTTTGCCTCAGTGTAAATGAGGACAAGGAAATCTGTCACCTTCTTGAATTTTGCTTAACTGCTGAAACTGAAAGCTGGGGAAATTCTAAAAAAAGTTCCAAAGTGGAAGTTAAAGTTCCTCCATGATATGCTAAATAACATCACAGGACCAAACACTTTGTCAGCAACTCTCTCTTGTGCGGGGACACCCCTTTCGTCAAGGATAAATCCCTGCCTGTATCCATAGGTCATTTCCTCACATGTGCCAAATCAATTCTCCCAGTTTGTTTGTTTATTAAGAAAAATGAAATCTCTGATCTCACAGATACGTGGAATTTAAGAAACAAAACAGAGGATTGTAGGGGAAGAGAGAAAAAAATAAAACAAGACAAAACCGGAGAGGGAGACAAACCATAAGAGACTCTTAATCATAGGAAACGAACTGAGGGTTGCTGGAGGGGAGGGGGATGGGGGATGGGATAACTGGGTGATAGACATTGAGGAGGACATGTGATGTAATGAGCACTGGGTGTTATATAAGACTGAAGAATCACAGACCTGTACCTCTGAAACCAATAATACATTATACGTTAATTAATTGAATATAAATTTTTTAAATGTTAAAAAAAAAAGGAGAAAGAAAAAGAAAAATGAAATCCATGTGGGCGCCTGGGTGGCTCTGTCTATTAAGCCTCTGCCTTTTGCTCAGGTCATGATCCCAGGGTCCTGAGACTGAGCCCCGACTCTCGGTCCCAGCTCAGCAGGGAGTCTGCTTCTCCCTTTCCCTCTCCCCCCCTGCTCATGCTGTCACCCTGTTTTCTCAAACAAATAAATGAATAAAATCTTTTATAAAAAAGAGAGAAATGAAATCCATGAACCAAGAGGTGTCCATAAATCCTAAACAGAAATGAGGATGGGTCTTTGTCCTTGTAGAGCTTTAACAACAGCCTGGGCTATAGGAGAAAGCAATGTGGGTAGCAGCGGGTGTGGGTGGAGTGGGGTGGGAGGCAGGGAGGGAGGCTTGTGGCAACAGGGAGCGACAGCAGTGGTTAAGAAAGACAGTGACTGAAAAAGAGCTTCCTTAGAAAGATTCAGAATCCACCTGAGAAAAGAAGAGGGAGGAAGTGGCAGGCAGCTTTTCAAACTACCCAGCCCAGACCATTTCTTTAGTCTACAAGTGACTCTGGTTCCCCGGTCATCTTTCCAGAGCACCCTACTGAAAAGGGCTGTGAGCTAGGGAAGGTGATCAAGATGGGGAGGGGTCTGGTAATGACTCACAGAAGGAGCTTCCAGACTCTGAAGCTCTCAAGTTTAAAGACTTGATGGGAGTACTGAGGGAACTCAAGAATCAGATGGGAGTTATTATCATAAAAAATTAAATGTACCTTCAATTTTTAAAAAAAGGGCAAGAAAAGGTATGCAAGCTTTCTTCAAAGATCTGAAGGCTGACACACGGAGGAAAGGATTCTGGTCTTCACCCAGCCACAGACTCAGTCACTTGGGGAAGTCACTTATGGCTTCTTTGTCTCCTCTCTCCCATGTGTAAATGCAAAAGATGCCATCAGGAGCCAGGGTAGGCTCATTCCATTTCATTTTATCTTGCTTCCCACGCTCTTTCAAAAACAAGGAGCCAAGATTCTCCTTGATTTCAATAAGCAAAGATGTCTTTCAAAAAAGTAAAATCCAAATGCTTACCCTTCAGCAGAAGGAAATTTTAAGACCACACGATTCAGCCTTAAAAAGAAATGAAGTGCTGACACATGCTACAACTTGGATGAACCTTGGAAACGCTATGTTATATGAAAGAAAACACAGAAGACCACAGACTGTATGATGGCATTCATATGGAAGTCCTGAGTACGGAAATCTACAGACACAGATGCAGCAGGAGGAGGGAACAAGAGGGTGATAGCCAAAGCAAAGAAAGTTTCTCTCTCTTTTTTAAGTGTGTACCCCTCTTCACTCATTTCTCAAAATGAGTTTCTTTCTGAGGTGATAAAAATGTTCTAAAATGGACCATAGTGATGTTTGCACCTGTGAAGATACTAAAAACAAACAAACACTGAATTGTACACTTTTTGTTGTTTGGGGTTTTTTTTAATTGTATTCTTTAAATGGGAAAAGTGTATGGTATGTGAATTATATCTGAATAAAACTGTTTAAATAAGGGAAAGGAGGAGGAGGGGGAAGAGAGGTAGAGAGAGGAGGAAGACGAGGAGCCGAAGATCGCATGAATGAATGGCCCAGGTGACTCCGCACCCTATCATATCTTGTCAAGAGGTATTCTCACTGCCACCATGAGTCCTTGCACCTCCAGACCTCAGAGAGCCCCAGGGACTTCAGAGGCCCAACTCCCACTGGTAGGACCTGAAGTGGTGTCTCACCACAGTGCATGCTGAGAGCAGCAGGGTTTGACAGCCCTAACCATTACCGACATCAGCAGAAGCCACTACAGAGACTATAAATAGCCCCCGGTCTGGCCACTGAGCTAGAGTCCCCATCTGAATAGGAGCACACTCTTCTAGCCCCTTCCGCCATGCCCTACTGGAGTCATGCACACAGGACACTGGACGAAGGTGGTTTTCTCTGTTTCCTCTAGCCAAAGGCTCTTCCAGCTTGCTGTTTCTTGCACTTAACAGCCCAGGGCCTGTTCTCAGCCATGGAAAGAGGTGGGATCTTCACCAACCTCATCTCCTACTTCCCCCCAATCACATACTTACTCCACCACCTGCTCCCTGTTCCTTAAATACACCATATACACCCATTTACTGTTCCCCTGAATGGAGCACTGTTCCCCCACATGACCTTTCAGATCTTCACTCAAATGGCCCTTTCTCCATGAGGCCTAAACTGGTCACCTCCTTTAAAATTATAAACCCAGGCCACACGGGTGGCTCAGTCTGTTAAGCGTCTGCCTTCAGCTCAAGTCATGATCCCAAGGATCCTGGGACTGAGTCCCACACTGGGCTCCCTGCTCAGTAGGGAGCCTGCTTCCCCCTCTGCCCCTCCCCTCCACTTGTGCTTGCTTGCTCTCTCTCTCATAAAAATAAATAAAATCTTTTAAAAAAATAAAAAGACAAAATTTAAACCCAACCTCCTCTACCCCCTCTACCCCCTCTACTGTTTTCCCAACACACTTAACATATCATGAATTTCCTTAAGCATATTGCCTGCCTTCCCCCACATTCCATAAGCTCCCTGGGTAAGAGGCTTATGTCTGTTCTGACTGTTGAATATACACCTGACACCTAGAACAGTGCCTAGAAATGGTAGGCACACAATAAATAATTGTTGAATGAATGAATTTCCTCTACATAACTCTATTTCAGCTTTTGAATGGAACGTGTGGACTATGAGCCTACTGTTACCACAAAACAGCTTCTTCTACCCTCCAGAGCCCCACTGGAGAGCCACAAGGCTAAAGCTAGCCACTTTCCCACTCCCTTTAAAGAAGGAGTCTGTATTACCAAATCTAATAGAACTCTTACCATTGACCTTCTCTACCCACCACCCCATACCTCTCACCCCCAACAATCCCCCAAACCCCAAAACCCACCCACCCCCACCCTGCCCCAGCTTCCAAAGCACCATTAGGAGGCTAGACCTCAGGGGATATGGGAACAGCTGGCCCTTCATTCTAGCATCTGCCCACATCCTTCAAGCACAGTATCTTCTCCCGGCTGACTAGATTTTAGTTTTCAAGAGGTTTACATCCTGTTTATACATGTTATCTCCACTAAAACATCATAAAATGGGTGAAGAAAATACAAGCAACCCCACTTGCAAATACAGTAACTCTCATCTTCTCACCTAGCAATTCCCTGTTTCCTCATCGCCTTCTTGCACAGGACTGTAAACTAACTCCCTGAGAGCAGAGACCAGGCTGTCCCGGTCACCACTGAGAACACAGGTGGGTGCACGGTAACTATCCTAGTGCATAGTAAGTGGTCCTCAGTTGTCTCTGTTATCATCACATGGTTTGTCCTGGATCTCAGAGAGTGAGTAACTTTGGCAAGTGTACACACCCATGAACCAGAGAAGAACCCAAGACGAATCAAGAGAGAGTCCTGGCACCTTTCGATGGGTAGATTACCCAGCGGACTTCACTTTTCCCCACTCCCCAAAATTCTGCAAAAGACATAAGAGAACTAAAGCTAACGGAACGGTGTTCCTAGATTTCTATGGAAATTCTAGATGAAACGCAAAGCCCAGGACCGGTTAGAGGAAGGGGGCTTGGGAAGGTGGCCCAAGGGCCGCCCTCCTGACTACCTGAGCGCCCCCTATTGGTCCAATGGGGCCCTAAGAGAGGCATTTCCCAGAAGTGCGCAAGTGGGCTCTCCGCCTTGTTTCCACGCGACCCCGGTTCACGGAGTTGGAGGAACAGGGGAAACGACTCTCAGAAGCAACTAGAAGCCAGTCGGAGAGAGGAAAGGAGGCTTAGAAGACGGGGCACAGGGGAGGCGCAGGCGGGGGCAGGAGAGAATCGCGCCACAGGCTGGAAAGGGGCACATGGGAAAGCTGGGGCGGGAGGTTTGCGCCGGGGAAGCGGGAACGAGGGAAAGAGCAGAAGCGCACAGATCCCGCGCGGAAGACGCAGAGCAGGGAGCGGCCGGGTGCTCGGACCGCCGCGGTGGGCTAGACGGCGCGCCAGCCGGGAGGCTCGGGAGGGGTCCCGGGCCTTCCTACGCACCTGAGGCTGCCATGGCGCCGGGCGCAGCTCACCTGCCCCGCTCGCTGCTTGCGCGGGGCCGGGCCCGGCGGCGTCCCGGGGCGCGGGGCGGCAGCGGCGCCGGGCTCCGCGCAGCACCAGCCGCGGCTCTAGCGCTTCCTCCCGACCGGCTGCGAAGACCGGCCGCGGGGGCGTGTCCACAGGACCCGCCCCGCCTGCAGGACACTGCCCGCGGCACCTGCACCCGTGGCGGTTGGGGAGGGGAAGTGAGAACCCCCACCCCACCCGGGCCGAGCCGCCGGCTGGCTCCCCGCACTGCCAAGGGGGCTTCGCGCCACGTGCGTCCCACTCCAGGCGAAACCGGCCTCACTGGCAGCCAAAGGACAGCCCAAGGCGAAGGGGCGGGGGGGGGGGGAGAGGGAGGGAGAAGGTGGAGCTGCCGGACCTCCGTGACCTGGGGCGGGGGTGTATCTGAGCACAGCTGGCACAGCCCTCTCCCCATCCCCTGGGGCTTTCTCCCTGAGCCGCCACCCCGGCAGGAAAGGGGAGGGGGCAGGAAGAGGAAGAAGCACCTTCCCTGGCACCTGGTCCTGGGTGCTTAGCGTTGCCCTTGATTACCCTCCGGTGATTTTTCTGTAATTCCTTGGACCTGGCCTCCTGATGGCACGAAGGATAATCTCCTGTGACAAATGCATGGTACAGTTATTGCCTTTTAGGCCTTTGAGGTGGCACCTATCATGTCTTCATGTTTGAGATGAAGAAACATGCCAACCTCCTTTCTCCCTTGCTCAGATGCACACAGGGAATAAATGCTCCCTGAGGTTCCAGCAGGCCTGAGTCCAGAGCCAGAGCTCTCCAACGACCCTTGTACTCACCTGCCTGCTTTTTGTTCTCCTGCCTCTGCCTGCCTCTATTATCTGATCTAAACAGCCCTGGGCCCTTGGAGTCCTCAAAAATGCAGGATCCAGAAGATGAATCCAGAGAGCAGAAATGAGGGAAAGACAGGGTTCAGGCAGAGGTGGAAATAAGTGAAGTGGATTTAGGAATGGAAATATCAGGACTCGGGCCTATAATTATAATTTTTTACAGCTGCCATAAAAAATTACCGCAAACTTAACGTCTAACACAAATTTATTCTCTTACTGCTCTGGATTTCAGAAGTCCAACAGGAGTCACGCTGGGCTAAAATCAAGGTGTCAGCAGGGCTGTGTTCCTTTCTAGAGGTTCTAGAAGAGAATGCATTTCCTTACCTTTTTCAGCTTCTAGAGACTACCCACGTTCCTTGGTTTATGCCCCCCTTCCAAAAACCTCAAACCCAGCCACATAAGATCTCTTTGACCCAGCTTAGGAGATCTCATCTCTCTCTCTCTCTCTGACTTTTTAATTTCCTCCCTCTTCCACTTTAAGGACATTGATCCCACCCGAATAATCCAGGAAAATCTCCCATTTTTAAGGGAGACCAACAACCCTAATACCATCTACAACCTTAATCTCCTTTGCCATGTGACATGACATATTCATGGATGATAGGGGTAAGGAGGTGGACATCTTTGATGAACCATTACTCAGCCTACTACAGACCTGGAATTCTGAAAGAGGAGACGGGAGATCAATCCTGCTATACCTCACACCTATTTTCCGTGTCCAGGCCTTCTCTGGCCTCCAGATCAGGTTAGCTACACCTTCTCCCTCCCACTCTCTCCACTCCACCCCCGCTCCCCGCCATCAGGCACTGTCACAGCCCTGTACCGTTTTTTAGTAGAAATAATATAGCTATGTTTCTGCAATTACTTATGTTAATTTATGTTTCCTCCATGCAGTTTTAAGTCCCTCAGAGGCAGGATCCAGGCTTGTCTTTTTCACCATGGAACCTCTAGCACTTGGAGCCAACTCTGGCATAGAGAATATTAATATGCTCAGAAAGTATTTCGATGAGTGAATTAACGAATATGGCCTGGAAAGCCTTCAATTTGAGACTGAAGGATAGGGAATTTTCAGGCACTGAAAATCACTGAACTTGAAAGAGGGGAATATGAGATGTCAAAAATGGGTTGTCCATAATAAAAGCCATCAAGAGTAAGGAAAATGATGAGCTGAAGTCTGGAAATGTTGAGTTTGAGGGACCTGTGGGGTGTCTTCGGATCTCTGTCCTTGCAGGAGAGATGAGGGCCTAGGACTGACCAGGGTCGGCCCCCTTGTGGTTGAAGCTGCATGAGTGGATGGGGGAGAGTGGGAGAGGGGGAGAAGAGAGAAAGAGCAAGAGCCTTGCCTCAAGGGCAGAACCTGAGGGAAGGACCATGCTCAGGGGCCACAGGAGACTGAGGTAACCGGAAAGACGAGATAAGAGGCAGGCCAAAGTAAGCGGGAGGCCAAGGAAGAGGATTTTGAGAAGGTAGTCAGTAATGTGGATGTCTGAGGTGTCTGGGAGAATGAGCTCTAACACAAATGACTGCGTAAGCCCTCCGTTTCCTCATGTGCACGATGAAGGCATCCCAGCTCAGAAAATGCTAGGGCTCTGAGGATTACCCTCCTCTTCAGAGAACTTTGCTGGAACACTGTCTACCTCTCCGGCACCTTCCCTAACTCTTCACAAGCCAGGGGCCCTGGCCAGTCTGTATTTCCCTTGTGAGTCCTATCCGAATGCATGGTCCTGATACCCCTCCTATCCAAATGCATGATCCTCCTTCCAGCTCTGGATGTTAGGGAGTGAAAGCCCTTTCTTGCCTCCTAACCAAGAGAATCTGGATGACTTTGAACTGAAGGAATATTTCTAGACTTCTTACAACTCTTAGCAAGCATCTGTCAGTTGTGTGTAAGGTCTCTGGTGCTGGGTCAGGAGTCCAAATTCTGAACGCTCCCATTGTTCCACAGCATGGACCTCTGGGATTTGGCTGGGAAGGGGACTCAGAAGCCAACATTCCCTCGGTGATGTGTCAGCCTGCCCCCAATACTGCAATTCCACCCAGTTTCCTTATACAGCAGGTGGGGCTTGATTGGAGGAAGTGGTGTCTGTTTTTACATCTCCATTTGACAGTTTTTGCAGAAGGTGGAAGGCAGGGTAACTGTTCCTCTGAAAATCCCTGCTCTGGCCTGTGGGCATTGGGTCGAGGGGCAAGCTCTGCAGTCAATCCCTCCAGCACCGGGTGGGCCACAGGTGGGTTCCAGGCAGAATAGAGAACTTGAACTTGAATGACTGCTGCCCTACCCTCTTGTTGGCTTGGTAAACAGGAAAGGCCAGAAAGATGAATATAAGTCATCTAAAGAACAGAGGGATGAGGAGTAGGGAAGAAATCCCTGTTTCTTACATCTTCAAGTTGTTCTTTCATAATCTCTCAGGACTGAGGACCAGAGAGAGCCTTTTTTCTTAGTTGTCAAGACCTCAATTATCAGGACAAAGGGTACAGATGGAGGAGTATTCTGTAGCAGGATACTCTTAATTCATCTTAATTCTCTCTCTTTTTTTTTAAATAAATAGAGTAAATATTATTTTTGATGTTGAACTTTTTTTTTAAAGATTTTATTTATTTATTTGACAGACAGAGATCACAAGTAGGCAGAGAGGCAGGCAGAGAGAGAGAAAGGAGGAAGCAGGCTCCCTGCTGAGCAGAGAGTCCGATGTGGGGCTCGATCCCAGGACCCTGAGATCATGACCTGAGCCGAAGGCAGAGGCTTAACCCACTGAGCCATCCAGGCGCCCTCATCTTAATTCTCTTAACTGTCTTATGAGGAAGATGCAAATGGCATGCACATTTTATAGATACAAAAGTTAAATACCTTAACCCAAGGGCATTCAGCTAGTACATTGCAGAGAGCCAAGTTCTGAACCGCAACAGCAGGGCTCTGCAGTCCATGCTTCTGCCCACTGGATAATGTGGTGAAGGCGTGAAGCATAGCCGACTGTGATTTGAAGAACCACACAAGTCACAGGCCAGTACTGGCCTCACCTCCCACTGCAGGTAGGCAGACAACAGCTCTGTCACCTGCGAGTTCCCCCTGCTCTGCTGGGAGTGCCATATGCTCCTGAAGCGCCTGCATCAGGAAAGGGCGCTGGCAGGTCCCACCTCCCTGCTCACCTTCCTATGTGTGTCCCATCAGACCTTCAGCCTCTCAGGGGCAGGCTCTGTCTCTTCCTCCACTGTGTCCCCAGTCCCTGGCACAGGCTCCAACACACAACAGGTGTTCAACAAGCATTGTTTGCTTTTAAATCATCGAAGCCAACCTACCCATTTTATAGGTGAAGACGAATCACACAGGTCAAGTGACCTGCCCAGGGCCCCACAACCTTCACCCGAGGCACTCGTTCCTTGCTTTGCCCAGTTCAGAGAGACTCCACACATTCATACACATAGGGTAGAGTGTGTGAAGTCCGAATGATAGGGGATAGGCCAAGAGGCCATCACAGGTAGAGGCAGGGAGAAAGAGTTCCAGGGTACCGAGGACCTGGTTTAGCCTTGTCAACCCCTAGAGTTATAAAATCTGTTTTCCTTTCTACCTGCTCAAGACAGTGTCAGCCCAACACAGTGGGCCCAATGCAGACTATCTGGGGACATTTACAGCTTTTTAGGATCAGGTAGCTTTGCAGACAGAACCTAAAAGCCTACCCTCTTGCAAGAGGGAAACCTCCTTCCCTAGCCAACCAAAATGGCCACTCCTTATGCCATAACCCAAGGACTCCTCATTGGGCCCCTTTGAGCAATGGCCCTGAATCTCACGTTCTTCAGAACAAAATATTCTTAGGAATCTGCTGTGTGGCTACTGTTCAGTGTTGTCACTTACTCAACTTTCATGAATCTTTAATTCAAACCAGTGAGGCAGCCATATTATTGTTAGCCCATTTTCCAGCTGAAGAAACTGAGGCTCCAATAAGGTAATTTGCCTGACCCACGGTCACTTGGTTAATAAGTGTGAAAACTAGATTTGAATTCAAATCCATCAGTTACACAAAAGCTGCCTCCCTTGCCATGCGTTATGATTCGAAGACCATGCCAGCCATTCTGTGCTGGTTCCCCAACCCAAAATTAACCTTAGTAACAAGGAAAAGGGGTGTCACAAAGACTACCGGTTGCCCACCCAGTATCCATTTTCCCCATGTTTCTTAGTAACAGATCCCAATTCCATTTGGAGCCGCAGGATTCCACTTCCCATCTTCTCTTGGAGCCTAGAGGAATCCAGTTGTGAATGGAAGTCATTGACTGTCTAGAGAAGTTCTTTAGAGGCTGCTTAACCCTTTCACCCTCTCGTTTTTAGTTTCCCTTTGCCTCTCCCCGTCTTTTAATGCCTGCCAGGAAAGTGAACGAGATGACTGGAGAGCCAACAGCCCTCTTAGATTCTGAGGTGACTGTGTGAACAGAAGCCACACAATAAGGACAGTGGAGCAGAAAGAGGAGCAGAGTCTGGTTCCCTAGTGACCACGGAGCACCCAAACAAGCCCCAGGTGTCCCTCCGCACACTCCCCCCGGACCTCTTTTACATGAAAAAGAAACACATACAACTCTGTCTTATCTGAGACATGGATATTTACATGTCCTGCCACGTGTAGCCAAACCTAATTCTTGACCAATATGTGAACGGAACCTAGCAGTTACTGAGTCCTGACCGTAATCCACAAATTTCCTAATGCTCTTGAATGTATCTCCCACAATAATTCTGCATCCCACATATTAGCTCCACTTTGCAGATGAAGAAACTGAAATTCAGAGATGTTGGAACATTTTTCCAGGATCATTCAGCAGGTAGCAGAACTGGAGCTCAAACCCAGCTCAGGCTGAGTTCAAGTTCCATGGTCTTTCCATACATAGCACCATGATATCCTGGATGCTTGCAGGAAGTTCATTAAAAGTACCTCCTGAGAACACATGGGTGCTTTCAAGGTGGGGAGGGGTCGCCCTTGAACCCTCAGCACTTCAAGCCACATACAGATGGTGCTTCATCTGTGCATGAAAGCATATCTTACACATTTGCTACTTCCACCTTCTGAGGTGCTGAAGCAGAAAGTCTAGGCAGCTGTGATAAAAAATTTTAGGACTTGGCCTTGTAGACTCTCAAGGTGTTACAGTTGGGAAAGACCCTAAAAGATCATTATTGGACCCATGTGTAAACTAAAACCAAGACAGGCTAAGTGATCTTTCTAACATTATCCATTGAGTTGGAGGTGATACCAGGACCAGAATTCTGGCCTTAATTCCTAATCTGGTGGGGTTTTCGTTTCTTGGGGATTTTTGAAGCTGTATCTGACCACTTATGTTTTTAACTACCAGTTAAAAAAAAAAAAAAAAAAAAAAAGCAAATGTAGAAATTCTTTCCATGATTTGATGCTTTAACTTTGCAGTTCTTTCCCCTAAATCTACCATAAGCTCCTAAAAGTTTAAATCAGTCTTGAATGCCTAGGCTAAACCCAATTTGATCATGATACATCAGCCTTCTTATATGTTGCCAATTCACTGATATCTTGTTAAGGACTTTTGCATCTGTGTTAAAGGTAGGTATTGGTCTGTAATTTTGTTTTTTGTAATATCTTTTATTAGTTTTTTGATATCAGGGTTAATATGGCCTCACGAAACATGTTTGGGAGTATTCACTTTATTATTTTCTAGTATAGAAAAATTGGTATTATTTCTTTCTTAAGTGTTTGATATAATTAACAGTTAAAACTCTCCAGGCCTAAACCGTTCTTTGTGAGAAGATTTTGCCATATCAGTTTCCTCAATAGACATAGGGCTATTTAGATTTTGCATTTTATCTGTGCTCATATTGGTAAGGTGTACTTTTCAAGTAATTTGTCCACTTAATGTAAGTTTTTAAATTTTACTAATATGAAGTAATTCATAATATTTCCTTATTATCCTTTTAAATTCTAGAGGATATGGAATGATAGTCCCTCTTTTATTCCTGACACTATAAATTTGTGACTTCTCTCTCTTTCTTTCTCAGTCTAGATGATTGTTTATTAAATGTCATTTATTTTTCTGAAGAACCAGGTTTGGGTTACTTTGGGTTCACTTTGCTTTGGGTTCACTTTGCTCTTATCTAGCTTCCTAAGATTGAAACTTTGGTGATTAATTTTATTCCTATTATCTTTTCTAATTTAAAAATGTAAAGCTATAAATTTCCCCCAATTCAATGCTTTAGTTGCATCTCCCAAGTTTTGATATGTTGTATTTTTTATATTTATTTTTATTATTTTATAATTTTATTATTTTTATAATTTTATAAATTATTTTATAATTTTATTATTTTAGAAATATATTTTATAATTCAAAATATTTTCTAATGTTCCCTGTGGTTTCTCGTTTGAGCCATGGGTTATTTAAAAGTGAGTCAGTCGGGGTGCCTGGGTGGCTCAGAGGGTTGGGCCTCTGTCTTCGGCTCAGGTCATGGTCCCAGGGTCTTGGGATCCAGCCCCAGATCCCAGGGTCTTGGGATCCAGGTCTTGGGGTCAGGCTCTCTGCTTGGCAGGGAGCCTGCTTCTCTCTCTCTCTCTCTCTCTCTCTCTCTCAATGCCTGCCTCTCTGCTTACTTGTGATCTCTGTCAAATAAATAAAATCTTTTTTTAAAAAAGTGAGTCAATTCAAATAAATAAATAAAATCTTTTAAAAAAGTGAGTCAATCTCCAAATATTTGGGTTTTTAAATATATATATATATCTTATTATTATTGATTTCTAATTTAATTCCATTATGGTCAGAAAGCAGACTCTGTATGACTTCAACTTTTTTAATTTATTGAGATTCCTTTTATGACCCAGCTTATAATCTATTTGATGAATGTATAAGATGCATTTGAAAAGAATATGTATTCTGCAGTTGTTGGGTGTATTATCAATTAGACCAAGACCAATTCTGATAGTGTTATTCTGATCTTCTATGTCTTTACTAATTTTTATCTAGTCCTATCAATTGCAGAGAGATCTACTTTCAAATGTCCAGCTGTGGCTGGGAAATTATTTTCTAATTATTCTCTTAATTCTGTCAATTTTTCTTTCATGTTCCAGAACCTCCATTTTAAGGCATTATTAGGCACATACACATTTAGACTGTTACATCTTTCTGATGAATTAAGCCTTTTACCTCTAGTAAATACTCCTTAAATACTTTTTTTTTTTTAAAGATTTTTTTATTTATTTGACAGAGATCACAAGTAGGCAGAGAGGCAGGCAGAGAGAGAGGAAGGGAAGCAGGCTCCCTGCTGAGCAGAGAGCCCGATGCGGGGCTCGATCCCAGGACCCTGAGATCATGACCTGAGCCAAAGGCAGAGGCTTAACCCACTGAGCCACCCAGGCGCCCCGCTTTAAATACTTTTTTTAAAAATTTTATTTATTTATTCATTTGAGACAGAGAGAGATCATGAGCAGGGGGAGGGACAGAAGGAGAGGAACAAGCAGACTCCCCGCTGAGCAGGGAGACTGACATGGATCTCAATCCCAGGATTCTGGGATTATGACCTGAGCCAAAGGTAGACACCCAACCAACTGAGCCACCTACACGCCCCTAAATACTTTTTTTTGGTTTAAAGTAGGCTCTGTGCCCAGTTGGGAGCCCAATGTGGGCCCTGAACTCAGGAAACTGAAATCAAGAACTGAACTGAGATCAAAAGTCATTCGTTTAATGGACTGAGCCACCCAGGCACCCCAATACTCTGTAAAAACTTTTATCTATTTATGGTGATCCTCTCGGCTTGACATCTGCTTTATCTGATACTAAAAAAGCCATCTTACCATTCTGTGCTTACTATTTACATAGCATAATTTTCCATCCATTTACCTTCAACCTACCCACATCTTGATACTTCACTTATATCTCCAAGGTAACCTGCACATGATTAAATTTTTCTCTTTTTTTTATCAATTCTGGCCATGATGCCTTTTAATTGGAGTCTGCCCTGCACAGTTATAGTTCAAGAGTTAGCAAAGCTTTGGCCAGAGTTGGGAGCTCCCCTCTCTTTCCTTTCTGAGATAACCCCCCTCACGTTCCAGCTGCTTTATCCTTTGATTCATCAAGACAGTTTGACTACATGTGATCTATCTGAATTTGACCTGCCTCTCAGGGCAAAAGTGGGTACTGCGCTCTGGTGAAAAGATGCAAAACTGAGAAACTCAAAACTGTTCCAGTCTAAATGTTGACTCCCCTCCAGTGTCTGCCTGCTTCACGTTCCTCCGTGCCTTTAGGTACTTGTTAGTGTTTCTATTTGTTATGTCATCTGTGGGAAGGTTGGTCCCATAGGAGCTGCTCCTCTGTCGCCGGAAGCTAAATCCACTACATTTCGAGCCTGATAAAAAGATAATCAGCTAGACAGTTGCTTGAAGTATCACTCTGGGAATGCTGAAACATCACAGGGATAAATCAGAAATATGGACCCAATTAGCTCAATTTTCCATGGGTTACTTCTTATATAATAAAATAAAAATTGTTTCCTCTGTCGCTTAGGTAAACACAGTCCTCATGTGGACATTTAAGAAATAAAAAAAGTCCATTGGTCCAGACATGTGTCTAGGTCAATGCATATATACATATATATCTACCCATTTTTTTTAAGTTGCATAGCACCCCATAGCACCATTACTATATCCACTCTCCTATACCGATGGGGGTTCCCATTAAGTGCTCTTTCTTCAGGTGCATCTTTTTGCCCCTACAAAGTCATGCTACAACAAATTTTCTTGAATATATTTCTTTATGTACTGTTTTTTTTTTTTTCTGTAGAACAGCTTATACAAAGTAGTATTTCTGGATTAAGGACTATGTGCATTTTTAATACATATTATTATAACATTTTCCAGACATGTTGTAGAAATTCACATTCCATACTCACATGGGTAGTCTCACCAATATATTTTTTTATTTTTGCTAATGTGATGGATCAAAATGCTATACTTTTATTGTGCTAATTGCATTCCTTGAATGCCAGTGAGGTTAAGAATGTTTTTATATCACTGATGATTTACACCTTTTTTCTGGAAGTGCCTGTTAATATGCTTTGTCAAGTTTTTAATTGCCTTTTTTTTTTGTAGGAGTTAAGGTACATTAGCAACATTCACCCTTTGTCATGTATATTTTAAGTATTTAGTCTTCTGACTTTGTTTATAGTTTCTTTTGCTGTACAAAAACATGCTCATTTTTAAAAGATGACATATGATGGGGTGCTTAGGTTGCTCAGTAGGTTAAGCACCTGACCGACCCTTGACTTCCACTCAGGTCACGCTCAGGGTTGTAAGATTGAGCCCTTCATCAGGCTCTGGACTGAGTGTGGAACCTGCTTGAGATGCTCTCTCCTCCTCTTCCTCTTAGGTGGTGACCCTTAAGGTTTCTAAGTTTTATCTTTTGCATCGGAAAGTCTTCTTTACTTTATAATTTTAAAAATAATTCCTTACATTTGTATCTAATATTTTTATTTTTCACATTTAGACTTTTAGTCCATCTGGAGTTTATTTTTGCATATGATGTGGGGTAGAAGTATCATCATATTTTCTTCCAGATGGATAGTCGGTTCTGCCAACACCATATATTAAGTAAGCCATCTTTCTCCTTGTAAATGAAATGTTATCTTTATTCATATTAAGTTCTTGTTCGAATTTGTTTCTGGACCCTTTATTATTATTATTATTCTACTTGTACCATTTATTCCTATGCTATACATATGGTTTTATCATAATAGCTTTACAGTAAGTTTTATTATCTGGTATGCAAGGTAGAAATTGTGTTCAACTAGTAACATGGATAGCAAATAATAGAAGCTTAAATGAGAAATAAGTTTATTTCTATCACATAAATGAAGTCTCATATAATAAGGCCAGGGTTTGCATAGTAGCACCATGCTCATCAAGAACCCAGACTTCCATCATTCTGCTCAGCCACTCTCAGCCATGACTTTCGACCTCAGGATCTCCTTGTGCTCCAGGACAGCTGCTGAAGCTCCAGCCATAGATCCCTTTCTTTCCAGGCAGGAAACAGAATGGAAGGAGCCAGAAGGGTACCTGCCAGCTATCTGATTTCATTTTTACGGGCTTTTCTGGAAGTCCCAACTAAAAAGTTTATTTATATCTATGTCTGTAAGGGAAGCAGAGAAATGAGGTCTTAAAGACTAAACTAAATGTTGCTGAATATTGAGAGTGAACCTAGTTTGTCTCTGCCACATTTAGTAAGGTAAGCCCTCCCTCCCCCTATATTCTTTTTTAATTTGTTTTTGTTACTCTCAGACATTTATGTTTTTTAATAAATAGACCTTTATTTTTTAGGACAGTTTTAGGTTTACAGAAAAATCAAGCAGACAGTTCAGAGAGTTTTCATATACTCCCTTTCTATATTCACTCCTACGTAATTTCCTCTATCATTAACTTCTTGCATTAGTTATGAGGCATTAATATGATGTTGACTATCTTTTCATAGGCTTGTTTGCCATCTGTATATCTTCTTTGGTGAGGTGACTGTTAAGATATTTTGCCCACTTTTTAACCAGATTACTTCTTTCCTTATTGTTGGGTTTTAAGTGTTCTTTGTGTATTTTGTATTCAAGGTCTTTATCAGACATGTGTTTTGCAGATATTTTCTCCCATTCTGTGGCTTGTATTTTCATTCTCTGAACATTGTCTTTCACAGAAATAACATTTCTTCTTTTAATAAAGCCCATTGATCAATATTTTCTTTCATGGATTATGATTTTGGTATTGTATCTGAAAAGTGAGAACCAAACCCATGGCGACCTAGATTTTCTCCTGTATTATCTTCTAGAAATGTTATAGTTTTGTGTTTTACAGTTAGGTCTGTGATTCATTTTGGGTTCATTTCTGTGAAAGCTATAAGATCTGTGTCTAAATTCTTCTTTCTCTTTATTGATTTATTGATTTATTTCCCTCCCTCCCTCTCTTTCTTTCTTTCTTTCTTTCTTCCTTTCTTTCTTCCCTTTTTTGCCTATGTTTGTCCAATTTTCCAGCACCGTTTTTTGAAAAGACTATCCTTTTCCCCTTGACTTGCCTTTTATCCTTTGTCAGAAAGAACAGGTAACTATATTTGTGTGGGTGTATGTCTGGGGTCTACATTCTGTTTCATTGATCTTTTTGTCTATTTTTTGTCCCTACCACTGTCTTGATTACTACAGCTTTATTTTAAGTCTTAAAGTTGTATAGTGCCAGACATCTAACTGTTCTTCTTCAGCATTGAGTTAGCTGTTTTGGATCTTCTGGCTTTCTATATAAACTTTAGGATCAGTTTGTTGATATAGACAAAATAATTTCCTGGGATTTTGATTGGGATTAAATCAATTCTTAGATCAATTTGGAAAGAATTGACTTTGAACAATATTGAGACTCTCTAGCCATGAACTTGTAATATTCCTCCAATTTTTTAGATCTTCGATTTCCTTCATTAGAGTTTTGTAATGTTCCTCATATAGATCTGTGTATATTTTGTTATTAAGTGTTTCTCTTTTTTCCTAGTCCTAATGTAAAGGATACTATTTTTAAATTTTGAATTCCAATTGTTCATTGCTACTATTTGGGAAAGCGATGGACTTTTGTATATTAACCTTGTCATCTTGCAATCTTGCCATCATAGCTTACTAGTCCCAGGAAGGTTTGTTCATTTGTTTGTTTGTTTGGTCAAGTCCTTGGGGTTTTCTATATAAACAATCTTGTCATCTGTGAGCAAAGATGGTTTTATTTCTTCCTTGACAATCTGCATACTTTTTGTTTGATTTTCTTGTCTTTTTGTATTAGCTAGGACTTCCAGTACAGTTTTGTTTTTATTTTGTTTTAAGATTTTATTTTTAAGTAATCTCTACACCAGCCCTGGGGATTCAGCTCACAATCCCAAGATCCAGAGTCTCATGCTCTACGGACTGAGCCAGCCAGGTGCTCCTCTAGTGTGATTTTGAATAGCAGTGGTGAGAGTGGACATCTTGCCTTGTTCCCAGTCACACAGGGAAAGCATGGGTTCTCTCACATTAAGAATGATTCTAGCTATAAGTTTCTGTTGGTGCTCTTTATCAAGCTGAGGAAGTGCTCCTTCAGTCTTGATTTCCAGAGAATTTTTATACTGAATGGGTATTGGATTTTGTTATTCTTTAGCCTATTCATGAGATAGATGACATTCATTGATTTTTGAATATTGACATAGCCTTGTAATACCTGGAATAAATCCCATTTGGTTGTGATGTATAATTCTTTTTGTATATTGTTGGATTTGATTTGTTATTTTGTTGAGGATTTTTGCATCTATATTCATGAGAGATAATCAGTCCTGGGTTTTCCTTTTTTTTTTAAGATTTTATTTATTTATTTGACAGACAGAGATCACAAGTAAGCAGAGAGGAAAGGCAGAGAGAGAGGAGGAAGCAGGCTCCCCGCAGAGCAGAGAGACCAATGTAGGGCTCGATCCCAGGACCCTGGGATCATGACCTGAGCTGAAGGCAGAGGCTTTAACCCACTGAGCCATCCAGGCACCCTGGGTTTTCCTTTCTGGTAATGTATTTATCCAGTCTTGGTAATAGGGTAAAGCTGCCCTCACAGAAGGAGTTAAGAAGTGTTTCCTCTAAATGGAATAAATGCAAACTGATATAAAAGTGAAAAATAAAGAACTGTTTCCTCTGCTTCTATTTTCTCGGAGAGATTATAGAGAATTGATACCATTTCTTATTGAAATGTTTGGTAGAATTCACCCGTAAACCCATCTGGGCCTGGTGCTTTCTATTTTGGAATGCTACTGATTATTGGTTCAATTTCATTGCTGGATAGAGGTCTATTCAGGTTATCTGTGTCTCCTTTTCTGAGTTTAGTAGTTTTTATCTTTCAGAAAATTAGTTCATTTCATCTAAGTTGTCAATTTTGTGGGCATAGAGTTTGTTCATAATACTTTTTTATTATCCTTTTGATGTCCAGGGGAGATGACTCTTCTTTCATTTCTGATATTTTTTTATTTGTGTCTTTTCTCTTTTTTTCTCATTTAGCCTGGCAAGAGGTTTATCATTTTTATTTTTTTTTCCAAAGAACTAGCTTTTGGTTTCACTGACCTTTCCTTATTTTTTTTCCTATTTTCAGTTTATTTATTTCTGCTCCAATTATTATTTATTTCTTTCCTCTTGATTTAGGCTTATATTCCTCTTTTTTCTTTAGTTTCCTAAAGTTGAAGCTTACATTAATGATTTTAGATCTTTCTTTTCTAATGTACATATAATGATATATATTTCTCTCTAAGCACAGTTTCACTGCATCCCACAAATTTTGATAAGTTATATTTTTATTTTTATTTCGTTCAAAATATTTTTTTGAATTTCCCTTGCGACTTATTTTTTGACTCATATGTTTTTTGGAAGTGTGTTTTTTAATCTCCAAGTATTTTGGAATTTCCAACTATCTTTCTATTATTTGTTCTAGTTTAATTCCATTGTGGTCTGACTGCACACTTTATATGACTTCTACTCTTTTAAATTTGTTAAGATATGTTTGTTTATTTTTAGTTATGGGGTGGAGCTCCTGGGCAGCACTTTCTTTTTTGGACACTTTGAAATATTGATATATTAAATAAATATGTAATGTATATACAGATATACCAAACAAACATACAGGTTTAAACTAAATCAGATATTTTCTTCTCCTTGATTTTAGGGTAAACAAATGGTGACAGGGGACAAAATAATTATGAAAATTTATGAGACACAAACACAAAAAGTAAATTCTTTTTTGTGATGTGGGAAATACAATATAATATTTAATGAAAAACCTTAACGTAAAACTGTATATAATACAGTATACATATTGTCTAAAACTGTAGGCTCCACAGTCAGATCTAGGTTTGAATTCCAGTTCCCTACATACTACTGTGTGACTTTGGACAAATTTTTTTACCTTTCTGTTCCTCAGTTTCTTTTACTGTTAAATAGGAATAAGAATACTTCTACCTCATAAGGTTGTTATGAAAATCACATGCTTCAAAATCTGAAAAGGGTTGAGTATGGTGCTTTTTCTTGGTAAGCATTCAAGAAATATTAATTAAATAATAATGACAGATAACTATTATTCATAAATATAGCTAAAATATATTTGTAGTAGGGGTGCTTTGCTGGCAAGGATGCAACCCTTGATCTTGGGGTTTTGAGTATAAGCCCCCCGCCATGGGTATAGAGCTCACCATGTATATGTATGATTGATCAATATACTCACACACACACCAAAAAAAAAGGCTGAAAGGCAATGCACATAAATATGTGGAGGTAAGATTATGGATAACTTCTTTTAATTCTTCTGATAAAAAATAAATTAATTTTAAAGTAATAAATAAACAATATTTTTTTAAAAGGAGCCTATTCTATCTGCAAATGCAGAAAAGACTTCTGATTTAGCTGTGAAGTACCTAGGTCCAGGGTTCCACATTGCCTAGTTTAAGAACCCCTGCCCTATTGGTGTCACACATATGTGCCCCAGCCCTTTTTGAGGGGCTGCTCTGACCTCCTCTTGCCTCTCAGGCAGTCCAAGGCTTCAAAAGAGTGGCTGTGTAGGCAGGCCCAGATTCTCACATGGGCCATGCTAACCTTGGTAACTGGGCAAGAAATATGAACTTTGGGTGCCTGGGTGGCTCAGTGGGCTAAGCCTCTGCCTTCGGCTCAGGTCATGATCTCAGGGTCCTAAAATCGAGGCCCGAATCGGGCTCTCTGCTCAGCGGGGAGCCTGCTTCCCCCTCTCTCTCTGCCTGCCTCTCTGCCTACTTGTGATCTCTCTCTGTCAAATAAATAAATAAAATCTTTAAAAAAAATGGAAATATGAACTTCTCCCAGGTAGTCTGCTGACTTTGTTGGGAGGGCTGCACGTGGGGGAGCCCTGTATGAGTTGTGAGGGGGCTGTTGCTCTTGGAACCTTCTCTGGAGGGAGGATCTTCCTCCTCTGGGACCCTCGCTCCTCTATTTCCTTCCATTAGCGGTTGGACTTGGGTCCTGAGAGCAGGGCTCTGGTCACATAGCGTGGAGCTATGAGTTTTGTGGGTACATGATATCCTCCTCACCTGACACTTTCTACCCTTCAATGTCATTAGGTCCACACCATGACTTGCTTAATCAAAAACCCCATTTCTATTTAGGTTTTCTGCAAGTTCCTACCACCCCTCTTCTTCTGTGACTCCCATTGGCTTAGGGGCACTTCCCTTTCCAAGTCTTGCCAACTGGCAGAAGTCCCTCAGCTATCAGCCAACCCAGTATGATAATATTATATTTATAATATATAGAAATACTTTATATATTTTAATATCATATGTGCATATACCCTTTTAATATTCTTTTGGGTTTTCATCATTCTAAGAACTTCACAGTCACTTGAAACCATACATACCCACATTAAAATTTCCTCCTGAAATTGTAATTTCCCTCCCTCAAATTGTTCAAGTGCCAGAGGCACTGAGCAGAAAAGGGCCCCTTGTTTCACTGCCCGTGGAACTCAGCAGGGTGTCCACAGACCTTTCGACAGGGACACTTCCCCTTTGGGGCCTGCATTTTGCCTGGCCTGCAAATTCAGCCTCCAGCAGCTGCCTCTCCCGCCTTCACTTGACCACAGCTTTGCTCAACGACTTCTCCTTCCTAGTTCTTGAAACAGTTCAGTCTTTTCTGCTTCTCACTGTCTGTCTCTCTACCTGTTGCTTTTCTCCCATACGCTCCCCTCACCACTGCCATGGTCACCAGCAGCCCCAAGGTCAGAAAAGTCTGCCTTACCTGTTTCTTTTTCTTCCTTTCCATGGACACTGTCCACACAGATGGCCCTCATTTCCCCACATTCTCAGTATTTCTTTTTCCAGTTTGTGGTTATTGTTGTGACTTTACCTTTTAACATAAAACTAATACATCCGTATCAGGAATGAGTAGGTAGGTAAAACGTTGCTAAGGTTCTAGGGGGCTTCAGGCCCCTGAGTGGCTCAGTTGATTAAGCGATGGCCTTCAGCTCAGGTAGTGATCCCGGGGTCCTGGGATCGAGCCCCACATCAGGCTTCCTGATGGACAAGAGCGTGCTTCTCCCTCTCCCTCTGCTGCTCTCTCTGCTCATGTGCTTCTGCTCTCTCTCTCTCAAATGGATAAATAAAATATAAAAAAAAAAAAAAGTTTCCAGGGGGCTTGATCTTCCAGGCCATTGACTGTTGGGACTGGCTTAAAGACACAAGAAAAAGACGTAAAAATCCCATTTCATGTCTTTCATTGTTCCTGTCTTCCCAGAGAAATATTTTCTTAGGGCCAAAAATGAAATTTATGAATTTGATGCTGATTGACAACCTTTTGAGTTCCATGGAGCGATACAATATTCCCCCATGTTAAATTTACCTGGATAGATTAAGTTTAAATAATCTATCTGGATTTATTAAAATTCAGGAAGCTATAGGCGCCCCCCCCTCAAAAAAGGTAATGAATATTCACTGCAGAAAAATTTAAAATATAACAAAGTCAAAAGGCAAAGATAAAAACAAACTACAATCTCGTCAGTCCACAGGAAGATTCTAGCAATGCAATGCTCACGGGACCTCCTGACGCCTGTACGGAACACAGGCCCAGTGACCCTTCCCTAGAGTTCCAGGAAGAGAAAACCTTGGGAAGCACAAGGTTGTTTTGCTTGTGTTTTTGTTGTCTAAGTTTGCAGCAAGCTTATTTGGCTACACAACCCGACCCAAACTGATGTGACACAACTTATATCTTCATTCCCCTTAGAGGGAATATTCAGGTTCCACCGCAGAAATTTCCGTGGGTTTGATTGTAAGTTGCTGCCTCAGACACGCTGAGGGTTTCCCATAATTAGGCACCTTTGTAAAATCTGAGAAATTCCCAGTTCCAAAACATATCTGACCCTCAAGGGTCCGAACTGTGGACCTGAAGACTTGGAAGAAGCGATGAGAATAATGATACCTTGTGACATCTACACGCTCTGGGCCCTGCTCAGAACTCTGTGTGTATTGATTAATTAAACCCTTTTATCTCCCCACGAAGTAAGTACTCTTATCTTCATCTCCATTTTACACACAAGAAAAGGGGTGACTTTGTACTTCCTGTTTTATCGCTTGCTTTCCACGCTGGATAATATGTCTTGAACACCTTTCATTTCGGTGGCTGTGAATCTCCAGCCTTAACCCTAGTGATTACATTATGTCCTATTGCGTCGCTGTGTTTTCAGCCAGTCCCCTGTTGTTGGTCACAGGCTGTGTTCACACCCTTCCTTTGGACGAATTTCTCTCAGAGATCCCTCAGTAGAGGCCTGTGGCGTCCCTCTCAGACCTTTGGTTCTGAGAGGTCAGTACATCCCAGTACTTGCTTACTAGCTCCTTAGAAGGAAGCCCGTCCTGCCTCTTGACCATCTCCTTTTATATTATTTATTTTTTGTTGTTCTGACATAAACGTTCTCACCCTCTGTATACCTCTACCCAATTCCCCAGCATTTGAGACATCCATTTCACCATTATTGGGGCAGAATCTGAAATGGCAGATATCTCTCACTTCGTCAGCACGGCCTCTCTTGCTTCCTGCCCTGAACTGACCCACTTCCCTCTCTGTGTGCCCTTGTCTCAGAAGGCTCGCATGTCATCTCTTAGGTCTATATTCCTATTGCCTACTCGCTAAGCATTTAGTCCAATGAGTCCTTCTTTGATGTCATTTAATCTTGATTCCTTTCCCACAGTTGGCACTCAGATTATCTCGTGGCACCTGTATTAGTTTCCTGTGGCTCCTGGGACAAATGACTACGAACTCGACGGCCTAAAACAAAAGGAATTTTTTCTTTCACAGGTGGGGTCAAGAGTCCAAAATCTAGGTGTGGGCAGAGCAAAAAATCGAGGTTTTGGCAGAGCCACACTCCCTCTGAAGGCCTGCTGGAGAATCCTCCCCTCCCCATCCAGCGTCTGGTGGCATCAGGCATTGCTTGATGGCCGCATAACCCAAAGTGCAGTCTCATCCTGGACTTCTCCCCTTCCCCTCGTGTCTCTCCTTTGTGTCTCTTATGAGGACACTTGTCATTGGGCTTAGGGTCCACCCAGATAATCCAGGATAATCTCATCTTGACATTACATCTGCAAAGATCCTTTCTCCGTATATACGGTCACGTTCACAGCTTCCAGGGGTCAACAGCCACCCTAGGTCTAGGGATTGATTTTTTTTCCCCTTCACACTTTCCAAGGAGGGTCTCTTACTTTCCCAGTTCCCACCCAGGAGAGTCCTTATGCCTTGGATATCTTCCAGTTTGGGGGAGCTTGCAGGGATAAAACAATGGTCATGAGAAAAAGGGTTCCTTTCTTCGGCTGGTCCATAAAAGAATCCCAAACCAGTCCTTTCACATGCATTAAATATATCTTCTTTAGCAAATTGAGTATTTTTACTTATGCTAAAATGAGGCACAGCTTTCTTTATCTCAAAAACCAAAGGTTAGGGGCATCTGGGTGGCTCAGTGGGTTAAGCCTCTGCCTTCAGCTCAGGTCATGGTCTCAGGGTCCTGGGATGGAGCCCCACATCGGCTCTCTGCTCAGCAGGGAGCCTGCTTCCCCCTTTCTCTCTGCCTGCTGCTCTGCCCCCTCGTGATCTCTTTCTCTCTGTCAAATAAATAAATAAAATCTTTAAAAAACAACAACAACAATAAACCAAAGGTTAAATTCCAAGGAGGAAGGAATGATTTCTCGAGTGCCTAGAATATAGTAAGTACTATTCCATTATGTCATTTAACCCTCATAACAACTCTGAGTCTTAGAGTCCATTTTCTCTACTTTAAAGAATAGAAAATCTGGTCACCTGGGTGGCTCAGTCCTTAAGCGTCTGCCTTCGGCTCAGGTCATAATCTCAGGGTCCTGAGATTAAGTCCTGCATCAGGCTCCCTGGTGGGCTGGAAGCCTGCTTCTCCCTCTCCCACTCACCCTGCTTGTGTTCCCTTTCTCACTGTCTCTCTCTCTATCAATCAAATAATAAATAAATAAAAATCTTTTGAAAAAAATAGAAAATTGTGGCTCAGAGAGGTTTAGTAACTTGTTAAAAATAACACAGTACCTAGCAGGACCCAACTCTGTCAAACTTAACAGCCTTTTGATCTTGCGTCTCTATTTTTTTAAAAGATTTATTTATTTGACACAGAGAGAGAGACAGAGAGAGATGGAATACAAGTGGGGGAGTGGGAGAGGGAGAAGGAGGTTTCCCGCTGAGCAGGGAGCCTGATTTGGGGCTCGATCCTAGGACCCTGGGATCATGACCTGAGCTGAAGCCAGACACTTAACGACTGAGCCACCAAGGTGCCCCTCGATCTTGCTTCTACACCAAAATGAGTTTTGGATTTTTCTAGGTAAATGCAGCACATAAACGATAAATAACTCAGAGGTCACTAATAATAGCAACAAGACCAGAACCTTGGTCTCGACGGCCAGTTCGTTGCTCTTTCCCCCCACACCACACTCTCCATTCAGAACAGAGGGCATCATTCGAACGGACAGAAAGACACACACCCTGACCAAGTCCAGAAACAGCCTGAACACTGGAGTTGGAGTCCTTGTCTGTTCCAGCTTCACTGCTTGGGGACCGCTGCTTCTGGACCAATCATTTGGCACCTCTGAAGCTCCGCTCCCTTGTCTGTAAAATGGGATAATAACAACGCCCACCTCTCTGCACTGTTGTGAGCAATAGAGAACATGTGCTAACGTACACAGTACGGAGGTGTTCCCCAAATGGTAGCCATGACAACTATGTGTGATGTAATCTGATGTTACTTTAAAATTGGAGGGTTTTTTTTATTATTAAAAAAAAAAAGTAATTCATGCGTATAGTAAAGAGTATAAAGTGAACACCTCCCGGCTCTAAAAGAAGCCCATCCTAGTTCCTGGAGGTAGCAGTTGCTAACGGTCTTCTTCTGTAAGTTTCCACAAATATTCCATGCGTTTTGAAGTATATATTGGATTGTGACACAAATAGGCTCATACAAGTTCACAGCTTCCTTTGTACTAAATCATTGTCCCAGCTGTGTTCTCCAGGAAGCAGACTCTGAGATGGACCTCAGTGGGCAGAACGCCTATGCGGAGGTGCTGGTGGGACTACCATCCGCGGAAGGGAGGGAGGGAACAGGAGTGGGGAGATGGAGAGGTCAAGGTTTCAGACAGCTTCAGCTAACCCCACAGAGTTCCGGAGTGACACTCCCGCCACTCCAGTCCTGGTGAGCCAGCCTGGGCAGGCAGCTCTCAGCAGCCAAGGCCATCTCTGACAGGGGTGAGCGCTGTCTGCTGCCAGCACTTCCTGCAGCTGGCCACAACAAGTCCTTCTGCAGGGGGCTCTAAGAGCACCTGGTGTCCACCCTAGCAACTTCGGGATGACTTAGTAAGACAGCAGAACGCTGAGGGACTAAGGGTATCCAACCCCCCGCCCCCCAGCCCTCTTGCCTAACAGTTGGAAGACCCAAACCCTCTAGACCCAGTGAGTCTGGATGCGTGGGGCTGTGTCAACTTTAAACTAGTTTTATGGGAGTTTTTATTGTCCAGGGACAGTCACCATCACTTTGCCTTCCTCTTCTGACAGCAGAGCTTCTGGTTTCTCTTTGGCTGGGATGTATGGCAAAGGGCTGGGAGAGGAAGCAACTGAGTTTCAACACACATTTCTCGGATAAGTAATGAAAACAGAAAGTCGCTGAGGATTCCACCCTGTAAAAGACAAGCATAAAGGGTCATTCACATAGGGGACAATGGCCGTCCCTATCTACTTCCTTTTCAATGTTCTTTTAGTGTTTTCCTTTGTTCAGCACTTGCTGAACAAAGCTAAGAATTTGGGGCTACTTCCCCATGGTGCCATCGCCTCGCCAGGCCATGCCCCCAAGGGGGAGTGCATGTAACTCAGATACTCCATGGGGCTCCACACCTTCCCTGCCCTTCCCTTCCTCCTCCTCCTGGAAACTTAGGCAACCACTCATCCGTAGGGAAGCAAAGGTCGGGAAGGGGTAGACCAGGCTCCATCCTGGGATGGTGACCTGCTTGAAAGTAAGAATTTGGCTTTAATCAGTATTACCAGAGGGTACCTAGCTGGCTCAGTCAATAGGGTATGCAACTCATGATCTCAGGGTCACGAGTTCAAGCCCCACATTTGGCCTAGAGCTTACTTTAAAAAAGAAATATATATACTTATATATATATTTCTATCTGGAGGGAAAGTAATAAATATTTATCTGGAGGTAATTATTAGGTAATAAATACATATATTAATATATATATTTATCTGGAGGGAATGTAAAATATATATATATATATTTATAACTGGAGGGACTGTAAAATGGTTTCAACAACTTTGAAAAACAGTATGGTAGTTTCTTACGAAGTTAAACAAACATAAGAGCTAACCATTCCACTCCTAGATCAATGAAAACCCATGTTCACACAGTGACTTGTACGGGAATGTTCACAGCAGCTTTATCCATAATAACTCGAGCTGGAGACAACCCAACTGTCCATTGTTGGGTCGGTGGCTCTGGGAATGCAGGAGGAACAATAGAAATGACCGCTGAGTCCCACCGTCTTCCAGCCGCCCCCCCTTTCCTTAACCCTTGACTCTCCTGCCAAAAGGATGTATGCCCAGGTCACGGCTCCATAGGTAACCTGATACCTATGCAGGAAACAGAGGTATCAGGACCCCCCACCCCATACCCTCCGATCACCAAATACCCTACCATATATGGATGTAAGCCCATGCCCTGCCTTGGCCTAATAGAAGACCCCCCCCACCTCCCTCCCAGTGTGACTTCCCCTATACTCCCCTTTCCGGAGTCGAGGAACCTCGCCCGAGGGTGCCCACCTCCTCCTGGCGCGACTTTCCTGGCTCCCCTTCTCCTGAGTCCTGAAACTTCGCCGGAGAGTGCCTTTAATAAATCTTGTCTTGCGCCCACCTTGCCTGGTGTTGTGTTTACCTCGCCTGTGAAACTTTACATCCATCAGATAAAAAACTGTGATATATATTCTTGCACTAGAATACTTACCCAGTAAAAAGGAACTGATATACACAAAATTTGAATAAACCTCAGAAAGCATGCTGAATGAAAGAAGGTGGACACAAGAGTACGTACTATATGATTCCATTTACATGAAACTCTAAGAAAGTTCATTTAATCCATAGTGACAGAAAGCAGAAAAGAAGAGAAAGGGGTATGTATGGACATGCTATGGACATGGGGAACAGAAGAATATGCTCCAAAATATTAAAGTACTTGGCTCACTAGGGGGTGGTGGATGTTAGGGAGCATTATAAATGACTTTGACCAAATATAATTCTGTATCTTACAAACTTTACAATCTGGTCCAGCTACTCTACTCCTAAGTATACACCCAAGACAAATGAAAACCTACATCCACATAAAAACCGTACACAGATTTCATAGCAGCATTATTCATTATAGCCAAAAAAAGTGAAAACAACCCAAATGTCCATCAACTGACAAATGAATGAATAAAATGTGTTTTTATCCACATGGGGGATTATTTGGCAATAAAAAAATGAACTACTGCTATGTGCTACAATATAAATGATCTTTGAAAACACGATGCTAAGTGATAAAAAGCCACCAGATCAAAAATATTTACCACAAATATGACAGAGGATTAATAGAAAGGTCTCATTCTAGCTAGGAAAAGAAAAGAAAAAGAGAACCCAGTTGGTAAAACCAAAGGAAATGAAAACAATCGCTCCGAGGGAGCTAAGAGTAAACAGACACGGAAGGGTAACAAGGCTTATAATTGGTGGTCGGCAAAGAAATGCAAATTAAGGCAACAGCATTCCAAACGTTGGCACAATGATTAACAACCTGCATGCTTGCCTCAGATTCTGGACCCTCACTTGCTTCGGCAAATAGAACTGGTTTCCTATTCTTTCATTTACAGAGAGCTAAATTAGTGCTCAAATATAATAACCTCATGATCTACACTAAGTTAAAATTATCTCCCATCTTTTTTCTCCTTTTTTCCCTACCTCACATCCCATATGTTCTCCAGAAAAAGAAAGTTACTGAACATGTATACAAACACACTGCCTCAATCCAATAATGGTAATATTAATAATAATTATTATTTTAAGTAAGCAAGTTATAAATCTATAAAGCATACATAAATGAACTTCTTAACCTATAAGCTACCAGATGTCTCATGATTCCTTCAGACATGGTTTAGCCGGCCCATCTGGTGGCTCTGATGGGGGACACTTGTCCCAACACTCAGAACCTTCCCTGACTCCCCGCCCTTGCCTTGCATTTTTCCTGAGACCCCCGCCATCATCCCTACATGGGGTTGCTTAATGAATTATTTCTCCTCCCTTCACTTTTGTGCTTCACACAAATTTGCCATTCACAACATAGGCATGACCTCTCTGAAATGAACCTTTCAAGCCTCTGATTTGACTCTTGCCACAAAGTCCCCCTCCCTTTATAAAACAAGGTATGCATTGTTTTGTTTTTAAAGTGATGTTGTTGGGCATTTGGGTGGCTCAGCTGGTTAAGCGTCTGCCTTCGACTCAGGTCATGATCATGGTGTCCTGAGATCAAGCCCAGCATCAGGCTCCCTGCCCAGTGGGGAGTCTGATTCTCCCTCTGCCTCTGCTCCTCCCCTCGCTTCTGCTTTCTCTTGCTCTCTGTCAAAAAAATAATAAAATCTTTAAAAATAAACAAACAAATAAACATGGTGCTGCTAAGTTATCCCAAAACCAAACATAACTTAATTATGATCTTTAATGTTAGTATACTAGTACAATCTTATACCACTAAAAGAAGTGGAAAATGACATAAGACCATCAGGTTGTACATTCTTTTTGATTCTGTGAATGTGTGCATGTGGGGGGAGCGGTGAGCGTCTGAAGATATTCATTACAGTAGCGTTGTAAACAGCAAAAAAATGTGCACTTTCTAAAGGTACAGCAACAGGGAAACAGTTAAATTATGAGCCTGCCCTCTTGCAAAGACTAATTGGAATAAGGATAGACCACTGACCTTATCCATTTGCTAGCCAGTGACTGGCCTGGCCAAAAATAAATAAATAAATAAATAAACCAAACTCACTAGAGTATTTCTCTCTTAAATAAAGCAACACCAATTGCCAATTGAGAGGGTATTAGAGCTGGAACATCACAGTGGTTCTCCAACCTTGATGTTCACAAGGCTCACCTCAAGAGCTTATCAAAATACAGGTTGCTGGGCCTGGCGGAGTTTCTGATTCAGTAGTCTAGGGTTGGCCCAAGAATGGGCATTTCTTTTTTCTTTTTTTATTTTTTTTTAAGATTTATTTATTTGTTTGACAGACAGAGATCACAAGTAGGCAGAGAGGCAGGCAGAGAGAGAGGAGGAAGCAGGCTCCCTGCTCAGCAGAGAGCCCCCCACGGGGCTCGATCCCAGGACCCTGAGATCATGACCTGAGCCGAAGGCAGAGGCTTAACCCACTGAGCCACCCAGGCACCCCTCTTTTTTCTTTTTGTAAAGATTTTATTTATTTGTCAGAGAGAGAGAGAGCAAGCAGGGAGAGCAACAGGCAGAGGGAGAAGCAGGCTCCCCGCTGAGCAGGGAGCCCAACATGGGGCTCAATCCCAGGACCACCCTGAGATCATGACCTGAGCTGAAGGCAGACACTAAACAGACTGAGCCACCCAGGCACCCCAGAACATGCATTTCTAGCAGGCTCCCAGTTGACTCTGATGCTGCTAACCCGGGACCACACTTGGACCACCAACCTCGATCTCGACATTACCAAGGTACAGTTGTTTCTAGACTATGGTCTGAAGGGGAAAGACAGAGAAGTTCACAGAAGGAACTAAAAACCAACCATGGCTCCTGACTACTTTCCATTTCCCGTGAGCCCGTCTATACTTGGGTTCCTGATTTGAGATTCTATGTGACTCTCCACGTCCTTATGCTCAACTTGAGGGAGTCTCTTTGCAACATAAAAAACGCCCCTAGAACACAGTTGTAAGAATATTCTGTCCTTCAGTGGAGACAAAGTGCAGTATCCCGATTCTATCCTAACCCACCCCCCTGTGTAACCAAGGTCATGATTTGGTATGTATACTTCCACATCTTTCTCCAAGCTCCATATACCCCTGTATGCAAGTGTTTTACTATGTCTGTTACAAAAATTAAATGGTTCTGAGTTAGCATTCACATTCTGCTATAGACCAATATATCCATGGCTTCGACAAGCTGAAGTTTACTTCTCTTTCGCACAACAGTCCGGAGGTGGCTGGTCCAAAACTGGCGAGGAGGTTCTGTGCTCTGAGGTCAACTTAGAATCCTGTCTCTTTCCATCTTGCAGCTCCACCATCCTTGGGGGTCACACCAATCACATTTCCCAGGGTGGTTCGTATCATGTCTATATTCTGGTCAATAGGAAGGGGTAAGGGTGGTGGCAGGAGGGCATGCCTTCCCCTTAAAGAACAGACTTTCAAAGATGCACAGATCACTTCTAATCATTTCCCCTCAGCCGTAATTTAGATCCATGCACACAACTATCTGCAAAAGAAGCTTGGAAATAGAGTCTTTAGCAGGTCGGTCATGTTCCTGGTTGAAACTGAGAGGTTCTGTTACTGAAGGAAAAAGTGGGGATCTTGGGGAACATTGACCCATCAATGGTACTCAGACTATACATTATGCTCTGCAATTTGCTTTTTTTCATAATATCCCTTCAAGTCAATAAATCCAGCCCCAATTTGCCTTAATGGCTGCCAATCTAACACCCTATTGAATAATTATCATGTTTTTAGTTACTCTTTTATTTGTGGGCCTTCAGGTTAAATCCCTTTTTTTGTACACATGAAGTTTCTTCAATAAACATGCTTGTTCACAGACTCTTGCTTCCTAGAACTTTTGTTTTTGTTTTTTTTTTTAAGATTTTATTTATTTATTTGACAGACAGAGATCACAAGCAGGCAGAGAGACAGAGAGGAAGAACAGGCTCCCTGCCAAGTAGAGAGCCCAATATGGGACCCTATCCCAGGACCCCAAGATCATGACCCGAGCCGAAGGCAGAGGCTCAACCCACTCAGCCACCCAGGCATCCCTAGAACTTTTGTTTTAGTAGGACGAATTGCCCCCAAAGAGTCAAAAGATACGTGTTTTTTTATTTTTATATACATTGCCAAATTACTTCCTTAGAAGTCTATAATAATAAGTTATACATTCACCAGCAATGAATGAAAGTCCCCATTCCCTTATATTATCATTAATGATCTTATTTTTGACATCTGTGAATGGATGAGAAATTCCACTTCATTGTTCTTTAATTTTTTTCAAAGATTTACTTATTGGGGCACCTAGGTGGCTCAGTCCATTAAATGTCTGCCTTCAGCTCAAGTCATGATCCCGGGGTTCCCGGAATGGAGCCCTATGTCTGGCTCTCCACTCAGCTGGGAGTCTGCTTCTCTCTCTCCCTTTGCCCTTCCCCCCTGCTCATGCTTTCTCTTATTCTCTCTCTCAAATAAATAAATAAATAAATAAAAATAAAAATATTTTTAAGAAAAGGTTTATTTATGTATTTGAAAAAGAGAGAGAGTTGGGGGTTGGGCAGAAGGAGAGGGAGAGAGAAAGTTAAGCAGACTCTGCATTGAGCCCAGAGCCCTACACGGGTCCCAATCCCAGAACACTGAGATCACAAGCGCAGCTGAAACCAAGAGTCAGGACACTTAACTGACTGTGCCACCGAGGCGCCCTCATTTTTACTTAAATTTGAATTTCCCTGAGTACAAGTGAGGTTAAGGATATTGTCATATCTTTATTGATGATTTGCATTTCCTTTTCTGTGTATTGCTGGTTCATATCTGTATCTATCAGGATCCCAGCAGGAAACCGAATTCACCCCAGATGGTTCAGATGAAAAGACTGGCATGAAGGCACTACTCACGGAGCTGCAGGCAGGGTGGAAAGGATAAATACAAGATAAAAAGCCATCGAGGCACCCAGAGACGAAACCGCGGGAAGCTGTTGCTGCCTCTGAGAGCTAAAGAGACCAGAGAGGGAAACAGTGTTACCCAGTAAGCCCAGTGAGTACCGAACCACGGAGGGAACGCTCTCCTCTAAGAGCTGTGGAGACGGAAGCCCTTAGCTTCGGCCAGACACAAATCCCCAGAAGGGGACACATCCCAACTTTTCTCTCGTTCAGCCCTCCAGTCTCCCGCCAGTTCTCCGCGTTGGCCAAATCAAAGGGCAAGGCAGCCAGCAAGGATTCCAAGTGACCCAGTCCACAGGGCACCTCCCAGGACACAGATGCGGGCAAACAGGGTGGAGGAGAGATCTGCAGAACAAGCAGAGAAAAAAAACAGCATAGTATCTTTTCCCCCTTTTTCTACGGAGTAGGTGTCTTTTCCTTATCAGTCGGTGAGAACTTGTCAAACACTAGAGATGTTAATCCGTTGTCTCTAAAATGTATGCAAATGATTTCCACAGTCCATCACCACAGTATATCACCAAGAGTAAGAATGACTCTTACCTGCATTTATTTTTCCACGTAAATGATTTTTATGGCTTTGGAGTCTACCTTACATAAGAGAGTAGGCACCTTCACCTCTGAGGTTTGACAAATCGTCTCCTACAATCTCTTCAAAAGTTTCTTTTTGTAACATTTGCACCTTTGCTCCCTTTTGAGTTTATTTTTGTACAGGGCATGAAGTAGAGAGTCTCACTTTGTTTTCTTCCAGATGAAGAGCCAGTCATGCCAACCATGGTAATCATACTTTCTCCACTGAGGTAAAAATTGCAACTTTGTCCTGTAGTCTTAGAATATATACTTAGATTTATTTCTGAGAGTACTTTTTCCTTGCTTTGAGTGGACAGTGTGCTGGGGAGAACAGGATAAAAGCCCTTAAAAATCTGCAAGGAAGAATCAAGTTCTGAGAAGTGAGGGAATGGCTAAGAAATGCATGGGAAGGGATGCCAGGATGGCTCAGTCAGTTAAGCGTCTGCCTTTGGCTCAGGTCGTGATCCCTGGGTCCTGGGATCAAGCCCCACATCGGGCTCTTTGCTCAGTGGAGAGTCTGCTTCTCCCTCTGCCTGCTGCTCCCCCTGCTTGTACTCTCTCTCTCTGACAAATAAATAAATAAAATCTTAAAAAAAAAAGAAATTCATGGGAAAAAATCCTTCAGTAGCCTTGATATATTAGATGCTAAAAGTTTCTATAATGCTAATCTAATTTTTTTTTTTTTTTTAAGTATGGTGGTGCCTGGGTGATTAAGTGCCCAGCTATTGGTTTCAGCTCAGGTCATGATCTCAGGGTGTGAGATCGAGCCTCACAACAGGCTCCCCAATCAGCACAGAGTCTGCTTAGGACATTTCTTCCTCTCCCTCAGCCCCACCCCTCGGGCGCTCGCGCTCTCTCTCTCTCTCTCTCTCATTCTCTCTCTCCCTCTCTCTCTAAAATAAATAAATAATTTTTTAAAGTATATTATGCCAAGAACAGATGAATAAATACTAATTAAATTTGAAAACTTACAGTTATATTCTATTACTCTGATATAGTAGCCGTTTTTAATACTTTATCTTACAACTTACTTTATCTGTACAACCTAAAGGTCAGCCTCCTGATTATCCTAAATTCATCAGTTCACTGGGAACATTTTTGTTTTGCCGCGTCTTTTTGCTTCTCCTTAACTCCCTCGCCCCTGCACTGCTGCCTCACTGTTGCTCCTGCAACATTTTCATGGGCCATTTCTTCTCTGGAAGTCTCCAGCCTTCCGCCTTGTGCCCACCCTTCCCTCTCTGACCTCACCGCTCATCTCCACCAGCTTCTGCCTACTGCCCTCTCTTCCCCCTTCACTTGTCTACAAAATTAAAATTGTATCTCTCTTTATTGGAAGAGCAATGCTGTATTACTCATCTCGCTCTAACCCAGGGCAGCACCAAGCTCTAGGTTGCTATGACGATGAGGGTCTAGAAAGTGTGTGGCAAAGCAGAGACAGCTCACTTCCTGAGAATTTCTGCCTCCAGCTTCTTCTTCTTCTACTTTTTAATCAGCAAAATGGGTTTAATTGCACTTCCAGACCTGCCTCCAGCTTTTTAAAGATTTTATTTATTTATTTGACAGAGAGAGACACGGCGAGAGAGGGAACACAAGCAGGGGGAGTGAAAGAGGGAGAAGCAGGCTCCCCCATGGAGCAGGGAGCCCGATCCCATGACCCTAGGATCATGACCTGAGCCAAAGTCAGATGTCCAGCAACTGAGCCACCCGGGCGCCCTGCCTCCAGCTTTTTAAAGCAACGACTTTCCCTCCCTCCTCCCTAGGCCTAGTTCTCAGATCTGTGATCACTGCTTATGTATTCACTAATTTGCATTCTACTTTCCTTTGATGTTCGTTCATCAAACGTACACACATATCAATTTGATGTTTTGTAAGTCGTTTTCTTATCGTGAGTCTTATCTTTAAAAACTGTACAATTCCATCATGTAGAGATGACATAACTGACAATCATTTCTCTAGCTTTGAACACTTAAAACATTTCCACTTTTTTTTTTTAACTGGGGAAATTGGTTATAAGATAATTTTAAGCAATTTAAGCTCTCCATCAAATCATTTTCTAACAGTTTAAATTTTTTATTTTTTTTAACCCCAAGGTCAAGGGGTTGTACTGACTGAGCCAGACAGGTACCCCTTATCAATATATTTTCTGAAAGTAAATCCCTGGGAATATGCAAAATAGAGAAAAAGAAGCTTACATTTTTATTGCCCTTCATATATATTGTTAAATTTCACACAATTTTACAAATTCTTAGTGCCACCAGGAACGACTATCTCTCCAGTCTCATTTCTGTTGGGTTTTGTGTTTTCAAAGAAGTTCCACGTTTAGGGATGCAAACTACACTTTGTTTTTATTCCCATTCCATGTCCTTGATTACTGGGATGGTTGAAAAGTTTGCCACTTAACTTACAATTTGGATTTTCTCTTCTGTATACTATCTGTGCTCTTGTGTATTTGTGATTGGCTTCTTTTTTCTTTCCTTTTTTTTTTTTTTTTTTTGGCCATTTTGTGGTTTTACTGACACAAGTACAATGTGTACATAAGCAGTCTGTCTATTCGTTTCCTACACCGTGCAGCCTGGGATTGGAATGGGTGACTTGCGGCTGGGCGACTCGGGGCTGGGCTGCTCTTTGCACACTGGCTGTGTGGTTCTTGGAGGTGACATTATGAGCAATCTCTGTGCAGTAAGATTTGTTGCACGGCCGCAGCGCATCAAGCTCCTCGACGCCGGTGGACTAGGAACTCCCGGAAGCCACAGGGCAGCACGTGCTTTGTTTTCTTGTTGCTCCCATAACCAGTGCTGGGCATCAAGAACTGGCCCTTGAATCTTCTATGGACCTTATCGTCAATGCCCCTGGGTTTCCAACCATCGTGCTTAATTTTTTTTTTTAAAGATTTCATTTATTTGACAGACAGAGATCACAAGTAGGCCGAGAGGTGGGCAGAGAGAGAGGAAGGGAAGCAGGCTCCCTGCCAAGCAGAGAGCCCGATGCGGGGCTCCATCCCAGGAGCTGGGATCGTGACCCGAGCCGAAGGTGGAGGCTTTAACCCACTGAGCCACCCAGGCGCCCCCATCGTGCTTAATTTTGACCTTTTGGTCTGATGGGTGCCAGATGAACTTCTTGGTCCTCTTTTTAACAATCTTGGACTTCACCGGGGTGCAAGGGCGGCCATGATGCCAAGGGGGAGATGGCTGCCAGTTCTGCAGGCAGCACCGAGGAAGAGAGGTGACTGACTTCCCCATGGTCTTACACACTTCAGAGAGCACAGGTGTTGATCCTTGCTTGATCACATCTGCTACAACGATTTCCTCTAATCTCTTCTTTTTTAAAAATATATATATTTTTTATTTATTTGTGAGTGAGAGAGAGAACAAGCAGAGGGAGCAGCAGAAGGAGAGGGAGAAGCAGGCTCTCCGCTGTGCAAGGAGCCCATGAGGGGCTCGATCCCAGAACTCTGCGACCATGACCTGAACCAAAGGCCCTTATCTCTTCTTTCTATATAGATTTTGTATATATTGTATATTTGTATGTTTGTATATTTAACTATGTTCTAGCAGTCCAGTTGTTCCCTTATTGTTTATTGATTTACTTAGAACGTAGTAGAAGAGGGACGCCCGGGTAGGCTCAGTCGGTTGGGCGTCTGCCTTCGGCTCAGGTCACGATTCCAGAGTCCTGGGATCAAGCCCCACTTTGGGCTTCCTGCTCAGTGAGGAGCCTGCTTCTCCCTCTGCCCGCTTCACCCCCCGTTCCCCGCTTATGTGTTCTCTCTCTCTTTGACAAATAAATAAATAAAATCTTAACGAAGAAGAAAAAGGTAATAGAAGATAGTTAGGACTGTAAGAATTGCTATTCCACCGTTCCTAGTCTTACTCTGCCACTCTGCAGATCTCACAGCTCCCTAAGCCCTCTTCCCACCTGTAAGGGCCTGACCTCATGGCCAACGGTACGGAGCACACAGGGTTAGATGACATAAGACATAAAATGCCCTGACCCCACAGGCACACTGCAATGGGCCAATATTTGGCCAGGATGCACCACAGTGGCCGTAAAGCAAGACACTGAAACACACTCATTCCGCTAGAAAGTGCATTTCTGTAAGGGAGTCACTCATTGCTGGAGGAAAATCATAAGCATCATCAGGAAAGCAGGAAGCCTCAGTCCAGCTGCTGCACTGACGGCACGAGCCCTTTCAGCTATAGGTTAGGGAAATTTAAAATGAGCTCTCACACCCAGAGCCCTTTTCTCCGGCTCCAGGCACCGCCTCCTGGGCCCACTGAGCAGCACTCAGAGCCCACTGCCCTCCGTGCTCTCCCACACCTGCCAGGCCAGCCCTAAGTAAAGTTCCTCCAGCATTTTCCCACCCCGTCATGCTGCACATTTGAAAGATCCACTGTGATGGCCTCCAGCCACACGGAGATGCCCGGGCGATCCAAGTTCTCCCCTGATGTGCACACTACCATTTGCAGTAGCTTTCCAGTTTTAGATGTGAGTTGATCGGGAATGATCTGCCTCTAACCCTGTTTTCCCCACAGCTCTTTTATTTGTACTGCTTGATTTTGTGGAACCTAAGATTGTTCAGGAATGGGTAAGTGTTGGGCGCTAGTATGTATAGCCTTACACCCTCTTGCTCATACCTTCCATCCCGGCCTTGTTTGGGGGCACAATTCCACACAGGCTTCTGCCTGCCTGGCCATGCCTCTCCCTGGACCCCCACAGGGATCCTCTGATGAGGTGGGTGGGGGGTGCTTACAGGAGCGGGCTCAGCACTGGCTCATGTGCAACACAGAGGGGCAAGGCTATTGCAACCCCTTGGGGCAGCCCTCTGCCAATGCTGGGTGAAACTCAATGGAGGAAGACTTAGAAATGCTTCACCCCTTCAGCCCTCAGACGGTCAGTCTGAGGCATATTCTCAGAAGTTGTTACCATTGGCATCGAAGCCCAGTTGTCCACAACGGGGACCCACACAATGGCTTGGCTTGCCCTCCTTCCTTCGCCAGACTCCCTAGGCCTGCCCTCTTACCCAGGAAGGCACCTGTACCCACATCTTGGGCTTTTCTTTCTGGGGCAACTAAGTTACCATGGGCTGCATTAAAGTCAAAACACCTCTCCCTGCTGTTGGGCAACAGTCATTTCCCACATCCTTCCAAGAACCTTCATTGTTTCTTCTCCCAGGATCCTCTGCATGTCCTTATGATGCCCATCTAAAGCCTCCATCTGGAATCTTCTGTTTGGTTTGGGTAGAAGGATCCAAGTTTTCAGCATCTGGCCCAGTGTTTAGATGGAACAGAGGTGGCTCTTCTGGGTCAAGGGCTAGTCCGAATCCCCAAACAGGGACAGACTCTCACAGCCCCAACTCCAGGTGCATACCAGGATTCAGAAAAACTATCTGTGGCCAAAAGGGTGAAAGGAATTTTATGAGTCCCGACTTTGCCCTCCTTGTCACATTCAAGATGAACTCAGAGGGGAGGAAATGAGACCATTACTAAGACCCGTTCTTTCCACTGGGGCACTTCCTTCTTAGACTTTGACACTTGGGTGTGTGTGCGTGCACGTAGGCCTGATTTCGTCCTCATGTTCTTTGCATTCTTTGTATCCTAAAATCTAGGTCATTGATTCTCACACTTTGGGCTTTCGCAGAACAGTAAATTAAACACATTTTTAAAAAGATTTTATTTATTTATTAGATAGAGCACAGCAGGGGGAGTGGCAAGCAGAGGGAGAAGGAGAAGCAGACTCCCCACTGAGCAGGGAGCCTGATGTGGGGCTCAATCCCAGGACCCAGATATCATGACCTGAGCCGAAGGCAGACACTTAACCAACTGAGCCACCCAGGCGCCCCTAAACACATTTTCAAAACTGTAAACCACGAGTTTATGAGTGTGGTCGGTGTCACCAGCCTTGAGATCTCACCTCCTTGTAGCATCTTACCCCAACTTCTCTGCAACTCCCTTCCCTCCCTTCTCATTTTCATTAGAAAATGAGAAAGGAATTATCTTCATTCTGATCTAATCTCTCAAGGCCTAAAGTGTGAACTAGGTCATCTGGCAATGAAACTTACAAAACCCTTACACATGATTTGCCATTAATAGGGTATAAAGAACATTCATATATATTATTCTTTGATCCTCAAACTAGTCCTAAGAGGTGGACCTAACTACCTCTTTATACCAATGGCAGAATTGAGTCACACAAAAGATAAATGACTCGCTCAACATTAGAGCTAACAAGGAGCAGTGCCAGGGCTCAGATACAGGCTTTGAAAGACTAACTACCAGAAGTTTAAACTGTTCAGGGCACCTGCGTGGTTCAGTTGAGTTAAGCAGCCAACTTTGGATCTCAGCCCAGGTCTTGATCTCAGGTCATGAGCTCAAGGGCCACTTTGGGCTTCACACTGGCAGGGAGCCAAATACATCCATCCATCCATCTATACATACATAAATGTTTAAATTTTCCAGAGATGTAAATTTCCAGAAATATTGAAACTAAGAGAAATTTGTTGTCCTAGTTCTTAAACATATGAGAAATAATTAGTAATGTTTAAATACATACAATACTTCCTTTTATTAGGAGACAGTACAAAAATATAAAGAAAGCATTCCATCCATTTAAAGAAATAACTTAATGTAAAGGAATAGTTTGGTAAGTTTTGTCATATAGCTATACCTGTGGAATCAAAACTACGACCAAGATAATGAACCCTCAGAGTTTCTTTTTGTCCCTTCACCTATTTCACCCATCCCCCCACCCACCTCTCTTCTGGTAACCATCAGTTTGTTCTCTATGGTTAAGAGTCTGTTTTTTGATTGTTTCTTTTTTTCTTTGTTCATTTGTTTTCTTTCTTAAATTCCATTTTTGAGTGAAGTCATATGGTATTTGTCTTTCTCTGACTGACTTACTTCACTTAGCATTATACTACCTAGATCCATCCATGTTCTTGCAAATGACAAGATTTTATTCTTTTTTATGTCTGAGCAATGTGTGTGTGTGTGTGTGTGTGTGTGTGTACACATACATACTATCTCTTCTTTACCCATTTATCAATGGACACTTGGGTTGCTTCCATAATTTGGATACTATAAATAATGCTGTAATAAACAAAGGGCTGCATCTATCTTTTTGAATTAGTGTTTTCATATTCTTTGGGTAAATACCTAGTAGTGGATTTACTGGACCCTATGGTAGTTCTATTTTTAATTATTGGAGAACCTTCCATACTGTTTTCTATAGTGGCTGCATCAGTTTGCATTCCCACTAACAGTGCGAGAGGGTTCCTTTTCTCCACATCCTTGCCAACATTTTTATGTTTTTGAATTTAGCCATTCTGACAAGTATGACATGATATCTCATTGTGGTTTTGATTTGCATTTCCCTGATGCTTAGTGATGTTGAGCATTTCTTCGTGTGTCTGTTGGCCATCTGTATGTTTTAGAGAAATGTCTACTCCTGTCCTCTGCCCATTTTTAATTGGATTATTTGTAGGGTTTGGTGTTCTTTATATATTTTGGATACTAACTTTCATTGGATATGTCATCAGCAAATATCTTCTTATTTCATTCCATAGCTTGTCTTTTAGTTTTGTTGATTGTTTTCTTTTCTGTGCAGAAGATTTCTATTTTGATGTCATTTATTTATCCCAATAGTTTATTTTTGCTTTTATTTCCCTTGCCTCAAGAGACATATCTAGAAAAATGTTGCTACAGCCAATGTCAAAAAAAATTACTGCTGCGTTCTCTTCTAGGATTTCTATGGTTTCAGATCATGCATTTAGGTCCTTAATCCATTTTGAGTCTATTTTTGTGTATGGTACAAGAAAGTGGCCCAGTTTCATTCTTTTGCAGGTAGCTGTCCGGTTTTCCCAACAGTATTTGTTGAAGAAACTTTTCCATTGCATATTCTTGCCTTTTTGCAGATTAATTGACCATATAATTGTGGGTTTATTTCTGGGCTCAAGTTTTGAGAGTTCTTTATATATTCTGGGCTCAAGTCCCTTATCAGATATTTGATTTAAAAGTATTTCCTCCTAGGGGTGCCTGGGTGCCTCGAGTATGCAACTCTTGATCTCAGGGTAGTGAGTTCAAGCCTCATGCTGGGAGTAGAGCTTACTTTTAAAAAATAAATGAAATAATAAATAAATAAATAAATAAATATCTTTTTAAAAGGGCATTTCCTCCTAATCTGTGACTTACATTTTCCTTCTCCTAACTATCTCTTACTAAGAGCAGAGATTTTAGACTTTGATGAAGTCCACATTTACCTATTTGTTCTCTTATGGCTGCACTTTTGGTGTCATTTCTAAGAAATCTTTGCCCAACTCCAAGGTTACAAGTATCTCTCCTATGTTTTCCTCTAGAAGTTTAATAACTAAAGGCTTTACATCTTGATCTATGATACATTTTGAGTTAATTTTTGTATATGATGTGAAATATGATTTGAAGTTCATTTTTTTCCATGAAGATATTCAAGGTTGTACTAGCAATGTTTGTTGAAATGACTACCCTTTTCCAGGGAATTGTTCTTGCACTTTTGTCAAAAATCAATTGTCTGTATATGTAGAAGTCTGGACTCTCTATTCTGTTCATTGATTGTTTGTCTTTAAGCCAATGCCACATTGTCTTTGTTACTGTAACTTTATAGTAAATCTTAAGATCAGTTAATGTTACTAGAGTCATATTGTATAAAATGTGATAATATATATTAAGGGCAATAAAAATAAAGAGAGTAAATTCTTCTTCTCCTCCTATTCTGCACATTTGGGGGGTTTACTTTTAAGAAAATAATTTGAAAGAAAAAGAACCTTAAGAGCTTTATCTTAAAACAGTTTTTCCCCAGCCAAAGAAACAAACTAGGGTTATGTCAAGGGTAATGAAAATGTAAACCAGTCATTCCCCATTCTGCATATTCCCAGGAGTTTACATATAGAAAGTAGTTTGACAAAGAGAGAGATTTAGTTATTTAAAAGTATTTTGTGACAAATATTCCCCCAACAAAAATAGTGTAAGTGTCTTAAATGTTCAAAACTAGAGAAATTATTGTTAATTATGTCATCTCTACATGATGGAATCATACAGTTTTTAAAGATAAGACTCATGATGAGAAAATGACTTAAAAAAATCAAATTGATATGTGTATATGTTTGATGAACGAACATCAAGGGAAAGTGTGTGTACATAAGCTGTGATCACAACTCTGAGAACTATACCCAGGGAGGAGGGAGAGAAAGTTGTTGCTTTAAACAGCTGGAGGCAGGAATCCTCAGGAAGTGAGCTGTCTTTGCTTTGCCACACACTTTCTAGACCCTCATGGTCATAGCAATCTAGAGCTCAAGGTTGGCCCTGGTTAGAGTGAGATGAGTAATACAGTATTGCTCTTCCAATAAAGAAAGATGGGGAGAGGGGCGCCTGGGTGGCTCAGAGGGTTAAGCCTCTGCTTTCAGCTCAGGTCATGGTCTCAGGGTTCTGGGATCGAGCCCTGCATCGGGCTCTCTGCTCAGCAGAGAGCCTGCTTCCCTCTCTCTCTCTGCCTGCCTCTCTGCCTACTTGTGATCTTGCTCTCTCTGCCAAATTAAAAAAAAAAAAAATCTTTAAAAAAAAAAAAGAAAGATGGGGAGAATCCAAGATGGCAGAGGAGTCAGAGACCTAAATTTCCTCTGGTCCCAGAAATTCAGCTAGATGGTTATCAAACCATTCTGAACACCTGAGAACTCAAGAGGAGATCGAAGAAAAGAAAAGCAGCAACTCTATGAACAGAAAAGTGACTTTCTGGAAAGCAGGATGTGCAAAGAAGTGAATCCGAGGTGATACACGGGAAGATAGATGGTGGGGGGGAGGGGGAGTCTCTGTCAGCCAGCTTCTGCCAAGGGATAGAGCAGTGGAGCACACAATCCCTTAAGGAAGTCTGCTCCACTGAGGGACATCGCTCTGACAGCTAAGCAGGGAGTGGAACACTCGCTGGGACAGTGTGGTCTCAGGACCCTCGGGGTCACGGGAAGACCAGGGGTGCCTGAGTGTGGCAGAGCTCCCAGGTATCTGAGTAGGGAAGCCGATGGCAGAGACGGAGCCAAGGAGGGGATTTTCAACTTGGGGTTACCAGAAACTGGGATACGTGGCACAGTTGGGCCCCTGCTTCCTGAGCAAGTGCCCAACAAGCAGCATATCTGGGGAGACTCCCCTTCCTCCCCCAGAAGGAAAGGCAAGAAAGTGTGCTGCAAGAATCTGCTGGGTTTGGAGACTCCAAATGGGACCTTGTGCCTAAGATAGAAACACCTGGACACAGGCTGGAGAGTACAGAGTGCAGCCACATAGTGCGGCCAGAGAGCAGAGGGACAGGAATGATTGACTGCTTTTCTCTAAGGGCGCACTGAGGAGTGGGGCCCCAGCTCTGGGGTCGGAGATTGGGAGGCTGCCATCTTCATTCTCATCCTCTAAAGCTGTGTGAAAAGCTTTCTGGGAACAAAAGCTACAGAGAGCAAATCGGAGCAGGTTACTTAACCTGGCCCCTGGCAAGGGTGGTGCAATTCTGCTTTGGGCAAATACACTTGAGAATCAAAGCAACAGGACCCTCCCCCAGAAGATCAGTGAGAACATCCAGCCAAGACTAAGTTTACCAATCAATGAGAACTGCAAAATTCCAGCAGTATGGGAATACAGCACATAGAATTCATGGCTTTCCCCCCACGATTCTTTAGTCTTTCAACATTACTTTCTTAAATTTTCTTTCTTCATTATTTTTTTAATTATTCTTTCCTTTTCAGCCAATATCTTATCTTATCAATTCCTTTTTTAAAATCTTAAATTTTCATTTTACAGTCATATTCTTCTATCTCTTCAATGTATTTAACATTATTTTGTGTGTGTGTGTATATATATTTTTTCTTTCTTTCTTTAAAATTTTGGAATGCAGTTTCTTCTAACAGACCAAAAATAAAATCTAGTGTATAGCTGTGTTCTGTTCATCTGCCTGATCACAGTCTCTATCTCTCTGTTTCTCTCTCTCTCTCTTTTTTTTCAATTTTTCTTCTTTCTTTTTTCAACTGACTTCTTATCAATTCCTTTTTATAAATCTTTTTTTAATTTTCATTTTTACACTCATATTCCATCCCTTCGTTGTATTTAACATTATTTGTATATATACATATTTTTTTTCTTTCTTTAAAATTTTGGGATCCCGTTTCTTCTAACACACCAAATACACCCAAAATCTAGTGTGTGTCTCTGTTCTAGTCACCAGCCTGATCATAATCTTTTTTTCCCTTCCTCCCCCCACCCATCCCCCTTTCAGGTCTCCTCTGATTTGTTTAGTGTATATTTCTCTGGGGTCATTGTTACCCTTTTCGCATTTTGTTCTCTCATCCATCTAATCTTCTCTCAACAAAATGAAAAAATGGAAGAACTCACCTCAAAAAATAAAACAATAGGCAGTACCAATTGCCAGGGACCTAATCAATATGGACATTAGTAAGATGTCGGAAATAGAGTTCAGAATAACCAATAAAGGTACTAGCTGGTCTTGAAAAAAGCATAGAAGACACCAGAGAATCCCTTTCTGGAGAAATAAAAGAACTAAAATCTAACAAAGTCAAAATAAAAACGGCTCTTGATGAGGTGAAATCAAAAATGGAGGCACTGGATCATGAGGGGAGAATCTGAAAGATAAGTGATACCATAAAGTGAAACAGTATTAGAATAATTGGGAACCATGAAGAAGAAGAAAGAGAGAAGGGGGCAGAAGATATATTGGAGTAAATTATAGTGGAGGACTTCCCTAATTTGGGAAAGGAAACAGGCTTCAAAATCCAGGAGTCACAGAGAAACCACCCCAATACCTAATAATTTATAAGTAAAACTTACAAATCTCAGAAACAAAGAGAAAATCCTGAAAGCAGCTCAGGACAAGGGGTCTGTAACCTACAATGGTAGAAACAAAACAAACAAACAAACAAAATGCTTTATCCAACTAGGCTGTTATTGAAAATAGAAGGAATGTTATAAAGCTTCCAGAACAAACAGAAACTAAAAGAATTTGCAATCACCAAACCAGCCCTACAAAAAAATATTGAAAGGGGTCTCTAAGCAAAGAAAGAACCCAAAAGTAACATAGACCAGAAAGGAACAGAGACAATGTACAGTAACAATCACCTCCCAGTCAATACAATGGCACTAAATTCATATCTCTCAATTGTTACCATGAATGTAAATGGGCTAAATGCCCCAACCAAAAGCCACAGGGTATCAGATTGTATAATAAAGCAAGATCCATAAATATGTTGTCTGCAAGAGACTCATTTTAGACCCAAGCACCTCCAGATTTAAAGTGAGAGGGTAGAAAACCATTTATCATGTTAATGGACATCAAAAGAAAGCTGGGGTGGCAATCCTTATATCACACAAATTAGATTTTAAACCAAAGACTATAGTAAGAGATGAAGCAGGACACTATCATACTTAAAGGGTCTATCCAACAAGAAGACCTAACAATTTTAAATATTTATGCCCCTAACATGGGAGCAGCCAATTATATAAGCCAATTAATAACAAAATCAAAGAAACACATTGACAATAATATAATAATAGTAGGGGACTTTAACACCCCCCTCACTGAAATGGACAGATCATCTAAGCAAAAGACCAACAAGGAAATAAGGGCTTTAAATGACACACTGGACCAGATGGACATCACAGATATATTCAGAACATCCCCATCCCAGGGTGCCTGGGTGGCTCAGTGGGTTAAGCCTCTGCCTTTGGCTCAGGTCATGATCTCAGGGTCCTGGGACTGAGCCCCGCATTGGGATCTCTGCTCAGCAGGGAGCCTGCTTCCCCCTCTCTCTCTGCCTGCCTCTCTGCCTACTTGTGATCTCTCTCTCTGTCTCTGTGCATCAAATAACTAAATAAAATCTTTAAAAAAAAACCAAAACAGTCTTTTCAACAAATGGTGTTGGGAAAATTGGATGGCTACCTCCAGAAGCATGAAACTGGACCATTTCCTTACACCACACACAAAAATAGACTCAAAAATGGATGAAACACCTAAATGTGAGAAAGGAATTCATCAAAATCCTTGAAAAGAACACAGGCAGCAGCAACCTCTTCCACCTCAGCCGCAGCAACTTCTTCCTAGAAATATCACCAAAGGCAAGAGAAGCAAGGGCAAAATGAACTACTGGGACTTCATCAGGATAAAAAGCTTTTGCACAACAAAGGAAATAACCAAAAGATAAGCCAAAGAGTGGGAGAAGCTATTTGCAAATGACATATCAGATAAAGAGCTAGTATCCAAAATCTATAAAGAACTTATCTAACCCAACACCCAAGGAACAAATAATCCAATCAAGAAATGGGTAGAAGACATGAATAGACATTTCTGCAAAGAAGACATCCAGATGGCCAACAGACACATGAAAAAGTGCTCATCATCACTCGGCATCAGGGAAATACAAATCTAAGCCACCATGAGATACCACCTCACACCAGTCAGAATGGCTAAAATTAACAAGTCAGGAAACAGTGGATGTCAGCGAGGATGTGGAGAAAGGGGAACCCTCCTACACTGTTGGTGGGAATGCAAGCTGGTGCAGCCACTCTGGAAAACAGTATGGAGGTTCCACAAAAAGTTGAAAATAGAGCTACCCTATGACCCAGCAATTGCACTACTGGGTATTTACCCTAAAGATACAAATGTAGTGATCCGAAGGGGCACGTGCACCCGAATGTTTATAGCAGCAATGTCCACAATGGCCAAACTATGGAAAGAGCCCAGATGTCCATCAACAGAAGAATGGATAAAGAAGATGTGAGATATATACACACACACACGCATGCACACACGCATGCACATGCTGGAATATTATGCAGCCATCAAAAAATGAAATCTTGCCATTTGCAATGATGTGGATGGAACTGGAAGCTATTATGCTAAGCGAAATAAGTCAATCAGAGAAAGACAATTATCATATGATCTCACTGGTACTTGGAATTTGAGAAACAAGGCAGAGGATCATATGGAAAGAAAGGAAAAAACAAAACAAGATGAAACTAGAGAGGGAGACAAACCATAAGAGACTCTTAATCTCAGGAAACAAATTGAGGGTTGCTGGAGTGGAGGGGAATGGGAGGGATGGGATGGCTGGGTAACAGACATTGGGAAGGGTATGTGCTATGGTGAGTGGTGGGTATTGTGGGAAACTGATGAATCACAGATCTGTACCCCCTGAAACAAATAATATATTTTAGTAATAATTTTAAAAATCCAAAGAAAAAAGGCAAAGTTTTAATGTTGCAGGGCAAGTGAAGGGGGGAAGAGAGAGCACTGAGCAGAGAGGTCAGAGAAAGGAGGGCAAAAGGGTGGGAGGCTGGAGACTTCCAGAGAAGAAATGGTCCATGAAAATATTCTAGGAACAACCATGAGGCAGAACTGCAGGAGGGAGCTAGGAAGAGACAGAATAAAAGCAAATAAGTGTGCCTGGAAAACTGGTAAATTGGGGATTTCCAAGTGGCTGGCTTTTGTGCTATACAGATTAAAAAGTAGAAGATAAGGGGCACCATGGCTCAGTTGGTTGGGCGCTGAATCTTGGTTTCAGCTCAGGTCATGATCTCAGGGCCATGGGATTGAGCTCTGCACTGGGCTCCACACCCAGCATGGAGTCTGCTTGAGATTCTCCCTCCCCCTCTGTTCTTCCCCTTCTTGTGTGCTCTCTCTCTCAAATAAGTAAATAAACTAAAAAGTTTTTTAAAGTAGAAGATAAAATTGCTGTTTTATTAGAGGGATGAAACATGACTGAAGAAAGTTTTCAAATTCAATTTGTATCTATTTATTCATCTATTCCTTTTGATCAGAACGGCTCTGTAGAAATTTTTAGCATCTAGTGTCTCTCTACTTATAATTTTATTTCATGAATTTCTTGGTCTTTCTCTGATATCTCAGACTTTGTTTCTTCCATACAGACTCATGAAGAATTTAGTCTACTTCTCCCTAGCGTGTCCCCCCAAATCAATGAATGAATGGCATAGCAAGATAAAAAACAAATCTAAATATATATCCCAAACTTAATGACAAAGCTGGTATTTTAATTCAGTAGAGAAAGTATGATTATCATGGCTGGCTTAATTACTCTTTATCTGAAAGAAAATAAAACTAGACTCCTTACTCCATGTTCTGTACGGAAATGAATTCCTAATGTACCAGAGACGCAAAGATTTTTTTAAAAATCTGGTAAAAGAAAATTCAGGGGACTACTCATATAACTTTGGAGTAAAGGTGGAAATTATCTTAAATAAGGAAAAAAATCCAAAACCATCAAAATATTCATGTCTACGTAGATTTGGAGAAATTGAATGGAAATATAAACTGTAGAAAAAGAAATACTTTTTTTAAAATTCAGTTAGCCAACATATAATACATCATTTGTTTTTGACATAGTATCAATGATTCATTAGTTGCATATAACATCCAGGAAATACATAGTTAAGTTGGAATTCCTGAGTGGCTCAGCTGATTAAGTATCTGCCTTTGGCTCAGGTCATGATCCCAGGGTCCTGGGATCAAGCCCCCATCAGGTTCCTTGCTTAGTGGGGAGCTGGTTTCTCCCTCTTCCTCTGCCTTTCCACCCTACTTGTGCACTCTCTCTCTCTGTCTCTGTCAAATAAATAAATAAATAAATTTTATTTTTAAAAAATTTAACAAACAGAGATGCCTGGGTGGCTTCTCCCTCTGCCTGCTGCTCCCTCTTCTTGTGCACTCGCCTGCGCTCGCTCTCTCTCTCTCTCTTCCACACACAAATAAATAATTAACAAAAGAAGTATAAAACTTTATTCTGCAAACACAAAACATTGCTGAAAGAAATTAAAGACCTAGGGACGCGTGGGAGGCTCAGTCAGCTAAGCCTCTGCCTTTGCTCGGGTCATGATCCCAGGATCCTGGAATCAAGTCCTGCATTGGGCTCCTTGCTCAGCAGGGTGCCTTCTTCTCCCTCTGCCTGCATCTACCCCTGCTTGTGCATTCTCTCTCTCTCTCTCTGACAAATAAATAAATAAATTTTTAAAAAAAGAAATTAAAGACCTAAATAAATGGAAAGGTATCTCATGCTCACAGGTCAGAATCTTAACATTGTAAAGACGGCAATAATCTCCAAATTGATCTGAGGATCCAAAGCAATCTCTATCTAAATCCCAACTGGGTTTTTGCTGAAACTGACACACTGATCTTAAAATCCATACGAAATTTCAAGAGCACCCCAATTCTTTATTTTCAATCTTAAAAAAAAAAAGAAAGAACAAACTGGGAGGACTCATACTTTGTAATTTCAAACCTTAACTACAAAGCTACAATAATCAAGATAGTCTGGTACAAACATAAGGATAGACCTATAAATAAAGGGAATAAAATTGGGAGCTCAGAAAAAGAACTCTCACATCTACGGATAATCAATTTTCAACAAGGATGCCAGGACCACACGCTGAGGAAATAATAGTCTTTTCAACAAATCGTGCTGAGACAACTGGACACCCACGTATAAAAGGACGCCATTGGACCCCTTCTTCATACAGTATACAAAATTTAACTCAAGGTAGATCAAAGATATAGAGTTACAAGACTCTTAGAAGAAAACAGGAATGTAAACTTTCATGACTTTGGATTAGGCAATGATTTCCTAGGCAATGATTTCCTAGACATGATACCAAAAGCATGAACAAAAAAATACACTGGGCACCACCACAATTAAAAACATTAGTGCTTCAAAGGACACCATCAGGAAAGTTAAAAAAAAAAAAAAAAAAAAAAAACTCCCGGGGTGCCTGGGTGGCTCAGTGGGTTAAAGCCTCTGCTTTCGGCTCAGGTCGTGATCCCAGGGTCCTGGGATCGAGTCACACACTGCTCTGTGGGGAGCCCGCTTCTCCTTCTGCCCTCTCTCCCTCCTTGTGTTTTTTCTCTCTCTAATAAATAAATAAATTCTTTTTTTTTCTTTTTTTTTTTTAAGATTTTATTTATTTGACAGACAGAGATCACAAGTAGGCAGGCAGGCAGAGAGAGAGGAGGAAGCAGGCTCTCCGCTGAACAGGGAGCCCGATGCGGGGCTTGATCCCAGGACCCCGGGATCACGACCTGAGCCGAAAGCAGAGGCTTTAACCCACTGAGCCACCCAGGTTCCCTAAATAAATAAATTCTTAAAAAAAAAAAAAAAGATTTGTTAGGTAGTTCTGGAACAATGCTCAGCCTAGAGCTAAGTATCCCCACTAGAGGGCAAGACGCTTCTATGTACACTACCTGAGGCCCTGTCAATCTTGAACTTTTCTGGTCTGGCTGCCGGAACAGACACTGTTCCCGGCCTGTGTAAGCCACAGGCACTCTTAGTTCTAATCATTTCAGGTGGGGAGTTAGTTTCCCCACCTGGATGCACTGATCAGTACCCAACCCCGTATTCAAAGGGCCTCTCTGCCTATGCCCAGAGTCCCCTGTCTTTGCAGCTCTTTCCTCCCCAGCCCTCTGTTTGGTGGCCTTAGTTGCCTTGGTCTCCCCAGCCTGCAGGGCACTTGTAGGGCTCACCTCATTTGTTTCCTCTTTCTCAGGAATCACTGTTCTTCACTGCCTTTTATATCCTCCCAGAAATTACACGATCATACACAAATGCGCGTACACACCCGCACACACCCCAAAATGACTTCATAGAAAACATGCACTTTTGCACCTTGCTTTTTAAAATGTAGTGTCTTGACAAACCGTAAGAGACTCTCAATCATAGGAAACAAAGTGAGGGTTGCTGGAGCAGAGGGAGGTGGGGGGATGGGGTAACTGGGTTTAAGGAGGACACATGATGTAATGAGCACCGGGTATTATAATAACATCCATGAATCACTGACCTCTACCCCTGGAACTAATAATCCATTAGACGTTAATTAATTGAGTTTTCATTTTAAAAATTAAAAAAAGAAAGAAAAATAATTAAAAAATAAAATTTAGTGTCTCGAATACCTTCTGTATCATGGCCTATAGGGCGATCTCAATTAACAGTTGCATAGGGTGGGGCGCCTGGGTGGCTCAATGGGTTAAACCTCTGCCTTCGACTCAGGTCATGATCTCAGGGGTCCTGGGATCGAGCCCTGCATCGGGCTCTCTGCTCAGCAGGGAGACTGCTTCCCCCCCTCCTGCCTGCCTCTTGGCTTATTTGTGATCTCTGTCAAATAAATAAATAAAATCTTGGAAAAAAAAAAAAACAGTTGCATAGGGTGCTGTTATATGGAGAAAGCATAATTTATCTTCACCAATCTTCTATTGGTGAATATTTAGGTTTACTCAGAAATTTTCCATTACCAACAACACTGTCGTACACATCTTCTGTAACTGTGTAACTAGTGTACATGGATATGCACATATATCCTCATTTGTCAGCATGTGTATATGCAGATAAATATGCAAACATGTTTATGCTGAGTGAAATAAGTCAAGCAGAGAGAGTCAGGTATCATATGGTTTCACTTATTTGTGGAGCATAACAAACAATATGGAGGACAAGGGTAGATGGAGAAGAGAAGGGAGTTGAGGGACATTGGAAGAGGAGGTGAACCATGAGAGACTATGGACTCTGAAAAACAACCTGAGGGTTTCGAAGGGGCGGGGGGTGGGAGGTTGGGGGAACCAGGTGGTGGGTACTAGGGAGGGCACGGATTGCATGGAGCACTGGGTGTGGTGAAAAAACAATGAATACTGTTACGCTGAAAAGAAATAAAATATTTAAAAAAAACATGCAAACACGTACTTTTACCTAGGTAAAGCTACACTTACAAATATATTTATTTCAGCTTTGATTATAAATGTTTGTAATTAATAGTGAGTTATTACAGCAGGCGTTCTGAAGACACACTCCTTGGGTTCAAATCCTGGCTTTATCACTCAGTAATTGTGTGACCTTCAGCCAGTTACTTGCCTGTACCTTGGTTTTTTCTTCCGAAAAATGGAGATGTTAATAGCGCCTACTTCTAGGGCTGTTGAGAGAGTTAAGTAACAGAATCAAAGTAAAACACTTAGCACAGTACACAGCACATAGGAAAGATGCAACAAATAAACACTATTATTAACTATCGTGTATCTTTACACAGGTCGAATATCCTTGCAAATGTATGAAGCTATGCAATCAATTCCTTGAATTAGAAATGTTGGATGAGGGGCACCTGGGTGGCTCAGTGGGTTAAGCCTCTGCCTTCGGCTCAGGTCATGATCTCAGGGTCCTGGGATAGAGCCCCGCATTGGGCTCTCTGCTCCGCGGGGAGCCTGCTTCCCCCTTTCCTTTTGCCTGCCTCTCTGCCTACTTGTGATCTCTCTCTCTGTCACATAAATAAATAAATAAAATCTTAAAAAAAAAAAGAAATGTTGGATGAAAAGGTATGTGCATTTAAAAGTTGTAATAATAGCAAATAACCCTCCAAAATACTGAACTAATTTACACATTGGTTTTATCTCTATATTTTTGATAATATTTGACATTATCCAACTTTTTAATAGCTATTAATCTTATTAATGAAAAAGGGATGTTTTGTTATGAATGCCTTTCTTTCATTATGAACAAAGCTGACCATCTTGTCACATATGTAAAGTCAATATTTTTGACTGTGATTTACCTGCTTATGAGTTTTACCCATCCTGCAATTGGGTTCTCTATCTTTCCATTATTGTTTTTAAGAAATTTTTCCAGGGGCGCCCAGGTGGCTCAGTGGGTTAAGCCTCTGCCTTCAGCTCAGGTCATGATCTCGGGGTCCTGGGATCGAGCCCCGCATCGGGCTCTCTTCTCAGCGGGGAGCTTGCTTCCCCCTCTCTCTCTCTGCCTACTTGTGATCTCTCTCTCTGTCAAATAAATAAAATCTTAAAAAAAAAAAGAAAAGAAATGTTTCCATATTAAGGAAATTAGCCCTTTACCTGCAAATATTTTCTGATTTGCTGTGTATCTTTTGACTTAATATTTTGTTCGATAGAAACATTTTTAATGGGTAGAATTTAGCAATTATTTAATTTGTGCTTTCTGGATCTTATATTTTGTTTCAAATGGCTTCCAACTCCTAGATAATCGAAATCAAAACAATGCATGCCCATTTTCTTTTTCTTTTTTTTAAATATTTTATTTATTTATTTGAGAGAGGGGGAGCACTAGAGAGAGAAAGCACGCATGGGGGTCAGAGGGAGAAGGAGAAGCAGGCTCCCTGCCAAGCAGGGAGCCTGATGTGGGGCTCTATCCCAGGACCCCGGGATCATGACCTGAGCCAAAGGCAGATGCTTAACACACTGAGCCACCCAGGTGCCCCCACACCCCTTATTTTCTGACTCAACTTTTTTTTTAACAATGAAAACTTTTTAAACAATTAAATTTATATGGAATATGTTGGTAAAGAATGAGGAAGGAACCCAGTTTTATATTCTTAATTTCCAATGATCCCATCACTATTTACTGATTAATCAATTTTTTCCTCACTTTTTCAAAGTGTCACATCTACAATTAATGAATCACATTTTTTAAAAAGATTTTATTTACTTATTTGACAGACAGAGATCACAAGTAGGCAGAGAGGCAGGCAGAGAGAGGAACGGAAGTAGGCTCCCCGCTGAGCAGAGAGCCCGATGTGGGGCTCGATCCCAGGACCCTGAGATCATGACCTGAGCCGAAGGCAGAGGCTTTAACCCACTGAGCCACCCAGGCTCCCCTGAGTCACATTTTTTAATCACCTTCTGTATCTAGCATTTTGTATATGAGAGTCATTTCTGAGTTATCAGGCACTTAAGATATTATTTTTTAATAAAGCTTTCCCAGGTGACAAAATCGTAGAATTCTAGCACTAGAAATATGTTCAAAATTATCAAGTCCAACACCCCAGTCGAATTTAAAAATTCCTTCTACAGCACACATGACAAGATGTCACCTAATCCTAGTTTGAAAATCTCTAGCAATGGAAAACTCAAACTCCGTGTGACAGATCCTTCCATTTTTGGACACTTGTATTGCTCCTCAGCCTTTTGGCTAAGGTCAAGTGCAATTTTTGGACACTTCTAGTGATTAAGAACTTTCATTATGTTGTGCTAAAATCAGCCTCCTGAAATTCCTGTCCACTTTTTCTAGTTCTGCTCTGACAGGGTACACATCTGTTCTTCCTCAAACCCATCAACCTTTCAGTGCGTGGAGACATCTCTCCCGTCTTCCTCTGGCCCTCTTGAAGGGAAGGCGTGGGCCCTCTGCTCCCCACAGGCTCAACAAGTTCTCTCCTCTCTGGATAATTAACCAGTTAGCAACGTGACTTCTTTTTTATTTGATTTGTCATATTTCAAAAAATACCCCTATAAAATAAACACTCATAATCTTCACCCCCTATATCCTGACCTTCTTGAAATTCTTTCTCCTCCAGGAAACCACTAATGACCTTATGATGCATATTATTTTGTGTTTTTTTTCTAATGTACACATATAAAAAATGCTTTAAAAATGGTGTGACTTGCTTTTTGCATATAACAATATTTCATGTACTTGACGTACTTCTAAGTCAATACATATAGAGATCAACAGCATTCTTAGAATAACTTCAGGGGCACCTGGCTGGTTCTGTCAGTAGAGCATGCAACCCCTGATCTTGGGGGTGTGAGTTCAAGCCCCACATTTGGCATTAAGTCCACACGAAAAAAAAAAAGAAGAAAAAGAAAAGAATTCAGAACATTTCATAGTACGGATTTACCATAATTTATTCTAACATTACCCCTGTGCATTCATAGAGATTCCATATTTTTTAACCATTATAAATGACACAGCATATATCCTTACATACAGACTGTTATATACTACTGCTTTTATTTCTACAAAATATGTTTATAGAAGATTGGTGATCAAACGGTATGTGCATTTCTATTTCTTTTTTATTCTTAATTTTTATTATTTATTCTTAATTTTATTGCAAAAGAACACTTAACATGAGATCTACCTTCCTAACATATTTTTAAGTGCACAATATGGTACTGTTGAATATAGGTACAAGATGTACAGTAGATCTCCAGAACTTACTCATCTTGCTTAACTGAAACTTGAGGCCTGTCGTCTAGTAATGTCCCATTTTCCCTACCCCAGACCCTGACAACCACCGTTCTATTTTTTGCTTCTTTGAGTTTGACTATTTTAGATACCTCATATAAATGAAATCACATAGTATGTGCATTTCTGTGACTGCCTTATTTCATTTAGCACATTGCCCTGAAGATTCATCAGTGTTGTCATATATGGCACGATTTCCTTCTTTCTCAAGGCTGATTAACATTCCATTGTATGGATCTACCACATTTTCCTTATCCATTCATCCACTGATGGATATTTAAGCTGTTTCTAATCTTGGCTACTATGAATAATGCTGCAATGAACAGGAGCTCTTCAAGATCCTGATTTTAATTCTTTTGTATAAATACCCAGTAGTGGGATTGCTGGATCATAAGATAATTCTAGTTTTAGTTTTTTAAGGAACCTCCATACTGTTTTCTATAGCAGCTGCACCATTTTACACTTCAAACAATAGTGTACAGAGGTTCCAATTTCTCTACATCCTCACAAACACTTGTCTTTTGGGGTTTTGGGTTTGTTTTGGTGGGGTTTGATAATAGCCACCCTAACAAGTGTGAGGTGATCTCTCATTGTGGTTTTGATTTTGGATTTCCCTGATGATTAATGACAGTGAGCATTTTTTTCACGTACCCATTGGTCGTTTGTATGCCTTTTTTCGAGAAATGTCTATGCAAGTCCTTAGCCCATTTTTTACTTGAGTTATTAGTTTTGTTGTTATTGCTGAGTTGTAGTAGTTCCTTATATATTTTGGAAATTATTCTCTTAAAAGATGTATGGCTTGCCAATATTTACTCCCATTCTGTAGTTTTTTCCTTTGCTGTGCAGAAGTTTTTCAGTATGACATAGTCTATGTTTGCTTTTGTTGCCTGTGCTTTTGGTGTCACATCCATGAAATCATTGCCAGGACCAATTTCACGAAATTTTTACCCTATGTTTTCTCCCAGGATTTTTGCAGTTTCAGGTCTTACATTTAATTTTGAATTGATGTTTGTATATGGTACAAGAGTTTCATTTCATTTTTTTGCATATGGACATCCAGCTTTCCCAATACCATTTGCTAAAGAGACTGTCCTTTCCCCATTGTGTACTCTTGCCATCACTATCAAAGATCAGTTGACCATATGTGCATTGATATATTTTGGGACTCTCTATTCTATTCCATTGGTCTATATGTCTATCTTTATGCCATTACCATATTATTTTGATTACAGTAGTTTTATAATGTATTTTGCATCAGCAAATGTAATGACTCCAGTTTTGTTCTTCTTACTCAAGGCTGATTTAGCTATTTGTGGTCTTTTGTGATTGGAAGCCTTGTCTTTTCCTTGCTTAATTGTTCTACTGGCACTTGCAATATTATGTTAGAAAGAGATGACAAGAATGGGCATCCTTGCCTTGTTCTTGATCTCGGAGGAAAAGCTTTCAGTCTTTCATGGTCAAGGATGATGTTAGCTGTGGAGTTTTCATATTTGGTCTTTATTATGTTAAAGCACCTTCCTTCCATTCCTATGATGAGCGTTCTTATCATGAAAGGATGTTGAATTTTGTCAAATGCTTTTTCTGCATGGAGATGATCATATGCTTTTTATCCCTTATTAGTCTGATGCATCACTTTAATTGATTTTTCATATGTTAAACCATCCTTGTATTTAAGGGATAAATTTCACTTAGTCATGGTGTATGATACTTTTAATGTGCTATTGGATTCAGTTTGCTAGTATCTATTGGGGATTTTTACATTTACATTCATCAGAGATTTTGGCCTATGGTTTTCTTTTCTTGTGGTGTCTTTGTCTGGCTTTGGTATCAGGACAAACCTAGCCTCATAGAATGAGTTTGGAGATGTGTCCCCCTCTTCAACTTTTTAGATGAGTTTGAAAGTTGGCATTAATTCTTCTTCAAATGTTTGGTAGAATTCACCAGTGAAGCCATCTTGTACTGCACTTTATTTGTTTGGAGGTTTTTGTTTTTTTTTAACTGATTCATTCTCTATGCTAGTCATAAATCTGTTCAGACTTTCTATTTCTTCAGGATTCAGTCTTGGTGGCTTGTACATTTCCAAGAATTTACCATTGTTTCTAGGCTATCCATTTTGCTGTATATTTGCTTTATAATTGTTCATAGTTGTCTCTTCTGATTCTTTTTATTTACTTATATTTTTTAAGATTTTTTTATTTGGCAGAGAGAGAGAGAGGGAGGGAAGGAGAGAGAGAGAGAGAACAAGCAGGGGGAGTGGCAGGCAGAGGGAGAGAGAGAAGCAGGTTCCTGGCTCGGCAGGGAGCCCAATGTGGGGCTTGATCCCGGGGCCCCAGGATCATGACCTGAGCCGAAGGCAGAAACTTAACCAACTGAGTCACTCAGGTACCCCATCTTTTTATTTTTAAAAAATAAATATATTTTTAAAAATATTTAATTAATTAATTTATTTGAGAAAGCACGAGCAGGGCAGGAGAGGGGGAAGGAGAGAGGAGCAGAGGGAAAGGGACAAGCAGACTCTACCCCAAGCACAAAGCCCAATACAGGGCTCAACCCCATGACCCTGAGATCACCAATGGAGCTGAAATCAAGTCAGATGCTTAATCAACTGAGCCACCCAGGTGCCCCTCTTAGGATTCTTTTTATTTCTGTAGCATCTGTTGTAGTATCTCTTCTTTCAGTCCTTATTTTATTTATTTGAGTCTTCTCTCTTTCTTTGTTAGTCTAGCGAAGTATGTCAATTTGTCTACTTTTTCGAAAAAACAACTCTTAGTTTCATTGATTTTTTTTCTAAAAGGGTATGTGCAAACATAGTGATCCGAAGGGGCACGTGCACCCGAATGTTTATAGCAGCAATGTCCACAATAGTCAAACTATGGAAAGAACCTAGATGTCCATCAACAGATGAGTGGATAAAGAAGAGGTGGTATATATATACAATGGAATACTATGCAGCCATCAAAAGAAATGAAATCTTGCCATTTGCGACGACGTGGATGGAACTAGAGTGTATTACGCTTAGCAAAATAAGTCAATCGGAGAAAGACAACTATCGTACGATCTCCCTGATATGAGGAAGTAGAGATGCAACGTGGGGGGCGGTTTGAGGGGTAGGAAAAGAATAAATGAAACAAGATGGGATCGGGAGGGAGACAAACCATAAGAGACTCTTAATGTCACAAAACAAACTGAGGGTGGATGGGGGGAGGGGGGAGGGAGGGTGGTGGTGTTATGGACATTGGGGAGGGTATGTGCTATGGTGAGTGCCGCGAAGTGTGTAAACCTGGCAAGTCACAGGCCTGTACCCCTGGGGCTAATAATACACCATATGTTTATTTAAAAATTTTAAAAATTGGTAGAAAAAAAGGGTATGTGCATTTTAAATTTAAGTAGCTATGACTAAATCACTTGCCAAAAAAATTGTGGTAATTTTTACACTCTCTGAAAAAGGTGGGGGATAGAGTGGCTCTCCATCTGGAAGAAAATAGTTAGAACCTTGTCTCACACTATAAACAACAATAAATTTCACAGAGATTAATACATAAATACAAAAAATAGAACCATTTCCTATTAAAATAGGAAAAAATAAAAGATAACATTAGTTAAGCCCTTTTAAAAAAAGACTGGAACCGAGAAGCCATAAAGAGAAAATTGAGGGGCGCCTGGGTGGCTCAGTGGGTTAGGCCTCTGCCTTCGGCTCAGGTCATGATCTCGGGGTCCTGGGATCGAGGCCTGTGTCGGGCTCTCTGCTCAGCGGGGAGCCTGCTTCCCCCTCTCTCTCTGCCTGCCTCTCTGCCTACTTGTGCTCTCTCTCTCTGTGTCAAATAAATAGATAAAATCTTAAAAAAAAAAAAGGGAGAAAATTGATGTACTCAACCACATAAATATTTAAAAACATAAACAAAGCCAAAAGAGAAATGAATAGAGTGAGAGAGAAGCTTGCAAGATACGACAAAGGGATACCACCAATACAGTAAGAAAGAAATATATAAAAAACTAATAGAGGGGTGCCTGGTTGGCTCATGCCATAAGGCATGCAAATCTTGATCTCGGGGTTGTAAGTTCAAGCCCCATGTTGGGTGTAGAGATTCTGTAAAAAAAAAAAAATTAAATCTTAAAAAAATCTAATCAAGAAATGGGCAAAAGATAGTAATAAAAATTGATAGAGAACTATAAACAGCCAATTAACTTATGAAATGATCATCCTCAGAGGTAGTACAAAAAACACACACTTAACCAACGTTATCATTATTCCCCAAAATGGCAAAAATGGGAAATATTGCTAATATCCAACGGTATTGGACACTGAGCCCTTTTGGTCACTCTGACAAAGGAACCATTTTAAATAATCAATTAGTCAATTGCACTTTCACACCTTACTTTTTTTGCTTCATTGACTGCATCTCCAAGCAAAAGATATTTTATCACCAGCTGCAGAAGATAACACCTGAATGAGGTGTGAAACAACACAGATCAGCAGCTGTGGCACCTGAAAGCCCACTCACAGGGCTGAGTGTCAGGAGCAATGCTCCTGCTTCCCCTTTCCAAATATTCTATAATATATAGAATATTCTATAATATTCTATAATGTAATCTTCACAATTCGTGGGGGGAGGGGAATTAGCAGGAGAAAAAAAAATGACATTCTCATATTTTCCCTGAGCATGCTGCTTTAGAACCTCATCGTGCAGTCCATAAGCAACCTACACTTCGGCCAACAGCATGAATTCACTAAGAACAAAATTCTCACTTCAAAATAAAGCCTTTGTTTTATTTTCTTCTTCACTTACAAGCAGAGAAAGAGGAAGGACCCGGGAGCTTTAGGAGGGGATCTTGATCCACATAAAGAAACACTGTCCAGAAAGGGAACCTCAGGTTCACCAGGTCGCTCTTATCATACAGAAGAGGAAACCCTAAGCGAGGAAAAGCAAGACCTCAGAAAACACACAGGTTGGAAATGTATAGTAGTTGCCACTGGACTTTCATATAAATCATTCCAAAGGGGTGCTTTTTTTTTTTTTTTTTTAAGATTTTGTTTATTTGAGAGAGAGAGCACAAGGCAAGGAGGGGTAGGGGGAAAAGCGGGCTCCCTGCTGAGCAGGGCTCCATCCCAGGACCCTGAAATCAGGACCCCATCGGAAGGCAGACGCTTAACCAACTGAGTCACCCAGGGGTCCCTGATCATTCCAAAGGGATTCCTTACCCGCTTTTGTCCAGCCCCTTCTCTGCGGTCACGGGCTTGCAGAAGAGGGAGCCTGCTGGTGCAGTGTAACCACTAGGTGGCACTGCGCACTGCTGGGCTAGTTCTGGTAAAGGAGCCCCCTGTCCAGCTACAGTGTTTCCGTTGGCTGTGGACGGGGTCCTTTTCATACCTGCTAAATCATAATTCTCCTCCAAAATTTATAAACTTAGCCAATTTTAAGAACCACTTCATTTTTCTTAGAAAGGATAGAATTTTGGTTCATGAACTGGGAGGGACTTTCACTTGGAACATTTTCTGGAATTAGTCCGTTCCTAATTGTTACTGTAAAACTCAACGCAGCCTCTAGAGGCTCCTCAGCGCGCCAGGGTCGAATTACTCCGAGTTACACGACCGAAGGACTAGCGTGTGGACTGCAGAGTGCATGGAAATGCTTCCTGAGACCCAAGAAAAAAACGAAAACCTCCAGAACAAATCATGCTGAACACTTCGGTGTGCTCTCCACAAACTTCCCCCCCCCCCCCCACAAACTGTTTTTAAATAAGCCTTTCAGGTGATTTCTGGGGCTAAAGTGTTGAAACACTGTTTTACGAGATGCATAATTAAAAGGCAGTTTCCCTTCTGACCCAGGCACCATCCTGCTGGTTATTTGTCTAGCTTCAGCAAGCCTGCGGGGGTGATGATAAAAAGCATTCCCGGGGTCTGGTTCTATATTTCCCTGTATGGAGAATGCCATCCATGCTGGGCATCAGAAAGAGCACACAATTAGCTGCAGCCGCTGTTCAAGACTGTTGTTACAAAGCCCGGCACACACAACAGGTGTTCAGGGGATATCTGTTGTCAACAATAAAACATATAAAATAAAACATTTTATAGACATAGTACTATATACATTGAACCTCATATACATAATATTGAGTAAATGAAGCCAAACACTGAAGTTTACACACTCCGACTTCATTAGGTGAATACCAAGAAAGAGCAAGACTAAAAAGGACAGAAGTCAGAAAAGTGCTTGCCTCTGAAGAGGGAGGATTGACTGATGGAAGGAAGTATTGACCGACGGCAGAATGAAGGCGCTTCTGCGATGCTGGAGCAGGACCTGGGTGTCGGCTACACGGGTGCACAGATACGTAAAAAAGCCAAAAGCCCGGCTGGACAGGAAGACAGGAAAACAAACATGAAAACGAAAATAAGCTAAAGAAAAAAAAAGGAAAAGGGTGGAAATACAAGAAATACAAAGGACCATAATTTATATAATTGGAGTCTTTAAAAAAGAAAACAAAGCAATGAAACAGAACCAGCATTTAAAACTATAATCCAAAAAACATTTCACAAACACCTGAATCTACATATTGAAAAACCTGCCAACTACCTGAGAAAATTAACCTAAAACGATAGACTCTGAGACATATCTTGGCAAAACTGTCAGATTGTAAAGATAAAGAAAAACATTCTGAAATCCTCCAGACACAAAAGGACATAATTTGCGAGCGTAAAAGAATGAGATGAGCTCCATACTTCTCAAAAGCAGCATAAAAGGAAAGCAAAAATGGAGTGGCATTTTCTAGAAACTGAATGAAAAAAAGTGTGATCCATGGAAGCCAAACTGTTTTTCAGGTATCAAGACAAACATTTTTTGGAATTTAGGACCTTTTCTGAGGTATCTTTTAGGGGTTAAGCTTCATCCAACCAAGAGATGGCTTGGAAAATTTTAACAAAGGGCTGGTGGGGGGTGCTGGCTGGCTCAGTTGGTAGAGCGCGTGACTTTTGATCTAGGGGGGCGGTCCTGAGTTTAAGTCCCACATTGGGTACAGAGATTTCATACATACATACATACATACGTACATATATGCATACAAAAACACAAAGGGCTGGTGGTATTTTAGTACAGATCACTGCAGATCAAAGATAAAACAAAGGTGGAAATGAGGGTAGAAGACCACCGTACAAGTGTAAGACATTGTGACAAAGCAGAAATCATGCAACCAAAAGATGGGACAAGGAGGAAAAAAGGGGAGGGGAAATGTTGATTGATGTTCTCAGAGTCAACAGGTGGGGATTAAAAGAGGCCATTAAAACTGATGATCTTGCGGATATATGTCAAAAAATTTTCTTAAAAATGGGGGACACCTGGGTGGCTCAGTTGCTTAATCATCTACCTTTGGCTCAGGTCATGATTCCAGGAGCTTGGGCTTGAGTCTCGCATCTGGCTCTTTGCTCAGTGGAGAGCCTGCTTCTCCCTCTGCCTGCCTCTCCCCCTGCTTGTGCTCTCTCTGTCTCTCTCTGACAAATGAATAAATAAAATCTTTTTAAAAAATTCTTAAAAATGTATCCTTTATTAGGTCATGAGAAAAACTTCAGTAAGTTCTATCAGGTAGATATTTTATGGACAACATTCTCTGATCACAATACAATAAGACTAGAAAATATTAACTAAAAAAAATTTAGGGGGCACCTGGGTGGCTCAGTGGGTTAAAGCATCTGCCTTCGGCTCAGGTCATGATCCCAGGATCCTGAGATCAAGCCCCTTGTCAGGCTCTCTGTTCAGCAGGAAGGCTGCCTCCCCCTCTCTCTGCCTGCCTCTCTGCCTACTTGTGATTTCTGTCTGTCAAATAAATAAATAAAATCTTAAAAAAAAATTTTAGGATCCTTAAATTTTTTAATTTATAAAATTTTTAAATTGTATATTTAAACAAATATTCAAACAAATTTCAGTTTAAGAGGAAAGGAAACAAGAAAAAAATATTTTGTAACGCTGTGTGGTGATGGGTGTTAACTAAATGTACTGTGGTGATCATTTATGTGAACTAAATTTATGTGGTATACATATGCATATAAAAAAATCATGTTGGGGGCACCTGGGTGGCTCAGTGGGTTAAAGCCTCTGCTCTGCCTTCAGCTCAGGTCATGATCTCAGGGTCCTGGGATGGAGGGCTGTCTGCTCAGCAGGGAACCTGCTTCCTCCTCTCTCTCTGCCTGCTTCTCTGCCTACTTGTGATCTCTGTCAAATAAATAAACAAAATCTTTCAAAAAAATGTTGTATGCCAATTATATCTTAATTTTTAAAAAGAGGAAATGCAAACTTTAATTAAGGAATTTCTAAAACAATGATTAATGAAAATACTCCATATCAGAATCTATGGGATACAGTAAGACGATGATCTAAGTAAATTCACAGTACAACAAAATACTTTCATCAATTAAAAACAAAAGAATGAAAATAAATTAATTAAATTCTTAGCTCAAAAGAGTAGGGGGGAAAATAGGAAAAGAATAACAAAGTAAACCAAAAAAAAGCCCAAGGTAGGAAATAATAAGGTAAGGGTAGAAACTTAAAGAGTCAAGTAATAGAAAAGTAGAAAATCTAATTAATAAATCAAAATCCTGGCTTCCTGAATAACTTAACAAAATAGACAAACCATTCTCTAACTTGATCAAGAAATAAGAGAGAAAGCACAGATGTACAAAATAAAAAACGATGAGAGATATACCATGGAAACAGAAGAAATTTTAAAAATCATGAGAGCAAATAAATAAATAAAAATCATAAGAGATTAATTTGCAAAGCTCTATGCAAATAAAATTTTAAAGCCTAGATAAAAGGTATATCTTCCTTTGGAAAAATAGAGAGGTGTAAGAATTGGTGAAGAAAAAGTAAAAATATCTATATTGCAGATGACATGATAGTGTACCTGGTAAGACCTTGAGGATCAAGAATAAAACTAACCCAATTGGTAGAAGAATTCTGAGAGATAACAAGATATAAAATTAACACACACAGATCAAGAGCCTTCCCATGCATTAATAATAACCACTTAGAGGATATAATAGCAAAGAAAACCCCACTGACAGTAGCAAAAGATTAAGTATATAGAGGTAAAAATTTTTTTTTAAGATTTTATTTATTTGACAGAGAGAGATCACAAGTAGGCAGAGAGGCTGGCAGAGAGGGAGGGGGAAGCAGGCTCCCCGCTGAGCAGAGAGCCGATGCCGGCTGGATCCCAGGACCCCGAGATCATGACCTGAGCGGAAGGCAGAGGCCTAACCCACTGAGCCACTCAGACGCCCCTATAGAGGTAAATTTAATAAGAAGTGTAAGAAACTTGTATGAGTGAAACTTTACAATATTTCTGAAACATAGAAAAAATAGACTCGATTGAATGATAAAACATTTTCTTTATTTTAAGATTTTTATTTATTTATTTATTTGACAGAGAGATCACAAGTAGGCAGAGAGGCAGGCGGGGGGGGGGTGGGGGGCAGGGAGGGGAAACAGGCTCCCTGCTGAGCAGAGAGCCTGATGCGGGATTCGATCTCAGGATTCTGAGATCATGACCTGAGCCAAAGGTGGAGACTTTAACCCACTGAGCCACCCAGGTGCCTGATAAAACATTTTCTATGACAACACAGTGTAAAGGTGTAAATCCTTCCTAAATTAATTTATAAAGTTAATATACTCCCAATAAAAATACCAACAGTTGATAATGAAATTCATATAGAAAAACAAACCGGAAAGAATCACCAAAAAACATGGTGAAAAAGAAGTACAGGGGCACCTGGGTGGCTCAGTGGGTTGAGCGTCTACCTTCAGCTCAGGTCGTGGTCTCAGGGTCCTGGGATCGAGCCCCACATCCGGCTCTCTGCTCGGCAGAGAGCCTGCTTCCACCACAGGCCACCCCCCCCCCACCCGCCTCTGCCTACTTGTGATCTCTATCAAATAAATAAATAAAATCTTTAAAAAAAAGTACAGTGAGGACCTAACCCTACCAAACATTAAAACATGCAATAAAGCCTCTACATTTAAAGCAAACTGGTACAGATGTACAAACAGACTGACACTGAAACCGAACAGAAATCCCAGAAAGAAACGCTAGTAGATAAGGAAATTTGTATACAACAAAAGTGGCATCTGAAATCACTGGGGAAAATAAAAGAGGCAAATGAGTAGCCTTTTGGAAAAAGATAAAATTATATCCATACCTTATTCCATGCACAAGAATAAACTGCAAACTGATCAAAGATCTAAATGGAAAAAAAGAAAAGGGGGAAAAAAAAACCCAGCTAAGTTACTAGAAGAAAATATAGGTAAATTCTTTTTAAATCCAAGTACAGTTTTCCCCCATTTCTGCAAGTAGAATGTTCCTAAGAAACCTTTTGTAAGCCAAAATAAAATAAATCAAAGAAAACACTTACCATGATATGGAAAAAATTTTGAGCATGCCCAAACCCAAAAAATAACCTCTCCTAGGCTTTTCTGATACCTTAGGGCACATCTTGCTAATAGATGCACAAAATAGATGGAGGTAGAGCACAGACGCTCTCAGACAGGAGCTCCTTCCCGCTCCTTCCCAGCCTGGTGCTGAGGTGCTCAGTGCTGCGCCCGGGGAGGAAGCAAGCCGGGGCCGCTCTGCTCTCTCTGCTTGGGGTGCAAACTGCCTCCAGGACTTCTCGTGGCAAAACCAACACTGAACGATGTTTTTGCCCTTCACCTCTCTTCATAGAAGCAAAAAATCCTCTTTAGGTCTCTTTCCCTTAGCAAAAACAGGTCCTAACGTAGGGCTATTGTCAGAGTGAAATGGCATCATGAAGACTTTTGAAAAATGGGGAAAAGCTTTCAAACTAAAGATCCAAGAGTAATAAAAGATTGATGGGGCGCCTGGGTGGCTCAGTGGGTTAAGCCTGTGCCTTCAGCTCAGGTCATGATTTCAGGGTCCTGGCATTGAGCTCCGCATCGGGCTCTTTGCTTGGCAAGGAGCCTGCTTCCCCCTCTCTCTCTGCCTGCCTCTCTGCCTCCTTGTGATCTCTGTCTGTCAAATAAATAAATAAAATCTTAAAAAAAAAAAGATTGATAAACGAGACTATGTACAAATAATTTTTGAAGGGCAAAAACAATACCACAAAGTAAAAAGGTAACTGGTACACTAGGAGAAAATATTTGCAACACACATGACTGATAAAGGGCTATTATCACCCGCGTATTTTTAAACTCTGAAACTGAAGAATGAAAGATCAAAACCTCAACAGAAAAAAATGAAGGGAAAAGGTACGAACACACAATTCACACAGAAGTACAAAAATGGTCTTTAAAATAAAGATGTTCAATCTCACTCATAATTAGAGAAATGAGAATTGAAACTACACTCATATACCACTTCTCACTTACCAGATTGGCAAAAATTGGGGAAAAAAAGAAAACTCGTGACAGTACACTCTATTGGTAAGGCTGTGGGGAAACAGGTACTGTCATAGATTGCTAGGTACAAATCAAAATGAGGGGATGCCTGGGTGGCTCAGTTGGGTAAGAGTCTGCCTTCGGCTCAGGTCCTGATCCTGGGGTCCTGGGATCCAACCCCAGATCTGGCTCCCTGCTCAGCGGGGAGTCTGCTTCTCTCTGCCCTTCTACCCAGCCCCTGCTCCCCACCCCCGCTCATGCTCGCTCTCTTGCACTCTCTCTCAAATAAGTAAATAAAATCTTAAGAAAAAGAAAAGAAATCACAATCAGTACAACCTTTTAGAAGGGAATTTGGCAAAATCTGACAAAGTACATACGGGCTTACCTTTCAGCCCGGCAGTGCCACCCTGGGAGGGTCCCCAGAACAAACACCTCCACCAGGCTGAACCTACCTGGGGACAAAGTTGTCCACTGCTGTATCGTGTGTGGTTGCAAGATCCAAACTCCCCCATACACAAGAGTGTTTGAATAACCCACGATACTTCCACGAAACAAAGGGCGTCACACGGTAAATACAATGAGGAAGATCTCCATGAACTGATAGGACATGATTTCCAAGGCACATCGTTCAATGAAAAAAGCAAAGCGCAGAAGAGCATTTATGGAGACCCTTCCAGAACGGTGGCATGAGGAGCTCCACCGGAAACAAACTGGTGGAAGTTAAGAAAAGAGAAAGGAAGCTTTTAAACTCTCTGAAAATTGTCCTCCGGGCAGACAGCAAATGAATATTTACCCACGAACATCTGCTAAAGGTAGACAAGACCAGCTAGAGTCTGTGACACTTGGGGCCACCACACACTCCTTACCCCACCAGCTCAGAGCAGGGGAGCTCCGCTCCAAGTGGGGGCCGCTCCTCGCTGCTCCCCACCCCCTAGCTCCCAGGCAAAGACTACAGCATCTCCCCAGGAAGGGCAGGCCATCAGCCTTTCTTGTCTTTCCCAGCTCTGTGTTGCAGAAGAGAAACTCCAGGTGAGCGTGGAAAAGATCTTGGGGCTCCCTTTTTTGCATTGAACCTCAACTCACGTGGTGGAGGTGCTACCTGGGGGCAGCAAGCCAAGAATACCAGGACCCTGGTTGCCCTCAACCTGGCTGCTAGTAGGGTACAGCTTCTACAAGGATCCAAGGGACTAGAGGAGCCTTCCTCTGCCCTGTGCCCTCACTCTGAGAAAGCAGGCTGCTGTCCTCACTGCTAGCTCTGCAGTTAAGCATATTTTATGACAATTTTTTAAAACGAATACTTATATTTACCCCTGGATTTAGGATTAGAAGAATCTAAATTACTCGAACATCTCAAATAAAATAATGGATCCTAATGAGCTAGGAGCTTTATAGAACTAACTCCGTAATGTCATGGATCAAATTATCCATTTTTTAAAAAAGATTTTATTTATTTATTTGACAGAGAGAGACTCAGTGAGAGAGGGAACACAAGCAGGGGAGTGGAGAAGGAGAAGCAGGCGTCCCACAGAGCAAGGAGCCCAATGTGGGGCTCGATCCCAGGACACTGGGATCATGACCTGAGCCGAAGGCAGACACTTAATGACTGAGCCATCCAGGCGCCCCATCAAATAGTACTTTTTTTTTTTAAAGATTTTATTTATTTATTTGACAGACAGAGATCACAAGTAGGCAGAGAGGAGAAAGCAGGCTCTCCACGGAGCAGAGAGCCTGATGCGGGGCTCGATCCCAGGACCCTGGGATCATGACCTGAGCCGAAGGCAGAGGCTTTAACCCACTGAGCCACCCAGGTGCCCCAAATAGTCCATTTTTAACAGTAACTTTCATATTGGTATTTTAAGGTTATTTATATTAACTATTCTTCTTGGGTGAAAAACAACTGGAAACATCCCAAATATCCATCAACTCTTCATAACTGAAAAGAATGAACTTCTGATATATGCAACAAATGGAAGCCATGAGCTAAAGCCACTCAAGAAGCGTGCACACTGGGGCTCCTGGGTGGCTCAGTTAGTTAAGCAACTGCTTTCATCTTAGGTCATGATCCTGGAGTCCCAGGATCGAGTCCCACATTGGGCTCCCAGCTCATGCGGAGTCTGCTTTTCCCTCTGACCTTCTCCCCTCTCATGCTCTCTCTTACTTGCTCTCTCTCTCTCAAATAAATAAATAAAATCTTAAAAAAAAAAAAAGCGTGCACACTGAGTGATCCTTCTATATGAAGTTCTACAAAAGGCAAAACTAATTTATGTGAAAAAAATGTTAGAGGTTCTCTATATGGAATTGTTGAATCACTATATTGCACACCTGAATGAAATACATCACTGTATGTTAACCACCCTGGAATCAAAATTTTAAAAAATAAACTGGTTTTCCAAGGATGAGAATTCATGTGGGAAGTGAAAGGGGTCACAATGGAACTTTCTGGATGGATGGAAATGTTTTATACATTGATTGTAGTGGTGGTTATACTGATATATGTTTGTCAAAGCTGATCAAACTATAGACTTAATACAGGTTCATTTTATTTTACTCAGATTATATATCAAAGTTAATTAAAACAAAATAGAAAGCAAAAAATAAATAAATAAATAAGTCTGGTGTTTTCCCTGTCTACTCATATGTAAGGAGCAATAAGAATGAGAGAGGAGGCTTTTCAAAAGGGGGTTTCATTGTAGGGAGATCAGGGTGGGCTATTTTGTGGGAAACTCTTGATGGCAGTATTTTTAGGTCTTCCTTAAAAAAAGAGGCAGTACGCAATTGAGGCCAGACTACTTAGGTTCAAATACAAGGTCTACCACTCATTTGCTAAATTCCCAATTTCTCTGGGCCTCAGTTTCTTTATCAGTAAAATGGGCATGATGCTAGTGCTTGCCTCTGAGTTAAGGTGAGGATTAAATGAGTTAATGTATATAAAACAATATCTGGTGCATAGTAAGCACTAAATAAACATTAGCTGTTGTTATCATTATTATTCAGGCAAGACACTTCCAATCTTCTGCCTTGAAAAAAGAATCCTGGCTCTCACTTCATAAGAGGGAACAAGAAAGATTTCTGGGGTTGGAAAAAGCTGGGTTGGAGAAGAGGGCTCATTCTCTTTGCCCTTTTTCCTGGGGAAGGGGGGAGATAATGCCCTTATTTTCTCCTATTGTATTTTGGTGAGCTTGGGGAAGGAGCAGAAGTGATATATCAATTTATCCCCCAAGGTTCCAGGAAGGATTTGTCAAGCAAAAGAGCAGTGGAAAGTCTTACTACTAAGGAGCTGAGGTGATCTGATGACATAAAAATTTAAATTGTATATATTAAAAGCATCATAAGTAAAATCTTAACATCATAAAAAATAAACAACCAAGTGTGTAAAGAACTTGCAACAAAGGTAGTACGGAAATAAAAACCTACTCCTGTAAGAACTCAGAGCTTCCTGATCAAGGGAGTCACCACCGGCACATGCAGGAGAGTGAGAAAGCCTTGTGGCCGCATGGAGGTAGGTGGGGGGATTTCAGATGTGCTTTGATTGGAGATTTTGGACCCAGAGAATGTGGATGCAGGCTAACTAGACATCTTATGTGATTAGTTGGGGGCGGGGGGGAGGAAGATGTTTGGTTTTCTCAAGCTGATCCTGAGTTGGAAATTGGTGGGAGGAAGCAAAAAAATGGGGAAAGCGACAGTCATTGATCAAGTCCTGATGTAGTGGGCAGGTTACTAGAGAGGTTGTGGTTTGGTGGCCTGGACGGGCTGCTGCAGGGGCTGTGGGACAGAAGTCTATGGTCACATGCCGTCTGACTGTTGTCTGTATTTACACTCAGTCTCTTAGTAAGTTAAGGTGTATAACATGTGAAGCTTATACAAAAGGGATAAGAAAAACCTAGATGTCTCCAATAGATTAAAAATCAAAGGATACAAAGTATGATTTTTATATTTGTAATTAGAAGTAGCCAATTCAGTAGATTCAAATCACAGTTAAGTTTGGTTTATGCATATCCGATTGCAAACACTCAAGAAAAAAAGAAAGCGGTTCACTCTCTTGTTCCAGCAATGAGTGTGTGTCACAGGCAATGCAGACTTGGCATCGCTTTGTTTTCAAGAAACAAACTGTAGAATTAATTATGATGCACAGAGAAACACTGATAACGAGTAAGAGGAACTGATAATATCAGCTACAGAAGATACAATTAATATTTTATGGATGATTTAAGACAGTGTTTTCAGACTATGGGTTATGATCCATTAGTGGGTTTGAGATCAATTTACAGGGCGATCAGTATTTAAAAAAAAAAATAGACTGGTATAGAATAGAACAGAATATTGTCTTTTTGCCTTATCAGTTAACTTTTAGAACCCAACATTTGGGTAAAATGTGACACCAGTGTCAACACTGAAATAATTCAACCTCATAGGAAAAGTATGTAGGGATAAAACAAGATACTGTTTGTCTGAACAGAACTACATCAGGGGCACCTGGGTGGCTCAACATCACTAATCATTAAAGAAATGCAAATCAAAACCACAATAAAATACGACCTCACACTCATTAAGATGGCTACTAAAAAAAAGTGTTCCCAGGGATATGGAGAAATTGGCTCCAATATGAAACGTTGCGGGGCGGGGCGGGGGGAGAGGGGCACCTGGGTGGCTCAGTGGGTTAAGCATCTGCCTTCAGCTCAGGTAATTATCCCAGGGTCATGGGATCGAGTCCCACGTGGGGTTACTTGCTAAGCAGAAAGCCTGCTTCTCCCTCTGCCTACTGTTACCCTTGCTGTGTTTTTTCTTTCTCTCTCTTTGACAAATAAATAAAATCTTTAAAGAAAAAAAACGAAACGTTGGTGCGATTGAAAAATGATGCAGCCACTACAGAAAATGGTATAGCAGTTCCTTAAAAAATTAAAAATGGAAAGCCACATCACCCAGCAATCGCACTTATGTATATATATCCTGAAGAATTGCAAGTAGGGTCTCAAAAAGACATTTGCACACCCATGTTTGTTTGTTTGTTTTAAGATTTTATTTATTTATTTATTTGACAGACAGAGATCACAAGTAGGCAGAGAGGCAAGAGAGGGCAGGGTGGGGTGGGGGAAAGCAGGCTCCCTGCTGAGCAGAGAGCCTGATGCAGGGTTCGATCCCAGGACCCTGAGACCATGACCTGAGCCAAAGGCAGAGGCTTTAACCCACTGAGCTACCCAGGTGCCCCCACACCCATGTTTAATAGCAACATTATTTCACAACAGCTAAGAGGTGGAAGCACCCCAACTACATATTGATAGATGAATGGATAAACAAACTGTGGTATATACACACAACAGAATATTCAGCCTTCAAAAGGAAGGAAATCCTGTGATGCTACCATGTGGATGAACCTTAAGGACATTATGCTAAGCGAGATAAGCCGGTCAGCAAAAAGACAAATACTGAATGATTCCACCTACATGAGATATCTAAAGTAGTCAAATCCATAGAAACAGAAAGTAGACGAGTGGTTACAGGGGTTAAAGGGAGGGGATATGGGTTCAATGCGTATAAAGTTTCATTTGGCAGGATGGAAAGGTTTTGGAGATCTGCTGCACAACACTGTGAATATACTTAATACTCCTGAACCATACACAAAATGATGAAGGCTAGATGGAAGAAAGGCAGGCAGGGACAAGCCCTCCCCCCGCCCCCAACATGCCGGAAGAAAACCATCCTTGATTTTATACCACCCTGGAAGGAGCGCACCCCCCCCCACACCTTTTCCCACCTGATAGATGACAAAAACCTGATTGGATGACACTAGCAGAGAAGGTTAATCAGATTAAAACCACCCACCAACAAGCCCATAAAAACCCTTAGACTCAAAAAGCTTGGTGGCTAGACGCGCATGGGTGGCCCAGTGGGTTGCTCCTCTGCCTTCGGATCAGGTCAGCAGGGAGCCTGCTTCCCCATCTCTCTCTGCCTGCTGCTCTGCCTGCTTGTGATCTCTTCTCTCTTTCTCTGTCAAATAAATAAATAAAATCATAAAAAAAAAAAAAGCTTGGTGGCTACTTTTTTGGGTTGCCTCCCTGTTCAGGAGCTTTGCGCTTTTATCATTCAATAAACTTTACTATCACTCAATGACCTTGGCTTTGCTGCCCACCTCTCTGGTCTACCACTTCATTCTTCAAAGTGGCTTGACCAAGAAAGAACCACAGGCACAAAAGGAGAAGAAATCCTGCGACAATAATAATGGCTGAGATGGGAAGTTTTATGTGTCTTTAGCACAATTAAAAATAAAATTTAGGGGCACCTGGGTGGCTCAGGCAAAGCGTCTGCCTTCAGCTCAGGTCATGATCTCAGGGTGGTAGGATAGAGCCTCACATCCAGCTCTCCGCTCAGAGGAGAGTCCGCTTCTCCTTCTCCCTCTGCGCTCGCTGTCAGATAAAATCTTAAATAAAATTTAAAAGTTAATTACTTTAAGGTTTTATTTTTAAGTAATCTCTGCACCCAAAGTGGGACTTGAATTCACCACCCTGAGATCGAAAGTCACATGCTGTACTGACTGAGCCAGCTAGGTGCCCCTAAAAACTATTTTAAACTACAAGAAGATAACCATTTGTTACTACCTTCCCAAAGCTTTTTAGTGATAATCTTAAATGTTGGTGAGAGTTTAATGAGTAGTCTTACCATTGCTGGTAGAAGCATCTCTTACAAGAGAACAGTTTGACAATATCTTTCAAGAGACCTTGAGGCCGCTGGGTGGCTCAGTGGGGTAAGCCTCTGCCTTTGGCTCAGGTCATGATCTCAGGGTCCTGGGATCCAGCCCTGCATAGAGCTCTCCGCTCAGTAGGGAGCCTGCAACCCACCCCACCCCCTACTGCCTGCTGTTCTGCCTACTTGTGATCTCTCTCTCTGTCGAATAAATAAATAAAATCTTTTTTAAAAAGGAAAACTAAAAGTATTAATGCCTTTCAGCTCAGTAGATCTATTTCTAGCAATCTATCCTAAGGGAAAATTTTGAGCGTGGACAAGGATTTGGGGACAAAGATGTTCATTATATTCTTTTACTATTTAAGAGAAAAATTGTAAGCAGTATAAATATTGAAAACGTGGCAACAGCAAAGAACATTTGGACATCAGAAAGTGAAGAAAATGTCTTAAATTCACATGATGCCATGCCATAGAGTCATCCAAACGCATATTCATAAATGTTAATGGAAAAATGTGTATGATACAATGTTGTGTTAGGACAATTTTTTTTAAAAAGATAAAATCATGACTCTCACATAAATATAAAGAGCATTCATCAAAGATCGAATTTCACTCATTCATTAATGAGGGAACCGGTAAGGTGTTAAAACCAGTTCAAACAAGAATTCAAATAATCCCACAGGAGCAAGTCAATCAGGAATACTTTAATGAATTTACAAATAGATACAAAACTGACTCTATCTACTTAGGGATTTGGAAATCTTATCCCTCCACCCACCCGATAAATTTGCATATCTATGGGCCAGAGTAATTTGCATCTCTACCTCTCAGTGGAGAAAGTAGTGAACAGGACATGAGGGCATCATTTTTCTTTCCTCTTCTTGCCTCCATTTCGAAATCTCTTAGAACTTTTCCTAACAGTTGAAATCATCAGAATATAAAATTAAATATATAGCATTGTCTCAGTTAAGAAAAAAAAAGAGAGAGAGAGAGAAATTCACCCTAAATATTAAGTATGGGTTTTTTTGTTAATGGTGGAGTTAGTGGTTCATTTGCTTCATTCATCTTTTCTCTTCGCCAAATTTTCACCAATAAAAACAGTCTTTTTATAATAAAAGTTTTCAAAACTACAACCATAAGACAGTTCACCTGAAGCACAAAGATCCCAATGACAGTACCCCTAAAATTAACTAATACTCAGGATATTTTGTATCTAAGTCTAAATAAATCTATATACGATCTAGTCAAGAGTCAAGATGAAATGCCTGGGATTAGCTACCTGTGGAAATACTCCCCAAAAGAAATCTTCCTCTGAACAAATTTGATGATAAATATTTTTGAGGAGACAAAGCATGCTTTCAAATTCCTTAGGGAAATCACAATCTAAGCCTACGAGATGAGTATTTTTTAAATTATTAATTCTAACATGAGTTATACTAGGGATGAGATTTGGTAAAGGAAGCTTGTGGTCTGCCTGGAGTGGGGGAGGGGTGGGAGGCGGAGGGGTGGGCGGGGGGAGGAGTCTAAACATAAATGATTTGCCAGTGTTTCCTCAGTAGCTCTCAGAGGAAAGAATATACTGATTTGAAAAAAAAAAAAAAAAAGAATATACTGATTTGAGACGGCGAGTCCTAAGTATGTCAGGAGAAATATATTTTCTCAGAATAGAGAAAGACAATTTAACTGTTTACTGTACTATGGTTTAAGAGATACTTCTAAAAGAACATCCAACTCCTTTTGTTCTCCTGAGGTAAATACAAAATGGAGAGCAAACTTGACAATTCCTTGAGTCAAACAAGCAAAACTAAATCTAGCTTATTCATGAACTGAAGTGAAACAGGTTATTTCTTATAAATGTGTCTGATAATCATAATAGAAACTCAGATCAGCTTCCTAAAAGTGGCATAAAATAATCACTTCTCACCTATTCCCTACTGTCTGGAAACCCCCCATTGTAATAACCAATCACTGTCAAGGTTAACAACTTCCTCATTTTCATTCTATAAGCCATCCTATAACTTCGGTAACTCTGAGCGTCCTATGTTTTGTATTTGAAAGCTCCCAATTGGCAAACTGTTCATATCTGCACAGTTAGCTCTTAATAAATACCATTTTGCTGATCTGGTGCTCGTAATGTCACTATTTCTGGGTTTTTGACAGTTCTCATTCTCTCTTTACCTCTCCTATTTGATATCATGTAATCATATCCACTAGAATAAGTTGTATACACTTTTAATCCCCTGGTATATGAACCAATAAACCCCAGGTATATGGGTCAGTTTCGTCCTCTTAGAAACTCATCCTGGGCCTGTGGTGTCTTCAGAGAGAACTTGAGTCCATCTTGGCAGCACCTCCAACATGAGATTCTGGGAGGCCCCTGTGGGCATAGCTGGTTCTCTAGGGGAGAATTGCTTTCTTCCTTAGTAGGCTCAGAGTTCCTATCAGGTAGCCAGGCTTCCCTGAACATAGAGCAATCTCTATCAGATCCCCAAAATACATCTTGGGCAAATTAACCAGGAAAGGAAAACAGAAGATAAAGGATAAACATCAGAGAATCAGAGACAAACACGTATTTCCTGAAGTCATGACCGTCATTTTCATTTATAACTAGACTTGATCTATCACTAGACAAATGTGCATTGTAAAATAATTTCTTTGTATTTATGATACTAGGCTATAGTTTGCATTACACAGAGGATTCATTTTCAAAACACTCTTATCTTGTCTCAGTAACAGTAGAAGGAAAAGAATTGCTCTGATCTCCCCCTAATCTTTTTCAATACAGAGAAGGACCAGGTGTTCCCCTGGGACAATAGTTCTCAGACTCAATGAGATTAAGGATCATAGAGTATATCAAAATGAAGACTTCCCTTTAAACACCCTTAAGATTCTGATCTTTTAAAAGCTCCCTGTGTAATCTTACTTACAGCCAGAATGGAGAACCCCTAAGTATAGGGTTTTACCCTTTAAAGGGCTTTCACAGGTCTTCCTTAAACATGTTTTAAGTGGTCCTCTCCCTAACCTCAAGCAGTTAAAGAGTACACAGTATGTCTTAGTGCAGCCAATTAAATGCTCAGCCTGGAACACTGACTCTTGAGAGAATGACTGCAAAGTCTCCGGGCCAATTAGAAATTATTCGTGAAATTGTGGTAGCATTGAGTCAAGGACAGCCGCACCTGGTGGTGTCTTAACCAGAACTTCACTAAGTGTGGGCTTGCCTTTCCAGTGAGTGTCTGAACTATCCAATTCCTTCTAATAAATTCCTTTTCTGGTTAAGTTAACTAGAAGTGGTGTCTGCTGTTTGCAATCTAGAACCAGGGCCGGTTCAGTTAAGTAGGTCCTACTGTTACCATTTTGCAGATGAAGAAATCAAGTTTCAGAGAGATTAGGTTACTTGTCAGAGGTCACTTGATAAGTGACAACACCAGGACTCAAATCAATATCTTCCTTGCTCATTGCTCTTACCATCATGATACGGGCTGGGGAAAACCATAGCGCAACCATAATACTCCTTCTCAACTCACAGAAACAGTCTCAGTGGTTCTCAGCCCGGCATGCACGTTAGCATCACCTGAAAGTGTGACCAACTTGAAATGCTCGGGGCTGTCCTGGTTTTATTTATTTTTTGTTTATTTATGTATATTTTTTGGTCCTGTTTTTAGGACTGGAAGTCTCGTTTCCAGGGAAATCCTGAAGCCTTGGGGAGACTGGGACAGTTTGTCACTCTACCCCGGGGTGGAGGCGGCAGGGTGGGGGGGACCTTAAAAACAACAACGACAACTGCTGAGGCGGTCCTCCAGAGCTACTGAGTTAGCTGATCTGTGTGGGACCTAGATATTGGCGTTGCTTAAGTGTCAGTTCAAAGGATCAGTACAACCAGCTAGGGCCAAGAGTTACTGGTCTACGTGAAATTTTTCAGAATTTAGCAGACCCCTCACCAGTCTGTTGTATTTGTCCATCCACGCCTGGCTCTGTTACTGTGGTTAGTATCTATGCAAGCAGGCATTTGGATAAAGACTCTGAAATACTAAGATTAGAGGTCATGGCAAGAGTGCCCAGAGCCAAAGGGCTGGTTTCAGTGGCTGCCTCCCTGACTCCTTCAAGAAAGAGCAAATAGGGAAATATCAGGGGCATTTGAATGGCCCTGCAGGTGTTAATTACAGCTTCTGGGGTTAATTTAGGGATCTCGGGGAGGGTAAGGAGCTCTGCAACAGTGGTAAGTAGTGCTGTATGTGGGAGAAGGGAGTGTGGTGAAGGCTGAATGGGTAAATGAGGCTGCTTATAAATTGGTGATGACTCCAACTTCTCAGTTTGAGTGACTGTCGTTTGGTGACTGAAGTCGGACTGGACTATTCTAGTTGGGAAATCCTACAGCTTTGGCTCTAATCTTGCCATCTGACATTGTTACTAAGGGCCAAGGAGAAATCCAGAGGACCAGGTCATTCCTTTAGTCCTCTGTGGTCCTGCTGGCCCTGAAAGAAAAGCCTAGAACCTTGGCATTCCAGAGTTCTTTTTCTGTTAGAAGTTCATTTGTTGATTTATTCATTCATTCAACAAATATGTGTTAAGTACCTACTGTGTACCAGACACCATGCTGAGGGTACAACACCAAGGAAAACTAACGTGGTTTTTGCCCTTACGTGGTGTTGGGGGAGGGGGGGAGAGACTGATCCCTAAACGAGCCATTGAAAAATAGCGTGATCATTGCTAAGGTGGAGAAGCACTGAGCGCTGAAAACACATGTTGATGAGGTCCAGGAACACCTCCCAAAGGAAGCGTCACCTGGACTGGGACTAAAGGGTAATCCGGGTTTAGCCGGGCCAAGGGAAAAGCTCTCTCAGGGGGAGAGACGAGCAAATGTAAAGACTCCAGCTGGACAGTGTGAAGCCTTGTCGTAGGCGGAATAATTGCCCCCAAAGATCACATCCGAATCCCAGAATCTGTGAAAGCAAAAAGGGGCTTGCAGATGTGACTAAATTAAGGCTCTTGAGATGGAGACATTATCCTGGACTTTCTGGGTGGCCCAATGTAATCACAGAGTCCTTTTATTTGAAAGAGGGACGTGGCAGATCAAAGTCAGAGAGATTTGAAAATGCTGCAGTGCTGGCTTTGCAAATGGAGAACGAGACCATAGACTAAGGAAAGCCGGCAGCCTCTAGAAGCTGGACAAGGCAAGGGAACTTTTCTAGAGGTTCTCCTGGAGAGCATCCAGAAGGAACACAGCCCTGCTAACGCTTTGATTTTAGTCCAGAAAAACCCATTTTGAACGTCTGACCCCCGGGACTGTAAGATTATATATTTATGTTGTTTTAAACCATGAAGTTTGTGGTAATTTTTAATAAGAATAATAGAAAACTTATACAGGAACCTACAAAAAAAATAGTCTAGTATGGTTGGACATACAGTATAAGGTGCAAATAAGATTGGAAAGGTAAGCAAAATCAGGCAGAGCCTCATAGGGCTTGTTAAGGGTAAGGCTAAAATCCACTTCATCCTTGGGATACCCTGAAGGATTTTTAAACGGAGGAATGATCGAATGAGGTTTACATTTTAGGAAATTATATTTGATCTAATTCAGGGGTCAGCAACCTTTCCCGGTAAAGAATCAGATAATAAATACTTTACGCTTCCTGGGCCATGCGGATTTTGTTAGGTAGTCATTTTTGTTTTTTGTTTTTTTTGACAACCCCTTAAAAACATAAAACCTGTTGTTAGCTCAAGGACCATATAAAAATGGGCAGGCCCAGCTCTGAGCCATCCTGTTTCTCCTGTTCTCAGCCGTCCTCACAGCTAGGTGTGGTGATGGGAGTCCAGAACCCAATTCTAGCTAAAGAGATAAGAGAACATCTCCCAAAGAATTCTGGGAAAACTTTAGCTGTGTTTATGAGAAGTTTGGGTGCTGCCTTTCTGCTTTCTCTTTGCCCTTGAACACTGATGCGATGCCTTATCTCTTAAGATAAACCAAAGGGAAAAAAGCCAAGATTAATAGAGATGACAGGGGTGCCTAGGTGGCTCAGTGGGTTAAAGCCTCTGCCTTTGGCTCAGGTCATGATCCCAGAGTCGTGGGATCGAGCCCCACCTCGGGCTCTCTGTTCAGCAGGAAGCCTGCTTTCTCCTCTCTCTCTGCCTGCCTCTCTGCCTACTTGTGATCTCTGTCTGTCAAATAAATAAATAAAGTCTTAAGAAAAAAAAAAGAGAGATGACAGCCCAGACAAAGATGGACTGAAGCAAAGCCACAAGTGCCTATCTCTAGATAGGGGGGGAAATCAACCCCATTTTAAAGTCCATTTGAAGTAGGGTATCCTGTTACTTGCAACGGGAAGAATTTCTAAGTGAACAGACAGATGCTAGGAGATTGATTAGGAGGCTGTGCACCAATGGGCAAGGGATGACAGTTGCGCAGTCTGGGGCTGTGGTAGTCAGCAAGTGCACGAACTTGAGACATATTTCGGAGTCAGTATAAATAAGATACAGAGATTGTATGTGGAAGGAGAGGCAGGAAGAGGGAACAAGTTATGTCAAAGATTACTCCCAGGTCACTGATTGTGGTAGCAGTGCTAGCTACCCAAACAGAGAAAGGGGGGAAAAAGCAAGTTTGGGGAGAAAAAGCGAGAAGTTGAATTCTAGAGTCTGGGGTTCCTGTGGGCCATCTCAACGGAGCTCTCCTTAAGCCATCCCATGTGAGAAACTGCTGCTTGGAAAAGAGGTTGAGATGCCTGTCCTCAGCGTCGATTCATATCTTTTCTTCTTCTTCTTCTTCTTCTTCTTTTTTTTTTTTTTAAGATTTTATTTATTTATCTGACAGATGGAAAAAGAGGAAGAGCACAAGCAGGGGGAGTGGGAGAGGGAGAAGCAGACTCCCCGCTGAGCAGAGAGCCTGATGCGGGGCTCAATCCCAGGACCCTGGGATCATGGCCTGAGCTGAAGGCAGATGCTTAACTGACAAAGCCACACAATCACCTCATACTTTTTTTTTTTTTTTTAAGTAGGTTTCATGCCCAGCATGGAGCCCAATGTGGGGCTTGAACTCACGACCCTAATATTGAGACCAGAGTTGAGATTAAGAGTTGGATGCTGAACTGACTCAGCCACCCAGATGCCCCCATTTTTCCATTTCTAAACCATGTTCAAGAAAATCATATTTGGGGTGTCACCATCTTCGCAGTAGTTCAGCAAGAGCAGCCATGCCATCTGGATTCACCTTTTCACCAATAAAGAACTGATAGTTTTTTAAATTAGCAAGGATGTGCTTGATTTGTTCTGCAGCCCCTGTTTTACTCTTTCTGTCCTCTGTTCTTCAAGTTTGCCTTTGGTTGATTTCATGTAATCTTTGATGTACTTTCTGTAGGCTTCTTTTGTGAAGTCAGTTTCTTGCAAGGGATGGTTCATGACAATCTCAACACCAGGGATGACTGAGCTTTCGGTACCTTCACCCTCCCAGCCTTCAGCCGAGGAATCTCCACCAACCAGCAAGTCTCCAAGGTTATCCTCTGTCCTACGGACTGTGTTCCCCTCTGCCTCCAGGCACAGTCCATCTGCAATCTCCTGGATCTTATAGATGTTGGAGAACATGTCATCATGGCTGAAGAGGTCCTCGCAGATGATCAAAACCACGGCTGGAGAAAGACAACGACGGTGTGAGCTTAGTGGGAGCCGGGAGCTCTAAGCGAGTGCAGTAGAGCCTGAGCGAGTGCAGTAGAGCCTGAACCACACTGGAGTGGGGTGTGGGGGGCAGGTGGAAAAGTGAAAGATGCTTTTCAATACTTTATCTTGTAAGTTGGATGTGACACTTTGGACTGTCTCAATTCTTGCAATTCCTTGGGATATAAATATCTTTTCCCTGAAATGCAAAACTGTAGTCAATTTAATTATAAGTTCTTGGGCTACTTGCTCAGCCACATAGATTGAATTTCCTTCTGTGGAACAGTCCTAGCGATGCTTACTCCGTAGTCTGTCAAAAGCATCTAGTGAGAATCTGTATATGAGAGTCCTTTGTGAACTACACAAAAACAACATTGAGATTAGCTAGGTGTTTATGCACACGTACTTTTGTATACAAAGACTTCATAAGAGTAAAGGGTTTCATTTGATCTTTGTAGAATGGGTGGGAGTCCAACTGGTAGAGAAGAGAAGAGATGAATCACTATGTGGGAAAAATGGTAAGATATGATAAAGAACAGTTCATCAAAAGCAAATAAAATTAAAGGGGAAACATGAGAGGCACTCTTTCAAAATAATGATAGTAATGATAACAAAGAGGACCGTTACTATCAATCATCACCTACTGTTTTGAAAATTCTTCCCCATGCAGTAAGATGTGAAATAAAATAAGAGGAATGAACATCAAAAGGAAGAAACATAAATCATTATTTGTAGATGATATAGTTTTAGTCCCAGGAAACTAAAAAGAACGGGTTAAAAGCATTGAAATTAATAAGTGGGTTTGGTTAAATAGCTAGAAACAAATTAATATGGAATGGAGCAATAGCATTTCTTTAAACAGTTGGAAAAGAGTGAAATCTTCCCTACATGTGATTCTGAGTACACCTACCGCTTACTTCCCAGCGGAGTGCATTGTTCGAGCCAGGCCTTCGCACTGTCCTTTCCCTTCCTTCCCACTGCCTTGAGCTACACTGAGGACGATCACATGCATCACACATATTTATGTTAATTTGTATCAATGACAAGAAATTTTATCTTGAAGATTCTGTGTTAATATTTTAGGCGGACCAAGATTCTCCAAGAAAGGCACTTAAGAGAGGCCCCTCATAAAATGTGTTTGTGGTTTCTATTGATGCTTATCTCCCTTTCTGTTCCCCTTAGGTCTAGTTTTCCTTCTCTCCCAGTAATAACTGTTTGTTATAAAATATAATAACTTTTAGACTTTGGTGATAAGCCTGTAATAAATGCCAGGGTCTGTCTGCACATGGAAGTAAGCGGTTACCTCTCTCTTTTCTCCACCCATTTATCTCCTAGACATAGGGTCTGGGGAAGGTTAGCAGAGTTACAGAACCACAGCCTCTCTCAGCCAGAGCTTTCCTCCCTCCAATCCACCTGCCTTGTCCACCAACACCCACTGACGATTTTATGGCCCAATCTGACTGCAGTTCTCCAGTCAGATAGGTGAGCATGCTCACGTCCTTAATCTAGAAAATTTTACGTTCTCTGGCCCCAAGGGGACTTTGGCCCTAAATTTAATTCAAAGTTGAAGAATGTTGTAGGGACTATGCTGTGACTGGGAGGGCTGAGTAACCAGAACAGAATGTGGGAGAGGAGGGTGGAAAATGCCCCTCCTTTTGCTATTAGCAGGGCCTTTCTTCTGGGTCAATTTGGTACCAACAGAAGCACACGGAAGTGCCTAACCAAGGGTCTGGTGCCTCTTGAGTTTCTTCTTGTGATTGCTCTTGAGTTTAGCTTAGCCCTTGTCCTTTCATGCTGATCAGCACAAGACCAGGCAAAGGACTAGGAAATGTTACCAGGCTTGGTGGCTTTGCCTACTAGACCCCATAGCTCCATCCACAGCCTGCTGACACAGCTCCTACATTCCCCTACTGTTAACATCTTATATTACACAGTACATTGTCAAACTAAGAAACCAACCTTCGCACATTATTGTTGATGAAACTCCAGACTATATGTTGCTAGTTTTAACTAGTATTAACTAAACTAAACTAAACTGATTTCAATAGTTCGTTCCAGCTAATGCCTTTTTAAGTTCCAGGATCCAATCCAGGATACTACATTGCATTTAGGAGCTAATATGCTTTTTGCCATTCTATAAATCTCCTTTGACACCCATTTCCAGCCCCATCCCTGAACTGTCTCCTAAGACTTAACATCAAACGTAGCGGAAGAGAAGGAGCCAAGGTCCTAAGGTCAGATCTGAAAGCCACCTCAGCATTTCTCATCAGCATTTCCCAAAATCAAATCTCCAGATAAAGAGTTCAACAAAATACTCGGCTACTTTCAAGGAAGGAGAGAGTCTATAGTCAAATGAATTAAAGAAATGCTTGATGCCAAATCCCTTCTTGAAGAGGCAAAATTTTCATCAACATGACATAATCTCTGAAAAGTCTTGCAATATATAAACCAGTTCAGTTTGGCCCAGCAAAACTTTTATCAAATTTCTCATTTGCATACCATCTTCATGCCTTTTGCCATATCTGCAGCCTGTACTGTTATTGACTTAATATTCTTCTTTTAACCTACTCATCTTTTAAAAAATAATTTTTAAAAAATTTTATTTATTTATTTGACAGAGAGAGAGAGACAGCAAGAGAGAACAGAAGCAGGGGGAGTGGGAGAGGGAGAAGCAGGCGTCCCACTGAGCAGGGAGCCTTATGCGGGGATCCATCCAAGGACCCTGGAATCCTGACCTGAGCCGAAGGCAGACACTTAACAACTCAGCCACCCAGGAGCCCCAAAAATACATTCTAAAGAGCATTTGATATCACTACTCTCAATGAAAAATTTAGGTCATTTGCCAAAATTAATTAGAACAGAAAAATGTAAATTTCAACCAAGAACTTTCTAGAGTCATCTCATCTATCACCAGTGGTTCACATATGATAGACTGGCAGATATTGGCTAACCAGATCCCTTTTTTCAATAACACCTGTTAAAATGTTGGGGAGGGGCGCCTGGGTGGCTCAGTGGGTTAAAGCCTCTGCCTTGGTCTCAGGTCATGATCCCAGGGTCCTGGGATTGAGCCCCGCATCGGGCTCTCTGCTCAGCGAGAAGCCTGCTTCCCCCTTTCTCTTTGCCTGCCTCTCTGCCTACTTGTGATCCCTGTCTGCCAAATAAATAAATAAATAAATAATAAAATCTTTTTAAAAAATAAAATAAAATGCTGGGGAGACACTTTGGGAAAGGCCTAGAAGATCAGAAAACGTACATAGAGAGCTAGTGTTAAAGCCCAGACTAAACCTCAAGTCCCTACCTGCATCTCTAGTGCCCTCCTCACAATCCTACTCTGCTTCTGAGGTTGACCTCTCTTGGGCATGACCAAAGGAGATTCCATGAGGGCCAGAGTTTGTAACACAAAAAGTTCAAATTCCATGTGATCTGGTTTTGATCCTGAGTGTGGGATTTTAACAGATTCCCACACCTAGTTCTGAAGGCTCCCTATCTTCTTCCACTCTAGGGGCAGAACCTGGATCTGATTCTTTGTCAAAGTGCATGGGTACAAAGTGTTTTCTGATTCCCAACTATCATTGCTATCTATACCCTGCCAATTCCCACCTGATCCATGACCTCCTACCTGCACTTTGTCCAGTTCTTCCTAAAGTCATGCTATTTTAAAATTTAATTGTGTTTGAGCAAGAGGGTGTGGCAAGAGGGATGCCTACTGTTAATCAGTAACAGAGAGCAGCAGATAAACCAGGTGCTTCCAGCTGGGTGGGGCACATTTGGCCCTCGGTTCTCCCAAACGTGAGTATGCTCAATTCGACTGGTGCTCTCGGCTGTTTTCTCATTGCAAGAGGCCAGACCACAGGTGTTCTTACCCCTTCTCCATTTGGTCAGCTGCTTGATGCCTTGAGTGGATTTGACAACATAATGTGCACTAATCCTACCCCAGCTGGTTTCTAACATTCAGATCAGATTTGAATGCCACTGGGCTTCACGATAGCCTCTGAGGTCATGCGTTCCTTTCTTTATTCAAAATATTGAACATGCAGAATAAGCCAGTCTGTGCTATGGTATATATAATAATGGATAATATTTACAGAGCGCTTACTCATGTGTTAGATACTCCTTATACATGATCTCACTTAATCCCGGATAACTTTAGGAAAAAGATACTCTTTTCCCCATTTTAAGGTTAAGTCACCAGAGCTTCAATGACTTAAATACCTTTCCAAATTTTACGTAAGTATCAAATGACAGATCTGAGATTTGAACCCAGGTATAGATGCTTGATGCCAGAGCTTATACTCTTAGCCCTTAGTCTATACTGCCTCCTTGGGAGAAGGCATGGTTTTTACTCCCAAGGAGTTCACATACTTATAATAGTATTCTGAGGTCCTTTATTTTTTTTTAAAGGTTTTATTTACTAATTTGACAAAGAGAGAGAGTACAAACTGGGGGAGCAGCAGAAGGAGACAGGGAAGCAGGGAGCCCAATGCGGGGCTGGATCTCAGGACCCTGGGATCGTGACCTGAGCTGGAGGCAGATGCTTACCCAACTGAGCCACCCAAGCACCCCGATTCTGATGTCCTTTAAAAATCTCTGTCATCAGGACAGGGAGCCTGCTTCTCCCTCTCCCCCTGTTTGTGCTCTCTTGCTCTCTGTCACACAGACAGACAAACAGACAAACAGACAAACAAATAAATAAGATCTTTAAAGATCTCTGCCATCTCTAGATAGGTTTCTATTATTTGTCTCCTCCCTGGTGACTTATTACATTCCCCTCCCTCTCACAACTAATAAGGGGTTTTTTGTTTGTTTGTTTTGTTCTTTGCTCAGACAGCATCCGTTCCCTCTAGCTTCTTTGAAGAAGACCGATCATCAATGACCAAGCGCAGTTGCAAAAAGACTACCCAGGGTCAGCTTCATGCTCGGAAAGGGGGACGCTGTGTCTTCTCCTCCTCCTGGTTTCAGGGACTCTACACGTTCAGAGAAACTTCTCTAGTAACGAACTATAGAAACGATCCCTCACAGTATAGTTTTGCAACTTTTAAGTTTTATTGAATGTCGTACATTGTGGACACTATATTGTAGAGCTAGATTTTGTTGTCTTCCTTTAAAAAATGTTAGGACTTTTCTTTTTCTGGAAGTAAATTAATTTTTAATTTGGATTAGCCTGATCTTGTTGGAGCTTTTTTTTTTTTTTAACTTTTTTAGGGCTAATCCAGAGTTCCCTTATTCCACAGCGAAAGGAGCCCTGTTCCTTAGGCATGAGAGATTTGAGAAACAAACTCAAAGCCCAGAGTTAAACAGCAACATCTACTTTCTTTACTTAGAACTCTGATCCCCAGGACTCTGTGACTCTCTGTTCTTAGAACTCTCTGTTCTTAGAACCCACTAGCAGCTGTTTTTTTCTCTCAGGTCTCCTGGATGTTTTCTCCAGCACGTGCAACTTAGCATTCAGTCAAAGACTGGACTTCCATTAAAGGAATCCTTTTGCATAACTTTTGAGCTGCTTTTTGGTGTGGATCTTTCCTTTCTTCTAACCTGCCTCACTCATTACAGTCACTACAATAGTCTAGAAACCTGCCTCTTGTTCTGCTGAGGCTGCACCTCCTTGCCCCACGGTTTAGCGAGGTGCCCAGGGAGAACATGGGGTTGAATATGGAGCTCACCTCACATATTTCCATTTCCTTAAGGATCACAGATCAACGCTACTGCTCAATGCCTACAAATAACTGCTTCATGTATTTTGGAAATTTCATCGTTGTATATGGTGAGAGAGTAAGTAGAGTACCCATTATTCATTTATGGACAGCCCTAGAAAGTCTGGACATTCTTTTTTATAACAATCTGACAATCTCTGAATTTTAACTGGAATTTTAGTCTAAGCACATATTAGAATTCGTTTCTATCGTCTTTTTGCTGTGTGTATGCTTTTTCAATGATTTGCTTTTTCATTTTTTCTTTACAAAAATCAAAAGTTTGTTTGCTTTTTCAATGATTTGCTGTTTTGTTTTTTCTTTACAAAAATTAAAAGTTTGTCATTTTTTAATTTCATTTTACCTCGCTACAAATTTTAAGGTCTTCATACTATTCCCATTCATTTACTAGTTATTCTTGAAAAGTTTATCATGCCTGCTTATACCAACAAGCCTATAGTTCATTATCTGTTCCTCTGCTGAATTACAGTCTTTAGAACACCTCTAAACCCTCCACTCCTAAGTCATAACTTGTTACTCAGTATTTTCATTTTGTCCTTTAAAAATACACAAATGATACATCATAACATTTTTATTTCATATAAATAATGTTTATTTAATGTTACCCACAAATTCGCCAGTTTCCTTGCTATTACTCACCAGATCTCAAGTCTTTGTTCCAAGATATTTTTTTCTTTCTTTTTTTTTTTTAATTTTTTTTTCTTTCTGAAGTTATCTTTTTACAGTTCTTTTGGTTAAAAAAAAAATCCTTTTGGTGAAGATCTGTGGCAGAGTCTCCCAAATATGAATCTCAAAACAGATTTGTTCTGCCCTCATTCTTTTTTAAGATGTGAGAGAGAGTGCACACGCTCACAAGCAGGGAGAGGGGCAGAGGGAGCGGGAGACCAGCAGAAGCCAGAGTTGGGGCTGGACTCCAGGACTCTCGAGATCATGACCCGAGCCAAAATCAAGAGTCCAGCGCCCAACCGACTGAGCCATCCAGGTCACCCTGCCTTCATTCTTGAAAGATAATTTCACAAATTGAGAGTGGGTCAATGTTTTTGTTACAGGATTTCCTTTTCCTTCGTGCCTGAGGTTCTTGGTCCTGCTGCTTTGAAAAATGAAGACCAGGCAGAGAGGTGGGCAACAAAGCAAGGTTTTATTGAACAGTAGTAAAGTACATTGAATGAGAGTACAAAACTCCTGAAGAAAGAGGAGGACCCAAGAGGGTTACAATTGGAGTTTCTAAGTCTAGGGGTTTTTATGGGCTTATTGGCGGGCTTTTCTCTGATTAAGCACCGGTCATTCAATCAGGTTTTTGTCATCTACCTATCATGTGGGAAAGGGTGGAGGGCTCCTTTCAGGTAGTGTTGTAAGGTCCCCCAATAATGGGTCTGTGATTAAAGTAGGGAGACTGATACAAAGTAAAGGTCAAGCAAAGCTTTATTTTGGCCCTAGCATTGAGAATCAAACTGACCGGTCAGGGCCGTCTCTTACAGAGAGGCAACCCCTCCCTGCCTTACAGACTAACTTTTATAGAGCAAAGGCCATGTGGTTGGGCCTGGCCACACACAGGTGGCCAATGAGATTGTAACACACAGAGAAAGCCGCACAGTCATATTAGGTCACACATGGGTGGCCAATTGAATTACAATTCACCCCATAGTAGCTATTTGAACTAGCCTATCACCTTGGTCAGAATGGCACCCAGAAGGCGGGGCCCATACTCCTTGGTAGCTAGGGAGACAGTATGTGCCCCCCACTGATTGGATGTCTCCACCTGGCGTGACCCACCCTTGTATTTGGGCTTTGTTACCTGGGAGTGGTTTCCCGGGCTTGCTTTTAAGTAAGTTCCCCTGGAGGGGGTGGGGGCAGGGTCAGTTTAAGTTTTACTGCATAAACAAAATCACTGTTTAACCCGGATGGAATCTCTCTAGCTAAATAGGCCCTTACAGTGTAAAATCCTTTTAAGGGTGATTTCTTTCTAGGGTGGGGGCCCTTGTCTGTCTGGGTCAGCCTTCCAATTATCCTTCATCATTTTCTAATTCCAGATTAATAGGCTCTTTTGGCACTTAGAAGATGTTGATCAATTTGTTTTCCAACCTGAATTGTTGCTGTGCAATCTTCAGTCAGGTGGTCATTCATTTCCAATTATTTTTTCTCCTAAGTTGCTTGTAAATTATTCCTTTGTGTCCTAGAGTTTATATAAAGTAGGTGTAGAGTGTTTTACTTACAAGCTTGCGATAAATGTTTTTGGTGTTTATGGATCTATTATCTTTTGTCGGAAGTGGAACATTATTATCTATTAAGTTACCAGCGATTTCTTCTCTGTTCTCACTAATTTATCCCCCAGAAATCCATTAATTAGATTTGTTATTCTATTTTCCATGTTTCTCAATCCCACTTTCAAAATGTTCATCCCCTTTTCTTGTATGACATTTTGGGTGATTTGTTTAGATTCAACTTCCATTGCATCCTTAACATCTGTGCCTAATCTGCTGTTTAACCAATGGCTTTAAGAAATTTTAAAATGTCTTAATATATATTTTCATGAACACTCTATTTTTTTTTTTTTAAGATTTTGTTTATTTGAGGGGTGCCTGGTGGCTCAGTCAGTTAAGCGTCTGTCTTCGGCTCAGGTCCTGGACTGAGCTCTGTGTCAGGCTCCCTGCTCAGCTGGAAGTCTGTCTCTCCCTCTCCATCTGCCTCTCCCCCAGCTCATGCTCTCTCTCTCTCAAATAAATAAAATCTTTAAAAAATCAGGATTTTATTTATTTGAGAGAGTGCAAGAGAGCAGGAGGGCGGGGGTGCAGAGGGAGAGGAAGAAGCAGGCTCCTGGCTAAGCAGGGAGCCCATCAGGGGTCTGGATCCCAGGACACTGAGATCATGACCTGAGCCAAAGGCAGACAGATGCTTACCCCAAGTACACTCTAATTCTATTTCAAAAATTCCCACTTTTGGTAGCCGGTCTCTTATTGGCTTGACCATTTTTGTAATTCAATTTAACATTTCATGCAAAGGTATTTTATATTTTGATTTTATAATTCTGATTTCTGAAGACCATGGAAGTCTAAATCTGCCTGTTGTTCCGATTCTAGGTCATAGTGGTTTATTTTCTCTTATGTTTGGCAATGGCTAAGATTATATGTATTTATCTTTGGGGATCCTACAGACCTAAGCCGGGGATTTTTTGATGCTTCTACTAGGAGCCAACAGGAACCACCATCTTGGGAACTATAGCTTTTTTCAAAGATCTTTCCTTGTTTAGGAATCTGAGGTCCAAGGTTCAAGAAGTCTCCGTGGAGCTAGCCCAAGGTTTTGTCTCTGATCAACTGATACACTGATATATTTACCTTCAGGGCAGTACAATCTCCAAACTTCTTGCTACTCCATCCTGGTTTTAGCATACTTTTTACTATGGACTACTTGAAGATTTTGTTTATTGCAATCCCATGTGATGTATTAACATTAATGTTTTATAGTGTCTAGCCTCCCATATTGACAGAAGTCAGTCATGAAAACTGCTTTTTTAAAAAATTTTTTAAATTTAGTTCTGTGCCCAACTTGGGGCTCAAACTCATGACCCTGAGATCAAGAGCCACATGCTCTACCAACTGAGCCAACCTGATGTCCCTCTTTTTTCCTTCTGTTTGAAAAATGATCTGTGGGCCATGTGGGGCATTAAGAGTAAATAAGGTAAAATATGCATTTGAAAGTTGATTCAGACCCCCCCACCCATGAAACCATAGTAAACAAGGCAAAGTATATATTTGACTAAAGATTCTGATATGAATTTGAAAAGAAAGCATAACACAGTATCTGGGGGTGGGGGGCGCACACAGGTGGGGGACTGCACCAAAATAGGTAGCAGTTGATGGCCTTAGAGGGAGTACTGAATGGCACCAAGGATACCTTTGCCCTGGGGACAATTGCTGACTGTAGCAGGAGGCTGAGAATCCAGGATTGGCCCTGGGGTGTAAGATCCCAGTGCAGGAACAGCAAAGATTTTAACATATATATGGGGTTGTAGGAAGACATTGGATGTTTCAGGAGTCAAATGAAGACATCGAGTCTTCATATCCCCTTATGGTATGTGCCAAATTTTGAAGCTGTTGGCAGTGCTTTCAACAAGAGGTACACATAAATTTCCTACATATACTGTCTCCTTCCTAGAAAACTCCTAATATCTTAAGCTCTGAAGCTGAGATACACATATGAAGAACAAATATCAGTTATTATAATATTAGTTACACCGAATTAAGATGTGTGGGTTCATTCAAAGTTGAGTCTACTTATTTTACATAATCTGCCATGGTATATACTCACAATTTTTTAATTCTTTTTTCCATGTTGAGGTATTTTATGAAATATGCAAACGTGAAATCATTTGAAACTTTCAAGCACTTGACATTGATGAATCCTAATAACTAAAGAGAACTCAAGCTCTAAAGAAAGTTGGAAATACTTAGCCAACCTTCTCCTTTTTAAGAAATAGAAAATGAGGGCTGGGGACACCTGGGTGGCTCAGTGGGTTGGGCTGCTGCCTTAGGCTCAGGTCATGATCCCAGGGTCCTGGAATGGAGTCCCACATCGGGCTCCTTGCTGGGCAGGGAGCCTGCTTTTCTCTCAGCCTCTGCCTGCCTCTCTGCCTGCTTGTGTGCTCTCTCTCTCTCTCTCTCTTTCTCTCTGACAAATAAATAAATAAAATCTTTAAAAAAAAAAAGAAAAGAAAACGAGGGCTGGAAAAATCAGTGCTTTGTTGAAAATCATAAAGCATTATCAAAGGAGATGTCCAATTGATTTCAGAAGTATAATGATGACATGGTCCTGAAGCATCTGAAAGGGTGATAGGTCAAAGAACTGACCAATCGAGTTTGCTAGAATCGGAAGTGTCACACAATATGGAAGCATCTGTGCAGCAACATCCCTTTCTGGAACCCTTAAGAGTTTATTGGCATCATTAGCACTGCATCTAGGAAAGCATCTGTCAAGGAGAGTCTGAAAGATGTTACGGAGTGTAACATCTTCAGAGAGATGTTAGAGAGTAATTTTCAAGAAGAGTTATAACAGGGAATTTTTTATGCTAAGGTTACATCAACTGCAAGCAACTAGTGGAGGTTATATATTCTTTTTTTTTTCTTAAGTGAATGTGTGGAAAAGATCAAGATGTCATTCATCACTTGAGTATATTTATTCTCTTTCTCTGAATGTGAAATGTCACCCATTCCACGAGCAGAGGAGTTGTCCTTTGTTTTATGCTGTACCGGTTTATTCACAGCGTTTCAAGGCTTCCACAGTGCATGCTTTGGAATTTGTTACTTCTGCATTTCATTTGATTTGAAAAGAACTGCTATAGTTCAATAAGACAATGCTTGAGAAGAAATTACAGGCCTCTGCTGCAGGGAAAATAAGAAATCATAAACATATGTAATTGTATAAGACATTCAGCATAACATGGCTTTAGTGACAAATGACAGTGCTTGAACTTAAGAGAAGACATTTCAATGAGAAATCACAAATAAGAGAATATTAACAGGATTTAAGAAAAAGAGTGTGGATTGGTTAGTGGAATTACTAATTATGTTCTAATGTTGTTATCATCTTTCAAGAATAACTGTATTAGTCAGCCCAGAAGCTTTTATCCTCTGAAGAAACAAGGATCCCAGATCCCAATTAAGCGATGTAGAACCTCAAAGACTCAGTGGGTAAGCATTTGTTAAATGTCAATAGCATGGTGTTTAAATTGATATAGACAAAGTAAAAGGAAATTTGGCTATTTTTTAATTACATTCAAAAGCCACACTAGCATTTACCTTCGTCTGTGAAACACTATGGTGAAAAGGATAAAAACCAAATTACTAAATCTCCTGAGTTCAAAGTTTTCCATCTACCTGTTGTGTGAATTCGAGTAAGATATTTAAACTCTGTGCTTTGTTTTTCCCAACTCTAAAATGAGATTTAAAAATAGTACCTATTTGGTGGAATTGTTTTAAGTATGAAATAAAATAAGGCTAGGTAAAGTGCTTAGCTCAAGACTTGGAGTCCTCACTCAATAAACAATATCATTATTCCACAGAGTCATATAAGTTACTCTGATTTTTCCCCCCTAAACTGATAGGCATTTAAGAAACCTGTATTGTGCCTTGTGTGTGTGCCTGTTAATTATCTTCAAGAAATAATTAAGATTCACCTGCACTGATGAAACTACTTTTTTAAAAAATATTTTATTTATTTATTTGTCAGAGAGAGAGAGCACAAGCAGGGGGAGCAGCAGGCAGAGGAAGAGGGAGAAGCAGTCTCCCCACTGAGCAGGAAGCCTGATGTGAGGCTCAGTCCCAGGACCCCAAGATCATGACCCAAGCTGAAGGCAGACGCTTAACCAACTGAGCCATCCAGGCGCCCTGAAACGACTTTTTATAATAACCTAGTATGGGGCACCTGGGTGGATCAGTTGGTTAAGCGTCTGCCTTCGGCTCAGGTCATGATCCCAGGGTTCTGGCATGAGTCCTGCATGGGGCTCCTTGTTCAGCAGGGAATCTACTTCTCCTTCTACACCTCCCTCCCCTGCTCATGCTCATGCACTAGCTCTCTCTTGTAAAACTTAAGAAAATCTTAAAAATATATAACAATCTAGTATGGTATCATATCATATCTAGTATTCTTGGAGGCCAGCATTGAAAGACCATTGTATAAGGAGTGAGTAGATATGAATTCTATGCCCCACTTTATTTCTTCTGCTTCCATCCTTGAAGGTAATTTATTTATTTATTTTTTAAACAGATTTTTATTTACTTATTTGACAGAGAGATCACAAATAGGCAGAGAGGCAGACAGAGAGAGAGAGGAGGAGGAAGCAGGCTCCCTGCGGAGCAGAAAGCCTGATGCGGGACTCGATCCCAGGACCCTGAGATCATGACCTGAGCCGAAGGCAGAGGCTTAACCCACTGAGCCATCCAGGTGCCCCATCCTTGAAGATAATTTACATCACTAATGACTCTGCACCTGCATCTTCGGACCCATGAAAATAACCTGGCCTAGAAGGCATGTGTCTTGCTTGTGCTCACAATCAGTTCATTGACCAGAACAAGCCATCCATTCTTGGGTAGCTGGTACACAGCAGGCTCTGTATAACCAATCTTTCAAAGATGACATGCGAACAGATTAGAGTGGCTGCTCAGTAATGAGGGGTCATCTTTGTCAGATATTAATTTTGAAATGTACATTTTGGCAAAGCTCAGCAAGAATATTTAAGTACTCTGTGATTTTACCAAACTTTCTTTTTACTTAAACTTTTCTTTGAAGACTTCCTTTGGTTTTAAACACTTTTCATTTTCCCTAACTCAGATGCATTTTATACCTTTTCAGGCTTAAAAATTGAAACAAATTTTCCATGGAAACAACCTTCGTTTGCTACCTAGTTATAAATAACTCCTTTCTGGTGATTCTTTTTTTTTTTTTTTTTCCTTTCCCCTATAGTCACCTAACAAAGACAACAGTGAACTGTTTGTTTGTTTTTTCCTGAGAACCAGATGAATGAAATACCATATGTTCAGGTAAATAGATCAGTATAAAGATCAACATAGAATATGATTCTGAGGGCTTCTAGAAAAAAAGGCTCACTTACTCCTTTAAAAAAAGCTAAAGATATTTTAAGATTTTATTTATTTATTTATTTATTTATTTATCAGAGAGAGCTCCCACAAGCAGGGGGAGTGGCAGGCAGAGGGAGAAGCAGGCTCCCCACTGAGTTCCATCCTCCCTGCACACACCCCTCCCTGCCCCCCCTGACCCCAGGATCATGACCCGAGCTGAAGGCAGATGGTTAACCAACTGAGCCACCCAGGGGCCCAATGCTAAAGATATTTAAGTTTTATTCCTACAACCTCTGAAAACTCTTTATATCTTCGTTAATTAATTCCATTGTCATTTGGGAAAATATCTCATAAACTTAAAATTTTTCTTACCGTTAGTGGCCCCAAAGATACTATTTTCTATCATCTCCCTCTTCCTATGCTAGGACCATGGTAATTTTATTACTATGGCCTTATATTATATCTAGTACAATTAATCTCTCCTTGTCACATGTCAGATTCCCTGGAAGCAGAATTGGAGATGAACTTTGGGATGCAAAAAGTTTATTAGGGATTAGCACCCTGTGAGTGGAATTGGGGGGGGGGTGGGGAGCAGAATTGGGCAGAGAAAGTGATCTAAGGTGCAGGTTGACAAAGCCTCAGCCAACCAGCCCCGTGAAGTACTTTGGAACAAGCGTTAACTGTTAGAGTGTCCAACATCAGGCAGAAATGACCAGGCTATAGCCTGCTAGCCCTTAGTTGCCATGTCCTGGCAGCCCCAGAAAGATGTGACCTTGGGCAAGATAGCTCTGAGCAGCTGAGGCTAACCCTGAAGCTGTTGACAGCAGGAGGCTATGTAGTGATCACATTCCCTACAAGCCGGACTGTGAGTTTACCCTGAAGGAAGATTTAAGCTGCATATTTCTGTGTTGACCATACTCATCTTTGCTGTTCTTTTTCTTTTTTAAGAAATTTTTAATTGTTAGAGAGAGAGAGAGAGCACACATGCATGCATACAGTGTGGGGGGCAGGGGCAGAGGGAGAGGGAGAGAGAGAATCTTAAGCGGGCTCCACATCCAGTACAGAGTCTCATGTGGGGGTCTATCTCTGACCCTGAGATCATGACCTGAGCAGAAATCAAGTCCGATGCTGGATGCTTAACCAACTGAGCCACCGAGGTACCCCTGCTCTTCTTTTTCAAAACCAACGTTGTAATTATTCATGGATCTTTATTTTTCTTTATAAATTTTGGAAAGTTTCTAGAGTTCCTTTTGGAATGTTGGCTAGAAAGTTACAGAATGTATGTCATTCGATGTGCGGAGAATTGACATCCACTGAATGGTGGTGCTCCATGTAGATGATGATATTTGGGTAGTCAGAAGATGATACTCTTGAGAAGGGTTTCTGGAGATAGCAGGACTAGGAGGCAGGGGATTGCTAAATACAGTGGGGTCAAGCAAATAAATATACTGAAGTTAATATGAAAAAATATGGGAACCTGGATCCTCACTGTCAAAGGGGGATTTATAAGTGTGTAACAGGGAAAGGCTTGCAGATATTCAGAGGTGCTGGATTGGAATAAAATGGATCAGCATAAACTCATGGTGTTTAAGTATATTTAGAGATATACGAATATAAATATAGGTGTATATGTCTATATACATATGTATACACACACATGTATTTCCTAGCTCTGACTGCTGCTAAGACCTAGTAGCCATGACTCCCCAGTAGGAGTGAACATACTAGCCCAAATCTTGATATCTAAATACTGTCCTCCACTAAAAGTAACCAGGACTCATTCTAGAGCTGAGGCAGAGAAAACACAAAATGAGCCTAGAACACCCAGCTGTACCATAAAGTGAGAAAATTATTTGTAGAATGATGGGGGTATGCCAACAGGATAAAAGTCAGCTTGAAGTGACTCCCACTGGCCAAGTCTGGAATGATGACAATAACTACAGCAATACATTACAACCCACTGAATGAAACAGGAAATGATGAGTCCATAAGTAAAGAATAAATAAGTAAACGAGGAAGAGGAAAAACTCTTATATTCGAATGTACACTAAATACAGAAGAAATGATGAAGTGGGACGCCTGGGTGGCTCAGTTGGTTAAGCCGCTGCCTTCGGCTCAGGTCATGATCCCGGTGTCCTGGGATCGAGTCCCGCATCGGGCTCCTTGCTCGGCGGGAGCCTGCTTCTCCATCTGCCTCTGCCTGCCACTCTGTCTGCCTGTGCTCACTCTGACAAATAAATAAATAAAATCTTAAAAAAAAAAAAAAAGAAGAAGAAGAAATGATGAAGTAAGAAAATCACTTTTTGACCATGATCATTGTGACAAGCAATTCAGGCAATGATTCATGGATATTAAGGCTGGTCGGTAGGTAGGGCAAGGGACAGGACATTGGCATAATCTCAGAATACCTCCCTACAAAATATTTATCAAGTATAAAGGAAACAATGGTGATTTTATGGTGGAGAAAACCACTTGACCAGATGAGCAAAATTTTCATCACAATAATGTGAAGAGTTGACACCATGAATCCTTGATGAGGTGCCCAGAGACCCCAGCCTCATTTCTGTGGTTTTTCTCGTCAAAATGTATAACCTGAGTCTAGTCATAAGGAACACTGCATAGACCCAGTTGACGATCATCCTACGGAATGAGAGGCCTGTTCTTTTTAGTAGTGTCAAGGTCACTAAAAACAAAACAAAACAAAACAACACACACACACACACACACACATACACACAAGGAAAGACTGAGGCATTGTACCCAAATCAAAGAGACTGAGAATGTATGTATTAAATTCAGCGTAACTTCCTGGTTGGGATTCTGGACCAGAAAAGGAAAAGAGACATCATTGGTAACAGAGAGTACAATTTTTTTTTTTTTAAGATTTTATTTATTTATTTGTCAGAGAGAGGGAGCACAGGTAGACAGAGAGGCAGGCAGAGGCAGAGGGAGAAGCAGGCTCCCCGCTGAGCAAGGAGCCCGATGTGGGACTCGATCCCAGGACCCTGGGATCATGACCCGAGCCGAAGGCAGCCGCTTAACCAACTGAGCCACCCAGGTGTCCCAGAGAGTACAATTTTAATAGGGCCTGTATTGTATCAGTGTTGATCTCCGGATGTAATGGAGGGTTATATGATGGCTATGAAGGAGAGTGTCTTTGCTTTATAGACATTCACACTGGATATTTAGGGATGATAGGAGTCAAGTCTATAGTTTTCTATCAGATTGTTCATAAAAAGACTCAACAGCAAGAACAAAACCATGTATATAGATACATAGAGAGCAAAAACAGATGTGGTAAGTTATTAACAATTAGGGAATTTGTGACAGAGGAAGATAGAAGTTCTTGCAACTTTTCTATAATCTGAAAGTATTTCAAAATAGATAGGCAAAAATGCATATTCAAATTTAAAACAAACATGAAAACACATGTTTACACAAAAACGTGTTTACAAATATTCATTGAAGCATTACCTGTAATAGCCAAAAAATGAAATCAATCAAGCATTCATCAATTGGAATGGATAAACAAAATGCTGTATATCCATATGATGTAATGTTATTGGGCAACAAAAAGGAAGTAAGTGTTGATCCATACTACAACATAGATGAACCTTGCAAACAGTACGCTCAGTGAAAGCAACCAGTCGCAAAGACCACTAGTTGTATGATTCCATTTACCTGAAATGTCCAGAAGAAGAAGATTCACAGAGACAGAAAGATTCGTTGTTGCCAGGGTTTGAGGAGAGGGGGTAATGGGAAGTAACTGCTAATACACCTGGGGTTTCTTTGGGGCTGATGAGAATATTCTAATAGTGATGGTGGTGCTGGTTGCACAACTCTGTAAATATACTAAAAACCACTGACAGGTAAATTTATAGTATGTGAAATATATCTCAATACAACTTTAAAAGAAAAAAAATGTCACTTACACACATAAAGTAAAGTCATAAAGTTTTCTGGCTATACAGGCAGACTGAAAAGAGAGGAACTTGGAAAGTCTTACTAAAGCACGAAGAGCCCCTACAGAAGCAGTTCTACCAAGTGTCCCAGTTTCCCTTCTGTCTGCTGGGTCTTGTCTCTCACTCTAGGGCCCTGCAGCACAGGAAGCAAAATAATGCAAAGATTAAAGAGCCGGCTCTGCAGCCAGACTGCCTGGATTTTTTTTTTTTTAAGATTTTATTTATGTATTTGAGAGAGAGAGAGACCAAGAGAGAGCGAGGGATTGAGCATGAGCAGGGGGAGGGGCAGAGGGAGAAGCAGACTCCCTGCTAAGCAGGGAGCCAAACTTGGGGCTCCATCCCAGGACCCTGGGATCATGACTCGAGCTGAGGGCAGACGCTTAACTGACTGAGCCACCCAGATTGCCTGGGTGTGAAGCCAAATCATAGTTAGGCATAACCTATAGTTAGGCAAATTAGCCGCTCATGCTCGGTTATCAAATGGGGATGCTTGACTGGGTTGTTGTAAGGAATAGAAGACATAATCCATGAAAAGTGGTTTTAAAAGTGTCACTTATTGGAATTCATGAGAAGTTGACCATGTTTTTTAACAGGTCTCCCAACAGGAGACTTCTTTCTTGAAAAGGCTCCAATCCATTTCATCCTCCCATTTCTCTGATGTCCTTTCCCATATTACATGCCATCTCCAACTAATCAGACGCAAGCATGATATAATCCTGACCAACCAGTCCTATGGTTCACAGAGGCTACCCCCACTCTCTGATTGTCATTTTCTGTGCTCCATGTTTCCCTATCATCTGCTCATTGCAAGAACTATAGAACATGACTCGGAGAATGTTGCTTTCAAAGGCCAAGGTCATTGCTGTTATTTCTTCACGCTGTTACATATTCATCCCAAACTGTACAAGCATAATGGTTTCCTGTCACCCTGCAGTCAGGACAAGCAGATGGGAGCCTCATCATGAAAACTGATGATCATTTCATGCTAACAATGTGACAGCCACTGTCCATGATTGTTTCATTTCATCTTCACACAATCTACATCTTATAGACTCTTATCTTCTTTGTCACATGAGGAAACTGATGACCAGGAAAGTTAATTTGTCAAGGCCACACAAGTTCTAAGGGATGGAATGAAGATTCTAATCAATCTCTCTGTGTCTTCAGATTCTACTCTCTTAGCCACTGTGTTGTTATGCTCAATCCTCCCCAGAATGTGAAAGAACTTCCAGCTAAGATCCTATCCCAGGGTAGCCAAAAGAGTTAGAGGTCAGAAATTATGTCTTAGATATCTATGTGTCCTAGGTGCCTAGGACTGCCTGACATATGACAGAAGGTCAACATTTTTGTCAAACTGCTCAACTGTGCAATGGAACATAACCTCTCACATGGAATTAAATGAATCCTCTGCGTGTGGTGTCCTTCTACTTGTAGGACAATTAGAGGGTTTTGGAGTCAGAGAGATCTTAGAATTCTGATTTTGCCATTTGGTAACTTTGTGGCTTTGGACAAAGAGACTTAACTCCTCTGAGTCTTGAATCGCTAATCCGGAAAATATAAAAAGTAGGTAAAAATCATACCTGCTTTTTGGCATTGTTATTCAGATGGAATGAAATAAAATTGCCATGTTAGACAAATAGTAAATAGTAAGTGATAATTACTTCTATTGTTCCCTCATCCTTTCTTACAAATAAGCCTTTGTGAGAGGTCAACTATATATTGGTTCCCAACTTAAAATAAGTAAAGCAATAATTGCAGTTCAAAGTGGAGTAATGGAAATAACAATGAATTGAGAACTGGGAAATCTGGCTGCTGGCTTTTATTGTCCTCTTTCTACTGAGCAGCTATGCAACTTTGGTCAAGTCACTTTACTTGTCTGGGCTTGTAATTCCATACTTCAAATTAGAGTCAATCTCTGAAGTCTCTAGGATCCTTTTAATCTACATGTCTGAGACTTTAAGAGATTATGTTGAGGAAGTATTACCTTTGGCTTGATCATTTCAAGAAGATTATATGGGTAATTGGAAAGCATATTCATTAACTCATTTTAAAGTTACATGTCGTTCATTTATTTGAAACTTTATGAAGCATACTCCTGCAAAAACCATAGAAAATTGGTTAAAAGCTGCAAAACTCAAACCTACCACCTAGCGGCAACGAAAAGAAGATTCAGATTGAAGATAGAAAATGTCCTGCCATTACATTGTGTCAGGGTGGGTGTCCTCAGAGATCCTTCATTTCACGTTTGTCCTTTCCCCTCACTACTCAGGATAGTTTTGTGTACACAGAAATTCAGTACTTCCTGACTTAATAGTTTGCTCATTTGACAGTTCTCTTTAGCAGGTGAAATATGGTGGACTTCTGAGAATTGTGGAATAATCATTAGATTTGGGGAGCAGAGGTGCCTTCCTACTTGTACATTTCAAACCAGTTCTACCTAAGAGGCCCACCTAGTCCATCTCTGGATGTACTAGTCCATATCTATCTCTGGATAGAGAGGGCATTCCACAAGTGCCTGATTGAGAGACCAGGGCCTCTACTTTGAAAAGACAGAAATCAATACACCAATGGAATTCTTGCCTGCCAGGTATTGAGTGACTTTGTTTTACCTGCTACAGTAATTAAGATTAAGTCTTCACATTTAAATTCAAATATCTAAAAGCAGGAATGCACCGTCCTTAAACTTAAACCCCAAATGTGAGGAAGAGGCCAGAACCCCAGGGAACTAAAGAGGGATCTATTTTCCATTTATTCTTCACTGCCCCCCGCCTTTCTCTTTTCGTTCCATTTTCTTTTTTCTTTCCCTCCCAAATAGCACTCAGGCAATTAAGCTCAGAATAATGTTTAAACGGGTACAGGTAGTGCCCTACGTACGCAGGGTGATTTAATTACCCAGGTTTTCACCTGAAAATCTCCTTCGTCATTGAAAATATTTCTCTAGTCTTTCCTGAAATACGGAATTACGCCATTTTCCAACACTCTAAGTATTGTTAACCTAGCCTTCTTTTGAAATACCATTCTCACTTTAGCACAATTTTCTTAAACCTATTACTACACAAACAGGAGGGGTTCCGAATGTGCCACCTTGAGAATTTCGCCTATGATCAGCCTTGTAAGTGGAAACCTCGTAGTTTTCATTTAAAACGCTTGATTCAATTTTTACTGGGTTTACGGACGTTGACCCAGTCTTCCCATTACTTAATAAACTACAGCCTACCCGGTTTTTAAAACTTTGGGGCTTAGTGCCTCCACGGGCATCCGGATATTGAACTCTGCTTCTTAAAGAATCTCCCGAAAGCAGCAGGTTCGGCTGAGTTCAGAGAAGCGGTTACCAAGGAACTTGCAACAGTTGGTGGGGGGCGATACGCAGGACAGAAGTGATAAATGGGTCTAGTTTAAGACACAAAAAGTCCCGGGAAGGGAGAGGAAGGGGCAGCGGTGGCCTTGGGGCACAGTGCGAAGGCGGCGCGGGATCGGGGGTCCAGGCGAGCTCCTGCCCCGCGAAGGCGCCTTCCCGGGCGGCCAGAGCTGGCGGCAGCCGCGGACGAGAAACGTGGAGACCGCAGTCGAGCGGCCTCTCGGCGCCGAGCGCGGGGCCGGCGCACGACCAAGGAATCCCCCGGGACCACGCCGGGGCCACCGCGAGGTGAGGCCGGCCCTGCCCCCGCGCCGCCCCCGGCGGGAGGTGCGACGCCCAGGCCGCGGGTGCGTGCGCGGCCCCGGGCGACGCGGCTGGGCGTGCGCGGGGCCGCGGAGGAGGCAGGGCCGGGCGGGCGGCAGAAGATGGCGAGGGTGTGTAGGCGGCAGCAATGCTCCGTTGAGAGACGCGGCTTTCGGCAAGAACTGGACTCGTGGCGCCACAAGCTCATTCACTGTGTAGGTGAGACCCTCCCCTGGCCGCTTCCGGCCCTCGGGCCGCCCCGCCACCGCCTGCCCCGGACAAGGGAGGGAGCCGGGGCAGAGGCAATTGCTGCTCCGGCCCGCCCGCCCTCTTTGGCTCGGGCGTCCCCCTCCCCCACCCCCCGGAGTGCGGGCGCGCGCAACCTCCGGGCGGGCTCTCCCCGGCTCAGGCCTGAGCACGCGCGCCGGCCCCTCCCCTCCGCGCGCCTTCCTCGGGGCGGGCTCTCGGGCGGGAGCGCGTGCCCCTTCCTTCCCCCGCTTCTCCCCCGCCTCCCAGCCCGGCGGCCCGGCGTCGCCGCCGGCTTATTGTGGAGACTCGCCCCGCGGTGCTGCCACTTGACCGGGGGCGCCGCCTCCGGTTCCGGGGAGCTGGGGGCGGGAGTGGGGGGACCTGCTCAGCCCCTTCCTCCGCTCTGCCCGGAGCCTTCCCCCTCCCACGTTTCCCCTCCCCCACGCGCGGCGACGCGCGCCCCAATCCCCGCGTGCACGCGCGGCGGCGGGCGGGCGGACGCCCGGCGCTCGGGCGTGTGCGAGGCGTGAGGTGGAGATGGGGGCGGAGGGAGCCGGAGCTGTCACAGGCCCCGGGTCTGCCTGACCGAGCCAAGTAGGGTGTCATGGCCGCGGGGGGCAGCGGCTGCACTTCCTCTGCTGGCGGCGGCGGCAGCGGCGGCCGGGGAGTTAATCCTCGACGTTCGGGTCGGTGTGTGCGTATTTGTGTTCGGTGTGTGCGCGGCGGGGAGGATGGGGGGGTGGAACTGGGTCCGGCCGAGAAACCGGAGCGGGGGGTCCCTCTTGTCCCCTCTCGGGGGATTTGTCGGAGCCGCCGCCTCGCCGAGAGCCTCGACCCCCCCGCCCCCAATCCTCCCAGCCTACTGGGCCTCGGGTGGCTTTTTCCCAACGGGCAGGAGGGAGTGTGGACGGGGGCGCCCCGGGAGGGGCCGGGCGGCCGAGCTGCGCCTCTCACACTGTGTGTTTTGTCTGTTTTTCTCTCCCAAGGTCCCGTTTCCCTCTGTGCGGCGGCCGGCGGGACCATAAGGGCTTAACTCATATATTTAACCCCCCTCCAAAAAGTAAGTGGCCCGTGTGGTGTCTCCGCTCCGCCGCCGCCCCCTAGCCCCAGTCCATCCTTGTGTCTGACTCTCCTGTCCTCCAGCATTGTTATTTCCCCATCTTTGCTTCGGTGCTGCTGCTCTGTGGGGAAATGCTTTATCCTGCTCCTCCGTCCCCCAGGCCCAGTCTTGGGGAGGCGCAGAATTCCAGCCCCTTTCCCCCTTCTCTCCCCCCCCCCCCGTGGGGAATATTCTTGGGAACCAGGTCTTCCCCAGCAGAATCTAGGAGATTCTATCCGTATGCTTGGGCCCCTCATCCCCTCCTTCCCGACAGGGTTTCGTTGGAAGGAATTATGCAAATCCTGCTTTCTGGTGTCCATTCAGCGGCAATTTCATGCGGTGAGAAGTTCTCTTTGTTGTGCGAGGGGGAGAACAGACACTGATTTAATAGACATATCTGTTGGGGGGAAGGGTGGAGGGGGTGTGGAGAGGCTCAGTTTGGAAGAATTACAGCACTTGGTTAGCTCTGTGTCTTTGTGTTTGAGCTTTCTGACTTGACAGGAGGGTATGCCCTTTACAATGTCCCACAAGAGATGTCTTCTGTAATAGATTAAAAAGCAAAACTGAAACTTTAAGTGAAACATAAGGTAACCTTTACCTAGAGAATATAAGCCTTTCCATTTTTGCAGTGTTTCATTTTGAAAATATATGTGAATTTTGTTAAGGATTCAGACTGTAACATCAAAATTAACATAGACAGCAATGCTTTAAGGTATCTGGTATCATTCTGGTTATCCACAGGTTAAAAGTACATTTTAAAAACATGCTTGTGTAAGTAATAAAGGCACGAAACAATTTTTGGTGTAAGTTGACTTGTGGATAAATTTTAAAATTTCACTCCTGCCAATCCAAACTCAGCTCTGCCTTCCAGAAAGCCTTTTGGCTATCGGTTATCATTTACTCTGTCTCTTTGCTTGTATTTTTTTCAAATCTACCCTACATTTGCTAAAATGTTACATCAGATTAAGCTCTTTTTGAATTATTAGTTGTAACCATCATATGAAAGAGTTTATGAAGGTGTGCAGGTTTTGCACAGTGTGAAATTAACGAGTTTTCAGAATTAAGACTATAAAATCCTGAAATTTGAAGAATTTTTAGTTCTTGTATTTGGTTCGCTTTTTTTGAGATTGGTTTTTTTGGTAGGGCTTTTTAGTTTTTAAAAGCTTTTGAAATTGACTGTAACCCTGTAGGTTTCGAAAGTTGCTCTTACTTTAGTTCAGATGGTTTTAATGAGTTGTTTATCTTATTCTAATTCTGTTTGCTTTGAATCCTTGCCTTCTGCCTCAGGCCCCCTTTTTATGAGGCATTGCTAGTGTTAGTAGTAACTTGCTGCTTGACAAGGTGGTGGTTCCCCCCCCCCCACCCCCCGTCCTTTCCCTTGATGACTAACAAAATTCTGTAAATAACTGAATTGAATATCAAATTTTGATTCGTTTTGTGAAGGGGGATTTTAATCTGGTTATCAGTTTCTTTAGCGTACTTTTACCTCCAGATTTCCACTTTGAAGGTAGGAAAGTTCAGGCAATCCAGAGTGCAGATCAGTAATACATAGTTGATAGTCTCGCAGCTAAAATCAATTGGGTTTCCTATTTTCTCTTTTGTTACATGTAATTTCTTTAAGAAGAAAGTTCTAAATAAATCAGTAGTAGTGTTAACTTTCTATACTTAAAAAGGCTGGTACTGATTCTGATAAAATGCAAAAGGCAGCTATGTTGTTTGTCACTAGCAAACGTAGTAATTCCTCATTTATTTTAATGAGATTGGTTCTGAACAGTTAACCTATTTGATTCTGCTGACTGATTATCTTAGTACTTTAGGGTCATTTGGTTTCTAAATGATATTTAATTTATAGCAGTCTTTGGGTTAAAAATGAGTTCTCATTTATTTCCAAAATCTAATTCTATTTTGGGGGACTGTGTGGTGGGGTGCATCAGGATTGTGGAGGTGTTTGTGTTTCCATTATTATATTTTAGTTGAATTGGAGTCAGTAGCAGTTTCAGACAGTGATTGTGATCAAGATGGGTGTTTGGTACCCCGGTGATTATTGAGGTGTCCTCTGGGACTGTAGTGGTCCATATTCCAGGAAGATCGAGGTTCTCGATCTTGGTGTGATGTGACCTATTGCTTGGCTGCTCCTCATCCTTGCTGTATTCTCAAAAAGCTCTTCCCAATGTAGGGAAAGTTGTGTTGATTTCAGCTTACTCAACTTGGCTGAAAAAGGAGAGCACAGTAAGTCTTTTTGACTTAACACAGAGTTATTTCAAATTGCCCTGATTCCCTCAAATGTAGCCAGAGCACTTCTAGGAAGCCTCTGAATAATGCTTTTTTTTCCCCCTGCCTTATGGTTATACTGGATGGCCTGTAATTTCTTTCAGTGAGGACTAGGTATTCAGTGTCTGTGGACACTTGCCACTTCAGAGCATCCATCTAATTATTTAGCTACTTGTATTAGTGTTGTTTTTAGAAAGGAAAGGCAGTTAGGTAAGTACTTCATTTAAATTTGTACCTGGCATTGTGGGCAGACAAAAGCTATGCTAACCTTCAAGAACTTTTAGTACTTAGAGAAGATACAGTGTATTCATTTATAGTACAAGGCAAAATGTGCCATACTGTGGTGCAAGCAAGTGCTAGGCATGTTTAGAAGTGAAAGAAATCCCTTGAAATGATGTAGGAAGGCTTCATGAACAAGGAGGCAGATTTTTGCTTCATTTTGATGGATACGTAAGAGGCATTCCTGTCATGAGAAACAAATAAGCAAAAGTGGCAAAGGACAAGAATGAGTTCAAACTGTTTAAACTGCAGACCATGATTCTTGTAGGAGATGGATAGATGATAGGTTTGCAAAGATAGGCTGTAGGATTTTCTTTTTTCTTTTCTTTTTTTTTAAGATTTTATTTATTTGTTTGGCAGGCAGAGATCACAAGTAGGCAGAGAGGCAGGCAGAGAGAGGGGGGGTAAGTAAGCAGGCTCCCCGCCAAGCAGAGAGCCTGATGGAGGGCTTGATTCCAGGACCCCGGGACCCTGACCTGAGCCGAAGGCAGAGGCTTTACCCACTGAGCCACCCAGGTGCCCCAGGCTGTAGGATTTTCTAACACAGGTTAAAAAGTGGGGTCTCTTTGTTAGCCACCTTGGGGTTTCCAGTGCATTTCTCTCCTTAGGAGAGGAATGTTTCCTTTATTTGAGGATTTCATTGTGGAACTCAACAATGACACATACTGTTTTTCACATAGTCTTGACAGGAATGATGTTATCCAAAAACAGTATCTTTTAGGTAAACTCACTGGAGGCTATACTATATTCCATTGCACAAAATGTATTTTTGGAATTGCCTAAAATCAGTGGCATATGTATTCTTTGAACATCCTTAATATTGACAAATTTTCATCCTTGGAGGTCGCATTTGGTATTTGGAAACAGCCGGAAAGTATCTTTTGTGGCAAATAAAAGTATATGTTAAATAATGAGGTTTTTTTTCCCCCTGTTTTGCAAACTGGCTAAGAAGCTCAGCAAAGGGGTTTGATTTGTTTTGATATGCCTCAGAATCTCTTCTTTCTTTATGTCTACCCATCTGCTGTATGGAATCTGGATATTGGGTAGATGTGAATAAACAAAGCTGTTGTTTTTGTAGTTTCAGGTTAAAAACTTACCACCGTCACTACCCTCTAAATTACTCTGCGAACATTTAAAAAATTCTTTTACTGCTCCTTACAGTTGCACATTGTTTTGGGGATAATTCCAGTGTGAACCTTTAGTTCATTTTATTGTCTCTTGCATGCAGGAAGTATCCCAAGTATAGTGATCCATACCCTGAAGTTTTTCTTTTCTCAATTGAAATACAGTTTACATGCCTTAAAATTCACCCTTTTAAAATATACAATTCAGTGATTTTAGTTTATTTGCTACATTGTTCAAACATCACTGTATAATTCCAGAACACTTTCATTGCTGGAAAAAGAAACCCCAAACCAGTTAGCAGTCATTTCCCATTCCGTCTGCACCTGGCCATTGGCATCCCCAGTCTGCTTTCTGTTTCTGTGGATTTGTCAACCTTCAGTATTTCATATAGATGTAATCATACAATAATACATCGTCTTTTGTGTCTGCCTTCTTAGCATGTTTTCAAGATTCATCCATGTTGTAGCATTTATCAGCACTTAGTGTTTTCATGGCTAAATAATAATGCATTGTATAGACATACTATGTTTTGTTTATCCATTAGTTGATGGGCATTTGGATTGTTTCCCTTTTTGCCTATTGGGATTATGTTGCTATGAACATTTGTTTTCACTTTTCTTGGATATATATACCTAAGAGAAATTGCTGGGTCACATGATAACTTTTTGAGGAAATGCCAAACTGTTTTCCAAAGCAGCTGCAGTATTTTATATTCCAACCAGCAATGAATGAGGATTCCATTTTCTCTACCCCCTTGTCAACACTTGTTATTGTAGACGTCTTTTTTTTTTTTTTACAAAGATTTTATTTATTTATTTGACAGATAGAGATCGCAAGTAGACAGAGAGGCAGGCAGAGAGAGAGGAGGAAGCAGGCTCCCCGCTGAGCAGAGAGCCCGATGTGGGGCTCGATCCCAGAACTCTGGGATCATGATCTGAGCTGAAGGCAGAGGCTTTAACCCACTGAGCCACCCAGGTGCCCCTATCGACGTCTTTTTGATGGTAGCTGTTTTACTGGGTAGGTCTGAAGTGGTATCTCATTATTTTCATTTCCCCAGTGACCAGTGATGTTGAGCACTTTTTCACATGCTTTTTGGCTATTTGTGTATCTTCTTTGGAGAAATGTGTGTTCAGATCCCTAATTTTAAAATTGAGTGATTGTTTTTTTTTTTTTAAGATTTTGTATTTATTTATTTGATAGAGTTTACAAGTAGGCAGAGAGGCAGGCAGAGAGAGAGGGAGAAGCAGGTTTCCCACTGAGCAGAGAGCCCGATGCGGGGCTCGATCCCAGGACCCTGAGACTATGACCTGAGCCGAAGGCAGAGGCTTCAACCTACTGAGCCACCCAGGCGCCCCTGAGTTATTTGTTTTTTTTTATTGTTGAGATGTCAGAGTATATTCTGGTCACTAGACCCACATCAGTGTATGATTTACAAATATTTTTCTTAAACTCTCAACTTAAAAATAATTACAGACCAGAAGGAAACTTCAAAATACCTTGTAAAGGGAGTAATGTGTATAGTAATGGATTGATAGGAGAGAACTAGAATAACTGGAAGGGCTTGCTTTAATATCTTGTATATGAATAATGAAAATTGTGGTTTTAAAAAAAATACTGTATTTAGAGAGAGCACATGGAGTTTTGCAGAGGGAGGGGAAGAGAATCTCAAGCAGCCTCTGTGATAAGCACAGAGCCCCATGCGGGACTTGATCTCAAGACCTTGAGATCATGACCTGAGCCAAAACCAAAAGTTGGAAGCTTAACCGACTGAGCTCCCAGGTGCTCCTGTGTTGTAGTTGTTTTGTTTTGTTTTGTTTTTTAAGATTTTATTTATTTGACAGACGGAGATCACAAGTAGGCAGAGAAGCAGTCAGAGAGAGAGGAGGAAGTAGGCTCCTTGCTGAGCAGAGAGCCCCATGCAGGGCTCAATCCCAGGACTCTGGGATCATGACCTGAGCTGAAGGCAGAGGCTTTAACCCACTGAGCCACCCGAGCGCCCCAGTGTTGTTGTTGTTTTAAAGTAATCTCTCCACCCATCGTAGGGCTTGAACTCACAACCCCAAGATCTAGAGTTGCATACTCTACTGACTGAGCCAGCCAGAGACCCCAAATGATAGAGTTGTGTGTCACAGCACAGATAGACTTTGCTATCCAGATCTTTGAAATTCTGCCTTTCTATAGTGAGCGTTCATATATCAAATTCAGATAATGTGGCAAACCACATTATTTAAATCTGTTCTGTGCTTGAGTTTTGAATAGTAAATAATGAAAGTTTGAGTACAGAGGGATACCTTTATGTAGACATTTTGTCTGACTCATCCAGATTTGAGTAGTGGGAGAAATTTTATATAATATGTTTGAAATTTAAGATTGTATTTTTTTGTTGCATTTTATGAAACTCAGATATTTGATAGTTTATATTTACTTATTACAAGTTACTGTATGAATTTATTTTCTGGTGCTAAACTATACTGTTTTAAAAGACTTAGTTCTTGTGAGTTTCTCAGATTTTTTAATTAGATTTGGTGTTACATATCAGGTGTAATGATGTCTTAAGGATGAAATTGAGATTCTTAGGAAGTAGGTGGTAGAATTAGTCTGAGAATCCTTAATGGATTATGAGGGGTATATTAGGAAGGCTGGATGGTTGACACCTTATGATGATTTTTTGTATTTTTTTTCCTTTTGTTCCACATTTTTTTGTTAGAGAAAAATATGGATTCTTTTGATTTATCACATAATCATTTTTCTGAATGTTATGTGGTTCAAGGAAGTTACATGTGTAAAGCCAGTTTTTGTTGAGTAACTGAATGATAATGAAGTTCTTATAATCCAGTTTTGGGTAATTTGTATTTTTGAATTGTAAGAGCAGGATAAGTCATAGGGAATGGCTACAAGAAAAAAAAGTATGTAACAGCAATTTATGGACTTCTATTTGAAGTTTTGGTATTTGGAAATAATATGTTTGAGATGTTTTATACTAAAGAGGAAAAAAGTACTCAATTGTATCTTTCAGTTGTATTCAAAAACTTGTAATTGTACTTTACCATTTGAAATAAGGGAGTATTATAACTTCTAAATCATTAGAAGTTAGGAAGTTAGTCCATCACAGTTTTTTGTGTGTGTTTTTTTGTTTGCTTTTTTACAAAGTTTGACCTGGATCCTGTAGAAACAAAGTTGTCTCATAAGATTTTTGGTGAGTGTAATAAGGTAGGGGAGTAAACAAATTGTCCAAAACTTGACATATAGAAAGCTTTGGGAAAATCTAAATTACTGGTGTCACCATCTTATATCTACATAGAACATTTTATACTTAAAAAAAAAAAACAAAAAACCTTTCACATGCACTGTTTTATTGCCTTTATTTAGGAATGTAAGAAGATAAGATGATTATTAAAAAAATAATTGGTCAGTTGAGAAACATTGAGTAATAACTCTTATTGAAGCAATCAGGGGATTTCCCTTACCATAAATGCTTCCTCTTATCCACAGAAATAATTGTGTGATATTTTTAATGTTTGAAATATTTACCTAACTTATCAGGTAAAAGTAAAACACAGAATTGAACTCTTCCAGAGCAAACTTTTTATTATTTAACTTCCTGCAATTGCTGTATGAAGTTACATAGTAGTTTTCCACCACTGTTAAATATGTTAACACATCAGTACTTATGTTTAGGTTAGAAGATGTGGACACTAGTATTAACCTATGAGAGCTGCTGTTATTGGAAAACTGTTGTGTGATGAGCATTTTCATTCTCATTAGTAATACTAGATAGTCTGTGACTGTTACTTGATTTTACTGTTAGCTTACTTTTCATAATATCAATCATTTTATCATCATTAATAAATGATTATTGTGTATGTTTCTCTTACTAGCTAGTTGGCTTTTTAGAGGTTTCCAGAAAGTAAAGGCCTGTTCTCCCTCTTCTAAACTCCTATTGTGAACAGGAAGAAAAACTAATTATAAAAGGACCTATAAGGTATATTTTGCTTGGTGAAAGAAAATCCCACTTGTGAAAATGTGAAATATATGTATTTTTTATAACTGAATTCACATGTAATTTATTTATTTTTAGAAAAGATTTTATTTATTTATTTGCCAGAGAGCACAAGTAGGTAGAGCAGTGGGCAGAGAGGTAAAGGGAGAAGCAGGTGCCCTGCTGAGCAGAGAGCTAGGTGTGGGACGGGATCCCAGGAGCCTGGGATCATGACCTCAGCGCAAGGCAGACGTTTAACTGACTGAGCCACCCAGGTACCCCCACATCTAATTTAATATAAGAAGCATGCTCTGCTCATATGTTTAGAATTAATGGTTTAGGGATATCTGGCTGGCTGAGTCAGAGGAGCGTGCGATTCTTGATCTTGGGCTCATGAGTTTGAGCCCCATGTTGGGTGTAGAGATTACATACATATATACATACATAAGTACTAGTTTATATGAATTTCAAAAATAAGTGTACAATGTATGTAGAAGAATTGTTGACTTTGTTAAATGGAGAAATGTTTATGGGCACTTTGATGCACGCTGGTTTTTCATGTTTTGTTTTGTTTTTATTGTCTCCATTGTATGGGAATTTGTAGGCTCCTGCCTGGATACTTTCCTTCCTCACAATCAATGTAGGCATATTTTCTAGGTCATTTGTAGGCATTTGTCTCTATACCTCTATTCTCTCTTTTTAGATTCATGATTTCTCAAAGGTATAAAGGGTGCTAGGACTTGTTTACTTTTTTAACCATATTAACTGAAGAGAAAGGAATTTTTTTAAAAACCTTTCATTTTGGAAAATTTCAAACATACACGAAAATAGAAAGAATGAGAACTAATGGCCAGTATTTTATTCCCACTGGATTATTTTGATAAAAATCCCAGGCATCATATTTATTATTGAACCTCTCTTGGCAGACTTTCGTATAGTATGGTCTCCTCCTTGCCACTACCTATCCCCCTTGTAAATTTAAAGAAATAAATTCTCTATGGAGAAGACAAGTTTTTGTTGTTTTACTAATTCTTTAAAAAGCTAACAGATACTGAGCTTTTTCGCTGTGCCAAACAAGATCCCTTTGATGTTACTATCTGTTATACAGGTGGAGAAACAGATTTGGGAAGATTAAAGATTTCATTCATGATCACTGAGCTAAAGAGTGGTAGACCCAGGAGTAGAATTCAAAAGCCTGTGCTCTTTAATCTTAAACATTCAAGCTTATGCCCTCCTTTTAGACTATTCTGTTTGGTTCTATCACATTGCTCCTTTTTTCTTTGTTTATAACTTCTTATTGCTTATTTGATTTATATTAAAGAATTTTGCTTTCTCTCCCCATAATCTTACCATAAATCGTAAGTAACATAATTACTCTTTCAATTCTCTGTCCTGGAATGCCTTGCCCCTTTCTCTTTAGCATTATCATCCTGTTTGGCTTTCTTCATTCTTCTTGGTTTTTTAGTTTTGTGGGTGGTATTCAGAGCTAAGTAGGTTTCTGAGCTGAATATTTCCACTGGCTTAGTTTTTCTTCGTATGTTGCTAGACTGGCCTTTCTTCTAATCATTGGCTGAGAATTGAGCATAGGCTGACAGAGGAAAGGCTGTCTAAGTGATACTCATTCTGGGCCTTAAGCTTGATGAGCCTTCCATGTGGACTGGCCTAGTCCAAGGCACTTTGAAGTTTATAACAAAAGCCTTTTAATTACAGTGTGTAGGTGCCTGGCCGTTTCTTCTATTCATACCCTTCTCAGAGAGCTCAGAGGTTGAGGGTGGAGTGGCAAGCAGAGGAAAGCAGACTAGGGGTCAGGATTTAGGATTTAGGATTTCCTGGACTTTAGCCAAATGCCTTCTCAGTTTTAACATTCTGTGACTTAGATTTGGTGAAGTTGGCAATAAATATTTTTAAATGTGTGTTAAAAAGGGAAGTTGAGTTGTGTGTGACTACTGAGAAAGGGAAGGAGCAATTTGGCAAATTTAAAAAATAATACACAGTTTTGGGGGCACCTGGTTGGCTTAGTTGAAAGTGCATGTGACTGTTCATCATGGGGTTGTAAGTTTGAGCCCCACGTTGGGTGTAGAGAATACTTAAAAGGAATCTTTTAAGGAAAATATGCTGTTTGGTAATTCAGACATCACTGATCTTGATAAAATGCTTCAGTAATAGAGGAAGATTGTGACAAAAGTAATGGGGAGAAATTCCCATCAAAATAAAATGTGAAGTTCCTTGTCTTTACTAAGAATAAAAACATGAGAGGAACATATATGTTTGTCTATGTGCTGTGTTGAAATGAGGCTTTTTTAGTGAAAGATTAATGATATAAATAATTTCATCACAAGTGTTAGGTTATGTGAATTTTCATTCAGCTAGTAAGGAAGTGGAAAAAGTTCAGTTTGTATAAATGAGTATTGATTAGCTTATCCTGATCACAGTATAGTGATACTTTAATTATGGGCAGGCATTAAGCAATCCATAAATCTTTGGGAATTGTTTAAAAAACCCTTTAAGCTGGTTATTTTTCTGTGAGTGTTTAGTACAACTGACACATCTTCTAAAATGATTTGCTTAACATAACACCTATGTTCAGTGGCCAGTGTACTAAAATTTTACTTATTTACCTATTGGTAAATTGCCTATGGCAATAATATTTTTATGATACTGTGTTAGCTACTTTATCTAGATTGGTTTCTATTAGGAGAATATGTCAAGATAAAAATAAAGAATATGGGTTAATTTCCAACAATTTTTTAGGAGGTACTAGAATTTTTGCTTTATTGACTTAAAAAAATTTTTTTTAAAGATTTTATATATTTTATTTGACAGACAGAGATTTCAAGTAGGCAGAGAGGCAGGCAGAGAGAGAGAGGAGGAAGCAGGCTCCCAGAGAGCCTGATGCAGGGATCATGACCTGAGCTGAAGGCAGAGGCTTTAACCCACTGAGCCACCCAGGCGCCCCTTTATTGACTTTTTTAAAAGAAGTAGTACGGATGAAGTGATAAAGTTATTTTCCATGTGAGAGTTGTACAACAAATTTTCTTGTGTATATTACTATATATAACTGCTTGGGTTTATGATGATAGATTTTGGCATGTTTAAAATAGACATGCAGAGAGTCAGAAATCCCCATGTGTATCTGCTGAAAACCGTTTCAAGACCCATTGCTGTGGCTACCAACATACAGTCTTATCTAAATGATGCTCCTTTTGGTCCCTTTCTCCTTAGGCAAAGAACTTCTGTTTAATCCTAACATATCCTTATATCAAAGATTAGTACATTTTATTGGTGCAAGGCAAGAGTGCATTCATAAAGGGACAAAAGACAGAGAAGAGAAATTAGAATTTTCCATATTAGGTGAGAAAACTAAGTAGGAGTTGTCAGGAGCTATAAAACGGTGGGACTTAATTTTTCTATTAAGACAGTAGGCCACATAGTTTACAGTCTAACCTTGAGTGAGTTGTACTGATCAAGACTGTTAAACTACTAAGAAGATTAAATTATCTACAGATTTCCATCTTTTAAAAGCAAGGAAATGGGACGCATGGGTGGCTCAGTCAGTTAAGCATCTGCCTTCAGCTCAGGTCATGATCCCAGGATCCTGGGATCCAGTCCCACATCTGGCTCCCTGCTCAGCAGGGAGTCTGCTTCTCCGTCTGCCCCACTGCCCTGCTTGCGCTTTCTCTCAAATAAATCTTTTTCTTAAAGGCAAGAAAATGTGTCTTAATGCAGAAGAGTTATTCTAACGTAGCTACATTGGTTAAAAAAAATAAATAAACTGAAATTGTGGCAAAGACGGGATGAGAGATGTTGATGACCCAGACATTTTTTACCTTTCTTTTTTCTCCTTTTCTAAGGATTTAAGCTTTACTTTGGAAAAAAATAGAAAGTTTGCTCTTATTAAATGGTTAATGTTTATTACCTCTCAGACATTGAACAATTATTTTTTTTTTTTTTTTTTTTTAAGATTTTATTTATTTGACAGAGAGAAATCAGAGCTAGGCAGACAGAGAGAAGGGGAAGCAGGCTCCTGCTGAGCAGAGAGCCCGATGCGGGGCTCGATCCCAGGACCCTGAGATCATGACCCGAGCCGAAGGCAGAGGCTTAAACCCCTGAGCCACCCAGGCGCCCCTTGAACAATTATTTTTAAAACTGTATAAAGATGTTTAGGTAAAAATACCTAATCCGTATTTTGTCAGATACTGTTTAACAAGTAATCCAGATGAAATCCGCTGTTTTGAGGAATATGAATATCCACTTGCAGGTAAAGAATAAGTGCTGTATTAAGGAAAAAAAAGGAGGGGCACCTGAGTGGCTCAGTCCATTAAGCGTCTGCTTTCAGCTCAGATCATGATCTCGGAGTCCTGGAGTAGAGCCCTACTTCAGGACTCTCCACTCAGAGGGCATCCTACTCCCCCCCGCCTACCTCTCTGCCTACTTGTGATATCTCTCTCTGTCAAATAAATAAATAAAATCTTAAAAACAAAAGAGGAAAAACAGAAAGGAAGGATCTGTTGTCAAATTGTGTTGCTATCAGTGTCTGGTTTTTGTGACTCAAGAACAGAAGTATAAGCAATAATAGTAATGGTACTGTTGCTATTATGTTTTACCTGAGTATGAAATAAGTAGTACACTTTAAAACTTGATGCTTAAAGGATACTTGCTCTCAAATGAATATGCAGAATCTTCAGATGTTTGGTCCAGTAATGCAGCCTAGGATTCTGCCAAGAATGTTCTTTTAGGAATGAGTAAATTGTTTTTTCATGATAAACAGTTTTCACTCATCTTTCTTCTCAACTCTATACAGCTCCATCTCTTATGTTTCTTTTTTTTTTCTTTTTGTGTGTGTAAAATGATGTATGTTTGGAAATGCATCAAATTAAGAAGGAAACTGAATTAACTTTTAAAATGAATGTATGCACATGCAGGTTTCCCTCTCTTACCTGAAAGTAGAGTGTTACTATGAAACCTTCAGTAAGCTGAAATAGTGTAGAGCAAAGAAGCAATTACCTATTATTTATATGGAGAATATTCTGCTCATTCCCAGACCCAAGAAATAAGCTGTCCTAGGTTTTTCTGATACCCTGGGACTCATCTTGTTAATGGATGCAAGAAATAAGTTGAGATAAAGTACAGCTGCTCACAGACAAATTCAGAGTTAGGGTGGCTTGATGCTGAGTGTAGTTCAAGGGAAGGAGCTTGGTGGTGCCACTCTAGCTGCTCAGGGTGCACACTCCCTCTGTACCAGCTTGCTGTGAAACAGATGCTGAACGCTGTTTCACTTTTTGCCATTTTTCACAAAAGCCAGACGGTGTAATGCAAACTTCTGAAAAGTGGGAGATACCTGTATTTTAGTCCAGGGGAAAACAGATATTTTCAGAAGCCCATGGAGATAAGAATGACTTCAGAAGTTGAAATAATCGTGGCCATAGTTAAAAGATTGATACTAGGGGCGCCTGGGTGGCTCAGTGGGTTAAGCCTCTGCCTTCGGCTCAGGTCATGATCTCAGGGTCCTGGGATCGAGTCCCGCATCGGACTCTCTGCTCAGCAGAGAGCCTGCTCCCCTCTCCCTCTCTCTGCCTGCCTCTCTGCCTACTTGGGATCTCTCTCTGTCAAATAAATAAATAAAATCTTTAAAAAAAAAAAAAAGATTGATACTAACTAGACAGTTCAGTAGTGAAGCATACATGTTCAATGAAGTCTTTTTCCTTTCTAGTGAATGTTTTTTTGCTCTGTTTGCATCATTGTTTATATTAAATCTAGAAAACAATTTTATTTTGATATAATGCAAATAGTTTTGTCTCTTCTGGCTTTTGTCCATTTATGAATTTTAAAAAAGTTAAAAGTTGCAACCTTTCTTGAAGTTAACCATTGAGTCTTCCTTTTCTTTTTATTTATTTATTTAAAGATTTTATTTATTTATTTGACAGAGAGAGATCACAAGTAGGCAGAGAGGCAGGCAGAGAGAGGAGGAAGCAGGCTCCCTCCTGAGCAGAGAGCTCCATGCGGGACTCGATCCTAGGACCCTGAGATCATGACCTGAGCCGAAGGCAGAGGCTTAACCCACTGAGCCACCCAGGCGCCCCTTCCTTTTCTTTTTAAAACACCAGGTTACATGAGGAACATTTTTACTTCCAAAGAAATGCATAATGTACAAAAATAATTTTAGACATGAATTTGCATGCTTTTCAGATAGTAACAAAGAGTAGCTAACCCTTTAAAGATTGTATCTTGATAGGATGGAAGAGGTTGTTAAATATATTTTGAATTCACAAGTTTAATTCCTCTCATCATTTCTCCAGTTGTTCATCACATTTTAAGGCCCATTCTGGAAGCACTTGAATATAACAACAAAAATGACTTTGGATCAGGCAGACCTGGGTACAAATTTTATCTTCACACTTTACCAGCTGTGGAATGTAGAGAGAACTAATATTAGTTTATTGTTATATGAAATAGTATTAATAGTAAATACTGTTTAGGAGGGTTGTGAGAATTGACTAAGAAACAAAGACCTTCATCTTTGCTTAATAAATAATAGATCCCTTGAAAAAAATCTTGAAGCTGAGTCACAGAATTTGTTTTTTAGATGTAATCTTCAAATTATAGTTTCTTTTAAATATTTTTGTAATAAAGAATGATGATTCTACACTCTGGAATTTAAATTGCATTGTATTTGGTCTGTACAAAACTTTTATATATTTACAGCTTCTTTGTGTAATGGTGTGGGTGATGGCAATTTACACATTACCACATTTATTGCTACATTCTGTAGGATAGGGTGGCAAAAATATTCATTTGTATGCTTTTTGCGAACAGCACTACCAAATACTTTGTCTTAGAAAAAATAGACCCTTCTTAGGCAGTGTGTGCAGTAGGAAAAACCCTGGGGGAGGAGCACTGGTTCTAGTACTAGGTTCTAGTACATCTATGACTCTATATGTGTGGTTTGAGTAAACATACTTAATCGCTGCATCTCGGTTTCCATATCTGTAAAATAAGAAGGTTTTGGAGAGTCTTCTAATTATGATATTTTGAGAAAAACTGTTGTGTTGATTTTCATTGTTGAATAGACCCATGCATTTCAGGACAGAAAAGGTGACATGATATTAGGAAATATTGTATATATTGGGGTATGAGAACTAAAATAATGTATTCAAGGATGGTTTCCTTATAAAATGTTTATGAGAATAAGGGCCATTTATTTATCTTTAGGATAAAGCAGGATATGTAAAGAATGGGCAGTAGCTCCCTAAACTCATGTAAAAATACGTAACTCATTTTTCTCATGAAGAAGATGTAGCTGTATACTCAAAAGGTGGGAGAAAGTTTGCCTCATTCAGCTAACGATAATTGTATCTGTATGTTTCATATAATGTAAATGTGGTTTCTCCCCCCACCCCATACTGTTTCCGTGGTGGCTGCACCAGTTTACATTTCCACCAACAGTGCACAGGAGTTTCCTTTTCTCCCCACCCTTGCCAGTACTTTCTACATTTCTAGTTGGTAACAGCTATTCTAATGGGTATGAAGTGATAGCTGATTGTGGTTTTGATTTGCATTTCCCTGATGATTAATGATGTAGAACATCTTTTCATATAACCGTTAGCCATCTATGTATCTTCTCTGGAAGAATATCTCTCCAGATTTTTGCCTGTTTTCTAATTGGATTATTTGGGGGGAATTTTTTGCTTTTGTGAGTTCTTTTTTTTTTTTTTTTTTTTTTTTTTTTTTTTTTTTTAAATTTATTTGACAGAGAGAAATCAGAGCTAGACAGAGAGGCAGACAGAGAGAGGGGGAAGCAGGCTCCCGCTGAGCAGAGAGCCCGATGCGGGGCTCGATCCCAGGACCCTGAGATCATGACCTGAGCCGAAGGCAGAGGCTTAAACCACTGAGCCACCCAGGCGCCCCGTGAGTTCTTTATATATTTTGGATATTAGCCATTTTCAGACGCATCATTTGCAAATATTTTCTCCCATTCAGTAAGTTGTCTTTTCACTTTGTTGATGGTATCCTTTGCTGTGCAGAGGCTTTTTAGTTTGATGTAGTCCAACTTGTTTATTTTTGCTTTTGTTGTTTTGCTCTTGGTGTCAGGTTAAAAAAAAAATGATTACCAAGTCTGATGTCAGTGAGCTTATTGCCTTTGTTTACTTCTAGGAGTTTTGTGGTTCAGATCTTATATTCAGATCTTTAATCCATTTTGAGTTAATTTTTGTGTATGGTGTAGGATGGTGTCAAGTTTGATTTTTTGCATGAGGCCATCCAGTTTTTCTAATAATACTTACTGATGAGACTGTTCTCTCCCCATTGTATATTCTTGGCTCCTTGTCACAAATTAACTGATCATATATGCATAGGTTAATTTTTGGGCTCTCCTGTTCCTCTGATCTGTGTGTCTGTCTTTTTTTTTTTTTTTTTAAAGATTTTATTTATTTATTTGTCAGAGAGAGAGAGAGGGAGAGAGAGCGAACGAGCACAGGCAGGCAGAGTGGCGGGCAGAGGCAGAGGGAGAAGCAGGCTCCCTGCTGAGCAAGGAGCTCGATGCGGGACTCGATCCCAGGACGCTGGGATCATGACCTGAGCCGAAGGCAGCTGCTTAACCAACTGAGCCACCCAGGCGTCCCTGTGTGTCTGTTTTTATGCCAATACAGTACTGTCTTAATCACTAATAGCTTTGTAGTACAGTTTGAAATCAAGGAGCATGATGTCTCCAGCTGTATTCTTTCGCAGGATTGCTTTGGCTCTTAAGGGTTTTTTATACTTCCATACAGATTTTAAGGATTATTCTGTTGCTGTGAAAAATGCTCTTGGAATTTTGGTAAGGATTGCATTGGATCTGTATATTCTGTATATTGACTTGGGTATTGTGGACATTTTAACAATAGTAATTTTTCCAGTTAGGAGCATTGACTATCTTTCTGTTTATTTGTGTCTTGCTTCAGTTTCCTTCATTAATGTCTTGTTTTCAGGATACAGGTATTTCATCCTCTTGGTTAAATTTATTCCTAAGTATTTTATTCTTTTTGGTACAGTTGGAAATGGGATTGTTTTCATTTTTTTTTGGTAGTTCATTTTTTTGTATTCAAATGCAACAGATTTTTGTGTATTTGTATCCTGCAACCTTAACCAAATTTATTTATTCAGATAGTTTTTTGATGGAATATTCAGGATTCTGTCTGTGTAACATCGTGTCATCTGCAAATAGTGATAGTTTTATTTTTTCCTTTCCAATTGACCCTTTCTTTTTCTTGCTTAATTGTTCTGACTAGGATTTCTAATACTGTGATGAATAAAAGTGGTAACAGTGGCTGGGCATCTTTGTCTTGTTCCTAGTCTTGGAAGAAAAAGCTTTCAGCTTTTCACCATTGAGTATGAAATTATTAGGTGGCTTGTCATACATAGCTTCTATTATGGTGAGGCATGTTCCCTCTAAGCCTGCTTTGTTGAGAGTTTTTACATGAATGGATGCTGAATTTTGTCAAATGTTTTCCCTACATCTGTAGAGATGATCATATGGTTTTTATCCTTCATTTTGTTAACTGTAGTATGTCACATTGATTGATTTTATAGATGTTGAGCTGTCCTTGCAAAACTGAAGTAAGTCACATTTGATCATGGTGAATGATTCAGTGTATTATTGGATTGGGTTTGCTATTATTTTTTTGAGGATTTTTGCATCTTTGTGCGTCAGGGTGATTAGCTTGTAGTTTTCTTTCCTTGTGGATCCTTGCTTGGCTTTGGTTATTAGGGTAGTGCTGGTGTCCTAAAATGAGTTTAGAAGAGTTCCCTCCTTTTCTATCTTTTGGAGGAAATTGAGAAAGATTGGTAGTAATTGTTTTTTGCATGTTTCTAGAATTCACCAGTGAAACTCTGTAGTCTTGGACTTTGTTCATTGGGAGGTTATTGATTATTGATTAGGTTTCCCTACTAGTAATCAGTCTGTTCATATTTTTTTATTTCATCATGATTCAGTTTTGGTCGGTTTTGTTTATAGAAATTTACCCATTTCTTCTGGGTGCTCTAGTTTGCTGGCGCATAATTGTTTACAGCAGTCTCTTACGCTTTGTGTTTCTGTGCTATCAGTTATAACATTTTCATTTCTCTTTTTCTGATTTTATTTGAGTTCTCTCTTTTTCTTGGTGAGTCTAGCTAGCTAAAGGTTTGTCAGTTTTGCTTATCTTTTCAAAGAACCAGCTCTTCATTGCATTGGTTTTTATTTTCCTTCTGGTGTCTTTTTAGTCTTTATTTCATTAATTTCAGCTCCAATCTCTGTTAATTTCTTCTTTCTACTAACTGTGGGTTTTGTTTTCTTTATCTTCTTTTGAGTGTACAGTAGGTTGTTTTCTTGTTTCTTGAGGTAGGCATTTGTCACTGTGAACTTCCCTCTTAAAATTTCTTTTACTGCATCCCATAAATTTTGTCTTATTACATTTTCATTTCCTCTTTCTCAGGGTATTTTTAAAAATTTTTTTAACATTTTATTTATTTGAGAGGGAGAGAGAGAGAAAGCGTGTGCACATGCGCATACAGAAAGGGAGAGGGGCAGAGGGAAAGGAGAAGCAGACTCCTAACTGAGCAGGGAGCCCATGGTGGGGCTTGGTTCCTGGACTCTGGGATCGTGATCTGAGCTGAAGGCAGATGCTTAACTAACTGAGCCACCCAGGCGCCCCACTTCCTCTTGATTTCTTCTTTGACCTATTTGTTGTTCAGTAGCATGTGGTTTAATGTCCACATTTTTGTGAGTTTTCCAGTTTTCTTGTGTAATTAGTTCCTGGTATACCATGTGGTTGGAAATGTTGCGTGATATGATTTCAGTGCTCTTAAATTTATTAGGAATTGTTTTGTGGTTTATCTTGGGAAATGATGTGTTATGTAATCTATCTTGGATCTGTTTGTACTTGAAAAGAATGTATATTTTGTTGGGGCGCCTTGGTGGCTCAGTGGGTTAAGCCTCTGCCGTCAACTCAGGTCATGTTCTCAGGGTCCTGGGATCAAGCCCCACGTCGGGCTCTCTGCTCAGCAGGGGGCCTGCTTCTTTGCCTACTTGTGATTTCTCTCTCTCTCTCTGTCAAATAAATAAATAAAAATCTTTAATAAAAAATGTATATTTTGTTGCTTTTGGATGGTATGTTCTTTAAAAATCTGTTAAGCTCATCTGGTCTAATGTTTGCTTTCAGACTCGGGTTTCTTTATTGATTTTGTGTGGATGATCTATCATCCATTGATGTAAGTAGGTTATTAAAGTCCCCTGTCATTACTGTGTTGCTGTTTATTTTTCCATTTAATTGTGTTAGTATTTGCTTTATATATTTAGGTGCTCCTATGTTGAGCTCATCAATTTTTTAAAAAAGATTTTATTTAGAGAGAGGGTGTGTGCATGAGTTGGAGGAGGGGGGAGGGGAGAGGGAGAGAATCTCAAGCACATTCTATGCTGTGTGTGGAGCTCATGTGGGGCTTAATCTCTGGACCCTGAGATTATGACCTTAGCTGAAACTGAGAGAGGGACGCTAAACTGATTGAACTAGCCAGGTACTCCAAGTCCATAAATATTTAAAATGTTTATCTTCCTGTTGGATTGACCCTTTTATCATTCTCTAGAATTCTTCTTTGTCTCTTAGCACAGTCTTTGTTTTAAAATGTTTTGTCTGATGTAAGTATAGCTACTCCGCTTTCTTTTGGTTTCCATTTGCATAGAGTATCTTGTCCCATCTCTTCATTTTCTCTGTGTGTGTGTGTGTGTGTGTGTGTGTGTGTGTGTCTGTCTGTCTGTTTGTCTGAAGTGAATCTTTTGTCCATAGTTTAGAGATGGGTCTCCTCCCCCATTCAGCCACTCTTTGTCTTTTGATAGGAGAATTTAGTTCATTTATATTTAAAGCAGTTACCAATAGGTTATGTGCTTGTTAACATTTTGTTAGTCATTTTCTGGCTATTTTTATAGTTCCTCTCTGTTCCTTTTTTCTTCTCTGGCTCTCTTGTGGTTTCATGTCTTTAGGGATACACTTATATTCCTTTCTCTTTATATCTTGTGCATTTACTATAAGATTTTGCTTTGTGGTTACCATGAGGCTTGCATATAATAACTTATAAGTCTATTTTAAATTGATAGCTTAAGTTTGATCTCATTTTAAAGCTCAGTGTTTTTATTCCCCTCGAACATTTTTTTAAAAGATTTTATTTATTTGTTGTTTGCATAAGGGCATACACAAGCAGGGGGGAAAGAGAAGATGGAGAGGGACAGGGAGACTTCTTGTTGAGCTCAGAGCCTGATAGAGGACTCGATCTCACAACCCTGAGATCATGACCTGAGCCAAAATCAAGAGTCAGGACGTTCAACCTACTGAGCCACCCAGGTTCCCCCAACATTTTATTTTTGATGTCACATTTTACATCTTTTTTTTTTTTCCTTGTTTATCTTTTTTTTTTTTTTTTAAGATTTTATTTGACAAAGATCACAAGTAGGCAGAGAGGCAGGCAGAGAGAGAGAGGAAGGGAAGCAGGCTCCCCACTGAGCAGAGAGCCCGACGTGGGGCTCGATCCCATGACCCTGAGACCATAACCCACTGAGCCCCCAGGTGCCCCTCCTTATTTATCTTTTAATTATTGTAGTATTAGTTCTTTTCACAGGTTCTGCCTTTTAATCTTTGTATTAGCTTTAAAACTGATAAGTCCATTACGTTTATTATATATTTGCCTTTCAAGTGAGATTTATCCTTTCATATGTGTTCTTGTTATTCATTAGCACCTGTTCTTTTCAGTTTAAAGAAATTCCTTTAGCAATTCCTATAAGGCCAGTTGAGTGGTAAACTCCATTAGCTTTGGCTTGTCTGAAAAACTCTTAATCTCTCCTTCTGAAGGATAACTTTGCTGGGTAGAGTGTTCTTGGTTCAAAGTTTTTTCTTTGAGCACTTTGAATACATCATGCTGCTTTCTTCCAGTCTGTAAAGTTTCTGCTGAGAAATCTTCTGGGAGTTGCCTGTATGTTTCTTGCTGCTTTTAATCGTTTCTCTTTTTTGCTTTAACTTTTGACATTTCAATTATAATGTGTCTTGGTGTGGGTCTCTTTCAGTTTCTCTCATTTGGAACTCCCTGAGTTTCCTGGATGTGGATGTTAATTTCTTTCCCTAGGCTAGGGAAGTTTACAGCCATGATTTCATCAACTACAATTTCTGCCCCTTTCCTTCTTCTTCTGGGAGCTCTGTGATGTGAACGTTAGTCCATTTGATTTTTATTCCATAAGTCACTTGTGCCATTTACTTTTTACTTTTTTTTTTTTCTTTTTTTTCTTTTTGCTGCTCTGGTTGGTGAGTTACGCTGCTTTGTCTTCAGATTGAGTTTTCCATGCCTCTGCTTCATTTAGTTTGCTGTTGAGTCTTTCTGGTATTTTTTTTTACTTCAACTATTTGTATTCTTCAGCTCTGTAATTTATTTTTTCTTCTTTTTATTGATGTTCTCACTGTGTTCTTTCTTCTCCCCAGTTCAGTGAGTGTCTATGACTATTACTTTGAAATCTCTATCACATAAATATTACTTATCTCTGTTTAAGCTTTTTTGTGAGGTTTTACCTGTTGTTTTGTTTGGAACATGTTCCTCTTTGTCTTCATTTTGCTTGACCCTGTTTTTGTGTTTTTGTTTAAGATTTTATTTATTTGAGAGAAAGTGAGTGAGAGTATAAGCAGGAGGGGGGTACAGAGGGAGAAAGACTCCCCGCTGAGCAGGAAGCCCAGTGTGGGACTTGATCCCAGGATATTGGGATCATGACCTGACCCAAAGGCAGATGCTTAACTGACTGCGCCACCCAGACACCCCTCTGTGTGGTTTTTAGTACATTACATGAAAAATCCACATCTCCTAGTTTTGAAGGAGCCTCATGTAGGAGATGAACCCTATTGTTCAATCCTGTCTCAGCTCTTGGTTGTCTCCCAAATCTTTGTGCTTATCCAAGCAGCCTGTCGTGTTTTTCTTCCATTTTCAACAGTTTAAAAGTATGTTTGGATAGTAAATTGAAAATTTGGAGTCCTACTTCAGATCTGCTGATTCCAAATCTTAGGGATGGCATGGGAATCTGTATTTCCGACATGTCTCAGGTGATTCTTGGACACATTGAAGTTTGAAAATGACAGACATAAAAGATAAGGTTGCTTTAACCAGTATGTAAGACGCTCCAAGATATCTGATCCAGCCTACTACTTTAGTCTCAACTTTCTATATCCTGCCCATTCTCCACACTGATACCTCAAATCCTCTTACCACAAAATACAAGTCACTTTTTCTAGTGTGCAAGTATTACTACACTGCTTTATCTCTTTCCCTTTCTTTCTCTAATCATATTTCTAGTTTGAGAGACCCTTGAATTCAGCGACCATGTCATGTTTTTCTTTATATTTTGAGTACTAGGCAGAGTGACTGGCACACAGTGGATGCCCAGTAAAGATTTGTGGAAAGGTAGAAAACAGAAATAAGGAAACACTTTTTCAAGCTACTACTTGTGTAATGAATGCTAATATTTCATTGGCTAAAGCAGGTTACACAACTGAGCCCAGAGTCATGGTGGGGAGGGTATTACAAACTTAACCTGACAAAAGGACTACATATAGAGGGATGAAGAATTGGGGCCAAAATAGAAAGCAGCAATTTTCACGTGAATATTTGTGGTAATAGGTATTCAAGCACACAGTATGTGCCTAACAGCAGTTTTTCTCCCTTAATATATACAGTTAACCTGCAAAGCATGTGGTATCCTTTTTTTTGGTACTATGAAGAAATAATTAGAATGATTAATGACAGGGCACCTGGGTGGCTCAGTTGGTTAAGCATCTGCTTTCAGCTTAGGTCATGATCTCAGGGGCTGGGATTAGGCCCTGCCCTCAAACTCCCTGCTCTGTAGGGAGCCTGCTTCTTTCTCTCCCTCTGTCATTCTCCCTGCTTGTGCTCTTTGGTTCTCTGTATCCCTCTGTCAAATAAATAAAATCATTTTAAAAAGTTTAATGATTAAATAACATGCGATAGAATTGGTGGTTTGAATTTGGGATCGTCTGACTTTAGAGTCTGTATGCTTTTACATAGTTATAAACATGTAAGTTATGTTTTTAATCCTTCCCCCCCCCCCCCCCCGCATAAGTTTTTTCTCCCTTATTTTTGGGAAGTAGATATTTTGGACACAATATGGTATACCCTTAATGGCTTTATTAACACAGTGATTTTTTAAAGGAGATTGGGTGGGAGAATTTGCCCCTTTGAGAACGTCTGTATTTATTATATGAGATATAAAGAACTAGTTTTCTGTGTGTGTGAGTTGTGTGGAGTCGCTAGTGATACCCAGCCTTTAATAGATGAAACATATTTTTAAATTTTGTCTTGTATTATTTCAAAATGTAATTTTTTTTCTTTTTACTCAGAACATGTGTATTTGAAATTTCTGAGCTTATCAGCAAAAGCGATAGAAAAGGGCTGGATATTTCCCAGAGATAAATGTGTAAAAGTTGGAGGTGGGCTCTAGGTGAAGAGAGTGTTTAGATTATATAAGAATATGAGGTGTTGATGATTTTTCCAGTAACCTGGGAACATATATTAACATAATGTGTGTGATACAGTTTGCTTGAGATAGAAGCAAAGAAAACATGGACAATGATAGCCATATTAAAGGGCAAGACTGTCACGAATGTTGTCAAAGCGGTGATAATGGAGAGAAAAAGATACTTCAGTATGACTTTGTCATCACGTTGATCTATGACTGACATAAGCTTTAGGGATGGTGGTGATGTGCAGTGGCATTAAGGAGGAAAAGATTTTACTAATGCCTTTTTTTTTTTTTTTAAGATATTGGTACTTTGGTTTTTATAATTCTGGGAGGTTTTTTTTTAAGTTTTGTTTTGTTTTAAATTAGTTTAACAGAGAGAGACATCGGAGAGGGAACACAAGCAGGGGGAGTGGTAGAAGGAGACGCAAACTCCCTGCTGAGCAGGGAGCCTGATGCTTAGACCCCAGCCAAAGGCAGATGCTTAACGATGGAGCCAGCCAGGTGCCCCCTGAGAGTTCTTTATATTGTTCAGGTTTTGCTATAAGGAGCTCACAGATCCATACTTTATTTAACAAGCATGATGAATTTGTTTGTAACTTTTAAATTCTAAAACTCTTCTTGGGAGATGCCCTGGTGGATAGGGAATGGAAATGTATACAAACTATTTTTTTCTATTGGCTTTTCCTATCTCTTTGCAAATAGAGAAAATAACCTGAAAAAAAAATGAAGCCCTTTTTTCAATCCTATGGTATTTTGCTGTGTTCTGCTTTATTTATCAGGACTTTCTATTGCAAGTTCAGAAAACCAATTCTAATTAATTAATTAATAAGTCAGAAGGTCATTTTGTAGGTTTATGAACTGGGAAGTTCACAGGATAAAGCTGTAGGTAGGATTTTAATGTAACTGGAATCAAAGGTTTGATGTGATCAGGAATGTATCCTTATCTCCCTTTCTGAGCATTCCTTTTCAGGTTTTGTGTGAAAGAGAGCAAGTACAAGCAGAGCACAATAGCAGGGGAGGGGAGAAGCATACACCCACTGAGCAGGGAGCCTGATGTGGGGCTCCATCCCGGGATGCTAGGATTATGACCTGAATGGAAGGTAGTGGCTTAGCCCACTGAGCTACCCAGACGCTCTCTTAAGCATTCTTTTTCAGTTTTGGTTTCCTTCGTCAGGTATGGTGGTAAAGATGATCAGTAGCAGCTCTCTAGACTTACGTAATTCTTAAGAGTCCACCTGTGTTTCCCTGTATAGCACCAGTCAAATTGGTGGACGGAAGGCCAGGCCTGGATTGTGTGGCCTACCCATGAACTAGTCACTGTAAGGCTAGAGGAGTGTGATCATCTGACCTGACCAAGGACATGTGCCTGGTTTTGGAGAAAGGCTTAAGGTCAGCCCTCTCTTGAGGCTTAACGGAGGAACATAATGATTCTTCCAAAAAAATCAGATGCTATTCCTTAAGAAAGAAACATGGGTTCAGGTTAGGCAAAATCTATAAATATTCCATGTATGAATCTAGATCTACTTTTGAAGTTGATTGATATGGACTGTGTAGAGTTGAATTGTGTTCTCTGCAAAAAGATGTTGAAGTCCTAACTTTTGCAGTATCTTTGAATATGACTTTACTTGGAAATAGGGTCTTTATAGTTGGGTTCAAGTTAAAATGAGGTCATACTAGATTAGAGTGGGACCTAATCCAATAACTGGTGTTTTTTATAGAAAGGGGGAAATTTGGACATAGGTCCAAATGGGAGGAATGCCAAGGATTGCTCACAACCACTAGAAGGTACAAAGAGGCAAAGAAGGATTCTTCTTTAGAAGAAGGAGGGAGAATAGCCCTGCCCACACCTTGATTTCTGTCTGTCAGTCTCTAAAACTGCAAGAGAATATATTTCTGTTGTTTTAAGCCATCTAGTTTGTGGCAGTATGTGGTAAAATTCAGCAGCTCTATAAAACTAATATAGACCATATTTGGTACTTTAAAAAATTTTTTTATTCATCCCATCTTTTTGTTTTGTTTTGTTTATATAAGTAATTTCTGTACCCAACATGGGACTTGAACTCATGACCCCAGGATTGAGTTGAATGCTCTTCTGATTGAGCCAGCCAGATGCTCCTCAGCCCATCTTCTTAAAATAAAATGCTGACCATAAGTTTTCCCTGTGAATACCTTTTACATTTTAGAAATGGCTTTTATGGGGATTTGGGATGCCTTTGGAATATCTAGGTTTGGCATTTGAAAATACATTTTGTTAGAATTTTATTGTATCCATAATGATGTGAGATGGTACTTTGTGATTGATTTTTTGACCTCTACATTTTACAGAGTCTATAGTTGTGGTTTAGCTGAAGCCATTGTCCTTATTGATGTACAGCTATTATTTCTCAACGTGTTTGACTCCCATATAGCACAGTGCCATGTGAGAATCAGGAGTGGTAGTAATTAAAGTGAAACACCCAGAGTAAATATGTTCTAGTAGCTTGAATATGGAAGAAAGAATATGTCTTAAGGCAACTGGTTATCAAGGTGGGAACTGTTAGTATTTTAGTGATACTAAAAAAAAAACCTTAAGAGTAGCTTGAACAGTATTTCTGGGCTCTTGTTCATTTTCTGCAAACTAGGAGAGTCAGATAATACCTCCAAAGTTTGGTTAAACTTTTCTTCACTTATTGTTCCTATCTTAAACTAATAATATTGCATGTAATACAGTTATTATTTTTTTAAAGAATTTATTTGTTTATTTGCCAGAGAGAGAGCAAGAGGGCAAGAATATAAGCAGGGGCAAGGAGCAAGGAGCCCAAGGTGGGACTCAATCCCAGGACCCTGGGATCATGAACGGAGATGAAGGCAGGTGCTTAACTGAGCCACCCAGGCATCCCAGATTTTTAAAAATAAATTATCTATCTCTATTTATTTACTTAAAATAAGCTATACACCACTTAATGTGGGTCTTAAACTTACGACGCCCCCCCAAGATGAAGCATAGCATGCTATACCGACTCAGCCAGCTGGGCACCCCATAATTTTCATTATAAATATTTTTGACAGAGATACCTTATATTAAGTTTAGTAATATTTTCTCAATTCAAAACTCACATACTGAGTATGTAATGACAAGTATTGCTCTGCCATGTTCCATCTACTATAGTTTTACTTTCTCTAACCATTTTTATTATGTATTCTTTCAGCATTTCTTTATAAAAAAAAAAGCAGATATTAATTTTTTTTTTACTTTTTTTGTTTTCTTACATACAACAGTATATAGAAAATACTTTGTAATTTGCTTTTTTTCACTTTATATGTTTAGTTACCTTTCTATGGCAGTATGTAGAGAGCATTCTCATTCCTTTTCACAGTTGCGTTGGATTCCATTGTGCGGATATGCTGTAATATATTTAACTCGATGGTTATTGAACATCGGAGTTTTCACTTGTTGCTAACCATCCTTCAGTGAATAATATATTTTTTTAAAGATTTTATTTATTTATTCGACAGGGAGAGAGATCACAAGTAGGCGGAGAGGCAGGCGAGGGGTGGGGTGGGGGGGACAGGCCCCCTGCTGAGGAGAGAGGCCGATGCTGGACTCTATCCCAGGACCTTGAGATCATGACCTGAGCAGAAGGCAGAGGCTTAACCCACTGAGCCACCCAGGTGCCCCTTCAGTGAATAATATTGTACATAAGTTTTTTGTATGTGTGCTGATATCTGTAGGATACATTCCCAGAAATGGTACTGCTGACTTGAGGGGTAAAATATATTTGTAATTTTTCTAGATATTGCCAAATTGCCCTCTGCCTGGGTGATAGAACTTTGTAGTTCCTCCATTATTGTAGGAGAGTACCCATTAGGAGAATGTTTATATCCCCACAGCCTTACCAATGTAGTATTGTGTCTGATTTGTGGATTTTTGCAAAATTGATAGGTTAAAAAATACTCTCAGTATTGTTTTCGTTAGTATTTCCTTTATGAGTGAGGTTGAGCCTCTTATTTTTAAGGAAATTTCCATTTGATCTTGAACTGATTTCTTGCAGTGATGATTATGACATTGCCAGTGATGAAAGTAATAATAATGTTTTAATAGGGGAGGAAAGGGAGGAGATGATTGTTCTTAGAAGAAAGATTTCTGGGTCCTTTTTCTCCAAACTCAGGAATTTTCACATATTCAGAATTGGTTCTTAAAAGAATTGATTCTGAAAGTTCAGTTGCTTTGTTACTGTTTTAGGAGGCCTGCAGTGTGTAATTGGCACAGCATGGCCATCCGGGTTTTTCTGAGTGTGCCTTCTCCACCCTTTCAAGAAAGCCTAGATAGATGTTACACAGTTTCTTTAAACTGCTTCAAAGGATTGTAGAAAAATATTCAAATTTTGCTGGAAGACCTTCTTTGTATTTCCTGTGGACGTTTGCTAAAGTATAGTTCTTATCTAGTTGGCATAAGTAGATTTCTATAAACGTTTTTGCTTTTATTTATAGAGTATCTATAAAATGTTATTTGCCGCCCTTCATGATGCTGTTTTCATCTCCAGCTTGCCTATTGTTTATCTTTTTTTTCTTTTTGGGTTTTTTTTTCCTCGGTATTTCATTCTTTCTGTGTTGATATTTTGTTTACTTGAATGTTGGAAGAACTGTTCTGAGCTTTTGGGTGGTAATGTCACTTTGCATTCTGAACTGAAACCCCTGTCTGTAAAAGTTAGGGTTATGTTTCTACAGCTATTAATACCATTAGATATGGTCTTGACAGTAGTTTATGAAAATTGTTTAATGTCTAAAAATTTAACATCCTGGAAAATACTGGAGAAACAGTAAAATACACAGCAGAAATTGAAGATCAGAATACATGTGCTCAGTTAAGGGATCAACAGGTGAGATAAGCATAGAAACCAATGACTCAGTGGAAAACTTATACTCTGAGAGCCAAGATGAGAAGGAAGTAGATATTCAGTGACTCACAGGTATTGATCCAAAATAAATATCTCTGTCAAATAAATGTATATTGACTTATAATGGATTTCTCAGGCAAGGATAGCCTTTGCTTTGGGGACAGTCTCTGTTCAGGTGGTTTGGTTGAATTGTGTTTTTAACGTACTCTAGTAGACTGTTCCTGTTGCGTGTGGCACTTAGACTCTAATGGGAGAAAAGGGACATTAATCATATGGAGAACCTCTAACTACACAAGATAAGAGCTCTGAAAGGAGTTGTGGTTCTGTTGTGTGTGTGTATGTAATTGTGTTTCTAGAGGTGGGCAGAGAATTTTTTTTTTTTTTTAAGATTTTATTTCTTTATTTGACAGAGGGAGAGATCACAAGTAGGCAGAGAGGCAGGCAGAGAGAGGGGGAAGCAGGCTCCCTCTTGAGCAGAGAGCCTGATGCAGGACTCGATCCCAGGACCCTGGGATCGTGACCTGAGCTGAAGGCAGAGGCTTTAACCCCCTGAGCCACCCAGGCGCCCCTGGGCAGAGAATTTTTAAGAAAATTTTCATTTGAGAGGTGAAAGTGAATATGAGTTAACTGGGGAAGGTAGAGAAAGGTGGTAGGTAGAGAGGATTCTTCTAGTTAGGGTATCAGAATATGTTTTCAGAAGACAGAAAAAGAAAAAGTAGACCTTGGTTTTCCTCTTAGGATCTGGTTTATGTAAATATATTTCTTTCTTGCCACTTGGTGGCACTTAAACATGATTTAACAAGGCTTAGTTTTGGCTGTGGAATATTCTGCGAGTATTTTTTAAAAGTTAAGGAAACTGCTATGTGAAAATTAGAGGGGTGTGGAGCACCAGATGAAGTTACTATTAAAATTTATGGGAAGAAACGTGTACTGAGGCTCTGTATATTTCCATAATGGACATCTGTACAATCCACTCCTACTGGCGAAGGGTGAAGACATTCTTTGTCATATACTCTTAGTTTTTTAGCCTCTTTTCTTTCCAAGTTCAAATAGGAGTGATTTTTTTTTGCTACCTTTTTTATTAAGATATAATTAAAATTTAGAAGTCTTTACACCCCTGGATCTCCATCCAAAACGAGGTATAGAACATTTTAAGCCTCATAAAAGGTTTACTTCTGTTCCAGCCAGTTGCTCATTACTGCAGTAACTGTTTTCTGTCACCATGAGTTAGTTTTGCCAGCATCTGCATTTATTAAAGGAATCATACAGTATGTACTTTTTTGTGTCTGGCTTCCTTTGCTTACACATAATGTTTGTGTGTGTTATGTTATTTTTTTTTAATTTCTTTTTTTTTTAATTTATTTATTTGTTAGAGAGCGAGCGAGCACAGGCAGACAGAGTGGTAGGCAGAGGGAGAAGCAGGCTCCCTGCGGAGCAAGGAGCCCGATGTGGGACTCGATCCCAGGACGCTGGGATCATGACCTGAGCCGAAGGCAGCTGCTTAACCAACTGAGCCACCCAGGCGTCCCGTGTGTGTTATGTTATTAATATAGTTCATTCTTTTTTAAGTGGATTTACTGAAATAATATAGCAAACAGTACGCCCATTTAAAGTATAAAAGTCAGTGATTTTTACTATATTCACAGAGTTGTACAGCCATTAATATAATCAGATTTTAGATTTTCTTCACCCCAGTGGGTATCATTATATTCCATTTACAGATGAGAACCCATACCAGTTAGCAGTCACTCCTTGTCTTGTCCCCCTCTCTTTCCATTCCCCAACAGTGGACAATGACAAATTTATTTCGTTTGTAGAGATCTCCCTATTTTGGACATAAGTTCATTCTTTTTTATTGCTGAGTAGCATTCCATTGCATGGAAACACTACAGTTTGTTTAATCTGTTCATTGCTGATGGACATTTGAGTTGTTCCCAGTTTAGGGTTATAAATATGGCTACTCCATAAACATTTTTATATAAGTCTGTTTTCATTTCCCTTGGGTAAATACCTAAGAATGGAGTTACCAGGTTACAGGGTAGAGATGTACATTCACACTACATAAGAAACTGCCAAACAACTCTCCAAAGAGGTGTTATCTCCACTTTACGTTACTCTCTAACAGTGTATGGAGGGATCACTTACTCTGCATCTTCACAAATATTTGGTGTTTGTCAGTCTTTTCTATTTTGACTATTCTAGCATTTGTGAAGTGGTATTTCATTGTTTCGTTGTGGTATTTTACTTTCCCTGAGGACTAAAGATAACTTTTCATGTGCCAATCGGGCTTTCATATATGTTCTATTTTGAAGGATCTAAGTCTTTTGCCCATTTAAAAAAAAAAACTGAGTTAATCTTTTTGTTGATTTGTGAGAATTTTTTGTATAAGTAATGTATAACTATATAATTGATATTTGTTCTTCAATAAGTGTAAAGATAGAAATATCTATGTAGGATTTATTGTAACATGGGGTTTTTTAGTCTCAGATTTTTCTAAAGAATCAGTAGAAAAAGGTCACTTTATTTAGACTTTTTCTAAGTAGACTTTGTTTGCAGTAGTTTTCTTACTGAACCATGAAATGATTCCTTGCAGGTGGGGAAGAACAACAGCTTTAAAAATAACAAATAAACCAATTCAGTAACTTCAGTCACAGTACCTGCACTCCATAGAGTTCGGAGTGGAACCATGGTCTTCAATTCACCTTCTCCATAGGAGGTTTTGTCACTTTTGGTGGAGTCCCCAGTGGACCCAAGTAGTCCATGCCACATAAAAGCAATCCTTCTCACCTCTAAAACACCTAAGATGAGAACTGCTGGTAAATTGGCTCTGTAGTTTGCCCTCCAGAAGTTGTCCCACATTCTGTGTAGCTAACTCACATCCCACATCTGTTAGTCCACATAGCTGGGATTAGGTGTGAACTCTCTTGTTAGAGCACGTGTGGCTCACACCATTACTGTAGTGTCAGTAAAAAGTATTGATGAGCCTGCAGACATTTTAGAGATGCTGTGCCAGTATATCAGCAGGAGCGACAGCCGTAATTTAGCTTTTGGTGTTACATCATGGAGTCTTTGAAAACCCAGCCTTCTGAGAGAGTTTCATGAGCTTTCATCAATCAGTCTTGCTTGTGGAAAAGAAAACATGGGGCATTTTATGATTCTGATATGATTTTGTTGAAAATGATTTACTTAACTAGATATGTCTTTACCGAAATGGAAAGCATTACAGGCAGTCCAAGAATATACTATTCAATGTTTATATCTTTATGCATGCTATTAGATACCTGATACCTTTTAGTAAAAGTCAGTATGCTGACTTTTTAGGTCTTGCAAGAGGTTTGCAGATTGCGCTCTCTTTGTAGAGGTTTTTTTGTGTTTTGCTTTTTTTTAATTGGGGGGGAGGGGTAAAAGGAGGGAGAGAGAATTTTAAGCAGGCTCCATCCCCAGCACATAGCCTGATGTGGGGCTTAATCCCACAACCCTAAGATCATGACCTGAGCTGAAATCCAGAGTCAGACGCTTAACCAACTGAGCCACTCAGGCACCCCTGAAAGTTTTTTTTTTTTTTAATCATTTTTGCATTCAAGGTTCTTTATGATTCTTGCCTGTCTGTATTCCATCCAGTCTTTGATTCACACTGTCAGTGTAATTTATCTAACACTTGCACTGTCCTGTCAGAAGTCTTTCATTGCTCCCATTGTCTTCAGGATAAAATTTAAACTTTAGCTGGCTTTCCAGGAGCATCTTAGCCTATATCTTAACAACTTTACCTAATTTATCTGCATTTCCCAATAATCAGCATAATAAGAGCAAATGTTTATTTATATAGTACTTCTCTATATGCCAAGCACAGGCCTAGGCAGTCATAATAAATTTCTTATAATTCTTTTTGTAATTAATTATATATTTTTTAGAGATGGAGAGAGTGTGGGGGTGAATGGGTAGAGGGAGAGGGAGAGAGAGAATCTCAAGCAGGCTCCACACTGGAGCCCGATGCAAGGCTCAGTCTGATGACCCCGAGCTCATGACTTGAGCTGAAATCAAGAATTGGATGCTTAACCAACCGAGCCACTCAGGAGCCCCTAAACTTCTTGTAATTCTGCAAATAGATCATGTACCCCCACTTTCTGAATTCTTTGGCATGTCATATGCTCGTATGACTAGAGTACTGGCTCAGTCTCTTTATTTAATACCTACTTCTTCTTTTTGAGCCCATTCAGACATCACTTCTTGGAAGCTGAATCCTGTATTCACTTTCTGTGCCCCACCCCCATTCCTCATCTCTTAAAGTTGTAGTGAGATGTCAGAGCAGTGCACGTATCATCTAGTATAAAGCACAACACAGTTTTTCTCTCTCTTCCAGCCTTTCTCCTGAAGTATGGACAGTTCAGTAGGGATGAGTTGCCCTAGTTTAAGAACAGAAAAGATTTGTGGCTGTTAATCATTACCACCACCTGCCTCTAACCCTGTATTTGAAAACACATGGGGGGCACCTGGGTGGCTCAGTGGGTTAAAGCCTCTGCCTTCGGCTCAGGTCATGATCTCAGAGTCCTGAGATCGAGCCCCAAATCGGGCTCTCTGCTCAGCAGGGAGCCTGCTTCCCTTCCTCTCTCTCTGCCTGCCTCTCTGCCTACTTGTGATCTCTGTCTGTCCAATAAATAAAATATTAAAAAAAAAAAAAAGAAAACACATGGGTCCACAGGCAAGATGCTTAGTCTGGTAACAAAATGAGTAAGACAGTCCTTGCCTGAGAACACGCCAAATTCTAGTGGGATAGACAGACTTAGAAGCAGCTAATTATATCTTGCTGGGTCAAAGATGTAAACACTAAAATAAAAAATAAAGAAACCATAAAAGAATTAGGAGAAGGTTAGGCTTCCCCCCCCCCCCCAATCATATTGAAGTGGAAAGTCCTTTCTGTGGGGCAGGCAGGGGTCCTGGGATCATCTGCCAGGTTCCGGAATGGAGCCTGCTGGGTAGGGAGCCTGCTTTTTCCTCTCTCTCTGCCCCTCCCCCTTCCTCCTATGCATGTACACTTTCAAATAAACAAATAAAAATTTTAAAAAAGAAAATAGGGAATTCAGAGATCAATAAATATATGAAAATTGTCTGATCTTGATTATAATGGAGGAATTGCAAATTTAAACTGCAAGTTAAAATCTTTGGCTTGTCAGGTTGGCTAAGATATTTGAAGTGTCAAAAGTTCATAGAGGCCATCTAAGGTATTTCCGCTGGCCTAAGGTGAAAAATTTGAATACAAAAAGAATTACTCCAGTATATTATGCTATATTAAAATTAAAATCTAGACATCTATAATGATACTTTATAAAACAGAGTAACTATTGATCACTTTTGGAGGTTTCAAGGTTGTCAGTTCATTGTTCTGAAAACTTTTGCATAGAGAGAAGAGGCACTTACACTGCATTTCATTGTGACATGTTTTAAGGTAGCCAAATAGTTGATGGTAGAAATCTCTCTTTCTTGAAGAATTCCAGGTAATAAGTAAAGAAAGAGTGAAAATATTAGAAAAGTCACCATTTTGTGCCCACAGCACAGTAATAGATCTAGGCATATACTTGATGTTTGCTTAAATTATTAGGTGAAAGGTGATTGTTGGCTATAATGGTGGGATCAAGTTGATAGCATGAATTCACTGATCAGTGTTACTAGCATCATTAAAAGTTGAAAAGGAAGGCATATATCTCCTGACTGATAAAATAGGAAGGACCCAGGTCTCTCCTGTATTCTCTAAGAAAAAGTCAGATTCAGTCAAGAAAAGTAACAGCAGATGGATCATATGAGGTGTATAGGATATGGTACTTTGTTTTGTGTGCATGTGTATGCGTATGTTGGGTGTGGGATATGTCTCTAATGGTCTGTTTTCCTCTGTAGCATACTTAGTACTTTGAGGAAAGCTCAGCTGCATTTTGACAGTGTAAACCTTCTTTTCATTCTTTTTTTTAATTAAGACCTTTTTTAGAGTTTAAGGTACAGAGCAAAATTGAGGGAAAGGTAAAATTTTATGATTAAGGAGTATTACAAGTGTTTGATAAAGAGTGATGGTCTGGTTTAGTTTTAACATGGTAACACTGCTGTGTCAAGAATGGGTTGGGAGGGTGCCTGGGTGGCTCAGTAGGTTAAGCCTCTGCCTTCTGCAGGTGCTTCAGTGGGTTAAGCCTCTGCCTTCTGCTCAGGTCATGGTCTCAGGGTCCTGGGATGGAGGCCTGCTTCCCCTCTCTCTCTGCCTGCCTCTGCCTACTTTTGTGTTCTCTCTCTCTGTCAAATAAATAAATAAAATCTTTAAAAAAAAAAAAAAGAATGGGTGGGGAGCAGGAGGAGCAGGAGTATTTGCACAGATGTCAAGATGGAAGCTGTTGCATTGGTCCATGTGGGAGGTGAAGGTTGCTTGTACTGGTTGTCATAGAGGAAGGGAGAAGTGGTTAGGACTGTGAATATATTAGATTGATACAAAACTGGTTAGGATTGATAGATTTAGCATAATTTAATGTGGAGAGTAAGAGAAAGAAGATAAGTAGGATTATAAAGTTTTGGGTTCAAACAGCTTGGTGCCGGAGTTGTCTTTAGCCAAGATAGTAGAGGCTGTGGGTGGAGCAGGTTTGGAGGAGAAAATAAATAATTTCATTTTGCATATCTTTCACATAGTAGGTACTCATTGTGAATATAGTACTGATGAATATTAAGAACCAAGGATAGGGGCACCTGGGTGGCTCATTCAGTTGAGTGGGTGCCTTTGGCATAGGTCATGATCCTGGGGTCCTAGGATCAAGCCCCGCATCCGGCTCTCTGCTCAGTGAAGAGCCTGCTTCTCCCTCTCCCTCTGCCTGCCGCTCTGTCTACTTGTGCTCTTTCTCTCTCTCTCTCTCTCTCTCTCTCTCTCTGTCAAATAAATAAAAATCTTAAAAAAAAAAAAAGAACCAAGAATATGAGACAGCAGCCATGAGAAGGCATTCATTGTCAGTCTTTAATGTTCATTAACTATGTGAGTTCTCCTTGACTTGTTGTTTCTGTGTTGTGTATTTGTTTTGTTTTTCCATGTAGGATGTATATATGGTACCTACTTTATGTGAGATACTGTTCTAATTTTTCAAATACTAACTCACTTAGTCCTCATAAAAACTTTATGAGGTAGGAGTGTTATTACCAGGGTACCTGGGTGGCTCCATCGTTGGGCATCTGCCTTCAGCTCAGGTCATGATCCCAGGGTCCTGGGATCGAGCCCTGCATTGGGCTCCCTCGTCAGGGGGATATCTGCTTCTCCCTCTCCCACTCTCCCTGCTTGTGTTCCCTCTCTCGCTGTCTCTCTTTCTTTCAAATAAATAAATAAATAAATAAAATCTTTTTTTAAAAGAAAGTGTTATTACCATGCCTGTTATACTGAAGAGTCACTGAGAAATTAAAGCATTTATCTGAGGTCACATAGCTAGAAAGGGGAGAATTAATTAGGACTCATACTCATACATTTAGGTTGCAGAGTCTGTGTTCTAAACCACTGTAGAATTCTGCTTCCCGGGGCGCCTGGGTGGCTCAGTGGGTTAAGGCCTCTGCCTTCAGCTCCGGTCGTGATCCCAGGGTCCTGGGATCGAGCCCCACATCGGGCTCTCTGCTCAACAGGGAGCCTGCTTCCTCCTCTCTCTCTCTGCCTGCCTCTCTGCCTACTTGTGATCTCTATCTGTCAAATAAATAAATAAAATCTCTAAAAAAAAAAAAAAGAATTCTGCTTCCCTTTTTATTATCCCCCATGCTGATTGATTGATTAGATTGATTTAATTGAAGTGTAGTTGACAATGCTACCTACAGTAGTTTCAGGCCCCTGTGATTTTTTTTTTTAAAGATTTTATTTATTTATTTGACAGACAGATCACAAGTAGGCAGAGAGGCAGGCAGAGAGAGAGGAGGAAGCAGGCTCCCCGCTGTGCAGAGAGCCCGGTGCGGGACTCGATCCCAGGACCCCGGGATCACGACTTGAGCCGAAAGCAGAGGCTTTAACCCACTGAGCCACCCAGGTTCCCAGCCCCTGTGATTTTATTGTAGTTGAGAATGGAGAGTGAAGATTCAGGCAAAGGACCAAAAGCTTATTTCAAGTCATCTGTGTGGAGGTTATGGCTAATGGATATTTCCATAGCTTTAAGAATTATAATTATTTTCATAATAGAAAATAAAGTCAACTTGTGAGGCTGCAAGTTCTCATTACAAAAGCCCTAGAAATTACATCTTGAGGTGTTCTTAAGCTGTGCTGGTTTTTATGTGAGACTTTTGGAGTGTCATAGTTATTTAAGTTCAGAAATATCTATCAGTATTGCATCCTTATGATTCTGTTTACATCTCTGACATACTGCAAGAAGTACTGATTTGGAATTGTGGACTGATGGTATTCTGGGTGCTCCATGTATTCTGTTTGATAAATGTTGCTTTCAAAGTTGCTTGACTGTTAATGTTGCAAATCCATAAGGAGTTGACTTTTTTTTCATTCAGGTATTGGTTATGCTCTATTTGGCTTAAATTGTCATTGCCCCCAAAAGGCAGTGTAGCTTTTTAGTTCAGATTCCTCTTTAATATCCTCAGTGACCTTTATAGGTGTCGGTTTGAAATAATACAACTTTGCCAAGTGTTTTATATCATTTGTTTTTCCTGGAGGGTATAATCAGACTCTGCAAGGTGATGATGTTGGTAGATGACCTTCAGGCATTGAGAAAATGTATTTTAAGGCCATCTTTTTTAGGTTATCAGTTGTTTTGTTTTGTTTCTTAAGGTTATCAGTATCCTTAATGAGAACCATATAAGGGTGAAACAACACTGTGAGATTTAGTTCTGCTTCTCTTTGTTAGCATTAGTGAGCCATCAAATACAGTTTTTGAAATTTTTCCTTATTTTTCCAGATGGAGAAAATGTAACAGTTAGTACTTTTTATTTTTTTGAATGCAGGTGAACCAGTTGAATGCAGGTGAACCACTGGACACAGACAATTATTTAACTGTCTAAATTCTCCTGATTCTCCTGAAGATTATATTAATGGGTGAATCCCATTCTCCACCTAGAAAGAGCAGCAAATTTGTTATGTACAAGGATGCTATAGGGCATTTGTGGTTAATTCTTTCAGGGAACCTGTTGAGAAATGCTGATCTGGGCTGTTGTCTGTTTAAGGCTCAAGAACTAAGGATGATTAAAAAAAAAAAAAAAAAAGGAACAGAGACTGTATATAGCCTGCAACAACTGAAATATTTACCATCTGGTCTTTTATAGAGAAGGTTTGTTTACTGTTCTCTAAGAAGATAATACTTAAATTTGAATGCCAGCTTCTCTCTCTCTCTCTCTTTTAGCTCTTTGTCCTCAGTATCTGACTCTATAAATGGGGGATAGTAATAGTACTTATCTCAGAGTTGTGAAGAGTATGTAAAATAATGTCAAGTTTTAGAATACAGCTTAATGAATGTTAGCTGCTATTATTAGAGTACTTAACATGAAATATAAAATGGCATGTATTTGTTGTTTCCTAATATGGTGTATAGCAGTTATCAAATTCATTCTTTTTTGTTGTTGTTGTTAAAGATTTTATTTATTTGACAGACAGAGATCACAAGTAGGCAGAGAGGCAGGCCCAGAGGGAGAGAGGGGGGAAGCAGGCTCCCTGCTGAGCAGAAAGCCTGATTCGGGGCTCCATCCCAGGATCCTGGGATCATGACCTGAGCGGAAGGCAGAGCTTTAACCCACTGAGCCACCCAGGTGCCCCTCAAATTCATTCTTATGTTGCAATATGAAGCAGTAGTATTTCAGTTGAGAATATTTGCCAGTATTTGTGGTGCCATGATATTTTACAGATTCTTACATAGGAATGTTCTCTTAAAAACTAATCTGTTACACATTAGATGTTACCACATTTTGGTGTTTGGTAATTCAGTATTTTTCAAGGTAGTGTGTCTCTTTGGATAGCACAATGATGTGTTGACCTCTCTCTTCCTTTTGAGTTTTGATGCCTTAAAGAAGCAGTTTTCAAACTTTCTGGTCCTGAGATCCCTTAACACTTAAAATCCCTTAAAACTTACTGAGCTTTTCAAAGAGTTATTGTATTAATAATTTACTTGAAAATAACAGCAAACAGCCCATTACATGTTAAGCAGCATTTTAGTGAAAATCATTGTTTTTATATTTTACAGATTTCTTTAACATCTGGGTTAATAGAAGATAGCTGTCTCAGTATATCTACTTTTTCGTTCAGCTGTTGCATAATATTATTTTGGTTGAAGTATATGAAGAAGATCCAGCCTCATATATAGAAAGATTGTTGGAAAGGGGAAAACATTTTAATAGTCACTCAAATAATTGTGGATATTTTTCATGGATTAACACCAAAACTTGGTAACTGGTGTGTGTGTGTATGTATGAATTTAATTACTAAACTTTATTTTTTAGAGTAGTTTTGGGTTCACAGCAAAATTGAGCAGGGAAATTACAGAGTTCCCATATAAGCATGACCTCCCTACTGTCCACACCATGGCACCACAGTGGTACCTTTGTTACATGGATGAACCTACATTGATCCATCATTATCACTCAAAGTCCATGGTTTACATTGTGGTTCACTCTTGGTGTTGTACATTCTATGGGTTTGACACACGTCTCCACCATTGTAGTGACATACAGAATTGTTTCACTGCTTTAAGATCTTCTGTGCTGTGATTGTTCATTCCTCCTTCCCTTTCCACAATCCCTGGCTGTACATTTTGCATTCCTCTTAGCAGTGAATGATTTGCTTCACAGCCTCCACAGCATTCTGTGTTAGTGGTCCTGATTTTGGCCCTTTTAATAGGTGTGTAGTGATACCTTGTTTTAATTTGCAGTTCTCTAATGACATTGTGATGTTGAACATCTTTTCATATGCATTCTTGCTATCTGTATTTTTTCATATGCTTACTTCCATCCATATTCTTTGGTGAGGTGTCCAGGTCTTTTGTCCATTTTTAAATCAGGTGTCTCATTTTCTAATTGTTGAGTTTAGAAGTTCTTTGCATGTTTTGCATAAGTCCTTTATCAGATGTGTCTTTAAATTTTAAAACAGTGGTATACGTAGCTCGCATATAAAGTAGTAAAATACATATATATACACACTATGATTATTTTGTTTGTAATAACTTTTAAAAACAATGAAAACATTTTAAGTTCTTGGGGCTTTCATCCTTCTGTTTACTGTCTGCTTGTTCTTTCGATAAATTCTTTTCTCTGATTTTATGTTTGTTTGTTTTTTTCATTGTGGGTGGGCTTATGTTTGCTATCCCCCCCCCCCCCCCCCCAAGAATCTTGTGTGGGCAGATCCTGAGAACTTTTCTCTAGGGAAGGTCTGCATTTGTTTCTGCCAGCTGCCCTCCCCAACCCTTTCAGTAACCTAGAGAACCAGTTTTATGTTAATTTTATAATTAGGGGATTCCTAGATAATTCAGACTGTGCAGTGGTTCTCAGAGTGTGGTCCAGAGACTCCTGGGGGGTCCTGGAGGTCCGAGTATTTTCATAATAATACTGAGATGTTATTTGCCTTTTAATTCTTTTCTCTCTCTCTAGTGGAGTTTTCCAGGGGTTATCAAAGATGGTATCATTACTCTGATAGGTAAGAGTGTGAGTCTTGTTTGTGTTCTTGGAGTTTTAAATTTTTGTTTTAATTTGTTTTTATTTTAAGAAAACTTTGTACCCAGTGTGGGGCTTGAACTCACAGCTCTTGAGATCAAGAGTTGCGAGTCTTCAATAATTTTTGAGTATAAGTGATCCTGGAACGAAAATGTTTGAAAACTGCTGAAGTAGTGTATGTTTGAATTGCAACCTATGCAAGTCACAAGCATGGGATTCAGTTTCTCTAGGGAGATTCCCTTATAGTCTCTCTACCTAGGAGGAGAAGATCCCTGAGTACTATTTATAGAGATTCTGATTCAGTAGGTCTGGTTTGGGATCTAAGGAGTTTTATTTCTAGGGAACAAGTTGCCAGATGTTGACATGGACCACACTTTGAGTAGCAGTGCTTTAGCATCCTCAGTTTCAACTCAGTTTTCTTAAGGCCTCTCTTCTCTTGTCCCTGCATCAGTGTTAAAACCCAAGTTCCTAGGTTACTCATACTTAATCATCATCACCTATTCTGTGTCAGCACACTCAGCTCTGTCTTCCAGATTCTCATTCATTTTTAGCACTTAAGGACTTTCTTGCCAACCTTTTGAGCTTAGCTATGCATTGAGAGAGAATGTTTATGTTTTGAGAGCAGGAGAGAGAAAGGGGAATGTAGTCCTTATACAGATTTTATTCATTATAAATAAAGTATCCATGTATTTTATCTAGGAGTTTATAATAACAGGACTTTTAAATTATTTTGACATGTTTCCCTGAATAGTTTGGTCCTACCTATAGATCTATCACTGAGCAACTAGAAGTTTCCTATCAATCTTTATAGGCCTTTGGGAGAAACTTCTTAAATACTGCCTTGTTTAAGGATGTGAAATGCTTTAGAGTTACTTAGAATATAATTTTTCATTTGAATATCTATATAGTTATATAAAGCTTTCCAAATTGGACTCAGTGTGTTTTGAGCTTAGTATATAATTATAAATCTTTCTAAAATTACATTTTTAAAAAGATTTTATTTGTTTATTTGACAGAGAGATCACAAGTAGGGAGAAAGGAAGGGAAGGAAGCAGACTCCCTGCTGAGCAGAGAGCCCGATGTGGGACTTGAACCCAGGACCCTGGGATCATGACTTGAGCCGAAAGCAGAGGCTTTAACCCACTGAGCCACCCAGGAGCCCTAAAATTACATTTTTAATAGTTTATTGACTGGTCATTTGTTTCTCTTTTAACATTAGAATGTTAAGTGTTTCTTAAAAGGCATTCAAGTTGAGAATTTGGCTTGATTGGGTTCTATTTACACTTGTACTGTGTGGTATTTTTAAGGTTTATTCTGTATTTTTGTCAAAAGGAGTGCCTCATTAAAATATTTCTTGATATTATTTGTTCCTCTTAATGATTTTAAAGACTGTCATATATTGTTCTAGTCCTTTGTATTTGCTCTTCTTGAACTACATACATACATAATTTCAAGAATGAATTTATCACTGTGTAGTAAGGATACTATTTAATGTAGAATAGTCTTCCCAAAGACATCCAGAAGTTTTGGTGTGCTCTTTTAACTATAATAACACAGTTATTTTTAGTAATTATAGATTCAGAGAAGATTATACAATGATACCTAGTACTCACTGATTACCCAGGGTCAGTCATTGTGTAAATAAATATACTTTGGGTTTTTTTCCTTTAAAATGTATTAATTTGCACTTACTCAAAGTACTAGTTTCTCTTCTGCACAGCTTTTACTGCTTTTCTGCAGAGATTTTACTGGTCTGTTTATCTAGTCTTGGGTACCATTTGTAAACTGTCCATTCTGCATCTCTGTGAACATTTGTAATAATTAGACTAAATGCTGAATTATGCTTCTGCTTACACTTCTCCAGTCAAAAGTGCCCATTTGTTTCCAATTTTTAAACCAGTCCTCTAGCCAAATCACCTTATATTTTTTCTTCAGCATACTGAGAACTAAAGAAATGTTACAGTATTCTGAAAATATAACTGTTATTCCAACTATAATAAATAGGGCAAGAAAACTGTGCAAAGATGGATTGATGTGATCATTGCAGTTCTCAAAGTGTGATCCCCCCCGCCCCCCAATGGTTCCTGAGACTTTCTGAGATCTGCTTGGTCAAAACTGTTTGCATACTTAACACTAAGATGTTATTTACCCTTTACACTGTATTGATATCTGTACTTAATTCAGGAGTATGGTGGCTAAACTGCTGGTGCACAGATCAAGTTAGTGGCACCAAACTATTATAGTAGTCTCTGTAGTTTTTCACTGTCACACACAAAGTAAAGAAAAAAATGCCCTTGATGAGGCCGTGAGAAGTGCTGCTTTTACTAAGTCTTCTCCCCAAGTACATGTTTTGGTAGTGCTGTGTGTGATGAAAGGGGAAGTATGCATAAAGCACTTACGTGACTCAGTTGTGAGCTAAACTAGATACTTTTTTCATGGAACACAACTTTGAGGAATGTCTGACTGTGGTTTTTCAGACTTCAGTATTTGACAGACAGAATGTCAAAATGAAGTGAGCCTGTCACATCAAGGAAAAAAGTGTAACAGTATTTGTTGCTAGTGATAACATTCCAGATTTCAAGAGAAAATTTGGAATATTAGAATATGTTTTATCCTCCACCATGAGGCTGACAACTTCACTTAAAAAAACCTTTCTGTTGAGATTGGTGGTGATGCTAAGAAACATTTTTTGTGAGATATTGTACAATGAAATATGTCATTTGGAAGATCCCATATAACTCAGTGTATTAATACTTTCCAGATGGTCAGTACCTGATGTTTAAAAATCAAGCATTGGCTAAAGATCCTTTCCATGTGCAAAACAGACCAGTGTATTTTTTGTAACAAAATTTTATTTTCAGATTATCAGGTAGAAAAATTGACATTTTTGTGTACAGTCCTGGGAATTGTACTATGTGTGTAAATTTGCGTAGGCACCACCACAGTCAATATACAGAATAGTTCTATTACCCCAAATAGCTCCCTTGTGCTCTTCTGTTGTAATCACCCCTCCCCAAACCTCTGGCAACCTCTCATCTGTTCTTCACTGTAGTTTTGTCTTTTTGAGAATGTCATAGAAATGGAATCATAGAATTATACCATTTGAGACTGGCTTCACTAACTCACCATAATGCTGTGAAAGTCATCCAGGTTGCATGAATATTCATTTTTTGGAAAGATTTTATTTATTTATTTGACAGAGAGCGCACATGCATAAGCAGTGGGGAGAAGCAGAGGGAGAGGGAGAAGGAAGGCTTCCTGCTGAGCAAGGAGCCCTATGAGGGGCTCAATCGCAGCACCCTGGGAACATGACCTGAGCTGAAGGCAGACACTTAACTGAGCCATCCAGGGATCCCTCATTTTTTAAAAATTACAGTAGAATTTGTCATACATACAATGAAATATTAGTCATCAAAAAAATGAAATCTTACATTTGTAATGACATGGATAGAACTAGAGGGTATTATGTTAAGCAAACGAGGTCAAACAGAGAAAGACAATTATCATACGGTTTTACTCACATGTGGAATTTAAGAAACAAAATAGAGGATCATAGGGAAAGGGAGGGAAAAATAAAATAAGATGAAATTAGAGAGGGAGACAAACCACAACAGACTCTTAACTATAGGAAACAAACTGAGGGTTGCTGGAGGGGGGGTGGGTGGAGGATGGGGGGGGTAATAACTAGTGATGGACATTAAGGAGGGTTCTTGATGCACTGAGCACTGGATATTATATAAGACTGATGAATCACTTACCTCTGCCTCCGAAACTAATAGTAGACTGTATGTTAATTGAATTTAAATAAAAGTAAACAGTCATATAAGGCCTTTTGTGTCTGGCTTCTTTAATTTAGCATTATATTTTTGAGATTTTTGAGATTCCATGTTATAGTACATTATCAGTATTTCATTCCTGTATTAGCACAGGCTGCCATAACAAAGCTTTGGATGGCTTAAACAGATACTGACCTTCTTATAATTCTGGAGGCTGGAAGCCCCAGATCACTGTTCAGCAGGGTCATTTCTGATGTGTACTCTTTTCCTGCATTAAGATGCCCATCTTTTCACTGTGTCTTCACATGGCCTCCTCTGTGCTGGAGTGTGAAGGAGCGGGGAGCTCTCTCTGCTGTCTCTTTTTATTAGACACTAATCCTATTGGATCAGTCCCCTTTCTCTTAAAACCTCAGTTAACCTTAATTAAATTATACATTTATATTGGCAGTTTTAGAACTTTCAGCATATGAATGGAGGGGACAAATATTCTGGCCATAGTAATTCCCTTTTTTCACTGAATATTATTCTGTTGTATACTTATGCCCCATTTTGTATGATCGTTCACCAGCTGATGACATTTGGGTATTTCTGCTTTTTGGCTCTTATGAATAATGCATGTCTGAACATTCGTGTACACATTTTTGAACACCTGTTTTCATTCTCTTAGATTTGTACTTGGGAGTGGAATTGTTAGGAGACATGGTGATTCTGTTTTAACTTTTTGGGGAACCACCAGACTCTTTTCCACAGCATCTGCACTATTTTGCATTCCTATTAAGTGTGTAAGAATCCAGTTTCTCCATATCTTCGCCAATGCTTCTTATTTTTCCTTTTTTTTTTTTTTCCAAATAACTATCCTAGTGAGTATGAAGTGGTATCTCATTTTGATTTGCATTTCCCTAGTGACTAATGATATTGAGCATCTTTTCCTGTACTTGTTGGCCATTTGTAAATCTTCTTTGGAGAAACATGAATTCAAGTCCTTTGGCTATTTTTAAATTGGGTTATTTGGAGGTTGGTTTTTTTTTTTCTTTTAAGATTTTATTTATTTATTTATTTGTCAGAGAGAGAGAGAGAGAGAGAGAGAACGAGCGCGAGCGCGTGTGCACACTCACAAGTAGGCAGAGTGTCAGGCAGAGGTGGAGAGAGAAGCAGGCTCCCTGCCGAGCAAGGAGCCCAATGTATGGGACTCGATCCCAGGACCCTGGGGTCATGACCTGAGCCGAAGGCAGCGGCTTAACCAACTGAGCTACCTAGGCGTCCCAGGTTATTTGGAGTTTTGTTGAGTTTTAAGAATTCTTCACATACTCTACATATTAGACCCTTATTAAACATATGATTTCAAAAATTTTCTCCTACTTTGTGGGTTTTTTCACTTCATAATATTCTTTGAATCATAGTAGAAGCTTTTAATTTTAATGAAGTTTAAAATTTTGAAATTTTTGTTGCTTATGCTTTTGATGTCATGTAAGAATCCATTGCTACATCCATAGTCACATACATTTACCCCTATGTTTTCTTCTTAGAATTTTATCATTTTCTCTCTTGTATTTAGCTCTTTGGTACTTTTGGAATTTTTAATGTATGGTATGAGGTAAGAGTCCAACTTCATACTTTTGCACGTGGCTGTCAGTAGTCCCTGCATTGTTTGTTGAAAAGGCGATTCTTTCCCACACTGAATAGTCCTAACATCCTTGTCAGAAATCAATTGACCATTGATATGTGGTTTATATCTGGACACTGAGTTCTATTCTGTTCGTCTATATGTCTATTTCTGTGCCAACACAGTGGCGTTGTAAATAATTTTTGAAATCAGGATATGTGAATCCTCCAACTTTGTTTTCATTTTTTTCAGCTTTCTTCAAAACCAGACTGTTTTGGCTATTTGGGCTCCCTTGCAATTCCATTTGAATTTCAGGATCAGCCTGTCAGTTTCTGCAAAAAACACAAGATAGATAATGCATTAAATTTATAGATCAGTTTTGTAGGGTGTGTGTGGGAGTGTATTGCCATCTAAACAATATTAGGTTTTCAAATCCAAGAACATGGGATATCTTTCCATTGATTTAGGTCTTTAGTTTCTTCCAGCATTTCACGTTTTGTAGTTTTTAATGTGCAAGTCTTCCACCTCCTTGGTTAAATTTATTCCTAAGTATTTTATTCTTTTTGATACTCTTTTCCTTAATTTCAGATTGCTCATTGTTAGTGTATAGAAATACAATTGGTTTTTGGATGTTTCTCATGTATCCTGCAACTTTACTGAACTTGTTTATTAGGTCTAATACAGTTTTTGTGTGGATTCTTTAGGATTTTCTATATGTAAGATCCTGTCTGTGAAAAGAGATACTACTTCTTCCTTTCAATTTGGTTGCCTTTTATTTACCTAATTGCCTGGCTAGAACTTCCAAACAGTGTTGAGGGAAGTGGCAAAAATGAACATCCCGTCTTGTTCTTCATCTTAATGGGAAGCTTTTCGGTCTTTTACCATTAAGTATGTTCATTGTGAGTTTTTCATAGATGCCCTTTATCAGGTTGTGAAAGCGCCATTGAGTGTTAGCATGAAAGTGTGTTGGAATTTGTCAGATGTTCTTTTCTGTGTCAGTTGAGGTATCATGTTATTTATCCCCCCTTCACTCTGTTACTGTGGTGATTGATTTTTTTAAAAATAGATTGAGCCACTGTGCATTCCTGGGATAAATCCGTGGTGTATAGTCCTCTTAATACGCTGCTGAGTTTGGTTTGCTAGTGTTTTGTTGAGGAGTCTTACATCTATGTTCAAGAGAGATTGTGGTCTGTAGTTTTCTTGTGAAGTTTTTGTCTATGGTATCAGGGAAGTACCAACCTTATGCAGTGAATTAGGAAGTATTCTTTTTTCTTCCATTTTTTGAAGAGTGAAGAGCATTGGAATTAATTCTTCTTTAAATATTTGGGAGAATTTATCAGTGAAGCCATATGGGTCTTGGCCTTTCTTTGTCAAGGTTTTGGGGTTTTGTTTTGTTTTGGTTTTTTGCTGTTTTAATCTCATTATAGATTTATCAGATTTTTTATTTCTTCTTGAGTCATCTTTGGTAGTTTGTAGGAATTTGTCCATTTTATCTGTGTTATCTATTTGTTGGTATACAGTTGTTCATAGCATTGTCTTATGATTTTTTTTTTTTATTTCTGTAAAGTCAGTAGTGGTATCCCTACTTTTGTTCCAGGTTTTAGTAAATTGAGTCTTCTCTCTTCTATTTCTTGGTCACTCTAACGGTTTGTCAGTATTGTTAATCTTTAATCTTTACAAAGAAGTTTTGGTTTCACTGATTTTTTTCTTTTCTTTTTAAAACCTCTGCCCTTTATTATTGCCTTTCTTCTGCTTGCTTTGTATTTAGTTTCTTCATCTTTTTCTAGTTCCTTAAAGTGTAAGGTTATTGATTTTTGATAATTCTTTTTTAATGTAGATGTTCACAGTTGTAGATTTCCTTCAGTACTGCTTTTGCAGCATCCCATATGTTTTGGTATGTTGTGGCTATTTTTAGTTCTTTTCAGTGTATTTTCCAATTTCCATTGTGATTACTTGTTTTGACTCATTAAGAATGTGTTGTTTAATTTCCATATACTTGTGAAATTTCCAAATGCCCCATCCTTTCTAATTGTATTGCATTATTGCTGAAGAAGTTACTTTCTATGATTTTCCACTTTTAAAATGTATTGATAATTGTTTTTGGTGACCTAACATGGCCTACCGTGGAGAATGTCCCATGTGCACTTGAGACAAATGTATATTCTGCTTTTTGGGGGTGCAGTGTTCTTTGTATGTCTTTTAGGTCTAGTTGATTTATGGTGTTTTAAAGTCCTCTTTCCTTTGTATCTTTTACCTAACTGTTTGATCCTTTATTGCAAGTGAGGTGCTGAAGTCTACAATTATTGTTGAGCTGTTTCTCCCTTCAGTTCTGTTGGTTTTTTGCTTCGTATATTCTGAGACTCTGTTAGGTGCATTTGTGTTTTTAATTGTCAAATCTTGATAGATGACTCTTTCATCATGTGTCTGTCTATTATAACAAGTTTTAACATGTATTTTGTCTGATATCAGTGTATACACGCTTATTTCTCTTTCAGTTGCTATTTTTATGTAATATCTTTTCTTTCACTTTCAACCTCTGTCCTCAGAGCTAAAGTGAGTCTCGTGTAGACAGCGTTTAGTTGGATCATGTTTCTTTTATCCCTTCTGTCCATCTCTGCCTTTTAGTTGAAGAGTTTAACCCAACCATTTACATTTAATGTAATTACTGTTAAGGATCTTTGTCGTTTTGCCATTTGCTTTCTACATGTCATATATCAGTTTGTTCTTAAAGCCCTCCATTTTTACCTTCTTTTGTGTTATATAAGTATTTTCTAGTGTCACATTTTAATTCCCTTTTTATTTTTTTACTGTACAATTTTATAGTGATTTTCTTAGTGCTTGCCTTGGGGATATATAATTAACATCTTAATTTATAAAATTCTATTTCATATTAATAACAACTTAGTTACAATAGTATACAAAATATTTTCCCCCTGTGTGGTTCTGTTCCTTTATTCTGTTATTGTCTTAAGTTACATTTTTATATATTACATGCCCATTAACATAAATTTTTTTTTCAAAGGAAAAAGTTAATATAAAGATTCAGGATTCACATCATGACAAATCATAAAATTGAATACACTTCTCTCTCTTTTTTTTTTTTTTTTTAAGATTTTATTTATTTGTCAGAGAGAGAGAGAGTAGGGGGAGTGGGCGGCAAGGAGCCTGTTGTGGGACTCAATCCCAGGACCCTTGGATCATGACCAGAGCTGAAGCAGACTCTTAACTGACTGGACTACCCAGGTGTCCTTTGAATACTCTTCTCTTGATAAAAGTTCAACTTTTGCATTCTTTTTTTCCTGTTTAACTTATCTGCCATCTTTTTTCTTGTGCTTTGCTATTACTTTCACCCCACCGCTTCCTGTCTATGGTTACATTGACAGATTTCCTCCCTTTTCCCAGTAGTTTAGAAAGTCTCCTCATACATAGGCTGTGATGATTAACATTATATTTTTTTCAAGATTTTACTTATTATTTGAGAGAGAGAGGGAGAGAGCATGAGTGGAGAAAGATCAGTGGGAGAAGCAGACTCCCTGTCAAGCAGGGAGCCAGATGTGGGACTCTATCCTGGGACTCCAGGATCATGACCTGAGCCGAAGGCAGTTGCTTAACCAACTGAGCCACCCAGGTGCCCGGTTAACATTAATTTTAATACCCTCTTTAACTTTACCACCATCTAAGTAGTATCTGTAACCTTCCTTTCCCCCACTTCCCAAGTACAATTAGCTGCCCATCCTCCTGGGTAGAAATGTGGCATTTTATTTTCCGGTTTTCCTTGTTGATTTTCACACCCCCAACGTAAACTTACTGTTACATGTAGTTGTCTTCTAAATCAGAAGGAAAAGAACAGGAATTACCAAACACAACCTCCTTCCTCAAACACTTCATAATACAAGTGCTTCCATTATAGTTTCAGATACTATTTAAAACAGTTTGAAAATATTGAATTACCTTACTTTTTTTAAAGGATTTTATTTATTTATTTGGCAGAGATCACAAGTAGACAGGTAGGCAGAGGTGGGGGAGGGGAAGCAGGCGTCTTGCTGAGCAGTTAGCTTGAAATCATGACCTGGGCCGAAGGCAGAGGCTTAACCCACTGAGCCACCCAGGCGCCCCAGAATTACCTTAATTTTTAAAGATCAATAAAATTTTATAGCCAAGGAAAGTGAGGAATAAATAAGACAATTTACCTAAGACTATAGAACTGTTAAAAGGCAAAGTCAGAAATTTGAACCTAGGTTATTTGGTGCCACAGTCCTTGCTGTTAATCAGTAGTCTGTTACTCCCTAAGTACTAGTGTTCATTCTATTACATTATAACACTAAGTATAGAATTCAGTTGGGTACATAAAACATATGCATTCATGTTGAAAATTCAGGACAGATAAAGTGAAGGTTTGGGGAGTCAGTTGAAAGGAAAGATAACAGTTGGGAAGAGCTTTTGATCTATGGCCTTGAAGACAAAGCAGGATCAAGACTATTGAGATTTGAGAGAAGGCTTTTTAGATGAGGGAACGGGCTGAGAGAGAGGAATTAAGACAAGCAAAAGCAAGTTGTATTCAAGAAACAGAACAGTTGAGTGTGCTTGAAGAAATTGGGAGAGAGTGTTGAGGAATGGTTCATATCTGAATGATTTAAAAGCCACACTTCATAGTTTGGATTTTATTCCCCAGGCAGTAGGTAGTCATTGAACATTATTAAAAATTTACTTTATATGTAAATGTGTATAAAAAATCTGAAGGCTAACTCGAACTTTGGGTGTAATTTAAAATTTTCTAAAACATGTGGAAACTTATTTCAGTAGGGACCATATTAAAGTTTGATTTTCTGTACTGCCGTATCTCAAGGTCTCTTGGAGATGTGTTATAAAGTAGTGATTTTTTTAAACATAGATATTAGAGATATTTAAAGAAATGTGTTTGATTATATTGAAAAAGATGTGGTTCCCTTTCAAGATGATCTTGTATGTGAGGTTGAGAGGTAGGATATGCATTTATTTTAATTACATGCCATATGCTGGTTCAGATCAACTGTAGTATTTGTTGAGTCTTTACAACTAACTTGTTTGCCAGATGCTGGAAATAGAACCATAAATAAGACCTGGTCATATTTTCAGTCTGTTTTTTGTCCTAATTGGTAAACATTGGAATACTTCAGTGTCCAGTCCTCTTTCCTCTTTTCATTTTATCTGCCCTCATTAACCGAATGTGATCTCGTCTAGTTCTAAGACCTTTGCCTGTACTTTAATGATTTCCAGTTTTATGTCCTTTATGCCAGTGTATCCTTTTAAATTCACACCCACCTATCCAGTTGCCTCCTGCACATACCCTCATTGATTTCTAAAAGGCATACCCTCTTTGATTTCTAAAAGGCCTGATTTACCATGTCCAAAACTGAACTAGATTTCTCTCCGCTCAAGTTTTTTTTTTCCTTTAGTACTCTCCATCTTAGAAAGTTACATTACCATTAACCCAGTTCTCAAACCAAAAGCCCAAGTATTGTCTTTAACACTGTTCTTTCCCGTTCCACATCTAGTACATCATCAAAGCAAATTGGTTTTATCTTCAAAATATACTCTATGTCAAGCCACTACTCTCTACCTTCATGACTCCCATACTAGTTCAAGCCACCATCATCTCTTGCCAAATAATGTTCTCCTCTTGGGACACCTGGGTGGGTCAGTCAGTTAAGCGTCTCCTTTGGCTCAGGTCATGATCCCAGGGTCCTTACATCAAGTCCTGCATTGCATCAGGCTCCTTGCTCAGCTGGGAGCCTGCTTCTTCCTCTGCCTGCCGCTCCGCCTGCTTGTGTGTGCTCAGGTGCACCAGTGGTCTCCCTTTCTCGCTCTCTTTCTCACAAACGGATAAATTTTAAAAAATCTTAAAGTATGTTTTCCTCATAATCAGTTATCTGTGCATCCACCTGGGAATCTTAATATAAATCTGATCATGTTACACCTCCACCAGTACCCAAATGTAAAACCAGTTGATTTCTATTAAATTCAAAATCCTCACCATGGTCTATAGGATCTTGCCTATAGATTTCTGACTTCATCTCCTACTTTCTATCTTATTCCCTTTGCTGAAACCGTATCCACTTTCTTGCTCCTTCTCAGATATACCATAGCTCATACTATATGCTGCTTCAGCCCTGTTCCCTCTGCCTAGAATGTTCCTATCTTGGTTATCTGTGTGGCTTGCTCCCTCACTTCTTTCAGTGCTCAAAAATGTTGGCGCTTAAAGTCTTTTCCTGACCTCTCTAAAGATTCTCCTTCCTAAGGCCCTGCCCAACATTTCTCGGTGTTAACTATCAGGGTTTATCAGGGCTTAGCTGTTATCCTCTTAACTCTGCTATTTTCTTCTTCAACCATTACTTCTTTTACTTACCCTTATCACACATCCTCCTCATCATTTATATCATTTGTCTTCCTAGTCAGAATTAAAAGGTTCTATAATAGGAACTATTGTCTGTACTATTCACAGCTGCATTCCTAGTGTCTGATTCTTAGTAGACACTCAATATTTATATAGTACACCAAGAAAAGAAGGCTCAAAAACAATAGAAAACCTCTTTACTTCATTTAATCTAAAAAAGAAAAAAAAAAGGCAAAAGAAATTGCCAGTCTCCCACCTGCTATTATATTTTTAATGTTTGAGAAAATACGTAATAACAGAAGGTTATTATGAATTCAGTAATCCTTTTTAAGGAAATATGTATTTTGTTTACAGCAAAATGGCATTTGGACAAATAGTGGCTGTATTTACAAGCACATTTTTATTTAATTTACAAACAGTGCTCATATGGACTTACTGACCTTGTAATGATGGAGTTCCTCTAAGGAATTGTGGCCCACAGATTGTGAACTCCTGGTGTAATTGACTCATTCCTAATCAACTTCAGATTTGCATTTAAATGACTTCTTTTTAGCATAATTACTCTACCCAAGACAGTTTGATATAACAGAAAAAAATGAACCCAAACTGCCTTTGGATTTCCAAAGAATTAAATTCATCTGACCTAGCTACTTAATACCTTTGTGCTTTTGGTTACTTAACATCTTGGAATCTCACTTATGGCATTATGTATGTAAATATAATTATGAAATTATTTTGGTAATGTTGCAGCTACTCAATACATATTCTTTTACTCTTAATATATTAATACCATTATTTTTTTAGGACCTCGTCTTTCTCAATTTATTTCTGTCTTTGCTGTGATTACAGCTTTGTACAAAAAAAAAAAAAAGTCTTCTGTCATCTCTCTTCATGACCAGCAAAGCAAGCCATTAATTATGTTCTGGTTTTAGTTCATAGATACAGGGAACTTAGTTGAGCTCAAGTAGAAAATCATCCTTTTTTCCCATCCAATATCAGTTACCCTTCTGTTTTTATTTACTTTATTGAACTATTTCTTCGGGTCTTCAACATGCCAGACACAAAATGGAGTCATTCTAAAATCTCAGACCACTCAAGTGAGTATAAGAGTATAGGCATTAGGAAAAGTATGTTTGCATTCATTCAACAAACATTGACTGTAGTTTAAGGAACAGGCTGATACTAAGAGAAACATAATAGACTCCAGTCCTTTGCTCAAAATCTGGTGGATAGAATGCCAAAAAATAACTGTAGAATAGTTTATAAGTAGTAATATAAGCTGCACTGATGAGGATGTTCCTAGCTTTGCCTAGGGCTTGAGGGATGAGATAAAGGAGGCCTTAAACTAGATTGAGGGTTGCAGGAGAACATTCTAGGCAGAGGACTTGCTATGCTTAAAAGGCATGGAAGCATTGACATGTATATAGTGATTGATAAATCAGTCTAACTAGAGCACAGTGTATATAGACAGAAAATGGTGTCATGGGAGATTGAAAAGGTAGTTTGAGACTAGACAGGCCCTCAGTTCTATTGGATATCATCCAGGAATTTGAAGTCTTCACTAGTATTATTAGAAACCATCAAAGGTTTTTATTTATTTATTTATTTATTTATTAAAAGATTTTATTTATTTGACAGATAGAGATCACAAGTAGACAGAGAGCGGCAGGCAGAGAGAGAGAGAGAGGAGGAAGCAGGCTCCCTGCCGAGCAGAGAGCCCGATTTGGGGCTCCATCCCAGGATCCTGGGATCATGACCCAGGCGCCCCATCAAAGGTTTTTAAAACAGAAACGATGGAAGAAGTTTGGCAGGAGTGTGAAGGATGGATTGTGTTGAAAATAGTCGTATAGGGGATGCTGATATAGTAAAATTAATGAAAAGTTAGAAGAGGTCACTAGTGGGCAGTGGATTAATTCCAAAGAGCCTGAGTTTTAAATCTAGGCTCTGCCTCTTTGTAGTTATGTGAAAAAATTAGCTGCTTCAATTTTTAGCTTTCTTACCTGTACTAGGTAGTAATTTACAGTGTTCCTCTGAAGATTCGTTATAGTGGGTGTGAAGTACCTGATACAGAGCTTGCCTTATGCCAGCTAAGGACTCAATTAATGATAACACGAACAGCATGTAATTATTAAGGTAAAAAATGGTGAAGGCCTGAATTTAGGGGTAGAAAAGAGAGAATAGATTTGGATGGATCTTTCTGAATTAGAATGAAAAGGACTCACTGACTAGAAGAGTTGATGACTGACTTAGGGAAAGAATGAAATCAGACAGACTTAGATTTGTAACCTGAATGATTTAGGGTGAAGGATTTGGGGATGTTATTTTCCTGGTAAGGAATACAGAAGGAATCACTGAGATGAGATAAAAGGAATGAAATTATTTTGATTTGGACTTTTTAAGGTATTTGGGATATCTTGGTGATGATGTGAATGAAGCAGGCAGTTAGAAATAAGGTCTGGGACAAGAGATAAGAGATTGGAGTTATCAGTATATGCATGATAGCAGAAATGTGTGTAAATCTTAATGGCAGGGCATATATTTTAAATACATCCTCTATTCCCACACTGCTGGGCTCTGTAATAACACTTGATTGGTTCTTGTTATTAAATGTGAGATTTTAAAAATATGCTTTAGGTTGGCTTTGTATATAAAAGATAATGCATACTTTGATTCCTAATTTAACATTCACTTTAAAGTTACAAATATAAAACCTGTTTTTCTTAAAATACAGATCTTACTCTAATTTTAAGCTTGTAATATTTATTTAGTTTAACTTTTTATTTATTTATTTTTAAAGATTTTATTTATTATTTATTATTTATTATTATTATTTATTTGAGAGAGAGAATGAGAAAGAGCATGAGAAGAGGGAGGGTTAGAGGGAGAAGCGGACTCCCTGCCAATCAGGGAGCCCGATGAGGGACTTGATCCCAGGATCATAACCTGAACTGAAGGCAGTCGCTTAACCAACTGAGCCATCCACGCGCCCTAGTTTAACTTTTTAAAAAGTTTCAATCTGTAACTATGAATTATAATTTTTATATTTTCTCTTTAGATATTTTACAAAATCTCCCTAAGTACTTAAGTAAATCTAATGAATCTAATAATTTATAGTTATAAACGTGATTGTTCTTAAGTTATACAAGTACCTAAATACAGTGTGTAAACTTAGTAAGATTTCAGCCTAAAACCACATATCTAAATCAGGTGTTCACTTGTACATTTTTTTAAAAAAGATTTTATTTATTTATTTGACAGAGATCACAAGTAGGCAGAGAAGCAGGCAGAGAGAGAGGAAGGGAAGCAGGCTCCCTGCTGAGGAGAGAGCCCGATTCAGGGCTCGATCCCAGGACCCTAAGATCATGACCTGAGTCGAAGGCAGAGGCTTAAACCCACTGAGCCACCCAGGTGCCCCTCACTTGTACATTTTAAATTAGAATTACAAGGTTATCTCTGTAATAGGCAGCATTTTCTTTCTTTTTGTTTTTTAACGATTTTATTACTTATTTGACAGAGAGAGGGAGCACAAGCGGGGGGCGGGGGTAGGAGTGGGAGAGGGAGAAGCAGGCTTCCCTAGATGTGGGGCATGTTCCTAGGACCCTGGAATCATGACCTGAACTAAAGGCAGATGTTTAACTGGTTGAGCAACCCAGGTGCCCCTAGGCAGTATTTTCTTAAAACATTACAAAACATGCATACTTATTTTAACAGCTTTACTGAGAAATAATTGACACATCTTATAATTCACCCATTTTACATGATTTTTATTGTATTTACGGAGTTGTGCAGCAATCACCAACTTTAAATTTTATAATGTTTCCATCACTTCAGAAAGAAATGTGGTGTTCTTTTGCAGTCATTGCTATTTTCACTCCTACCTGTAGGAAACCACTAATCTCCTTTCTGTTTATATAGATTTGTCTTTTCTGGACATTTCATATAAATGGAATCATAGTATTGTGGTCTTTTATTTCTGGCCTTTTTCACTTGTTTTGAAGTCCATTCATCCATACTATAATATTCTATAATATTCTATTATATGGATATATATAGTACATTGTATTTATGCTAGATTACTTCTCTTAAAAAAAAAAAGATTTTATTTATTGGACAGAGAGAGACACAGTGAGAGAGGAACACAAGCAGGGGAAGTGGGAGAGGGAGAAGGAGGCTTCCGGCTGAGCAGGGAGCCCAGTGTGGGGCTCTGTGCCAGGACGCTGAGATCATGACCTGAGCCCAAGGTAGATGCTTAACAACTGAGCCACCCAGGTGCCCCACTAGATTACTTCTTAATACAAAATAAAGGTTTAGTTCTCTAAATCCATTCTTACACTTAATACTTTGTTTAAAAAAAAAAACACAACAACAGGAAAACCTGAAAATAAATATAAGAAAAAAAAATCCTGAAAAAAAGTGAACTAAGCTTCTGTCATTAATTAGAAAAAGAACAACAGAATAAACCTATAAAGATAATGAAACTTAGAGTGAAAATTAATGAACCAGAAAGCAAAGATAGGATAGAGGAGATCAAAAAAAGTCAGAGGTGGGCAGTGGGGAATAAGAAAATAATCTGATAAGATTGAGCAAGGAATAAAAGACACAAATAATATTACAAAAATGAAGGCTAACTAGAGATAATGTAAAAGATTTAAAAGTTAAAGAGATTTATAGCATTATTTGCAATAGCAAAAGTTGAAAGCGTCCAAAGTGTCCATAGATGGATAAACAGATTAAGAAAATATAATTTGTGTATCAGTGAAATATTACGCAGCCTTAAAAGGGAAGGGAATCCTGTCTCTTGGTGTAGTATCCACGAACCTTGATGACATTATGCTACGTGAAACAAGCCAGTCACAAAATGACAAATACTGTGAGATCTACTTCAGAGGTACATAGAGTAGTTGCATTTCACAGAGATAGAAAATAGAATGGTGGTTGGCAGGGCTGGGGTAGAGGGAATAGGGAGTGATTGTTTAATAGTGTTTCAGTTTTGCTGATGAAAAAAGTTCTACAGATTGATGATGTAAAAACTATAAATATATTTAGTGGTACACTTAATGGCTACAGTGGTTAATTTTATATTATGTATATTTTACAAGTACAAAGCGTCCACCTCTTGATTTCCGCTCAGGTCCTGATCTTAGGGTCGTGGGATCGAGCCCCGCATTAGGCTCCTCGCTCAGTAGGAGTCTGCTGGAGCTTCCTTTTCCCCAAGCCCCATGCACTTCATTCATTCTCTCCCCCAGATAAATCTTTAAAAAAAAAAAAATTACTCTTCTAGTAATAATAAAAACTCATTACTTTGTTTTATGCTTTTATCCTTGAATTCTTCTTTGTCGATATTGTTATTGCCAACTAATTTACTGCTTTCTTTTTTCTTATGTTTTTCTCTTTGCCTGCCTCTTCAGTTTCAACATTTCTTTGTCACTTTAAGGTCATTATAAACGGCACATTGCTATACCTTATTGTGACAACCTTTCACTTAATCCAGTCAATATTTATTGTAATATGTACCTGTTTGGTATTATTCCTGAAATTGTTTCTTGTGTTTCTTGTTTAGTATGCTTGCTTTTTATTTTTTTTAAGATTTTATTTATTTATTTGACAGAGATCACAAGTAGGCAGAGAGGCAGGGAGGGAACAGATTCCCTGCTGAGCAGAGAGCCTGATGTGGGGCTCGATCCCAGGACTCTGAGATCATGACCCACGCAAAGGCAGAGGCTTAACCCACTGAGCCACTCAGATGCCCCAGTATGCTTGCTTTTTGTTTAATTTTTAATATTTACTTTAATAGTTGACCTTTTTTGTTATTCTTTATTTCCTCCGGTCGTTTGGAAATTCTTCAGCTTTACTCATACATTTTAAGCAAATTTATCTTAAGCCTGCATTTCCTTAACATCAAAGGTTAATGACTTATAAATTGCTCCCTTATCCCTATACACACTTGATTTTAACATACTTTACTTAAGCATATCTTACTCTTCTTCGCCTAAAATTTTGTTGTAGTAATTTGAGATGTTACTCCCAAGTCATTCATTTTAAAAATTATATTGTGTTCATCTATTTAAAGAGTTCATTTTTTATCCATTATAGTAAACTGAACCCCTGTGTTAGTAACAGTTACTTACACTTGACTATTAATTTTACTGGTATATTGCTTACCATAATTTTTTATATAAACATTGTTTTCTTAGGAGGTCCTTGGTCTGAATCATTTTTTATTTGCTGAACTACTTACTTTAAGTAACTCTTACCCCAGAGTGAATGTTGTCCTGCTTTTCAAATCAGAGCATATCTAGTAATTTTCTTTTACCCATATCTTTGAATAATAGACTGACTAAAAAAGTGTTCTGTTTTTGTTTTTGTTTTACACTCAGAATTTTGTAAATGTACCTCCATTGCCTTTTAGCATTTACGTTTATTGATGAAATGACTGGCAGTGTAAATCTCTTTTCTCTTATTCTAAGTAAAAAGAAAATCTTTTCCTTATTTGGAGCTTTTAAACTTTATTCTTGAAATTGAGATACTTTACCAGGAAAGCACTATGTATACATGCTTTCCCCACCCCCTGAGTATTCTGTCTATATATTTCTCAGAGCCCATTTGATACGAAGACTCAAGATAGTATTCAGCATTGCAAAGTTTTCTTCTTGTTCTCCTTCTGCTTTCCTTTTTAAAAAAACTTTTAAAAAATTTGTATTCTTTGATTTTTTTCTTGTTCCTGGAAATTGTGTTTTATATTATTAAATGTCTTGGCCACCTCATGATTTCTGTGTCTTCAGGTTCACTATACATTATGAGGACATTCTTTAGTTTTTAAATCACTAATTTTTCTACATAATACCTCTATTTGGTTATTTTGACAGCTTTGTTTTTCTTTTTTTCCTTCTCTCCTAAGCACATATTATCCACTTTTTTCAGAGTAGCATGCTCTTTTTAAGATGCTGTTCTTTCCTGTGTCAGTAGAAATAGTTTATATTTTTTCTTCATTAATTCTATTTCAGTTTGGGCCATTAGTTGTAATTAGATTATCGTTTCTCTTCATTGTATCTGGTCAGGTTTTTCCATCAGTTCTTGTGCTGGGTAATTTGGAGGGTGATAAGTGGGCCACCAAATGGGCTCTTCAGAGTGCATGAGCCAGGAGCAGATGCTCAGGGAGAAAGGAAGAACTCTTAGTGAACGTAGTTGCCCAGCACTGGGCAGATTGCTTTAAGTAATGAAAAAGGAGCCTGATTTTTATTATGTGTGGAAGTCCATCCACATTTCTTTGGTTAAATGATACACTGGGAAAGCTGGAACATCAGTAAAAAAGGGATTCTTTACCTTATATTACCTTGGATAAAATATAAAAGATTATATAATCTGGTGCTTTTCAATTGTTTGGTGGCTCCCTTATCATGGAGTTCAGTGTGGTCGTGGCAACTTCTACACCTGAGTTTTAAGCAAAGAACTGCAGACACTGTCAGTCTCCATTTTACCAGGGTATGAATTGATGATTGTTACCAGCAAGCACCTCTGAACTGGTATTTTATAAAAGATTATGCTTTGTTGGGGAGTGAGCTCTTATACCAAACACCAAGTTTTACAAGATACCCAAGGACCTTGATGTAAAAATTGCTAGTTTTCTGATGTGCTCCTACTTTTCCTTTAGTACCTCTTTGTCTCTCAAACTGCTAATCTCCAGTTACACTGGTTTCCTCAGACGAAAGGTTCCCAAGACTCATGGAACCCTTTTTTTATTCCATCCATAATATTTTCTGTATTTCTTAAGTACAGACTATATTGCTTACTGAAGTTGGCTCTGGACTTGATACGTTCCTGTCCTGCTATTTTTCATAACCTGCTTTCCCCCTTTTGGTTACAAATAAAGAGGTAGCAAGTATGATTTAGATTGAAGAGGGAATATGTGAAAAATTTTCATCTTCTATCTTTTGTTTTTGAGAGCTATATGATTATTTAATCAGAAGCTTAAAACCAGGCATGTAGAGTCCTGGTATAAGAAAAAAAATGTGGCTTGGGGCTCCTGAGTGGCTCAGTTAAGCATCTGCCTTCGGCTTGGGTGATGGATCCTGAGGTCCTGGGATCAAGCCCCGCATCGGGCTACCTGCCTGGCGGGAAGCCTGCTTCTTCCCCTCCCTCTGCCTGCCTCTCTCCCTACTTGTGTTCTCTCTCTCTGTCAAATAAATAAATAAAATATTTTTTTAAAAATGTGGGAAACAGGAAGACCTACCTAGCCTTCCCAGAGCATTAAATCTCCTTGAGCAGATAAGACATAAATGTATGAAAAGAAAAGGAAAAAAAGGCTTAGATAGCCTATGACAAATTTTATTTGACAGAATACTTGCACAGACAGGGCTTTGCATGTGCAGAAAACAAAACATAAACAATTGACATTTAAAAGGGGAGTGTGATAAATGAATTCTGAGGATCAGAAAACTAGAAACCCAAGCTTCATGAGGGCGGGTACCATGTCTGTTCACCATTGCCTACTCAGTGCCTGCCACTGTCCTGGGTGTAGGCTGTCAGTTAGTATATATTGAGTAAACAAATATGTATTTGTTGAACAAACTGAAGAGTGCCTTGAGGGAGATAATTTATTTGGGCCGAGGTGAAATGGAAAGGCTTGAGAAAATACTAGGAGGTATAAATGATGACTAAATACATCAAAATACCAATGTGAGGGACGCCTGGGTGGCTCAGTGGGTTAAGCTGCTGCCTTCGGCTCAGGTCATGATCTCAGGGTCCTGGGATCGAGTCCCGCATCAGGCTCTCTGCTCAGCAGGGAGCTTGCTTCCCTCTCTCTCTCTCTCTGCCTGCCTCTCTGCCTACTTGTGATCTCTCTCTGTCAAATAAATAAATAAAATCTTAAAAAAAAAATACCAATGTGATTGGAGCTGTGAGAATGAGTGCAAAGTTCTGGGACATAAGGCTGCTTATGGTAGCTTGGAACCAAATTATAAGCAGCTTTGATTGTTGAACTTAAGAATTTGGGATTTGTTTTTTAAACAAAGTAGAGTTTCTCTGAATGGATAGTAGCATTGTCAAAAAGCAGTGTTTTAGGAATAGTCTGAAAACATAGTGAAGGTTGTGGTGAGGAAAAGACTGGAGACCAACATTGAGACCATTTGTGATGTTGGATAGGAATTCTTGAGACACTAAATAGGTCCTTTAAGATTATTAATATTTCCTTATATGTAATATATTACATAAAGATGCTTTTTAAGCCCTAGTGTTTGAATATAATGACATGGCTGTCTTTCTCAGTATTTATTTAATTTTCCTTGGCATTTTGTTATTGATCTCATGGCTTTTCTGTGAGGTCATGGTATAAATTTTGAATACATTTGTTCTTCCCTTACTTGCTTTTTGTTAATGTCAAGCATAGCACATGAGGCATTTCTTGTTGCTATGCAGCTACTAAATTCAATACTTAATAAAACTGTATAGCATTAAATTCAGCTAATAGAGGGTAGCAAAATATGGCTTTACAGTTTCTAATTGATAATATTTGTAAGATTTAACATATGTTACAGATATGAGCAAAATAGGGGTGACCTGTTTATAGCATTTTGATCAGAATTTGGTTAAAGCACCAGATTTTTTCTTGTTTGATTTCCTTTTGGCCTTTTCCCTTTCGTGGTTTTTTGATATATGGTTCAGTTTTTGTTAGTGTCTATGTGTTATTGATGAAGTTTTTATTTTCTTATTTCAGATTCTGTTATGTTTTGTAATTTTTATAAATTTCTTTCTCAAAGCTTTTGCCTTTTTTTGTTCTGAGTATTATTTCTTGATATATTTACATTTTTCCTTTTCAAGAATTTATGCTTAGTATACAAGTTTGGAATTTGTTATAATTTCATACAAATCCAAGTGAAAGCATAGTAGATATGCTCTTTGGGACAAGAGCCACCTGTAATCTCCTTTAGCTAATTGCATTGTGTGCTTGGTACTTCAGGTTATTAAAATGCTTTCCTTAGTATTTGTATAATAGGGTTTTACAGTTGGAGACAGACGATAGGATTCATTTAAGGGAAGGAAAAAAAAGAACAACCAGTGTTAAGAATATCTAATTTGTAGGCCCAAGATAGCTAGGATCCACCAATTCCTTTTTCCTTCTCTTACCACATCTACCTAACCTCTAAACCCACAGTTCAACCCTTTCTCCTCCCTAATGTGGGGAGGAGAGGCCATAGTAAATCAGTGGGAAAAGTTCTGATTATAGTAGGCAGATAGTAAAAGGCACAGATAACTCTAATTTGGTTGAATGGGTAGCTTGATTTTGTTAATATCCTTGGAATAACTTTGATGGGAAGAAATTAAAGAGAGTTGAAAAACAATTGCTTCTTGACAACAAATGAAAAATCGAGAATCTAGAAAATAATGTAGAAAAATTAGCTCTAACTACAGTGTAGGTAATGCAAACTCTACAGATTACTCTATTGAAAACAGGGGTTTTAATACTGTGGATCCAAAAAAAAAATCCCTTACACTGCATTATTATTCTTAAATTTCAGTCTTTTTCATTTTTTTTTATGATCTTATTTCTAAGAAATCTCTACACCCAGCGAGAGCCTCAAGCCTACAAACCTGAGATCAAAAGTCTAGTGCTCCACTGACTGAGCTTTCCAGGCTCTCCTGTGTTATTTAATGAAATAAAATACTCTTTCTAAGGACCATCCTTCTACCCCTTTGTCTTCAGAACCCTTTTTGGTGATTGTGATAAAGAAATGCTAACTGTGTGTGTGGACTTCATGTATCCACCTGGGTATAGTATTTTAAATTAGTGGGTCTCCCTTTCTTTTGACAGTAAGAGTACTTTTTTTTTTAAATTTAAGTTTTATTCAGGTAACATACAGTCCAATATTGGTATCTGGAATAGAATTCAATGATTTATCACTTACATACAACACCCAGTGCTCATCACAAAATGTGCCCTCCTTATTAATACCCTTCACCCATCTTTCCCATCCCCCCACCCATATCACTCCATCAACCTTCCATTTGTTCTCTCTCTTTAAGATTTTCTTATGGTTTATTTCCCTCTCTCTTTTTCCCTCAGTCCTTCCCATATGTTCATCTGTTTTCTTAAATTCCACATGAGTGAGATCATATATTTGTCTTTCTCTGACTGACTTTTTTCACTTAGTGTAATGATATACTCTAGCTCCACCCACATCCTTGCAAATGGCAAGATTTCATTCTTTATGCCGGCTGAGTAATATTCCATTGTAACTTTTTGTTTTTAAATTATAAACCTGTAAGTGATAGTAGACTATGTGACAGAATACTTAGTGCCACAAAATACATAGTACATACTAGAAATTCAGTAACACTTTTTGTATTTTCTTAATTACAGTAGCATTTTTATGCATTTGAAAAGTACTATGTATACTGAATGTACAAGACATATTCTTTCTGAAGCTCATGCTTTAAGTTCATATGGATTCATGGACCCCTTGTAACTGTTTGAGCTCCCAGTGAGGTCCATAGTTTGGGAACCACTACTCTCAAACCATTATTTCTTTTATGTTATATAAAGGTACAGTCTGATTCCTTTCTTCTTTTCACTCCTTTTTCTCTTAATGAGCCATAGGAAACAGCAAGATGGCCGAGATTTTTAAATTGTTTTCATTGAGTTGATCAGCAGTATTTGAGGTAATAAATGAGAAAAGTTTTTATATACTGGTAAAAGATGATAAAAGGTGATAATATTTTAAATATTTATGTATAGGTATATATGAATTTTTTGTGTGTATAGCTAGTGGGTTCTACCTTCATAAAAGAACCAGCAAGTAGTTACTGTGGCAATGTGAAATAATTACAACGTCGTTTTTCTTTTAAAATACTATGTTGTGACCTTTTTCTTTAGTGATAAAGGTGTTCTCAGTGAGGATTTTGCTTCTTCAAAAACTGTTAGCTTGAAAAACCTATGACCTCAGTTGATATTCAGAAACATGCTATTTAGATTAATGTAGAATGCTGTGGAAATTTGAAACAATTTGACCTTTTATTGGGAAAGGTGCCTTTTTAAAAATGGAGTTTGGGCATTATGTAGGGAGGTATTGGGATTTTTGTAAAATGATAAGAGAACCCATGAATTTCCATTCATTCTTTGGTTATTTCTAGTGGTGTCTGTTTTGTATTGTTCTTGAATGTGCTTTGAATTTGTATTGAATGTTAATCATGGACAGAAATGCAAATGCTTCTTTTAAATTTGTCATTGACACTCTTTCCTCAGCATCCTTTCAATAACCTGGGGATCTCTGAGAACTGGCAGAATACGCTATCATTTTTTCAGCAACAGATTGATATTACATTACCATAGGGAGTATTTTTGTAATTTGGACTTTTTCTTATCCTTTCAGGGTTTGAAAGTATTCTTGAAGGGCTGTTTGGACCTGCATTATTAAAAGATCTCAGTTTATTTAAAGGTATTCAAATTCTTTTTTTTTTCTTTTGGTATTTCAAATTCTTCCTCATGACATATATGATATTTTTGTGATTTAAGCCTCCATCTCCTTTTTATTCAATTTTATGTGAGTTAAAGCTGTATCCTTGTAAGCATCTTTTTGTGTTGATAATGCAAATACATGTATTAATAAGATAACATATACTAGTGAGCAGTTATTAAGAATTTTAAGACAAGTAAGTAAGGAAACTGTCTACTACTTAGGGTTTTTGTTCTTGTTGTTAAAATAAATATTTTTTATATTCTCATTTGTTTCCTAAAAAATTCCTTTTCTTGACTGTTAATTTAGTATTCCAACTATTTTTGCAGACTGTGAACCTGAAAACATTTCCGATTGGACTTTTGATGAAAATTGTCTATTCTGTTGCTTGAGAAGAGATAAAGTAAAGGTAACCAAAAAACTTGTGGAACTTCCCTAGAGTGGTGTTTTATAGTTTTTATTTTTTCAAAATTTGATTACTTTGTTGGAAGATTTATAGGAAAAGGAAGACGTGATTCCATATTTATTTATAAAAGACTTGATAGTAACTCAGTTTTGGTATTTAGACTGTTTCTAGTATGTTGATTAGCCTATTGAGAAATCTGTATCCCAGCATGCATTGCTTTATTTGTATAGTTCACTAGGCAGAATAATTAGCTAGATCTCAAACTGTTGGATTATTTTAAATATGAAATACATGATAATTCAAGCAATGGGAGTCATTTGTACTAAAAGCAGTAACATGGATATGGGTCAAGTAGTTACAGTTCATGTAGCTTTGTGACAAACTATGGTTTATGCTTTAGTATAAGACGTTACTTTATACTATTTGAGCATGAATGCTGTTTAATTGTAAAAATCGGCTATACCTTTGGGTTTCTGTTTTTATTGCTCTGTGTTAAATATTAATGGAGTTTTGGTTTAGAAACATTTCAGTTGTTGGAAATATTTATTAATAATGGTTTCCTATCTTACATTTTTTTTTATGGTACTTCTGTTCCCTGTTTTGTTTTATTTTATTTTTTTTAAGTAGGCTCCACGTCTAGCGTGGATCCCAGTGGTGGGCTTGCACTCATAACCCTGAGATCAAAACCTGAGCTAATATCAAGAGTCAAATGCTTAACCGACTGAGCCACCCAGGTGCCTGTGTTCCCTGTTTTATTATTTTTTTTAATTTATTTGTCAGAGTGAGAACGAGAGGGAGCAGGGGTTTAGGGGTAGAGGGAGAAGCAGACTCCCCACTGAGCAGGGAGCCCAGTGTAGGATTCAGTTCAGTCCCGGGACCCTGGGATCATGACCTGAGCTGAAGGCAGACACTTAACCACCCAGGCACCCCCCTGTTCCACGTTTTAAAGCTTCGGAAATGTTTTTAATTCCTCACCCCGCCTCATACGCTTCTAACAGAATCATTGACCAGATTCCATAAATTCTTCCCTCATACGGAGTTTCATTCTTTTTTTTCCCACAGTCATTACTGTAGTTCATACTGTTAGCATTATTTCTAGACTACTGAAATAACATGATTGGTCTCTTTTAGTTTTCATCAGTCTTTTAAACACTACTGCAAGTTTAAACTCCTTCCCCCAGCCCTCATCCCTCAGATAGTGTGGAAACATTATCCCATGCTCCATTTCCAGTGACTTTTTTCATTGTATTCTGGATTCATTAGCCTAATGTTCTCTGCCTCAGTACTCTCCACAGGTCAGTCCACTTGTCTTTCTGCTGCTGCCCTCTTTTTAATGATACCCCACAAGTCTTCTGTACAGTTTTCTTTCAGATAAACTGGTGCAGTCGTTTGTAGTAAACAACATGCTTTTACTACTTAGACTGTAGCATTGCATACCAATTGTTCTTTATAGCTTAAATTCCTCTGCCCTTACTCTTAGCTTAAGCGTCCACCCTCCTATCCATATCAGTGGTATACTTCTGCTCTTACTGCTGTTTCAACCCTTCACACTGTTGTAGTATCTATAACAATTATTTGTCAATTAAAAGTCTGCCTTCTTTTGTTCCTCTTTTTCTGTGTTTGTGTCTTATGTTCTGAAGTACATTGTCAACCTCTGAACACTGAACCGTGTTGTATATTCTTTATTACCCCTCCTTGTAACCACTGTACCATTATTTACCATTGCTAGCAAGTTGCTTTAAAATCTGAAAGCCAATTTAAGAGCTTTTCAGTGTGGTTTCCTTTTCTAGCTTACTACATGAAAAGTTGTTATTTTAGCTATCCAGGATGGTCTGTTATCACTGAATTAATGTGAACAGTGTTTTGAAATTCAGTGTGATTTGAGAAAGACCATAACTTAAGTATCAGTGAAGTTGAAATTGATCACATTAAACTGTGTGTGTGTGTGCATGCATATGCATACATGTTGTGGCTATTGAACAAGTCATTTAAGAGGCATTTTGGTGGAATAGAAGGAGCAGCTATTAATTACCTTTTTTAGGGTAGGGTTGGTAAGAGAGCCCTTCTGTGTTCAGTAGTTGAGTACAGTATATTCTTGTAATATGATTGAGTTTTCCATTGCTATATGAGGTAAACTATTGTATGAATACTTTTAGAAGACAGAAATAGCAAGGCATGGAACCATGTAGCATTTAAAACAGCTGTTCTTATTATTTTTATTCCTCAATTTCTAGTTGCTTTTCGAATTAGAATATTTCCATTTGACAATTTAGCTAGTTCTCGGAAAGCTGATATTTTCCGTTAGACACTTCACTATTTATCTTTGGCATTTATTTTTTTCAGACACAGCCATAACATCTATAGCGGAAAATAGGAAAAGTAGAAAGCTTATTAGAATATGTAAATTGTCAACTATGTATCTCTAATTGTGTTAGACTTAAAGTGATTGAACTAAAACTTTTTGAAGGCACTTGGAGCATCTCATCTGAAAAGAACTAGAATGTGGAAGTAAATATATCCAGTGGGTTGAAGCTTGTGCTTTTTAAGGCTGGCTTTAAGAATCCAAGAGGAGGAAATCTCTGCAGAGTATGGTAATAGCCAATAGGTGGCAGCATAGAGCATAATAGTGGAATCTTGAGTTTGAAGGTGGCATGATGACATATCCAGATATTTGGAAAAGCTGTTAAGAAATATTGGTCTGATAGTTGAGAAAGAAATGGAGGTTATGCATGTTTTTTCTTTTGGACTTTTGAGTATATACTGGAGCTGTTAAAATGGATAGAGTAAATGCATACCATTTTTTATATTTACTTTATAAAATATATAGGTAAAAAATACAGAGTAATCTCTTTGGAAAATAGAACAGGGATTCACCTGGAGATAAGTAGAACAATTGTTCATCTACCCTTCAAGATTCTATAGTGGTTAGAAAATGAAATTTTTAAGGGATATGAAAGTAACATTTTTTGAATATCTACTATGTGCCAGTTACTTTTACTTGTTCCTATTTAAATCCTCACAAGAATTGTATAAAGTTGGTTAAGGGCATCCCAGTTTTAAAAATAAGAAATTTGAAGGATTTGAGAGACTATTATAGGCAATGTCATATGGCTTGAATTTGACCCATGTTTTTAGAATACATGCATTTTGATAACTAGGAACAGGGTCATTAACAGCAGGAATTAAACTAGAACTTGGAATGACTCAGTTTGAAAGAGAGAAGAGAAACAGAATGTAAATGGACATGAGTGTATTTGAAATAGCCAATCTCAGCTATGCCTGCGAATCTACTAGTGAGTACGTGCCTCACTGGCTGTTTTCTTTCTTTTCTGTTAGACACATACTGGGCACTCGGTAAAATATTTACTAAATGAGTAACTTTACTAAATAAGGTTTAATATACTTGAATTATATTAATAGCTAATTTTTGAGTGCTTACATGTGACAAGCATATACACACAGTTATCTGTTATATATGTACACACTCATCAGGCTTTTATACTTTTTTTAGCTTCTTTTAAAAAATAATTTTAGACTTATAAAAGTTGCAAAAACAGTAAAAAGAGCTAATGTATACCCTTTGCCCAAACTTTCCAAATGTTACCATCTTATATAAACACAGTACAGTTATAAAAATCAAGAAATTAACATTGATGCCATATTATTTAATCTGTAAACCTTTCACAGTTAGCCAATGATCTTAGTAACGTTATGTTTCTGGTCTAGGATCCAATCTAGGATCACACTTTGTATTTATTTGTCATGTATTCTTGGTCTCCTTTAGTTTGGAATAGTATTTTTTGCTTTGCCTTTCATAAATTTTGAAGAATACTGACTTTGGTTTATACAGTGTTGCCTCGATTTAGGTTTGTCTGATGATTTCTCATGATTGATTTTAGGTTATGCATTTTTGGCCAGAATTCCACAGAATAATGTATGATCCTTAGTGCACCCTATTGGGAAGCACCCGGTGATGTTTTCCTTGATCAGTTAGTTAAGGTGATGTCTGCCAGTTTTGTCTATTGTAAGGTTTTTATTTTTTTCCACTTTCAGACTTAATAGGTATCTTGTGGAGAGGTACTTTGAGATTTTGTAAATATCTTTTTCATCATACTAGTTTCTCATCATGTACTAATTCTGGCATCCATTGGTGAATGTTGCTTGAAAAATATACTACCTAGTGTTTACCAAATGATGATTTTCTATTATTCTGCTTCTATTAGTTGGAATTCTACTCTAAGGAAGACCTTTCCCTTCTCCTCTATGTTTATGTATTTATTTACCTATCAATATGGAATCATGGATTCTTACTCTATGGATTATAATTCATTACAATCATTTTTATAGTTCAGTGTCCTAGATTTGGCCATTAAGAGTTCTTTCAAGTTGGTTCCTTCTCCTTTTTTTAACATGTTTCTGTAATTTTTTTTAAAAATAGCACTTCTTTTCTCTTTTGGTACCAGAAAATATCCCAGACTTACCTTTGCTTTCTCTGTCTCAGCTCTGGATTTCCCCAAGGAACTTTAGTTTCTTCTATTTAGAAAATTGTATAAGAAAGCAAGGTCTAGGCACTAGGTATCTTTACTGGTACTAGAGGGTCATTACCTCTTGGTCTTCTCGGTTGCCTGAGCTAGGAAATACGTATTTTTACTTAAATATATGTACATATACATCTGTATTTCTGTATCTACTAAAAACCATCTTATGAGGCTTTTATTACTTGTGTTGATAGTATGAAGTCAGTTGAGTATTGTGAGAGGGGGTTGGAGAGATAAGAAGAATAAAACATTGCTTTCAGTACTTATTGTCCCTAAAAATGGACTAACTCTAAGTGATAAATAAATCTGTGGTATAGCTGTGCTTGTTTTGCTGAAGTAGAGTAGAGATAGCTCTTGTAGGGTAAAGAGCGTGGATATTTTACTAACTAGGGATAATGGGAGATAAGATGTTATACCAAAATCTTAAATAATTTTGCTCTAAGGAAATTTGTTACAAGACTGTTAGTAAGTTTAGTATTTGACTAGCATTTTAGGACAGTGTTTTAAGAAGGCAGATCTTGAGCTGCATTTTTGAAAAATACATAAGCAGAGGTGAGAGGGGCATGTCATAGGTGGAGCAGAACATTTATTTTTGGATTTAAACAGAGATAAGTTTAGAGCCAGATCACACAGATACCCTTCATTGCCCAGCTAGCTGAGGAATCACGTAATGATATTCTTTTCATATTTATCATTAGTCTGTCATGTTGCATTTACTCTGAACATTTTATAATTTCCTCTGGTTCATGAGTGTACATTAATTAGAAGTTTAGATACATCCTTTTAACATTTTACTTTTATTGCTCCTTTAGCACATTGAAAGTTTACAGTAAGAGCAAATGATGAATCTTCTTACGTTTTTTCATAGTATTCCACAACACGTATTTATGTCCAATATATTAGTTTGGGTATACTCATTGGTACTTGATATAACTTGTCTGTCATCTTGTCCCAGAGTACCACAGATCATTAAATATTCATAGTATGTACTATATGAAAGGAACATTGGGAAAAAAATATAGTGCATATCTATTAGGGATGAGAAAGAAACAAATATGAGAGGTTTAAAGGTTACTTATTTATGAGATTTAAATAGACACAGGGCAGAGTTAAATGGATACCACAAGTTAGTACATGATGAATTAATTGCTCCATTAACTCTGTGGGTTTAAATTTTGAGACTTAACCTTGTACTTCAGAGGCCTTTTATATAGATTATTTTAAAAGATTAAGAAAACCCAGTTGACTCAGTGTATCAGTGCTCAGTCCAGGATCCCATTAAATATCGAAGTGGGTTTTTTTGAACTCCTACTCATCTGTAGATTTTTCCCTAAAACAAAAGGCCTCAATAAACCAGTAGTCAGTGGTTATTTCTATTGTGTTAAATTTTATGTGGTCAGAGTGAACCAACAGACTAATCATTTGGCACATTTATTAAATGTCTGGATCTGTGGTAGGCCAGAGGGTATACCAAAGAAGTAAAACACTGATTCTTCCTTATGGACTGTTGGTGAGACCATGGATAACTAAACTAATGCAATTAAAGGAGACTTAAATTAGGGAGAGTTAAATAGGTAGGAAACATTGAGAGTAAAATCCCCTTCATTCTAGTATATAATATTCTAAAAGATAGTAATACAAGAAAATTTAAGTACTAAAACACTTGAGAAGGGGAAGTGGATGACACTTCATCAAGGAAGTAGAACACATCCTGAACCCTAAAAAGGCTCTGTGTTTAGAGTGATTGGTTTGGTAGTCATTTTTAGGTTGTAATGCAGAGGAATTTATAATGAGAAAATTAGAGAAAGCTCTTGTTATAAACAGCAAATGAGCCTGAATTAGGGTTGTTGCTGTGAAGATACGTAAGGAAGATGTGTATGTAAGGAATCTAGAATAAAGAAGTGTTGAAACTTAGTGATTACATGAGTTTATAAATAAGGGCGAGAGAAATGATACTGACATTAAGCTTTCCAAGCCAGGATGACTTAGCATGGTGAATTAATAGAAGTTGAGAACTGAGAAGGGGAAAGGTGTGGTGGCCAATTTTCATAGCGAGGATAATGAGGTTATTAGCAAAAGCAGTTTGTGGTGAAAGCAAACATTTAATTGGAAATGTCCAATAGACAAGGAGTTGAAATAAGAGGTCTGAGCTGAATACGTATTTGTAGGGTTTCTGAATACATGTGGTGATTGGAATACTTGAGCAGATCAATCTTTGATGAGGGATAAAATGCAAAATACTAAGAGCTGAAGACCTTCATTTTAGGAAGTAGAAGAATCAGATTGAAAGGAAGATAGAATCATAGAATGAATGAGTCGCCCATCTTGGATCAGATACCTCCCTAGCCCCTACTGTGTGATGAGTATGAGTTGTGTTTGTTGTACCAATATGGGCTCCTATGCAGTTTCCCCAAATGGGCCCTAAATGTGTTGACAGGGACCCCCAAACATACTACAGTGGGGTTTGAGAGAATAGCTTCTCAAGAATATTGGCTGTAGGAGCCACACTCTGTAAGTCTGACAGGGTTAATGAATAAGTGGATGTTGTGGGAGTTAAGAAATGGATAATAGTTTACAAGTTTGAAAAGTTGTCATTGACAGGAATGAGAGGAGAGAACAGGACCAGAGAAAGAATGGGCAGTTGGTTTAAGTAAAGGTTTTGTGGGGAGCAGAAGAAAACTTAACGTAATGTTTATACCCTTGGAAGAGAAGGATCTGGAATAAAGGAAGAGGTTAAGGTTATTAAAAGGTGGGAACAGTTGAAGAAGGCAAGATTGTAAGAAAACCAACAAAGGGATGCCTGGGTGGCTTAGTCAGTTAAGTGTCTGCCTTTGGTTCAGCTCATGATCCCAGGGTCCTTGAATCAAGTCCTGCATTGCACTCCTTGCTCATTGGAGAGCCCAGTCCTGCATTGCTCTCCTAGCTCAGTGGAGAGCCTGCTTCTCCCCCTGCCCCTTTGCTTGCTCGCTCTCTCTCTGACAAATAAATAAATAAAATCTTAAAAAAAAAAAAAAGAAAATTGACAAGTTAGTTACTGAATAATAATGGGAGATTCCTGTTGAAATAAGAATATAGTCAGTGTAATTATAGGAGTTAACAGTTGGCAGGAAATAAATGAGGCAAGAATACCTAAGTATAAGAACCCTGGCTAACTGACTTGCTCAGAGTGAGGTCAAAGAAAAGTGAGGAGTTCTCAGATATGAAGGTGATATTTAAAAAAACAATAAGGGAGAAATAGGCTTTAGTAACTGTATCCTCATTTGAATGGCTACTTGCAGTTTTCTAGTTACACGAGCAGAAAAAAAGATACTTTGGAAATTAGTAAAATTGCCTCTTTTGGCAGTGACTTTTTTTTAAACCATTTCGTCGTCGTTTTTTTTTTTTTTTTAATCGGAGATATAATTGACATATAACATTAGTTTCATATATATAACAATGATTCAGTATTTATATATATTGCAAAATGATCACCACACAGTTACATAGTTAACATCCATCACCACACATAGTTACAATTTTTGTCTTTTGATCAGAACTTTTAGGATTTACTCGTAGCAACTTGCAAATATGTAATACAGTATTATTAACTATAGTCACCATGCTGTACATTACCTTCACAGGATTTATAAATGTAATTGGAATTTTGTCCCTTTTCCCTTGTGTATAGATAAATAGACCATATTCTTTTTTCTTTTTTTTTTTTAAATAAAGATTTATTTATTTGAGAGAGAACTTGAGCATGGTGGGGAGGGGCAGAGGGAGAGGGTGAGAAAGTCTTAAGCGGACCCTGTGCTGAGCATGAATTCTGACATGGGGCTCAATCCCATGAGCCCAAGATCACTATCTGAACTGTTAACCAAGTGCTTAACCAAGTGCACCACCCAGACATCCCTAGACCGCATTTTCTTTATCAACCCAGGTTGACAGATGAAATGGATAAAGCAACCCAGGTTGCTTCCATATCATGGCTATTGTAAATAAAATGATGAACATAGGGGTGCATAAATCTTTTCAAGTTAGTTTTTTTATTTTCTTTGGATACATACCCAGAAGTGGAATTGCTGGATCATATAGTTCTATTTTTTTATTTTTGGGGGTATGTCCATACTGTTTTCCATAGCGGTTGTACCAGTTTACATTCCTACCAACAGTGCATAAGGATCCCCTTTTCTCCACATTCTCACCAACACTTGTTTCTTGCCTTTTTGATAATATTCTAGCAGGTGTGAGGTGATACCTCCTTGTAGTTGTGATTTGCATTTCCCTCATGGTTCATGATGTTTAGCATCTTTTCAGGTACCTGTTGTCCATCCGTATGTCGTGGAAGAAATGTCTTTTCAGATCCTCTGCCCATTTTTAATCGATTTCTTATCCGTTACAGATACGTGATTTGCAAATATTTTCTTCCATTCAGCCAGTTGCCTTTTTTCTTAGTTGATAGTTTCCTTTCTGAGCAGAAGCTTTATAGTTTGATGAAGCCTATTTGATACAGTTTTTATGTTTGTTTGGTTTTGTTTTGCTTTTGTTACCTTTGCTCTTGGTGTTAAATCCAAAAAATCATCCCAAAGACTGATGTCAAGGGACTTTACTGCCTGTATTTTCTTCTGGGAGTTATAGTTTCAGGACTTACGTACAAGTCTTTAATCTGTTTTGAGATTTGTATGTGTGGTGTAAGACAGTGGTCTAGTTTCATTTATTTGTAATGTGGGTTGTTCAGTCTTCCCAGCACCATTTATTGGAGTGACTGGCCTTTCCCTTTTGTACATTCTTGGCTTCTTTGTTGTAAATTAATTGCCTGTATATGCATGGGTTTATTTCTGGGCTTTCTGTCCTGTTCCACTGATCTGTGTGTCTGTTTTTATGCCAATACCATACTGTTTTGATTACTGTGCGTTTGTGATATCATTTGTAATCAGGAAGTGTGAGGTCTCCAGTTTTGTTCTCTTTCCCAGCAATGCATTTTTTTTTTTAAGATTTTTATTTATTTATTTATTTGACAGAGATCACAAGTAGGCAGAGAGGCAGGCAGAGAGAGAGGGGGAAGCAGACTCCCCGCTGAGCAGAGAGCCCAATGTGGGGCTCTATCCCAGGACCCTGGGATCATGACCTGAGCCGAAAGCTGAGGCTTTAACCCACTGAGCCACCCAGGCGCCCCCCAGCAATGCATTTTTAAGTAGGAAAGTACTAAATTACTAAATGAAGTCTAGATTTTTTTAAATCTTATTTTTGTCAGTGTCATTTACATTTTGTCAGTGTAAAAACACAGGTTTTTTTCAGGTATTTAAATAGATCTTGAGTTACTTTCCAACTCTAAAATATTATGATTCTCTGAAAAATCTATTTTTGAAATATTGCTTGAGGTTTGGTTTGGTTTTACTGAGGAGAAAATTCTTAAAATTTATCAAAGCCCCAGACAAGTTTAGAATGTTCCTGGTTTTGTAAAAATTTAGGTTAGAAAAAGTCATTTTAGATGGAGCTCCCCTCAGTGTTTCCTTTGAATGTCTTGTGCTGAGTCAGTTTTTCTTTCTGGCCGTTGGTGTAGGTGTATCTTCTTTTTTCCTTTCAATTCTTAGGAACTGGTATTTGCATATTAGGCTTTCTTTTTGTTTTTTTCACCTCTTAGAGCATATTTGTCCTGCTTCTCTCCCTCCCCCGCTTTTTGCAAGATTTTATTTATTTATTTATTCATTTATTTGAGAGAGAAAGCACATGAGCAAGTGAGGAGGGGAGGGGCAAAGGAGGAGGGAGAGAATCTGGAGTAGACTCTGTGCTGAGTGCAAAACCTGACACGCTTCCCCTATTCTTTATCAGATTTCTGTCCTTTGCATTTAGATTGTGCCTTTTGTATTTCTTTTTATTTTGTATTTTGCTAAAATGTACATTAATATAATGTTTACTGTCTTACCAATTTTTAAGTGTTCAGTTCAGTAGTGTTAAGTATATTCACAGGTTTTTTTTGCAGCAAAACACCAGAATTTGTTTGATCTTAACAATTGTAGCTATGTCCATTAAATAACTCCCCATTTCCCCTTCTCCCAGCCCCTGGCAATCGCTATTTACTTTTTGTGCCTGAGTTTGACTACTGCGGGTACCTCATAAGTGAAATAAAGAGATATTTGTCATTCCCTGACTGGCTTATTTATTTTACTTAGTATAATGTCTTCAAGGTTTTCTGTGTTGCAGCTTTTGTCAGAAATTCCTTCTTTTTAAAGGCAGTCTAATATCCTTTTGTATATATATACCACATTTTCTCTTCTCATCCAACAATGGACATGTAGGTTTGTTCCACCACTAGTAGACACTTGGATGCTTCCACCTTTTGTAAATAATGCCACTGTGAACATTAGTGTACAAATATTTCTTCAAGACTATGCTTTCAATTCTTTTGGGTATATACCAAAAGTGGAATTGCTGGATCATGTGGTAGTTCTCTTTTTAATTTTTTGAGGGACCACCAAACTCTTCTTCCACATTGGCTGCAACATCTTACATTCTTACCAAGAGTGCATAAAAATTCTAATGTAGGTGGCACCTGGGTGGCTCAGTGGGTTAAAGTCTCTGCCTTCAGCTCAGGTCATGATCCCAGGGTCCTGGGATCGAGCCCCGCATCGGGCTCTCTGCTCAGCAGGGAGCCTGCTTTCCTTCCTCTCTCTCTGCCTGCCTCTCTGCCTGCTTGTGATCTCTGTCTGTCAAATAAATAAATAAAATCTTAAAAAAAAAAATTCTCATGTATCCACATCCTAACACTGGTTATTTCCTGTTTATTTGTTGTTTTTTTATAGTAGCCATTCTAATGGATGTGAAGTGGTATCTCATTGTAGTTTTGATTTGCATTACCTTATGATCAGTAACATTGAGCATCTCTTCATGTGCTTGTTGGCCATTTATACATGTTCTTTGGAGAAATATCTATCAAGCCTTTTTTTGCCCATTTTAAAATCAAGTTGGGTTTTTGTTGTTGTTGAGTTGTAGGCGTTCTTTCTAAATATTAAGCCCTTATCAGAATTGATTTGCAAGTATTTTCTCCTGTTTTGTTGGTTACCTTTTTACACCCTTGATGCATGGAAGCTTTTCGAATTTGATGTCCAGTTTATCTATTTTTACCTTTTTTTGCCTGTTCTTCTGGTTTCATTTAAAAAATCATTACGAAATCCAGTGTTATGAAGCCTTTCCTCTGTATTTTCTTCTAAGGGTTTATAGTTTTTTAAGTCATTGATCCATTTCGAGTTAATATTTGTGTATGCTATAAGGGAAGAATTTACTTTCATGCTTTTGCATGTGTGTATCCCATTTTCCCTATACCATTTGTTGAATAGAAGAGTGTCTTTTTCTCCCACTAAGTGGCACTCTGTCGCTTATATCTGGGCACGCACTCTTTTTTTATTTTTTTTTTTAAGATTTTATCTATTTGAGAGAGCCCATGTGAGCGCAGGAGAGGGAGAAGCAGACTCTCCACTGAGCAGGGAGCCTGAAGCGGGGCTCAATCTCAGGACCCCGACATCGTGACCTGAGCCAGAGGCAGACATTTAACTGGCTATGCCACCCAGGCACCCTGGGCTCTCTCTTTTATTCCATTATTTTATGTGTCTGTCTTTATGCCAGTACCATACTCGTTTTTTGTTTTAGGGGTTTTTTTTTGTTGTTGTTTCTGTTTGTCAAAGAACACACAAGCAGGGGGAGTGGCAGGCCAAGGGAGAAGCAGGCTCCCCACCAAGCAAGGAGCCCTACATGGGACTCAGTCCCAGGACTCTGGGATCATGACCTTAGCCAAACACATACACTTAAGCAACTGAGCCACCTAGGCGTCCTAGTACCATATTGGGGTTTTTTTGTTGTTGTTTTTGTTTACTTTATTTTATTTTATTTATTTATTTGACAGACAGAGATCACAAGCAGGCAGAGAGGCAGGCAGAGAGAGAGGAGGAAGGAGGCCCCCCGCTGAGCAGAGAGCCCAATGCGGGGCTTGATCCCAGGATCCTGAGACCATGACCTGAGCCGAAGGCAGAGGCTTAACCCACTGAGCCACCCAGGCGCCCCCCATATTGTTTTGATTACTGTAGCTTTATATTAGGTTTTGAAATTAGGAAGTGTGATACCTCCAACTTTCTTCTTTTTCAAGATTGTTTTGGCTCTTTGGGGTCCCTTGAGTTTCCATAGGAATTTTAGGATGGATTTTTGTATTTCTGCAAAAAAAATGCCTTTGGGATTTTGATAATGGTTATGTTTTAAATCTATAGATAGTTTGGGTAGTATTGACATCTTAACAATATTAGTCTGCTTTTTTCTTTCAAAAAAAATTGTTTTTAAAGATTTTATTTATTTATTTGACAGAGAGAGAGATATCACAAGCAGGCAGAAAAGCAGGCAGAGAGAGAGGGGGAAACAGTCTCCCTGCTGAGCAGAGAGCCCGATGCGGGGCTCCATCCCAGGACCCTGAGATCATGACCTGAGCCGAAGGCAGAGGCTTAACCCACTGAGCCACACAGGCGCCCCTCTTTCAAAAAATGTTGTCAGTTCCTTATTTATAAAGTTAAAATCAGTAGCTATGTATTTTATTTTTATTATGCCAAAAGTTCCAGCTGCTGTCGTTGAAATAAAGGTACTGTTAATGATTAAAAAGTAGTCTTAACTTCAGATTCTATTTTCAAGAAATTTATAGTCTAGTGGAGGTGGTGAGGTAAGAAATATATACACACACAAAAATAATTGTTTTTTAAAGATTTTTATTTGTCAGAAAGAGAGAGAGTGTGCACAATCAGGGAGAGTGGCAGACAGAGGGAGAAGAAGGCCCTGCTGAGCAAGGAGCCAGTTGCGGAACTCAGTCTCAGGGTCCTGGGATCATGACCTGGGCCGAAGGCAGATGCTTAACCAACTGAGCCACTTAGGTGTCCCCACACATAAGTAATTATAATACAGGTTATAAAACTAGTACTGTCAGAGTAGTATAGATAATGTGCTGTAAGAATTCAGAAAAAGGCAAAATTACCCTTACCTAGGCTTTTATATTACTGCCCCAAATACTCAGTTGGATATCCTTCTGTTTATAATGGTCTTGGGCATCTAGGGACATCCATAGTCATAATGGAGAACAGATTGAAATTCAGAAGTTTTCTGATTGAATTGTGGGTGAGAATGGGGTTAGTATAAACTTTCAATTTTCAGCCAATGGAAGGATGTAAGAAACCTTTGGTATTGACTGTGGATGTGGTTTGCATTTGTCTTTTAATATTTTTAATGACTGTACAGGTATAAGGGAAGGAAAGCTATAACTGCAAATGCTGACTATAGATACTGGTGAATTAAGTGTAGTGGTAATAATAGTCATTTGCCACTTATATTTTAGGCTTAATTTCCATGAAAATTAGTAACAATTAGATATACGGATAAGAATCATTCATGGTAGGTTTGTTGTATATTTTGAATACCATATTTAATTCCTGATATGTAGTCAAACTTCAGACTTTGTTTTTTCCTATTCTTTAGCTTGATGGTTTGCTTAACAAAATTGACATATAGAAAGAATTGTATTAAGCACAGCATTTTTTATTTTATTAGTGTAAAAAGCAGTAATTTACATGAAGCAAGGTTTCTTTTTAGATAACTGACCTTAAAGAGTATGAGCATTTAAAATGGTGGAGCCATTTTCCTTAAGACTTGCTGGCATTTAAAATAATAAGATGTAGGAGAGTGGCATTTAAATCAGTGAGTTGCATCTTGTCAGCTCTTTTTAGTTCATTGCTTGAAATGTCAGTAAGCCATAGGTAGCAGACATGGCTGCAGCTACAGGCCCATGATCTACTAGGGTGAGCTTGCTAACATAATTATTACAAAACTTTGCATGCATGCACATGCTTCTAATGCCTAGGTTTTTTATACCATATTGTATGATTTTTTAAAAAATCATTTAAATTTGGAGAACACCTGTACAGAGCAAGGAATGGTCTTGAATTTAGATAGGGATGGTCCTAAAATGTTACCCCCTCAGTTTTGTATCAGTATTCCTGAACTCTAGGCTATCCTATCTTTCCCAAGTGAAATTTGTCATTATTTATTCAGTTTCCTTTCCTGAAGTGTTATCTCTCATAAAGAAAATCAGCAACCACGTAAGTGTCCTTCCTCATTCTTACCCTCCAAAATACCAAAACTTGTAAGGTAACAAATGTTAGAGTTATGAAACAAACTTAAGGAAATGTTAATCTTTATATTTTGTTTAAAGTTTAATTTTATTAACTATTGCCCTAAGAACGAACTTCCATGCTGACATACTTTTGTTCCTTTATTTATTTGGTAATATCCTTGCTATTTCAGGGACTAGTGGAACTACTTTTGTTATAGTTTTTGGAGAAATCTAATAATTGGGTCAGGGGTCAGCAAACTATGGTATGTCTCCAAGTCCAGCCCATAGCCTGTTTTTGTAATAACCACAGGCTAAAGAGTTGTTTTATTTTAAAAAAGGGTGGGGGAGATGCAATAGAGACTGTATATGTCCTTCAAATTTTAAAATATTTACTATGTGGCCCTTGGTAGCAAATGTCTTCCTTTCTTTTGAATGTCTTCTTCAGGTTGTTGAGATATTAAGAGAAGCCTGAAAGCTGTTAACTTCCATATCTTATTATTCTCTTTGCTTTTCTTCTGTTTATTGGAGCAGCTCGTAACATAAGCAAATACAATTTAATGGCGAGAGAACTGGGCTTATGAAGGAGAGGATGGGAGAGACAAGGGAGACCTTGGCTTATGGAAGAGAAATATGGCTTAGCATTTGTCCACCTTACCTTTTTTACCTTTTTCCTTTGAAATCACTTCACTTTTTAAAAATTTTTTATTAAGTAGGCTCCACGCCCAGTGTGGAGCCCAGTGTGGGTTGAACGCATGATCCTGAGGTGAGATCAAGAGTTGGATGCTTAACTAGCTGAGCTATCCAGGTGCCCCAGAAATAATTTCACATTTATTGAAAAGTTGTAAGAATAGTATAAAAACTTTTTTTTAAAGATTTTATTTATTTGAGGGAAAGTGAGAGAGAAGGCACAAACAGTGGGAGGGGTGGCAAGAGGGAGGGAGAAGCATACTCCCTCCCTGACTAGTTGGACCCTAGGATCATGACCTGAGCCAAAGCCGGACGCTTAACCAACTGAGCCACCTGAGTGCCCCAAGAATAGTATAAAAACTTTTAAGTACCCTTCATCTAGATTTACCAGTTGTTAACCTTTTGCCACATTTGCCTTAATATTCATTTTCAGTCTTTCTCTCTGAATTAATACATAAAACATTTTCCTGAACCATATCAGAAGTTACAGACCTCATACTCCTCATACCTGTCTCTTCCTCCATATTTCCTTATACACTTCCCTATTTCCTAAGAATAAGGGTATCCACCTACTAAACTACACAGTACATTTACCAAAAATCAGTCAAGTTAACTTTAATACAGTATTTAATCTGTGACTCATTGAAATTTTACCAATTGTCCCAGTGAGTTTATAGTTTCAAAATTAATTCAAAATTCAATTTAGGATCACTAATTGAATTTGATTTTCTATTCTTCAGTCTCCTTTAATCTAGAATGGTTCTTCAGACTGATTTATTATTTATTTTAATTTTTTAAAATTCAGTTTAGTTAACATATACTGTTAGTTTCAGGGGGAGAATTTGGTGATTCATCAGTTGCATAGAACACCCAATACTCATTACATCAAGTGCCCTCCTTAATGCCCATTACCCAGTTACCCCACCCCACCACCCCTATCCCCTCCAGCAAACCTTAGTTTGTTTCCTGTAGTTAAGAATCTCTTATGGTTTGTCTCCTTTACTGTTTTCCTCTTATTTTATTTTTCCAGATTTACTTTTTTTTTCAGATTTACTTATTTTTTTTTAAAGATTTTATTTATTTATTTGACAGAGATCACAAGTAGGCAGAGAGGCAGGCAGAGAGAGAGACAGAGAGCGAGGAGGAAGCAGGCTCCCTGCTGAGCAGAGAGCCCGATGTAGGGCTCGATCCCAGGATCCTGAGATCATGACCTGAGCCGAAGGCAGAGGCTTAACCCACTGAGCCACCCAGGCACCCCAGATTTACTTATTTTTAATGACACTGACATATTGGAAGAGTACAGGTCATTTGTTCTGTGGAATATCTTTCAGTTTAGGTTTTGTGATGTTTCTTCATGATTAAATTCATGTGATGATCTTAAAGCAGGGTATTAAATAAGGGCTGTTGTATCCTTGTCAGTGTATCACATCATGAAGCACACAATGTTAGTTTATTTTTTCAATTTATTTTTTAAGATTTTAATTATTTATTTGACAGAGAGAGACAAAGCGAGAGAGGAACACAAGCAGGGGGAGTGGGTGAGAGAAATGCAGGCTTCCCTCTGAGCGGGGAGCCCTATGTGGGGCTCCATCTCATGACCCTGAGATCATGACCTGAGCCAAAGCCAAATGCTTAACGACTGAGCCTCCCAGCGCCCCACAATGTTAGTTTATTTAAAGATTTTATTTATTTATTTACAGACAGATCACAAGTAGGCAGAGAGACAGGCAGAGAGAGAGGGAGAAGCAGGTTCCCCACTGAGCAGAGAGGCCCATGCGGGGCTCGATCCCAGGACCCTGAGATCATAACCTGAGCCGAAGGCAGAAGCTTTAACCCACTAAGCCACCCAGACGCCCCACAATGTTAGTTTGGTAGGTGGTGTTTACTTTGATCATTTGACAGGGTTGATGTTTACTAGGTTTCTCCACTAGGTTCTTTTTCTTCCTTGTAATTAATATAAATTGTGAAGAGATACTTCGAGACTATGTAAATTATCTCCTCTTTACTAAACTTTCATCCACTTTAGTTTTGGTATTGGTAGTAATTTCTTGCTGGAATCAGTCATTTTTCTGATGGCTTGAAAATTGTTATTTTTCTATTATTACTCTACATTTTTTCATTCTCTTTAGGCTGTGAAGAAGAGCTTTCCCATTCCCTCTGTCAGTTTGAAGTCAAAATTCCCAGATTTGATTAGTGGGAGCCCCTTCAAGCCCACCTACTGTGTCCTTCTGACATGTCCCCATAATTTTTTGAGCTTTAATACTTTCTGGTACAGCAAGATAGTCTACGTTCATCTTGTCGTTTCCCTGCTCCAGTATTGGGGTTTTTTTGGTTGGAGGGGGGGTTCTGGTTTTTTTGGCGATGCACATATCCCCTTTTTTGGGGAGTTTAGCCAAACTCCTCAAAAGTTTGGCCAGTCTGCGTACAATCTCCTTATCAGAGACCAGCCTTTGGGCAAGACTCAGCCTCCTTATCCTGCTTTATATCTTAAGATACAGCAAAAATAGTGAAAAGCCAACAGTTCATGGTGGCTGACAGTATATCCAGATTACTATGCAAAAAGTAGATGGCAAGTAAAAAATACTGTTTTTCAACCTAAAGATATGCTTGCTTGAGAAGGATGTTTATATGAGGTTTTGAAAATAAGTGTCACATTTCTTCATGACTCTAAAAATGTCAGTAAGCATCATTTGTTTGATTTCAAGTGCCAGAAATCAGTGGTATGTTCAGTGTCTTGTATCTTTAATACCGTAAACCTGTTTTTAATGATTTTTATGAGGTAATATTCATATAGTAAAATTAATCCATTTAAGATTTCAGATTAATAGATTTTGGTAAATGTATACAGTTATATAACTACCAGCACAGTCAAGATCAAGACATTTCCCTCACCCTGAAAAGCTTTCTCATGTCCCTTTGTAGTCAGTCCCTTTCCTGGACACTCCAGCTCAGTCACTCAAGTTTTACCTTTTCTAGATAGAATTTTATATAATAGGAGTCATACAGTATGTTGTCTTTTTTGTTTGACTGCTTTCATTTCGTATAATTTTTTGATATATTTTTATATATACTCTTATTCCTTTTTATTGCTGAGTGGGTCTCCATAGCATATATCTGCAACTGTTTGTTTATCCCTTTACCTTTTTATGGACTTCTGAATTGTTTCCAGATGTTGGCTGTTAGACTTACGTATAAGCCTTTGGATATATATTTTCATCTGACTTGGATAAATACCTAGAATCGGAATTACCTTGGTAGTATTCTAATTGTATATTTAACCTTATACTACCATATGGTTCACCAAATTAATTCAACGATTTTGTGATTCCATCAGCAATGTATGAGAGTTCTTATGTTCCCCATTTTGCCAACATTTGATATTGTTAGTCTATTTTAACTTTAAACATTCTGGTGGGTTTGTAATGGTGTCTCACTGTGATTTTAATTTTCATTTCCTTGATTAGTGACATTGGACGTCTTTATACACACCATATGTGGAACATTGGTTTGAATCTTTTGTCCATTTTTCAAAAACTTACTAAATGGTAATAGTCCTTTCTACATTCTATATAAGACTTTTTGTCATTTTTTTCTTTTAAAATTCATGTTCTTTATGTCCTGTTCAAGAAAATCTCATGCTTGTTTTTAGAAGCTTGTTAGTGGTGACTCTTATATTTTGCTGTCGGATCCATTTCTAGTTAATTTTTCTGTGTGGTGTGACTTAATTTAAATGTTGAGGTTTATTATTTTTTGTGAGATAATCCAGTTGTTCTGACACCATTTGTTGGGAAGACATTCTTTCCCCCTATTAAATTCCTTGGTACTTTTGTTGTGTCAGTTGACAATATATCTGTGGGTATGTTTCTGGGCTCTGTTATTTGCCGTAGAATTATAGGTCTTTTTATACCAATACCGCAGTGTCTTGATTAGTGTATCTTTATGTCTGAAAATCAAATAGTACAAGTTCTCCAGCTTTGTTTTTCTTTCTCAGGCTTGTTCTGCTAATCTAGGTCTTTCTACATAAATTTTAGAATCAATATATCAGTTTTTGAAAAAGCCTTTAGAAATTTGGTTAGGATTGCATTGAATCTGTAGAGCAATTTTGAGAAAATTACCATATTAGCAACATTGAGTCTTCCAAGTTTATGATCATAGTTTATATCATCTTTGTATCTTCTTTAATTTCCCTCAGAAGTGTTTTATAGTGTTGCTTCCCTTTAGCCTGAAGAATTTCCTTTGAGCATTTCTAGTAGTACAAAGAGATAGCAACTCTTAAGTTGTAGGGAAAAGTATAAACTTTTTTGAAAACATCTTTTGGGTATTTGTTTCATTGCCATTCCCAAAAAAGGTAGTAAAAGATAATAAAAAAGTATATTGTATGGATTGTGTAGGTGGAGATAATGAAAAACTTAATAAAGAACTTGAGGTCTTTTCTATTGAAGATCCCAGTCCATTGGGTATTAAGTCTCCTTTTTGTGCTTTGGGTGGTGGATCATCATACCACACAGTGTTGGCTTCTATACCTCTCTATTCCTCTGCCTCTCCTTATCACCTTCACAGCTCCCTTAAAAGAAATTACCTTAAAAGGACATTGGAAAATTGACACAAACTTGTGAGGTTGCCAGAAAACATAGCAATTGAAAATAGATGACCAGACTTTCCCTGAAAGCTGCATACAGAATTAACTTTTATACACACACACACATTTTTCTTCATTTATGGCAGCACTAGCAGTTAGAAAAGAAAGGAAACATCCTTTTCATAATGACAGTAAAAATGTAAAATAATAAATATGTGGGAACTGTGTCAATAAACAACAAAATTTTAATTGAGATCCAATAAAACCCACTTGGATAAATGTAAAGCAGCTCCTAAAAGAGAAGACTGAATATTTTTAAGGGTGTTAAATTATTCCTGAAATACTTCCTAAGTATTATGCTATTCATATCAAAACCACAGTGTCTTCTTTGGGGAGCTGGTGGTAGTGGGAAAAGAGTTGACTAAGTTATTTTAAATATAATCTGAAAAAATAAAGCTAGGCCAAGACATTTTGGAAAATATGAATAACGAGTAGGGATTTGCCTTCCCAAATACTAAGACTTACTATAAATACATAATAATTTTTAAAATGTGATAGTGATGATGCTTTTTTTAGTTCTTTATTAAGGAGAGAGCTTTTAAAAAACATGATTACTCCCTACTGGAGAGCTACAGAATCAAACACTTTGACAATATGTTCTAGGCCTATATGCTTTTAAGAAGCTCACAGTAGGAAAAAAAAGGAACAGCATCTCAGAGCAGATTCTGACAGAATCACCTGTAGCTGTGAACAAACTAGTCTAGGGGGACCAATTCGTGAATTCTGAAGGAAGCAATTCCTAGGGGATATAAGTTCCAATTCATATCTCCAACTTTATTCCTATTATGTTCTGAGCCAACAACTTGTTCTTTAATAAGTAGGGATAATAACTGGTTTTTTATTTACAGAAAAGTATGTCACTTTTTTTTTTTTTTTGCCATACCATACATAATGACTCCTTTTCTTTTTTTTTTCTTTTTTAAAGAATTTTTAAAAGATTTTATTTATTTGACAGAGATCACAAGTAGGCAGAGAGGCAGGCGGTGGGGGGTGGGAGCAGGCTCCCTGCCAAGCAGAGAGCCTGATGCAGGATTTGATCCCAGGACCCTGAGATCATGACCTGAGCCGAAAGCAGAGGCTTAACCCACTGAGCTACCCAGGTGCCCCATAATGACTCTTTTTAAAATTCAGATATGAGGGAGGGGAAATGGCATTAATTTACTCTCTTCGTATCTCCTGGCTATTGTGTTAACTTTATTAGCTCTGTGTCATAGGAACTTTTTTCTTGGTGGTTCATTTAATTTTGGTATATAGTATGTACAGTGAAGGAGTATGACCTATATTTTATTTGTACATCATTGCTATAAATTTGGTTTTAAGATTTTATTTATATGAGGGAGAGAGAGCAGGGTGGGAGCACAGGGAGAGGAAGGAGAAAAGAATTTCAAGCAGACTCTAGTAATCATGGAGCCTGATGCAAGCTCGATATCATGACCTGAGCTGAAACCAAGAGTTGGACACTCGGAGAGGAAGGAGAAAAGAATCTCAAGCAGACTCTGCTGATAATGGAGCCTGATGCAAGCTCAGTATCATGAGCCACCCTGGAGCCCCACATCACTGCTATAAATTTTTAACTTGCTGATCAGATGCAGTCAAAAAAATTATGTGGTATTGTGTTATATTTTTCCTCTTTGGTTATTATTCTGGATAATAAGCGAAATAACCATTTGACTGGTGAAAATTATTATTTTTTTTTGACTGGTGAAAATTATTTTAAAACAACCATTTAAACTCTGGAAATAACTGTCTTAAGGGCATACAGCAAATGGAGAATCATTTGTTCAAAAAAATCTAAATATCAGTAGAAACAGTGGGACCCTGGCATTTGACCTGTGAGCAGGAGGAGCAGACTGTGGGTTCTCTCGTACCTTTTAGCTTCTTGTTGCAGATGCTTGCTTCCGTGCAGCTGAGGTCGAAAAGCCTAGCACTCCCTTCATTCATTCATCCTTTTCCCAGAGTTGGACATCTTGAGAATATTGAGCTTTGGGCCAGGCATCATTCATAAGGCGGAAGTTCTGTGCCAGGAGAGGCAAGTTATCCAGCACCCGCCTCATAAAGCACAGATGTCACTCTGAGAGAAGTTGATCATTGTCCCAGTCCCCTTTTTCTGTGCATTGGCGCAAAGGTTCTTCCAAAGGGAAAGGCAGGCTTTGAGACCGAGAACTCTGTAGCTCTCTTAAGGGAACTGACTTCATTTGGAATAGAGCTTACAAAAAGTTGTTGAAAATGATGAAGTTTTTTTGTGGTGAACAATTAATAGGAAGCTGTTAGATAAATGGTTCTAGTAGCAACAAGTGAAATGGCAGACCAGTTAGAATGTTCACCAGAAAAGAGAGAACCAGGAAAAAAAGATAGCTACAAGAGCCCTCTTGGGATTGGAGTAAGCCTCAAAGACTGGCAAAGAGAGCCTGCTTTTATTGGAATAGAGAGTAGTACATTTCATGCGCCATGGTATTGCAGAAACACACCAGTGAAACAAATTAGTAGAGGCTAACAGGCGGATGTGTGATACCACTACAGGCAGATCAGCAAGAAGCTTGTAAAGGGAAGACCTGAGAAAGAAACTGCCAGAGAGTCTGACTGAACCCACAGTCATTCCTGGTGAACAGGGAGACTGCATGCTCAAGACAGCATCCCCTGAGAAGTCATATCAGAGGCTGCACAGTGCTAGTGACATAGAGTTCAGTGGACGTCGAGATAAAGAAGGACATTTTTTAATGATAAAAAGGTAAATCAATGAGGAAGACATAATTATATCCTTGCATAACAACAGAGCCCCAAAACGCATGAAGTGGAATGTGACAGAAGTGAGGGGAGAAATAGTTCTACAACAATAGTTGGATATATTAATATTGCACTTTCAATAATGGATAAAGCATCTAGGCAGAGGATCAACAAAGAAGAAAGACTTGAACAACACCACGTATCAACTAGACCTAACATGATATTTATGTAGAATGCTCCAACCAAAAAAGAACAAATACTCATTCTTCTCAACTGTACATTGAATATTCTCCAGGAAAAACTTCCTGCTAGTCTTAAAAAAATTAAAGGATTACAATCATATAAAATGTTTTCCCACTACAGAGGAATGATATCAGAAATCAGTTACAGAGGAAATAATGAGAATTCACAAACATGTGGAAATTAAATACCACTTCTGATAATCAGTAGATCAAAGAAGAAATCACAAAGAAAATTAGAAAATATTTTGAGATAAATTAAAGCCAAAACATACCAGAACTTAGGAGATGTAGCCAGTAGCACCTAGACCAGAATTTATAGCTGCAGGTGCCTATATTTAAGAAGTTTTCTGTCAATACCCTTCCTTAAAAGACTAGAAAAAGCAGAGCATACTAAATCCAAAGAAAGTGGAAAGAAGGAAATAATAATGATTAGAGCAGAAATCGATGAAATAGTATGGGAAAATAGAGAAATCAACAAAATCAAAGGTTGGCTCTTTGAAAAGATCTAACAAAATTGATTAAGGTTTTATCTAGGGCTGATCAAGAGAAAAAGACTCAAATTACTAAATCACAAATGATAGAGGAAATTACTAGAAATAAAAAGAATTTAAGGAATAATGTCTATATTTAGCAGATTAGATAATTTCGATGAAATAAGCAAATGCCTAGAAAGACAAAAACTACTGAAACTGACCTAAGGAGAAATGGAAAATCTGAACCAAGCTGTGTTACGGGTTGAAATCTCCCCTCCACCCCAACCACGCCCAAAAAAGATACGTTGAAATTCTCATCCCTGGTACTTCTGAACATGACCTTATTTGGAAATAGGATCTTTGCAAATTGATTAAAATGAAGTTATACTGGATTAGAGTGGGTCCTAAATCCAATGACTGGCATCTTTATAAGAAGAGAGATTTGGAGATTGAGACACACACAGGGAAGAAGGCCATGTAAAGATGGAAGTAGAAATTGGATTTATGCTGTCACAAGCCAGGAAATGCCAGATAGTTGGAAACTACCAGAACCTAGGAGAAAGCAGGGAAGGATTCATTCATAGAGCCTTCAGAAGGAACATGGCTCTGTTGACACCTTCATTGGAGATTTCTGGATTCCAGAGCTATGAGAGAAGTTGTTTTTGTGGTTCCTAAGCCATTCAGTTTGTGGTCATACAGTAGCCCTAGGAAACTAATGCAACCTAGAACAAGTAAAGAGATCAAATTTATAATTTTAAAACTTCGATCAAAGAAAAGCCCATGGCCAGATATCTTCACTGGTGATTTCTTTCAGATATTTTTAAAAGAATTAATACCAGTTCTTCACAAGCTTATCTAAAATATAGAGGAAGACTTACTCATTTTATGAGGCCAGTATTATTTGAATACCAAAACCAGATAGAGAAGTCACAAGAAAAGAACATGTCAGATGACGCTTATTTATACCAACAACACCAATAAAATCCTCAGCAAAATATTAGCAAACCAAATCAAGGGAACATATGAAAACTGTTATATACCCTTACCAAGTGAGATTTATCTCAGGAATGCAAGGTTGGTTTACATCACAAAATCAGTTAATGTAGTACAATGCACATTAATGGGATAAGTGATAGGAATCATATGATCATTACAATGGATGCCCCCCCAAAAGTGACCAGATTCAGTACCTTTTCCTGATAAAAACATGCAACAAACTAGAAATAGAAGAGAAATTCCTTAGCTTGACTTTACGAAAGTATATAGCTATGGTGGAAAGCTGAACAGTTTTCCCCCTAAGATTAGAACAAGACAAGGTTGTCTGCTCTTAGTACTTCTATGCAGTGTTGTACCTGAGGCTCTAGCCTTGGCAATTAGGCAGTAAAAAAAAGAAACCAAAGTTACCCAGATTACAAAAAGTGTATTTGTAGATGACATGATGTTGTATATGGGAAGATCCTAAAGATTCTACAGTACACTATTAGAGTCAGTAAGTTCAGCAAGGTTGTGGAATACAACATTAAAAAAAATGGTGATATTTCTAGACAAATAGCAATGAACAGTCTGAACGTGAAAATTAAAACAGTTCCATTTACAGTAGCACCCAAAGGAATAAAACACTTAAGAATAATTTTTTAAGATTTTATTTATTTGACAGATCACAAGTAGGCAGAGAGGCAGGTGGGGGGGCGGGGAGTGGGGAGCAGGCTCCCTGCTGAGCAGAGAGCCCAATGCAGGGCTTGATCCCAGGACCCTGAGATCATGACCTAAGCCGAAGGCAGAGGCTTAACCCACTGAGCCACCCAGGTGCTCCACTTAAGAATAATTTTAAGAAGGGGCGCCTGGGTGGCTCAGTGGGTTAAAGCCTCTGCTTTCGGCTCAGGTCATGATCCCAGGGTCCTGGGATCGAGCCCCGCATCAGGCTCTCTGCTCAGCAGGGAGCCTGCTTCCTCCTCTCTCTCTGCCTGTCTCTCTGCCTACTTGTGATCTCTGTCAAATAAATAAATAAAATTTAAAAAAAAATAATTTTAAGATGTTTAAGACTTGTACACTGTAAACTGTAAATTTTTTAAAAATGTTGAAATAAAGAAGGTCTGAATAAACTGAAAGATATCTCAATGTTCATGAATTGGAACACACTTAATGTTAAAAAGATAGCATTGCTTCCCAAAATAGCTTGCAGATTCATTGCATTCTCTAACAAGACCCGCTGCCTTTGCAGAAATTGAGAAATTGATCTTAAAATTCATACGGAAATTCAAGAGATGCATGACGAGCCAGAACAATCTTCTAAAAGAAGAGAGAACTTACACTTCCCAGTTTCAAAACTGTCTACAAAACTACCATGATCAACGTACTGTATTACTGGCTTACAGATGGGAAATGTAAATCAGTAGAGTAGAATTGGGTATCCAGAAGTAAGATTTATGGCTAGTAATTCATTTCTTTTCAAAGATGTTTTATTTCTTAGGGAGTGAGTGAGAAAGAGTACAAGCAGGGGAAAGAGGCAGGGGGAGAGGGAGAAGCAGACTGCCAGCTGAGCAGGGAGCCCAATATGAGACTCTATCCCAGGACCTTGGGGTCATGACCTGAGCCAAACGCAGACACTTAACCACTCAGACACTGAGCCACCCAGGCACCCACGGCTAGTGATTCTTGACAAAAGAATTTGGACCTCTTCTAATACCATACAAAAAAGTTTACTTGAAATGGATCATATACCTAAAAGTAAGTTCTAAAACTGTACAACATTTAGAAGAAAACATAAGAGTAAATCTTCATGACCTTGGGTTAGCCACCAGTTTTTTAGATACAATATCAAAGCACAAATGACCAAAAAAAAAAAAAGATCAATTGAAATGTATTAAAATTAAATAATTTGGGGGGTGCCTGGGTGGCTTAGTTAAGCATTTGCCTTCAGCTTAGGTCATGATCCCAGGGTGCTGGGATCATGTCCAGCATCAGGCTCCCTGTTTCTCCACCTCCGTCTCCCTGCTGCTCCCCTGCTTGTGCTCTCTATAATTAATTAATTAAATTGATCCTTAAAAAAATTTTTTTAGCTTTTGTATTGCTGACAGTAGCATCAATGAAATGATCAGCTCACTGATGGCAGAAAATATTTGCAAATCTTACACCTGATAATGGACTTATATCCAGAATATAAAGAAGTCTTAAAACTCAACATTAAAAAGGTAGATAGCCCAATTAAACACTGGGCAAAACATATGAATAGACATTTCTCCAAAGGTATTTAAATGCAGTTAGATGTCCAACATCAGTAGTCATTTGGGAAATAAATCTGAACCATGAGACACCACTTCTTGTGTACTAGAATAGATGTAATGAAAAGATAACAAGTGTTCATGAGTATATGGAGAAGTCAGAACCCTCATTGCTGTTGAGAATATGAAATGGTGTACCTGCTTTGGAAGATAGTTTTGGGTTTTTTTTTAAATTTCCTCAGAATAGTAAACATAATTAAGACATGATCCAAAAATTCCGCTCTGAAATATATATCCAAGAGAAATGAAAATACACATCCACACAAAAACTTGCCCACAAATATTAAAGGCAGTGTTATTTATATCATAGTAGCCAAAAAGTAGAAACCCAAATGGTCCTCAGCCGATGATGAGTGGTAAAACGGGCTATATCCATACAATGGGATGTTGTTTGGAGCTAGAAAGGAAAGAAGTACTGGTACATGCTACAACGTGGTGAACCTTGAAAACATTCCAGGAGGAAGAAGTCACACACACACACACGCACGCACGCACGCACGCGCATGGAAATTGCCCAGTTCCATTTATAGGAAATGCCTAGAATAAGCAGGTCTGTAGAAACAAAAAGTAATAAAGTGGTTGCCTAGGGTTTGGGCAAATGGGAGAATGGGGAGTAGCTGACTGTTAATTTACGGGTTTACTTCTGGGGTACAGAAGTGTTCTAAAATATATTATGGTGATGGTCCCACACCTCTGTGAACCTACCAAAAAAACCATTTAATTTTACACTAAAAATGGGTGAATCGTATGGTATGTGCATTATATCTCAGTAAAACCATTAAAAAACAAAACAAATAGGTGTGACTAATTAATGTGAACCAGTTGAAAGTTATCTATATGTTTCAGAGTCCAGGTTGATTAAATTGGTTAAAACTGTTTAATTGAAGAAAAAACAGGTAGCACCTCCTTTACTGAGTGCTGTTAGTTGCTGTGAGTTGATTTAAATAAGACAGTAGCCTGAATGCAACATTAAACATGGTTGAAATGTAGATATTCTGTGCTCACTTGGGCAGCACATACACTAAAACTGGACCAATACAGAGAAGGTTAGCATGCCCCTGTGTACGGGTGACACACAGATTCATGAGGTGTTCCATATTTTTTGTTGAGCACCAGGTGGTGTTTTTAAGTGTTGAATCACTAAATTCTACACCTGAAACAAATATTACACTGCATATTAACGAGCAGGAATTTAAATAAAAACTTGGGGAAAAAATACACATTTTTGTAAACATGTATGTAGAATCACTGGAACTACACTGTGTACAATTCATCCTTCAACTAACATCTTCTCTCTTTAAAATACAAGTGTTCTAAACATGAAAAATAAACAGATATTCTGCTCAAGGTCTAACTGAACATTGAATGCAGGACTAAGGAGTTAAGTACAATTCATGCCTTGTAATGTCTCATTTTAAAAATCACTAAACAGTGAAATGGCATTAAAGTATAATGCAATTGAGGATTTTATTAGACTCTTTAATACCTATTCCTAATACCTTTTAGATGTTAAATCTGTATCAAACACATTATTTTGTGATTCATTTTCAAAAGTTAATAATTTCTTTAGGACACAAAAGAGAATGTTGGCAAATAAAACTATACTAAAGGTTTTTATAATGATTTATAACACAATATTTTCTTTTTGTGGCAGACAGTATGTCTAATACAGAAATTATGTGGGATGATTTTAGTTTGATTATGCAAGAGAGTTCTTTATGTGAAACTATTTGTAATGTATAATTGATGCTAAATGTGGTGTCAACACAGTTTGGATGTTGGGGGAATCATAAAAAACTGGTTTCAAATATCATTGGGTGTATTTGAAATCTTTAAGAAAACTGTGAATTATAATAGTCTTCAGTGTCTTGCTTACTACTTACTTTTCATTGTGTCAAGGCATGTCCTCATTTTCTTATTTAGAGTACTTTTAGTTTTCCATGACATAAGTAAATGCACATGGTGATACATTGCAATAACTTAAATATGCTGGAACTTAAGGAACACTTAAAACATGAACTTTGCTTTTCTTTACACTTTTATTTTCTATTATCATAGTTCCCTGTTTATTAGCTACAAGAGTAAAAATAAGTGCAAAGGATTAACAACCTAGTCTAGTGCTCGTGCAGTCTGAGAACAGATTCTGGGAATGTTTGGGGTGAGTCTAGTTCAGCATTTTGAAACTTTGTGATCAGGACCTAAATTTTTATATTGTAAACATTTTTAAGCATAAAAAGAAATGTTTACCTTTAGAACATGCAATTACTCTATTTTTGAATTATTTTTTCTAGAGCCAGTTTTAACCTATTAATTTCACAACTCTAAATATTTGGAAGCTGTAGTTTATGAAATAGTATTCTAGGGACAGAATTATAAATTTAGATAACTTTCTCTTTGAGTTTTCCCTTCTTAATGGCTCTTTTAAAAATGTTTGTTTTGTGTCTGGAAAAAACATCTTGAACTTGGAGAGCAAACATGATTCTCAAATAATATTTAGGGTTTAAGGTATCTTTTTGTCTGAGTTGAATTGTGTGTGAACTGTTGCTATGTAGTATAATAAGAACTGATATATTTGAATGCTCAAGAAAAATTTTCCTTTAGTAGTATTAGAGTTTATCTGTAAATTTTAAATAATTCATAAAATAAATAAAAACCACCAAAGTGTATTTTTACATTTACTTCGCTTTTATACTTTCGTGGAGATAAATTTTATTCTGATTTGAAGTTTTTAAAATATTTTAATTGTATTAAACTGATTTGTCTTATCTGTTACTAACATTTGTCTTTGATTTTGCATCTGTGCTTTTGATACTGAATGGGGAAAGATTTCTCTGCAAATATTTCACCAAATATTTTTACAGGGACACTTAGTCGGTCTGGATGAACCAGCTTCGGGAGCTGGGCAAGAAGCTCTGCTTAAACAAGAGCAAGCAAAAATCATTCGATTCGAGAGACAAGCAGAAGAGTTCCTCAATGCAGTCTTTTATAGAAAAGGTTGGTTCTAGTGAAGAATGACATTTAGTATCTGCTTGTCTTATATTAATTTCCTTCATTTTAATGTCATTTTTTAAAAGTCACTTTAAAATATTTTTCTTTATTGATGATATACACTTCATATTCCTTTGGTCAAGTTAAATTTGGAATAGGTAAGGCAACCCCTCTCCCTCATTTTCATTCTGAAGTGATGGTGTCATATAAGTTTTTGTTAGTTAAATAGTTCCTGAAAGTATTATGAACATCTGAAAATTCTAAGGTTTCAGGAGTACAGTATTTTATCAGACAAATATTCTTTTTTTTTTTTTTAAGATTTTATTTATTTATTTTTTGACAGAGATCACAAGTAGGCAGAGAGACAGGCAGAGAGAAAGGAGGAAGCAGGCTCCCCGCTGAGCGGAGAGCCTGATGTGGGGCTCCATCCCAGGACCCTGGGATCATGACCCGAGCCGGAGGCAGAGGCTTTAACCCACTGAGCCACCCAGGCGCCCCCAGACAAATATTCTTATATGGTTATAATTTTAATCACAAATAACCATAAAACCAACTGTATAAAATTTTAGTAATTCCTGACTGAAATTAATTTGGAAAAAAGATGTGAAGTTATATCTTAAAATTAGATTTGCAAGCATCTTTTCCTTGATACAGTCTTGTTTCACTAAAATTTCATTGAATAATTAAAATTGGAGAAAGAAATTCATTATTACATAGTAAAACTTATACCCCATATAAGATGGTATGCAATAGTTCCATCTCTTAGATTTTTCCATTTTTCTTTCTCCTTGAAATTATTGTAGACAGGTTTTACATTTCTTTTCTCTGCCCACAAAGCACAGTTGTCATCAGCTAAGACTTTCAGAAAGTTTCTCTCCATTTTCTATTCTAATGAAGTCTTTACCTTCAGGAAACTCTGAATGGATTTGTATTCCTTAGTTATTTCTTTCCTCTAGTTCCAAATAGAGGTTACTATAAGAAGTTCTTTTAAAAAGTTTCCTACAAACTCCTCATAATCCTGAATATTCCTTATTTAATCTTCCAGCAGACTCAATGATTTATACATTCCAGTTTACACCTCTTGTTCTTCTGGGAATTCCCTCCAAAGTTAGAAGGGTGATTTTTCCCTGTATACTGGTTGAAAGTCTGATAAATGCTATTCTAATTGGTTGTTTACAGTTGGAGATCAGCTGATGTTCTGCTTAATGTGGTCAATATTTTCAAAATGGAGTGTGAAGTCAGGTGTCACATTAAGGAGTGAAGATTTTTGTTTTCTGTGGCACTTTTTGTCCTTCCATCCTCACTTCTCTTTTAATCCTCTCAAGTACCCTCTGACCTAAAGCTCCCAACTGAGGCTCCCATGCCTACTTTATCTTCGCTTTAAAGTACACTGAGTTCTAAAATTATGTTCAAAATAGTAATTGACTTAGATTTACAAACATTTGATTGTTTTATTAAAGTAATTCACATTTAAAGTATAAATGATAGATCAGTTCTGTCAGCTTATTAACAAAATAAAACATCTTTACAGTTCCTTTGTTGTTCTCTACTTCAGGATGTGTACTGAGTCATGGGTCTAATTCTGCAGCAAACTTCATTATTTGAAAAGAGGAACTCCTGTCCCTAATATACACGGAGAAAGAACTTTTCATGTACTCTTTGCTTATAGGGAGTTAATAAAGTCAATCATAAGCATATTCTGAAAGAGAATTCTAGCCGCTTTCTCTGCTAGTCCTATCCCTTTGTCATGTAGGCATAACTTAAAGTTCTTAAAAGTTTTCTTACTTAAACATTAAACTTCTGGGCACATGAGGGAATTTTTACCTCAGAGTCAGTCTTAGGGTAGACTTTAAGAGATGAGAATCCTCTGAAATTGTATGTAAAGTTTTGTATTTGTATACTGGTGCATGATGCTCAGAAAAAAGAAGTATTGCTTTGTTATTGGAAGTTCCTTCCTCCTTGTTTTATGCATTAATATTGTTATTTTTAGATAGTATATTAATCTTCATGAAAATGTGTCAAAGGTGACCATTAGTACTCTTCAGGTTATACCAAAAATGTGCTAACATGAAGAGCAATGATAGGCAATTTAGTCTGAAGGGGATTTTTTTTTTTTAATAAATAGTTCAGAGATTTGGATTTAGTTGTTAATAAGTATTGCAAATGAATGTTTTTTTGTTTGTTTGTTTTTTTCTCGGGAGGAAGGAGGAAGGACAGAGGGAGAAAGAACATCTTAAGCAGGCTTTATCCCCAGCTTAAGATCCATGAGATCATGACTTGAGCTGAAATCAGAAGTTGGATGCTTAACTGACTGAGCCACTCAGCCACCCCCAAAATTTTGTTTTAAAATAATTGAGCATGGAAAGGTACTGTAAGCTAAGTAGGAACATAGATGTAATAAAAGTAGGCTTTTGTGGTATGGACTTTATGATAAATTCCAGCTTATGAACAGTATATCTTCTAAAGCTGTCATTATCATATTCTTTCAGCTTGCTTTGTCACTTGTGTTAGAAAATTTGACACTTTCCTGAAAGAGTTTTTTTAATTTTTAAAATTTTTATTTTGAAGTTTAAGATTTTGAGAGAGAGCACGTGTGCACATGCATGCACACGAGAGTGGGGTTGGGGGAGGAAGAGTCAGATGATCAATCAACTGACTCTGAACCACCCTGGCACCCCAGATTTGCATTTTTAAAACACACAGGTGGCTGGTAATGTAGCATTTACTTGTTTTCCTGTCGTTTTAATTTTGATTTGATTTGTTGTTTTTATTTGACTCAGTTGTGCATGTCCCTCAAGGCATATCTAGGTTTATAGAAGTTGTGTTTTAAGTAAGTGAAAGAATGAAATGTGTTCAGGAAACTTCAAAAGATGTAAAAATTCACATGCCAGAGATGTCCTCAATCTGTGAATATGAATTGTGCTTTATGATTATGTTCTTCATTCAAAAAAGAGGCAAGACAGACTGCAGCCATTTAAAGCTCAGAGATAGCAATTTATGGTCTTTATCCTAAAATCTCTTGACTCTTCACAAATCGGTTAATTACATTTATGAATCTGGTTGACCAGATATCTCATAAATTCATTTTGCTTCCTATTTGGACACTTTGTTCTTCGAGTGTTACTGGGGATAGGAAGATACACTAATATATTAAAACTTGAAATTATATGCAGTCTTTAATTTGGAGGATGGATCTTAAGTGGAAAGTTAAATTAATATGAACATGAATATTTAGTGGATAGAGAGATTTAAACAGTGTGTGGCTAAAATATTTATTAAAACATTTAAGGAACTCATTAGTGGTTGCAGTAATTTCTGAACTTTACCTAATTGAACACCTCAATTCTTAAACCGCGTAGCATACTCTATAGAGAAGAAACGTAGGGTTAGAAATACTTGTTAGTAGAACAGAAATGTTACTGTTGGTAAAGCAAACCTCATTAGACTTCAGAGAATTAAATATTCTGAGTTTAGACTATCTTCTGGTATTGAATGTTATCTTTCAAAGAAACAGAAATTGTTCTTAGGAGTCCCATGAGGTTTTGATGGGGTGTGTGTGTGTGTGTGTGTGTGTGTGTGTGTGTGTGTTTACTGTGGAGATTTTAGATTGTAATTGTAATAAGTCATTTTTCTCTAAATTTATAAAGCAACCTAATTCCCTTCCAGCTCCAGCTGTATTATGGGTAAAGTAATTTACCTTCTATAGTTAAATCTTTAAAAGACCAAGGAAACTCAGGTTTTCTGAGAACTGTCTTCTAAAACCTCTGACGTGTGGTGGGGAAGTAGAGATCACGGGTGGAACATTAAGATCACGGGGAGAGTTTTATTCAGAGGTCTATACCACTAACCATCTATACAAATTTGAAGAGGCCACTTATTCTTTAGAACATTAACTCCATTTGTCTAAAGAAAAACAAAACCTGATGAGGATTGATTGATTGAACTGATCCATTTATTACTCAGCTAATATGAATGCATTCTTTATATCAGGCAAGATTAGGTGCTGAGTGTACAGAGGTAAACAAACATAATCTGCTCTTGACAAGCTTAGTCTCCCTGAGAGTATGGTGGAGATGTGATGACATAGTCATACCAAACATTTTCGCTTTGATTTTCCCCTATTTGACCTTCAAGGTCCCTTCCAGTGCTAAAAGTTCTATGATTTAATTAATTCATATGTTTTAAAAATTAACATTGATTTGAAATTGATAACTTAGGTGTTTTATTTCATTATTTCACTAGCTGTTTAATGATTGGTAGAGTATATTTAAGGAACTCATGGAAAATGTATGGGCTTAAGCTTTTGAGATTTGGCATTTAACTCCTAGCCTAGGGGTTCTAAAATTGTGGTCCCTCAACCAGTTGCATCTAAAAACTTACTAGAAATGCCAGTCCTTGAGCTCACCCTAGAACTGCTGAATGAATGACTCTGGGGATAGGATCCCACAGTCTGTTTTTATAAGCCCTCAAAGTTATTCTAATGAGCCTGAAAATGGGAGGCTATTGCCCCAGTCCACCATGGATCTTATATTAAGTATCTCCTTTTATAATTTTGATATGCCTTCAGATTTGAACAGAAAGTAAATTTAACACTCATGAACTAAGTAATCCATTCTTCAACAATTCAGGAAGAAGTAGCTGAGGAAAGGTCTAGGAGAAACCAAAAATGATCTATAGGTGGTAAACAGAGGGGTAATTATCTCATAAAAGAAGGGTTTGAGATTTCTGTATCAGGTAAGTGATTCTTGCCCATAAGATACACTATTTGTTGTCCCTTTATTTAATTTTGTAATATTGAGGGGGTGGTGTTTAGAAATGATTTTATGAAAATTTTATTTTTAAAAATCTGGAACTCAAGCTTAGAGATTAAAAATATAATTCTGAGAGGGAATACTACTTTTAGGGTATTGCATTATAAGAAAAAAGATAAAATGAAATTTTATGTTTGCTTGAAAGCTGTCTTTTTTTTTTTTTAAAGTACATTGTCCCAATTTAAAAGTAAATAAATCTTTGTTTACAGACAGTCCCTGGGTCTCCGACCCCAATATTCCCCTAGTGGCCCGTGAGATCATGCAGCGAATGATCCAACAATTTGCTGCTGAATATACCTCAAAAAATAGCTCTACTCAGGACCCCAGCCAGCCCAATAGCACAAAGAACCAAAGCCTGCCGAAAGCATCTCCAGTCACCACCTCTCCCACGGCTGCAACTACTCAGAACCCTGTGCTCAGCAAACTTCTCATGGCTGACCAAGACTCACCTCTGGACCTTACTGTCAGAAAGTCTCAGTCAGAACCTAGCGAACAAGGTATGGTTTGATGTCAAGGTCTCCTCTGTCCAATCAGAATACTTTAATTTGGGGACAAAAAAAATTATTGGCAATTAGGGCACCAATAACAATAATAGGATAAAAACTAACGTGATTCTTAAATTATTCCTGACTCTGCAGTAATAGAGAAGAAGTACAGATAAAATGGCTACGTTATGTATCAGTAGTACGTAGTCATGATTAATGTACCACCCAGGAAAGTTAGGTGGTTACAGTTGTTGCTGCTGATCTTTTTTTTTTTTTTTTTTTTTTTTTTTTTTTTTTTTTTAAGATTTCATTTATTTATTTGACAGAGGGAGACACAGCAAGAGAGGGAACACAAATGGGGAGTGGGAGAGGGAGAAGCAGGCTTCCCGCTGAGCAGGGAGCCCAATACGGGGCTCGATCCTAGGACCCTGGGATCATGACCTGAGCCAAAGGCAGACGCTTAACTACTGAGCCACCCAGGCACCCCAGTGCGATCTTTAATTTACTTGATATTTATATGAGTATTTTATGCCTCCAAACCTTTGCCATATCCCTTGTTTTTAAAACCCCTATGAAAAATTAAGTTTTCCCCCATCCATCAGTGTTCTAGGATTAGCACCTGAGAAATAAGTATGTCTTATTCGGCAGAAGTTATACTGTGCAAATGAAATTATAAGGCAAGACTATGTATTGTTTGCATTTTTAAAAAAAGAAACTTCTGGGATTAGATACAGTGAGGAAGACATTAGACACACCAGGTGGTTCAGTGTATTCAGTATTTTATAAATACACAAACACATCCATCCATGCATATGCTGTATTATGAGCTAACCTTAGAATATTTCCAAAAGGTAATTTTAATTGATGAGGATCCTGATTAAGGGAAAAGGTTAAGAAGTTACCAGTTTTGCTTAGAACATATTTTTTGAATTTATGAAAAGTTTACTCTCTTAAATAGATTTAATATTTTTGTTGCTTTATGATCTCATTTTACCTTTAATTTCACGAAGATGAAATGAGTATTTGAATTCTGCCATTGGTGATATCTATTCTAATAAGACTTCCTTGTCACAGAAATCTCTTAAGAGTGTGCAGAAAGTTATGAGATGTGTAGATTTATTGGTGAGAAATACAAGTTCATTTTGCAAAAAGTTTAATGCATTATTAAATCTCTGCAAGGACTTTCTTCTGCTTATTGTAAGTAATTTAAGAGGGATTTATACTTAATGGACCGGCTTTAGTGGTTTATTAAAGAATGTATTTTTGAATTAGTAGTTTTTGGTTCTTTTTTTTTTTTAACTGGTTATGGGTAATGAATAGCAATCACAATCTTATAATTCTGAGAGATTTCCTGGTAGAACTCCTCATTGTCATATGTTCACATCAGTCAGTGTACTTTTACTTTCGGTTACCAAAAGCCAAATTGTGCTTTTCTGTGCTTCTTATTTCTGTTGAAGATTATCTTTACCAAAGATTGGTAGCTTTCATTAAGAAATTCTTTGCTCAGAATATTGCCTTAAAAACTTCAGTTGAGGAGAATGACAGTGTAGAGGTTGTATTTAAAGGATTAATGGTGGAGATTAACATAAAAAGATACCACCTAGTCTAATTTAACTTCTAGGTGGTGCTATGCTTAAGAGATATGTTGTACTAATGGTACGCTCTTGTCAACAGAAATTGAAGCCAGATGACAGGATTATAGTGTATAGTCTTTAAGTGAAACAAAATTTTAGAAATGATATTTCCCAAATGAATTTTCAAGTGTTTCCAATGAAATCACAGTATATTTAGTATATTTAAGTAGACTTAAAATACATTGCCTGTTTGATTAGACAGACTTGGATGTCTTAAATAATAGTGTCTTTGGTTGGAAATATTTTAAGCAGTGTATTTACTTGTTAGATGTCTCATTAGGTTAAGATGTCTAAAAGGACACTTGGTTCTATAAAATTACAGTTATATTTTTAGAAATATTAGTAACTCTAAAGGACAACACTTATTCTGTATGAGTGTGGGATTTTTGGTTTACAAACTCAACGTATTTATTTCTAACACCATGAAATCAGGAGTGACAGTGTCCTCAGACACAAGTCCTATGTAGATCCTATATTGGGGCAGTTTTTAACATAACTGGATAGAAAGTCCTCTTTGCTGACCAACTGAAAATCAGAGGCATGGAGTATTAGCTTACTTTGTTAATTTTGGACAGAATGGCAGCTTTAAAAGTTGTCCAGATGATGAGTTTTCCTTTTTAGACATGTCTGTTCGGGAAAAAAGTCTTTGTGGGAAAAGAAGGTCTTCTAATTTTTTGTTTTATAGTGGGAATTTGTTATGTGGTCTAGCTTCAGTTAAAAAAAAATGGCTAAAACATCTAGGTTGTCATCAGTATCAAGACTGTTTCATTCTTTCTTTCCCTAAAATTTGCTCACTAGTTTGTAATGGCTTATTAATTGAAAAACCTTGCTTTTATAGATACCAAGAGTTTCTGCAGATTTTTTCCAAAAGATTGTCCATATACAGAGTTTTTTTGCAGATGTATCTAAACAGTAATTAGGACACATGAAAATTATAAACAGTTAATATCCGATTCATCTTATAGACTATTTTGTATATACATGTAATTTAACCATATAAACATATTTTTAAATGATTTGTGTTATAAAATTTTCTAAATCCAACTTATATACTTATAGTGTTTTGGGTAGACTTAGCTCTTGAAGAGTTTGGTTTTATAATTTGTATGATGTGGCATTAAAACTCACATGCTTTGATAAAGGTGAAGTTAGAAAACTGAGTCTAACAGTTCTGTTACAGAACTTAATACTATGTAAACTGCGATTTCTGTTACCTCACTATATCCTAACATGTTCAGTGATATGCTATACCTTTTCTTTTGCCCTACTAATAAAATATTTAACCCTTGGAGATACTAGCTCAAGCTTTGCTAAATGTATGTCACTGTAGGAGGGAAAATAGTCCTGATTCTTTAATGAACTGACTTCATAACTTCATGGCTAGTGTATCTGCATGGTTGACTGGGCCTGTTGCTTTGTCATTTTTTGGTCTATTCAGTCCACATTTGTTCCTAGTTTTTAATATCCTCAGGTGTTTGTTTGTGTCTCTACAGACGGTGTACTTGATCTGTCCACTAAGAAAAGTCCATGTGCTGGCAGCACTTCCCTGAGCCATTCTCCAGGCTGCTCCAGTACTCAAGGGAACGGGTAAGGGAAAATATTTGTAGCCTTCCACAGTTTTATAGGGGGGCAATTTATCAAAGATTGGTATTAATCTCCATTGTATGTTTTAAAAATTAAGCCTTCAAAGTAACACTCTTGTAAGTGGGCCTTTGGTAAATTACTTGGTCCATCTCTCAAGTAAAAGCTCAATCTGTGAAGTCCAGAATTGACTAGGGTAAATGAGTTTTGCCCAGTCACTTCAAGTAGTGAGTGAATAAAAATATGGCAAGAATGTCTTTGGCCTTTTTGTTGTTGAATGTTTGAGAGTGGGAAACCCAACCTAAATAACTCCAGGGTTCAGATGTAAGGCAGTATTATGTGTGCTGAAGTTGTTGAATGAAAATTGGGCTCCAGTACTTAACTGGGTATCTCTAATGAAGTGCGTGGGTATGTGGGAGCTGTTCGTTTTTTTCTTGTTTGTTTTGGTTTGATTTGGTTTGGTTTGGTTTCATTGTTGATTTGAACTGCAGTTTTAACACTGTGGCAGTTCAGAAAATGTAATTGTATGTATTTTTTGTTTTTTAAGTGGTTAAAACTATAGAAGTTGGGATAACCATCGTATGGTACCAAGAGATTATTACATGCTCAGTTTTGATAACTCTTAGCAAATTAAAGTGAATTTTCTGACCACCTAATTTTATAGTGTAAGAATTGTCTGAATTCTCTCTGCATGTACATAGAAGCCATTTAGAAAAGTCAGGTGTTAATGAAGACATTTAAATACCATATTGGGAAGGATTTCCATAAAATTGTATTGTAACCAAAAATCAACTTCATATATGAAAAGTAACTTTGGTAAGTTAAATTAGTTAATATGTAGGTTTATTTAACTTTCAGAGTACCAACATAGGAAAGTTATTTAGATGTTAAAGGAATAAGTACACACTAAGTGGGCTAACCTTTTTCAACTTATTCTTAATTACCTTCAAATTGAAGAATTCCTTTACTGACTCCTAAAATGCTGCCTTTATTTTTTCTAAAATTCCATCATTTTCTTTTTTCTCTCCTCCTCTATTCAGTCTAAAAGTAACTTACTGATTTAATGCAATTTGCATAGTTTACTAATCCTTTTTTTCTTAAGCCCTTCTTTTCACTATAGTTTATATTAGATACAAGTCATTATGGTCCCAAATCATTGGGTTCCGTTTATATATCAGAAAACTTGAATTGTGTGATTAAGGACACGTGTAGGAGAATCCTAAGTGTGGTGTGCATAAATGAATCCCTTGCTTAAGATTTTCTTTAAACTTGACCACCAAGTTCCATGCATAATATGGTTGAAGTTGCTGTGGTTTACCCCTCTGAATGGAAAGTGTTTTTTGTGTGGTATTGTTTTCTGGAAGACAAAAGCACCTACAAGACTGCCCATCTTTTAGTTGAATATTCATTGTTATCTTTATTATGTTATTTACTGATAACAGCACAGAATCCCTGTAGACTTTTGGAGAACATAGATGGTTTATCATTATTTCTTCAGAGTTCCACTTTTGTGCCTAGTAAATGTAATTATTACCCTTGGGCATGCTTTACCAGTTGCCAGTTTTATCATTGATAGTATTTATCTATTGTGAAAATGGAAACCTTATGAATTAACTTTGTGGAAGTAGTTGACTTTTTAAAATTATTTGAAAGCTATCCACTTAAAATTTCAAAATTGATGCTTAATATTTTAAGAAGAGACACTTTTAACTAAAGAAAACTGCTATAAATTGCTTGCATACCTCTGACGGTAATTACTTTGAGTAGAACTTAAGGAACAAAGTTTGGGGAACATAAAGGGCAGTTTCTTTAAAGATTGGATTACTTCAAATGGAAAATTAGTGGTACTCGTGTCTGCAGCTAATAGTGTTTTAAAATGAAGAAGTGTGGTAAGTTATAATGCGATGGGTATTTTGATTTGTTTTGGTTTGGGTTTTTCCCCCCTTGGGGCTGGTAGCCATATTTTTTTTTCCCAAGCAAAATAAGAAATGTTATTTGAACGTGTTTGGTTTTTGATAATGAACATCAACTTTGTTTGTGGGATAAATGAGCAGTTATCTATGGGTTCCACCACTGTAAATGGTTCCAGTTTTATAGCTGGTTGTCATGAATGTTGAATATGTTGCATTAAAATAAATAATTTGGCTTACTCTTTTATTACTGTACTTGTTTAGTGGTAACGTCACATTGGTAACACAATTCTGTGTAGATCTTTGGAGACTTGATGATTACTTTGTAATTAATAATTAAGGTGCTATTTTCAGACAGTTGCGCGAAACTTTTTCTCCGAAAATTTGTGAACCCAACCAGAGACCAGCTGACAGGTTTAATTTTTCTTTGCCCAAAAAGCTCCTGGTTTTTTTTCTTTTTTCCTTTTTCTTTTTTTGTGAACAAGTTCTAAAACTAACTGCCGAGACAATTTTTTTTTAATTTTAGAGAAAAATAAATAAATAACACAAAGTGATGTTACCCAAGCAAGGCCTTCTAATAAAGGAGTGGTCCCCTCACCCATCCCTCCCTACCTGTGCAAGTCCTGCTCACATCAGTTTCCTTCCATCCAATTAGGCGACCTGGGAGACCCAGCCAGTACCGCCCAGACGGACTTCGGAGTGGTGATGGGGTACCTCCAAGAAGCTTACAGGATGGAACCAGGGAAGGTTTTGGACACTCCACATCACTCAAAGTTCCATTGGCTCGATCCCTGCAGATTAGTGAAGAACTACTGAGCAGAAACCAATTGTCCACAGCTGCCAGCCTTGGGCCATCTGGATTACAGAATCATGGACAACACTTAATATTATCCAGGGAAGCCTCTTGGGCAAAACCACATTATGAGTTCAACCTCAGCCGTATGAAGTTCAGGGGAAATGGTGCACTCAGCAACATCAGTGACCTTCCTTTTCTTGCAGAAAACTCTGCCTTTCCAAAAATGGCACTTCAAGCAAAACAAGATGGAAAAAAGGATGCGAGCCATGCATCGCCTGTAGATTTAAAGATACCACAAGTTCGAGGAATGGATCTTTCTTGGGAGTCTCGCACTGGTGATCAGTACAGCTATAGCTCTTTGGTAATGGGTTCACAAACGGAGAGCGCGCTTAGTAAAAAGTTAAGGGCTATTCTTCCAAAACAAAATAGAAAAAGCATGTTAGATGCTGGACCCGATTCTTGGGGCTCAGATGCTGAGCAGTCTACCTCTGGACAGCCATATCCCACATCGGATCAAGAAGGAGACCCTGGCTCCAAGCAGCCTCGGAAGAAAAGAGGGCGTTACAGACAGTACAACAGTGAGATACTGGAGGAAGCAATCTCAGTGGTTATGAGTGGAAAAATGAGTGTTTCCAAAGCTCAGAGTATTTATGGGATTCCCCACAGTACACTGGAGTACAAAGTAAAGGAGAGGCTGGGCACTTTGAAAAACCCTCCAAAGAAAAAGATGAAATTAATGAGGTCGGAGGGGCCAGATGTTTCTGTAAAGATTGAATTAGATCCCCAGGGAGAGGCAGCACAAAGTGCAAATGAATCAAAAAATGAGTAGGAATACTGTAGAGTGCCAATTACTGTACAAACTGGGTGAGCACTACTGCATTGTTCAGCTATCATTGCTTACACCTAACTTCATTTACTGTGACACTTGTTTCTTTGCAGAATTTGCATTGACTTGTGTATACAGAGGTGAAGGGTGCATTCTGAATGTTGCATATTTTAAAATTTTCATGTGCAGTATGGCTCGGGATATTGTTTGGCCTTTTTGCATGTTTCTCTACAAAAGAGAATTGAGTTACCTCACAGAGAACAGATACATGGAAGTGGACTCCTTGCCTGTAGAGCCTGCATGCTTTTCTTTCTTTTTTTTTTTTTTTTTTTAAGTTATATTTGCCTTTATTTAAAAAAAAAAAAAAAAAAAAGGAAAAAAGCCCCCTTTTAGAAACCACCTCTGTCATACTGGGAGCTTTATCATTACAAATTGGAAAACCATCTTATAAAATCATTCATGTTTCTCTTCTACATTTCACCTAATTGAAGGATTAAACTAAAGAAAAAAGTCCTAGGAGCAATGAACCTTTGAATTAAAAAAAATCTGGTTATTCAGTGATATGTAATTATTTAGGTCAATTTACATTTTATGATTTTCTTCTATTAAATTTACTTAACAAATCAGCAATCTGTTTAGTGCTCACCCAGTAGGAGGGGAGGTGGAAAATGTGCACACACTACCTTCAGAAATGCTTCGGTTAATTACTTTGTAACACTACCTTTGCTGTAATTTTATTTGGTATTTTCTAAGGGTAGAATTTGGTCTCACCAACAAGTGAGGATATAGCCTTATCTCATGGAGGACGAGCTCCGTTCTTACTCAGGAGCAGTCAGGGTACATTACATAAAACAATAGAGGATGCCTCATTTTAACAAACTAAGTTTCTTTGTATTCTTAAAACCTTTTACAGATTTGATCATATACTAACGACTGGATATCATTGCAGCAACTAGTTTAAAATGTTCAAGATCTTTTTATTGGGAAAAGGGAGAAGTAAGGAAAGAAGTGTGTTTAAGTAATTATAATATTGCAAAAATGGTATCTAGATTTTTACAGCCTCAGTAGTCTGCCCAAATATCCACACGAATGAAGGATACATGTTTGTGGTGAGAGAAAAAAAGAACCCCAAGGTAACCTAACATGATTGAGGTTGCATTTCACATCTAATGATAGTTCAATCAGCAATTGAGCTCAGTAGAATTTCTTTTTTAATTAATCCAGATACTAGATCAAGGGGGGAAGGGTTGTTGTTTAAATTTAATTTGTTGCTTTTCAACATTTCCCTCCCTCCCTCCCTCTCTCCCTTCCTTCCTCCCTTCCTCCCTCCCTTCCTTCCTTCCTTCCTTCCTTCCTTCCTTCCTTCCTTCCTTCCTTCCTTTTTGGCATCCTGTATTCTATCCCCTTCTTACCTTTTTCTGATATTTAGGTGATTTTTATGGTTGTTTAGCACACAATTCAGGACTTTCCAGATCATGTTTATATAAGCACTCCTTGAAAAGCATCTAAACTTTTTTTGAGATGGGCTTTTCAAATTACAGTAATCAAATTCAGAATATTTATTTCCTACAATTTTTTGCCAGATAAATAAAGCCCATGAAATTTAATTTTGCCTTGTGACCAAATTAAAATTACTTTTGGTACAAAAACAAAATCCACACCACATATACCCTATCTAATCTGCTGAGAAAGGTGGTCAGGCCCTTCTAAATGCTTAACCAAAACCAAACAAAAAGTCATTGGAGTTTTTGTGTAAAATAAAATAAGACTTGGAGCATTACATTGAGGCTGATGATTTCAGATAGATACTAAGAGTTTGAAGAGAAGTAGGTCCAGATATTCCCAAGGCATAAATTTTTGCCTAGCAACTTTGGAGCAGTTAATTAGGTTAAGGATAGTTTTCCCTCCGCAGCCTATGTTTTCAAAGGTTAGGCACACCATTGCTGTTATTGAAATACATGCACTGCTCATTCTTGACATAGCCTGGGCTTGGGTTCCTCTTTTGGTTTGGTTATTTTGTGTAGCAGTTTAATCTGTGGATGACTGAGCCTGTTTCCTCTTAGCTTTCTAGTCTCAACAGAAAAAGCAGCTTAGGTTCAGAGCAGTATATGACTCTGCAATATTTTCTAGCCTAGCTAGAAGTTGCAATAAAAATATTTTATGAAATATATGGTTTTCATCTGCAGTTGAAGGAAGTTGTAGAAAGTTTGCTGAAAGCAAAGGGCTAAGCTTGTGAAGGAATGCCTCCTTTGTTCCACACTCAGTAATTTGACACACACAATTAATTGCAACCATGGTATCTTTTTGCCTGATGTTTGGGGTATTTGGTAGCCCAAATTGCTGCAGAAAGGTCCTTTGAGCAATTAATTTGTGCTTGCTTTTATCCCCTCTCAGAAAGGCATCATTAAAGGCCCATTTAAAAATCTGGCCCTAAAAGTTCAACTTTTGTAGTTTTACTGTTCAGAGAGGTTTAATCCTGTGTGGTAGTCTATAAAGTGATGTATGAGTTGAGTTATGTAAATTTTGTCATTGTAGTGTACATGGAGTGATCATTTTACTAACATAAATATTTTCTATGTGTGTTTCAGTGGATGACAATCGAGCAGCAGAAGAATGGTGTGCCTACCCTTTAATGCTGCAGTTTAAATAAGAGAACTTGTATTGTGTCATTTCAGATTGTAGGCTGAGACTTGTAAATAGTGAAAATTTGAGTACTTCTATTATTTGTTTTGGTTAGAAAGTGAATTTAAAAACAAACCAAACTCTAAACTTTCTCAGATTAAAAGTCCTGAGACCTGAAGATTGTAATATTCATGTCTGTGAAGCTTTTAAACATTACACTTGAGATCAGTCATGACTTGATATTCAGGTAAATTTTCTTTTCCAAGAAGCTTTTGAATAAGCATATTTCCTCCAAAGGTCGGTCGGTCTCTTTTTTTTTTTCTTTTTTCTTTTTTGAGTGTAGATTATTTTAAAGCACTAATTGCATTACATTGGTAACTGCAATATAAAATAGCCATTATTGTTTTGTGAAGCATGGTTGAAATTAGATAGTGGTCCCTTTTAAATTTCATGAGCCTCTCAGAAAAAAAAAAATCTTAAAAAAAAAAAAAACAGAAAGCTGCTGAATATTTCAAAAGATATATATTTTACCTTATTGTAGGTTTTGTAAAGTTAGTTGGTAATATTCAGGTGCACTTTTAATGTTAAATTTTGTGTTCAGAGTTCCATTATACCATGTATTTCTTGGAGGTGGCTCATCACATGGCTGGCTGTCAGTCTTGGTGCCGCAGTGATCTTTTAATATTTGATTTCTCTCTTGATTTGCCGCTGTTCTGTATTGGCACTTTCAGTGTAGATATTCTAGTTTGGGGACGTCCTCATAAATGTGTAATAGAGATTGGTCTATTCGCATGCTTAATTTCTGCTAATCAGAGTTTTGCATGGCCCAAACAACAGTTGACCATTTTTATGGTATTGGAAGGTGTAGTTCACAGCTGTCTTTGTCACAAAAGCCTTTTCTCCTCTCATTTTCCAGTAGGCAGATGATGACATTACTCACACTAATGTTAGGAGATGATGTGTTGAAAATCAGTTCTTGCGGGTTTGTTTGTTTGTTTTTTAAATGAGAGAACATTGATATTATAGAGTAGATACGGCACTGTAAAGTCAAAAATACTGAATGATCCTATGGAAGGATATCTAGTTGGTATTTTTATCGTTAGCTTTCTTATTTTTCAGAGAGTTGGGTCATGAAACTTGACAGTAATGTAATGTACTATATTACTAAGTTCAGTAGGCTTTCAAGTGACTCTGAACTATGTGATGAGCTATACACTTTTTTCTGCTCCCCAAATACCATGAAGGACAAGGTCTCTCTTTCAAGAAACATAATTTATATTTGTGTATAATACTTTTTAATACTAAGTTTGTTGTTACTCTGAAGTTTAGGTGTTGCTTGATAAACCTTTGCTGCAGCAGATCATGAATATGAGTAAGGCTTTGTGTGATAATAGGGGTCCTTATGTGAAGTTAATTACTATTCAGTTCTGGTGAGCAAGCTCAACAAGTGTGAAGTGTGTATTAGCTTTATGTGGTACACTTTTACTTTACAATATTGAAGTGCTTTTAGAACTCTGGTTATCTTATAAACCATTACCTCATCCAATTGGCATTTTCATTCCCCAGCATTTTACCTGAGCTATAATATGAGCTATATGGGATCAGATAGTAAAACAATAAGGCACAATGAGACATTTAGTTCCCAATTTTCTGGAGAGAACTCTAAATTAGACTAAAAATGACTACCTGCAAAGGCCCATATCATAACTACCTTCTGTCATTAGGCAGTACTTAGCAACCTTTGAGCTGCTAGTGAGCTATGTGTTCTCCCCCTGCCCAAGTAAGCACATGGTGCAAGGCCTGGTTCTAAGCCTTTGTGATTCTCTTACATTTCACTGACCCGTAATAGTGAAGCTTGGATTCATTGGATTCATTTAGTTATTTTTACAAAACAAATTAATGAGTCAGCCAGTGTCAGAACCTGAAACTATTTTGAGTAGTTATGGAGGATAAATGACTGGTGGGTGTCATTTTCTTTAACAGCTATTGTCCCTATAGATTTAATTTTGAAACCACATATTTTTTCTTTTGTAATTATTCTTTCTTTAAATGCTAGAGGTTGTTTTGTATGAGCCATCCTTTTCTATATATTCAGGTTGCTGTCATTGGTGGTAGAATATGACAATAGACTGAATTGCTCCTCTTAATCTTTTATGGAAGACATTGAAAGTTATAGGTTAAATTTTGACCTTCATTGAAGATAACAAAAATTGTTTTCCTTGTTACCTTTCCATTGTAATTAGGTCTTCATTAATACTGTGGTCAGGCCAGTGTTATTAGAAACTTAATGGCTTTAGCCAAATGGTCCATTTAGGAGACAATTAAAGCTATATAGGGGCTTAAAAAATTGATTGCTTTCCAACTCTGCTGAAAAGGAAAGAAGTATAATTCTGGTACAAGGAATGCAGACCTCCAAAATCATCTTAGTTTTTTATTTGTTTGTTTGTTTGTTTTTGTTTTTGATTCATTCTGTCCTGGAGACTTACAGGATTTGTGAACATGGTGACTGAAGGGAAAATAGAGGAAATTCTCTGCTTGTCCTCTCTCTTGTTCCCAAATAAACTCACAGTTGCCTTTTGAAAAAGCAGACATTAGCCCTGTAGCTGTGTGCCCTAAATGTTATGAAGGAGATGGATGGAGGGTTGTTAAGGAGTAGGAGGGGAAAGTATATAGACTTGAGAAGAGGCTAAAGATTCTGTACTACGATACTAACAATGAGTCACAGGATAGATAATGTGATGAAGTTGGGCCACCTTCATTTTGATAGAAAAATCTTTTAGATGGTTTGAAAATGAGAATCAAGGCTAATTAATATTGATTTGACAATAAAACATGAGTTAATGAGTTAATTCTGCAACTATTTGGGGGGTAATTTTAAGGTTTCCAGTTCATTTAGAGCTGTATCGATAAACACTAAAAAACAAGCACTTTTAGTTAATCATCGATTTATTGGATGTAGCAAATATTATAATCATAATATTTAATCTTTATAGTTTGACTATGGAAATGAACTCTTTACCCCATCTTGAACTGTCTTTGAACAGACTCAAGGTGATCTTTTCAACACTGGAAATGACCCTACACACATACCAAAAAAATCTAAAGCAGTAAGACGTATTTGAAGATCCATACCTCTTAGACTTTTTAGATTTGTCTTGGGAAAGAATTTATGAACCTATAACCAGTATTAGTGCAGTCTTGGGTTCCTTGTTCTGCATAATTGCACCCTTTCTCAGGTATGTCCTGAAAACATAAATTTTAAAATAATCTCTTTAGAGATTAGATTCTCAGTGGATAGTGTGTAAGGGACTGGGGGAGGGGGGTGGGGGGTTGGCCACAGGACACTGACACAGTAGAGCAGGGATTTTTAACATTCAATAGCCAAATAGAATTTCAATCTAGAATATTTTTACCCCCTCAGAGTAAGTGAAACAACATCTGTTATTTGGTAAATACCGGTGCTACACTCCTAAAAGTCTTTTCTTTCATCCAGGTAACTTTTTTTTCCTGCTTGGTGGAAGGGTATATAGTAAACTTTACTGTCACTAGGAAAGCACTTGTCCGAAATGTTTAAAGTACTAGAAAAGGGATAATTCAGCACTTTTTCTGTTACAACACTAAAGTCTTAATTTATCTTCAGAGTCTTAGGTACTGTAAGTTTTAGCGTGATTATTTAAAAATATAAAACATAACTACATTACACGGGGTCAGATCACATTTATATAAATAATTCTTATCTTATTAAAAAAAAAGACAACAACTTTCTGTACCTTTCAAGCAATTCCAAATGATTGCCTCATGTTTCCCATTTCATTAAGCATTTCAGGCTTAAGAATTTGGAATTTGAGAGGAGGTGAGGGGAAAATTCCCCAATATGAGAAATTGTGTCAGACCATTTTAGAAAAATAAATCACTAGGAAAATGGGTAGGGATTCTCTCTCCCTTTAAGTCTTCAGGGAATGAGCAGTATTTAGAATCTTTGGCTGAAATTCAAGCCTTTTTACTGTGTAAATTTTTAATATTAATTCACTGACATGCTTTTTACATCAGAGGACTGAAAATGGATCTTAATGTTTTTAAGTTGTGGAAGGGTATATTTCTAAAATGAGGGGGGGATAATTAACTAGGTTAGTATACCAGCATTAGTAAGTTTAAGGAATTTTAGTATGTAATAGCAAAGTGTTTGATTAAAGGTCTAATCCTATATTGCTAGTCGAAATTAGTTACATTCTGATAATAGGAAAGATAATAGTCATTGGATATTGATATGCTGTGCTGTCAGAAAACCAGGCTAAGATAGAAACCTTTATCTGACTCCCACATGTTGCTTGTTCTGATGGGATGTATACTTTACAGCAGCTTATTGCTGCTTTGAGAAGAAATGTATAAACTATACATTTGGAGTGTTTGCATATAATTCTTTATAACCTCCTCTTTAAACTGTCAGACATTGGTATTTTATCAGTCCACACTGTTAAATAAAACTAATGTTCTTAGGAATCCAGCTTGTACACACTGTTTAAAAACCCTCAGGGACAGTTTACACACTATTCTCACTCAATTCAGGTACTTTGATGCTATTCTTAAACCTAACAGTGACTTGTATTTTTCTGTTTTGCTTTTATTTCGACGTGCTGGTAGCACATCCTTGATGAATGTCAACTTAAAAACTCAGTTCAGGTATCCAGGTATAACTCAGCCAAACAGATTTTAAAGCTGCATATAACTCTCCAGCACACGGTGCCTCACACTCTTATAGTGGCATTCTATATATTCAGTTATTACTACTGAGCAGATAACGTGGGGGTTCCTGTTAACAGTGTATTTAAAGAAACAGAATGTGCATAAGCGTATAACCAGCACATGTGTAACACACACACACACACACACACACACACACACACACACGAACTATATGTTTTTAAATGCCACTAATAGCCAGCACAATTAAATGACATTCCTTGCTGCTTCTGTAAACTATAACAGATGCGGTTACTCCTCGATGTGGCTCTTGCTTCTTCACCACACTACTACTAAATTCAAGCACTGGTCCTTGGGTGTCTGACCTCTACATTCTAGTTTATGCAATGTCTTTAGAAAATTCTGTGCACTGGCCACTGTGATGGAACCGTTGGGCCAGTAGTGCTCTGAGTTTATTAGTAGTGATTCTGCCAAAGTTGGTGTTGTAACATGAGTATGTAAATGTCAAAAAATTAGCAGAGGTCTAGGTCTGCATATCAGCAGACAATTTTGTCAGTATGTTTTGTAGCCTTGAAGTCCTCAGTGACAAGTTTTTAATGATGTGAAGTTCTAATTCCAGTGTTTTAGCCCTTTGCATCTTTACTGTTAAGACTTGTCTCCTAGAGGTCTTTATTCTTTACGACTCCATTTGTTTTCTACAGTACTATCTGTGGTTAACAAAATAGATTATTCCTCTGCTTTAATATTTGATATCTTACATCTAAAAGGAACTCTCCATATATAAAACCCATAGCCTTTGAAGATAATGGAAAATGGCATCTTTCAGATTTCTAGAAGTTCAAGTGTCATGCGACAAAACAGGAACCCCCTTTACTCTTATGGACCTCATTTCAATATACTGTTTACAGTTTGACGGAATTGTATAATTTAATATTTCTCTTGTACTGTAGTTTATATTTATTTACAGATTTTTTTTGTACTGTGTGATTTGAACTTTTTGTTTCTTGCTCTGATCAATGTTTATGTAGTAGAGCACTTATGATCACAAATTAACTTTTTTGGTTTGATTGCACTACATTAAATTTTTTAATGCAGTTCTGATTTTTGACTGGACTAAAATAAGCTGTGTCTTAATGTATGTGATGAGTACTTAAAACTTTAATCCATGTGGTCCCCTTTTTTTTGCATTGTATGTCAGAAGCGCTAGTTCTTTCGTGCATGTGTAAGATTTAATGGTTCCATTGTATTATTTGACCATGACATTTTGGAGAAACATTCCCAGCTGTAATGTTGTGTATGGTAGTTCTCACTGGATGCTAGACTTTTCAAAACCACTATTCTTCTAATAAATTTTGTTGTGAAAAGCTGTTTTAAAAGCTTGGTTTCTACTTCTTAAGATTTCAATGCATTTTTAAAAAATCCACAGAAGGGGTGAGATTTCTGGGTGTACTGTAAATGTATGTGGTAATCGATGTTGGTAATTTTTTAATGGTTAAGTCTCTCCAGATGACCTCTTAGATAATTAGAAGTTGCTGTTTTGAAATTGTGCTTCAGTATTTGGGTGCCACACTGCCTTGTAACCCTGTGCCTTTACTAATTTGATGCTCTCTACCTCGGTTTTCCTTGTTTGGATTATTCTCTTTAAAAAGTTTTTTTTAGCTAGACAAGATATGTATTGATATTTTCATAATACCTGTTTGCTGGGCTTATGTAATTATATCTGAAAAATCATAATTTCCACAGAGTAAAACTTTATGCTTAGTTGCTTGCTAAAATAATGACTTACTGAGTTTTGTTTGCTCTTTTCTTGAAGCACAAATATGAAAGCAACACTGTCAAGTAGTTGAGGTTATTATAGTTGTTCTGATTCTTGGGAAGGTACTGGCATTTTCTTTTACCTGGACAAATAAAGAGCAGCCTATATGTTGTTCAGTTGTGGTTTTTAGAAACTAGGTGTATAAAGAAGTTTTGGATTATAAAGCGATTCCTGTTGTAAAGTGGTAAGGGGAATAGCTGAATTACAGTGATAAAGATTAGAAATGGTATAGCAAAGTATTAGAGGAAGCTTTTTCAAGCTTTTGATGTATGTAATTAATTGATGTGTAATTAGTGTTCATTGAAGTGATTTCTGATAATTTCTAATGGCATTTTATATTAAAAAGTGAGGCTGTTGTTGGTAGTTGCTCCAGATTATCTTTTAGTTAGTATTTTTGTCTTATTTCTTTGGCTATCTATTTATGCCTTTTGGTCCAGTGTTTATAATTTTGGAAATTTTGTTGGTACTGTCGGCTTGTTTATTGGCTTCATTTGTTCCTCTTACTCAGTCATGCCACGTGTTTATAGAACATTTTTCTGGAAACCTAATTACTGCTACTTTGTAAATTTCAAAGCTATAATTACTTGTTCTTGCCATTAATCCATTCTAAACTGGTGGCTGGATCAATATAGTAGGTTTATAATTTGGCGTCTCATAAATGATTCATTTTAATGGTCCTGTTTTTGAATTGATACTTAGTTCTCCAGTTATTATAACTTTAAAAAGGACTTACTCCTGCTAATCCAGAATTTTCTTCTCTGACTCTGTTGATACTTTGGAATTAATTCAGAGATTTTCTGTGTTAACAAGGTGTCAGAGTCAGGGAAATTGCATAAGGGAAATGGAGTGGGAAAATGGAAAATGGGTTAGCTTTCTGCCATTTCTCGAGTTGTATAGTTCTTAGATTTTCCTCAAGAACCGTCCCTTTCTCTCACCATTCACTTGTATTGAAATGTAAAAACATACCTACATCATATGGTGTTAGATTTTGTCGCCGAAAAGAGTGCAAAATCTTTTTTTCTTAATAGAATTTACTAAGTAGTGCGGTAGATAATGGTTCTTGTATTCCAAGTGTACACGTTATCATCTGCTTCCACTGGTAAGCATTTAGCACAGGATTTTATTAATCCTATTCAATTTACAAGTTATTGGATTTTTTGCTGTTTTTGGAGGAAATGATGTATCAAGCTAGAAATGTACCAAGCTGTATTTACAATTGAAGTAGAAAGGCTTTTTTCAGACATTAGTGGAAAAGAAATGTTCTAGAAGAAAAGTTAATAGTTTAAGTCATGATTTGGTTGGAGTGCAGCTTAGAAAGAATGAACCTGGGAAGTCAGCAAAAATATATATAAAACTCATAAGGATTAAATCTTGAGTCTGAAGCTTTTTTATAGGCATGTAAAAACACTGTTGTTTTTTGACAAGTAGTTTCAAGATGTTAATTATACTCTCGGCCAGCCTTATTTAATCAGCAGTGTGGAGCGATAAGGGATTATTTGGTACTTTAAAATTCTGTCAAGTTGGTTTTCTAGCTAGATCACTCATGTTTTCATCTGGAAAATCATAGTAGCAGCCTGAATGCCGTTTAGGCCTCATTTCACCCCTGAGTCTATTAAATGCAATCTCTTATTAAATGTGAAACAAATACACTATAATTGTATCTGTTCTAACATTGGGAAATAAAGTAGCAAGCCTTTATTGAGTAATAAGTTATAAACCTTAGGTCTCCCCTTTGCATTGTAGCATTTTCTAAAGGAAAAACAAATAGATTTGGGTCTCATTTCTTAGTTGGCTTTTATTTAAAACAAATCTGCTTTTTAAAGTTTTTATTATGAACCGTATGAATGTGATGATACTTCTGTAAAAATTACAAGGTATGTTAATTTTAAAGTATGTTGTTTATAATGTCTATTTCAGTTGTGTGCAGGCTAGTTCTGTCTTTAATGTTGGAGCAACAAAGAGTCTTGGGGGGATCATTGGATGTAATCAGTCTCAGTTAGAATCAATCTTTAAGAATGCAGATGCCGCGGGGCCTGGGTGGCTCAGTGGGTTAAATCCTCTGCCTTCGGCTCAGGTCATGATCCCAGGGACCTGGGATCGAGCCCGGCATCGGCATCGGGCTCCCTGCTCTGCGGGGAGCCTGCTTCCCTTCCTCTCTCTCTGCCTGCCTCTCTGCCTACTTGTGATCTCTGTCTGTCAAATAAATAAATAAATAAATAATCTTTAAAAAAAAAAAAAAAAAAAAGAATGTAGATGCCCGGGTCTTATACCAGATCCACTGAATCAGTTTATAAGCGTGAGGCCTGTACATGCTGTATATTCTCAAAATGTAACAGGTTTTTTGTTTTGTTTTGTTTTGTTTTTTTCTTTTCATATTTTTAAAGTTTATTCAGTAGATCTTTTTCTAGTTGTAGCAGAGACATAAAATTTACCATCTCGGGGCGCCTGGGTGGCTCAGTGGGTTAAAGCCTCTGCCTTCGGCTCAGGTCATGATCTCAGGGTCCTGGGATCGAGCCCCACATCGGGCTCTCTGCTCAGCAGGGAGCCTGCTTCCCTTCCTCTCTCTCTGCCTGCCTCTCTGCCTACTTGTGATCTCTGTCAAAATAAATAAAATCTTTAAAAAAAAAATTTACCATCTCAACCATTTTTAAGTATCCAGTTCAGTAATGTTAGGTATATTCACATTGTTGTGACCACAGGAACTTTTTGATTAGCTCCCCCATATTGATTAAATACTGTCCCATTCTAATCTTTCATTTTTTAAAATGAAAAACATGGAATGTGGGGAGTTTAAGGGACTTGCTTTCCTCACATAGTATGAGTTTTTCTTTAATACTCATGATTCCAAGCCATTATACTTATCTCTGTACCACTTTGGCGCTCATGATTCAACCTTAGAATGAGAGGTTTAATCTAATAATTTTCTTTTAGGTTCACTTATAACTTAATTAAATCTATCTTATGAAATTACCAGTTAAGAAGTTATATTAGAAGCTTATAAACTTTATTGTTAAGTAGAAGTTGGGGTTGTTGACTCGGTGGTAGAGGAAATGAACTTGAAGAGTAGGTAAGGCATAGAGAGGAGAGGAGAGACTATCCCAGGTTTAAGAGACAGAATTTGGGGGCACCTGGATGGCTCAGTGGGTTAAACCTCTGCCTTCAGCTCAGGTCATGATCACAGGGTTCTGGGGTCGAGCCCCGCAGGGAGCCTGCTTCCCCCTCTCTCTCTGCCTGTCTCTCTGCCTACTTGTGATCTCTCCCTGTCAGATAAATAAATAAAATTTAAAAAAAAAAAGACGTTAAAAAAAAAGAGAGAATTTGATAGTCCTTGTTTAAAATCCCAGCCCTTCTAATTTCTTTGTACATGATCTTGAACAAGTTATTGAAACTTTCTGAGCCTGGGTTTCTTATCTGTAAAAGGAAGCTTATACCCACCTGCCTCAGAGATTTGCTGTGAGGCTCAAATGAGATTCTGTATGTAAAGATACTTAGTGCTGTGCTGGGCTCTTTGCAGATACTCAAAAAATGCAAGGAGTGAAAGCATCTGGCAGGAGTTAATTTAGTGTGAGGGATAGGGAAGGTGAGAAAATCAGATTGAAAGTTGTAGAGGGAGTCATTTGTATTGATTAGAACTTTGAAAGAGGCAGGTGAGTTTGTATTAGGGACACTACAGTCAGAGACCTTAAAGTGTTGGAACTGTGATTAAAACCTGGAATGCTGCTTTTCTGCATTTCTTGGTCCTGTTCCACAGGCATATTATCAAACTGTTAGTCATTCTTTGTTTCTTTTCAAAGACTAGACTAACAGTTGTTTAGAAAGTAGAAGATGTTTAAGATTAAAAATTAGAAAGTTGGGTGGGATTTATCTGCATTTCTATTGTACACTGGGTTTTTTGTATAGTCAAGGTTGACGTTTTACGTGCTTTGAAGACTTCTCTTTTTACGTGGTGGTAGTTTGAATAACAAAATATAAGAGCCAAGTGTGAGAGTGGTCATGTGTGCGTGCATGTCTTTAATCACCAGACCATTAGTTTTCCAGTGAAAGAATTTGGGGACTCTTCTGCCAGTGATTTAGTGATTTTTGCTATACTCTTATCGAGGTTCTGAGCCTTCCAAACAGATCATAGCCAGCACAGTTTAGAGGTGTTCATTCCACCATCTATTAAATCAACTAGAAACATTTTGCCAGGAAAACCTGGCAGTGTAGCATTAGCTAGATAAAGATGAATTAAGAAGAAAATGACCAGGATAGCAGATTCTTATGAGGTGCTAGGAACTGGTAAGTCTTTGTAGACCAGTTTTTCAAACTGGATCAACCAGTTGCAGCCCTTAGTTGTAAGCTGCTTAGTGGGGCCTAACCAACATTTTAAAAAGAAAAGAGAAAAAGCACATAGCATATAATAAGGATAAATACTGTTTCATTGAAATGTGTGTGTCATAGTAGATAATGCAAACTGAGATGTGTACTTTGTCACTTTGTAAAAGGTATTTCTTGTTCTGGTTTGCAGTCAAAGCTCTAATGTAAACCATACCTTTTCATCCCAGTTATTCTGGTACCTTGGAGAGCATGCTAGCAACCTCCTGTGTGCCTTCTGTTAAGAACCTACACCTTTTACTGTCTGATCTTCAAAACTCCCTTCTTCCTTTCCCTGACTCGTTGATTTGAATTCATGTTCATTGGAAGATTATTCTTTTTTCCTATGTTGTTTTCTGTTCCCTTGAAAAATGTCCTAGGGAAATTATTTTCACTACATAGTAATTTATTTGGTTAGGTTATTTATTGCTTACTTATACCTGAAATTATCTAAGCCCCATGTGTTAGGCAGTGAAGCTGTTGAGTTAAAAAGGACAAAGTCCTGTTCTGTACCTAGAGAAGGTTCAGAAACCAGTGGAGAAGATAGCCATGTCAGCCGTTATGCCACGACACCACGTAAGTGCTATTTAATAAAAGGTAGAAACAAACCGTGGGAGTAGAGTAAGAAATTCTGACACAGACCCCAGGGAGAAGGTGCTAAGGAGGATGAAGTATGAGCAGTGGGAAGTTGACAGGCTTTATAGGTTTTATGCACCCCCCCCCCAAAAAAAGGTAAAATCGGGTGCACAGGTGGCTCAGTCAATTAAGTGCCTGACTCTTGATCTAAGATCAGGTCTTGATCTGAGGGTCATGAGTACAGGCCCTTGTGTGGGCTCCACGCTGGGCATCGAGCCTACTTTATTTTTTACTTTTTTAAAAGGTTTTATTTATTTGACAGAGAGATCGCAAGTAGGCAGAGAGGCAGGCAGAGAGAGGAGGAAGCAGGCTCCCTGCGGAGCAGAGAGCCCGATGCGGGGCTCCATCCCAGGACCCTGGGATCATGACTTGAGCTGAAGGCAGAAGCTTTAGCCCACTGAGCCCCAGGCGCCCCTGGAGCCTACTTTAAAAAAAGAAAAAAGTTAAGATCGCATTTGGACTTTAAGAAGATGGCAGTTGGGTAATGTGAAGCAAACTCTAAAATGAGGAGAAACCCTAGTGGCAGGGAGCTTAAAATACAGTATTCCCCAAGGAAGGGTGGGTCTGTTTAGTTGAGCTGGATAGTGATGGGAAGCAAAAGGAAACAGGGAACCTTGGGATAGGGAGTGAGGTAAAATACCTAAGTTGAGTATGTTGTGTGTGAGTGTGTACATTTAGTTACATTTTGTCTTCAATGTCCCTGAGCAAAGACTTGAATATACAGATGATTCTGCTTAGTTCATCCCACTCCAGCACATCTCCCAACAGTAGACTTGAGTTTCCAGAGAGGTGGAGTGGAGAATGATGATAAAGGACTTAATTCCAAGAGCACCCCAGAATGGTAGATACAGAAATGCTTTGCTTATCCCTATACTTTAAATTTTTAAATATTTTACCTCCTCTAATAGTCACCTCATGAATTAAGTAACATTAAATTAAGAATCCCTTTTTAAGGTTTTAAAGTGATCTAGTCTTCAAGTGATTACAATTAATTAGGAATGCCTTCATGATTTACTATATGACAACAAAAGTAGAATTTTCCGCTTTTAAGGCTTACACTGCAGATTTGTATGGTTTCGAGAATGGAGATTAAGAACCTCAAGAGAACATGAGAAAAGTTAGGAGCTAGGAGATCCCCTAACAATCACGAAAACCTCAGGATACTATCAAATATTTATCTGCTGCTTATTATAATCTGCTAGTCTCCCTCTTCCTTTCACCCAAAAAGAAAGAGAGTATCTGTCAAAAACATACCACCCTGTTTCTGGAGAGGAAAAAGCATTTTTGTTGCTGGGATCTGTCATGTGAGCTGTTAAGTGTCCTCTCGTTTGTTTCTGTGTCAGTTCCCCATGCCTCCTTTAGAGCCCCCTGTCCGTACACATTGCCTTGCAAAGTGGTGGTATGGGTATTGGTTGTTGTTATCACTCTTACTACAAAGGAAATACACCCCCTCCTAATGGAGTCTTGTCTGGGTGCCAGGGAAGCCATGCACAGTTCTTGGCTTCTCCTGGGCCTTGACCAATGTTTCTTTCCCCTTGCCCAATGATGAGGGGATTTAAAAGAGCCCCACGATACAGTGTATTTCCTCGCATGTGGGAACTGAGCACCTGGTTTCTGCTGCAGGGGCATTTTTCTAGTCCATCATTGTCCTGGTCATTTAAACTGGGAGTGAAAGGGCAGTTTTCCCCCAAAAAGCAACATAGATTTTAATCCTCTGACTAAAATCAAAAAGAGAAATAGGTCAGTCAGCTGGCTTGTCATGAGCTCCCATGTAATCCTGACCTCCTAAAATGTCAGTTAGACTTGTACTGTCTCTCTCCACTCTGGCTTTATAACTTAGGCCAGTGATACACTTTTTTTTCAGTTCAAAGTAGCCTGAGACAGAGGTCTGTTCTCTTGGTCTGAAATTATTGTATTATTTCCTAAAGTCTATTTTAAAGTGTTTTCTAAGAATTCTTAAAGTACTCATTAGATGAATAATTTAGGTTAGTGCTCTCACCAAACCAGTATTTAGCAATATCACTTAGGGATATTTCTTCCCTCACTTTCAGGAACTATCACTTTTTAATTTATGTCCTCCAGTCCAAAATCCTGTGTCTTTCATAGCCTATGAACCTTCCCTCCTTTTATGTAAATTAACATCGAGATTTCATGTATTTGGCCTTACATGCATAGTCTTACCTGAGATGATAGAAACAAAAATCAATCTGGTAGAAAAAAAAACTATCAGCTATAAATGGTTTGGCAGAAGCATCTGTGAACTCATTATATTCCTAGAAAGGAGACAAAGGCATTGGACTGTGGTGCTTATGACCCCTTGCTCTGACTTCTATTCACCAAGTAACCTTTTGATTGTATTTTGGCTTCTGGGGTACATTTGCCTATAGGGTGAAAATATGTTAAATAAGAATTTTCTTGGTATTTATATTTTTATTGTAATTTAAGAAATTTGACAATTTGGTTAAGTTGAAAAGAAATAGGAGCTACAAGCCTTAAAAGGCTTCTATCCTCTTTAGATCTACTCTGAATAATAGACTTTTAACAGAGGTATTAAGCCCTGAGATACAGAAAAACTAGCAAATTATGGCTTCATGCTCGGTAAGCAGCCCTGGATGCATTTCTCCTTTCCCCCAGTTTAGATTATTCATAATTTTTGGAATCTTTGTTCTGCCCTGCTTCTAGTAAACTTGACTAGGAACGCAGTAGACTTAGAAAGTTCTTACTAAGGGATTGCATGTCTTGTTTTAGATCAGTAGTTCTTCACTATTTTTCTACTTTGCACCTGAAGAAGATGCTGTCAGCAATCACCCAGGGTTTGAAAATACACATACACCCCTCCTCTGTGTTTTTCATCTCTAAGGGAATGATCATTCTCCTTAACCGCAGTTCTGAGAAGTGCTTTTTCTAAATCCAAATCCATCTAAATTCTATTTTGGATTTCAGCCACCTGCAAGTCAGGTATTCAACTGCCTGATTTTAAGAGGTCACTTTCTGTTCTGTGATCTTATGATCTCATTTCTCACATTTCTTTGTTGCCTTTGTCTACTGTACCCTTTTATGGTTTCTCCTAGTTCAGTTCTGTGGAAGGAAAACTTGGTTGTTCCGTAGTTTAGAGGTTCAACTAAACTACATATAGCTTTTGGAAAATCACCATACTCCATACTGCCCACCTTCTCCACTCCGCACACACACGTACACACAGTGGGTGTTGTCGTAGTACTTGGAATATTCCTGTATCCAAGTATGTGACCCGCAGATGTGAAACAGCCAGCCAAGGGTAGATACATTTCCCAGTGCAGAGCAAGGACTTGTCAGCTGACCTATCCAAGCCCTTGAAACACATTTTCTGTGTTCAGAAGACCAGAAAATAAGGAATTAGGGAACATAATTTCAGATTATTGTCTAGCAAAAAATACAGCTCTTCTTGCCTTGAGAGGAACTGATGATGCATTTTTATGTTTTCTTGAATTTAAGTAGAAAAATCAAGCCAAATTAATCTACATCTCTTAACTATTTGGTCTACTCTGTCAGGGGTTTTCTCGAGCTTTCTCTCCCTTTCTGTTTTCCCAGGACTGCCCTTCTCTGATGATCCAGACATCATGCAGTGTCTTCATTGATCTTTTGTATTTCGGTCATCATTGATGGTGCATTTGCCATCATGAGTTTTGCTGGAAGTTAGTAGATATTTGAGAGACTACCTGAAACCATCAATCCCAGAGTCTAGACTCTTAAAATTTTCCTTTCAGCTTTCTGTCATCCCTCTTCTAATTTTATTTCTTTTAATTTATTTGATTATTTTTTAAATTTATTTTTATTTATTTGACAGAGAGCATAGAAATGGGGAGCAGCGAAGGGAAGGGGAGAAGTAGGACCTTGGAATCATACCTGAGCTGAAGGCACCCACTTAACTGACTGAGTCACCCAGGCGCCCCTCATTTTATTCTTTTACCCTAAGATAAGCATTGACAATCCACCATTTACATTAACCATAGGAATGCTTTTCTTTGGGGACTTAAGTATTACAGTATTGACCAAGTAGGCAAGTTCAACTGTGTCTAACCTCTGATCTGGAAAAACATTATTGAGTAAATCATTATAGATAGAGTTGTGAAACAACACATCACTCTTAAACTGTACCTTTCAGAGTTGTTATGAATATTATCTTATCCTATGACCACACCCTTAAGACTTGGGCATTGAGCTAGGGATAGAAAGACAGAGTCAAAAGTCATGCAAGCGATTTCTCTCCCAAGGAGAGACACTCAGAACTAATCCAGGCAGTTGGAAGTCGAGTTTCCCTCTTTTTATACAGCCCTACCTCCCGTTTCCCAGGGGAGCTTACAGCTCTCTAGTGGTGAAGTATTTCTGATTGATAAATCATTTACTTAACTGTTACAGACTCCTGTTGTTGAGCAGGAAGAACATGAAATCAAACGAGCGATTTTGAAATCTGTGATGAATTATTGTTCTTGTAAAGATCTTACCTCGTCAGGTGTGAGGGACATACCATAGCTGTAGTCAGTGAGGTACTACAGTGCTCCCCTTTCAGTCGAGTTGAGGGAATGGGCTGCAGGAAAGAAGCTTGACCCTCTCTTATTTACCTTCTTAGTGCCTGAGAGTGTTCTAAATCAGGGCAAATGCATATTTGGGCTCTCTCAAAGGCCTGAGACTATAGGAAAAAACGGAATAACTAGAAGCAAAGGTAAAGACTAGCTGTTTAAAACTCAGGCAGAAACTAACCGGTTTTTAAAAAACTGCACCCCCTTTTTAAAAAAAAATGAAAAAATTGTAATAGCATCAAATTTCAAGAAGTTGAGGTTAACTTTAAATATTCAAATCATCTGAAATTAAAATTCATCTAAACCTAAGATCTTACTGAAAAATTTCTAGAGAAAAAGTAGGAAGCTTGACAAGTTATAGGCACAGCCAAAAGCTATTTTATTACTGTAGTTAAAAGTTAGCTATTATAACAAAGCCATTTAATGACACTTGGACAAAGGTTAGTATTAATGTGAAGGTTTTCAGATCCAAGTGAAGCTACCGGTCCAGTTGCCTTCCAGAACATCTCAGATTCAGAATTTTAGAAACACCTCAACTCCGTATGTAAGAAAAGGAACTCATGAGACACATACCTATTGTAACAATCTCCAGCGCCCCCGCTTCATTCCCTGTGTTCCTATCTCAGCAAATGAAGCTGCCCGGGAAGAAAACCCATGAAGCATTCTTGATGCTTTTTCTCTCCCTTCATTTTTGCTCAGAAAAAAACAGAAGAGCATGAAATGTGATCCTTGCCTTATTCCTTACATCTCAAGTAGCTCAGGTAGCTTACATTTGCTTGGAAAGCTAAGACAAAGACAAGTCAGTAAAAGAGACAAGATACAAGACATATAGAATAAATATACATGATTCCTTTTGATTGCCAATGTAATTTGCAAACTACTATGGCTTAGGATTTCAGGAAAAGGTGTAGTCACTCCAGGTGGAGTTTGTTTTGAGGTGGCCCAGGACCTAACTGATGAAGAGCTCCCTACTTCTTGCTCTGATGACCTGTGGTTCACCAGTATGTTCTCCCTGATCCTTTTTGCCAGGAAAACGCACCTACAAATGACCCTTTGTTAATGTCTCTCTCTTTCACGCAAGGTTGCCATTTGCAGTTTTAATCTCCTTGTCTCCTGGACTCCCCTCTCTGATGCTGTTTTTCAGCACCTGAATGCTATACTGCTGTTCTAGGTTTGGTAGGTACTGATGTTTCTGCAGTATGTGTGCCTTGGTTGTGAAGACCCCATTTCCCTTTCTGTAGTGCTGTGAAACAGATTCATACCTACCTGTAGTTGTCTGTTCTGTCTTCTGGGACTAACTCGGCCATATCGCCACAACCGTTGCTTCAGGGGTGGTTTCATGGCCCTTTGGAAATCTTACTTAGTTGAGGCTAATTAAAATAGAGAACAGTAGGAGATGTCTCACGACCATAAAAGAGGTTAGATCTCACCTGTGGATTAATTATTACTCAGTTTTTTATTCCGTGTGAGCATCACTTTAGAAGAAAGTGCTTTCTCAGTTTCTTTCAGAGCATTCTGTCCTCTTATTGGGTATGCATCTTGATTTCATTAATCTGTAAGCATATTGTTTACCCCAAATACTAAAACCTACTTTCCAGAGCAAAGCCATAGGCATGGAGCAGAGTCCAGATTTTCACACTTTGGTGATAATTGTGCTTCTTAAGTTAGAGGGAAACATTTATCTCTAATTTTTTTCTGCAGTAAGATACCAGGATATTTCTTTATCTTTTTTGTAAACCTTGATCAACCTTTTTTACCTTTTTTCATGTATTGCTAACATGCACTTTTTTGATGCATTGAAAAGGCAGTGATATCCCACTTTATTTATAGTCACCTCTCTCAGAGACATCAGGAACACCTCCAAAAACCAAAAACTGAGAAATAAAGGGCATTAAGCAGTTGAAGTTGTTAGAAAATCCATGTACTTTACTCATAAAACTGTTCCTGAAGCCTTCGTTCAGAATCTTTATTTTTACCTAAAGTACCAGTCTAGCACTTGAAGTAAGGCTCCTAAACACCTGCTATTTCACAGCCAATTATAAGAAAGATTTTAATAACATACAGACTGCCAGTGTAACTTTTTTGTATTAAGGGAGTCAGATTTACTTAATTGAATAGCCCCCAAAGCTATCTATATATTTTAGTTCAGTATAATAAAACTAACAGCTATGGCACACGTAGGTGGCTCAGTAGGTTAAGCATCCAAGTTTTGATTTCAGCTCAGGTCATGATCTCGGGTCATGAGGTTGAGCCCTGTGTCCAGTTCCACACTGGGCGTGGAGCCTGCTTAAGATTCTCTCTCTCTTGGGGTGCCTGGGTGGCTCAGTCGTTAAGCGTTAAGCGTCTGCCTTCGGCTCGGTTCATGATCCCAGGGTCCTGGGATCAAGTCCCGTATCAGGCTTCCTGCTCAGCAGGAAGCCTGCTTCTCCCTCTCCCATTCCCCTTGCCTGTGTTCCCTCTCTCACTCTCTCTCTCTCTCTCTGTTAAATAAATAAATAAAATCTTAAAAAAAAAATTCTCTCCCACTGCCCCTCTCCCCACCCCACTCACACATGCCCGCTCTCACTCTCTCTCTCTCTCAAAAAAAAAACCACAACAGCTAAACTTTAATAATAGTGAACATGGTAACAACCTTGAGTCATTAAGAAAGAATAAACTATGTACAGAGGAGGATATAATTTTTAAAAGACTTCCATCAAACATGTTTTTTAGAATTTTAAATGTTTGGTACTTGAAGTATAAACTTTATGTGGAAAATTCACTTTAGGTTGTGAGAAAGCATTAATGCACATCTCTGAGTTATTTTTTATTCAAGTATGTTTAATATGACTGGCTGACAATAATGGTAACTGATAACTTTGTAGGTTTTCCTTTGTACTAATCCTAAGTGGAAGAGGGGGCACCTCTGTTAAGACCAAAAATAGTTAAGTGTTCTGGCCAAGGTTACACAACTAGTAAGTGGCAGAACACTCGCTACTGTCTTACAATACAGTATTCTGTTACACATATTATGCTGTTGGTACCACCTGACAGACATAGGGGCAAGGGGGGTGAGGAAGGCAGGAGGCCAGTGTAGGCTAAGTAAGCTTTCCTGGAAAGGCACCTCATGGCTGGGAGATAAAGTCAGAGATTGAAGAAAAAGAAGAATTAGCTGGAAGGTACTATCAAGTAACATCTATTTAACACATGTCTACTAAGCTGCCCTCAGTGCCCCAACGGTTTCATAGTCAGATAATAGTCTCCTTATGGAGACTCAGGAAGAGAGAGAGAGATTGACAAGTTGTATAAAACTCCAGAAAACTGGTTGGGGTCCCTGAGTGTCTCAGTCGGTTAAGCCCCTGCCTTCAGCTCTGGTCCATGATCTTGGGGTCCTGGGATCAAGCCCTGGGTCAGGCTCCCTACTCAGTAAGGAACCCGCTTTTCCCTCTCCCTCTGTCCTTCCCCCCTGGCTTGGGCTCGCTTGCACTCTCTCTCAAATGAATAATTTAAAAAACAACAAACCAAAAAAAACCCAGAAAATTGGAGCTCTCCAACTGCTTGAACTTAGTAAAACCAAGACATCCAGAAACACTGAGCAGCCCTTGACAACCCTCAGCTGTCTGAGTGGGACTTGCTTTTAGCTTATTTTGAGTCTAGTATCATCCTTGCCCGCCACCGCCCACTGTCCGGGTTAAACTTCAGAGTTGTCCTGGATAACTTACGGAAGTGGTTGTCTGATGTGGAATGACGTCTTGTGAAGTACCGTAAAATGCTTGTTGAAGGTCTAGGAGAATGTAGCAGGTGGGACTTGACTTAGAAGACATCCGGCTGCCTCCTTGCGGTGACAAAACCTTGCAGTTTAAAGTGGGATTTCCTGTTTCCTTGTTTAGAGCCTAGGAATCAGCAATTGCTTGTAACTCCATCTGTCATTGTGTCTGAAATGTGAAATTACCGATCTTAATTCTCATTGCCCCAGGAAGGGGGCAGAAGAATTCCTGCATTACTCTTTGCAGAATTATAAGTCCAGCCAATTAGTCATACTGAGAAACCATGTTAAAACTACAATTTCTCGGGACACCTGGGTGGCTCAGTTGGTTGGGCGGCTGCCTTCGGCTCGGGTCGTGATCCCGGGGTCCTGGGATCGAGTCCCACATCGGGCTCCTTGCTCAGCGGGGAGCGTGCTTCTCCCTCTGCCTCTGCCTGCCTCTCTGTCTGCCTGTGCTCACTCTCTCTGACAAATAAATAAAATCTTTAAAAAAAAAAAAAACTACAATTTCTCTAAGTCCAAAGTTTGTGATGTGCATCTGAATTTTTGTCAGTGTGGTGGACTTATAAATCAATGACTATTTAATAACAGGAATACCCAGGCCTAAAACGAAAGTATATGTTGACTGACTGGAGTTAATAATGTGGCCAAAATTTTATTTTTGGAAAAATTCTTATCAATGATATTTCTTTTCTATAAGATAAAAATTATTATGAATGATCACTTAAAAAGTATGAAGGATGTTACTAAAATTTGGGAATATATCAGGGCTGGCCTTATATTTTAATTAGGTAAATACTCACTTATTAAATGAAATTTATATGGGCGCTTAGAAGCAGTTTTAGAGTGTCTGTTCATTCTCTTTATAGCATGAGTAACATCTGGTGAATTTCATAATGTAAAAATGTTCTTCGGAAAATGACCATACTAATTTCCCCTTTCTCTTTGTCCATCTAGTGAGAACTCAGCAGAGGCGATAGCAGTAGATTCTAACAATCAGTCGAAGTCCCCACTGGAGAAGTTTATGGTCAAACTGTGCACTCATCACCAGAAGCAGTTCATCCGCGTCCTGAACGATCTGTACACTGAATCCCAGCCGGGCACTGAGGATCTGCGGCCTGATTCTGGAGCGATGGATGCATCCACTTGCAACGCTGGCTGTGCCCAGCTAGGCGCCAGACATAAGGAAAAGGATGCTGCGTGTCTCGATATGAAGTCTCCTCCTTCTGTAGATTTGTTTGTAGACTCATCAGACCCGCACAGCCCTCCACACTTGACAGAACAGGCCCTGAAGGAGCCTCCTCCTGAGACAAACTCTGCAGATGGAAGAGAGAATGCCGTGACTATTATCCAGAAAGATTCCTCTGAATATCCAACCACTAAACCTAATTCTGGTAGTTCAACAGATAGTTCTACTCTGGGATACCTCACCGCATCTAATTCTTCCTCATTAAGCTTCCACCACACCTCTAAGAGCTTGGAGGGGCAGACCACTGGACAGGAGCAAGACACGAATGTGAAAATATGTGAGGATGGGAAAGACCATATGCAGAGCTCAGCTTTAGTAGAAAGTCTGATTGCAGTGAAAGTGGCACCTGAGAATAGTGAGGAGAGCAACAGCTGTATTGTTTCTCAAAGAAATTCATTCAAAGCTTTATCAGAAGAGGCTTGGGACTCAGGGTTTACTGGGAATTCACCTAGAACTGCTGACAAAGAGAATGCTTTACTCTGTAGCTCAAAAACACCTCTGCGCCAGGAGTTAGAGTCCAGTGAACAAGATTCAAGGCCAAAGCAAGAGAACCATCTTCACTCACTAGGAAGAAATAAGGTGAGTTATCATTTACATCCCAGTGATAAGGGTCAGTTTGATCATTCCAAAGATGGTTGGTTAGCCTCCAGCCCCATGCCAGCTGTCCACAAAGCATCTAATGGACATTCGCGAACCAAGATGATATCAACCTCCATTAAGACAGCTCGGAAGAGTAAGAGGGCATCAGGGCTGAGGATAAACGATTATGATAACCAGTGTGATGTCGTTTATATCAGTCAGCCAATAACAGAGTGCCACTTGGAGAATCAAAGATCAATATTATCTTCTCGGAAAACAGCCAGGAAGAGTACTCGAGGATACTTCTTCAATGGTGATTGTTGTGAGCTGCCAACTGTTCGCACACTGGCCAGAAATTTACACTCTCAAGAAAAAGCGAGCTGTTCAACAGTGGAGCCAGAGGCAGTGGTCACTGCCAAGCAGACCCTCATACTTTCCGCCCCTGGACCTGCTGTGGATGTGCAGTGTCCCAGAGAAGACGACCATGAAGAACCTAGTAAAGAAGTAACCTCCCTCAAGGAAGGAGAAAGAGAAGCTTCCTCTGAAAAGGAATCTCAGGAGCCTGAGGTTTGCCCCATGACAAATAAACCAAATCCAAGCAGCTCTCCTAGATCAGAGGAAATGACAGCCTCCAGCTTGGCGTCGCCTCTCCCTGCTCACCTTCCCGAAGAGGACACGCCAGAAGGTAGCTCCATGGTCTCAACTCCCACAGCAAGTGGGGTGGCTTCCCCTGAACAAGATCAACAACCAGTCCAACTGCTGGATATCAAGGAGGGGACTGTCATCCAAGACAGTCACCTGGTTTCCTCTGCTGAGAGCATTTCTGAGGGAGGCAGTGACGATGTGGTTTCTAGGCCTCGTTCTTCTCCTGAAATAGTCAGCAGAGAGGAAGGTCCTCTGGGCTCAGAAAGTCAGAGTCCGCCCGTGGATTTGGAGCCTCCCCTGAGCCTGGGAAAAGCTGAAGACAACCAAAGCGTCAGTACTGAGACCAAGACTGAAGAAGACACTCAGGAGCTGGATACCTGCCCGCCCTTGAAGGAAAGCAGCACTTTTACTAATGAAAACCCCAGAGCAATTGAGGACAGTGAGGCAGCAGGTGGTACAGGAAAATCAGAGGGACAGAGCAGTGATGTAAAACTTTGTTCAGAAAAAGATACGTGCGATCAAAACATTGATTCACCTGAAGAGAATGTGGACAAGAAGAAAAAAAGTAAAAAACTCCCTGAGGCCTCTGACAGGTGCCTAAGGAGTCAGCTTTCAGATCCCCCCTCTGCCGATAGGTGCCTGAGAAGTCAAAGTTCAGATTCTTCCTCTGCTTGTCCTGAGATCAAGATTTCTAAAAATCCTGGTATGAAACGTTCTAAAAAAGAAGGGTGCCCTGGGGAGACAGCATCTGAGGGCCTTCTGGCCGACGGCTTCCATACAAAAGGTCTGGAGGACGCTGAAAACCCAGGTGTTGATGAAAATCCCTCTGAGAAAGACACTGAGCAGGAGGACGAAGGAGGTGGGATCATCACCAGGCAGACTTTGAAAAACATGCTGGCAAAAGAAGTCAAGGGGGAAGAAGGAGATAATTTCCCCAGCAGTGATCCCATAACCACAGTGGGCCAGCCCCTGCCTGGAGAGAGACTGGAAATCTATGTTCAGTCTAAGTTAGGGGAGAAAAATGCTCATGACCCCTCAGAAAGTATTCCTTGTACTTTCCCAGAACAATCAAAAGAGAAGCCAGAACCAATTCCCACACAAGATCTGGAGGAGGTTGTGAATGAGGTCGGCACTGAAAACACCCAGTGTAAAGATGGTGAGAGTGACCTGCCGTCCAGTGCACTGGGCTTGTCAAGTAGTGGAAGTGGTGATGCTGCTGGGCCCCCAAAATGGGTACCGAGGCTTACAAGACTGACCTCTTCAACCTACAACCTAAGACATGCTCATTCTCTGGACTCCTCAGACACTGCAAGAGTGACTTCAGAAAAGGAAGCAGCACAAGGAAACCCAATGCCAAAGGAAGATGAAGTTTCGGAGAGTGGAGATCCCTTAGATGAGGAGGATCTGGACCCCGTGGTGGACGACCAGCCAAAGTTTGTGGAATGGTGTGCAGAGGAGGAGAACCAAGAGCTTATTGCCAACTTCAATGCCCAGTACATGAGAGTTCAGAAAGGCTGGATCCAGTTGGAGAAAGAAGCCCAGCCAACACCAAGATCAAGGAACAAGTCAGATAAACTGAAGGAGATTTGGAAAAGCAAGAAAAGGTCACGGAAATGTAGGGGTTCATTGGAGGTTCAAAAGTTTTCTCCTGTTCAGATGCTGTTTATGACAAACTTTAAATTATCTAATGTTTGCAAGTGGTTCTTAGAGACTACTGAAACCCGGTCTCTGGTAATCGTGAAGAAGCTCAACACTCGTCTTCCGGGAGACATCCCCCCCGTCAAGCATCCTCTTCAGAAGTACTCTCCTTCCAGCCTGTACCCCAGCTCACTACAGGCTGAGCGCTTGAAAAAGCACTTGAAGAAATTTCCTGGAGCTACTCCTGCTAGGAACAATTGGAAAACACAGAAGCTCTGGGCCAAATTTCGAGAAAATCCTGACCAGGTGGAGCCGGAGGACACAAGTGATGTCAGCCTTGGCCCCAGTTCTGAAGACAGCATCGAGGAAGTCAAGGAAGGGCGAAGTAGCCATCCTCCCACAAACTCACCTACCCCAGCCAGTACCCGGATCCTCAGAAAATATTCCAATATTCGAGGAAAGCTGAGAGCCCAGCAATGTTTGATCAAGAATGAGAAAATGGAAAGCCCGTTTGGGCAGGCTGTGGAAAGTAAACAGAGTTGTAAGAGCGTATGCATCAACCCTCTGATGTCCCCCAAGCTTGCCCTGCAGGTGGATGCAGATGGGTTTCCTATTAAGCCCAAGAGCACTGACGGAATGAAGGGAAGGAAAGGGAAGCAGATGACTGAAGTCTTGCCGAAAGCAGAAGTGCAGAATAAACGCAAGAGGACAGAAGGCGGCAGCACTCAGGACAGGAAGGACAAGGGACCGGTGGTGAAAGCCAGCAAAGACAAGCATCCTGATGGAACCACCAAAACCCCTGCTGCCAAGAAGCCAGCTGCAAGGGACAGAATCAGCCAACTGCCCAGAAAGACATCCTTAAAAGAGAATAAAGTGAAGATCCCTAAAAAGTCTCCTGGGAAGAACTGCCCTCCCTCTAGAAGGGAAAAAGAGAATACAAACAAAAGACCCACACAGCCCCCTGCCTCCGAGGCAGGGACGAAACCTGCAAAGCAAAAGGGGGCAGGTGAGTCCTCTTCAAGGCCACAGAAAGCCACCAACAGGAAGCAGAGCAGTGGAAAGACTCGGGCCAGACCCTTGACAAAAACCCCGGAGAGCAGTGCGGCCCAAAGAAAGCGAAAACTAAAGGCAAAGCTGGACTCTTCTCACAGCAAACGGAGACGGCTGGATGCAAAGTGATCAGAAGGCTGGCAGCCACGAGTTAAAACTGTCCTGCAGAAGTAACCCTGCATTGTGCATTAACTAACTCTGCTTTTATAAGCTTATCCAGCCTTTCAAAGCTGCAGTTAACGGAGAACACCATAACTGAAGATGCAGAAAATGCATCTCAGATGGAGAAGGGAACTTGCAGAGTCTTTCTCTGAGGCTGAGTAAGGGAAGTTATATATTATATTCTGGTTGTTCCTTGGGTTTTAAACTTGGAACCAAGCAGTTTTAGTTTTTAAAAGTACAGTGCCTTATTTATCCTTTTTGTTTTTAAATTTACGAAAGCTAAAAAGCTGATCTATGTGATAAAGGCTTGTATTTTATACTTGATGCACAAGCACTTGTAGCCGAGAAGATCACCATCATGCACAGAAAAGTAGCTTTTCAGCAGCCGCCCTGCAGCGTCTGTCCATGAGCAGATGCTCCTGTTTGCAAACCCAAGCAGTGAACTTCCCTCTCTGTCTTGTTTGTTTGTTTAAATGATATTCGAAAGCTAAACCAAATCATTTTTATGGTATGTGGAGATTACAGAGGGAATTTATAATTATTATGAAAGATGAGTATTTCTGTTACTCCTTTTTTAAAAAAATCAGATTCATTATTGGTCACTCCTCCCACTTTTGACTTTATGTCATTTAAAAAAATGTATTCTAAATGATGCGCCCATGGGACAAAAGATGTGTCACAAGGTGTTACTATTGGGTTAGGACCTCTAAAAATTATTTACATCCCCCAGGTGATTTACATTACTGATTCTTACCATCCTTTTCATTTTTGGCCTTTCAAGCTTGCTGGCATTCGAATAAGGCTTTCACCTGACTTCGGGGTTGGGGGGGGGGGGAAGTGTAGGATTTTTTTTTTCATCTTGTAACTGTAACTTGACAATTAGGATGAGAGTGACTGTTCTGATCTTCTTTCTTACCCTGAATATTTCCATATTCAAAGAAAGCCAAGTTGTTATTTCCAGTAATAGAAAAGTTTAGGAGTTTGTGTGTGCATGTACATTTGGGTGCATTTGCCTGTGGTTATCAGCCACAGATGTCTCCCAGCCCCAGTACAGTAAAATTCTTTCTTCCCCATGCAGTGTGCTAGGGTGTTCATGAGCTGCATAAGTAGCACAGGCCAGATGGTTTAAATGTGGCCCAGGGTCTCTACATGAGTATCCACAAAACCAGTTTGGCGCCAGACTCAGAAAGGTCTAAACAGCACAGAGTCACGTGAAGGTCAGAGCAACCTTGCAGTTGGAAGAAGCAGCTCAGCCACTCATAGTGGGGCCCACAACCCTCCTCCCACCTGGAGCTGATGTTCAGTTGGCTTGTCCCAATGTGAATGTACGTGTTTCAAGTGGGTGTTAGCATTCTGACTGATGAGCACCGTACTGGTACTTAACGCTTGGAGTATCACTCTTGCCTCTCTCACGGCAGGTTCTGTTCCTTGGCTCAAAGGTGAGAGCTGCAGTGTTTGTAACTAATGTTGTTTGCCTTTCCTGAGTGACGCCTGAGGTGGTTGCATTGGTTTTACCTTGGTGCCTGTAACTTTGCTCCATTACAATGCAGTGTGTACTCAGCATTTCCACTGGGCCACTCTGCAAAACAGGCTTGGTTGTGAGAGCTCCAACCAGCTTCTCTGCTGTGCTCTGTCACAGAAGTAGGCTTGTATGGACAGGGGCTCCTCTGTCCTTTTTACTAAAACGTTTCCATTTAGATTGTTCAGATCTGTTTAGGTAAACCCAGATGGACTTTTTTCATGCATAGTTCCATCAAATCATGATAAAACAGGGCTTCTACCCATTCTGTTAAAGGTTTGCTGTATATAATGAGAACTTCTGCTGACTGGATAGGACTGGAGAGAAACGTTAGATTCATGGGAAATTGAGAATTGTGTTGAATTTCATAGACTATCTTCAACGAAGCCTTGACTTTCTTTCTCTTTATGTCTCCTCTATCCCATGAGTCTCTTTTTTTTTCGTTTTAATGTCTTTGACTTTGGCCATTCAAGAGCTACCTATATGAATGAAACTGCTGAGTGTGTATGTTGGGCAGCCCTTTTCTCAGCATTAAGTTGCACAGAAGCATTAGTATGTTTTGAGTAGGTTCGGTTAATCTTTGAAATTGGTTTTGAAGTTTTTAAAAAATATTCTCATATAGTCATCACTGGATCCTGTTTTTGTGGTGACTTAAACAGCTGAGGTTTGCTGAGGCCACCTGTACTGACTCCAGGTGCCCCCCTTAGCGGCACGCAGATGCCTTTTAGCGCTGCTTGGATGAGGTTAGGGAGAGGTGTGAGGCAGTGAGCAGATGCAGCCTGTCCAGTTCCAGGCTTATAACGCATTCCATTACCTTCCTCAGTTCTTTTTCATTTTAAAAAGCGTGCTTCAAGATAATAGCCTTTTCTGTCATTTTAGGCAGCCGTTGAGAAAAGGTACCAATGTGTATACATTTTTTTAATATATACACTGCAGTGGTCATCTTTAAAATCAACTTAACATTTTATAGTAGTAACAACACTTCAGTAGACTGAGATTCTACATAATTAGAACACTTAAAAGTTTAGAGGTATTTTTATATTTGTTGAATCTCATTTTTGCTGATTCAGTTAATTTTGCTAATAGAAGAAGGGGGGCAAAAATGAACTTGAGGGCTGGCTCTGAAATGCCCTTTTACACTTACTTACAGCCAGTGCTGTCTAGCCGCTCCTAGACACCTCCAAGCCAGACCTGCAGCTGCTCAAGTCTCCCCTGGTTTTCCCTGTCTTGCAAAGACATCCTCTTTATAGCTGTTGTCACAGTATGGCTGGCCGCCAGATGCAAAGGCAGTCTGTCCCACATTCCAGATTCCAGATCACAAAAGAATTCGGCTAACACCGTGACTGACCCAGCACCAAAGCTGAAGTTACTGATCAGAGAACACTGGTATTACCTCTGAGCCTCTGGGAGAGTTCTAGGGAAGCAGTCTCGGAAGCTCTACCTTAGCTCCCCAGAGCTGGGCTCTCTTTGGGAGACCCCATCTTCTGGCTCCCACTTCCTGGCCCCTAAGGCTCCCTGGGTTTGGGAGGACAACATGCAGACCCTCCCTAGTCAGGGCCCAGACACTCCCTCAGACCCTAAGCAAGCTACAGCACACAGGGAGGCAGCCACCCTTTATTCTGCTCTTAAGGCTTCCTGCACAGGAACGTCACTGCTGTCTGTCAATCTGCAGTTGCTAGATCCTTGGGTCCCATAGGTAGGCCAGTTCTGTCACATCTGTATTTCAGTAAAGATTTCTACACAAGCCTTCTCCGAAAACAATAATCCTGGGCTGTGGGTTTGGTTCTTGCGGTAGTATGGATAGGAGAGGTGTGTGTCGCATCCCTTCACAGATGTGGTGCTCTTGACGGGCTCCTCTGCGATTCTCACTGTTCATGTAGGATATCAGTGGAACATGTCACTTCAAGACAGTTGCTTTGAACTGAAGTTTGGTCTCTTTCCTGCCTTGTGATGGATTGTGTAGTAAGAGCCGTAGCTGTTACTTTCCTCTCTGGGCGGCGTCTTGCTGATTGAAGGACCTGAGAGCTAAGTAGGAAAGGACAGCATGTGACACAATGCAGACATCACCATTCGTGAGTCTGGTGGCTTGTCACCACACCTGGGACTGTTTTGGAATTTCCCAGGGTGCTGGGTCCAGGAACCACCCCCGTTCCTTTTGGTTTCCTGTCAGCCCACACAAGCTGTCTTTTTTACAGACACCCTATCAAGGGTCTGCAGAATATGGGCTGGTTGCTCTTTTGTAAATAAAAGTTTATTGGAACATAGCCATGCCCGTTTGTTTATGTATCTTCCATAGCTGCTTTCCAGCACAGCGGAGTATCTACAACAGAGACCATATGGCCTGCAAAGCTGGAAAGATTTACTGTCTGGGCTTTTCAGAAAAATTTGTCGACCCTCCTTGTTTAAGAAAATAATCCTTTTTCAAGAACAAACTTTGCATGGTTGATCTTCTTTCTTTTGCCTCCCCGTCCTTCTTTTCTTTTCTTCTTTTTCCTCATCTTCCCTCAGTTTTGTTCTTCCTTTTAGATTTCTTTCTCTCTCCTTGCTGCAGAAGAGACACGGTATGTTGTTACAGCACACTGAATACGTCTCCTAACGCTTGAGCTACCGTAGCCTCACATCTGCCTTCTCCAAGCCGCCCACAGTGAGGCCTCCGGCAGCCTCCAGAGTCAGGCCCCACAGGCAAGGAGGGCATCAGAGTTCTCGTGCAGCCCAGGCCTCTCATTTCACTCTGTCCTTATCTTAGACCTGACTCTGGCTTCACATCTTGAATGTTACTCAGACAAGCCAAGATTTGGGTTTTGTTTGTTTGTTTGTTTTCAAAATTAGTTGAGAATACTTTAGTTGGAGGCTCAGTTTTCTAAGCCCCATGTTTAGGGAAAATATGGAAAAAGCCTTTTCACAGAAGGAAAAGTGCAGTCACTAACCCAAAGTATTCATTATGCAATGTTTTTGACCAACTTCTAGGAAAATAAAAATGTATCAGTACTGATATTTTTTTAGTCACATACTCTCCCTTTCAAAATAACTTCATTAAAGGCAAGCCAACAAATAAAAAAATAGGGGCTTGCTTTGAACATGCTTTTAGGAAAGAATAGGAAATTGGAGCACATTAGAACCTGAGTATGACTGCGAAGTTGTCCATTGTGTGTTTGGATCAAATCCAGTCAGCCTCCAAGCTGTTGGTCTTTCCTCTCCCCAACAAGTCAAGGATAAGCTTCTATACTGTTCTGCAAATGAAGTTGAATGTCATGTTAGTGAAAAAATTTCTGTCAATGGCCCCAGAACAGTGATGATTTCAATTATTTTGAAACAGTTAATTATTATTTTGACTTCTCAGCTATTAATTTTTGTTTTCTTATGGCTTGATGTCCACTGAAATGCTGGAATTTTTTCCTACAAGTATGAAATCGTGTCTATGTCTATCTCATTGGGAAGACAGTCCTCACATCCCCAGCAGTAAGCATTCTTCCCCCGGCTTGCTCCCAAATCGTTTTTCAGGGAAGAAATGAAAATAAAAAGATTATTGTATTTAAAACAAGCAGAATTGTGGAAAGCCTTTTGAGGCAACCTTCAATACAGTTCATCCCTTGAAATGTCAGAACAAACTGCTTGTTCTATAGTGGACAGATTGGAAGACTTGAAGGTCTGACCTCTCTCCTTTAACGATATTAAGTCATACTCAGGCAGAAACCCAGAGCTCTCTGATGCTGCTTCCGACTTCAGGCTTTGCCATGTTGTGCCGGGGGACCCAGAGGACCACCTGGGGCACTTCTGCAGATGGTATGCTTGCTCATGCTTTTGCTCTTGGAATTGAGCCAGCACTGGTCAGTTCCTTCCATTACCTCCCGTCTGCCTGATCTTCCCTTTCCCAGAGCACTGGTGGTGTACTGCTCGGTGCTCAGGAGACATCCTTGGCTTCGGTGTTCAGTGGGGCAGCTGTGTGGTTATGCCCAGCTGGCAAGCACAGTGACGCACAGAGGCTTTCTCCCCTGCCTGAGACCAGTCCACGTCACACAAGGTACTCAGCAGTAGGGAAGGTACGTGAAAGAACAGGTTGCCCATGAAACAGCCAACAACAGCAGCAAAAACAGGTGCTTGAGGTTTTATAATATACCAGAGGTTGGAGGAATGCATTTTACCTTTTTTTTTAAAAAGGATTGTATTAAAAGAAAATAAATAACCGGGACCTACTGTGTAGCTGACACAGCCTAAAATATAAAATATCCACCACCTGGCTGTTTACAAAAAAGGTTTCCTGGCCCGTGTAGTGTGTCATTCGAGACCAGTTGTGCAGTTAGGCACAAATGTTTTTCCTGCATTCCAGCCTCGCACCGTTTCTGTCCTTTCAGACGGGAGGGCATCTTGCCACGCTGTCTCGGCACACGGCCATTGTTGCACGCTACTTCTGAGTAATGCTTGTGCACTAAAGAAAAAGAAAATATTCCCCTTCATTGATTGAATATTTGTTGAATCATGATCTCATCTAGTAGGATAAGTAGTTAAAACTAGAAGTACAACGTCTTTTAAGTCTTCCTCAGTGGCAAACAAATTTAGTAATGAACCTGAAGCCAAAATAGTGCCTCTTCTGGCCAGCCCTGGTGGGCTCCTTTCAGCCCCTAGCGCTCTTCTTTTCTTTTCCGTGTACAGTATATTTGCAAGCTCACTCCCCAAGCTTTGGTCACTATTTGCAAATATAACTGGCCAGCCTGGGCCTGTTTGAACCTCGAATCCAGCCTAGCCGTTCTCAGCTCTCCTAGAAACACCAGCATGTTGATGCCCCTGGTTGGCACACCAGCAGCTGTAGCCTGAAGCAGCTCAGAGCCCTCCGGCCTGGCTTGGCTCATTTGGGGGAGCCGTCCTAGACACCTCACCTCTTCCCTCTTCTGCTTAGGCCACCCAGCCCACTTCCAGGAGGTGTCTTCTAGGAGACGGTCTCCCATCTCCTGAACACGTCATTGACCACAGACGTGTCATACTAGAAGCGTCTTTCTCTCCATAACTCTTTATTTTCCTTCTAGAATTTAGCCTTTGGGTCCGGATGCTCTTCAGTTTATCAGCTTTTTCAGCCCACTTGTTTTCTACAATCTGCACTTCATGCTTCTTGCTGCTGATGCTGCATGTAGTATTTGGGAGGTCGTGTGTGGGAAAGATGCTCTACAGACAAGATCCGCATAAATTTGTATATTTATACCACAGATAGGGATTCGTTTTAGAGCCTCTGTAGCTTAAGACTATTAGTTTCACCAGTGTTCTAGGAGACTGTGATATGGACTATGGTTTCAAATACGTTATATAATACATAGTTATACACACCACCGTGGAATTTATTTCACTGTGTAAATAGTGATATTTTCCTGTTCAAATGCTTCTATAGAAAATATTTATTTTAACAACAAAAAATTAACTGTCAAAAGGGCTTTCCAAAAAAGTGTTCTTTCTAGCCACTCATCTTCCCCAATTACCATGCTCATCCATTAAATCCCCAAACAACATCGTGAAGGCAGAGGGTGCAGCCTTCAAACCTTCCCTCTGTTTGGGCATATGCAATGTGGATTGGGAACCTGAGTGCTTCCCCCCACTGTCATCCCATCCCAGAACAAAGTGGGTCTCCCACCACCGGTATGGCTGTGCCAGGCATGGCACCAGGGCTCGCCTCAAGCAGCCCACGTTTTGCATACACAGTTAATATCTTCCGACTGTCCAACAGCCTGTAGAGGGAAATGAGCCTTAGTTGTAACCCCAAGGAAATCCAAACCCATACCTGTGGGATATGGAGAAACCACTGGCTGCCTAAAGAAAGCATTAAGATAGGTTTTAGTCTTTCTCATGTTTGTGAAAGACACATACCTATTCACATTCATTAACCATGGGAGATAAGCGTGTTTCCTTCTGCACCTTGGCAGCACTCACGGGCACCTCAACTCTCCTCCTCCTCATCCTCCTCCCTGTCTCAGCAAGCATCTGTGCAGACGTGGGCCAGTCCCACCCGTAACCCGTGGTTACAGAATGAGACCGTCTGTTCTAGATGTGTGCAGCTTTTACTTCTCAGGAGTCTTGGTCTGCGATTCACAGCACCCCTAGATGTAAAGGAACTGATGGCTTTATGATCATGTTCCTCTTCCCTGTGCCCCATTCCTGGGCACCTCTGTCTGAGTCATGATTCTCATTCCGCCCAGCGGCTGGACTGAGAACCGAGGCTCTGGGACCGCAGAGTGCTTGGGACTGGACACACGGGGGGGTTTTGTCCTCCCATTGAATTGTAATTTGCATGTTTTCTAATGGCCTCTCTTTTTTCTAACAAATGAGGAGGACACTTGAACAGTGATGCTGGAGAATGTTTTTTCTATACTATTTGTAAGCAAATCTGATTTTAAGATGAAATGTGAAAGGGTAACTAGGTGCCAGGGAATTTAGCACTGAACTAAACAGTCAACACTTTTTTAACCTTAGCAGGAGGAAATAGATTTTGCTCTCATCTAATGTTCACAAGAAGTAATGTTGTAAATAGTTTTTAAAAAATATTTATTACATGTGCTGTATACAGATTCACGTTCTGAGTGGTGTTGGTCTGCACTGTAGTATTGTAGAAGGATATATTTTGAGCAGTGGACTTACTTTCATAACACAGTTCACACATGGAGAAAGAACAGAAACCAGCAGGTTGAGAGCTGTTTGGGGCATTTATCTGTAATGCTACATCAATTCAAGCTTTAACTGCCCCCTCTTCTCTTCTGGTTATGTTATATGTTATATATATTATATATACATATATGTACATATATGTATACATATATGTACATATAATATATATGATAAACTGGTCAGTTCCCAGATCTGCAGAGCAGATTTCCAGGTGTTCTTTCTGATGTGTTGCGCATAAGCAATAAGATCCTAGGAAATAACATTTATTCTGGGCTCTGCGTTGGCCCTTGTCTCAGAGGATAGGGTGGGGGTAGAACAGCTCTTGCTAAGACCTCTTGCCTTTGCCGGAGAGGTGGCTATACTTGAATTGTTGCTTCTGTTTGTCTGCACGCTTCTTCATGTCATACAACTCTAGCAATGGTTGAGAAATCTGCCAGCACCAGACACATCAAAATTTGGGCATGGAGATTGAAAAATGATCATATTTCCCTGAATTCGTAGGGCTTCTAGAATCTAGTTGAGGCAAAGCTCATTTGGCTGTAAACATAAGAATTCTTTATGTTAGGAATTTAAATTGCCAGCTAAAAGTCCTTTGAGTCTATCTGCCCTGCCTTTGAAGACTAAGCCCGTTTCCTGGGGTCCTCCTCTGTGCCTGAGTTTGAAATGTCTGGGGTAAAAACCCTTTAGAGCTGAGCGAGGCAGGCAGTCCCTCTTCCATGGCTTCCAGCGTGTCCAGTTCCACAGCTTTCTGAGCTGTTTAGCAGCCTCTCCTGTGACCGTCCTAAACTTTATGAAAAATACCCCACACCCAAATAACCATGAATAGAATAATGTAGTTTTTTAGGCTTTTGGGATATGTCTTCTCTTTTGTATTTATGATGGTGTTTGGACTTTTTCACTAGTGTTTTTTTAGATTGAAGTGGGTGCGTTAGGATAAAACTTTCCATTGCTGAGCCTGAAAGCAAGCAAGAGGAAAGAAACTGACCTGTATTGTGTCATTGGGAAGGTGACTACTTGTGGTGGGAGGGCGGGGAGGGGGCATTGTAGATTATGTGGGAGTAAAATAGAACTATGGCCTGAGGCTCCCCAAGTATTATTACCTTGTAATAAATAATCCCCTTATTAGCCTCACTTAATCTCAATAGAAGCCTGCTGTTTACCCTCAGGGAACAAGTAGTTTTCAAAATTGAGCTCCTCCAAGGTCACTGGCCAGTGCCTGTGTGGAGGCACTGGTCGTCTTTGTGAACTCATGGCATTATTTTCTCATATGCATTATGATACTAAGAAATTCAACCCCAACCTGTATGAAAAGCACAGCCCAGGGTCCTACTTCAGGCTAGAGTCAATGCCTTTCAGGGGCCAGGGGGGCATAGGAGGCCCATGCAATTTAACTGAAGCTCAGGTGCCGTGTTGGGTTTTTATTCTTTTTAGGCCACAACCCTTCAGAATGAGATTAGGGCAGGGGCTGCTGATCCGGCTGTGGATCCAGGGAGCTCTAAGATGAATCTCTACCGTTCCTTTAAGGTCTTTCTGGTTCCTCCCAGTGTTGTCATTGCCGAGGTCAATCTTGTAGTTGTTCAGATGTGCTCCTTTTTGCTGTCTTGTGAGTCTTAGCCAGTGATCCAGATGCCCAAGGAGAGAGTCTCCGGAGGGTCTAGCCCCTGTCCGGTACCAAGTGTGTGCTCCTAACCTATGCGAAGGTGGTCTTTCCAAGAGCGGTGAATTGAGAAATTCTGCAAATGGTAATCTGGATGATCAGCGTGTATCTCTTGGGCCTGGATTTCCATGATGTTAGTGAGTGTAGGAAAATACTGTGTCTTTAATGGATGAAAATTCAATGTATGCTGTGAATTTGTTGGTTTGAAACATTGAAAAATTTTCATTAGACAATGTTTACATACCTCACCTGAAGAACCTTTGAGAGTGTATATATGAAATTTAAAAATATATTAAGTTGCTTTAAAACAATATGTATAGCTATAAAAGTTGGAGTTATTTTAACTTTGAATATGTACCATGTCTCTTAAATATTGGAATCTGTGGATTTTTTGTGCTTCTGTGTTTTACTTTCCTATTAGGCCATATAGGAAACTGTGTTCTTGTTACTGGTAAAGGGGCCCTCACTGAAATCCAAGCTTGGAAGTATTTCCTTTGTTGTTTCAGATTTTCTTGTTTGGGTTTGAGGGATGGGGTGTGGAACTAGAGGATGTGTGGGAGGGATTTCTCTAACATTGACATCTATTCCATGAGCTTTTTCTAGGCGCTTATTTTATTGCAGCGTATTAAACTTCTTTGATATTAAAGTGTGTTTGTGTAGTTACTGGAGAGGGAGCAGAATGCGTGGAAGCCTGGTATTCCACTTGCAGCCTCTGGCGAGGTTGAGAAGTTGCCAGAAGGAACAAAAAGCAGTACTTCTTTGTACTTTTGCCTCAGCCGCGGTATCGGGACTTAAAGGAGCACTGTTTGGTAGATCTGTGGCCGTTTTGTGAGGTATGCCTAACTTCAGGGGCAAGAGAACACCATGGACGAATCCTTGGGAATTCCCACCGCAGACTCGGAAAGGCGCCCGTGCTTCATCCTAGCGGCAGAGAGCAGCTGAACCAGGTAAGCCACTGTTAAATTTGGGGGTGATCTGTACAGCCCCCAAGGAGGGCTGCACCCATTCCCTAGAGTCCATGTTGGGGCCTGGCAGGAAGCTGGCAGGAAATTCTTGCATTTCCTAGCCTTGTGACCTGTTCCACTGTATTCTTTCAGTTCTGCTTGAGCGGGGTCCGTGTAAGCATCCAGGGGGCCAGTGATTCCTGTGGAATCAGCCATGATTTCATTAATAAGTTAGAAGACGGTGGCCACTGGCACGCAGAACTATATCCAGTAAACATAACCCTGCAGCTGACAATCGGGCTACCTCTCAGTCTGGATTAGGAGAGACATCTTGTTCCATGTTAGGACTTTTCATTGTTAAAAGAGACTTCTTTTCCTCCCATATTGATCCTACGGTAGAATAACTAGACTGCATCTCAGAGGTGCAGATGGACTGGCTGGGGGTGAGGGGCCATCTGGAGAATTCTCTCTTGAGAGTGCAGGGCATTATTGGGACAATAGGGATGCATTAGCACCCATCTCAGGAAAACTAGGCAATGCTAATTGGAAGCATGGTCATTCATTCTTTCTATTGCTTCCACTCCCCAACCAAGCCCTGCTATGCCCATTTCCTTGGCTGGGGATTTCCTTTGAACTGTTAAATTTGCTCCTTACTTCATTTTAACTCAGAGGTTGTAAACTGGTGGCTCACAGATGTGTTTTATTTAGCCTAGTGTTTAAAAAATTATACACTATGAGTGTTAACATAAAATTTTGCTTTCTAGCTTCTCTTTTAGAAAATGATAGTGAAGATCGGTAAAGTTAGTGCATGGTAAGAATCCGATGGAGCTCAGTAGATGGGAAAGTGTGCCTTTAAGGTCACCACAGTCCCTTTTTTCTTTAACAGTAGGGAAATAGGTCTCTTTATCAGAAGTGATACAAACAATGGGCCAGACAGGCATGTAGCCGATTGACTTACTTAGGTAACCCACTGTCCAGACACTTGAGCTTACCAACCGTATTTTAACCCATTTTCTCTCCTATACCCAGGTCATTACATTGCTTCCTAAATGGCTAATTGCTTTGCAGGCACTGCTGTTAACCATCACTGCCCACTTTCAAGGTGACCACGCGCTGTTAAGGTATGACTTGGGCAACCATCATTATGATCTAGTGGGAAATCAGTCTGTAGTTGTGGCAACAGAGGAGGGCCAGCTGGGTTCCCTTGGTGGTAGGGGCCTTGCCCCGCCTGACTACCAGGGCTGGGTCTCCCCTAGACACTCATATCACGCATCCTACAAAACTCCCAAGAGCAGTTTTGCAATCTGAAATCATAGTGGAACTACCATAGAAGTATGTTTGCCTTCTTTCTCCACTGATCCCTATGAACCCCTGGTTCATGGTGACAGGTTAACCTTATAGGACAGTTTCAGAAGCCACATTGCTTTCTAATCTGTTGCCCTAATGAACTGAAACCTTCAGAGCCAGGTTAAATGTGGATGTGGCTCTGTTGGCAAACACAAAATGTGGGTGTGGGAAACACTTGAAGGGAAACAAGGCTGAGCAGCCTCTCCACGTCTGTGTGTGTGCTGTGCCATGCCGGGGTCTGCCTGTCCCGACATCTCCAGGGAGCTCTGACCCAGCCATCCCCCAGAACACCCCTTCCTCCTTCAGGAGGAACCCATCTCCTTTGCCACTTCAGGAAGACCAGAGAGTTCCAAGGGCACATGTCCTATATGTGCTGCATCTGAGGGCCATCTCTGGATTATGGCCAGTGTGTGGGCAGCTCAGAAACCCTCAAGCCCTGGGAGGCAGCCATGTCAGCAGCCCCGGGCTCATTCTTGGTGCAGAAAAAGAGATCAAGGCAGAACCTGAGTGAATCAATGTCGTGTTCACATGGAAGACAACAGACAATATCCAGCACGTTCTAGAACCATTCTAGGGAAAGGGTGGGTGTGGCTCCCTCACGGGCCTGTTCTAAACCAGTCTCTTTAAAAGAGTGACAAGACTGCAGAAACCCCTAAACAAAATGTCACAACCACACCGCATGTGAAAAGCAAAACGAGACACCAGATATTGACTTTAACATATAAAAATACTGTAACAAAATGAAATACAAATATATATATTAGAATCTGTTAAGTATTCTGTATAAAGAGATACTTTCGTGGTTAGGCTAATAGCAGGCAAAAAGGAGACGAGTCTGGCCTTTTCCTGACACCACCACAGGATGCCAGGGCTGCCGTGGCCAGCAGTGGCAGCAGCAACCCCAGGACTTGTCCTGCTTGTGTCTCTTCAGCGCGTGTTTAATGGAGAGAACCAGTGGCGACATCAAAGCGAACGAAGGTCTTTACTGAAGGGGTGACCAGGTATGGAGGTGGTTTAGCAGAGATGATCTGGCCAGAGCCTTCTGGGCCTCACTGTGAACAGGCAAGCGGAGTGCTGACCCGGCTCCTTAGCAAATTGCAGGTTGGTGGGTAAGCTGAGGGAATGTGGATCCGGGCCATGGAGCTCGGCCCCCTGCTGCCTGCACTCCTGTGGCAGAGCCCAGCCTTCCAGCTTGACAGAGGGTGAGCGTGGGGCCAGGCTGAGATGTGGGGTGTCATGGAGGGGTGGGGGAGGGCCATGGCCAGCTCACAGGGCACTCCCTGTGAACAGACCCCCAACCCCCTGGCACTTGGGAGTGCAGGACTCCTGGCAGCTGTCACCTATCTGCAGGTGAAGAGGCTGCTGCCAGTCGGTGCCCCTCAAGCCCAGGGAGCCTCATCTACTCCAGGGCGATGGGGAACAGTGATGGCCAAAGGCAGGTAAGTGTCTCGGGGCCGGTGGTCCCAGAATGCCTGTCTTCCACACAAAGGGTGAGCTAGCTACACTTGAACTTTCCTCCGTAGATCAGCACCTGCCTTGTGCTAGAGCTGCTCGCTGCAGTCCCCCAGGAGCCCAGAAATTGTAGGTAAGAGAGGGATGACATGCAGGCCTAGGAGAAGCCTCTCAAAGCCCCCACTGCCGTGCATGGAGGGGAGGGGCGCTGCAGCCTTGCTCAGAACTACAGTAGAGCCCTGTCCCTGGTGAAAAGCCAGCCCGCCATGAGAACATCTCTGCGCTTGGGCAGGACAGATCCCGTTTGCATTACAGGACTTCTGGGACTCAAACTCATTGGCCGGAGTCCCAGTGTAGTGGAACATGCCAGGTTTCCCCAGTTGTAAGGGGCTCCAGCCCTCTGCTGTTCAGCAGCCAGAGCTCCTGCTTCCCCACCCCCTCCCGCCCATGGTGGCTAAGGATATGGGCACAAGACCACCTCAGCCACGCCACAGCCTGCTCCCCCAACCCTGTCTTCTGGTTGTAGATGGAAGGGGCCAGGAAAGGGACATGCTCATTCCCCTTGGCTACTGTGGTCCCCTGGGGCCACACTCTCTTGGGGAGACATCTGGGCAGGAGAGTGACCTATCTTCTAGCCAGTTTGCTATTTAAAGATAAGCTTTTTGTGTTTTCTGCATGGAAAAGAAGCATTTGTAGTCACGTGGCCACACATTCAGTGACTCTTCAAAGAGTCCTTCCTTGCAAATGCCTAGGTGAGCAGCTCTAGCCTGGGCCAGCGTCTATGGTTGGTGATTGGAGCCCTCGGCTCCTCTCTTCCCAGGCATCCTGTTTACTCCCGGGATGCACTACATTCGTTCATATCTGTCCAGTAGAGCAGCCCCGTACCAGCAGCCCTTGGGCAGGTAAATACTTGTTGATGTGATAAATGACAGTGGATCTTCTGTCTCCTCCAGCCTCCCTTCTGGAGCCACAGTGGGAGGGTCTACATTGCTCCTACTTATGTTCAGTCAAACCACCTCACCATCTGATGGCTGAGGAGACAGAGGCCCAGAGTCACAGAGGCAGCAGAGGTTTCCTGGTGCCTGGACTGCTGCTCCCTCCTGGTCTGCACTGTGAGGGATCTGAGCCCTGTGTCCATGGGAGCAGACCCCTCCCTGGCTAGGGGCTGGGAGAGCACAGGACCAATACCCCTTCGGTGGTCAGTGTCTGGATGGAGTGGTTATTCAGCTGGAGCCAAGAACTAACCTCCCCTTCACTTCTCCGCTCCCCATTCTCTCTGGTGGGATCGCCACCCCAAAGAGACCCAGGGAACACTGTCTCCACCTTCCTTGAAGCTACTGTGGTCAACCCCTAACATTAGGATTTAGAGGTCTGGTCCTAAGACCCACCTCCAACCCCAGCTTCCTTCCCCATGGAGCAGTGGCTGCAGGGCTCCTCGGCCCAGGAGGCAAGGGTCAGTCCCTTCCTGGCCAGCAGGAGGGGCCCTTCCCCTCTGCAGCCTGGCCTACTGCTAGCAGCCGATGCTGCAGCAGCAAGTGGAGCAGAGAGCCAGGCTGGCTACCCCAGGGGAGGCTTCAAGGTCATCCGCAGGGGGCAAGGGCCTTCTGAGGCCAGCATGGGCCACAGGTGAGAAGGAAAAGCTGGTTTGGGAAGGGGCCAGTCCCTTCTTCAGACCCAAGTAGTAAGCAAGCAGGGGGTGTCACCATTCTGCACTTCTTGGCCTGACCTCAAGCACACATTCATTCAACAAATATTTATTAAGCGCCTATTTGTGCAAGGCACTTCTGGAGAGGGCAGCCTGCAGCCCGGGCCCCGCCCACCCATCCCGCCCCCAGTGCTGTTGCTCTGGGAGGTCGGCCCAGGAGCCACTCCGCTGGCCCACACCCCCAACCCGGCTCCAGGCCACCGGGCTCCGCTGCTGCCGTGTCCCCTTGCCCGCCTCACCCCTCCCTGTCCAGCCAGGCACTACGTGCAGACAGCACAGCCACACTTGGTGGGCTTCTCCACCTCCTCCGCAAAAGAGGTCCCGTCGCTGCACTCAAAGGTGAACTTCCTCCGCTTCAGCCGCAGGCCCTGGCAGCAGCCCTGACCTGGGCATGAGCCCCGGCACTCCACCCACGACAGCGGGCGCGTGGTCTGGCAGATGGCATAGCCTCTCTGGACCTGGTGAAAGTCCCGGACAGGGTCCCCCCGGCACTCGGACTCTGGATAGGACAGACACCAAGAGAGAGCCTCAGGGCCCACCCGTGGGCCAAGGCTGGCCCGGGGGGAGGGCAGGAGGAGGAGGAGAGGCAGCCTCCAAGGACCAGGTCCTCTAGCGCTCAGACTCCACCTCCGTCCCCACCAGACATGCACATGCACGGTCTTCTCCTGGGCCCACAGTCCAGTGAGTAGGAAGGAAGAACTTTCTAGCTGCCAGCACCCTCCAGGACAGCGTGGGCTGCCAGGTAAGTGGGCTCCGTGCAAGAGGAGGCTTGCGGCTGGGAAAGCAAGAATAGAGAAGGAAACTGTGCCAGGAGCAGGGGGGCCTGCAGGACCCTGAAGGTGCTTGCGTTTTGGACTTCCCTCTGCCCAGCCTCAGCAGTCTCTAGTCCAGCAGAAGCATCTTGGTCACAGGGGCCAGGGAGGGCCTGGGAAAGAGTTCCCAACCCTCAGACTTCTGCTGCTCCCAGGGGCCCAAGGTAACAGGGCCAAGATGTGGAGGTTTGGGCAGGAGCTGTTACCCTGGGCAGTCTCTTCTGTAAGGGGAGACCCCCAGCTACAGGGGTCATGGGTAAGGGGGTACATGCCCTTGGTAAGGGGGCTTCTGGGCAAGCTGGGCCATGTGTTGGGTGGTGGGGCTCAAAGCCCAGAGGTACTACAGCCCAAGAGCAGTCCAGGGTGCAGGAGAGGGGAGGGGACACAGAAGGGGATGCCAGGTTTGGAGGAGGAAAAGTCAAGTCACTATTGCAAGTTGTGGAGAAGGCATGTCAGGAGGGGGGCCCCTGACCTTGCTCACACTGCTCGCCCGAAAAACCAGGGTCACACACGCAGTGTGCCCCCTTGGTGGCCAAGGCCTGGCAGTGGCCGTGGAGGCACCGCAGGCCCCCACAGGGGTCCACAGGTGCCCCGGCCTGGTTGCACAGAGCCCCCGAGTACCCATCCTGGCACTGGCAGTTGTAGGAAAGAGCGTCGAGGGGCACACACTTCCCGTGGACACACCTAGAGGGGACGGAGAAAAGGTACTATGAGAATAGGCTGTAGCCAGTCCAGTCCTAGCGCACCCCACAATCCCAGCCATGGTGTCAGGGGATGTTATACTGTGCCCAAGAGCAAAAGGGAACAAAATGGGATTCTGTCACCCCTGGCCACCCCCTAGGGCCCTCTTCCTATTAATAAAAACTGAAAACTAGAAAAAATCAAAATCGTTGGGCCATGTGTTCCAATTTGGAGGGGTTTAAGAATAGTCCATGCAGCAGCCCTCTCCCTGGGGATAGGAGCTGGCGGAGAAGGGAATCTGCAGGTGGGGCAGTGGATGAGGGCTCACTTGTGGCCATGGCAGGGCCCGTCCGCTGGTTGGTCACAGTGTAGGCCCCCCCAGCCGGCCTCACAATGGCACACGGGCCCTGGGGTGGCATTGGGCTGGCAGATGCCATGGAGGCAGTAGAGCTTCCGGCAGGGCTCACAGCCCGGCACCACGCCTGGCTTCATCCGTGTCTTGGTGAAGTCCTGCAGCTCATTGTTGATGTAGAGGTTTCGGATGCAGCCATGGAAGCTGGTGCCATTGAGGATCTGCCACAGGCGGAAGGCGGCGGAGTTCACATCCACAGGCATCCCTGGGGGGTGGTGGGGGGCAGGAGGGGACAGAGCTGGGCTGAGGCAGGCTCAGACCATGCCTGGCACTCACCACTGAGGTCCGCTGGGCATCCCAATAGGGTTCCCTCCTGCCCTCCTGGCCTCTGTCCTTCAGTCTCTGCAACCCTGGGCCAAGGTCCTTTGCCACCTTGGAGGGTCCAGACTCCTTTCCCGGAAGAAAAAGAAAACCTGCGCCCTATATGACTAGAGCCCAGGGTCACTAAGCCTGTAGCAGCCAGCTGACAAAGAGGCCCGGGTGCCTAAGTTCAGGCTGCCCTCGCCCAAGGCTCTTTCCTGCACTGTGGGACACCAGCTCTTACCTCCTTACTCCAAGAGCAGCAGAGGACCTGGGCCTAGAGCTTTGTCACCTGCTTTTGTGGTCGTCGCAGCAACCCTCTGAGGTCAGAATGGCTAAACCCCATCTGGTACTCAGTGACCTGCCCGAAGTTGTACAACTAATAAACCACAGGGCTGGTATAAGAACTCAGGGCTCTCTCCTCCCCTCCTGCTCAAGAGTCTCACCAAGGCCCTCCACAGCACTGAGAAAACCCCACTATTGCAGAAACCTGACTTGTCTGGACCTGGAAATGTTTGCAGGTACAAAGCATGGAAAGCCAGCTGGGGCATCCCAGCTGATGCGGGGACTCCGTGCTGGAGCCTCATGCAACAGCTCTGGGCCGCAGAGAGCTCCGAGGACCCTGAACACTTGACAGGCTCTTGCTGGTCCAAAGCCAAGAGGAAAAGTGCCCACTTTGGAAAACAACTAGGAAAGCTCCAGGCTCCCCTCAAGGCCAGGCCTCAGACCAAACCCAAGGTACCTGTCCTTGGTCAGCCTGGACTCCAGACAGGAAAGGCCATCCACCAGTAGGCTGGAATACTCCCCAGTCCAGTGGCCTGGGCACCAGCCCTCCTGGCAAGCCTTAGGCCAGAGAGCAACAGAGGCCCCACCTGGAATGGCTGTTGCCATCACCTAAGTGAGCCTCAGCCTCTCCTTGGGCCAGGTCCTTACCTCCCACATAGAGGGGGGCCTCGCTGTTCAGCGTGTAGTGTTTGCCAAAATTGTCCATGGTCATGGGACTGCCTCCATCGATGGAGAGATTCACCATCTGGTCAAACGTGACCAGCTCAACGGTATGGAACTGCCCATCATTGATTGTCTCGGCACTGGAAGAAGATGGGGTGCCCCCACCCCAGGAAATGGGCTTCAGTTTGGCCCATCTCTGCCTGGGCCCTTCCCCAGAAAGGCCACTGGTGCGTAGCTGCTTCCCAGGGAATAACATCTCTAAGGGAGGAGGGTGTGTAGACTGTGGCCTAGGGCCTAGTCCCTCCTGCTTCCCTCCTTGGGACTCCCTGGGCAAAGCTGAGCAGTTTGGGACAGGGGTTTCCAACTTACCATCTCTCCCTTCCCCTAAAGAAACCCCAGTGAGGAGGAGGTGGGATAGGGAAGGGTGGGCCCACTGCTCAGGCCTCAGCTCCAAGCTGGGGCCATACTTGATGGTTCAAAGGCCCTTCCCACTGGAGCAGCCCAGGTCTGGTGGTCCCGATAACTGCCTGCGCTTACTGGGGAGACCCTCAGGGAGGGCAGTGGGCATGATGGAGCCTTACCTGTAGATGGCAGAGCTGGGGTAGCTGCCTGGGTCATAGCTGACACGCACATGACCCTGGTATAGCTCCACTGCAATGTGGTCATTGTCCCCATTGTACAGCAAGATCCCGTTGTCCTCTGCCGTGGACACCTGTGGGGCAAGGGCACTTTCTCTCCCACATAGCAGTGGCCCAGGGAGGTGGGCAGATGGGGGATCCACATTTGGAAGACAAGTGCTATGTGCAGAGCGGTGGCCCCTGACTACCCAGCCTACACAGGGGGCACATCCTCCAAGGGATGCTGACAGAAGCTAGTAGCCCCTGGTTCACATGCCATCCACTGCCAGTAGGAGAAGGCAGATGGACCAGCTGAGGCCTGGAAACTGTGTGCTAGGAGGGGCAGGTAAGAGACCTAAGGGCACCTGCCCGGAGAGGAAGGTCCGATGGACATGAGGTAGCCCGTTCTGTGGACCTCTGGGAGCCACCAAGAGGACAAGTAAACGAAGGCTCTTAACAGCCATGACCACCCCAAGCTGGAAGGAGCCATTCAGGAGGTAGTACCTGTCTCCGGAGCCATGCATGCAAAAGCTGGAGCTATCTTGGGCGGGAGAGCGCTCAACAGTGCTGTAGGGGCCATGATCCTGCCTTGTCCCTCTTTCCCCACTTCTTGGTAAAGAGTCTGACTCCCTGGTCGCATAGGGCTGGCACAGGGCCCAGGCTGGACCCAACATAGCACTCCACCTGGCTGGACTTCATGGCTGGGCCAGGGACAGGCAAGTGACCGAAGGCAGGCCAGTCAGAGATCTTCCCTGAGGTCGGTGACTACTGTCCAACCAGCTGGCAGGGCAGAGCCTGCAGCGGGACAGCAGGGCAGACCCACCTCTCTGTGGAGGTGCCGGAGGACGTGGGGGAATTTATTTTATCGAGCAGTTAGGCTAGCTGTGTTCTTGCAGTGTAGACAATGAACGTGGGTGGGATGTGGGAGAGGTGATGAAATGGGGGAGCACAGTGAACATGTTGGGAGGCTTAGGGGCTCTGGGAGCAAAGGAGGAAGATGTGGCTGCTGGGGTGGGGAGTGCAGCTAGAGGAAGAGAGCTGGCCAAGGAGGACACGTGGACTTTGATCATTTCATCATGCACCATTCCCTCTTCTCTGTCCCCAAGAACTGTTGGCCAAACAGTGCCGTTCAAGTGGGATGTGCTTTTAGGCCTCCACAAACTGACCTTGGGAGATGAAATTCAAGACATGGAATGGCAAAGTAAGGGCCCCAGGGCCAGGAGGCTAAAAATACAAGGCCAGAGCTGAAGCCCAGAGCCAACTCTGGCTGTGCTGCAGCCATATGGAGAGTGTGCAGTGCTGGAGACTGGTGCCGAGGAGCAGGCGAGACAGCGCAGCAGGAGAGGACCCCAAGACCACTTCCCCTGTTCCCTCCTTCCCTGATCGGAGATTGCTTTTGTGACCCAGTAACCTTCCCACATCTGCTTTACCCACATCCAAAGGGTTTTAATTAATACAGGCTCCTCCCAGTTCTCCCAGGCAGGGATGCCCCTCACTGCTCTGACCTGCCCGACTCCCTTCTCTGACCGGGCACCCTGGGCACGACGCACCTGCAGCGTGATGTTGGCTCGGGGCCAGTTCTGCAGGTCCGTGAACTGCAGGTAGGTGTCCCGATCCACAAAGTTGACACTGAGCAGCTTCTCACACTCAGGGCCGCCGAAGCCTGGGAGGCACTGGCACACGGGCCCGCTGCCCTGGTCCACACAGTTGGCTCCATTCTGGCACTCAGTCCCCTCACAGGGACTTCTGGGGGCGGGAGCGAGGGAAGGTACCTCACAGAACTGCCCACTGAAAGGGGAAAGATACAGGTCAGAGAAGGCCAAGCAAAGGGGCAAGGGGACAGCTTTCTCTCGGGAAACAGAAGACTCTCCTAACGAACACTCTTCCCGAGAGAACTAGGAGCCAGAAGGATACTGAGAACAAGGTGAGAAACAAGTGTGGTCCCTGGAACAGCATCATCACTCTCCCCTGGGCATCTGTTAGAAACAGAAAACCTGAATCTGCTTAATAAGGTTGTGTGCACATTGAAGTTTGAGAAGGACTCACGGCTCAGGGCAGTCAAGTCTGCCAGCAAATTTACTACTGCCACAGGAGGAAAAACAGACACAAGCAAGAGAGAAGACTCAAATGACTAAAGAAATAAAAGGGGACAGGACCACCAGCAGGGAGTTCTGACCCACACTACATCCCCAGCACCAGGACTCACGGCCTCTGAGAGCGAAAACAACTCAACGGTCTCTCCGCGGAGGAACGGATCCACAACTGTGGTCTGTCCATACAATGGAATACTAGTCGGCCACAAAAAGCAATGCAGTTCTAATGCATGCTGCCACGCAGTTGAAGCCCAAAACCATGATGCCAAGGGAGAGAAGCCAGTCACAGAAGACCACAGATGGTGTGATCCCACTTATAGGAAACACCCCAGACAAGCAACTCTATAGACACAAGTAATAGATTATTGGCTGCCTGGAGCAGAGACTGGGGTGGAGGGTGACAGATAGGAACAGAATTTCTTCCTGGAGTAATGAAGGTGTTGATTATGGTTAATAGATGCTCAATCCTGATAGTATACTACAAGCCACTGAGTTATATACAGAAACTGGGTGAATTATAGCTCAATAAAACCGTTAAAAAAAAAAAAAAAGATTCAAGAAGAGCATGGGAGGTAGGTGGCCAGAAGGAGGGGAGGGATGCCCCACCCCAACCTTTCAGAGAAGCCACCTTTATGCCAGGACGGGTCTTCATTGGCTCAGTGGACAGATATGTGGCAGGCACTGGCCAGTACTCTGTACCCACTTCCCAGTCCCTCCACCAAACAGTTTAGGGACCCTGTGCTTATGGTCTCAGTGACTAGGGAACTTTCCCAAGGTCACACACCTGAGGAGGGCATAGCCACGGTTAGACACCCAGGATCCAACTTCCAGGCTCGGACCCTTACTCCCTCCCACCAGCTGTGCTTGGGTGCTCCTGCCAGCTCTGGGGCTGGAGGCTAGAAGGCCTCAGTCGCTCACGGTTCCCTGGGGCCACTCACCTGTAGCCCTCAGCACAGAGGCAGGAGTAGCTGTTGACTTCGTCCACACACTGGGCCCCGTGCTGGCAGCGGTGGTCCCTGCAGTCATCCTTGTTCTCACTGCAGCTGTCACCCACATAACCTGGTGCACACTCACACCTGGGAGGTGAACGGGGTTGGGGGGATGGGTGGAGGGGTGAACAGGAGTGGGGGGCAAATGGGTGAGGGAGAGGATTGGGGGGGGTGGTCAGGCTCTCAGAAGCCTGTGGGGCCTGGGGGCCACGTGTGTGACCGAGAACCTCAAGGCCCATGCATCTATGGGACAATCAGGAGGTCAAACAGAGCCCTAGAGAGAGAGATGTCCCCCAGCGCACCCTGGGACCCTTTTCTGGTACAGGAAGAGAGCTTGTGTGGGCCTCTGTGTAGGGGCAGATTCTGGGCTGGGAGGTTGGCTATCCAGTGGCAGGAGAAGGGGATCTTTTCATGGAGGACCCACCCTGACCACTGACAGCACATCCTAGGCCAAACTTCAGCCCCTCTCAACCTGCTCAGCAGAACAAGACCCCGCATTGTAGGGCTCAACTAGCTCTCTTCAGCCTCCCCGAATCCACTGGACCAGCCTCCTAGCCCTGCCTCAGCAAACCTAGCACCCCCGCTCAGGGACGCCAGGCCAGTCCCCAGCCCCTAGCTCTACTGTGCTGCTCCCATCACCCGGAGAGGAGCCATTTGCCTGTCACAGACAGAGCACACTCCACCTAACTTCAGTCACAGCCTTGCAAGACACCCCCTGTCCTGCCCCCCCATCAGGCCCACCCTGTGGTCAGACCTATCTCCACTGGCAGCAACCCCCACCCCACCAGCACTTCCCTGCCTTCATGCCTATTGATTCTCGCACATCCTCTTCTCTCTCCCTGCCTCAGTCCAACCTGGGCAACACCACACCTCCTCCAGGAAGCCCTCCCAGCTGCCATCAAGAGATCCCTGTGGGAAACTCCTCCAAACTAAACTGCAAACTCCACAGCTCAATCACACAACCTGGCAGGCAGATGCTCTGCTCCTGCCTGGATGTTTTTATTCCCAGTTTTTCAAGCTGTTAAATACTTTTCTACTCAAATAATACATACATGTACATAGATGTACACATACACACACCCCTAAAGCCAGTTTACGCCATAATACTACTCCTTACTACATAAAATGGCATGATTTTCAGATAGTTTCTCTATTTTAGTTTTTGGTTTTTTTTTTAAGATTTTATTTATTCCTGAGAGAGAGCACAAGCAGGGGGAAGAGCATAGGGAAAGGGACAAGCAGACTCCGCCCTGAGCACTAGGCCCGAGATCACGACCCGAGCCACCAGATCCCCCTCTATTTTAGTTTTTAATGTTCATCTGGACCCACCGTTTGGCTCACAGGCCACGACTAGGGCTTGTGCTGCAGTCTGAACAATGCTGCGGTAGCTAAGCCTCTGCTCTCGTTCACTCACTCACTCAGTGAATGTACTGAATGCCCGCTGAGTCCCAGGCACAGCAGAGTGAGTCCCGTCCTCCCTCCAGAGGGGAGGGAGGGGGTCAGTCCTGCTTTAGTCCACTGCCTGAGGTCCGGCCCCTCTGAGCAGCCGGTGTACCCCTTGGTCTGCCACTGCTGCTCGGTCTGCCATGCCAACTCCACCCCAGCAGCTCACCGGCAAGCGCAGCAGCTTCGGCTCCCGTGCACCCCCTCGGTCTCAGACCAGGCCTCAGGAGCCCAGCTCTTGTGCTTCCTGCCCCTGTCCGTGGGTGGCCCCTGCTGGACCGTGGGCTCCGTGGGAGGCTCCACTCCCCACCCTCGCCTGAGTGCCTGGGGTTTTGTCCCTCAGCCGCAGGTCCTCACCCCCGACCACCTGTGCTGTCCTGACTGGTGGAACGGGTCCCAGAAATGGGACTGTGTTTACAAAACTGCAGTTGCAAACATTTTAAAAGCCCACGACCTTCATGTAGTCTTCTTGTGACCGTGCACTTCCATATAAGCCAGTAACAAAGAAGGCGACAACAGTCAAAGACCTCTTATCCAAACCTCCTGGGGCCAGACAGGTTTTGCAATTCTGAAATTTTGGGATTTGGGGAAAGTTATACAAGGCCTAAAGCATTATGTAACACAGCAATGGCATCTGGGGCAGCCTTTTAGTTAAACATGTTCACATTTCTGCAGCAAATTCTACATACGTTCGAACTACATGGCAAGAGTAGTGACCCTAAGTAGCTTTGTAACCGTGCAGGTCAGGTTTTATTACCAAATATGTTCTGGTCAGACCAGATTTTGCCAATAAATGGGCTTTTGGCTTTCAGAGTTTTGTGCATTTTGTATTTGGGGAGGAGAAATGGTGGATCTGGAAAGCTAAGAGCCCTTTACAGAGCACCTACCAGATGTCAGCCTTGGAGCGAAGCGCTTTCCATGCATTTGCTCATCTGACCCTCGCAACCACCCCAGGAGGAAGCCACAAGGGGGGCCCACTTTGCAGAGGGGAAGACAGGCTCAGAGCGGTCAGGGCATCCACCACTACCCTGTCCCCACACTGACTCACAGGGACCCTGTGTAGCCAGGACCAAACCCACTTGACAAGTAAGGAAATAAAATGGGGAGAACAGAGATGAGGGGACTTCAAGGCCCATGCCCTTGTCTGGCCCTGAAAACAGGCAACACTGACCTGGGCCCATCTGGAGTACCCACACACCGGGCCTCGTGCTGACACGGGTTCAAATCCGGGGAGCAGAAGTCCACCAGCTGCTCACAGGCCCTTCCTGGGGAAGAAGGATGAAAGAGGAGAGAAGCTGCTACCATGCTCTGCCAGGCAGCTGGGCCGGCAGAAACATGCCACAGCCCTTCCACAGCCAGGAACAGGCTCAGGGCATGAAACCCCTCCGCGCTTACCGGTGTACTGCAGGGGGCACCTGCAGCTGTGGTTGCCCACGCCGTCCACACACACGCCCCCGTTGGCACAGGCGTGCTCCCCACAGTCATCCGTATTCACCTCACAGGTTGGTCCTTCAAAGCCGGTGGGACAGGAACACCTGAGGGCGGCGGGTGAGGAGAGCGCGCCAGGTGGGCCCGAGCCAGGCCAGCAGCCTTCCTGAGGCACCGGTGGAAGCCCATGTGCCCCGGGGACTATCCTCATCCCAGAGCTCTGGTCCCCACCTCGGGCCAGGCCCTCCCTAGGTGCTGGGGTTAGAGTGAATCAAACAGCCCTGGACTCTGGGGGCTCACTCACAATCTAGTTGAAGAGACAACGAGGAGATAGGCAACCACACGAGAGTTGGAAGTACTGGGATGGTGCCACACGGAGGCTGGGAAGGGTGGACAGAGGCCGGGGACACTTAGCTCATACATCAGGGATGAGGTGAGAACAGGGCTGGAGGGGGTGCAGGAGTCAGCTCGTGGAGAGTTCCCCCAGGGAGTACCCGCGGTCTTCCAAGTGAGAGGTGGGTCAGAGAGGTCTGAGAATTTTCCAGATCCTTCAAGTTCTGCACAGAACTTGAACTGTTGCCTGAACAGACCTACTCTAGAGCTTCAGAAATGCACATACACTTCCCCAGCCTGAGTGTGAGCTGGGACTGCCTGGAGCCTGAAACCCTCGCGCACCAAATAAAGGGACAATTGAGAAGGCAGAGATTTCCCGACTGGACAAACACTTTTGCAAGACATTCCAGTTCTGTGTATTTAAAAAAAAAAAATCACTGAATGGTCAGCTGATTGAGCATTAAAAATAACTTTTGATGACAGATTAGTCTGGGGTTTGGGCATATAAACTTGGAAGGGTTTCAAATAATTGAGTGACCTGCTACAATAAAACTTCTAATCCCAGCGATTTATGTGCACAAACTTTCCAACATTTCTAGCTGTATACATAGATAAAAAAGGAACATGTTGGATGCTGAGCCTTCTCTCATTCTGTCTCATTCACCCTGGGACACAGGAACCAGTTAGAAGAAAAGCACACACAAAAAGCCCCACCTAGCTCATTATGAGTCGTAATATTTTCCTTCCATGTGTAACAATTACCAAAGTTTGTAGAGTTGGGTTCCGATTGTTGTTGACAATGTCATTACAATTGTTGACAAGTGTAAGGACAACTCTGCAAAGGATACTTTTCAGAGGTTGATGGTGACAAGAAACAAAAATCTATAAACTTACATCCCCACGTGGGTGGCAGAGAAGTAGGACAGTGGGCTTAAGAACAGACTCAAGCATCAGAACATAGACTTTGGAAGAGAAACGGAGGTGGGGGTGAGGAGTAAAATCAAAATACTAGTTGGAGGAGAAAAGGAAGGAGATAACAGGTTTAAGCTGTTAAATAAGCTTGTGGGGGTGATTTTTAAAAATGGGATCAAATTGCTGTGTTAATCAGATTCCACTGGAAAATGATAAAAGTGAACTAAAAAGGGAGATTTTTAAAGGTTCATATTTACAGTATCCTGGAAATTAACTCTTAACAATAAACAGTTCAACTTACACTGAAAAATGCTGGCTGTCACTCTAAGAACGTACAAGAGGAGATGTAGTTTAAACACCTGTTTGGCACAGGTGAGTGAGCACAAAGGTAAGAAGCTCAGAGTTTCAGGGTCCGCCCTCCAGCTGGGAGGGGGCTACCCCAGCTGCACCCGCCCTTTGCAGAGGGGTCCGCTCAGCCCCCCAAGCTCCATAGAACACCCCTCCCCAAGAGTCTAGTGGGGGTGGGGGGCGCTGGATGAAGCGGCTGCCAAAGCCCAGAGGAGGAGGGAGACGATTGTAAGGACGCTGTTTCCAAGGTGATGACCTGTGACAGCCTGTTTAGTGTTTTATTTTTTACATCTGGCCATTCGGGTTTGCAAAGGCAGGTTTGGCCATTCCAGCTAAGCAGATTCAACATCATTTTCCAGAGAGATTTGTTCGCTTGGCAGTTTATTTTCAGCAACTAAATACTATATATTCCTCTGGAAAAACTCTGGGTCCAGGAGAGCTCTGGGGAGGTGGGGGGCTCCTTGAAGGGGCCTGGGGGAAATCCGTGGTGGGGGCGCTTGCGTGGGAAGGTCAGACAGGAGTCAGGAGGGCTGGCCCTTCACAAAGTCCAAGGCGGGGTGGGCATCGGCTACCCAGGTGTGACCAGTGGGACCCAGGTCATGGGGAGAGGCCACGGATGGCACGCCTGGGACTTGCTCCCACCTCTGGGAAGGCCTCCCCACCTGTCTTGTGGGCTGCCTGATACCAAGCAGCGGGCTAGGGGCCCTGCCTTCAGGCAACATGGGCACAGCAAGCAGCTGTTTGACTTCAGGTCAGAGGCCTTGGGAGTTAGTGGAGATTAAGGGGGTTTAAAACACCCCCGCACTGCCTCTCAGCATTGCCACGACATATGCCCGTGGCCACGGACTGCCAGGACCATCAGAAGACCCTCTGGCCCCTGGCAGGGAGAGGCCTGGGGCAGGGATGGGCAGCACAGCTCTGAGCCCCAGCCCTCTGTGCTGCTGAGACTCAGCAGGCCCCCATCTCTCCGGGCAACAGGGGTCCAGCCTGGCATGAAGGGTCTCTAGCTGCCCTCCCCAGCACAGCCCCACCTCCTCCTCCAACACAGGGAGCGCGGGGCCATCCCATTTGGAGGAGGGAGGCACCCAGGCTTGGGTGCTAGACCCGTCAGCACCCCTCCCACCAGGTTCCGGGCCCCCCCTCAAGCAACTCACATGAAGCCAGCGTCCTCGCCCTCCTGTGGGTGGCAGGTCCCTCCGTTGCCACAGGGGCTGCTGGAACAGCTGTCCAGGGACACCTCACAGTTTCGGCCCTGGGGGGGCAAAATGAGTGATGAGGACCTCAGAGAGACCCAGAGATTGCTGTGAGACAACAGAAACAGCCAGCCCCCCAGCAGCAACCCGCCCTGGCCCAGGAGTTACCTCTTCCTTCCTTCATTCACTCATTCATTCACTCGTTCACATGCTGGGTCATTGATTAAACTCTCCCTCACGCGCCTGCCCTGGACACAGTGGGCAAAGCTGTGAACAAGCCAGCCCAACCCCGTCTTTCCTGGAAAGAGCAGCCCTCCCCCTCCCCGGGCCCAGCCTCCACTCACCTTATAGCCACTGGAGCAGGCGCACCTGTAGCCCTCAAGGGGGTCATTATGGCAGGTGCCCTCGTTCTGGCACGGGCTGGACAAGCAGGGATCACACTTGGCCTGGACAGCCAGGGTTGGGGGACCTGAGGCAGGGGGGAGGTGTTAGGGCAGAAAGGAGAGGAGGGCAGGACAGCCCTCAGGGAGAGCGGCGGAAGTCCTCTCCCCAAGGAAATTTTGGGCCCTCCCTCTATTTCCTCTGGGTCACGTTCACACCCTCCTTTCTCAGCCCGCCTCCCCTCGGCCTCTATAAAGTGAGGTTAGTCGCAGCACCTGCCTCGGAGGCCGTGAGGACTAAATATGCTAATTGGAATGTACTCAATGGTCGGGCGCTGGATGCCCATGGAGCCCCCACACAGCGGTCAGGGCAAAGCCATCAGTGTGAGGGCGTCACAATCACAATGACCGAGGTGGGCTCTGGCTCCCCACCCCAGCCCCGTCCCAAGGAGGAGTCCGCAGGCAGCCACCTCGGCAGGGAGGGGCACGGCTCTGCGAGGGGCCATGCTTAGGAGAAAAAGTACATTTGCCTTCAAGTTTTTTGTCTCCAAGGCTGAAGGGGGGGATGGGGGGGACTCTGTCCCATCACCACAGGCAAGACCTTCTCCAGCCCCTGCAGGACTCACGTGTCCTCTTCCCTGAACTTGGAAGCGGGCAAAGAGCCAGCAGCCAGGCTGCCTGGGGCACCACCTGTGAGGGGAATGAGGACCTCACAAGAATAAAACTCAGGTTTCCACTCAGGTCTCCTTCTAGAAATGGAGAAATATCGGTCCTGCTGAAGAGGCGTGAGCCTTAAAAGAGACAAACACTTTTCACTGGAAGGAAGCATGAGTGGATTTCCCAGGTACTGGGATTCTGTTCCTTCCTCTGGGTGCTATTTCCCTGGTGTGTTCAGTCTGAGAAAATCCAGGGAACCGCCCCCCCAAACTTATGATCTGTGTACCTTGATGTTATGCATGTTATATTTCAACAAAAATTTTTCTTAACTTACCAATACCATCTAATAACCATTAGTTAAATACTGAACCAGTGTTTTGCTGCCAACAGCCAAGCCACAGATCAGGGCCCTCTGAAAGGTTACCACCGTGACAGCAGCCTGCACGCCAGGTGACCATTAACCCAGGGCTGTCAGTTTCATTTCCGATGGAGGGCTGTGAGCTTGCAGAGCGCAGGGGCTGGGCCCCCCACTGGCCCCCGACGCACACAGCTGGACCTGGGGCAGCCCTCAGCCCCCTCCCTCGGCTCAGCTGGGCTCCCGGGCCATCAGTCAATCAGCCAATCCACCTCTGAAGGAGAATTTCCAGACACCCCAGGTGAGGCAGCTTCAGGGCAAAGTGTGTGGAGTCTCCAATCACACTCGGGCCCTGTGTTTCTGCAAATGTCAGGAGAGTGGCAGCGGGGTCCAGTGGCTTGGGGCGGGGAGAGGGAGATCAGGGCCAAGCACAATTTCTACCAAAGGGAGCCCTGAGCCCTCCTGCTGCTGAGAGGCTGCGAGTGTCAGGAAACACTGCTATTTTTATTTTCCTTACGTAACCCCAGGGAGAGGGATTAAGGCCCTCACAGCCTGAGCTGTTCTACCCAGCTTTTCTCGTTCGCTGGACATCAAGAATAGAAAGAAGGTAGCCATGCTAACAAGCAGCAGGCCCATCATTCCTGCCACCCGACCCCCGACTCAGCTGGTCACCACAGGGACACAGGAGACCCTGGAAGGCCCTGCCAGAATTAGGCAGGTCCCGTAGGCCCCCAGCAGCAGGTGGTGGGGACGCAACTGTGTACCTACAGCCCCGCCCCAGCCCCTGCTCTCGTGCTCCTGGGCTCACCTTGGCATTCAAACTTCTTGGCAGGCGTGGTGAGGAGCAGCTTGCCCTCCATGTCTGGGGGCCCCGCACAGCGGGCAATGCCCGGTTCCTTATAGCCTGTCTTCACCCAGCCGGACAGCCAGCGGAGGTGGCAGTCGCAGTACAGAGGGTTGGCCCCAATGGCCCTGCATCAGAGAGCAGAGGGCAGCAGTCATCCCGAATGGGGTCCTTCACCCAGCAGGCACTGAGCTTGCCAGGCACTCAGCCAGGGGCTGCCAAAAATCCTAATGGTCCCCATGGCGTGAGCCTTTACTGCACAGCCGGCGCTGCTCTAAAAACTTCCTGTGTGTTATCTTCTTTTTTCTTTAAGATATCAATTATTTCTTTGACACAGAGAGCACAAGCAGGGGGAGAGGGAGAGGGAGAAGCAGGCTCCCCGCCGAGTAGGGAGCCTGAGGCGGGACTCGATTCCAGGACCTTGGGATCATGACCTGAGCCCAAGGCAGGCACCTAATGGACAGAGCCACCCAGGCACCCCCGTATGTGTTATCTTCTCAGTCCTCCCCACAGCCTGCTCTTCTCATGGCATATGTTGAAACAGGCTCAAAAAGGTTGGGCACTTGCCTACGATGGCACAGAGAAAAGGGGGAGGTGGGATTTGAACTGGGGCTGTTGAGGACAGGGCCGCCGCCAGAGTGCATGGGAGTGGGGGAAGGAGCCACCATTTACTGCTGAGAGGAACCAGCTGCTTTCCCACGGCCCCACATCGAATGTTCTCATTAGCCCCACGGTGTAAGCTTTCTTCTCCGTCTCCAACAGGGGGAACTGAGCCTCACGTGGACCGAGTAAATTCCCTGGGGTCACACAATAGTGAAGGGCAGCCCCCAGTTCCAGACCCAGGGCCGTCTGACTCTGAAGCCCATACTCTTTCATTTTTCTTTTCATTTTTAATTAAACAAGGAGTCACAAATGCATTCGCATTGTAAACCACTTCCAAGTACTGCAAACAAAGTCCCCACCTCGTGGTGAATGTACTAAATGCCACTGAATTGTACACATTAAAATGGTTTATTTTATCTTACGTGAACGTCCCCTTAATTTTCTTCAAAAAGACCCATTCCTGTGACTGGTGGGAGAGCAAAATGGCGTTAACTGCAGCAGAGGGGGTTTTGTGATGTCTATCGAATCACCCACGCAGTGGCCTTTTGACCTAGCGATTCTGTTTTTGGGAGTTTCTCTCACAGATACACCTGCCTGGGTGTGTAAAGACATCTGCACAGCGGTACTAACCACGGCACTGTTTGCAAAAAAAGAAACTACAATCCATCTACGATACAAAGAAAGGCTGCCCACCACCCCCAACCCATCACTACCGAGCACAGAAAGACCCATGTCACACCACGCCCAGGCCTGTAGCCTTCCGGCTTCTCCCAGAGTTACACTTAGGGCTCTTTTTTAAAAAATTATTTTAATTCAATTAATTAACATATAATGTGTTACTGGTTTCAGAGGTCTGGGTCTGGGATTCATCAGTCTTCTGTAATAGCCAGTACTCATTACATCACATGCCCTCCTGAATCCCCATCCCGCAACACCTAAGGCTCAAAGTATATCCACCTCCTGGATCATCACCGGGCAGCTTCTTGTCACTAAGTGGCATGTCTTGGACATCTTCCCAGGTCGGCACAAAGGGACCCCCCTCATTTTATCAATGTGCTTCATAGCATCCCAAAGGCTTGGATAGCTCACAGCTTACTGAGCAATTTCCCTACTGCCAGACATTCTGGTGGTTTCCAATGGTGTGAGCATTTCTCTAGAACAGGTGCCTAGAAGTGGGCTTCAGGTCACAGAGGAAGCTCAGGCAGGATGTTCAGAGCTGCCCTCCCAAACAAGTATCAGCTCGTGCTGGCCAGCAGCAGCATCAGGCCAGGCCTGCCCCCTCACCCCGACCCAACACCACACCCCCAGCCCTGCAGTGTTCACCAACCAGCCGCCACACTCAACACCTCCCTGACAAACAGTGGGAGATTTAGAGAGGAGCGAGAGCCGGCTTTGGGAGAATGCAGGGGCCAGAGCTCCTGGGTCCAGCCTGCCATTCATTGATATCAACACTATGTTGTAAGTATAAGGCTGTGGGATGATAATGAGAATGGGCACATTATTAAATAACGGCTGTGCTGCCCTTTTCCACCGGTTTCTGGGTGATAGAGAGGAAGCGGCTCCCCTGAGGTATGTTTGGTCTGATGAAAACAGCAGCAGCTCTGAGCAGGAATTCCCCAAAATAGGCCAGTGGATGACTGCACAGTCTGACAAGGCGGCTGGGCAACTTGGCCTCGGGCCCCAGCACAGCTGCTCCCTGCGCTGACCTTGAGCAAGCCGCATCCCCTCTCTGGGGCTCACTTTACGACTCGATAAAGAGCCTGCAATCTGGAGGGGGACAGGAAGACAAGCACAAATAACCTAAGATGGGCACCAAGGGAATAACGCAGCGTGGAAGAGAAGGCTAGTTCCACCTCGACGTGTGTTTCATTTTTTCTGTCCTGATTTGCTGACAGCATCCATCCTGGCTAATGGGACAGGGGGTGACACCTTCCTTTCTCCACTGAACAGGGCCAGGGCTGCCAGAGGTCGAGGAAGCTCAGAGGCTCTGATTTTTCTGAAGCTATGTGTGTTTAAAATTTAAAAAGGGGGGCACCTGGGTGGCTCAGTGGGTTAAAGCCTCTGCCTTCAGCTCAGGTCACGATCCCAGGGTCCTGGGATCGAGCCCCACATTGGGCTCTCTGCTCTGAGGGGAGCCTGCTTCCCTTCCTCTCTCTCTGCCTGCCTCTCTGCCTACTTGCGATCTCTGTCAAATAAATAAATAAAATCTTTAAAAAAAATAAAATAAAATTTAAAAGAGTTTTTGTGAATAATAGGAATACAAAAATTGTGCTATATTTAAAATGTTTATGTTAACCAGGTTAATATTTTTAACATAAAAAGTGCAAGGTAATATGATTACGTTATTCAAAATGTCAATACAGACTTTAAAAAAATTTTTTTGTAGTGCACTTGCAGGAGTGTGGTCTGCTAATGAGCCATGAGCTGAAAGTTTATTACGAATGACTTCTTCTTTCAGTCCTGTAGCTAGCTCATTTACAGAAAATGCCCCAGAGACTGAAGCCACTGTGAATGTGGAGACCTTGACAGGTCAGGATTGTCACAATGCCGATTCCCTCTATGTCCACCTGCCCCCCGTAAAGGGCAGCAAAAGTGCACCTCAAATCTTTTCTTCAGATTTTTTATTATTTATAAGTAATCTCCACAGCCAAAGTGGGGCTCAACCCTCAGCCCCGAGATCAGGAGTCACGATCTCCACTCACCGAGCCAGCCAGGCACCCCGTGTGCACCTCCAGTCTAAGTGTCCCCTTCTGACTCTTTACGTAAAAATAACGGTAAAGAATAATAAAAACTCCCCAAGTCAATACTGCTATTCAAAAGTTAAGTCGGCGTTGACACACGCGTTTTCTTTGTTCATCTACAGAGCCAGCTCTGAGACACACCTGGTTTCAACCACTCACCCTCTCCGCCACCCACAGGCTGGGGTTTTGAGACCCCTTCACTTTTGCCTGGGGCCATTTTTCCCATCCAAAGTGACTGAGAACTCGGAGTAGAGTGGAGAGTCACTGGCCCAGCCGAGGCGCAGTGGTGGGGACAGCAGGCAGGCTGCTTGTCAAGCCAGAAGGGCTGTGATTCAGGTTTACACCCTCGCCAGGGTGTAAATAATCCCGTGTTGTTGATCGTTGGTGTAACCTGGAAATCGCTGAAATAGCAGACACTCGGTGTGTCCACTCCAAGGCCCTGCCGGGCTTTGGCTAACGTAACCACAGCCAAAATAGCTCTCCCATGGCCGTTTCCCAGATTTAGCACGTACCAGAACTTCAGAATAGCCTCCACCTGAGCTGTACCTCCTCTGCCCGTTCTCCTCTCAGGCAACTTCCTCGTGCCCCACACTGTCTCCTTCTCTTGCCCTGGAGCTTCCTGACACCAGCAGGCAGCCCGGGAGTGCCCGTGAAGCAGCCTAACCCTGACCCTGCCCAAAAGCATGAGGAACACATGAAGCTTGGTGTGAAAGCAAAGCAAATTCACAAAGAAAAGAATCCTCCGTTGTCCCATAAATGTAACTAATTTAATTTTTGTGTATTCCCTTCCAGGTCTTGTGTTCACATATGTGAACATATGTCCGTGAAATCCGAGTGTCGGGTCTTCCTTATGCCTTGTTTTCATCAAATAGTAAATTACGGTGCCATAATGCTCTAACTACTTGCTATGCTGTCCTGTGCACATGCCATGATCTAGTTCATAAGTCCGTATTTACTTTTCACACTGAATTCTTTTTTTAAAAAGATTTTATTTACTTATTTGACAGAGATCACAAGTAGGCAGAGAGGCAGGCAGAGAAGAGAGAGAGAAGGAAGCAGGCTCCCTGCTGAGCAGAGAGCCCGATGCGGGGCTCAATCCCAGGACCCTGAGATCATGACCTGAACTGAAGGCAGATGCTTAACCCACTGAGCCACCCAGGCGCCCCTTCACACTGAATTCTTAATGAATTCGGAATCTAGCTTCCCGGCATGCAGTAAATCAGAGACAACAAAATGCCAGATTAGAGAAATGAAGAATGATGTTGGGAGCACTGGCTCAGGAACTGGCACACAGTAAATATTCACTGATGAAGAGATGGTTGGATGGATGGACGGACAGACAGACAAGTGGAGGAAAGATGAGCTAACTGCAAAGTGAAGATAAAAGTTAACGACAGTTGAGAAGTGTGCAGGGTATTGGAACCCAGGATGGTGATGGGCGCTCACAATCATTATGGTATATGGACCATAGTGGACCTTAGAAATAACCTTTGTACAGGCGAGGAAAAAGGCCCAAAGAGATGAATGAATTGTCAGAGATCCCACTGCAAGTTGATGGCAGAACGAGGCCCTAACACCATACATCCTGATCTTCTAGAGTTCGAGAGGTTTAAATATGGTGGACCTGAGCCTCCACCACACTCTCTGCCTACGGCCCCTCCTGGCCACATACTGCTAGTGAAGAGGAGAGGGCCAGGCCAGAATCATAGTAGGAACAAAGGGCACCTCCAGGAGCCAGGGACACTGGATGCCAACTCTTGGGCGACTCCTACCCTGGTGCCTGCCAGGACAAGCACAGATACTCTCTGGAGAGGAGTATCTCTAATTTCAGTCCTCAGGATTCCAAACTTCAGCAAAAAATGAGCTCACAACCACTAACCACCAAATACTGATGGAAACAAGGCCCTGTTGAATGGGAGTCATCATGAGCAATGACCAATGTGGCCCCTGCCTGGCCTTTGTCTAGAGCCACCGTCTGTCTCTAGCCAGGCTCCTTCCTGCTTAGTCCCATGCCAGCTGGCCTCCACATGTCACCATGGCTTTCCAGGACCTTTCTACAACTTCACTGTTCCACTATTCCCTTCTATTTGTAACATAAAGTCCATGCTGCTTAGCATGGCACAAAAGGTCCTTCACAATGGAATTCCAATGCCCCTTTCCAGATTCATCTCTTCCCACCCCACACTCCTCACCCAACCAACCCCCTATTATCCTATGTTGGACAACATCCCTGAATAGGTCATCTACTTTCTTGCCATCTTGCCCTTGTACATGCTGTTCCCTCCTCCTAGAATGTCTTTCCCTATCTACTCCAAGGGCAAATCCCCAGCTAGTCCCTTTCTGATAGCAGCATCCATGTCACCTCTTCTGTGAAGCTCCTCAGACTTCCCCAAAGTTAGTCACCGCTGCCTTTAAATTTGCTTTATAATATCCCTGATGGTCACAGAAGGCAGAAAGTTGGTGGTAGTAAATTCTTCAGCACTTGGCTCACTGAGGTTATAATTTATTGAGGCAATATAGAATAAATAAATAGCTTTGGAATCAGAGACACCTAAGTTCCAATCCTGTCTCTGTCATTTCCTAGCTTTATGACCTAGGGAAGCTGCTTCATTTTTCTGAGCCTGGGCCTGAGTGGAAAATGTAAATAATAAATGTAAATAAATGCAAATAATAAATGTAAATAAATAAATGTAAAATGAAAATAATAAATCCTACCACCTAGAACCTAGAGCCCTTTTTCCCTTTTATCCCATGGCAGACATCACGAATCAGTCACTGCACTCTTCCCACGGAGTCCAGAATGGCACTGGAATCCTCGCTGTGGGCTCAATCAGTCCCCGTCAAACTCGCAGAACTGGTGAGCACAATACCTACTTCTCACTTCAGTCTTGGAGTAAACGAGACACCACAGATGAAGTATTCACACACAGTTAAGTACCAGCCCTCAGTAAATAGTACATATTACTACTTATCTCCTCAAGTCTAAGATTAACGCACTACTGACGTAACATGCTTCAGGAAGTGAGGAGAAATATTATCATATTAAATAGATCATTTACTGTAGGTAATGGTTTCATTCCCTACGCTACGATACACTATGATTTCAGAGACGAGCATGAAGAAAAGGCAAGTCTTCTCAACAGAGAAAACCCAGTGAGATTACGGGAAGAATGAGCCTCTGATGGCGATGCTGAGGGCTCCAGAGGGCCCTCTGAGGGAGTGCGTCAGCACTCCACTGTGCACGTGAGTGTGGGTCCCAGGAACCCCCGGCGCCCCAGCTGCCATGCTCCTGGCCTGATCCCTGCCTCGGCCTGGAGCTGAGACCTGGGACTGAGAGCTCAGCACCCAGACCCACCCCCAGAAGCAGGATGGGCCTGTCATGGCCCTGCTGCTTTTTCTTTCCTTTTTTTTTCAATTGTAAAAATACACACAACACAAAATTTGCCATTTGGGCCATTTTAAGTGTACAGTTCAGGTGCATCCATGAGCACAATATTGTGCAACTCTCACCACTCTCGGGCTCTAAAGTGCTTTGTCACCCCCGAACAGGAACTCCCTACCCACTGAACAAGACTTCCCCACGTGCTTCTGCTCCCGGCACCCGGAAGCCTCCTCTCCCCTGCCTCTAGCTGGGGAGTTGACCATTCTGTACCCCACGTCAGCAGAATCAGACAACATCTGTCCTTTCACGTCCGGCTGACGTCCCTCAGCATGTCGCCAAGGCCTGGCCGTGTTTGTAACGGAGCCAGGCTTCCCTTCCTTTTTTCCTTCTTACAGCTGGAAGACACCCCATCGTATGTGGACACCACCTTTTGTCCAACAACTCGAGTTGTTTCTGCTTTTTGACTACCATGTGAAGGATACTGCTATGTGCACGGGTGTACGAGTTTTCTGTTGTGAGAATCTGCTTCCGATTATCTGGGAAAGATGCTTAGGAGTGGATTTGCTGGGTCACAGGGTAATTCCACATTTAGCCTTTCGAGGAACTGAACATCCTGCCTTTTACAACCCCACACGGTACTGCCAGCTAAATGGCTCTGGTAGCAATCCTACATCGCATATAGCACTTCTTGGGGGCCAGTAAACGTCCAGAACTCTTCCCCCACCCTGTGAAGTCAGAGGCTCCAGAGAGGAGCCATGCTTAAGAGCACAGGCTTCCGAGCCAGAAGACTCTGGGCCCTACCAGCTGTGCAGCTTTGGGCAAGCTTCTCACATTTTCTGGGCCTGTTTCCTCATGTGTAAAATGGGAATCATTGTACCCACGTTGAGGGAAGGCTGTGAGGATTAGGTCAGCTGACACAGTCCATAAGGGCATTACTCCTCGTAGGACTGCTTAGGAAGAACGGTCCTCAAGCCCCACGGCTGGGACTGAGGAAACACAACGTATAAGGGTCTGAGATGGGGGCTGCTTGAAGTTCATGAGCTTGACTAGCTTCAGGGTAAAAGCCATCAACTCTGTCAGCTCAGGAGGTGGGGGGAGGGGTCTTCCTCGGAATCCAAGCTCTGTTGAAATCCAAAAAGGCCTCGAGAATTGGCCCGAAGTTACTTACAGGTGAGACAAGGAGGTCACGTCTGTGAAGATGCCCTCTTGGAGGGTGGAGATGTCATTGCCATGCAGGGACCTGAGGAGAGAAGAGGCCGTCGGTGCCTCACCCAGGGACAGAGACCCCAGAACTGATGGAGGCGTGTGTCGAGTTCCTCCATGGGTCTGTCATGGCCAGAGGGAGACGGCCTTCAGCTCAGAGACCTGGCCCCGCCGGCCACTGGCAAGGGAGAGGGAGCCCCCTCATAACCCAAGGAGACGACCCCGTGCCCCAGCCCTCCTGGAGGGCTTATTTTTGCCAGCACAAATAACTCAAAGCTCCATTTCTGTTTACACGGCCAATGGAACGTGTGAGGCCCCGTGCCCGCCCTCCCCTGGCCGGCGAGCCTGAGGCGTGGGCTCCCCCTGGGTGAACAGGTTACCATGGCCAGCCATAGGTTGAGGGTAAAGAATGTCCCCATATTCCAGGCTCGGCTGCCCGGGGTGGGTCCCATGCACGAATCGTCAAGGGGCCCTCCTAATAGGCGTGAGGGCGGGCTTTGATCACAGGGCGAAAACCTCCCAGTGGGAATTCTTAGAAAAGGTTCACAAATCTCTTGCAAACATTCTCCACCTGAACCGGAAACTCACAGGCAAACAAGGGGCCACCTTATGTTCGATGGCACTCCCCACACACACTGCTCCCCCAAACATAATGTGGGGCAGATCCTGCTATCTCGGGACACTATCGGCCCTGCTGGGACCACACACATGGAGACATGTCTGCCCACCAGGTGGGTCACAGTCCCCCCACCCCCCACCGTGGGCTGGATTCTCATGGAGGAATGAGGAGCGGGGAGACTTACAGCAGGCGCAGGGAGCGCAGCCCCTGGAAGGCCAGAGGAGGGATGCACTGGAGGGCGTTGTAGCTCAGGATCCTGTGAGAAGAGAAGGAGGATGAGGGAGGACCGGGGGTGGGGGGGGGGAGGAAGGAGAGACCAGGACAGGGAGGGAATGTCGCCCACTTAGGGACCGGGCCCCTGCAGGCTGGCTGCGGGGGATCGGGTGTTGCTCAGCCCCAAAATGAGGGAGGCCTGAGCATGGGAGGGGGCACAGGCTGAGCCCCAGGCTAGTAAGTCCTGTGACCTGGCCACGTGCCCCAGCCCTTTTATGCCTCCATCAGTTCCCTCAGCTGCAGGGCAGGGACAAAAACGATGACAACTTGGTAGGGCTTTCCTGCGGGTAAGGGGAAATGGCCCAGGTGAAGTCTTCACTGCGTCGTGCCCGGCTCCCCATGAGCCTTCAGTGAGGACACTGGGTACACTCCCCTGCAGAGGCTGCCCCAGTGATGGCTGGAGTTGGTGTCCCTGTTAAGTTGTCCCCTGACCAGTCTCAGCCTCACTCCTGGAGAGGACAGGTGAAGTCCGGGCCCACCTAGTGATGTGCTATTAAGAAGCTGTGATGGGGGCGCCTGGGTGGCTCAGTGGGTTAAAGCCTCTGCCTTCAGCTCAGGTCATGATCCCAGGGTCCTGGGATCGAGTCCTGCATCGGGCTCTCTGCTCAGCAGGGAGCCTGCTTCCTCCTATCTCTCTGCCTGCCTCTCTGCCCACTTGTGATCTCTATCAAATAAATAAATAAAATCTTTATTAAAAATTTCAAAAAAAAAAAAAAGAAGAAGAAGAAGAAGACAAAGAAGAAGCCGTGACGGTGTTGGGAAGGGGCTGTGACCCCTCGCCCCATCATAAAGATGGGGACTGAGGCCCTACAGGGAGAGAGAACTTCTCCAGGGTGCTGTAATTAAGTCCCTAAGCTGGCTTTTTAAGTCACCTTCTCAGCTTCCTGGGTCCACAGGCTACACCAGTCTCCCCCAAGGCTTCCAAATGAACGAAAGAGCAAGGGCAGACAGGCAGGTGGACGGTAAAGGAAACAACTCTCACGACAGCCCCACACGTCCGTCAGCGGTATGACAGATATGGAGCCATACAGTGGGAGACCACCGCTCGCTGACCAGGAGCAGGGAGCGACCCCGTGCAGGAACAGGGAGGAAGGTCAGAATAACTATGCTGGCTGGAGAAGCCAAACAAGAGAGAGGACTGTGGGAGGAGTCCCTTCATGTAAAACTCCAGGTGGTTCACACTCGTCCAGGAAGTCTGGGTGGGCGGTGCTGGGGGCAGGAGTGGCGGAGGAAGGGCTGTCACAGGGCGTGAGGAGACTTCTGGGGGTGACGGAAGAGGTCAGTGCATGGATTGTGGTGATGGTTCCGTGGATGGGAACATAAGTCAGGCTGTAGCCACCTGTGGGCTTTCAGTACGTACAACTGGCTTTTCTAAAATAATGAGAGTGAGGAGATGCTCCTGTCCCGGGGACGGGCTCTGTGTCCCCTTGCAGGGGCCAGAATCACTGAGAGCAGGACTGCCCAACCCCGGCACTATGGACAACTCTTTGTTGGTGTTTAGCAGCAAAACCCTGGCCTGTGGCTCCTCCTGGCCTCTTCCAGCTGTGACCCCCCACAAAATGTTTCCAATGTGACCAAATGTCCCCGAGGGGGGCAGAATCAGCCCAGCTGACGGCAGCTTCAGCACCGGCTCAGGAAGACTCTGACAGGGGACCCGGTTGATGTTAGACCCCATGGCAAATAAGCACAGGTGAGGAAACTAGAACCAGCATTTCATGGCCTCGAGCCCAGTTCTGCTCCTGGGGGGTCTGGCTGGGTCATGACCTTGTCCATTTCTCTGGGTCTTGGCTCAATATAAGGTTCAAAAATGGGCAAAATGAAACTTCCTTGTATGGACGTGCATATGTAGATGGCAAGACTGTAAAGAAAATCAAAGAGTGATTGCCATAGAGGTCAGGGGAGGCACAGTCTGGAGATGGGAGGAAGGGGGAAGGATCAGGAAGGGATAGGGGGACTTTTGGGGTGTTGCGGGCCAGCTTTATGACTATTTGTTAAATGGTACATTTATATTTTTTGCATTTTCTGTAGGAATGCTATATTTCACTTAAATAAAAAATTTGGTTCTTTTCTTTCCAGCTGGCAGGCCCTGGCACACTCCCCGGAGGTGATGCCACGGGTGCCAGTGGGGCTCCGGGGATGTCTCAGTGGCCAGAGCGCTTGTGCCCTCCCTCCGCCTCCCCGCCCCAGGACTCACAGGGTGGTGAGCTGGCTCATGTTGGTGAAGGAGGAATTGCTTAAGGAGCTGATCTTGTTGTTACTCAAGTCCCTGGAAGACAAAAATACATTGTTTAGAAAGGAAGAACTCTAGCCTGCTCTCAGCTATGGGCTCCTCCCCTCCCCCACTCTGCCCATGGCAGCCCTCCCTCCACCAGGTGGCAGCTGGGGGGGCAGGAGGGGCAGAGAGGGGCACTGGGTGCACAACTAGCTACAGCGTTCTGTTCTGCTCCCCGAACCCCACTCCATCTCCAGGGCTGCCTGTCTCCCTTTCCTTATCCCCACCCCAGGCTTCTGCCCCCTTCCTCCCTGGAAATGCTCCCACCGAGGAGACAGGCTGCCTCTGACCCAGATCTAGTGGGTTCTGTGCTTTCTCCTCTTGCTAGCACTTAGCTAGCTCCTTCCTAGCCCTACCACAATCCAGTGGGGAGACAGTAACCACCATTTTTCAAATGAAGACACGAGGTCTCAGATGAAGCCCATCCAGGGTCACAGCTGACACCCCTCTTCTCAAACTTCTCGCCTCCCCATCTTTCCTTCCTCAGACCCCGGACTCGCTTCCCACACTTCCCTCCACCTGCTTGGCCATGCCTCCTCAGTCTCTTGGTGAAGCTTCTTTCCCAGCCAACTCTGCCTTCAGACCCTCTCCCCATAGTCCACTCTGGGAGCCTCAGGGGACAGGGATGGGTGCTCTAGGCTTCCCTCCCCACGACAGGCAACAGTGCTCTCCTCTGTGGGGCCAACAGCCTGGCTTGTGAACACCCCTCCAGAGACATTCGAAGTCCAGTCCACATCTTGGGCATCTTCCCCCACCCACCCAGAAACACCAGCCCCACCCCCACCCCTCAGCCTTCTCCTCCCCTTCTACTCACTCAAGCCATCTCTCTCTCAGCTTCTGGCTCAGGTGCTACCTCATCTCTTACCTGCAGCTTTGCCTCCTTTCAACCCATCTTCCACATGGGTGGGCACCACCACCATCCTTCTAGACACAAATCTGACTAAGTCACTTCCCTGCCAAATCCTGCAGTGGCCCCCACTTGCCTAAAAAATTGGCCCAGATCGCTTCTCGGCCTTTTGGCTAAGATCAAGTGTAAAAATTGGCCCAGACACCTGCTAAGTGCTCTGGGTTCTGGCCCACCTCTCCCTCACTGGCTCCCGCATGCCTGGCGTGGATTTGCTACCCTTCCTGAAATTCTCTTGCCCCTGTTTCCTCTGCCCACTGGTGAGGTCTGTCTCCACCCCAGCCCCCTGAGTTCATCACACTGAGTTCATCACCACCTGCCGCCCCCCCACCCCGCCACTTTGAGCCACAGCCCTAATGTGCACTTCCCTCTGTTGAAACACTCATCAGTCCCATGACTTTGTGTGCCCCAAGTCTCCCTCTGCATGCCCCCCCAGACCACCACTTTGGGGGGAGGGCCATGACTTAGGGGCCTTCATATCTCCTCATTTCATGCCTCTCTTGGCTCAGGAAATATTTGTAACATGAAACCAGATGCCCTGCCTTCAACTTGTCTTCATGAACATTCTTCTAGCTAATCTCATTCAAGACCAGTCCCTTGTTCTTAGGACCCACTGAGGTTCTTCCCCGAGCACTCAGCACACTGGGTGGTCCCTCCTTGTGATAGGCAAGGATTGGCCGCACATCGGTCCTCTCTCCCTCCCTCCCTCCCAGGTGTATCTGAGCCACCAGTGCAGCTGCCCCAAATCAGAGCGGAGAAAGGGTGTCTACGTCTTTGCTTCTCTGTCACCGGCCACCATATCACTGCCCTCCATCCCCTCCCCACCATGGGAACGGTCAAAACACATCTGCTAGGTCTTTAGCAAGGACAGATACACCAGAGCTTCGAGATTCTGGAAGCCAGTGCTACTCAGAGTAGCCGGTCCCTGAACCAAATGTCCCACAACCAGGAACTTCTGCCAAAGTCCGTATCACTTATGACACTGAAATACACGACATCGTTTAGCTAATTAGGTTTGTCACAGTAACACTTTGTCAGTGAAGGAAGCAAGACATTGATTTACCTTCTGGTGCAAGTTTCTTACCTAGCTGTGGACCCGTGACCAACAGTTCTCTAGGGACCCCTGGTCTATTTACCGCACCTGTGGAGCTCCGCTCCAAGCCCGACTGAGATGGAATGCCATCTGGACTTCTTTTGGGGGAGAATCTGGCCAATGAGCAGACCAGGACAACTGAAGTGAAGTGTTAATTAGGCTGGAAGGCTAAGAGGAACTGAAGTTATTCTGAGGCTTATCTCATGTACTTTTGTGGGGTGAAATAACAGAAAAAGATGTTAGCCTAAATTCACAGACGTGAATTTGTAGCTGTCATCTTTCCTGTTTGGTCTGGGGACCATGGTGGAACTGAGAAGTTTCCCATCAGCCTCTTCTGCTCTGGCTCTCTCCTTCGCCAGGATGACCTTCGTTAGCAATCATTCTCAGCCCAGAGGGAGGCTTGGGGTGATGCGCTGGGCAGAAGTGGACAGGGTCCAACTCAAGGGAGCCGGGAACATGCCATTCTCAAGCACGACCACTAGGTGGCAACACAGCTCTATGCACGGACCTTCCAGGCCGGGAGGGGCAAAATTCAAAACCTGATCAGCCCTAAGTGGGGTGGTAGGGAATCCCAGGAAACCTGGAGCCAGAGAGTTAGATACCAGGGGCCCCCTGGCCTCTGAGGCAGGCCTGGGATCCTCGAGAGGCCTGGATACTCACACAAGCTGCAGGTACTTGAAGGTGGACAGCTGTCCCGGAACAAGTGTGAACTGATTCCCGTCCAAGTAGCTACAGGAGAGAACACAACCGTTAGTGGGCGCTGGGAAGCCTCCCTGCCCCCGGGGGCTTGCTGGCTCCTCTCCGCTCCTCTCCTCTCCTCCCCTCTCCACTCCTCTCCTCCACACAGGCCACACAACTGGTCCAGAATCGCTAACTGGAGGAGAAAACATGCACTCTCTTAAGCACGTGGGTAGGTGCCAGCCAAAGAACTTGGTAAAAGCCCTGAGACACAAAGCCTCCCTCGGCTTCCTTCCTTCCCCTGCTTCACCCTCTCAGCCTCCTCCTGTTGGTGGGCACCCCCCCACCCCGGCCCGGGGCTCACTGCTGGGCTCCTCACCCATCCCCTCTCTGCCCCATGGTTTTCCTGGCCAGACAGGCCTGATCTGCACATTGGTCCCTCCCAGGCCCACCTGCCAGGCCCCTTGTCAGCTAGCAGGGCCCCTCTGTTCCTGCTGGCAAAGTGTGTGAGGCTGGTCCTGTGGAAACCCCAGACCCAGACAGGCCCAAACCTGAGCTCAGGGCTTTTACACCCAAACTGGCTTCCTCTGACTCCATCAGCATCACACCCATGTCCTACCCACCTAGGCTCAGGACCCAGATGGTGATGCTCGACTCACTCAACAGTGCCCCAGGGCCACTGACTCTCCCGTCTACTGGTCGCTGCTCATTTGCTGTGTTCCAGACTCACATCTCCCCCGACTGCACACGATCACCCATGCCTGGACTCCTGCAGCTGCCTCTGTCTTTTCCACCTTGGTCTTCCTTCTGGAACCCACTATATACATGACCTCCCAAGTTGTGGTCCTCAAAGCCAAGGCCACCAGAAATCCTAACACTCCTGAAGTTTCCCCTTGTCTGTGGGATGGTGCTTGGGATTCAAGATGCTGTGAAGGTCACCTACCTGCCCCCAGCCATCCTTGCTAAGTAGTGACCCAAAGCCCAGGAGCTGAAATTGCAGCTGGGCTCCCTGCCCCGGACCCCCACCAACCACAGCCCTCAGGATGGCCCGCCCCCAACCTCCAAAGATCCAGAGAGCAGCAAAATCAGGGCCTTACTCACTCTGACCCATCACTGTGTCATACAAAGTGACTTCCCACCCATTTCATGTGACCCTCTCAGTGGGTCAATACACCCATTGTCAATACATGCCAGTGGCCCCATTTGACAGCTGTGAAAACGAAGGCTTAGAGAAGTCAAGTGACCTTCCCAGCCTCTGCACTTCAGCAACCTCTATCAAAGAAAGCAGGCTGTCCCCCCTGTCCCATTATGCTCAGGGTTGCTATGAGGCACCAAGGAGAAAGCAGGTCACTAACGGGATGATAGAAAACTGGGCAAAGGACAGGGTGGCAGGCCTCAGGACAAGGACAGCAGTGGTTGATGTGTTTGGGAGGAAAGAGCCTGCCTCACTGGTAAAGATAGAAACACAAATGAAAACCTCACGTGCTCCCTGCAGGGGAAGAAGAGCACAGCCTGGCAGGACCCATCCCAGGGGTCGGACCACACTCTCTTATTTTGGGGTGTCTGTTGAAGAAGCCCAGCTCTCCATCTCTGTGTGTCACACACACAGACATCTACACCCCCATGTAATCTCAGATACCACATCCAAATCAACAAAGATTTTAGCACCATGACTCCCAGAATTGATGGCGGGGTGGCAGGGAGGTAGTGGTGGGAGGAAGACCATTTCCACACCCGGCAGGTAGGGGTTGCAAAGGCAAGGACTTTTCTGGAAGGCTGTCATGCAAAAGGCAGCAAGAGTCCTAACAATGCATTATTCTTTAACTAGGAGCTTCACTGAAGGGATAGTCGCCTTGGCACTATTTCTAGTCGCCTCGGCACTATTTATAATAATACAATTTACTAAAACATTGAAAATGACTCTCCAGCAAAGAGGGATTTGTTATGTAGATCATAGTAGAGTCATGGGGTAGAATAGCATATGGCCAGCAAAAATGCACGTCTGTGGGAGCTTTCGTCACAGAAGGGGACGCTGAGGAGGTGATGTGAAGTGGAAAACACACGTTACTTCTTATTTGAACAGCAGGCATCAGCTGAGAGTGAGAAAGCAGCCACTGTGGGTGACTCAGGCTGGCAGGTGACTACAGGGGGCGTCACCCCAAAGCTCAAAGCCTTCTTGGAACCTGTGTCTCCTGCAACACCCTAACTCCAAGCCCTAGTCAACCACTGTCCTTTCTCTGTCACCTTGCCCCCCGACGCCAGGCCTGGGGCTACTCACAGTTCTGTGACATTCTTGGGGATGCCCTTAGGCAGGGCCTGGAGGTGCTTGTTGCTACATCGGACCACCGTGTCCAGGCAGGAACATTCCTGGGGGCACTGGGGGCGGGGCAGGCAGCCCCCCTCCTCCTGGCCTGGGGAAGAAAGCCCGAAGCCACGTCAGTGAGGGGACAGGCCTTCTTAGGGCCTCGTGCGGCCGGGGCCCTGCTCCACGGTGCCTGGGAAGACCTTCTCCGACAGTCTCCCAGGCTCCAGGAAGTCCGCTCTTAGCTGTACTCCTTCCCCACCAGGAACAAAGCCGCCCGGACCTGTTCTGAGGTTGAGATGGGTCTTGGGTCAATCTCCTGCCTCAGATCCGAGGTGGACGAAGGCACAGCCCAGAAGGAGGATGGCAACACACCGTTTCTTGAGCACCTACTGTGTGCCAGACACTATGCTGACCATCATCTCTTTAACAGTGCACTAACAGGCCACTAGCTCCCCTAGAATGCATGCACCAAGGACAGAGGCTTGTCTCTTTCCTTTTCTTTGCTCCCAGAAGGAGCCCAGCCCCTGGAGCAGAGGCTGGCACACAGCGGCCCTCAAAGCAGACCAGTTGAGTGAACACATGTATGGATGTGTACTTTACTGAGGCCTGGAGAGGGTCCCTAACCTGCTCAGCTCCGAAGGCTGCTCACAGGCATCGCAGCGTCCACCCCCACATCCAGCCAACACAGAACTGGCTCCTGTCATACGTCCTTCATGTATTCATCCATTCATTCAGCAAATACTGCTGAGAAGCCTCTGCCTGCCTTCCCTTCTTCTGACAGGGGGCAGGATGACTAAGAAGGACACCACGGCAGGAGTGGCTGAGGGCACTAGGTGACCGTGACGGTGGGGATACTGGCCTGGGCCAGGCCCCGTGCAATATGGATGAATTCCCTGAGTCCTCAAGCCAGCTCTCTGGCAGATGTGCTATGAGCCCAATTTAGAGATGAGGAAACTGAGGGCAGAGGGGTAGGGTAATGTGTCCCAGGTCCCCCTAGCCTGGAAGCGGTAGCACAGGACAGGAATTGAAGCCGGTCGCTGCCAGAGCCTGCCTGCTCAGCCGCATCGTTCTACCTCCTGGCAGCAACACCTCAAAACATCACATTTTTCACCTCGAGGAGGTTCTCCTGTGGGGGTGAGTTGAAGAGAGCTGACGGCCAGGACGTCCTGCCAGGCAGTGTGCGGCACGAGAGCAGAGCTCCGGGAGCGTCTGAACACCAAGCAGCAGGGGTGGGTAAGTCCATCCCGACACTCTCCAGACAGCAAATTTCATGTCACAAATGTCCGCACAGATGGCACTGCATGACCCTAGGTGTGTCAGGTGTGTTGGTGCGCGCACGCACACACACACACACACACACACACACACACAGCAAAGCTCAGGAAGGTCACACAGTGAATCACACAGGAGTCATTCAGGGCTGGGAAGCAGGAGGGGGGACATATTCGTGATCTTTTTACTCTTTTGGATTGTCTGTGGTTGCTTTTGAAGGAAATGATGATGCCTCCCTTTGCAATAAGAAAAATAAAAAGAGGGGCCGCCTTGAGGGGGGGCTCAATTGGTTAAATGTCTGCCTATGGCTCAGGTCATGATCCTGGAGCCCCAGGATCAAGTCTAGGATCAAGTCCCGTGCCAGGCTCGCCCAGACACGGGTGTGAGAAGTGACCGGGTTTCCCACAGGGAGGAGGGGGGCCCGGGAAGGTCCCACTGCCCCTTACAGACACGGGGAAGCTGTGAGCCTGCAGCGCTGAGGCACAGCCAGGAGGCAGACCTGTCCCTGCATGAGGCATACTTCTATTAAAAAACACACTAACAGGTGAACTGTGATTTTTTTCTGAGTGATGGAATAATAGGTAATGTTTATTTTCTTCTTTTATCCATAGTTCCCCATTTTTTAAACAATAAGCATATTATTGTTTTTAAAATCCTACAAAGCCGCTGCCAGGCAGGGGTCAGTGCAGGACGAAGAGGGGGTCTCCCTACTCTCCCCCCCAACACACACCAGAGCCCTCCTCTCCAGGGCGGCCAGCCCGCCTCTCCCCTCCTGCCCAGGAGCCCACAGCTTACCCTCCTCACACCTGAAGTCCGGGAAGGCCACGTCCTGTAGGGGGATCTGCCGCAGGAAGTCTGGGTTCTGGCACCGCGGGTTCCCGGTCACGATCTTCCTCCTCCGCAGCCAGTCGCCCAGCCAGGCCAGCTGGCAGTTGCAGTTGAAAGGGTTGGCCAGGAGGTTTCTGGAAGAGGCGGCCGTGTACCAGCAACACACCCTGCCAGGCACGGTTTCCCTGCAGAGCCCTCTCACACCTCCGCGGACAGGCCATGCAGCCACACAGCCACCCGGGGCTCCCTCCCAGACGGCCAGCACTTATGAAGACATGGCACCCGGACACAGTGGGACCCCAGGGACCATGAGCGCCCGACACCCCGCAGTGAGTAACAACCATCAGGAGGGTGGGTGGCCTCCAGGGAGCGGATGCTGCTGCCAGAGCCCCAGGCCCGCCCGCCCTCCCTCCCGGCCAGACTTACAGTGTGGAGAGGGCCTGGAGGGTGTCGAAGGCCCCAGGCGAGATGGTGGCGATCTGGTTGTCATAGAGCGAGAGGAGGCGGACATTGCGCAGGCCCGTGAAGCTGTCATTGTGGATGCAGCTAATGCGGTTGTTCCTCAGCATCCTGGGGGGGCAGGAAGGGGGCAGCCCCCACTGTGCCCTGCCGCCATCTAGCTACCCGCACTATGCCCCCCCCACAGGCCCCCCGCAAAGTCTCCTCTCAAGGCAGTGAGCCGAGATGGAGGACTGCAGCACCAGGACTCCCTGCACCTGTGCTTCCCTCTGGACCCTCCCCACAGATGCTCCCCTGTCCATCCTGCCACCGCCTTCACTCCCTGGGTGCCCAAGGCACCCCCAGGCCAGCTCCACATTCACCCCCAGGGACACTTGCTTAAAACCTACACCTGGTTGTGTTCCTGTCCAGCCTGAAGCCCCAGGGGTGCCCAGACTGCCCACAGAATAACGTCTCCCCTCTTTACTGTGACCTGGGGGAGCCCATCTGACACAGCCCTGGACAAGCATCTACCTGCTTCCCGAGAGAGCGACACACCTGCACTTGTCTGGCCTGCAGGCGTGCCATCCAGGCCTGCATCACCATGCCCTTCTCTGGCTATGGTTTCCTTCTAGAATGACTCCTTTCCTCACGTATGTCTGTGAAAGTCTCTGTTCACCCTCAAAAACCTGGCTCAATCCCCCCCACACAAACAAAACCAAGCTTGACACAGGATAGCCAACTCACAAAAGAAATTAAAATGGCTTATGAAAGTTGATAAAAAATGTTTAAACTTACTAGTCATCAAGGACACCTAAGCACATTGAGTCCTTGCCTGACAAACAGCAAAATAAATAAAAATATAATAATAATACCCAGGGTCATTGTTGGGGAATGGGCACTTTGACACTTGGGCTGACAGGAGAGTGACTCGGGACCTCCCTGGAAGTGACAGGCACCAAAGACCCTGAAAGGGCCCCTCGTGCTTTCTTCTAGCCAGGCTTCTTCTAGGAATTTATCAAAAGGGAAGAATCCTGGAGGGGCGCAGAATTTCGTGATAAAGATATCAATCACAACATTGCTTATAACAAAAATTAAAATAGCCCCAATGTCCAATAATTACATAATACGTAGTCCTTCAAAATAATGTTGTAAAGGAAATTCTAATGATATGTACAGGTGCTCGCGTTGTGTTTAAGGACAAAGCAGGTCACTGAATAAAATGGATTCTAGGATTCTGTTCGGAAATAGCTACATGGAAGCATCCCGGGTGCAGTGCACGGGTGCATGTGGATGCCAACGTACATGGGGGTGCACGAGACCGGAAAGGTGGCTGCTCGCTACCCACGGTAACAGCGGTCATTTGTGTGTGGTGGCGGGGTTCTGGCCTTTCTCCAGTGGTTCCCATGTGCTGCTCTGCCCCAGCTCTGCCCCAGCACCCCTCTGCCCCTTTCCGTCCCCCTCCAAGCCTCCCTCACAGGGATCCCAAGCACTGAAAAGCCCACAACACCCTCACTCAAGACAACCTGGCCAGGGTGAGGACAAGCGGGGCAGCCCTGTAAGCACAGCCTTGGAAAGCAGCCCCACCCGATTCACACGTGAGAAAAGCAAGTGGCGAAAGACAACACAAAAGGAATCTCCGTTTTGTAAAACAAGCCAACAGAAAAACACAGAAAGCCACAGGGAATCCCTCGTGTATTCATTTCCTTTACATGAATCCCATGGTATGTGCTCGGGAAACAGACTGCTAGCCCTACAGCCGGGCCAGGGGGATGGAAACCCAGCCAGGCGGCGTCAGGAGCTGTGCTGCCCAACGTGGTAGCCATCAGCCACATGTAGCTGTTGATGATTAAGATGAAATGAAATTCAGAATTTTGTGTCTTAGTGGCCCTAGCCGCAGGTCAGGAACTCCAGAGCTACCCGTGGCTACTGACTGGACAGTGTGGATGTGGGACACTTCTGTCAACACAGGAAGCCCAACCGGACAGCACGGTCTACTGCACACTCGGAAGGTCTACATGGTCATCAGAAGGGCTGGTGCTGTCTGGGTGGAGAGAGGGTGCTCCCTGAGGGAGGGATGACCCCAGGATCCTACTGAGTCCTGATGTCTGGTCAGCTCTGGCCAGGCTCTGGGTCACAGGATCCTAGAATTTCAGAGACGACGGGGCCCTCCCAGCTCCCCCATCTGTGCTGGCTGAGTCACCTCAGCCATGTGCTCCTCGGGGCCACCCCACCCTCCTGCCTCCATCCCTCCTGGCCACTCCTGAAAAAACACACGGGGGAGCTCTTGCAGCCTGACTGGAGGGCAGCTAGAGGGGAAGCCCCAACGGGGCCCACCTCCGCTCACCCCCTCACCGGGCATCGACCCCACCCCCCAGGTGACATCTGATCACCGGCCCCACTGGCCCCACCGCAGGCAGGGTCCCCAGCTGTCCCTCGCCCACGGCAAGCTGGGGTTAGGGGAAGAGGGAGTCTCTCATCCTCTCAGTGCAGACGCCCACACTCTGGCTTTGGTTTGCCTGGGGCAGACCGGTCCTGCTCCCTGGACTGCACACTCACAGGGTCCTCAGGCCGTCCAGACCTCGGAACATGCCGCTCCGGATGGACTCCAGCTGGTTGGCGGTCAGGTGCAGCTCGCTCACAGAGGCTGCGCCCTCGAAGGCCCCATCTTCGATTTCCGACACCTTGTTGTTGCTCAGATTGCTGGACGGGAGGCGGCAGCGGGATGACGGAGCTGCGGATCCCCGCCCCCTGACCCCGCCTTCCAGCCCCCGCCCCTGCACCGGAGCCCTGCCTCCCCGCTGGGGGCACCCCCACACCCAGTATCTGCCTTCTCCCTCCCCAGCCGGAGTCCTCACTGCCACCTCCCGCCAATGGGTAACTCACATCTTCTTCAGATGAGTGAGTTTTTTAAATATCCCGGTGGCCTCCAGGATGGAAATCTCATTGTTGTTTAATCGTCTGTAAGAGGCAATGAGGAGAACTCACACATTCATAAATGACAGACATGAGAGCATCTTCTAAACTGAGATTATTTGGGACTCAAACAGGGTTCCCAGAATTTATCTGGCAAGGCAAACGGATCCTACTTCAAAGGAAGGATGAATGGGCATACTGGGGGGTATTTTTAACGTTAAAAATGCCACGAAAATGTACCTACACAAATGACAGGCATGTGTAGCTATTCACGGACGCCCACACACGTGAGCACAAATTTACATTTTTAAAGAAAGGAAACAGCTGAAGGATGGCTTAAGAGCCAACTTGATCTGATGGGATCATATCCCCCAGAAGAAGGCAAAAGCATGACTGAGAATAGCTCCCCCAGTTCAGGCTGCCGACCTGCCCGTGGGCCCGAGATTTCTTTGAGGGTCTGAGGCTATGATTGGGAGCAGAGGGGCTGTGGGGGGCGGGGCGGGAGCCGCTCCCTGTCACACCCGCAGCTGCCATGCTGGGGTCTTCCGCGCTCCCCCGACAGAGCTGGACCAGAGGGAAACCCAGAGCAGATCCGGGGGGGGGGGTGGTAGTGGGGCTGGGGGCAGGGGCGGCATGCAGAGAGCAGGGGGCCTCACAGTTCGGCTGTGGACTGGGGGATGCGCTCGGGGATCTTGGTGAGCTTCAGGCTGGAGCACTCAGCCAGGCTGGCCTCACAGCGGCACTTGTGGGGACAGACAGCATCGCTGTTGCACTCGCTGTTCAGCTGGTAGTCCTCCGTGCCTGCGGGGACAGGGCAGGGGCTGGGGGCTGAGCAGCCCAGGGCAGGGCCTCCCCGACCCCCCCACAGCCTGCTGCCCCCCACTGTCATTGCCCCCCCTACTCTCCTACCTGGAATGAAGTACTGCTCTTTGGCTGGGAAGAGAAGCAAAAACACCATGAAGCTGTGATCCTCTAGGACTTGCAGAAGAGCCCAGGCTCCAACCTCACTGCCCAGGTGAGGGCACCCCAGGAACAACACTGGGGTCCCAAATCCGGGCTCCAGAGCCCACCTGCCCAACGCCCAGCTGGAGAAGAGCACGGATGCTTCCTGGCCGGGCTGTGGCTGGGGACAGTACCAGTCCCGGCTGAACCTCTCAGGGAGCTCCAAAAACACAAGAACGCTCATGTGCAATGGCCCAAGACAGGGATGGGGCTGCGAGGCACCACGTCCCTGACCAGGATCCAGGCTCAGAAGCTGACCCACACTGTCCCCAGCCACTTTCTGCTGCCACCAGAGCCTGGAGAAGGCAGTTCTCTCACTGAGGAGAGGTCCCAGGCTTCCCGAGTCTGACAGCAGTACATGAAAGCAAATTGACCTGGGAGCAGAGGAACCCGGATCCTTGACCGGGCAGGCCTCCCTCAGGGACCTTCGGCCAGCCCTGGTCTTCCCTAAGCCTCTGTGCAAGGCGGGGTGGAGCTGGCCGACCTCTCAGATCCGGGGCTATGATTTGGGACCCTCTGGCGAGGGTCTGGAGTGGCCAAGGACACACCGTTGGGGGCATTCAGAAAGCATCACGGGTCCCTAAGCAGACTGAAGACAGGCCGGCCAGTGGACAGATGGGGGGGGGGGGATGGCTACCTGAGCAGCGGAACTTCTTGCTCTTGATCTGCCCGATGCGCTTGTTGGCAAGGCGCCGGGGGCTGGCGCAGCGGGCCCCGCTCGTCTCAATGGGGTTGGTGCGCAGGAAGTCTGCCAGCCACTTGAGGTTACAGTCACAGATGAAAGGGTTCTGCGCCAGATGCCTGTCCCGGGGGTGGGGGGCAGAGTGGGGATCAGAGACAGGGCTGCAAACCGTGCTGACCTCTGCCTGGAGGTCGCTGCTCACTGGTGGCTTGAAAAGCACGGCCTTGGGCCACCACCTGGGTTCGCCCACCTACAGGGAAGCCTTGCCAGAACCTGGCAGTGGGGAAGGCTCTCCACAGGCTCTGGAGCTTCCCACTGTCCCTGCTGAACCCCCCGCAAGCCTCACTCTGTCCGCTGTCCCTCTACCCACCCGTACCCACCCCCCAGCATACTTCACGGACATGAGCGGAGGCAAGAGTGACCTGGGGACTGGCCGGACCACCCCAGCCTTCCACGGGTGAGGGGACAGAACAGGTATTAGAGCCCAGGACTGTGGATGCCCAGAGGCCTTTGTCGTGGGTCGTCCCCTCCCGGCAGCCTCGGGCAACAGCAGCTTCTCTCCATAGCCTTTGTCAGGAAGGGAATGGGGTCGAAAACCATGGCTGAACAGCTACTTATTGGGGAACCACTCATATTCTCCTTCCAGGCTGTCTGTACGACCAGCAGGATAAATGTGGGAGGGGACAGCCAGCAGGCGATGCTGACTGTAGGAACCCGGGGTGCTCTCAGCGACCATGTGGGTGACTTTCCCATTCGTGGGCCCTCCTCACCCCAACAAGGCTCAGACCAGCCACATCTGAACTGCCAGCAGCCAGCTTGCCGGCCTGTGTCGTGGCCATCACAGCACTGGGCAGGCCCTGCTTTCCAAACTGACACAGGGAAGAATATTCCAGCACCTGTACCTGAGAGCCAACGTTTCTACATGCAAGTACAGAGACAGTGCAGGGGCCAGCTCGAGGATTTGCCACAGACGGCCGCTTTTCCCCACTGAACGCTGCCAGGGTAGGCCATCTACTTATTGGCCTCAGCTCAGGGCCCTGATGGGGGTCCAGGGCTGTGCAAACAGAGGCGTGAGCTCTGCCCAGGGTCTGCACCAGCTCAGCTCTGACCTGGCTGCACTCTCTCCTATTCGTCACCTCCTGGGCTCTGCTTCCTACTTGGGCTACCTGGTTGGAGTCTTCTCTGCCCAGATGTCCCTGCCACTCCCCTGGGCTCGCCCTCACTTTCCTGCCTGAGTCCAGGCCCCTGTCAGCATCGCCAGGTGATCCAGCCCCACCCCCACCCCTTCTGCATCTCACTGGACATTTGTCTCCCCATTTAAACTGTCAGTTTGCACAGAGAAGACGTGTTTGCTGATGCCCCATGGCAGAGTCCGTCAATGACTGAAAATACATTAGGATTCGGGCCCTGCTCTGGGATCTGCCCAGCCACCCAGCCACATCAGCCCAGGCCGCACTGCCGGGCCTCTGCCTGAACTAATTGCTTCCCTTTATCACAATCTCAGTAGAGAACTCTGTTTAAAATCAATGCAATTATGTTGTTCAGGCACGTATTAAAATGTTCAGTGGGTGTGGGGTAGAATATATCCTTTCTAAGAACAGGTTATTTGTGTCAAAGCCAATTTATACAAACTTGAACCACCCACAGAGACAAGTGGCTTAGGTATTTGACACAAATTGGAATTTTTAAGAGTCCTAAAGAGCAGGGAGCTGAGAAGGGAAAATGCTCAGGAAGAAGGAAAAAAATACGTGCTTGGGAAAGTACCTTCATGCTAAAGGCACACCCAGAAATGAGCTGCACGTGGGGCCATGCCGTTCCCTCCATCAACATTTGCGAGAGTAGAAGGCAGAAGGGAAGATTGAAATACACATTAAGACGTCACAGCTAGAAACCTTCTGGGGCAGGTGCTCAGCATCATTAGTCAAATTAAACCCACAATGAGACACCACTTCACACCCATTAGAGTGGCCATAATGAAAAAGACAAGTGATACCAAGGATGGGCAAGGATGTAGAGAAACTGAAATCCTTATAAAACACCGCTGGTAGGGATGTAAAATAGGATTTACCTCCGCTTTGGAAAACTGACAATTTCTTAAAAAGTGAAACATAAATTTCCTATGAGACCCAGAAAGCCCAAGAGAAATGAAGACATTTGCCCACATAAAGATCTGTAAGCAAATATTCACAGCAGCATTACTCGTAATGATTCCAAAGTGGAAATCCAATGGCCATCAACTAGAAAGGATAAACACAATGTGGTCGATCCATTCAGTGGGAAATCGCTTGGCCATAAAAAGGAACCAAGCGCTGATACATACTGAGGTGCAAATGGACCTCAAAAACATGAAGTTAGTCACAAAACGACATATCATGATGATTCCTTTTTTTTTTTTTTTTTTGAGAGAGAGAGAGAGCTAGCAGGGGTGGGATAGGGAGGGGCAGACGGAGAGAGAGAATCTTTTTTTTTTTCTTTTTAAAGACCTTATTTATTTATTTGACACAGACAGAGATCACAAGTAGGCAGAGAGGCAGGCAGAAAGAGAGGTGGTGGAAAGCAGGCTCAATGCGGGGCTCGATCCCAGGACCCTGGGATCATGACCCAAGCTGAAGACAGAGGCTTAACCCACTGAGCCACCCAGGCACCTCAAGAAAGAGAATCTTAAGCAGGCTCCACACCCACTGCAGAGCCCAACTTGGGGCTGGATCTCTTGACCTTGGGATCATGACCTGAGCCGAAATCAATCTTCAGACGTTTAACTGACTGAGCCACCCACGTGCCCCACGATGACTCCATTTTTATGAAATGTTCAGAAAAAACAAACTAGAGACAGAAATTAGAATATGGGTTGCCTGGGGATCAGCAGGAACTCGGGACTGACTATAAAAGGGAGACACAAGGGAGTTGGGGGAGGTGAGGAAAACATGATCACTCAGGGTGATCATGGGACAACTAGAAATCTACGAAAAATTATGGAGTTGTATGCTTAGAACAGGTGGATTTTATGGTATATAAATTATACCTCATTAAAGCTGTTTAAAAAAAAAACACTTTGAAAAATCTCTTGGAACGAGGAAAATGGCAGTAAGGTCAGGAGCGGGTCCCAGGCTCTCGGCCACGGATCTCGGAGAGACCAAGCAGGCTGTGGGTTGTTTAAATCCACTCAGGCCTCGGGGCGCCTGGGTGGCTCAGTGGATTAAAGCCTCTGCTTTCGGCTCGGGTCATGATCTCAGGGTTCTGGGATCGAGCCCCACATCGGGCTCTCTGCTCAGCAGGGAGCCTGCTTCCCTTCCTCTCTCTCTGCCTGCCTCTCTGCCTACTTGTGATCTCTGTCGGATAAATAAATAAAATATTAAAAATAAAATAAAATAAATCCACTCAGGCCTGACCCGTGACTCAGTCAAGGCGTTTAACCCTCCAAACCTGTATTGAGAGTATCTGATTATTCCTGGGTCTGTGTTTCCTTTATTCTTCTTCCAAACCGTACTCTGGTTGTTAATACATAATAGTTGTTCATGAAAGTCCGGTTCTGCTCTCCCGCCTTAAATAACAAGGTCTATTCTAATGGAAAAAGCACAGTCGAGGGCAAAGCTAACTAACTTCTCAGGGATAGTGAAGAAGTACCTGAGACCAAATCCCTGCTCTGTGAGTATCGTGTGACCTAGAGTGAGTCCCGTGACCTCCTGCCTCAGTTTCCTCATCAGTGAAGTCGGGACGACAGACCATCCAGCCACCGGCCACTGTGAGAGTTCAGGAAGATAACGCGCGGAGCGAGCCGAGGCCTGGCACTGGGTCAGGGCTCGACAATCAGTAGCGACTGCTGTTGTTCTCAGGGTCCCACTGTTTCTGTCTCGCCTGCAGGAAGACCTCCTGTTCCAAAGTTCTGCCCCAGGTCTGTGGCCCACTAGTATCTGCCGGCAATGGCCAGGATCTCAGGCCTGGTGTCTGGCAGGCAGAAGCGCTCTCTGAGATCCCGCCAAAGACAGAGGCCACCCCCAGGAAGGCCATCCGTGTGATGTGTTCGCTCTGCTTCCAGCCCCAGAGGGAGACAAACTCCTCAAATGAGACCCTCGGTCCTGGTCCCTATCCCCCAGGCTCTCCTGTGTGGCGGACCCCAGCAACAAAATCTCTTTCATGCATTTCTCTTGGACATCCCGCCAGCTGCATAAAACCTTCCACCTTGCTCGTGTCTCCCTGTAACTTCTGATTTCACATATTTGGCAAAAGATCTCCCTGTTGTGTTCCATCTTCCTCTCCCTACCATAAGTAAGTTAATTAGCAGGAGGGGCTGCAGGCGGGTGTGTGTGGGCTTTAACAAGTTTGTCTTCACGGCTCACGTCCTTGCTGATGCACAGGGTCTCCAGGGAGGAGGAGCTGAGCCTTTTACTTGACCTGTTTCACACCTGTGCCGCCTCCCCAATGCGGATATTATCTGATGGAGAGCACTATCTGGCAGATAAACAATGGCCGTGACAAAATTCATAATAAATGCCCATTAAGCATGCATTTAAGAAGCACTTACAATGAACTCAGCTCTATACAAACGTCCCGTTTTGTCTCCTAACAACCCTATGAAGCAAAGAGTATCCTCATTTTATAAATGAGTGAACTGATGCCCAGAGAAGCTGATTAACTTGACCAGGGTCACACAGCTAGTAAGAGGCACAGCTAGGAGTTGAACTCAGGACTATCCCACCCAAAGTCTGTGCTCTTTCCTCTATAAGAGGCCACTCCTGGTGAGCAAAAGGCACAGGGCAAGACAGCTGCCTGTCCCCAGAGTCTGTCCCTTCTCCCTAGGTCTTTGCTGGGCCTGAGGGGAGGAGGACAAGAGGGCACTCACAGGGTCTGGATAGCCCGCAGGGAGGTAAAGGTGCCCTTGGCGAGGCTCTGGATCTTGTTGTCATACAGGGAGAGAAGTGACAGGTTCTGCAGATCCTGGAAGGCATCGGGCCGGACACAGTTGATCTTGTTGGCATTCAAGAGCCTGTGGGCAGACCAGGGCCAGGTGGTAGGGGGGAGAGGTGCAGAATCGGCTGTGTCAGTGTGCCCCGGGTAGCTCCCTGGCACCAAACATGACTGTGTCGGGGAGAAGTGCCCAGGAGCAGGCGCAGGGAGGCTGGCCCTCTGGCCATCCACTGCATACAGGAAGCTGAGAACTCCAACTGCCCTCTCTGTGTAAGGGACTGTCCTGCCCGCCCCCCCCGCCCCCACTCCTCCCCCTTTCAAGGAACTGCTACGAGTGCTCACAAGGTTCTTGGGAAGCAGGGAGCACAATGGTCAGGTCACCTCCAAAGTCATTTTGGAGGCTCCCCTCCTTTCCAGAGTCTGCTGGGTTGCCAGGTATCTGAGATGGACCATTTGGGTTCTGCGTCTCTGGGATCCTGGGAGGGAACCCCTGCCTGAACTCTCCTGCTTCACGGAGCCTGAGCTGGGGTGTCCCCCTGTAGGAGACAACCCTGTCCCCAGCCCCGCTGACCTCCTCGAAAACACAGGCTGCCTCTCAGGAGCCTCTCAGCTCCGGCGTCCTGCGATCAGCTCTGAACCTGACCCCTTTCCCTCCCTGGCCTCGCAGAGCCCCAAAGTCCCTCACGGCACCCTCAGCTCTGCCATCATCCAAGCTCCTCACCTCATTGAGTCCCAAACCCCAAAGAGGCTGACAAGGCTAGTCTGAGAGGCCAGAGGAATACCAGCCCCCTCCCTGCGCACCACCCAAGGACACCCACAGATGGGTCCTTACAGGAGCTGTAGGGTGTACAGGCCTCCAAACACACCCCGGGGGAGGTCTGTGATCTTGTTCCCATACAGGACCCTGGAGAAAAAGAGCAGCAGAAAGAGAGAGTAAGAGGACAGCCACCAGGTGGACATGACTTTGCAAGGGGCCCCCACACAATGGTACCACCTCTAAACCATTCACAGGGCACAGTGCAGGGGTGTAGGTTGGCTATAACAAGAGGCCAGCAGGTGGCAGTAAAGTGTGTTAAGAGAGGAGCTTCCTTTTGTAGTTTGCGAAAGGTACCCTATGGGTTGAGGCAGCCATGACCCCCACTACTGCAGAGCATTCCCCCAAAACCCACTCTCTGCCTCATGCATGGAACCCACAGAAGCCTGCAAAGGGGCCCTTTGGGGAACTTCAGAGGAATAACCTGGCCCCAGATGTAAAAGGAGACATTCAAAGAGGAGACAATCCCATGGGCAGGATAATGTGCATATTTCCAGAGAATTACAAGAAAAAAACCATGAGTGCCAGACATTATACAAGGAATGAGCTCTGACGTCAAGCAATAGATAACACACCAGAAAGAAACAGGTCAAAGTTTAGCTGTGCAGAGGTCTAGGCAGTTGGGGTACAAGAGGGTTTCTTCACCTTAGTTCTCTGTGTTGAGCAGGAATTCCGTGTGTGATTAGGAAAAAAGCAAAGGTTCCACAAAGCCATGCAGGCAGGAATGGGTTCAGGCAGAGGGAGAAGTATCAACAGGGCTTGGGGACAGGGTGTACTCCATTCCCAATATTGCAGGCAGCCCCTACGAGCTACCCTGGAAACAACTCAGCCTGTGTAAAAACAGTATGTGCTTCAAGATCCCTTCTGGAGGAGGGCATGGCAGAAGCAAAGGCCCCGCAGTGGGATCCTGGCTGGCCTGGGGGCGGTGGGGGGGGGGGCTCAGTGTGGCTTGAGTAGAAGAAACAAATGGAATAATAGCTTGGGTTTTGCCGGGGGAGCACCAGGAAGCCTCTGAGACAGGATCAGATTTGCATTTGGAAAGATCAGAGTGGAGGGGGCAGGGGCTGAAGCAGGGAGACCAGGTCAGGCTCTGCCAAGGTGGACAGTGTCAATGAGGTCTATTAGCATGACATCAGCACACAAGTTCCCGTATAGTGGGGAGATGTCTTTGTGAGCAACAGGAACCCACTTAAATGGGTTATTGTCATGTTCCAATTTAGGAAGGGTATCATTCGCTTCTCAGATGAAGAGCCCTGAATTTTGGCAGGCCACCTCCAGAATCTGATCTCCTCAGCCAGTGAGAGAGACCCATCACCATGCTGTCAGGTACAGCTGTGTAGGTTGTGCACTGCACAACTTAAGGAGTGCCATTCACAACTGGCCCCACCCACTAACTCACGCTCCACTCCAAGAGAAGAGGGTGCACACAGAGGGACTGAGCTGGCAGCCTCCTATAGGCCCCAAGGGGGCCTATTTCACTTCCTAGGCCACTAATCTATGCAAGGCATGTGTCCAGTGCTACCAGGGATAAGCAGAAACACTCACTCCTCAGAGAAACAGAAGGCTCCTCACAATGGGAGGCTCACCCAACTATAGGGTGCCCTGAGTGTACTCTGTATAGACAAGTGCTGTGGGACTTCAGACAGCAAGGGGCTTGGTGAACCTGGGGGGTGCGAGCAAGGGCACTGGGAAAAGAGAGATGAAGTAACGTTTCCAAGAGAATGTTTGATGCTGCACGGCATTTTGTAGATTCATGGACAACCCCCACCTCTCCAGTAAACCCTCCAGGGAAGGGAAATGGGGTGAGGTGGAGGAAAATGCTTTTTTCTTGTCTCCCACCACAACTTGGGAGCACACCTGGGATGAAGGGCACAAGGTGTGGCCGATGTCACAACTGGAGCTGGGAGTGGCAGCCCTTATCGGGGAGCTGAGTAAGGTTTAGGAGCACAGAACGCTGGGCCTCAGTGGGGAGGCAGGACCAACATGAAGGCTGGGCCACGTCAGGTGACTGCCGCATTGAAAGCTGGGAAAATCCCCTTCCTGGCAGGAGGAGCATCAGAGTTGCCAGGGGCAACAGCTCTGCCTGGATTCCCTCTACCCCTTCCCAGTTGCAGAGTGTCCACCAGTGAGGAAGGGGGAGCTGGACACAGCCATCCCCTCCAGAGGGGCCCTGGCACAGGGACAAGGGCGCCCTGGACCCTGGGAGACTTGGCATGGCTACTCACAGCGAGTTCAGGGAGCGGAGGCCCTGGAAGGCATCTGGCGCGATCTCTGCAATCTGGTTGTTGCTCAGGTCTCTACAAGGCGAGCAGGAGGGAAGATGGCTGAATCCCTTGGCAGCCACCAAGCCCTGCTTGGCCCCTCCTCCCAGGTGCCACAGGAGGGCAGGCATTTCTTTGACATTAGAAAAATAAGAGGCCAGTTCTGCCATCCACCTGAAAAGCCCCTGGCCACCATTTCCCTGTGCAGGCTGAGGCTCGGGCTCGGGCTGGGCCATCCAGCCTTGGTCTGTTCTTGAGGAAACTTTACCCCGCATCCCAGCTGTGCCCTACATCTCCTCTCACATCCGCAATTGCATCCCGCTCAGCCCCCGCTGAGATGGGAGGATGACAGTCAGCTCTGATCATGTGCCAAACTCGGGCTCAACACCCCACGTGGGCCTCACGCTGACACTGTGAGGCGGTCACGCCACCGCCCTCCACGCTCACAGATGAAGCTGGAGGCAGAGTCAAGACCTGCCCTGTGGCCGCGGCCTGCCCGCTCTAGACCCTGCCCCCTGCCCCAGGCTGACTCCCAAGAAGCAGCAGGAGACACTCACATCCTCCGCAGCTTTCTGTAGGGAGAGAAGGCTCCTGGGGGGATGGACTTGATCCCGTTCAGCTCCAGTCGGCTGCAGAGCGAGAACACAGAGGAAGCCCGGGGTCCTGACTGTCGCCTCCCCGGCTTACCTGCCCAAACCAGGTCCTTTGCCCCTGCTCCCATCCTCCATCTGGAGTAGACGGGTTGGCACAGGCAGAGGAAAGGAGCTGCTGTATTTGAGTCCCATTACCCCAGATTTTGTGGCCAAAAGGAGCCCACAAATCAGGCTACTACCGAGGAACCGACTCCAGCAGGCTAACCCCGCTGGGCTGGACAAATGGACCACAGAGGGACACCCACTCCCAACTCTCTAGAGCTGCCCAGCTTTGCGTGGAGGGCTCAGGCCAGCCGAGGCCAGCTGTCTCTCCTCCGTGTGTATGGAGGGGCCTCAGGCGAGCCCGGCCCCAGGGCCCACATCCCAGCACCCGCCCTGGCCCATACTCACATTTCCGTCATGGTCTCAGGTAGGTTGGCGGGGATGGCGGTGAGGCCCTTGCCACGACAGTCCACAATGCCATTGCCGCAGGTGCACATGGCTGGGCAGGAGCCCGAGGAGAGGGTGCAGGAAAGCGATCGGCCTGCCTCCCCTTGGCCTGAGGGAACAGTGGGCGGTGACCTGGGGGCATCCCATGCCCACACCTCCACCCCCAGACATGGCGTCAGGGGTGGGGACAGGGCAGACAGTGTTTCTCTGAATGCCAATAAACCGGAGGAGATCACTGGGAACGACCATGCAACTCTGCGGGCGCCCCACACACAGCACGTGCTGGCTGAATGTTTGCCTGACTTGAATCTGAACCTAACTGTGCTGCCTGAGAGTGTGATTCACACACAAGGAAATCCTGGCCCACACTCTGAAGCTCCAGGTTCTAGTCCGTGTCGCCCAACACTCTGGAGCCTCAGTCTCCTCACTGGTCACCAGAGAATGACAGGGACCCCGTTTATCGTTCTGGGCCACATGCTGTGGGAAGGGTTGTACACACAGTACCTCATTTAACCCATTGTGGCCATTTTACAGGTAAGAAAACTGAGTCCTTGATATTAATTAGTTTGTGGAAAATCACATAACACTAATAGGTGACAAAGCCAAGATAAAGCATAGTGGCTGATAAAAGTTTTTTAAATTGAAGTATAACATACTCGTCACCATCTTCAGTGTACAGCGGCTAAAGTCCTCAGAGGTGCACCCACCAAACCGTCCCCAGACACAGAACATTTCTATCCTCCAAGAGGGCTCCCTTACGCCTCTACTCCGAGGCAGCCACTATTCTGAGACCTGCCACCAAAGATCTGGCCTGCTGATCTGTGGACTTCACATAAATGAAGTCGGACAGCAGGTCCTCTTGTATCTGGCTCCTTCCGCTCAGTGCAAAAACTCTGACATTCGCCCACATTGTTGTGCATCTCGGCAGCTTGCCTCTGTCACTGCTGAGCAGTATTCTATCTTACAGACAGACCGTAATTAGTTTATCCAGTCCCTTGCTGGTGGACATTTGGGTTGTCGCCAACTCTGGGCTAATACGAAAAAAGGCTGTCTTGAATATTCTCAGACATATTTTTTGTGATGGGAGGTGACGGAAGGGGACAGGAGGTGATGGGCGAGGACAGGAGATGTGGGCAGTCCAGGGGTGGTGGGTAAGGACAGGAGGCGATGAGCAGAAAGTGATGGGCCAAGAGAGGAGGTCATGGGTGGACCCGATGTCAGTGCAAAGTGACGGGGGTCAGGGGAGGGAGCAAGACATGGGAGGGCGGGATCAGAAGGCAGTGGAGAGTCCCAGCAGGGCTGGCACCCACCTGAGCAGCTGAACTCGCTCTTCTGGACCTCAGCCACATTGAGGCCACGCAGGCTGGCGGGCCCTGAGCACTGCGTGAAGAGCCCAATGGTTGGCCGCTGCCTCAGCCACTGTGAGAGCCAGGCCAGGTGGCAGTCGCAGAACAGGTGATTGGAATGCAGGCGGCTGTCGGGGGAGAGGGCAGCTCATAACCCACCCGCCTGGGACCCCAGCCCCACAGTAGGAACCCCCTGCCAGGGAGTGGGGTGCTGCACGTAGCCCCAGCCGCCCGCTCAGGCTCACTAGGGGTCACCGGCAGCAGCAGGATGCTTCTGGCGGCCACCCCCTCCCTCCCAGCTCGTTTGGGGCAGCCGCTGGCCTGAGTGTGACCAGAAATGATTCATCTCCCTGAGCTCACACAGACCCGCTGCCCGAAAGCACATAAGTCATTTTTAAACACAAAAACAAGTCACTTGTTTCTGGAGGAAAAATCAAATAGAAATGACATTCAACATCCTTCCATTTTAGGTCACTTCACTCTCCCTTGGACTCCGACAACCCCCCACCCCACCCCCAGCCTGAATGGATGACCGCTGAGAATGCAAAGAAGAAGGAGCTCTTTCTCCCACCCGTGGAAGCCTTCACCCCCTTCCTGGCCGCCCCGGCCCCCATTCGGCCGCCCAGGGGCTGACTCACAAGGTCCGCAGCTTGGGCATGTGGTTGAAGCTGGACACGGGGATGGTAGTGATGTTGTTGTTGTTCAGGGTCCTGGTTGGGGGAAACCAGAGTCACTGGGTGTCTGGGCCGTAGGCAGTGATACAGGAAGGAGGGATTGAGCTTCTCTCCGACCAGCCCACAGGCTCTCACACCCAGATCCATGGTCCACCTTCCAGGGGAGCCAGCACCAGACTGGATCCTGGGGAGTCCGCCCCAGGGAAGAGCAGGAGACACAGAGCTACCCTCCGAGGAAGGCCTGAACTGGGACAGTGGTGATAAGGCAGCCGGGACAGGGAGGAGAAGGGAGAGGAGGGAGAGGAGGGAGAGGCTGCCTGCCCGCTGCCGCTGGTTGGGAGGCGAGTGCAGGCTTTCACAGAGGCAGGCAGGGAGGCCTTCATGCCTCTTGTGTCAGAAAGTCCTGGAAGACACAGACACTGCCCTGGGCTTGGTCATGAGCAGGGTAAGCCTGGATCTTACACTACAGGCATGACCCCATGAGCAGGTGTCTCCATCACCCTGGGTCGAGAGCCCAGGAGAGCAGAGAGTGTGTGGCCTCTGCTGTGGGGCCAGCACAGCGTTGGGGGGACTCCCACCCCTTGGGCTGCTCCCAGCCCCAGTCGGGCTGCCCAGCCCCAGCTCCCGCGTTCCCAGACTCTCCAGCCCCTGCGGCTCTTCCCTTGTTCCACTTACAGCACCTCCAGCCCCCGCAGGGCCCGGAAGGCCCCTTCCTCGATGCAGCTGATCTGGTTCTTGTCCAGCTGTCTGTGAAGCAAAAGAAAGTTGCACAGGAAACCATGCTGTCTAGGGCAGGGGCATCCCAACGTTTTGATCAAGCGCTCTTGTTAGTTTAAAACAAAGAGGCCTGGCCCCAGTCCTTTGTTCAGGATATAGGTGTAGATCTAAATAGCAAATACTAACAAAAGCTTACATTCTTTCTTATTTTGTTAAAACAATAAATATAGGGGCGCTTGGGTATCATGATCCCAGGGTCCTGGGATTGAGCCCCGCATGGGGCTCTGTGCTCAGCAGGGAGCCTGCTTCTCCCTCTCCCACTCCCCCTGCTTGTGCTTGTGTTCCCTTTCTCGATGTCTCTGTCAAATAAATAAATAAAATCTTTTTAAAAAATAAACAATAAATATTTAAAAAGTTATATCCTATTCCTCCACCTAACTTTGGATATCCTCCAGGGAGCAGGCGCCTGCCCCCGGCCCACTTTGGAGACCACCGGAAGGTGCTGGCCGCTGGAAGAGGAGACAGCGTCTCCTAAGGGCAGCGGTACCAAGCTCGCTGAGACTGACCAGCCGTGGCCACCTGGAATGCTGCTTTTGGAATAAACTGAAGCTGTGATTGGGGTCCCTGGGAGAGAAGGCAGTGTGCCCAGTTGTCTACTACAGATGTGGGGTCAGGCAGGGACAAGCATGCTGGGCATTTACCATTCCTGCCGCAGTCAGAGCTCAGGGAGGTGATAAGCCTGCACCGGGATAAATGTGAGTAGTAGAAAGAAACCATCACATTTAAATAGCACTTGAACAAGCCTGGGAGGTAAATATGATCATCCCATTTTACAGAACGATACACTGAAGCTCAGTGAAGTTAACTGACTTGCGGCCACTTCCACAGTATATACCTGGAAGAGAAACTCACACCCGGCTCTCTCTCAGTCTACTCAAGGGCAAGAGCATGCAGACTGTGCCATTCAAATGGACCATGAACTTCACCTAAACACCCACAGTTCATGACACTCCCTTCTACCCAATCCCCAAAGGCTGCCTGTTTCCTTCGACCCCAGACTGTTCCAGAAGACCATGCTGGTACCAGCCCTCTCAGGGCCCATACCAGCTCCTGAGCTGCCTGGACCACAGGGGTTGGGGAGATGCATGCGGATACTGTGAGGGGCAGCCCTCCAGCCCCTATACCCTTCTCCCTCCCAGGCTTGGACTCACAAATTTTTGAGGTCTGTAGCTCCACGAAAAGCTTTTCTGGGGATGGCCTGGATTGTGTTCTCACTCAGGTCCCTGAGAGGATAAAACCAGAGGGAGAAAAACACTGGTCAGAATAGATTTCTCTGGAGTGCCCCGATGAGTCAGGGAGGCCGGGGTGGCCCGATGGTGCTCCAGCATCTGGAAGAGTGCTGGGCACCCAAAGGCCTGCTCGAGGAGCATCTGCTGAATGAATGAAGGAAAGAAGGAAGGAAGGAAGGAATGATGGAGCTGGAGAGAGGTACCCTGCTCTGGAGGGAGGTTTGTCCCCAACCACCTCCCCTCTCTGCGCAGAGGTGGTTGCAGCTGGAGGGACGAGCCTGGGGCAGCCGTGACTGACTCTGCCAAACCCCAGCCCTGCCCACAGACCCCCCCAGAGGTCAGCTCAGCTCCCAAGGCATCATCCAGCGCTGGGAAGGAACAAGCAAAGGAGGGGTTCCTTGATGAGCTCACAGCTACCTGACACCTGTGGTAACCCACCAATCACCCACTCTCTGTTTTACTGATAAGGAATGAGGGCTCGGGAGGAAAGCACCGCTGGAAACCTGGCCAGTATGTGGCAGAACCAGGTCATGAAATCCAGCCTGGGTCTGACTCTGGATCCCGTGCTCTCGGGCCTGCCGTCCGCCGAACCACCTCCGAGAGTCTGAGCCCACGCTGGAGTTGGCCCCCTGCAGCCTCTCCCTCATGCTGGTGGGGGGTCACGGGGCTGCCTCCCTGCCCCACAGCCCGGATGGCAGGGGTCACCGAGGACATTAGTCTCCGAATTATCAATGCCCTGACGGGAGGGAGGAGGAAGCGCAGGGACTGAGAATCCCTGGCCCCTGAGAGCCCAGAGCAGCTTCTGGACACGTCCTCTGGCCCCGTGGGAAGACAGGGCCCCGGGCACCTGCCCACCAGCCTCTACCTTCCCCTCTCAGCATCCTTCCTACAGACTTTCACAAAGGCCCCTTTTCAGGGCAGCTTTTGCTTGCCACAGTGGTGGGCTCAGCTGCCACCATGTTCCAAGCATGTCCCCCAGGCCAGCACTGCCTAGCATGTCACCTACAGAAACTCACTTGACTGTGGTACTAACCATGGAGCAAACACTCTTACTTTCCCCTTTTCTGAAGGAGAAAAGGGAGGCACAGAAATTCAAGGGAACACAGCTGGGGAGTGGTGGCTCCAGAACCCGAACCCAGGCAGTGAAGGTCCCAGAGCTAACCCTTTGCACAGCTGCCCCAGGAGCAGGACCTAGCAGTCGGGGGACGGACGTCCTCCCCTATTCTGCAGAGGAGGGCGTTGAGCTCCAAGAAGTGAGGCAATCTGCCCAAGGTTAAAGCAGGATGGGACCCAGGCAGTTTACAGGAGAGCCAACCTCAAATGTGCCCTCAGGATCCTTGAGCTGGACAGCTGGGGGCTGCCCTGACGTGGGATCCAATGCTGGGCAATTCCACAGACCCTCAGCTCCTACTGGGCTAGGCCTACAGGGTTTTGACCATGACCTTCCTTTCAGCCATTCACCCCACAGGCCTTAGGTTTCCCTGCCAGCCCCAAGAACACAGCCCACAGGGCCCCCTGGCCCACAGTCCCTGGGCTGTGAGGGCACCAGCCTCCATCCAGGTCTTCCTGCTGAGAGATTGAAACAGAAGCATGATGTAGCAGAGTGCACAGGCCCTGAGCTCAGAAAGGCCATTCTGATCCCAGCCCCTCGGCCTCCTGGCTGTGTGTCTGGAGGTTGGGCTCCTTTCCCTCCTGAGCCACAGCATCCTCGTTAGCCAAATGCAGATAGGAGCCTGGCAAAGACAGTCCCCCAGGTCCCCCAACCCTGTCCCCCCAGGATAGCCTGTGATCTCTCTCCCCTGCAAACCCTAGCCTCTCCCCTTCCCCAAGCCCCTAAGTGGCCCTAGGAGCCTGTGGTCTGAAGCCTTCATCATCACCAGCAGCCTGTGCCCTGTTCTCTCCCTCCTGGAAGGAAAGCATCTCAAGCCTGTGACACAGACACTTCTCTCCTCCAAAACGATATCATTTTCCATTACAGCTCATGCCCTGCTTCACTATAGCTGGCTGTCTCTGTCCCTTAATGTGACAGTCACTTCACATCAGACTCCCACCTCCTGCCAGGTGGCAGTGGGTTTCGGGAGATGCTGGTGCCCACCTTCCTCTCCTTCCCCCACCCCACAGGAGGGTCTTCCGTCTTCCCAAGGGGCTTTGATCTCAGCTGTCTGCGAGCATCTCAGGCACCTCTGTTTAGTCTGTCCCTGTTCCCGGAGACACTCTCCACATTCTGCCAACAGGCTGCTCCCAGAACTGCCCCCAGTGCCCCCACCCCACATTACCTGCCCAGCTGCCCCTGGTGCCCCCACCCCGTGCTATCTGCCACCCCGCCCCCCAGTGCCCCCAGCCAGCACAGCCGCTTCCCCCTTTCTCCACAATTCCCAGCAGCCCCTCGGTCTTGAGAGGACTGGCAAGCTCTTGAGCCATTCCTTATCTGCTAATCCTGTTGTCACCTCTTTCTTGCCTGGAGACTGCACCTTGGTGGCTCTGTCCCCTGCCCAGTTTCTGTCATGCAGGTAATTGCTCCCAGGAAGGTACACCCTGTACTGGCCTGGGCCTACTGTCCCCCTGTTTCATGACCTTGATCTCTCCCTCTTCTTAAGTAGACGTTCGCACTAGGCAGGGCAGTCTGATGCATAAACTTCTGACTTGGGAGCAAGGGCTGTGTGGGCCACACAGGGAAACGAGAGATCCCCGGCTCGCAGGAGCACACAGTCACACGGGTTCCCTCCTCACGCTCTTTGGGAGAAGCCAGCCACTGTGTCAACCACTCAAGCAGCTCTCTGGAGAAACCCACATGGAGAGAACCAGCAGCCTCCTGCCAACAGCCAGCACCGGCTTCCAGCAATGTCCATCAGTCATCAAGGAAACAGATTGCCCAGCCCCAGTCAAGCTTCTGGACTCTGTACTGATGCGCCCCCCAGAATTCAGACCCTGAAATCCTAACGCCCAGTGTGACAGTGTTGGGAAGCGGGGCCTCGGGGAGTGCTTAGGTCCTGGAGAGGAGCCCCTGTGAACAGGATGAACGGCCTCTGTGGAGAGATCTGAGACAAGAGGACACAGCGATGACCCAGGAAGTGGGACCTCCCCAACGCCAGTCTGCGCCACCATGACCCGGGACTTCCCAACCTTCACGACGGTGTGGAACAAATAGTGCCTGTTTATAAACTACTCAGTTTATGGTATTTCTGCTACAGTAACCGGAATTGACTAAGCTACAGCCCCAGCCAACGTCTTGCCGGCAATCTCGTCTAAGACCTTCCAGCCACCTACAGAAACTGTGAGACAGTACATGTTTGTTGTTCTTTTCAGCCACTGTGTTTCAAAGTTCAACAGTCAATGACTAACGCAGGGCTACTTTGGGGGGATGGTCCAAGAGAGGCCTGGATGCTGTGCTGGGAGAGCCTGCTCTGACTGGGAGGGGACAACGGCCCCTGAGAACCTCTGAGGAAGGCAGGGTCACACTCAGACTTGACGTGAATGACCCGAAGTATGTTCACAATGCGGCCCCATCGCTTTGCACTTTGGGCCTCAGTTTCCTTGTCTGTCAAATGCACAGACCGAACCAGATAATCTCTTCCTCCCCCCACCCCCAACACAATCCCACCACATGCTGACTACCCCAAGCCACGGCAAGCCACACTGCTCCCACACAGCAAGTTTGGTTCCTAGAGCATCTGTGATCCCAGGGGGAGGGGAGGGGAGGGAAGGGGAGCCCATCGCTGACAGCATACTTTCTGAGAAAGGCAGGATAAGAGAAGACAGAGCCATCCACTTTCTCCTCCCCACAGGGAGCCAGGGAGAACAAAGCATGGATGGCGAGGGCAAGACAAGGCAGGGAGGGGCAGGGCCTGGAGACTTCTACAGAGTCAGGACTACGGAGGGCGCAGGGCACACAGGAGGTGGGCAACTCCAGTGGGACAGTCATCTCGGCCCCAGCTGGCAGCTGACCCTCCAGCCAAGCCTGGGAGGGAACTCTGGGCTGGCTACTCACATCCACTATCCTGTTTAATCCCCACCGCCACCCTGCAAGGAAGGTTTTTTATTTGTATCGATTAGTTTATTGATTTAAGCCAACCTTGTTTCAGAAAGGCTTTAAAGGGGCTTATAGGGATTTACAAAACAGCAAGAAAGCAGGAGTGAAAAGTGGGGCAAAGAGAAGAAAAATCAATGGCAGATACAAAGGACAAGGCATGATGTCACCCATGCACACCTGCCAGGTCTGGGGCAGAGCACGGACTCTGGGCTCTCTGAGAGCTGATGGAACGGGGGGACTCATCCCTTAGCAGTGTCCCCAGTATATGTATAAATTCAGCTTCTCAGGAGGATAGCTGTTCAGGGTACGAAGATGAGACAAGAATTCTCCAGAGATCCTTATAAAAAATGACAGTGTGGCCTAATCAATGATACTAGACCCTTATAATAAATGGGTTTCAAGTGTCTGGTTCTTACAATAGTATTGCATCAAAGTACAATTCAGGAAATGCAATTCTATAAGGACTCACACGGGGAGCTAAGTAGGGAAGGAATGGGCAGAATAGTCCGGTGCGAAGGCAGGAGGCCTAATCGAGGCTGGCACGACCCAGGAGCGGGGAGGTTTGCCTAGAGTAGAAAGTGCCGGCAACAGGCCAGAGCAGGTGACAGCTTACAGCAGAGAGGTATTTAATCCGATGGCCTTTTAGACACTGCTCCGGAGCCCCAGAGCTTACGGAGGAAACATGCTGCCCCAGGGCAGGCAGGAGAGGCGACACCAAGAGCCCATTCGGGAGGTGAGGGTGCAGGTGCAGGTGCGGGGGTGGGTGCAGAGGGGCCCAGAGCAAGCCCCTCCCACAGGAAGGAAAGAGAACTTAAGAGAACTTAGGACCCTGGAAGAAGCCAGCCTCCAGACCTGAGGAAAGGGTGGGCCTCAAAAGCCTGGGGAAAAGGCAGTATGCCTGAGGCACAGGAGGTGCTGGAAAGAGCCAGAACTCTGGGAGGAGCAGATGGGGGTTCGAAGCCTGCTGGTACCACTAATCAGCCCTGTCCCTGGAAGGTAGGCGCTGAGTCCTTAAGTACCCCTGCTTATAAAATAGAGATAAAAACATCACACGGTGGCGGGGGCACCTGGGTGGCTCAGTGGGTTAAAGCCTCTGTCTTCGGCTCAGGTCATGATCGGCTCTCTGCGCAGTGGGGAGCCTGCTTCCCCACCCCCTCTCTGCCTGCCTCTCTGCCTACTTGTGATCTCTGTCAAATAAAAAAATTTAAAAATCTTTAAAAAAAAAAAAAAAAACCACACTGGTTTGGAGAAGATGAGTTCTTACGATTTCGCTTCTGTCCTAGGACCTCCACGGCAGTACTTAAGAAAGCAGGCTTCTGTCCCTCGTCCAACATAGTGGGCCGGTCCCTTTCCCAAGGCTCTGACTGTTGTCCCCAGTTTGCTCACTAGGGGGCACCAGAAGCCTGCCCTGGCCTCCAAGGCCTCCGCCACCGCACAGACCCAAACAAAGCTATTCTCAGTTTTTTTTTGCCCCAGTTGACCTCCTATCTGGTCAAAAATTGTCTTGTCTTTCCCAGTCCTCTTTGAAGTAATGTTTCTCCCTTCCATTTTGCCTACATCTTGTGTTTTTGCTCTACCTTCATCCCACAGTGACCTTGTCACAGACCCAGAGGTGAACATGGCCTGCGGTCCGGTCAGGGCAGAATGAGATACATTGAGACAGGGAGGGTGCTGGAGCTGGAGAGACAAACCCAAACTGGGAGCCGCTGGTGGCCGGACCCTGGCCAGGGGGAAGCAGAAGGGGCAGAGCCACAGGGCAGGTAGGCGCACGGAAGGAAGTCCCAGGCAGGACAATGAAAGGCAGACTGGAGAGCAAGGACACAGCAGCCAGACAAGAGTCAGCCTGGGGAGATAAATAGAGGCCTGGGGCCAGATTCTAAGGGTAAGGATGAGGTCTTGGGCTTTGACAAGCTCCCTGGGGATACAGATGCTGCTGGCCCAGGAAGCACACACTGAGAGGCAGCGCGTGGACAGGAGAAAGCCCACAGCAGAATGTCATCATAGAGATGGGTTCAGTAAGCCCTGGCTTACCCACTTAAATCACATGGTCTCGGGCAAGTCACTTAAACTCTCTGGCCTCGGTGTTCTCATCTGCAAAATGGGGTGGTGATGAGAAGTGGCACCAACTTTGCAGGATCTGATGTGACAGGTGCTGTGGTCTGTCATCCCTGCCTATTACTCCACTTACGCTGTCATTCCTTCAGTTCCTCAAATCCCTACCACAGGACCTTTGCAGTTGCTACTCCTCTGCCTAGAATATTCTTCCTCTACCCTTTACCCAGTAAACTCCTACTCATCCTTCATATCTCAGTCTACAGACACTTGCCCTGACTGCTCCATCTGCTTCAGACTCCTAAGACCCCATGCTTTTCCTTCTTAGCTCTAATCCAGGTTTATAATGAAATATTAGTATACCGAATAATAATACTGACTTTGGGTTAACATCCTTCTCCCACTCCAGACCATCATCTCTCTGTCTTTTTTGCCCCAGACCATTGCCCCAGACCTGTGCTCCCTACAGTATTACCAGACCTAGAACATTGCAGGAGCTCACTAATTTTTAACTGAACTGAACTAATGTGGATGTGACATAGGAAAGACGTTATTAGGGTTCAAAGCTGACAGACAAGAAAGAATTCTTAAGATGTCTTTGGTGCGAAAAGGGTGATTTTATTAAAGCAAGGGGACAGGACCCATGGGCAGGAAGAGCTGCCCCCGGGGTCATGAGGAGTGACCCATTATATACTTTCAAGTTGTGAGCGGGTTAGGGATAGTGTAAGTCTCTAAAAAATTGTGGAAACAAGGTTTCCAGGACCCTGAGGGGGCTAGCTATTGTTGGGAAAAGGTCATGCATTACTGTCTTAATAAAACCTTGGTCATGAAACCCTTCAGATATATATCGGTGGGTCATATGCTTGGGGGATGGTTGCCAACATGTACCTTGGGAAGATTCCAAAGGAATTTTTAGTTAAGGTAGACTTTCGAGATCTTGGGGGGGTGGGAGTCAGGCTAAGATTGCCTTTTGCCCTTTGCAAAGTCTTAACATCGAGGCAGTTAAGTCCCTAGAGGAATGTCACTCTGTCTGCTTCAGAACTTATCAGTGGGCTCTAGGTAGTAAAGAAATTTAATAATTTTTCTTCTGTTTTTGTTTCCCATATTAGATGCACATTCTCTCACTGTGTGATTCATCTGCATTTTTCTGGCCAAAACAAGGAAAAGTGACTGAGAGCGGAAGCCAGGAACTTGGAGCTGGACAGGCTGCCTTTGTATCGTCTTTGCAAGAGACCTAAGCCTCCTCAGTTGGGCACCGGGTGTGCTTGACCTCCTCAGCCTAACGCGGCCTCAGCAGTCCCAGCGGGAGCTCAGAAACAGAGAGGAGGCGCTGGAGAAGCACTGGTCGCTCTTGTTTTCCTATCAACCCTGCCCTTCCCTTCACGTACCCTCATGGAGCCTTAGTAACTGAACACCCTTGGGTAGTTCTGAGCTGGTGCCAGCAACATGAGCAGGGAGGTCTGGGCAGCATTGGAGGAAGGTGACTCCCCTGGGACCCCACAAGACAGAGAAGGAGCTGGAGCCCCTAAGAGTCCACCTGGGCTGGGTGGGGATCTCCAGTTAAGAGTCCTGAGGCCAAGATCCTCACGGTCTGATCCCTACCACCCAAGATCAAGGGCGCTGAGAGGCAACCGTCCGCCAACTGCAGCACCCCCCCCCCCGGCCTGGCCCCTTTCAGTGAAGAGAAGGGGTCAGCCAGGCCCACACCCTGACTTGGGTGCTATCCCAGGGGCCCCCTCCTCCTGCACACTCTGCCAATCCCTCCAGCTTCTGCCAGGGCTGGGGAAAGCAGGGCCTAGGAAGCCGAGGTCAGGACCCCATGTTCTTGCTACTAATCCCCCTTCACGCTCTAACCAGATTGGGCCCTGCTGGCAGACCGGCCTCTGAGGGGATCAGCAGGGGGCCCAGCCGGGGGACTGCTGGGCACCAGCCAAGGCCAGACTCGGCCCTAGGATCCCCGCTGCCAGCTTGCCAACCCCACTGCAGAGCTCAGGACCCACTCTGTCTGCCTCTCAAGCCACAAGGAAGCTCCAGGCAACCTGGCCTGTCCCCTTGCCCTCGTAGCCTGACTGGTGGCCCAAAGCCCACCCAATTAGGGGCCTAGCGGGGAGGGAAATAGGTCACCTCACCCAGGTCTTCCTTGTTGGGAGACCGTCAGGGAAGAACTCGAGCCCAGGAACCAACAGCCAGCCACGGACCCATTTCGGGGACTGACGCAAGTTTCCTAACCCCTAGAGGCTCCTCAGCTGTGAAGCAGGAGTCATCACGGGCTTGGGGGCGTCACTGAGGCTGTGCGCAGGGCTCTCAGCAGGCCTGGAGGGAGGGGTGGGGAGGTCAGGGTTGGAAAATCCAGGACAGGAAATCCAGAGGCTGAGACTCCAGGCCAGTTCTGCCATCAGCCCCCTTGGCAACCGGGGATGAGACCTGCAGTTAGTTCCCAGCCCCTCAGGCTCCCCTTCCAACAACACAACCCTCCCAGCAAGGTGGGTGTGTGGCGGCCTGGCCTGGGGGGTGGGGGCTGGCTCCCACAGCTACTGCTAGTGAGGTGCACCCCTCCTTCCCCCCAGGCTCTGCCCACATCCCACCCTGGGCGGCTCAGTGCCTGGGCTGGCCACAGCCGAGACCCCTGGGACTCTGTTAGAAGTCCGGATTTCCGGCCCCACCTGCTGCATCAGAATCTGCATTTCAGCAAGCCAGCTAGGTCATTCATATGCATATTCTAGTTTGAGAAGCCCCATGAGGGACGCAGAGAAGTTTCCAACATTCTCTAATCCTCAACTAGGGCTAACCTGCTCCCAGCCAGCATTTCAAAGTGAGGGGCAGAGGCACCAGCCCCTATGCTTGGGGCACGCTCCCTCCTACCCCCGCACTTGGACACAACCTTCCCGCAGTGAGCGGACAGAGGGAAGAGCAGCAGCCTCTGGCCTGTCCCCTTTGGCTTGCCCCTGCCCGCTGTCATGGGCCAAGAGGAGGCCCCCACAGGAGCAGGGAGAGTGTCAACCACCCCGGCCCCATAGCCTTCCTTGCTTTCTTGGTGGAGTTTGCAGGGCAGGGGGACACTGCCTGGGGCCCTTGGGGAGAACTGGGCTGTGGCTGTAATCAGCACAGGAGTCGCTGCTCCTGGGAGACTGGTCTCCTCTGCACCCTACTCGCTGCAGGATGCACCCACTGCAGGGTACACTGTCAGGATAGAGGGCGGCAGGGCCTCCTGGGATGGGATACTGGGGTCCTCACCCTCCTCTGAGGTGCTCCTGGGATCTGGCAGGAAACTCGCACCTTGTCTCTGCCTGTCCTTCAAGCTTGCCGTCAAACTCTACCCCTCCCCCCAAGGAGGGAAATTAATCCTGCAACTGCCCCTCTCTGTTGGCTCTCCCAAGACCATGGGATGACATTCAGGTGCCCCAGGTCTACCTGGTGGCACCTATCTCCGGCTGACCTTCAAGGTGGGTCTTTTAGAGGCATTTGGTGGCAAGGACCTAAACTGTGCTTCTTCATTCTCTGACCTCGATGACCTTAACAACCTCAACAACCTCAGCGACCTCAACATAGAGAGCAGGGCTTTGTCTGCTCAGAAATCTCAGGTACTCCCAGGGGATGCAAACTTTTTCAGTGCTGATCTCAATGTGAATGAATTTGTTTCATTGTCTCCAGAAGTCAAGTCTGAATAAAAGGAAAGAGGACGGGGCAGAAGTGACCAGGGACTAATGCCAAATGGGCACACAGGGCTAGGGGTGAAGTTGGAACTAGTTTCCTCTGGTCTCAGCCAAGTGCCCCTGCTCTTGTCAAGACAAAGGAAAGACCAAGGGAGCTGCCTTTGTCTCCTGCTTGTGGGCTGACTGCCCTCCTAAGTGGCCAGTTCCCCTGCTAATCCTTGTGTGCCCTCCTGACCCCCTTTCCTCTACTCTCCTAATCAGCAGAATCAAGCCAGCAAAGGGCAGGGCCAAGAGATAGACCGGTATCCCGGGGGTCTGGGGGTGCTCAGTGATGGTGAGGAGCTGGCCAGGCAGGAGCCAGTCTGGGAGGAGAGAGCCAGGTGACCTGGGTTCAAACACAAGCTTCTTTGTGCCTCAGTTTCCTCATCTGTAACATAAGCTTGTAAGAAGAGTAAATAAACAGAAGTGTGTGAAATTATCGAGAGGAGTGTCACGCACAGTAGGTGACAATGGCACCGCCGGCAAGGCTTCAAACTACCCCTGGGAATTATTGCTGGGCGATCCCCTCTCCTTCCTCTCCTCTCCCCTTCCTGAGCCATTTTTTTTTTTTTTAAGATTTTATTTATTTGAGAGAGAGTGCAACAGGCACGCACAGGCAGAGAGGGAGGGAGAGGGAAAAGAAGAGAATCTTCAGCAGGCTCCACACGCAGCACAGAGCCTGAAGCAGACTGGATCCCACAGCCCTGAGACCAGGACCTGAGCCAAAACCGAGAGTCAGGTGCTCAACCGACTGAGCCACCCAGGCGCCCCGTCCCCCTCCCATGCTGGTTTTAAGATTCACAGAATTAAAGCTCACACATGCTCTGTGAGGTCTTGAGATTTTAACAAGTGTTGAACACCCAGGTTCTTCCCAGGGAACGCTTGATATCCAGACTCCTATGGGTGGTTTTAAAGGCTGACATCATGGATGGCACGGTTTGAGCTTTGCAGGAGAAATGGGCTGATCTGAACACTACGTGCCAGGTGCTGTCAGCTGGGGAGATGTCCTCTCTTCTCTGCCCTCCATACTTCCCTGAAGCCACACACTCTCAGGGGGCTGTGTCCCTCTCTCCAGCCCTGCAGAGTTAATGTTGCAGAAACCTCATTAGGAAGAGACATTATGCAGCCCTGGATGGCTGCACCATAAAATCAGCCTGGGTAACTTTTCCTCCAACCGGGCTGTTTGTTATGCAGCCACTGCGCATCACTGTAATCAATTCCCACAACAGAGATCTCAGATGAGATGCTCACACCCCAGAAAGCAACCTCAGAGCCCTGCCAAGGACAAGCTGCTCAGAGGCTGGCGTCCCATTCAGAAGTGAGTAGCTCGGGGACAAGCAGGAAACAGAACCAGCGGGCATGGGTCCCAGCAACCATGGCAAGAACAGAGTAATGGCAAGAGGGTAAAGAAGGTGGGGGGGGGGATGCAGACCCCTTTTAATCTGAGTGCCAGGGCAAGGCCTTCCCTATACACAACCATCACACACTGACCCCCAAGGAGTCACCAGGCATTCTACTGAGCACGAGCAGAGATGCACGGGGCAGACAAAGCTCTTGTCCTGGACACCTACAGGTTGGTAGAACCAATAACTTCAGGCATTCGCAGACCTGACACACAGTGGTGGTGCACAACTGCAGGAGAAAGAGTCAAGATCTAGAAAAAAGAACGTGAGGTCTGGAGCCAGACAACCCTAGGTTTCACTCCAAGCTCCAGCACCATTTACTGCCTGTGTGCTCCTAGACAAGTTACTCCACCTCTCTGAGCCTGGTGGCTCATGAGTGCAGGAGGGTTAAAAACAGCTCCCTCTTGTTGAGCTGTGGTAAGGATTATAAACCACACATGCCTTTTATAGCGCAAAACTAACCGATGTTGTTAGAAGTCAGAATCATGGTTACCCTTGGGGGTGGGGAAGATCAACAACCAGAAAGAGGGACTGGAAGATTCTGGGGACTCCAGATGTTTTAGTTCTTGACCCCGTGCTGGGCACATGGGTGTGTTTGCTTGTGAAAGCTCAAGTGAGTCATAGATATGAAATATAGATATGAAAACACGTGACACACACACAGATAGCTGCAGCTTGCTGTTTGTATGTTACACTTCAGTGACAAGGTTTTCAAGATAACATACGCAATGCTGCTCCCAGTCCCTGGTGCTTTGTAGGCGTGCAACCGACGCCAGTGCCGGGCCTCCCTGACCCCTCACTGGAGGAGGCAACTGAGGGAGAAAAGATGCCAGGGTGACAAGTTCCAGAAGAATCGGGGCTCATGATTCTAAGTGGGGGGGGGGGGATATACAGACTGAGGGGATGCTGGGGCAGGAACAATGCCCACCCCAGAGTGAGGAGGGTCTGGAGACCAACTGCAAACAGACACCGAGGTGGGAAAGCAGTCTCGGTGGGCACGAGAGGAGTTTGTGCTGGGCTAAGATGCTGCATCACCCAAGGAAGACACAGCAATGCATGTTTTGGTTCCATATCTTCCTGAAGACAGGGGTCTGTGCCCTGCCCCAGGACCAGACCTCAGGTGAGCTAAGATGCTGCTTCTGGAGGAGCAAGGATCTTGGGGAGCTCAGGGCTGGAGTGGGGGGAAATGGACCCACAGAACCGCCTTCAGAACAGGTCTGGATTCTTTTTCTGCCTTGTTTCAAGAAGGAACTAAGGCAGTTTGAAGGATACATTATTAAATGGAATAAGGTAACAGAAACTAGAAGAGGTTAATTGAAAAAAAAAAAAAGGACAAAGAGACAGACAGAAATGGGTAGACATATATAAAACAAGAGAGAGGGGCGCCTGGGTGGCTCAGTAGGTTAAGCCTCTGCCTTCGGCTCGGGTCATGATCCTAGGATCCTGGGATCGAGCCCCGCATCAGGCTTTCTGCTTAGCGGGGAGCCTGCTTCCTCCCTCTCTCTCTGCCTGCCTCTCTGCCTACCTGTGATCTCTCTCTGTCAAATAAATAAATAAAATCTTAAAAAAAAATAAATTAGAAAAAAATAAAACAAGAGAGAGAAACACACTCTGTAAAAGCCTTTGCATCTACTTACATAGGAGCCCTGGCTTCTCCCGACCGAGGGGAATATGGAGATGAAAGTGCTGTGCACTTTATGAACCTGCAGACGAAAACAAGCTTGGGAGAGGCGTGGCCTTTCCTGGCTCCAAAACCAAGTATCGAAGCCTCCCGCCAGTCTCCACAGAGAGGTGGCCAAAGGATGGAAAAGCAAGACCCTCATCAGCATCTCCGAAGGAGGCCCAAGTGTGCTAGGTCACTCGCTTCTCCGTCACTTCCCGAGAAGCCAAGTCACAGATCAGCTGATTCTCCGAGGGATCAGTTTACTAAATTTCATTGTTTCCTTTACCAATTTGGTTTTAGCTGGGTGGTTTCCCATTTGTCTTCACAGCAGTCTCTTAGAATCAGTTGGATTGTCCCTGCCCCACCTCCCTGCTCTGCAGCCACAGGAAGAGACTAGGGGTGGTTTCGCCATAGTTCAAACACCAGGAGCAGGGGCAGAGACAAATGGAGCAGTCCTGCAAATACTCTAATAATGACAAAATGCAAACCAGTCAATGCACACCAAACAGTTAAAGGAAGTAAGTCAAGGTGATGAATTGGTCATTTGACAAATTGGCCATTCCGTGAATTGACTTTTGGCAAATTGGCTTTTAGCAAAACGACATTTGTTTTAAATCGGTCTGCTTCTGACATAGCGATGTGTTTCACAGGACAATTACTTACACTCACGGTCTGGTACCAGAGCTTAGGAGAAGCCGTTTTGCAGGCCAGTTAGCCCCACACTATCTAATACACTGCCTTCCACTAGACTGGCCTAACCCAAGGTGGAATTTAGACTACTTTGAGGGATACACACACGGCACAACATGCGGGCCATCCCTCCCCTGTATCATTTTCCTCAGTTAAGCTCACCAAAAATCTGAGGGGCACACTCTTTGGGTTCTCCCAGGTAAGGACCTGGGAGTGGGATGGGTGGGACTGAGTGTGGTTTGGGAAGGGAGAGAACCAGGGAGGAGGGCAACAAGGCTGGGCAACTAGAATCCAGGCTGTGCCAGGGGAGGGGGCTCCACTCGGTGCCAATGACCAAGTGGCCAGTCTGAGCTTCCCCATGGAGAAGATGGGGGCCCTGACCAATGTGACAGGGAGCTAAGGCCAGAACAGATACCTGATTCTATCTGATTGAAGCCTGTGGCAGGAGCAGTGAACCAAGGAAGCCAACAGAGTTTCACCAAGTCCCTGGGCCATTACCAGTCCTCTATTTCCTGACCTCTTTTTTTTTTTTTAAGCCAAAGGCAACACCCAATGTCTCCCCATTTCTTGCAGTACACTCCAGGCACTGTAAATCTTGGCCTCTGGAGTTGCTCAGAAGAAAAGGGGAGCTTGAGGGAATGGGATGGCAAGAGAGAGGTCAACCTCCCCTAATGTCCCTTCCACATAGACACATAGGGGCGCCCAAAGAATATAAGACCCCTAACCACTTCCCAGGCAGGCAGAAAAACAGAGCCCTGGCTGGTTACAGGGCGAGGATGGTCTTTAGTTGCTGACAGTGATCCACAAGGGGCCACCGTGGGAAAGCCCAGGAGCTGGGAGGAGTCCTCGCCCAGAGGAGCTGTCCATGGTCCGAGGAGCCCATGGCTGCAGGAGCTGTCCGTGGTCCTGAAACCTCTTGGCTGCCCTTCTCCTGGTCAGGACTGAAGACACATTTTGGATCCCATCCAATTTCAACCTTACCCATCTGGCCCACACACTAGACCTTGTCTATTGAACTTTTTTCCCAAAAAGCCCACAGGACTTTTAGCATACACAGAGAGGGTCAGGTAAGCATCATTATGAGTTGCAAGGGACCCACTCTTAGAGAATGTGCTAAGCCCAATCCACACAGTGAAGCTACTTCCAGATAGGGGTTATGTTTTATCCTGCCCCATTTCTCCAGAAGTCAGACCTCCCATTGCCCGGACACAGACCTAAGCACAGAGAGGTGCTGAAAACTGGCCCTGCCCCCAAACACCTTCCCTCAGATCCTCCCACCAAAGCCACTTAACTTTAATCCTTAGGACTCTAACAGTCATCACTGACTCTTGTATAACACACAATTATAATTAATGATGATGATGATGATAACTACATATATTGGGCACATTTATTATGTGTCTGGCACTGTGGTAGGTATTTTATATGTTTTATATACATTATTTTACCCAATCTTTAAAATAACCTTCTAAAATAAATTCCCCCACCACTCGGCTGTGCTGACTGTTGACAGTGAGGGAGGTTGGGCATATGTAGAGGGTATGGGAACTCTCTGTGTTTTCCAGTCAATTTTGCTACACATCTAAAACTGCTCTAAAAAATAAAGTCAGTGTAAAAAATGATCACCATACCTATTTTCCAGACAATGTAACTGAGGCAAAGTAACTTTCCCAGGCTTTCTGACTGCAGACCCCACAGCTCTCCCACTACGCTACACTGGCTTAGCACGTTGGAATCATCAAAGTGATGGACAGGTGGGCGGGAGGCATCTAGATGCAAATACATGTCAGCAGTGACATTTGACGAACTTGGGGGAAGGAGGTGAAAACCTAAAAAGCAGAGTGTGATAATGAACACTCATAATGTTGACATTGAGTCATCAAAAAAAGGTTAAATTACGTTCAGGGCCCTCTGTTTTAGAACTGAGATGACTGCATAGTAACTTTTAGACATATCTCATTTTTAAAATGGGAGGAGGTTCAAGTATTTTTCCCTGAACAGTCATGCTGTGGGGAGAGCAGAATGTCAGCCTCGGGCTGGGGTGAGCGTGGTTGAGGGACTTCTTACAACCAGATTCCTATAAGTATCTCAGAAACCGTCACTCCTTCCAACTCCCCTTGTGGTTGAAAGACAGGGAGGCACGCTTTGGAATCCTGTGGTGAGGGACTTCAATCACAGTCCGTGCGGATAGGTGTGTCCCCGGGCCTCTCACCCTGCCCCTGTTCCACTCTCCTCACCACCTACCCACTCCTCCGTGCTTCACAAAAGCATCTGCTGTTTCACATTGCATATCTTGAGTCTCTGGCTGTCAGTAAGGACAGCACAGCTGTTGGGAAGGACACATCTGCCCTCTGCCTGCCCCCTGGAGAAAGGCAGACTAACATGAGGAGACAGACCAACATCTAGGCCACATCTACAAGTGGGCACAGCCACGCCACCACGGAATGCCAAGTGCACTGCATGCCAGCCTGAGCTTGCCAATAACGGCTTTTGGTTCCTGTGTAGAGCATCTAGCCAGGAGACAGTAACATCCCAGCTTGCAGAGCCCAGGGCCTCCAGCCCAACCCTGTGCTCCAACCCACGTTTGCCAGAGCTCTGCGCTGGAGAGATTGTGTGGATCGGCACACAGCCAATATCTCCCATTTTTCATCTGTCATTGTTTGAGAACAAAGCCACATTGGAAAATATGCAGTAAAAACAACAGCCTTACTACTCACAGTGTGCTCAGAGATGCGCAGTATTGGCATTGGAAGAAAGGCAGAATCTCAGACCCCATCCCAGACCTTTGCCCTTTTTTGGAGAACAAGCGCCTCAGAGGAACAGAATCAGACTCTGCATTTAATAAGGTGACTTGTATGCACATGTAAGTTGTGAAGCACTGGATAGAGCACTAGTGCTTAAACTTGGCTGCACATTAGACTCTGGGGAGCTTTAAAAAATACTGATGCCTGGACCCCACCTCAGAGATTCTGATTTCATTGGTGCGGTAGAGCCTGGGCATTGGGACTTTTCAAAGACCATCTTACCCATTCCAGTGTGTAGCCACAGTGGAACATCCTTCTTCTACACATGTGATCTTTAACTCTGTCCCCTCTTGCCCTCAGACTCCTCGTCTTGTCCTCCTCCACTCAGTGTACCTCCCCTTACGATGCTGTTTGCTTCTCAACCCTTTCTTTCTCAGGATTTCCAATCTACCAGGATTACTGAAACTAAGTGAGTGTCAAGAAAAGTAGTTCAGGGGCGCCTGGGTGGCTCATTGGGTTAAAGCCTCTGCCTTTGGCTCTGTTCATGATCCCAGGGTCCTGGGATCAAGCCACGCGTCAGGCTCTCTGCTTGGCGGGGATCCTGCTTCCTCCCCTCTCTCTGTGCCTGCCTCTCTGCCTACTTGTCATCTCTGTCTATCCAATAAATAAATAAAATCTTTAAAAAAAAAAAGAAAGTAGTTCACACTAGAGGGTGAATGACTGACAGCCTTGATGTCCATGAAGTATGTGCAATTTTAAAAGAGAAGGATTCCTTCATCCCTGGTGACATCTGATCCGTTTGAGGAATGTAAAGATGCTTGTAGCAGAAAGGGCTTTTCTGGTCTCTCAAGTTTACTTTTTCTATTCAGCTAAACTTACTATACAGGAAAAGAGCTATTTATAGCATGGGTAAAAGTTTACTATTAAATTCCATGGTTAAGCAAAGACACCTGCCTGTTTACCTGTGTGTATGTGCCACTCTCTGTCTCCTACTGATGGGGGGCTGTCCTGAGACATTTTTGGTGGGAGGGAGAAAGAAAGAAAGAAAGGGGAGAGGGAAGAGGGTACTTTCAGAAGTCAGGAGCAGAGCCTGGGGGCCAATGCCATAGGTGACAGGATCAGATGGTGACCACATCGATCATAACTTTTTTTTAAAGATTTTATTTATTTATTTGAGAGAGAGTGTGTGTGACAAATTGAGAGAGAGCACAAGTGGGTAAGGGGCAGAGGGAGAAGAAGGATCCCTGCCGAGCAGGGGCTTGATTCCAGGCCCCCGGGATCATATCCTGAGCCGAAGGCAGATGCTTAACCGACTGAGCTACCCGGGCGCCCCATCCCTCATACCTTTGTGGTGACTCTGGTGTCAATGTTTCTGCACGAGTACACACCCCTCAGTCTCAGGAGCTGCCGTGGGGAGGGTCCAGAGACTGGGGAAGGTTAGAGGCCAGACCAAGTGTATTTATCATATGAGCAGCAGAGGCTTGAACCGAAGCCAGAATCCCAGGCTCTGAGCCCACCAGCACACCCTTGGGAGGCACCCCAGAGGAAGACCCCGTGGGGATGTGATGGGCCACAGCCCCACAGCTCAAGGGACAAGGAAAAAACCCCTGGTGGAAAGGCAAGGAACCCAGAGACAGAGTGAAAGACACGGAGATGAGAGAACAACAAAGAGAAATGGGCGAAGAGAATGAAGGAGAGAGCAGCTGAGAGTAAGAGACAAAGAGAGCCAGACAGAAAGAGATGGCGGGGCCCAGACCCCCTGACTGAGGCTGAGGCTCAGAGGCAGGGACTTGGCTTTTCACAGTAGCCAGAGGCGAGCCTGTGTCACGGCTGACAGCCACTGAGGTGCAAATGAAAAGAACCAGCATGTGAGCCTGCTGGGGCCCTAGGCTCTGGGCTCAAACACCCGCCCCCTTACCCCCCAGCCTCTCTCCTTGGCAGGCAGGGCGGCTGGGGTAATTTGCCCCTGGCTGGAGGTGTGAGGCTCGGATGATGAGTGTGAAGCCTGCAGGTGACCTGCCCTCAGGAACACACCTTGTGTGAGTAATCACCCGGCAGAGGTGGGAATGGAGCCCGGGCCACTGCCGCTTCTTCCAGGCAGAATCAAGTCCCGGGGTGTATGTGCGTGCGTGTGTGTGTGTGTGCACATGCACATGTGTGTGTACATGTGTGGGGGGTGCTGTCCTCGCTCGTGGCTGGAGAGGGAAGGCTTTTACAAAGAGAAGGACCTAAGGGCTAGCGGTAGGCTAGGGGCCAGAGCCAGTAGGGACAGGAGATTGTCGTGGAAGGGTGGGGGGCTCTGGGAAATAGTGGCATGCTGGGTGCACCGTTCATGTTCTCTCTTGCGTACCACAAGTCCAGCAAGCACTTTCCATGTAAGCTAAGAACAGAGACTCTGGAGCCAGACTGTCTGGGTTTGAATCCTGGCTCAGCCATTTACTAGCTGGGTAACTCTGACCTTGTTGCCTAACCTCTGTGTGCCTTAACTTTCTTTTTCCTTAGACTGGGAATAAGAAATAATAATTCCATCGAGCTCATGGGCTCCTATGAGGATCCGATGAACGAATATGTGTGAAGTGTTCAGATCAGTCCCTACCGGCCCTCGATAATGGCTGCGTGTGTTAGTCATTGGCATCCTTGCTGCTGGGAGTCACGCAGCCCCTGGAAGTGCCGGCTGGTGGGCTGGGGGCTCTGTCGGAGCAGCAACCAAGACAGAAGAGGTCCATGCTTCCGTGGCTTTCCATTCGGGTTGGGGATAGAGAGAGACTAAAGAGCACAACCGAAGACCTTCAGGCTGATTTCCAAGATGGATGAGTGCCATCTGGGAACTAGCACAGGGCATCCTGCTAAGGAGTGATTGGGAAGGAAGAGGTTTTAGTGGCCAGTGTGGTCAGGGAGGGCTGCCCTGTTTGTCCAAGGGGAAGCCAAGTGGTGAGAAAGAGGGAGCCAGATAGTCCTGGGGAAGAGCATTCCAGGCAGAGGAAGCAGCAGGGGAAAGACAATGAGATAGGAAGGAAGTGTCAGGGGACAGAAAGGAGGCCAGTGTGGCCAGTGTGCCATGAGCAAGGGAGGAGACGTGGCTAGAACGGAGGCAGGCACCAGCCAACAAGGGCCTCGAGAGTGTGGCAGGACATTAAGCTGGACTCTACATGGGTTAGAAGGTGTTAAGTAGGAGACAGGCCAGGTCCCACTGACACCTTCAAGACCGGGTGCTGGGAGGTGAATGAATTATGAAGGAGGTGCGGCAGGGGGCAGTGAAAGCAAGAGTTGAACCTTCTTAAAAACCAGGGAGGGAGGGTTTTTACGATGAGGAAGCTGAGGCCCGGACAGCAGCTCCAGGAGGAGGGGAGTACAGGCCACAGCACTACTCTCTATAGTAGTCTAGACTTACACCTCCCACGACTTTAGCTTACGTTTCCCACGACTTGGTGCCTTCTCTGTCACCACTTACAGAACAGGTTCAGTTGGGATCCCAGCATCATCCAGCTGGTCCAGAGTATGGTCGGGTCCCAAGTACGTCTGGCTCCAAAGCCCCTGCCCATGGAGGCTGCCCCCCTGCTGGTGCTGAGGGAGGGCAGAAAAACCCCAGGGGCCCTGGTTCTGAACACAGAGCTCTTTCCTGCCCCAACCCCAGCACACCTGCCCCTGTCATAGATGGAAATAACTCGCTGTGATGGGAGGAGGGCTGTTCAATGTCAGAGGCGGTGCAAGGGGCAGAAAACCCCTTTATGATGCATTTGAGTTCACTTCCCTAAGCCGAGAAGACACCTACCTCCTCTACCAAACTTTGGTCCCAAAAGGACACTCCGGTTTGATGAGATTCTATCCCCTATCCCCAGAACTCAGCATCTGTCCCTTGCAGAAGGCAAACACTATAAATTCAAAGCATGGATTTATTTTGATTTTTTTTTTCCAATTTAACATGGACTTCCCAACTGCATCAGAAAACCCATCACTGTGGGCCTGTTCAGACACATCCCCTGTGTCATTTCCACCATCCTCTCCCTGGAAAGGAGCTTCTCTTGATGTCTTCCCATGAAGCCTGCCAGGCTCCCTAGGGAACTTAACCTTTGTTCATCTCACTACTACCAATTAGGGCCTCTACTCTGTGAAGTTACCCGCGATGTGGGAGACTTTTGTGTGGCAGAGTAGCAAATTATTACTGCCAGGCAGCGAAGATAACTTCTAGGGTTAGTTACTGCCCCGTAGGACACTAACCAGCTCTGTATCTCACGCTGTCATTTTACTTCAACGTTCTCGGTCTTTCATTGCATATAAGCGCTCAGTGCCTGAAATTCTCCTTGAGACAACTTTACCAGCCTGCTGGCTTTCTCATTAACGACATAAATAAACCTTTGGCACACAACTACTTTCTATTTGTAGGAGAGTCAAGTTTCTAGCTTTTTTACAGTAATGCTCGGGCCGTCATTTATCCTCGTCTTGCAGGCGAGACAAGTGGGGCTAAGAGAAGCCAGTGAATTAGCTGAAGGGCACAGAGCCAGCAGGTGCATAGGCAATACTTGGACGCCCCGCAGTCTGCTGCTGGAGCCCACAGTCCCAGTGCCCCTGCAGGTTTCACGGGTCATCTGGGTGGACAGGGGGCCTTCGAATAACCTGATTGAACTCCTTTATGTTAAAGGAGCGGACCCGGAGACGATGGGAGCGAGAAGGCTTGCTGGTGAAGGGCAAAGGACAACTACAGCTGAAAAGATGTTTCTCTCTTAATGACTGCCTCGTCTACTGACATTTAGCTCAGGTCTTTGCTGGGTCAAGGCCACCCACAAGGAGCAAAGAGTGCCAGCCACACAATGAAATCTCACCTGCCTGCTGGGGAGGTGAGCCATCTCCAGAAGGGAGTCACTTCTTAGAGTGTCAGCAGGGCTCTGACGCTCTGACCCGGAGACCACGGAGGCCCCAGAGGACCAAAGAGGGGCCGCACAAAGTCTTCACATCTCCCGGGATTGTGTGCACGTTTTGCCCTCTGTGCACATTGTCTCCGATTCTCAAAGGGATACAACTCCAAAAAGATGACGCATCCTGCCTTGTCTGCAGAAGGCCCCTGTCAGAAGCAAATGAGCTGCCTGAGAAAGAAACACATTCATCTCGGAGCACTTGCAGAGATCAGCCTGCCCAAATGGGCCCATGTGTGACTATGAGAACAAGGCCGTTCGAAAGTCATTGTTTTTAATTGGGTCATTTCATTGGTCAAGTACCTAAAAGGCTCAGAATCTATAGGACTGCCTGTGGGAGGTTCAGGCCTAGGGACACATATACCCACTCAGATGCTACTTCCAGGGGCACAAGAGCAGCCAAGGGCCACAGGGCCTCACCCAGCAGAATGGAACGTCAGCTCCCAGGTAGGGATCCTTGTCGGCATTGTTGGCCAAATACGTCAGGACTAGAAGGGAGCCTGGTACATTCTAGATGCTCTGTAAGTGTTTGCTGACCGAATGAGAATTGCCCAGGAGGAAAGAGATATGTTACTGACTGATGAGACCTCTAAAAGCCATGCCAAGGGCACAACCCAAAAATAAGATTAATAGCAACAAATACTTGTCCAAGGTCCCAGAGCTGGGGAGCCAAATTGACACCTGGACCAGGTCTGTCTCAGTCCAGGTCTTAACCACACAACACTGCCTCCCTCGATTCGTGGGAGAGGTGGCGGAGGACAGAGCCACAGCAGGGAGAAAGGAAGCATTAAGTGGGGTGAGGAGAGGGCAGTGCAACAGTCAGAAGACGTGACCTGTGTTGCTGGGACAGTACTTATGAGGCTCGTGGAGAGGACAAGGGGAGAAGCAGCAAGATGTGACAGAGGCTGCCAGATTCCGTTTTCCCCTTCCCTTCTACTAGAACTGTGATTTTATTTTGCTAACAATGTGCCCAGATAAAAGAGTACATTTCTGGCTTCCCTTGCGTGTAGGTATGGCCAAGAAGAGGTGAGCAGAGGTTGCTAAATGAAAAAGCTTCCAGAAAATCTCTATAAAGAAGGCTGACTTCATTGGTAGAGATCCCCTTTTATCCTTCCTTCCCCTCTTTCCTTCTTTTTCTGCCTAGAACCCATATGAGATGACTGGAGCTCCAGCAGCCTTCTCGAGCCACGAGGTGACCTTAAGGATGGAAGACAAAGCCTAAGGATGTTGAAGCAAAAGACAGGAGGACCTTGGGACCTTGACTCCTAGCTGGTTCTGGAGCTGCCATGCTTTGATGTGAGAGAGAAACTCCCATACTTAGTTTAAGCCACCTTTTAAATATTAAAAAAAAATTTTTTTTTTAGTTTTCTTTATATAGACTCAAACTCAATCCTCCCAACTGGCACAGAAATCACCTTTGGGGAGAAGACCAGCAGAGTTGTGCAGCACCCAGCACTCTATCTGCAGAAACATCAGATAGAGGATCTGCAGGCTTTGACATTGGGCTTGACCACAGCAGGAAGCGAAGTCCTGAGATGGGGGGTGGATATGCTTCCTTCACATCCCAGACTCTCTCTTAACGCAGGTAACAAGGGAGGGTGGGAGGACACAAACAATGATGTTAAAATGAGAGTGAATGCCAGAGAAGCTGATAACTCCAAAGATGAGGATTTTCAGAAAGTTCCAAAAGCATGTTAATCTGTGGGAATAACTGTAGGCAGCAAGTTTTGGGGCTAGTCCTAAAGCCAGAACCTTCAGGACCACTGCCAGGTCACACGGTACCTTTGTGGGAATTGGAGAAAGGTGCCCCTTCCTCAAAACACTTTTATTTACTTGGAAACTATCAAAATAAATATACAAATCTACATCTATAATGTGACTGGTGTCCCTTAGAGATGGCGCCCTTGGACAGTGTACAGCCTGCACAACTGTAGAGTGACTTTGCACATCCATCTGGTCCCACCACACCTGCATCAACCGCACAGCTCCAAAACTGGCTGAATGCTGTGCTCCTAATGATGTCTCAGCCTTATTAAGTGACGATTGCATAAGGCCATGTGGGCCCTGGTTAAAAAGGCAGGAGATATTTCCACCCTAAAAAAAGACGCAATGTCAAGTTCAAGCACCTGGTTAAATGTCCTTCAGAAGGAAAATGCAGCTATGTGGAGAAGGGAACAGTTACACTAAGATCAGAAGTTACTATATCTCTTGTCCATGAGTGTGATAAAGACCAAGCACACGGCTTAAGTAGAAAATCACAGTCTAATAATTTGTGGACTGCAAGAACGCATGGCAAAATGAGAGGGGGCGCGGATACCTCCGGATTTTATTGGGATTAATTAAAGCTTGTTTATGTCATTTTATTGGTCCAATCCCAGCCCCTTGGAAGGAGGAAAGCACTTTTACAATTTATGAAATTTAAATAAATACGAGCAAATGATAGATCTCAAAAAATAAATTATTCCAGTTTTAATTCTCTGCCCCTGCCCCAAGTACCAAAAAAGTCCCCAATCCAAACACAAACCAAACCAAACCCAAATCAAACCAAACCAAGCAAGAATAAATTAAACTCCATCTGTGCTTTCCAGCCGGAGTCCAGCTGCTGATGTCGTCACACCTTAATGCTATTCCTGCACTAACCACGTTTCCCAAGGAAGGTCCCTCTGCTTGGGGCTCTCCAAGCCCACCACACCCCTGTCACACTTCACATCTTCAGATGCCACCTCCGGGACAAGAGAGGAGAAGTGAGCATGCCTCAGATGAAGTGGGGTGGGGTGGGGGGGCTGAATTAAGTGCCAGTGAGAGTCTTAATGAGAAGAGCTAGAGTTCACCCATCATTGCCAAACAGTTCCTAGAACTAGTGCCCAGGACAGAGACAAGCCATCCCACCGTGGCAGGGAGAGAAACGATAGCCATCCTTGTTGAACTTGCACTTGTGCCCGGTACTCTAACGGATGGGGCACTGTTGGGAAGCTGACAGGGGGAAATGCTCTGCACCCTGAGGCAGAGGCTTTGTTTCTTGCACTGTGTGACCTTGGGCAAGTCCCTCAGCCCCTCTGGGCCTCAGTGTCCCCACCTAAAAAACGAGGGCCCTAGCTATATCTAAGGCAATTCTTCTCAAGCTGTAGTGCGCACACAGGTCCTCTGGGGTCTGGTTCACAACCTAGGGTGGCCTGAAAGTCTGCCTTTCTGACAACACTGGTCCTTTGCCTCATTCTCAGCAGCCGCACAGGGAAAGCAAGCCTCTCCCTGAGTGAGCTTGGCAGCTGGTCCCTCTCCAGCCTCTATGATTTCATCCCAGCAGACAAAACAGCGAGCTGTGGACAGAGCCCAGCGAGCTAGCCAGCTGCCTTCTGCATTTCCCTTTCCAAATAAAATTTGAGATGTCACTTTTTTTTCTCGATCACAGAACAGCTGAGGAAAGAAAACAAGTATTTCCTCCATCTCCATCTCTGATTCCCAACCCCAATTACCACTTGCCAGAAACTAGCCTTGATATCTTCCTGCCCTCTTCTCCCAGCCCCCACACCCTCACCCTTATCTGACAGGATCCCCCCAACTCCTCAGGCCCTCCCCTCCGCTCTCTGAGCTCTCCTCTGGCAGAGGCTCGCCAGGCTTATTTTTAACAGCTCTGATTGAAGCTGGGATCCCGCTGCCATTTATACTCCCTCCTCATTATCAGCTCGAAGCTTCCAGCAGCCAAGCTAAAAAGGCTTCACAGAGCAGGAGGGGCCAGAATGAAATGTCAGCAGCTCCACACCCGTGCCTCCTGCCCCTTGCAGAGCTGTCCCACCACCTTACGGCGGCCATGATCCACCAACAGCCCCCCACCAACCCCCCACCAGCCCGGCCCGGTGGCCAGCAGGGTCTTGTTGTCATGACCACATTTTCTCTCCCAAGCATCAGGACACATGGTATGATTTAGAAATGCACAGATGTGAAAAGACTCATAGAAGCAGAAAAATTAAATCCCATTTAGTACTGTACTGAATGAGAGCCACCAATGAGCCCCTCCTGGGCAGCTTTGTCCCCATTTAGACATTAGACACATGTAAACCACCCACCCATCACTCTGCTGAACTTACAGCCGTCCTGCCCCTCTCTTGAGTTCTGCAATACCCAAAGCTCCGTTTTCTCCTCTCTAAAAGGGGATCGCCATCCCCACTCTCTGGGTTACTGGGACAGTGAAATGAGAAGAGGCAGGTGCCTGCAGTCGGGCTCCACCAGCGCCCCACCTTCCAAGGCCGCCCTCTCCCTCAGGGGCCTCCCTCATGTACACCTCAGACATCAAATGCTATGATCACCTCTGGTCCCTGAAGCTGCTGACCTGCTGAGCCTCAGAAAGAAGAGACAGGAGAGCAAGGAGTGCCTCGACACTTCACTGTCTCTGAAGAAATTCAAGGTCATGTTTTACATCTGCTCTGCAAGGTCATGGTTCATGGGAGTGTGTGGGACTCACCACAAAATAATTTACTCCTGGGTCATCAGGGCAATAATTTTTACAGAGAAAGCATTTCCAACTCAGTACACTAAAATGTCAATTCATTAGGGTCATGGGGGGGTGGGGTCGGGTTTAGAGGTGAGAATTAGGATCTTGGCAACTCTTCTGTTGGGAGGAGAAATGAGCTGTTAAAAGCACAGAGACGGCATGAGGTGGAGTGAAGTGAACCACATAGGCACTGGGACATAGCGTTAGGTCACCACTGACTTTCTGACCATACCTCAGGAGGATCGCCTGCTTCTGGCCCGGAGTTGACCATGGGTAACTGAAACCGTGGAGGTGAAAAGCATATGGGTACTGGTACAAAAGAAAACAGTCTAAAATGTATGATAAGTGGGTATCTTTAAAAAAAAAAAAAGCCTGCACATCTCAAGGAGACCCCTCCAGGAAGTCTTCCCTGATTTACCCCAGTCTGATCATTGAAGATAACTTTATAGTCTTTCAGCACTTGGCTATGTGGTCTTGTCTGCAATTCATTGCACCTCAGGAAAACATTAAATTTCTCCTTGTTTCCAGCATTCAGGGAAGCCCATCCCCAGCCACACACTGTCCACAGGCAGCCATGGGCCTTGTCCTCTCTGCCATTCCCACACATACATCTACACTCACCAGCATAACAATTTTGTTAAGTTATTGTTTTGATACTACCATTTCAAGTGAACCAGGAAGCCCAGATTATAGTTCAATTTGCAAAATTCTGATCACACTACTGACTATCAAATGTCTGGCAAATCCAGTCGCCTTGAACTATGACAGCTGGAATGAACAACTATTCCCAGAGTGCTTTCCACATCAACACAGTGACTGGACTGTGTAAGGGATACAAGCAGGCATGTAGGACAGGCCTTGTCCTCACGGAGCTCACCAACGAAACTAACGGCGATGAGTGATCCTGATAGCTGAGAGTTCTGGAACTCTCTCTGTGCTCTACACCACATTTCACCTTCCTCAGAGCCCTACAGTTCAGTGCTATCATGCTCCTCAGTTCAGAACTGGGGAAATGAGGCTTACTTAGGAATGTGGTAACTCAGAGAAAGCTGCACCGCTAGAAAGCGGAGGCCGGGTTTCCAACTCTGATATTCTTACTCCAGAGCTGAAGTATTAACCGTGACGTCCATTCTACCACCTCAGACCCTGACAGAGACAGGACCCTGAGTGACAAAAAACCTGGGAGGAGGGGGAACCCTGAGAAAGACAGAGAGAGAGAGAGGGAGAGAGAGACAGGACCCTGAGAGAGAGAGAGACTAGACTCTGAGAAAGAAAGAGACTAGACCCTGAGAGAGAGAGAAAGAGAGAGAGAGAGAGAGAGAATCCTGAGTGAGAAAGAAAGACAGATCTCTGACAGAGAAAGAGACAGGACCTTTAGTGAGAAAGGGACACGATCCTGACTGAGAGACAGGACTGTGACAGAGAGAGAGACAGGACCCTGACAGAGAGAGAGAAAGACGGGATCCTCAGTGAGAGACAGACAGGACCCCGAGTCAATAGGACAAGCGTGTAACAGTCACCCAGCACCCATAGGTACAGCTACCCAAAGGAGCTGACTGTGGAAGGAAGTCACGTAGAAGAACGCCCCTAGGCTGGAGAGGCTTGGGAGGGTGACTGGAAGTCAGGTGAGTGTTGAGGGGAACGTGAGGATTCAGAAAGGCAGAAGATGAACCGCGCCCACGGTGCTGAGCGTGTGCTGGGACAGAGCTGAAAAGTGGGTCTGCCAGGGTGTATGGGGAGAAACAAGCCTGGAAGGGGCCTGGTGCCAAGGGCCCCTGAAAGCCAGCAAAAGGAAGGTGGACCTGAGCCAATGCAACGAAAACCACTGAAGTTTCAAAACCAAGAATGGACAGATTGGAGTGATGGCCAGGCAGGTGATGCCTGGCGCCCTGAAAGGGGAGGCCCCAGGAGGGAGGGGGGCCAGCTGGCTTCCCCCAGATGTGGAAATGTCTAGGGCAGCAGATCATTGTGGCTCTGGAGCTCGCCAGCTGTGTGGCCCTGGACAAGACAGCTAGCCCCTCTGGTCCCGTAGTTCCCGAGCAGCGAAACAGGAACAACCCTAGCCCCTCACGTGGGGCTGCTAAAGGACAGAATAAGCTCATGTGCGTGAAGCACTTAGCCCAGCACCCAGCTCGCAGTGCCTCGCGGTCATCGGCTCTTATGACATTAACAGAAACGCAGGCTGGCAGGGAGGTCCTGGGATCTGCTGGGACTGCACCTCCATCAGGCGGTTGGGAGTGAGAGGCAGGGCTGGGGCAGGGGTCCCAGTGAGCAGTCTTGATTTGCAGGTCACCTCGGGAAGGGGAAGGCTGAAGTCAGAGGAGGGCGGGAGGGGTCAGATCTCCCAGGCGCCCAGGGGACACCCAGAGCAGCAGGTTCAACAATAGCAACGTGCGGCCACAGTGCCCCCGGAGAGTTTCCAAAAGCAAGAATGGCAGAAAGGTCGTGAGACTCTCCAGGGGCAGAGGTCCAATGTTACCGGATCTGTTGTGCATCTACGCAGGTGTCTGTCTGTCTGTTTGCCCCCAGCGACCGCTGGCTCAGCCCCTTTCCACCCCTGCCCTTTCCCCAGGCCCTGGCCCCCTATCCGCATACATGTGTTAGGTCTTTGGGGCGGGGGCACTTTCGGTCATTTGTTCTGCTTTTCCTTTTCAAACAAATTTAGTTCAATGGCCCTTGAGCAGGTGCCCTGACCCAGAAGGGGGAAAGGCAGCCCCAGGAGGAGAAGGAGACTCTGGCAAGCCTCTGGCCTGGGGGAAGCCACACACCCAGGCAGCGGCCTAACAGCGGCTGCCTGCCAGGAGATGGAATTCATACATGAAATCAGAAGACAAGCGGCCCCAGGCACCCCCGGCCTGGCTCTGACAGCACTGACAGCTAATTAGAAAGCTCCATTTGAGATTCACGTTGAAAAGCCATTTAATAATTAAATGTCTTATCTGTACTGAAATTCCTCTGACAATATATACTTAGAGTGTGGCCAGAGAACACATTTTCTCACTTCCGTCACCCTACAAGACACAATATTTGAATCCAAGCATCTCCCCCACTGACAATAAGTGACACCATGTCACACGATTTGTATCGAGAGTGTCTGAGCGTCAGGGGGACTCTTCCTCCAGGCCTGTGGATCGATGTGGCACAGAGAGTGGCACAGAGAGACTCACACTCAGAAACAGGCTTGACACGAACATATCCCTGCACAACTCACTGAGCTGGGAGGCAGGGGACAGGGGAGGGCCAGCAGCCTCATGGGCTATGAGGAGGGGCAGTAGGATCTGCGTGGTCCCCCGAAGCTGCACCCCATCCTGCTGGCAGCAGGAGCCATAATGTCACCAGCATCCCTAGATGCGCTCTGAGGGCCAGGCAGAGCTGCGGGCAGAGGGTAAACCCCAAAGGAACACACAGAAGTCTCTACAGGGTGATCAGATTGAGGTGGGAGGGAGTCCCAGATGGTCCCAGTTGGGGCACAGAAAATAAGAGGGAGGGAGACTTCCCACATCCTCCTGCTATTGGTTTGGAGCTCTCCTCCTGGGACAACCCAAAGCACTGCTTCCGCCTTGACCCCAGGGCAGGCTCTCAGCACAAAGCTGTGACTCTGTCTCTGCTTCTGTTTCTCTTGCCATCCAAGCCAAGGAAACCCCCAGCAGAGACTGGGGGGTACTCAAAGGAATAAGACCTGGAAGGGAATTTAAACATGACCTCGTTCAACTCTCTCTTCTGACCAATGTAAGAAGCCCAGAGAGGTCAAGGACCTTCTCCAAAGTCACCCAGCTGGTTAGCTAGTGCTCTTTCCACACGCCCGCCTGCCATGCCTCTGGGAAGCATTATGGCATCGTTGGGCCCTTGCAGTCAGCACGTTCAGGTCCAGATCCTGCTCTCGTCTTACAGCCGTGCGATGTGGTCTACAACACTAGTGCTGCCCAGCCTCAGGTACAAGCTGAGACTGGTGGCTGGCCTGACGGTGAGCGTCTGTGCAGGGCCCCAGGCCCGGACAGCACCGCGCTGCTTCGGGGTGTTTATGACTTTGCATATCGGGGATGCTTGAGTCATAGCCAATAAGACCAAGCCTCTCTCTTCAGCTCATGCTGTCTGCTAACCGTTGGAACTGTCCTGGACTATCATAAACTCAGGGATACCAAGGGTCTTGGAAAACACTAACTGTACCTGCCCCAGCTGCAATCCTGCCCTCAAGGTGCTTTCCATTCTCTTGGGTTCAACTGTTGACTTACTGTGGGCTCAACTGCTGTCTCGCCATGTGTGGTCCTTGGAGCAAGAGGGTCCAATCACCTGGGAAAGGCAGAGCAGCAAGCCCCTCCCGGACCTGCTGGATCAAGCTCTGCATAGACAGGAGACCCCAGGGGACTTGGATGCTCCTTCCAGCCTGGGAGGCCCTGGTTTAGGACACTGTGGGGAAACCCAAAGCTGAGGGCCCCCGGGCCAGGCCGGCACCCAGCGCACCATCAGAGACCATCACAGACCACGTGTGACATGGTGCCACTGTCCCTCTGCTCTCGAACAGGAGGGCGGGAGAGGCCCAGCTCGGCAAGAGCTCAGGTGGAGAGGTTCTGAGTTTCTGCAGACGGCAAGCCTGCTCCAGTGGGAGTCGTGGCGAAGCGGCCAGCCACTGAGTCAGGAAACCGTTACACAGCATCTGGGGGGTATAGGTTCCAGGCTCCCTGACCTTGGTCTGCACACCCACTCCTTATTCCCCAGCCCTGGGACCGCTGCAGTCTGCTCGGGGCTCCAGGACTGGTTCCCACATCTCCACTGTGAAGGACAGATGCCGGGAGAGCCTGCAGGTGAAAAGCTGGCCCTGGCCCGGTCCCTGATCGGGGCTCCAGCACTGACAGCTCTGACTGATCAGGGGCTGCAGAGACTAACTGCTGTTCCACATAACCTGGGGGTGCAGAGCTGGGCCGGAGAACAGCGGGTGCAAGTCCCAGTACAGCAGTTGGTGCCAAGCACACAGGCCGAGCAGGAGCCACGAGCTCTCCCACAGGGAGCGTGGCTTGTGCTGGGGTTCAGGACAGGGAGCGGGGGACACGGGGGGCCAGGTGAGACTGAGAGAGACATCCTTTTTCCTCCTTTCTGTCTCCCCCAACACACAAACAGGCAGCTGCACGTCCTCTCTGCCTGCAGTGGGGCACAAGGCCGGGAGGATCGAGCTGCCCTGGGGTAGAGGCGGCCGACGGGCCAGAGGCCCCAGAACACTGCCCCGGACCGCAGCAGACAAGCAACTCTCCCTGTGGGGCCGGGAACCAAATACCAAGGCACCAACGGCCTCCCTAGTAACAACCTCCTGGGCCCCTCCGTCATGATTTTAACAAGCTTCCACACAGCTGGTTAATTTTTACAACAGCTGTACTCTTTTTCTTTTTCTCCTCGTAACGTTCATTTTAGCACAACTGAACAGAACACTGGAAACCTAGTTAGACAGTGATTTCTTCAGAGGGCCATGCCCCAGGTTAACGAGCCCTCCAGGAATGGAGTTCCTTCTAACAAGGATGCCATTAAACACAAAGCCCCCCAGAAACCTCACACAGCCCCTAAGTGTCTGTCACCCAGTCACAACCAACTGACAAGAGGGTGTGTCCAGAGCAGGTTATGCAGACAGCTGGGAGCAGGGCAGGCCCAGCCATTTCTGGCTGCTGAAAGGAAAGGAACTAGATACGCAGATATCTGGAGGAAAGATTGTTCTAGGCAGAGGGAACAGCCCATGCAAATGTCCTGAGGCTGAAGTATGCATAGTGTTCATGGAAAAGCAAAGATGTCAGGAAGGCTGGGGTAAGAAAGGGGGAGAGTGGTAGCCGGCTAAGGACTGAGGATATCACACAGAAGGAAGCAGGAAGCCATCTTATAGGGTTCTGAACAGAAGAGCAACTTGATTCATAAGATGGCGCAACTAAGTCACTAAGAACTATATGTGGCATGGAGTCAGTGTTCTATTAATATTAGCTATTGTTAGACTTTACCCCCTGAATTTCCACGTACACACCCCACATACGCAAATACGTATATCACTCAAAGCCCTTCAGTAACACCCCTCTCCCTACTGAGGTGTTCCATGTCCTTCTGTCTGGGATTCAAGCCCCGCTATCATAAGGCCCCATGCGCACTTACCAGCCCAGCACATGCCCAGCTGTAGACTCACTCTCCCTAGACCTGCACACCTCTCCTCCTCTTTGCTTTCGCCTATACAGTTCCCTTCCTCCTGAAGGCCCTTGCTTACCGAACGTCACATCCATCTCAAAGGCCACTTCCTCCATGAAGGCTTCCCTCAGCCCCAGATGGATTTCAAGTCTCCACCATTAGCCAAGCATGCCGTGCCACTCATGGACCTTCTTATCCTTGGTGCCCATTTCATTCCCCCACCAAACCCCACCTCCGGCCCCTGCCGCCATCCATGAGGAAGGTACCTACCAAGCTCCCCGGCTGGGCTTAGACCAAGCACTGGATGAGCCACTTTGACGATCAGCAGAATAACACAATAAATGCACAGCCCCTGCCTACCCCCGTCCACTTGACGAAGACCTGGCCAAGACTCCACCAAGCAGAGAGGGGCAGCCTGCTCTCCCAGGCTGCCAGGCTGCCCAAGGGGTCAGTTAATTATAAATAAAAAAGGTGGGAGGGGAGCTTCTTCTTCCTTCAAATATAAAGATTTTGTCAATAGACAAAAATAAATCTAACAACTGCTCAGATCAGAACTGTTCACCACTGAAGCCTAAAGGCTTTGCCCCACACCCCATGAGCACAGATGCAGGCATTTCCCAAGACAAAGAACAGCCATGATAAAGAGGAGGGAGGGGTTCAAAACCCCAGCCCAACACCACACACACACACACACACACACATACACACATACACACACACGTCTAGCATGACTGCATGGCCATGTTCAAGCTCTTGCATCTGGAGAAGGGACTTCCTTCACATGTCCGGGAAGGTCCGGAGCAGCCACCAGGCACGAACCCGATGAAAAAGAACTGAGGCCATCCTTGGAAAGTCAGCGGTGGCAGCACTTCCCCTCCATCACAGAAGTCTCCAGGGACTGTGGTGTGATGACGGCGGGGAACACGACTCACCACCTGTCTTTACAGAAGACATATTAAAGCGCTCTGAACTCCCACACAGTTTTCTAAAGCAGGCAGAAGAGACAGCAGATCAAACAGGGGTCAGAATCTTCTAGATGACTGACTAACCAGGTGCAGATAAATCACAGGACCCCAGAGCAGCTCCAGAGGGTATGAATTAACAAACTCAAGGTGAAAATGGGGCCAGGGCTCATGAGCTGTTGCTCCCAGGGCCCCTAGGGGAGGCTCTGGCTTCTCTCTCTCAAGCTACTACACCAGGTTAGCCCCTGCCCGTGGCCAAGAACCCAAGAGACAAAGCCAGACAAAGCCAGCCAGAAAAGCAACTGGTACCCAGAATCTGTTCCGAAGGCCTCCACCGAAGGACAGTCTGTTGGATCCCCGATCCCGTAAATGCAACCATAAAGGACATCCAGTGGTTCTGTTCTGTTTGTTGCTATCTGCAGCATTGGCTCACTTCTACTTCCCAATGATAAACCCATTTTTTTTTTCCTTTGGGAATCTACCCACCCCCTGCTCTGTGCTCATGGTCAGGTAGCTGTGACTCTACTCCTAGCTCCAAGCCCTGCCCCATCATCTCCCTGGCCACCATGGCTGGTTCAAGATGGCCACGGAATCCATCAGAGCCAAGAGAATGGTATGAGACTTTTGGGACAGAGGCTAACACTCTTTCCTGGTTGACTGGAGCTAAAAGCTGGAGCTCCTGTGGTCACCCTGAAGCATGAATGCAGGGAGTGCTGAGAAGGGGGCCAGTGTGGAAGAGACTTGGGATGGGGGGACAGAGACAAAGAGAGAAGAGATGGATGGATGGACAGGTGAGTGAATGAATGAACCATCAATTATTTTTTTTATTTTTTTAAAGATTTTATTCATTTATTTGAGAGAGAGACAGTAAGAGAGAGCATGAGAGAGGAGAAGGTCAGAGGGAGAAGCAGACTCCCCGTGGAGCTGGGAGCCCGATGCGGGACTCGAACCCGGGACTCCGGGATCATGACCTGAGCCGAAAGCAGTCGTCCAACCATCTGAGCTACCCAGGCATCCCAGAATCATCAATTATTGAATGAAACACCCTGGTATCATCATTTGAGCCCCTGATCAGGCCTCATCTGATTTGAACTCAGGTCTGCCTGATTCCAAATGAGGGAAGGGAGGTAATGGGTAGTGAGTGTTTATTGCTGGACACGGTGCAAGTGTCATTGCATTTAGTCTTCACAATAACCCCGTGAGGGGGCTTCTTGCCCTCTTATTTTACTTGTAAACAGGGAAACTGAGGGGAAAGAGGTTTTTTGAACTGTCCCAGGTCAGCCGATTCACTACAGGCAAAACCGCAGCCAAGGGCCCTTCATCTCCAAGGCTGTGATCTTCAAGCTGTGCCGCTCCACCCCTGGGCGAACAGACCGGGGCTCCAGGCCAGAGCCCGGAAGAGCTGCTCAGAGGGCTGCGGACCCAGGGGGTTTCACATTTTGGTAACCGAGCCAGAGGAGGGCTGCCAGTGAAACACCTGCGTGAGGAACCAACAGGCATAACGTTCTCTGGGAGACAAGTGCCACGTCTGCTGGAACATGTTCCAGAAAGATCTCTGAGGGCCGCAGAAGCCTGCAGAAGAGCTGCTGACGACGTCAATGCCCACAGTCCTCCTGGCACTGGGGCCGGGCTGGGGGGGGGGGAGGACAATCACCTAAACTTTCTGAACAACAGTGACTCCACTCGGAGCCCTCAGTCGCAAGGCCGGGGGGAGCCCTCGGAGTCTTCTGTGGGGATTGCCAAGGACACAGACCGAAGCCAGAAAAGTCACAAAGCAGTAAACACCATTAGGAAGGTGTCAGCAACAAAGACAAAGCCAGTCACATCCTCACCGTCCCATCATCACATCGAGGAACCCCGCTGCTCCGGCAGCCCGCCTCCCGGCGCCTCGGGCTGTGGGGGAGCAGGGAATGCTGCCAGCCTGTGTTCCGACCACCACAGTGTGCTGTAAAACGCAGGGCAGTGGTGTTATTTTAACTCTGCTTGGTTTGTGAAGACTCAACCTCCTTTGTTAAGACGACCCCACAGCCTTTCCCCAGGGAGGGCAGGGCAGCTTGCCAAGGATGCCACCTCTGTTCCCTGGGTGTCCCTCTCTGGGTACCTCACCTCTAACTATACCACACAACCCCCATATGGCTGCTGATTCCCCTTGATGTTCAAGCCCATTTGGTCTTGGGCCAGATCTTATTCCCTACAGCGTAGCTCTTCGCTGCCCAAAGAGGAATAATCAAGAGCTGCAGGAAAGACTAAAGAAACAAAGGAAAGAGCGAGGAAGCAACCTCCACCAGGGGCTGGCTGGGAAAGCTTGCCCCCCCCACCCAGTCCTGCTGACTCTCCCCCTCCAAGACTGGAAGGCCCTGTCCCATCCCTCGCGCTGCCATCCCAGCTGAGTGGGGTGAGCCAGGGCGGATAGGGAGCCCGCCGGCAGGGCCCGCACTCGGGATAAAGCAGGAGCCAGCCTGGGCTCGGAGAGGTCCCAGCCCCTGCAGAGGGAGCCTCGAGCACCCCACTCACATTTCACCCACACAGAAGAAGTGCAGAATTGCTAATAGGAGGGCAGAGCTAGAGGCCACTGTGTGAAGGTTTGGGAGGAAACAAGATCCTAAGTGAGGCACAGTTGTGCCTGGGTCTTCCCTGCCCTGGGGCCCTGCCCTCCTCCTCCAGCTGCCCAGGAGATCCCTCCTTCAGGAAGTCCTCTGGGACGTCCACCCTCCTCCTCCTCCTCTTTCCACCCAGCCCCTATCCACAACCAGGGGCTGTGCCCTCCCCTGGGACTGGATCAGCAGCTGGCAGGTACCTGCCTGAAGCACCTTCTGGAAGGTAAGAAGCAGAGGAAGTAGGGGTAAGAAGGCAGGCTCTCCTTGGCTGCCTGGGTTCACATGCAGCTCTGCCACGTTTGTCATTTTAACCAAGCCACTGAACCTCCTCGCCTCATCTGTGAAATGGGGAGAATGGAACTGAGGCGTGAATGAAATCATTCATGGAAGGCATCTGGCTCAGAGCCTGGCTTATGCAATAAACGTGAGTTTTTGCATCTCTAACTCGTCCCTTTCCTCCACGGAATGGAGAGCTCCTCAGGGGTGCGGGCTCTGTGTCACCCCCACCCATGTCTCCAGCACAGAGCCGAATCCACTTCCCCAGTAACAACATGGAACAACCATTCCACGGGGTGATCAGAAAAGGTCAGAAATGGAGTAAGGGACCCAGGCAATGACTAAGAGCCGCACCGAACTTAGCCGTCTTGCTCCGAGTGGGTCCTGGGTCAAGTCTGAGAGCAGGTTCCTTTACTCCTCTGAACCTCAGTGTCCTCATCTTTAAACCCGAGATAAAAAGGACAAGTTCACAGGGTTACTGGAAGGAGTAAATGAAAGGATGTTTCTAAAGAACTTAGCACAGTTCCTGGCCTACAGTAAGTCTCAATAAATGTAATGGGTTCTGTCACTTTGGTAATAATAATGCTGGATTGCTATTAGTAATGAACACTGACTACCCTGAGGTCATTTGCAGCCACAGCTACTCTTTCAAGAGGTACTTAAAGGAAAAAAGCAGAACAGAGGACTGCCTCTGAGATGCTGGGGGAGAACTGCCTACTGAGGGCCCAGATCAGAAGAAAGTTCTGGAAGCACCCTGGCAGGGACCCTTTCCAGTGAGAAGCTGTGGGCCCCTGCCGTTCTCGTTCTCGGCATCTCTTCTCTAATTCTGCCTTCTTCCCTCTTTGCGCGGTTAGCCTTGTCACACAGAGAGGAAGGCGTGAAAGGCTGGAGTCTGGAAATTAACATTTCAAAGTCAATGTTGGCTGAGCTCTGCCTCCCGCCTCCCGCTTCCCAAGCACAGAGGAGGGTTGAGGGGCGGAGCTGGCATGTGCGGTCCCCACAGCTTTTGTGCCTGATCAGTCATCTCTCATTTTCCTTCTGCAACACATGAACGAGAAACATCCCTGACAAAGCTGCCCCAGCCAAGATGAGCCAGCTTTCAAATGCAGCTCTGTCCTCTCTGCTCAGGAAGACGTGGAAAAACCTTTGGCCCCCTCTCTGCCAGCAGACCTCTGTCAGACAGGCTGGGCCAGAATCTGGGAGGAAGAGAGCAGTGTGTTCAGCCCAGTCTCCTCAGATACCCACCCCAGCAGCCATTAGGTCAGACAGTGACCGACCTCCCAGACCGGCCCCAAATGAAGCACAGAAAAGCATCAATCGCTTGCTTGTGGATCCGCTATCCATTCAACAACCCCGCGAGTCGATTTTACCTAGAAGATATTTGCTGGCTCATTCTCTTCCCATCTGAGAATCATGCCTGGGGAGAAGGCACCGAGAATATTCTATGGCAACCCTACAAAGGTATGGCTCAGCCCCTCACTCCGTGTGTGGTCAGAACAGTCACAGTCCCAGGAGACTCCCCTGAGAATAACACAGGGTGAAAATGCACAGACAGACTGGTACAACCGTTCTGTAAAACCATTTGCCAAGAGCCAGTAAAGTTGACAATGCTCATGCCCACATCCTAGCAATCCCACTCCCAGGAATTCACCTGAGAAACTCTGCCCAACGGGCACCGGGAAGCACACATGAGGACTTTCTCAGCCGCACTCTCTGCAGCCAAAAAACCTGGAAACAAGTCAAACATGTACTGGCAAGAAAATGGATGCACTGTGGAAATGTATATAGTGGTGACAACGCATGAGCCGCAGCCGCCCATGCCAACATGGGCGAACTTCAGAGACATAGTGCTAAGTTAAAAAAAAAAAGAAAGAAAGAAAAAGGAAAAACCTGATTGTAGAAGAATGTACATCGCTGGGTTCCTTTTATAAAAACTTAAAGAGTAAGCAAAACTTAAAGTAATGCTTACATAGACATGTCTTAATAATACAAAGAAAATTACAAGCACAAAAATCAGCAAGCGGTTCCCCCTCTGTTCCTGGGAGGCTGCGGCAGGGTGGGGGGAATAGGGGGCCTTCCAACAGCATCTTAATGCTCTTCTGCTTAAATAAGTTGGTGAATTCACGGATACTTATTTTATTAGGATGCTTCGCCATTAACATATACATTATTTATAACACATTATAAATATTCTTTTTGTATTATGAAAAATTCACCTAAAAATAATTTTCAAAAAGAGGGCTGGCAGTAATATCGGTAGGGACACGTGAAGGCCAAAACGGACTGAAACCCCAAGGAATGCTGAAGCTGAACCAGACGATCACTGACAGCCCTCCAGCTAAGGGTTCAGGTTATAAAAACTGGAGACAAATGTACAATCATACGCTGCTTCTGCAGCTGCCCGCCGTGTCATCGGCACACGCTGGGCTCGCTGGGGTTGACTCTAATTCCCACTTGTGGACACTGGGTGCCATTCCTGCCGTGGAAAATGTGGCTCTGAGAGGTGAAGTGACAAGGCCAGGGTCATCAAGCTGGTCCTGCCTCGAAGCAAGAAAGCAGATGCTCCCCATCTGTCCGCGCCTGCAAAGACTGCGTCTTTCCACGATGCCAAGCAGCCTCTCAAATATTTATAGACATAAATGGTGAATGAACCAAAGCGCAATTCAGTCCAACACATATTTATAAATATTTATAACCAAATGTTTTGCTTTGATAAGGTCTATTCTCTGAAGTGCCTGGCGTCAGACACACGGAGCTCTTTCCGCGGGAGCAGGCTGTGGCTCACCTGGGAACGTTAACTCATTTCCATGAATGCACACTTACGTCTGCGCTCACATCCTACACAGATGGCCCTCCGCCCCGTTACTCATCATAATCAACTTAACACACCATGAAAAGAAGGCTCGGGTGCGTTGGGACCACAGGATGCTGTGTTTGTGAGGGAATTCATGCCTCTCTGCCGCCTAAAATCTGCCAGAGGCTCCCCACCGTTTTCGGAATGAAATCCAAACGCCTCGGCAGAATGACACGTCCTGGCTGAACTCATGTCTTTCTGCTCACGGCTCACACTCACACCCTGAAGGAAAGGCTGGGCTCCAATGGCAGGTTCTCGAAGGCCTCGTGCTCCCCTCTGGCCACCTGTCCTTGCCCAGGCCGTTCCTTCTGCCCTTCCCCTTTTCTTCACCTCTCTGCAGGCCGAGCCCATGCCCACTGCGCTCAGACCCCAGCAGTGGATCCTCCTCCCACAGCGAGCTTTGCGGAGCCGCTGGGCCCCCACCACTCCTGCACAAACTGTCCCCTGGGTCTCATCCCTCTGCACCAGCTCTCTGTTTTCTTGTCCATCCTTCACCACAGACCCTGAGCTCCCCTTTCTACATCCCCAGCCTCGAGGCTGGGCAGATATGAATTCAGAGATCAGCAGAAGTCATGCTGTCACCTGAGCCTCCTACCCCGGGGCTACAGGAAACAACAGGGGGTTGGGACATGCGATCGTGTTAACGGGCCTGTGCCAGCCTGTGTTGAGCTGTGGCAGCATGATCTGCCTTCAGTCCTCACAGCCACATGGTGAGGCCGCACCAGCCCCACGCCACCAGTGAGGAGACCGAGCTTTAGAAAAGTCCCGGGACGGGAACAAAATCATGCTGCCAGCCGCCCAGGCCTGTCAGACTCCAGAGCCTGTGATCTGTGGGTAATCTTTGAATAAATAAATGAATGCCCTCAGAAACCAGAAATCGGAGGACGTAAGCCCTGAAAAGCATCTTGGGAAAGCAGTAACAACTTTTAGTTGTCCCTTCTGGGTTCCTGAGAGTCTTTTATTTTTTAATCATCTGCAAAGAGGGCTAATGAGGACACCTTAGAGATTTTGTACCGCTTTGTAATTTCAAAGGATTTTCTATCTAAATCGGCTTTTCTGAAAATTTGCGTTTGAGGACTTTTGAGGTGGGTTTTATGGGTTGTCCCAACAGTGGGATGAGGCGATACAGAGACCTGGCCACAGACACATGAAGAGACTCACTAGCTACCTGCCCTCTCCACCCAGGGCAAGGCAGAGGATGGCAGTTGAGGCCCAGTGGGGGGGGTGGAGAACCCCCCCCACCCCCACCAGCATTCTAGGCCCTCCATGCCTGAAGCCACACCCACCCCTCCAGGCCTTCAGGACACCAGGGACCTTCCCCCCAGGACAGGAGACAAGGATGAGTGACCCCGAAGAGGAGCACCATCTGCCCCGAGAATTCTTTTTTTTTTTTTTTAAAGATTTTATTTATTTATTTGACAGACAGAGATCACAAGTAGGCAGAGAGGCAGGCAGAGAGAGAGGGGGAAGCAGGCTCCCCACTGAGCGAAGAGCCCACGGGGCTCGATCCCAGGACCCCAGGATCATGATCCGAGCCGAAGGCAGAGGCTTAATCCACTGAGCCACCCAGGCGCCCCTGCCCCGAGAATTCTTGACCACTTCACAGTATGACTATAAGCCAGGGACCAATGGGACAGGTAGGAAGAGCAATTCACCACACTCTTCAGGGTCAACGTGGGGGCAGCCAAGGCCGCAAGTGCCCCACAGAACAAAGCGGGCTGGACACAGGGTGCATTGGGCCAAGGCCAGGGCCTCCAACTCTGGGGCCCGCCAAGGGAGGCCACCCCACCAAAAGGGGGCCCAAGAGAGCCCAGAAGCAGAGAAAGGATCACTATTGGACAGTCCCAAATCTTCCCCTAAGGACAGCAAAGGCCCTGGGAGAACTAAGCCTGGACCCCAGGAGTCCTGCCTTGGCCCAGAAAGAGGCCCACAGAGGCTCGGCCTCCCCGCCTCCCCCACCCCTGGCTAGTCTGAGCCTCGGTTTCCTCCTCTATGAGATGCAAATATTAACAAACAATTCCAACCTCATAGGCTTTTGAGACGATTAAATAAGACAAGGCATCGAAACCCCTTAGCACCCGGGAGTCCCCGACACACGGGATTCGCCTACTGTTCGGAGGTTCTGCCGTGACAGGCAGGCTTGTCAGCTGCACACGGCCTGGGAACAGGGATCGTGTCGACCTCGTCACCATTGAACGCCTGCATACGGACTAGGTCCTCAGCAAACAGCAAATGACTGACCCACCGGGCCATCGGAGGCTGTTCAGACCAGGAGGGAATACCTGGATCACAGAGTGTGGGGGCTAGTCGGGCTCAGGAGCCCTTTCCTGGCTTTCCTGGAGTGGGGGCTGGTGGGCTACCCACCACGCTCTGCGTGATCACCCCCAGGGCCAGAGTTCTCCATACTGCAGGAGGCCCAGCACCCTCTCTCAGGCCGCTCTTCCTCGGACTCGACCTCCGCCTACCTGCCAGTGCTGATCCTCCTTCTGGAGAATGCAGAATAAGCCGCGTCCTCCTGTGCCTGACCCCCTTTCTCAGCAGCTCTGGGGACCACCCCCCAGCCTACTAGTCATTGGCTGACATCACTCCAGTTTCTTCACTGACCCTTCACAGGCCGACTGGGTGCCTGTGGGTCTGGCAAACTTTCCAGGCAAGGGCTTGGAGCCTGGCAACACATGCTAGGGAAGGTGGCTTCCTTCCTCAGCTCCCCTATTGGCCTCCCTGACCCCCAGTCCTGGGCCTGAAAAACCCTTACAAATCCTGTCCCTGGAGTCTCTCCTATCCCTCTGTGGGTGTCATGTCAACGTCATGTCAGTGATTCGGGTCATTGATTAGGGGAGGGCCAATAAGCAAGACCCATTACTGAGCACCCAGGTGTGCTGGGACCTCTCCCCTAGAAATCTAATCCCAGCTATGAACCACCCCGCTCTCCCATAGCACCGTGGAAATAGTATTTTTCTGCCCTTCCTTCTAAGGAGCCAGGTTCAGAGAAGCAGCCTGTGTCAGATTCCAAGTTTGTGAAAACTAAAGAAACATATACTCCTCCCAGAAGGACTAAGGGGTTGGGGAGAGCTGGGCAGCTGGGAAAGCTGCCTTCCCATGAGGCCGGCAGGCTCTGCCCTTGTCAGGAGAGTGTGGGTATCAGGGGTGAGTGGACCCAGCACAGACTTTGGAGTGAAACTTGCATTCAAGCCTTGGCTCTGTCAACTCCCTTGCTGTGTGACCTTGGGCAAGTTGCCTGACCTCTCTGAGCTTGAATGTGAAAGGAGACTCAACAAAATGTACTTCACAGGGCTGTTGTAAGAATACAATGAGATAATGTATGGAGAGTCATTAGCTGGCCTGGGTTAGGGCCAGTACTAAATAAGTCTTCAATTATGATGATGATGAAGAACCAGGAGAAGGGGGAGAAATAACCATTCATCACCACACACTCCACCTGAGAGGATGGCTTCCTGAACTGCTGGAAGCCCACTGCAAACATTCCAGGTTCCTCCCCACCACAAGCTGTCCTGAGGCCTGGGGTCAACACCCCTTCCCCACCTTACAGAGCCTGGAAGAGTGGAGACCACCCACAAACAGGCACCCACTGCCCCCAGGCCCAGCCTGGCCTCCTGGCCCCTCTCCGCAGTGCTGCTGACCGGGAGACTGCCCCCGCTCCCTTACAAGTGAGGGCCTCTCCCTGGCTCACTCGTTCTGGAGACAGTGGGACCTGGGGCTGGGCACCCTGCCCAATTAACACTCTCAAGAACGCAGCTGCAGTGGCAGCTGGACTCCCGAGGGGGGAAGGCCCAGGTGTTCCTGCCTCCTCTCAGGTGCAGGTTAGGGGGTTCCCGAGCACTGCCAAGGAGTGGAGAAGGCAGGGTGCCTGCCAAGGGCCTGCACTAGGCCTAGGCCCCACCCCAGGGCACCTGGGCGTCCCCTGTAAGCATACGGGGGCCTCACGCAACAGTCGTCCCTTCTGTGACAGGCATACTGCAGAGACAATAGAATCAGTGGCCTCTGGAATGAGCAGACCTGGGATTCCCTGCTGGCCCCAGCTTATGCCCTGTCTGGAAAGTGACAGCACGCTCTGTCCCATGTTGTCACAGAGTAACATGAAGACACAAGGCTTGGAACTTGGTCCACAGTCAGCACCCAGGGAGGCGCCGGGGTCCTCTCTCCCTTTCAGGCGGCAGACACACACCAGTACCATGCTTTCCAGGGAGGAGGAGATGGACTCGGAGCCACACACAGAGAAGCAACTTTATCTCTGCCTCCGAGAGACCAGCTTGAAAGAAAAACACTTGCAGTGTTTTGTAAAAGAGGCTCTGATACCAAGGAACCCACCCTGGCAGGTCTGAGAATAAAACACACTAATGGAGTATGCAAAAAACGATGTAGGCAAGAAAAGGAACCAAATACAGGGAGAAGAAAGATGGGGAACAACATCTATTTAAAAATCATAAAGACAGCTTCTCGCCTCTAATAATTTTCTTGCTTATCAACATACTCTCCACTTCAATATTTGACTGATGTTTGCTTGCACTGAGCTAGTTTAATAAAGCTATTTATCTTCGTGTTTAACAATAACCACCACCACAACAAAAACAGGATGTGACTATTTCCAGTAGTTTAACCCTCAAAGGGCTAGAGCACACTACTGCCACCTCGTGGCAGGGCACCCAAATTGGAGGGACAGAATCTGGGAAGTATATTAAATCCCTTTGGTGGCTGAATCTGAGAAAGAGCCATGAGGCTTTGGTCATATCACCCACATACAGGTCACCCCTCAGTTACCAGCAACTAGATAGAAAAATCAGCAAACAGGGCACCTAGGTGCCTCACTTGGCTGAGCATCTGACTCTTGATTTTGGGATCGGGCCTCACATTAGGCTCCACATGGGGTCTGCTTGGGATTTTCTCCCTCCCTTTTTCTCTCCACCTCGCGTCCCACCCCCCCCCCCCGCTCTCATGCTATAAATAAATAAACAAACAAATAAAATCTTAAAAAGAAAAATCACCAAACGATGCTCCATTCCCAGCCCTCCTTGAAGAGAATTCACTCTTTTTCTTATCTATAAAATGAAGAGAGACCACCTTAAAGATCTCTGCTGGTTCTGACATTTGGAAGTTTTATAAATGTACTTCAGAACCTCCAGGAGTGTCTGTTAAAATGCAAATTTCTGGAGATATCTGGGTGGCTCGGTTAAAGATTTGCCTTCGGCTCAGGTCATGATTCCAGGACTCTGGGATCCTGCATCAAGCTCCTTGTTCAGCAGGAGCCTGCTTCTCCCTCTGCCTGTGCTCCCCCTGCTTGTGCACATTCTCTGACAAATAAATAAATAAAACCTCTCTCTCTGACAAATAAATAAATAAACTCTTTAAAAAAAAAAAAAAGAAAGGAAAATGCAGATGTCTGGTTCTAGCCTCAGAGTCTAAATCATAATATCTGGGGAAAGGCTCTAAAATCCACATTTTTAACAAACAGACTTTTATCTCTTTCATGTTTGAGAATGGCTACCCCCAAGTCCTTGCATGTAATATTTAAGATGCTGCTTTATTAAATCTAGGAGTTTTGAGGTACCTGGGCACATCATGGCACCCTAACATTTCCTGAGGGACTGAATATTACACAGCACTCAGTGAAGTTTCATAAGGACTCCATAGGGTAAATCAGTTTTAGACCCATTTCGCTGATGGAGAAACCGAGGCTCAGAGAGCACAAGCCGAGCAAGCTGGGTCTAAAACTTAATTTTTTGAATATCCATCAACTTGCCAAGGAATCCAAAACCTTCTTGACTCCAATCTCCGTTTCTCAGTGCAGTGGGGCTGGGGTTCCCAGCAAGCAACGGAGCTCAGGGCCTGCTCCCAGCTCTCAAGAGCTCTCGACAGCCCTGTGGGACATCAGACTCCAGCCCAAGGTAACAGGAGATTGTGTCATCCTGTGCCATCGTTCAAAGTGTTCCTCTCACTCCAAAGCCGTCACTGTGGGTTTTGACATTCAACTTAGAAAGGCAAGGCTACGACCAAAACCTGCACTCATCTCTTCTGCCAGGAGAACACACATTACTTGAGGAGGAAGGAAAGGTGCCTAATCTTTGCTATGATAGCTACCTACACTTTGCAGCTAGAAGCTGTGTGCTTAGGGATTGGAACTCCAGCTCTGTTGCACACTGGCTCTGTGACCTTGGGCGACTTTCTCTCTCTGCACCAGAGTTTCCTCATTGGAAAAATGAGGAAAACAAAATCCGACTTCAGTGTTGCTGTAAAAATTCAAAGAGATAATAGACATAAGGTGTTACCATGATGACTGGGATACAGGAAGTGCTCAATAAATGGTAGTTTAAAAAAAATATTCACACACATTCACAACATACGGCTCAGAGAGAAATGGAAATAAATCCCGTTTCCCAGACAGACACGGAGTCCCCCAGAGGCTGGAAGGACGCCACACCGTGTCGGTTACGGGCAGGCACTGGGCTAGACTCACATCTGCTCTGCTAGAGCGCCAGTTTCCTAGCCTTGGAAAGGCTTTCTGGCTCCAGTTAACATTAGAAAGAGTTCCCCTTCCCCAATGCCCCTGCCACCTTCCCCTAAACCCACAGGAAACTTCTCTGGGGAACCCGACCTTCCACATGAAGGTCAGGGCATCCGCTTGTCACCGTCTTTATTATTACACGAGATGGCAGGCAAATCCCCTTTTCGTGATCCTCGGAGGGATGTGGGGGTCTGTTTATCTTTTAATTGAAACAGGAGGGGGGAAGGGAGCCGCTCCTGACCAACCTAACCACCGCCTCTGTGTTCTTCAATTACTGGTACAAAATGATTTGATGAGAGGAACCAAGCCGACATCTGGGTTTCAGTGAGCATCTGACATGGGGCCTCGCTAATTAATCTGGAAACATGAATTGACAAAGGCTCAAATCCAAGCGCAGTCAGGGAGAAAGCCGGCTGACGGGCCGTGAACAGAAGGTGGTGTGCGGCAGGCGGGTGCAGAGGTCACTGGGAGTGGCCAGAAGGACTCTGAGATGGCGCCTGGCTTTGTCATCTGACCCCCAGAGGATGGGCTGGAGGTGGCCCAGGAGCAGCTGGGAGGGGCCCGGCTGACGCCCCGCCTGAAAAGTGTGGGCAGCCAGGGAGACAGACAAAGGGACCCAAACATTCAGCCCCATCAGCCAGACAGGTCGTTTTGTTCCCACCTGGCCTGATGCCGGCACATTGCTCCATCTTCCCCACTCCTAATTCTTCCTCATGTAGTCTTAAAGGTTAAAAAAAAGAAGGAGAAAAAAAAAAAGAAAGAAAATCATCTGTATATACGAGAGTACTTACCGTTTCACAGTCATTTCTCGGTAAGTCCCTTCTGGAGTCGATCCCTTACTAGGCACAAGGCACAGAGCTAAGAGCTTTACATACATTATGACCTTTAATCCTTTTAAAATTCTTATAACCAATGTAATGAAGTCTTATTTCCATTTTACAGTTGAGCCAAATGAGCCCCAGAGGGCTTAAGCTAGTTGCCTAGGGTTGCACAGCTAGTAAGTACAGAGCCAGACTCCAGCCCAGGACTGCGTGCCAGGCCCTTGTTAACGCACGGAGCTTCCTACAGCAATTTCAGTGTGATGGCCAAGGGCGGGGATGCTGGAGTCCCAGAACCTCTGCCAACGAGAGCCAAGGAAACCCCAGAGATCATGGGTGACCGTCCAGCTGTATCCCATGCGACCTTGGAGCAGGGCCTGAGGCTGAGGGGCAGCAAGGGAGTGGCCCGGGCCCCTGCCCTCCCCGCCAGTGTCTGTTTTATATCTCGGGTTCCCTGTGAGAATTATTTTGACTGAACAGGTTGCTGCTTATAAAATCCGTCCCCTGCTGATTCAAATCCACTACTCACATTTTAGAGTGAAAGGTACACAAATCTGGGAGCGTGCAATGACTCATCTCAGAGCACAGGAGCCGGAACCCACGTCTGCAATCCTTTGTGCTTCACGCCGTGTCCAGAGGGGAGCTCCAAACGGAGGCACAAGCTTCCCTGGCATGGCATTTTCACGGGCTGTGCCCCTACCTGTTCGTTTGTCCTTTTGAGTGCCCGGCACCCAGCAAGTGCTCCGGAAATCCTAACTGGCATTATAGTTGTCTTTCATTGTTCCCTGGTGCTAACATAAAGCCTCCCAGCACCCCGTCTCTGGCTCGACCTCCTGACCTCCCACCACCACCCAATGGAAGAAGCTGCGTATCTGAAACAGGGCCGATCCAGTCCCTGGCTTGTAGCTTGTTGTCCCAACTTCATTACCTGCAAGGCTCCTCTCCCCTCCTTCCCACTGTGTCTATGAGCCATCAAGATCTGTGTCACCGGCCCGGGAGTGCCAGCATCTCACACCTTTCTCCTGGCTGACAGTTGGCACTGCTCTACATTCTCTCCTTCTGTAGACCTATTCATCGCTCTCCCGTTTCCTTTGGCTTTTGAAAATTAATTATCAGTGATTTGTTAAGTTCATTAGCTCTGCCTCTCAACAGCATGGAAGGCCTGCCATCTGGACCCGTATTTTCATTTTCATGCAAGTTGTTCCATAATTACACAATAAGTGGTGTCACCCTGCGAAGCCGCGCTGAACGCACACAGCTCACCCCGCCTTTCTTCAGACTTACACGATCTCTCAGCAGGACAAGGCAGGTCTGTCGGCCCTGCTCCTGGAGCCCCCACCATCTTGCTCTTAAGCATTTACTGACCCCATCCTAGGACCGCAGCGAGTGCAGGCACCCTTACATGTACTTTCATACACGCCTGTTGTTCCAGGAGGTTACTATCATCAACCCATTTGCAGATGAGAACACTGAGGCTCAGATGAGGAAGTCACTTGCCCAAATAATGCTGAATTTTCAAGTAGTGGAGATTTGAATCCAAGTCCTAGGTCTACACCAGAAAACCCCCAGGCTGAAGGTGGTATGATCCTTCAGGGCCACCCCTGCCTTTCCACTAAATCCACGTTCCTTCCTGCCTTCTAGCACAGGACCTTCTGGGCGTGCAGCCCTCACCTGAGTTCCATTTTGTCACTCATTCCTGCCTGATCAGCTAGAGCCCTGGTCAACGCCACTGCCTCACAGACACCAGATTCTTGACAGAGTGGACACATGTGCAGTGATATGACAAATAAATTCTATTTATTGAGCACTCACTACATGATAATTGCCAGATGCCTGGATTATTTAAGTTACACAACACTCTTGTAAGACAGGTGACGGGGGGCGGGGTTATCGTACCCATGTGACAGAGAGAGTAAGATGCAGCCCTGGCCGTAGTCAGGAGTAACTTATGGAACTGAGATTTGAACCCAGGTACTCTGATTCCAGAGCCTTCTAAACCATCCTCCCTGATAAGGAAAGAGCCGACTACATTCCTGAGAGGCTGCTACACACGGAAGGACCCTAATCAATAAGGAAGATGGGTCTGGGGGCGCCTGGGTGGCTCAGTCGTTTGAGCATCTGCCTTCAGCTCAGGTCATGATCCCATGGGATCGGGTCCCACGTCAGGCTCCCTGCTGGGTGGGGAGCCTGCCTCTCCCCCTCCTCCCTGCTCATGCTCACTCTCACTACCCTTCTCTCTCTCTCAAACAAAAAAAAATTTTTTTAAATCTCACAAAAAAAAAAAAAGAAGGAAAATGGGTCTAAGCAGGTCACAAGGTAGGTGCAGACAGACTCCCACGACTCCACTGTGGGCCCGTGAAACCCTCTTCTCAAGTGAACAGTTACTGACAGGGAAGATTCCTAGAACACTCATTCCACAAACATCTACTGAATGTCCATTAGAGAGCAAGGACCACCCTGGATGTTGGGGACACCTAGGACAATAGATCTTCATTCCATCCTTTAGCAGCCACAGACGCTGGACGGAGAATGACAAGTGTCCAAGCCTGATGCATGTTACAAAGAGGTGAAGTCAGGGGTGTTGAGGGAACACATGGCAGGGGACCCCACCCAGCCCATGAGGTGATGAGAGAAGGCTTCGCTGAGTAAGCAGTGTCTCCAGTGAGACCCAGAGGATGACAGGAACTGTCACATGATGTGTGCCGGTGTGTCTGTGAGAGGATATTGTGCCTCTCTCCAGGGAACCGCATGTTCTGGGCCAGGGGAACAACAGGAACAAGCCCAGAGAAGCACGAGGACAACACCCATGAGGAGCTCAGGGAGGCTGGTACCCCACACAGCAGCAGGGGTGCCCCCTCATTCATTCAACAGATGCATACCCGGTGCCAGAGATGCTCCCTGGGACCGCCTTGTCTGACAGCTGCTTTGCGAGCCCAGCAAACCTGGTCAGTCCTGGAGCAGCCTTATTTTGGGGCTCCTCAAACCGTCTCTGAGTCTGTATCTCGCCCGCTCACGGCTCTCCCCGAAGTCTATTTTATCTGTCTCTGTCTCGAGAGTCACCCCCTCCAGCACCTCCTAGAACTTCAATGCTGGTCCTTGTCCACAGGGGCCACAGCCACTTCATCCAGGAAGGGAACTCAGCTAATAACGTTTACTGAAGCCGGTCCCACACCAGGGGCCTTCTGACACCCTCCAGTGAAGCCACACTAACACCCCTCGGAGGCCTGTTATCTCCCTTTACAGATGAAGAAACTGAGCCCGGGAACGGCGTGACGTTTGCACCACCTTACAGAGCTGGTCGTCTCTCCCCAGCCTTGCTTGCTCCCTCTTTCCCAAAGAAATGACCCTCCAAAACCAACGTTCTGTCCTCCCTGAAGGGACTGTGGCAAAGTCAGGCACATGAGACTGCTTCTCCCTAATAACTTGACATCACTCTTCAGCAGGCCACATTCTAGCAACAGGAATGGATTCCTTCAAAAGTTCTGTGGAATGTAATCTGTGAGCCACCCACCCAGCAAAGCAGAAGCGAGGGGCCCTCCCTTCGTTTGACAAAGAATGGAACCCATGAGGAGACTAGACAATTAGATTCCCCTGGAACAGCTATGCCTGGACAATCCAGAACAAGAACCTACTACGTGCCGAGCCCAGTTTCCAGGAGAAACCTAATCCTGAGATTAGAGAAACCTAATTCCTGAGGAGTTAACCACTGGCCACCAAAACACCAGAAATACTTGCACGTCAAAGCAATGCCCTAAAGCTTCATTCTCATCCAGAGGTTTGCCAGCCCTCGGGCAGTGTAGGACACACACCAAGGAGGCCTGAAGCCCTCTGTCAAACGGCTTCTCCTGAATAAACAGTGCGCCTTCCCCATGTACACAGACTCCGGCGGGATGAGTAAAAACAAACTCACTTAAAAGCATTTCTGCAACGGAAGCCTCGGGGATGAGACCACACAGGATCTCACTTTCCCTATGACACAGTTCTGGGATCTCTACATTTTTTAAGTGAGTATGTATGACCTTCATGAATTTTTAAATAACCTAAATTAAAATGATATTAAACTCACAGTAGCTTTGTCCCTGTATTTTCTGAAATGACACAGGCTCCAAGTCCACTTATGACCAGGCAGGGCAGTGGAGGCAGAGGAGGTCTTCGAAGTCTTTTGACATTAGGAGGGACCCCTGGCCTTGGGAAGGTTGGGCCCCAGGGACAGGGGCTTTTCAGCCCTGAGCTCCTCCTCAGCACAGCGGCTGCCCTCCCCCGAGAGCCCTGCTATTCCAAGGCTGAGGCCATTTCATGCCTTATCAATAATTCACGGCTACAAACAATAGTGCCAGCTGGATATCTTTGGGTGGGGGAGGGGCCTCTGAGGAGGCTGGCAGGAGAAACCTTTAACCGCCTGGAAGCAAACAACCACACATGTGCCCACACTGCCTACTAGAGAGAAACAGGACCTAGAAGCACTTTAAGAGTCAAGGTCCAACCTGAGAGGGCTTATGCTTGGAAACCCTCTCAAAGACCCCCACATTCCCCTCAGGGCCAAAGGTATTCCTGAGAACGCCACGCATGAGATCCATTCCCCTCCCAGGGACACAGGGTAGGGCTCAGCCAGCTCTCATATAGGAAGACAGCCTGGGCACTAGAAGAACCACTAGATCCAAAATCAGAAGAGTGAGTTCTGGTCCTGGCTCTGCCATGCACCTGCTGTGTGACCTAAGATAACTGAATTAACCTCTCTGAGCTTCAGTGTACTCTTATACAGAAGGTAGTCAAAATAGAAAAATGGGCAAAGGACTCAAACAGGAGGTTTAACAGAAAAGGAATACAAACAGCCTTAAAAACATGAAAAAAGGATGTTCAACCACACTTATAATTAAAGAAATAAAAAGTAAAACAAGATTTTTTTAGTCCATCAAACTGGCAAAAATAAAAACCTTAACGATACCCAAAGGGTGTGAAAAATCAGAGATCCTCATGCACTATGGCGATGGTACAGCCTTCCTGGATAGCAATTTGGCAACAGCCATCATAAAATAAAATGCATTTTGACTTAGCACTTCCACTGCTAGGAGTGTATCCTGTAGACCTATCCATAAGGGCAACAGACAGACAGACAAGGATTTTTCTTTTCGTTTTGTTTACGAGAGCAAAAAGAACACAGTTTAGTGACCCTCGATAAATACACAATGAGAGTTCAGTGCCAGGGGAAAGAAGAGCAGCTCTACATGCGCTGATACTCAGCACCCCTGAGCTCTGGGCAGAAAGACAGAGAGAGGGAGAGGAGTGCATCTGTTTTTCCATGCACAGAATATTTCTGAAATCTCCACACGAGGCTGTTTCAGTAGCTGCATCTGGGAAGGGGACCAGGAGGTCTGGACTGGGACAGATTTCTTTTCATTGTATATGCCTTTGTCCTAATCTATGTTTTGAACCACGTATTACATTTTCAAGAACTTTAAGACACGAGGGTTTTGTTCCACTTAGACAGGGAACGTCTTATCTGTGTGGAAATTCAGTGCCCCTGCTAGGAGCGTCGTTTCTCAAACCATAAAGGACCATGGACATGCCAAGTGCTGTTCGTTGGCACACACGTATCAAGTCCCACGTACAATGTGGGCATTTCTGAGAGAAGGAAACCACCTGAACGTCTAGGGGAACAATGAGTTCGGACGAACTGCTCACTGCTTCCAAGTGCTCACACCTCACTCATCCCCAGAGATGTTTCAGGGGCCACTGAAAATGACAGGGTGTGAACTGGCCGTCGAGGACGGGGACTAACTGATTCCGTCTGATGAAGGCACCCTAGGGGGCCAGAGGCTGGCTCTCCCAGAGCAGGGCACAGGGACGCCTGAGGGTTTCGTCTCGCTGACACCAGGCTGGCTGAGCATGCCACCTCACAGCCGGAGCGGGGGTGTTCCCCGGGCCCCCAACACCCGGCTTGCTGCCAGGCACAGGCACCCACCCAGCAAACATCTGTGGAACGGATGAATGAGTGCCTGTGAGTGGGCTGCCTGCCTGGGAGCTCACAGACAGATCTGGAAGGTCTTTCTGGAAGCCCCGGCATCCTAAGCACAAGTGGGACTTGCTCAAGGCCCATGGCAATATGGGACAGAGGCAAGCCTGGGACCCAAGATCTGCGACCCTCCCCGAAGCTTCCTGGCCCACTTGCTCCCTGAGCTTGTTCCATATCCAACGTGCTCCCTCCCTCTACCCCCTCCTCAGGCTTTAGAGCTTTTTAAGGTGGTCTCCGGTCGGAGGTTTTTGTAAAGCATCCAGACCCACCAGAGCCATCTGCCTGGCCTTGTCCTTTAAAAAGGCAAAGGCAGGGAAATCCTAGTGCTGCCCCGTGCAGCACCCCCGTTGGGCCATGTCGTTCTAGACCCTGCAAGATACCAGCTCACTGTCTTTAAGAGGCAGACTCAAGGTCTCTCCCCAGCAGGGTCACTGCAGGGCTGAAGACCAGGGAACTAATCAGAAACTATGTCCTCTGGGTACAAAAACGAATCCAGTGAGCTCTACTGGCTCCCTTTTCTGTCTCAAGCGGCCCTTTACAAAAAACCATGCACCCATGTTGAAATCTGAGTCTGGGGTCCAGCTCCCAGCCCTGTTCCCAGCCCGCTAAGAGACTCTGAGTAAGTCATACCAGGTCTGTGGGCCTCTGTTTCTGCATCTGTAAAGATGGGCTGTGGATGAGAACCTCTCTCGGCTTCTTTCCAGTTCACGTAGAACTAAAGCAGTAGCTCCTCCATGATGAAAGATGGAAACCCAGAGGTAAAGATTTGCAACGAATTGGCAAGCATTGGTCCTGGACAGACATAGCTCCACATCAGCTTCCTAAACAATGCCAGCAAAGAAGGCCCCTGGAAGCCACCATGGGGCGCCGGGTGCTGTCTACCCTGCAGGAGGCCAGGCCCTCCACCTCCCACCTCCCACCAGAGATGCCAGCCTCATCCCTTGCCCCGGATCTCTTCTCAGTCCTTTGTCCACACTGTCCTCTCTCTGCAGACCTCTATGGTCCCAGGATCCCAGCGCTCCCCTTCCACGCAAAGCCTGAGCCAGAGTCCTAGGGAGCTCTTCACCGCATTTAAGAAACAAGCCTTTTGAACAGACATGTGTAATTGGAAAGATGGGCCCAGCAGGAGAACCAGGAGTGTTTGCCTCTCACCTGGCACAATGCCGACCTCAGGCAGCTCAGGCCGCTTGGGCTCCGCATGCACACATGCACACACACACTCCTCAGCAAAGAGCCGGGAGCAAGCGTCCACCAGCTCACCTCTTCCTCCCAACTTCCCAGCAGACCCTCCCCTCCCCGCTTGGCAAGAGGGAGCCCACAACATGCATTGTGTGTGCAGGATCCACAGAAAGTATTATAGCAAAGAAAGGCACGCCTGGAGCCTGGAGCCCAGAGCCCAGGGCTGATGGCGGTTGCTAAGAGACAGAGGATGCCCAGCTGGAACCGTGACTGCGGTTTCTTGTTTGTGCAAGAGCAAGATGAAGAGGAAAGGAGAGGATGTGTTTTGCTGTGATGAATTTCAGCCTCCACCAGATCCTGCCAGAGGAAGAAGAGATCTCACTTGAAATTATACCCGATGACGTCCAGTCTTTCTAGCCTTCTGGCAGCAGAAAAAGCTATAAGCCCCATTCTTTCCCTATTCCTTAAATATATACCCCAAATAACTTGGCATCGCCCCCCCCCCACACACACACAAAATCCTGGGAGAGGATAAAAGCTAGCCGTTCTATTTGTCAAGGTGCAGCGCTATAGGGAAATAGCTTCAAGTCCAATCCATGGGCTTGAATGGTTTCCATTCAGTCCCGGCTTCTCTGCTTACCGGCTGTGTAAAAAATGCTTAACTCATCTGTGCCTCAATTTTTACTTACATAAAATGGGACTAATACACGTGTTGTGAGGATTAAGTCCAGTAACCCTTGAAAAGTACTTAGCACAGCCCCTGGCTCTCAGATAAGACCCACAGATGCTCACTTTTACTAAACGTGGCTTGTCAGAGCTAAATCTTCCAGGATCCTTATTCTGAGCCGAAGCATGTGAGCTGCAGAATGGTCCAAACCAGGAGTCCTGTGACTGATTCATACTGGGTTCGGGGAAGATAAGGCCACTTCCCTGCCCCTCCACCAGCCCTTCTCTCCCCTTCCCTGGGAGAGGCGGCAGCCCAGCTCCCCAGGCTGCCGAAAAGGGAACCCTGAGCCACTGCCATTGGAGCCTTCTCTGCCCTCTTCATGTCCTCATCTCTGCCCCGCTGGCACCACCTCAGGCCCTGGGCACGGCACAAGAAGAAGGTGACAGAGCTCTGCTCCCCACCCCCAAGCTTACCGCCTATGAAGCCCACACATGTCCCTTTACCACCAGATGCAGCCCAGACACCTCCCCCTGTCCCCCAACCAGACCCTTAGCCAGGAGGAAGGCCACTTCTCTCCTCACCCAGGCCCTGCGGCCAGTACACACACCCGCCTGGCCTGGCCCCCAGATCCCAAAAGCGGGGAAAATAACGAGAAGAGAGAAATTGGAAGGAAACAAACTCCTGGCAGGGGAGTCCCTCTCCCACCTGGGCAAGGACACATGTCCAGGGAGAGGAGACACTGGGGAAAAGGGACAGTGTCTGTACAGCACCCAAAATGGGCCAGATAAGTGAAGCTTCTAAATCCTAAATCGGACACGTCCTTGATGCATGGGTTTTTTGTGTGTAAAAAAGTATGGCAGTATGGCAGTTCCTCAAAAAATGAAACACAGAATTACCATTTGATCCAGCACTTCCATTTCTGGGCACAGACACAGACCAACTGAAAGCAGGGACTCGCACAGATTTGTATACCCATGTTCAGAGCAGTGTGATGCACAGCAGCCAGGTGGACATAACCCAAGTACCCGTCATCAGACGAACGGATAAGCAAAACGTGGTAGAAGCACATGATGGAATATTCTTCAGCCCTAAAGGGGAGGCAGTCGTGTCCCACGCTGCATCGTGGATGAACCTGGAGGACACTATGCTGAGTGAGATCAGCCAGTCACAGAAACACAAATACTGGGCGAGTCCACTTCTGAGAGGTGCCGGGGTAGTCACACACAGTGGAATGGAGGCTGCCAGGACCTGGGGTTGTGGGGGGAATGGGGAGTAGTTAGACTTTACTGGGTACAGATGTCACCTGGGGAAGGTGAAGTAAGTCCTAGAGATGGACGGTGGTGACGGCTGCCCCAGTGTGAAAATACTTCTGTCACTGAACTGTACACTTAGCATACTTAAACGGGTCACTTTTATGTTATACACATTTTACCATACACGCAAAAACAGTCTGGCAAAGGTTTCCCACCAAATCCCATTTAGCTGCATACTGAGCACAGTACACTTCTGGAAAAGACTGAAATAACAGGCCATTTGGGAAGAGCCCAGAAAATACAAGAGGATGAGTTCTCACCTGTGAGATGGAAACTTCCAGAAAACATCCCATGAATGAAGCTCACAGAGTACCCAACCCCCGGCCCCAACCGAGTCCCACATTCTCCAGAGTAGCTGGAACCAGGAAACAGGTCTCCTTGGCCGCTGACTGGGAGACTAGGAGGCAAGGGGGAGATCGCATGTCCCTCACAGAGCAAGCGGCGTGGGTGCTAGGGCCTGGGTGCCACCGGGAGGGGCCATGCAGACAGGGCTCCAGAATCCCACAGAAAGAGCCCACGCTGGGGCCCTCATCCCACTCAGCTAGGGGACCTCAGAAGCCAGTTACTCTGTGGGCTTATTGTCCTCAGTAGAAAGATCAGGGGAAATGATCCCAACTTTAGAGAAGTGTTAAGAAGATTAAAGAAATAAAGAGAAACCTAATATAATGGGAAGGAACAGGAATCCTGGAGCCAGATGCCTGGGTTCAAATCCTGGCTCTTCTACTTTCTAGCTGTATGATCTTCAGCTGGTTACCTAACCATTCTGTGCCTCAGTTTCCCCACCTGTACAACAAGGATAATTGTGTTTACTCTGCAGGGCAATCGGGAGGATTAAATGAGTTGATGTATGTCGAGCGTTTGGAACCACAGGGAGCATTTGGAACCAGCATGGAAACACATCAGCGTGTTATTGCGATCGGTGGTGGCAGTGGTGTCATTCTACCCAGAGTCTGGGTGTCTAAGGACATTGCTGTCTTCTTTCCTTCCACCAACACCTCTCAGCACACACTCCCCTCCCAGGCAGGCCCACTCAGGCAGCTAATCTCAGCCAGTACCACCTGTGTGCTGATTGCCTCTGGTGGCCAGGAAAATGCAAACAAGGTCTCTCCCGGCCACCCATCCCACCCTGCATGGGGCAGGAGAGCTGAGCAGCCGCCCTCGGCATGCAGGCCCAGGCCCCTGCCAGTGGTGCCAGACGTGGGCCGATGGCACCGTCCCTGTATGTAGCAAGCATCTGTGGCTACCCCCACTCTGAGCCAGGCACTGGAGAGCCCCTGTGAACAATGGACCGAGTTCTGCCCTCTGGAGCCCATGGCATTTCTCCAGCAGCTCCCCCGAAATACCCCAAAAGCCAAGGACAGTCACTCCTAGCACATAACTTCTTGGAGGCCTTCTGCCCTATGTCACACGTTCCAGTCCATTTTGCATTCTCCTTAATGGCCCAGGTTTGGTTCTACCAATGGTCAGGATAAGAACAGCCACTATCTATGGATAACTTGCCTTGTTTCAGGTGCTTTCCTGACCTCTTTATAGGTATCAGTTCACAGGCTGTAAGAAGCCTGTGAGGAAGGCACTGTTAGCACCCTTGGGTCACAGATGAGGGCGCAAAGGCCAACAGAGGTGAAGCAACATGCCTGGGAGTCACACATCTTGCAAATGGCAGAGCAGGGTTGCGGAGCCCAGCCTGACCTGTAAGGCCACTTCTTTAACCACTATCTAAATGCAATACGAAAAACCATTTTTAATCTCCTAAATGCCCATCCCCCACCAAACTTTTAGGCAAAATTGAAACTCCAGGATAATTGCCCCATTTAGCCCTAGAACTGCATACGCATTCTGGCTCCCTGACCCAGCTCCCAGGGCATCCACTCTCCTCATAGGTCAGGTTCTAAGCACCGTGAACTGGGGCTCTGGCTTCCCTGCCTTCTGCAGACTCCAGTCAGGCCCCTCTGCATACTCGGGGAAACCCAATTCTCAGGCAGCCGCCTCAGGGTACCCCTAAAGTCTCAGTGCCTCCCTTCTCCACCACGGCAAAAGGATTGAGAATTGTAGCACATCTTCTTTAGTTGCCCTCTTAGGGTTCCGAAGCTGACCCCCTCATTTCCCAGGATGCCCCAGCCCAGCATGGACTCCTGAGAGTAGGTTCCCTAAGCCTCGGGCCACCTCCAGAGCTGCCACCCTACAACAGATGCCTGTGCCACAGTCCCACAGCCAAGACCTTGTACTTGAATTGTCCATGTGAGCTCCACCTTGCCTCCCACCCCAGGCTACCAATCCAGTAACCAGCCCATCTCCCCTCCCCTGTTCCTATCTTTAAACTCCAAACTACCATTGGACAAAACTGCAAAACACCAAATGCTCCCTCACTGTATTGCCAAGGGACATACACCCCAATTGTTCATTGTGCATTCCCCTACCTAAAGAGGGCTGAGTTATTACCAGGCTCCCCAGTACCTGCCAGTATGCTGGGGAGCCATGCACCTGAGAAGCTGGACCTTGTCCACCTGCCGACATCCCCAGCATTTGGCCGGGCCAGCACTCCATCTCCCAGGCCTTCTCCCCCTTCCCTGCCTGAATGAAGACACAGAAGTCATCAAGCAAAAGGAAACAGCCAAAGACGAGTATCTTTGGTAAACATGAAAGGAATCACTGCTGGTCCTGCTTTCAGGAAGCCCGGAGTGTTTGGATAAGGAGCAAGACAAACAGTCACCTGCCAATGCCCCTAAGTCATAAAAAGAAGTCAGAGTGAGCTTCAGCATGAAGGAGAGGCAAGTTCGGAGCAAGTTCACAAGAGCCAAAGAATGGAAGCAACCCACCAACGCACACTACAACGTGGGTGAAACTTACGGACGTTATGCTAAAGTGAGAGAAGCCAGTCACAGAAAAGACAAGCTCTGCGTGAGTCCCCTTCTAGGAGGCACCGCAAGTAGTCAAATTCTCAGCAATAGAAGGTAGAGGGGCTGTTGCCAGCGGCTGGGGGTGAAATGGAGAGTTGTCATTTAGTGGGGACAGAGCGTCAGTTTTAAGATGAAAAACTCTAGAGACTGGTGGCAGGGCGGTGTGAATGCACCTGACCCCGCCCCGCTGTGTGCTTTCAAATGATTAAGACAGGAAGCTTTATGTTATGTATATTTTGACACAACTAAAAATCTAAGCAAATACAATAAAATCAAAGTGGGAAGAGGGCTCTGTGGCAAGCTGATCACACATACCGGAGCTCCTCTCTGGGCCCTCTAAACCGCCTCTGTCAGAAGCTGTGCGTGAGGGTTGGGGGAGGATCTGGGTCTGTCGTGGGTCTGCTATGATGTGATGTCCCCGTCCTACCCCCAGGTTTCCCACGGCCCCTGCCCACGGCTGGGTCTCTGATTTGCTACCATTTTTGGACAGCCTAGTGTCCTTGGTACTGGCTTTGGATAGTCTCTTGCTGAGCAGTGCCCCTGGGCTATCCGGGCCAGGGAGCAGAGGTCCCATTCAGTTGTTGATGATTTCCGGGAGCATCATCAGGCCTGAGGTCTGGCGAGCCCCCAGCTCCCAGCGGGCAGTCCTGGACCTTCATCAGACCCTTCACAGGCCTTCTGAAGTCTGGGGCGGCCTCACTTCCTCTCCTCAAAGGGGCATGTTTGCTCTGCTCTGGGCGGGGGGGATCATTAGCCTGCCCCATCTCGTGCCCCTGGCCCCATCCAGACCCCACCCACCTCCTCCCCCAAACCCCCGTGTCTCCACTGTCGTTGGGAACCGCAATTGCGTGACAAATGACTGAGGAGGTCCCGGGGACGCCATTTCATTCTGCAGGCGTTATTGTGCCTGACCTAAACCCAAATACCCAGGCGCCAGTCTCCCGGGTGACACCTGAAGGCCCCAGTTTCCTGGCAACTGGGAACAATGGCCCCTGGGAAAAGCACACACAGATTGGGAAAGGGCAGTCTTTTTTCTCTGCGCCCCTGGGTAGGACAGGGAACTCCCACTTCTGCAGGCAGAGTCTAGAGGGAAAGTCAAGCCATGAGGGTATTTGGGCCTCCCATGCCCACCTCCCCACCCTAACCCTGAGCTGCAGGAAGTCTCCCAGGCGAGCTGGAGCTCACCCACCTGGGGCGCCTCTTCATGGGACAAAAGCCCCTTTGAGCAGACTCACTGCCCCTCTTTTCCCCGGAGCAGCCCTCCTTGCCAGTCCCCAGCTGTCCTTGCTTCCTGGAGCTGGCCCAAAGCATTCAGACTTCTGTTCTGGTGAGCCCTATGTCACCTTTTGCCTGCAGAAGTGACATTCTCTTTCCCCTCTGAATGCCCCCAGAGAGTGTTAGGATTCACAGGAGCTCAGGCACACGGCAGGAGCTCAGTACCCAGCAGTTGCTGTCAAGGCCACTTTCTGGGTTCTGGAGTAGCCCCTCTGTCCCAGTGGAAGCAGAGAACTGAGTAACCTGAAAGAGACTGAGGAGGTCCAGGGGCTGACCAGGGCCCTTCACCATCCACCCCTCAAAGCGCAGACATCCGGGGCGGGGCTGGACTTCCTGGGTGTGGCATCACAGCCCCTGGGCTCCCCACAGATGCAAGAGACTCTGATGAAATCTCCTTTCAAAACCAGGAACTTTCTGGTGAGTTCTACTGTGTTGTAAAGGCTGCTACTTGTGAAATAACGCTTGCCTGCGTGCTAGGAAAAGAAGATCACAATTTGTTTTAAATTCACCCAAGTCCTGCTCATCTAAAAAATTCCTTCTGACGGAAACCCCACAAGGCAGCTTCTGCAACACGAACTAACTGAACTTGGAGTAATGTCTTTTCTCTCCAGCCATTCTGCCGTGGCTTCTGGGGCTCGATGTTGTTGCCCATCCCCAAGAGGGCAGGGAGGGAGGAACAGTGCGGCTCCTGTTCTGCACAGGGGATCCTGGAGTACAGGACACTCAAGGCCAGCAACGTCTCAGCTGGGTAACGTCACAGCTGGGACCGGGCTCGGCCATCATGTTGTCACAGAGTGCCAGGAGCAGAGACAGGAGCCCTGAGCACATGTTAGAGGAGGGGCAGGGGGGGAGGGACCCGGGCCAGAGGAGCAAAACCAACTCCCAACCACAGACGCCAGGAGAAGACGGAGAAGACGGCAGCAGCAAAACACTAGAGTCAGAAGACGCTCAGAAGACGCCACGGCCAAGGACGTCCTGAAGCAAGAGGCCTCTGGGCATCCTGAAGTGCTGGGGAAGGTGGGACAAGATCTCAGGTGTTGCAGATCTGACCTCCCAAGGCTGGACCCACAGACACAGAGTCAGACAGTGCAGCTCGAGTGAACAGGAAGGCAAAGCACTGGACTCCAGCATCCCGGCCTGCCCTCAGCTCCACGGCCCCCGTTTTAGCTCCCAGTGAACTACAGCCCTTGCCTTTGTCACCCTCATCATTCCCAACTGGAGAGCCAGACCAGGGGCTGTCTCGGTCCTTGGTGGCGCAGTTCCGTCCCGCACTGCCGGCCGGCGGAAGTTCTGAACAAAACTCTTTTTCTCCAGGTCCCGCTGACGCCTGTCTCCAATAGGACCTATCAGCTCTAGAAAGCAGAGATCACCTCCTTTCTTTTCTCATGGCTCTGCTCCCCAGAGACTGGAATGAGGCCGGCAGAGAAATATCTGGCCAGTGTTACAAATGAAAGATTGAGGGTCAGACCCCAGAAGAGCCAGCACGAGGCCCTGGGCGTGCTGACTCCCAGGCATGAACTTCTCGTACAGCAGCTACACAGGACGGCGAAGCATTCTGGGAGCATGTAGCCCAAACAACTTACTCCGGATTTTGTTCCCTTCCCAGCCCTTCTGTGTGCACCTATGTCTTCACTGGATGGATGATGACAGGTGAGCCCACTGACGTGCTGTTCCGGTAAACGGAGGCCGGGGGCCATGCACCGTATGACCCCATGAGCTTCTCCCTGGGAGAGCAAACCCATTCCAGCCTCCGCCCTAGAAGGGACACCCCTCAAAGACAGTAGTGGACCTGAAGGGCCAGGGCCACGGAACAGCCACCGCTCATACCAGAGCTGCCATTCACAGAGACCCAGGCACGGCCCCCTCATCCTCCCGTCACCCCACACTGGAGGCCTGTTCATATCCCCAGCTCGCAGAGGACACAGGCCGGGCGGTTACACCACGGGTCCACAGCCACGTGGCTACCAGTGGCAGCCAGGGAACTTGACTCCAAAGCCCTCTCTGGCAACCCCCACAGCCTGGGCCTTGACGTAGGATCCCCTCAGGAGGCAGGGAGTGAGAAGCAGAGATCGAGGGGCAAACTGGAATCAGCAAGGATGAGATCTTGGGAACTGGACGAACAGTATCGATGCCCAGGGGGTGGTGGTCTCCTGCGGGGCAGCCCTGAGGTCCCAAACCCAAAACCGGAGCAGAGGTAAACCCAGGAGGGGTGCCGCAGTTACCTTAGCTGAAGACCCCTTCAGCCTCCGCCGCTCTCACCAGACCCTGGGCTCCAGAGCGCGTCTGCAGGGGGAGTGGGAGAGGGAGAAGCAGGCTTCCCACTGAGCAGAGAGCCTGATGTGGGGCTCAATTCATGGGATCATGACCTGAGCTGAAGGCAGACGCTTAACAACTGAGCCACCCAGACGCCCCAAGGCCCGCTCTTTCTAAATAACGGGGATGACTTGGGGATGGGTCTTCCTCTACAGATGTTCCCTTTAGGCGATCCTATTTCGCCCGCCCTTCAGAAAAACCCCTCATGAACTGACCCAGCAGGCCCTGGGTGGGGCTCAAGAGGTGGTGGCTGGATGGGCACTCCAGACACCCACGTGGGCTCCTGAATTCCTGGGCTCCCCGGGGGCGCCCATGCTGGGTGGGACCCCAGGCCTTGCTAGCCTGAAGCCTCGGTGTCTGTATTCGGCATTAGTGATAAAGACTAGGGACTGGCTAGCAAAACCATGCTCTGAGAAAACCCATCTCGCCCTCAGGTGAAAATACAAACCACCATCTCTGTGGGGCTTCGGGTGGAGCGCAGACAGGCAGGATGCTCGCCCTGAGGGGCTGACAAGGCTGTGACCTGAGCAGAAAGGAATGATGCTCCCATGTTCACAGAGTCCCTAATTTCAAGACTCGGAGGCACATTCTTGGTGAAAAAGAGGCAACACCGCGTCCTCAGGGCATGTTGGGACATGCCTGGGGGCTGTGGCCTCTGTCACATGGGGGGGGCACGTGTCACCCCAGGACCTCCTGGGTGTGAGCTAATGTTCACAATGGGGACAAGGGCTGGAACACACTGAACAGGGCCCAGTCCTCCCTGTTAGAGCCCAAATGGGCACCTGCCCAGGCCTGTACCTCAACCATGCCCGACACTCTCCGAGTTAAACGAGCTATGATGAGCGGCGTCCCTTCACCTGGGCCGTGTGGACACCGGCGGAGTCTCATAGGAGGAAAAGGAACCATTTTGCTGGTGAAGCTGCCGTTCCCAGAGCCAGCATTAAAAACCATCACATTTCTGTTTTATTTCTTTAAAAATAATGGTTTTCTCCTCCTAAATAATACAGGGAATTCTTTACCACACAGCTCAATCAGGAAACATTAGTGAATCACAGAACCATTTTGGAGAGAGGCACTGTTTTCATGGCTCACTGCCGTCCTGCTTGAAAGACTCCAACATGTTTACTATCCAGAATGAATTTCTAGAATTTCAGCCACCTTTGGTTGCCCAGTTTTCTTTGTTTGGGCGGGGGGGAGCAAATTACAAATTAACAACAACAACAAAACACCTTTGGAAAATTTTGCTCTGACAAATTCTAGGTATAGAATGAGAATAAGAGGCTGATTACTGGGTAATGGAAATGTGGCTTTTCCTTCTTTTCCTGCGTTTCCTACTGGGAAAGGAGCTAGGGCTTAACTATGAAGGAAAATACAAGCTCCGTGTTTCCTGATGGTTCACCACACGCACAACGTGGGCCAGAATCCCAGACCCCACCCTTGGCATCATCTTATTTAATTCCTGCTCAGCAATCTGAGATGTCTTTATTATGCCCTTTTCTCAGGGGAGAAAACGGTGTCTACACAAGCTGAAGCAATTTGCCCAGTTCCGTTCAGTAGCAACAGGGCTGTTGGATTCCAGAGTCCAAACGCCTAACTTCCACGTTATGTCTGACCCCCAGCTCTGGTTATTTTGGCAGCGCAGAGGACACATACACATGCAGACAGAAGCGGGATAGGGCTTCTCGCAGGGGTCCGGGGTCACCAGTGCCCATGCACCCCTGCCATCAACAGATGGCGCTCACCAGCAAGGGCCGCACCCCTGCAGGGAACCCTGGGGGACAGAGCCATTTGCAGTCTGTGGTCAATGTTCAAATGACCACAGCTTTCCCGCAGGGACAACAGAGGTCTTGTGCTGTGTCCAGCTGGCTGTGAAAGATACTATTAAAAATCATCGATAAATGAGGTCCAGCCTTTGCTTCCACAGTTTACTGTAAGGACCTATCAACAATGATTTCTTACCCTTTGTTTCCTATCAGTGGAGCTGATGACTGTAGGAAACTGGGTTGTATCTTCCAGATGCCTTTAGAAGAAGGGAAATGGGAAATCCCCAGGTGTAGTTACATTTCAATACAGTGTGGGGAAATTCATGTCTGAACAGTGGTATAATTGATGCATGTGCATTTGTCCCCATGAAATATGATTTTTCACTTCTATTAGTTTTCTTTCACCTTTCTTACGTTCTTTCTTTCTTTCTTCTCCATTTCATGAGCACTGAGAGGAAAAAAGCCAGGCTACAAACTGACCATCAAACTCTCCCAGCTAAGCCCACCACCCTCTTGAGGAATCAGCAAACACAGAACCACCAGTCAAGCTCCAGCCAAGCCCTAGACCATAGATAATTCACCCTGATATTCCTCGAGCCCAACAAATCACAGTGCACAGCAGGTTTTTAATAAGTTTGTTGGGTGAATGAATGAATCCATCCATCCATCCATCCATCCATCCATCCAGGAAAGCTAGACCCAGAATCCCCACTGCCATGCTGGGCAAAGTGACACTCAAAAGGAGGGTTGCCTCTCAGCCAGGCAGCAAGGCCAAGCACTCGGGAGCCGAGGACCAGTTGCTGCTTTGCAAACATCGAGCAGGACTTGCATTAAGGATTCCCACCCACAGGGGTGCCTGGGTGGCTCAGTGGGTTAAAGCCTCTGCCTTCGGCTCAGGTCATGATCCCAGGGTCCTGGGATCGAGCCCCGCATCAGGCTCTCTGCTTAGCAGGGAGCCTGCTTCCTCCTCTCTCTCTCTCCGCCTGCCTCTCTGCCTACTTGTGATCTCTGTCTGTCAAATAAATAAATAAAATATTTAAAAAAAAAAAAAAAAAGGATTCCCACCCACAGCCGAGCACCAAGGAGGGGAGGCTCCCGACGTGATGCCCCTTTACTAAATGCCCCAGACCTGCACCTGGGGCAGATGCGCCCCCACCCCCCACCCAGGGCCCTCTCTTCTTTCTTCTACATTTCCTAAGTGTTATGAAGAGTAGAGCTGGTCACACATCCAAATAAATAGATTAAAAAGTTGGTTTGCTGTTTTGTTTTCTAGTAAAAGAATATTAACGTGATCGAAAACTGGTTGCTGTGTGACGGATGAAGAACTAAAACCTCCACCAGCGAGCCACCATTCAGGACTCCGGGATGGCCCTGGTTGTTTGGGGTAACCTCAGGGAGGCCCTAAAAGTCCAAATACCAACTGCTAAATTCCTTCCTCCAAAAGCCCCCAGGAAATAGCTACTTCCCCCTCGAGAGCTGACGCATCCAAAAGATTCTTCTAGAAATGACGGGCAGAGTTATGGGGCTGGTGAACTAGGGCCCTGATGTCTTGGGTCCTCCTCCACAGCAGAGGTGGGCCAAAGACAAGGGCCTGTGGCGCCCCCTGGCCAGCTGCGGACTCCTGGGGATCTGCCTGGGGGACCCACAAGTGGGTGCCCTGGGGTGGCACCAATACGGGGTGGAGCCTCGGCTGGGTATATCGCCCTCTACCACGCATGGAAAGGTGGCCCTCGGACCCCTCTTCTTTGCACTCCTTTCTGGCCCTCAGCCTGGGGCTTGGGCTTCTGCAGGGAATGCTCTTCCCTTCCTGTCCATCCTTTCCCAAGGCCCCGTTGGGCCATGAAACCCCAGCTCGCTGGTCCCCTCCCAGCCATCCCTCACTCTGGCCTCCTCCCTGGGAGCAGGAACATCTCTGGCGTTGGCACTGGGAGGGGAAAGAGTGGCCCCTGTCCCCCTGCCAAGGGGGATGTCACGCCACCAGAATTTATGTGCCAGCTCTCCTTGTACCAGCTTTTCCCAGGTTCCTCCCCAGCCATTACTACCCCATTAGTTGCCCCGTGTTTTCCCCTAACTGTCACCAGCCCACACTGCCCCTTTGTTAGCCCGAGGCGCTCAGGCCGGCCCCTCCCCAGCCAGGGGCTGAGCACCGGGAACTCTTTCCTCCCTCGCTCCCGGCCCCTCCCCCGCCACCCCTGCCCCAGGGCCTTGAGTAAAACAAACCCACCAAAGGGCATTCTGGCTCTGTTTGTACAGCACAAGCCCCCCACCCCACCCCCTGCCCCCAGTTGCCTGGCGCTCCTCATCCTCCATGAACACACTTCCCCTCCTTATTGGTATTCAGTCAATACCATCCTTTTCTGACCCTTCCCTGCTTGGCCCCTGAGATCTGCTGACAGAAGGGCCTTTGTTGAAGGAGCAGAGGGTGCAAACACCGGGGCTCTAGAGATAGCACACTGACTTCAAAGGGGGGAATGAGTCACTGCTCATCTGGCTGGGCGGAGGGGACCAGGAGCGCAGCTCCTCTGAGCACCTCCAGGACCAGAGTCTTCCTGAGGACAACCCTTCTGTGACTTCTCACAGGGCAATACCGTTTTCAAAATGATAAAGTTATTGTTCCAGGACTGACTACAAAATGTGGGCCAGCCAGAACCCAAGGTCTGGTAAATATTCTGTTACGGAATTCGCTGGAATCCCTTTGCTGCGAAGGATGGCCTCCAGCACCGAGGCTCAGGCTAGGAGACTTCCAGGCCTCCGAGGCTGGCCAGTTTCGTGTCTGCGAGCAGATCACCCGTCCGAGCGCCCCTCAGAGCCAGCCACTCCCCTGCTCACTGGCCAACCCCGTGAAGCTGGTTCGAGGGCCCCAGATCCACAAGCCGCCGCGGCTGTAAAACCTAGGCTCGGGGCATCTTGGGCACATGGTCCTAGCAGAGGCCAATTCTGCTCCCCCTTGAACTCTTCCAGGGATGAGGCAGAAAGCAGAGTCGCCCAGCCGTCTGCAGCCAGCTCCTGACAAGCCTGCCTCGCCCAGAACAACATCCACTTGCCCACCTTCCACCCACTGGGCCCACTTCTGCTTCTACAACCAGTCAGCTCCCTTGTTCTCAGGACAGGCCTTCACATAGATTAGAAAATCGCTCTGAGTTCCTCTACATTTGTTTTCTTCACACCAAATAGCCTCAGGCTGCTTGACTACATCTCCCATGAAATGTCTTCCAGAGGCTCCCAGTGTTAGCCAACCTTGTCCAGAACACATGTGGTGTTCTCCCTGCAGTTGTCCATAACACAACCCAGATTCCAGGACGGATCACATTCTCCGCATGTGCGTAAGTCAGCACAGACTAGAACAGGCCTATCCCCTCCCCCAGAGAGGACACCTTGCCTCCATTAATTCAGCCTGTGACCACATTCCCTCTTACAGCCACCTTCCCATATTCAGCTCATCCTCATCTTAAAGTCACAGGCCCTTTTCCTCAGAAGTGCTCCCAAACCAGGTCTCCCCCTTTCAGCGCTTTCAAAGTTGTCTTCATATTTCTCAGTATTTAATTTCACCTCATTGATTCCAGCCCCGTTCATGAAGTTCCTTTTTCAGTCTTCTGTCACCTTGGCTACAATGCTTGTCCCTTTGCTGTTTTGTGCCCCAGGCACATCTGCTGAACATCCCTTCTGTGCTCACTCAGTCCATTAATAATATGACGAACACAGCAGTGTGCAGAGATGCTGATGACTTGTCCAAGGTGTCACAGCCAGAGGGGGACAGACCCAGATCTAGAACACAAGCGTCCTGGCTCTCAAACCAATGCTCATTTCTGTCACACTCTGCCAAAAAGTTCCCAGGCCCCCTCAGACTACTCTCTCTCCGGCCCTCTAGTACCCCCACCTCCTTACTGGTCTATGCCAAGAAACCCCGATTACAGACAGGAAGGTCTGGTAAGGGCTGGCTTCCTGAGAGGAAGATGGGGAAATTACCCCCTACCTAAAGGATCCTACTTTGTTAAATTATGCCTGCTTCCGGCAGCTATGGTCCTACACTTCTCAAGGGAGCCGCTGTGTAGCCCACCCAACAGACCAGTTCAAAGAAGATGAGGAGGTCCTGGGAGAGAAAAATGGGTTAGAACGAGAAGGCCAACAAAGATTCTGAGAATCGCCCTGAACTTTAGAAAGATTCTATATAACAGACTGTCACTTAAAGAGAGCTTCAGCCCTAGAGCCTCTCATGCAAGTCTTGCATGGTCCCTTGAAGATAATGATGATAAACCTACATCCCTGCTCTGAGTAGAACTCTAGAGAGCAACACCAAGGTCACTGGGTGAACAAGCCAGGAAAACAGGTCAAGGTTAGTGTGAGAATTCCTAATCATCCAAGCTACTCGCCACAAGACCCACTGTCTTGTGAGCTCCCCATCACTGAAGTGTTTAAGTGGAGGCTGGAGCAAATGACTTTTGTCCTGTTTGAATCCAGAGATCTAAGTTTCTGTAGCCTCTTTTCTGTTGTGACAGGTCCTTTGTGCTTCCAAGTGAAAAGCCATCACTGGACCCCAAGTGATTTTGAAAAAGAACAAAGTTGAAGGACTCTTACTTCCTGATTTCAAAGCATATTATAAAGCCATAGTGATCAAACGGTGTGGTATTAGCATAAAGACAGACAAACAGACCGAAGGAATAGAATAGAGAGCCCAGAAATAAACCCTCACCTGTATGGTCAAATGATCTTCAACAAGGGTGCCAAGACCATCCAATGGTGAAAGGACAGTCTCTTCATCAAATCGTACTCAGAAAACTGGATAGCCACACGCAAAAGAATGAAGTCTGGCCCTTATCTTTCACCATATATAAAAATTGACTCAAAATGGATCAAAGACTAGGGTGGCTGGGTGGCTCAGTTGGTTAAGCATCTGCCTTCTGCTCAGATCATGGTCCTAGGGTCCTGGGATCAAGTTCTGCATCAGGCTCTCTGCTCAGCAGGGAGTGTGCTTCTCCCTCTCTCTCTGCCCTTACCCTGCTTGTGATCTCTCTCACTCACTCTCTCTCAAATAAATAAAATCTTTTTTTAAAAAAAATGGATTGAAGACTTAAATGTAAGACCTAAAACTCCTAGGGAAAAAAAAAACAAAACAAAACAGGAGAAACGCTTCACAAAATTGTACGTGGCAATGATTTCTTCAACATGACACCAAAAGCACAGACAAGAAAAGCAAAAACAGATAAATGGGACTACATCAAAAATTTCTGCGCCTGTAAGGACACAGTCAACCGAGTGAAAAGAGAATATACGGAATGGGAAAAAACATTTGCAAATCATACATCTGATGAAAGGCTAAATACCCAGAACATACAAAGACATTTCTCCAACAATGACATACGCGTGGCCAGTGAGCATACAGAAAGATACTCGACATCATTAATCATCAGAGGAATGCAAATCAAACCCACAATGATCTATTGTCTCACACCCACTAGAATGGCAACTATCCAAAAAAAAAAAAAACCAAACAAACAAAACCCAGAAAATAACAAGTGTTGGCAAACTGGTGCAAGCACTATGGAAAACAGCATCGGGAGTTCCTCAAAAAATTAACAATAGAACTACCAGAGGATCCAGCAATCCCACTCCTGGAATATACTCGAAAGAATGGAAAGCGGGGTCTCAAGATATCTGCGTGCCCGTGTTCACCGTGGCTCTATTCCCAATGGCTAAGGCTGGAAACAACTCAAATGTCCATCAACACACGAGTGGATACACGAGACAGAACATGATTCAGCCCCAAAAATCAGAAATCCTGAGCACATGGGAGCGTGGATGAGCCCTGAGGACATGACTCTGAGTGAAATGAGCCAGTCACAGAAAGACGGACATTGCATGAGTCCGCGCCCATGAGACCCCCAGAGTGGTCACAACCATAGACAGAAAGCAGAATGGTGCTTGCGGGGGTTGGGGGTAGGGGCAAGGAGGACTTGGCTAATGAGTACAGACCCGCAGGATGCAAAAGTTCCAGAGCTCCACCTCATAACAACATAAACACCCTTACCACCGCGGAGCTGCACACGTGAAAATGGTGACGATGGCAAAATTTATATGATGTGTTTTTAGTCACAGTTTTGGTTTTTTTTTTTTTTAAGTCACATTTGACACGAAACAGGACAGACTAGAACTGGGAAGGGCATTGGATTTAAGCCTGGATTTAATGAAGCAGGACCGAGCTGCAGATACATCAGTGATAGCCGAGAAGACTTCTGGAATATCTGGTCCTTCGTTCGCATGTGACAACCTCTACGGCCCCCGTGGACTTCTGGGGCCAGGATGGCCTCAAGTCCCAAAGTAACAAAGCCACGTGTGTGCTCTCTGGTGAATGCCTGATGCTAAGAGGCTCAACGTTAGGGAAGTTAAGAGCAGATGAAACAGAGATCACCACCAGTCAAGAATTCACGAAAATGCAGGGCGCCTGGGTGGCTCAGTGCGTTAAGCCTCTGCCTTCAGCTCAGGTCATGGTCTCAGGGTCCTGGGATTGAGTACTGCATCGGGCTCTCTGCTCAGCGGGGAGCCTGCTTCCCCTCTCTCTCTGCCTGCCTCTCTGTCTACTCGTGATCTCTCTCTCTCTCTCTCTCTCTCTCTCTGTTAAATAAATAAATAAAATCTTAAAAAAAATTTCACGAAAACAAAAATGGTAATGAACAGTATCCAGCATTTCCCCCCTCAATCCTGTGCTATCACAGATTTAAATGTCATGAGTTATCATTCGTGTTGATAGTCACGTCAAGTTCATCTACTAAAGCTCTCTCCATTAGCTGAACTCCTGGGGAAGGCATTCAGAGAAAGAGGCTGTAGAAATAATTCTTCCATTGGTATGAAGTCACTCTCATTTTCAGCCTATAAAACCGAGCAAAGAAGAGGTTGTGTGAGTAAAACTCTGGGGCAACAGGCTAAGCTGCCTGCCAGATCCAGAGGGAGTTGTGGCAAGATGCACAGGGAGGTGGGAAGCTCTGGCCACACTGAGAGCACAGGTGCTGGAACAGAAACAGGCCCTGCTCTGAGCCAAGGAGACAAGCAAGAAGACAATTAGGAACCTCGCACCGGGCCTAGCTGGGAACCTCCCGCTGAGGCCATGAGGAAAGGGGAGCCAGAGAAGCCCACCAGCCTGAGGCAACCCAAGAAGACGTCTAGAATGGCAGATCGTTCTCATCCAAGTAAGATGGCTGGAAGGGTCACCCCCTCCATTGCTTGCAGGATGACGGTTTGAGTGATCATGGCATTCACAGCACTTGAACTGGGTGGTCTGTACAAAACACCCCTAATTCTCACAATATCCCCCTCCCCATTTTACAGATGATGCAATAGATGCAGAGAGGTTAAGTAACTCACCCAGAGTCCCACAGCTAATCGGTACCAAATGATCGTCGGAGGGAAAGAGAGGGCTCAATGCCAATGAACCTAACCATGACCTGGAAGGGCCAGGAAGGCTGCCCAGAGGTGCACTTCTCTGGAGAGCTTCTGGAACTACGGTGGTATGTGCCCATGATTCCATAACCCCAGGCAGGGAGGAGCTATGCCACGCTTCTGGTCACTGAGAGTTACTGTCCTCCAAAGGGAAGCCACAGCGCAGTATTCAGAATAATGTCACCCGAAGCTGTCCTTGTCCTTACCCCCCAAGGCCCCTGAATGTGACCTTACATGGCAAAAGGGGTTTTGCAGACGTGGCATTGTTACAAATCTTGAAGTTATCCTGGCTTATCCAGGAGGACCCTATGTAATCACAAGGGCCTCACAAGGGAAAGAAGGTTCAAGAGAGACAGGGAGACATGGCAGCTGAAGTCGTTGGAGAGAATGATGGAGCCACCGGCCAAGGAACGTGCCTGACCTCTAGAAGCTGGAAAAGAAAAGGAAGAGATTCACCCCGAGCCTCCGGAAGAAACACAACTCTGTCCACACCTTGACTTTAGCCGCATATCGAGACCTGTTTCAGATTCCTGACCTCCAGAGCTGTGTGATAACACATCTGTGTTGTTCAAAGCCACTGAATTTGTGACAGTTTGTCCCAGCAGCATAGGAAACAAATCCAGACAGGAGGGCAGAGCTGCCTGTGGCTGTGCCTGTGTCCCCACACAGGTCCCTGCTGGGGGAAGATAATCCAGCAAGTCAACGTCCTTAAAGGCAAAAGTGATTCCAGCTTCATTAAACCCACAAGGCAGTGTGGGGAGAGGGGGCCCGTGCTCTTTATTAGCCCAGGGAGCCAGCAACCTTTAGCCAATCTCCAGTTGCCTCCTTAAGAGGCAGAAAAACTATGTCAAATACCAACTCCAAGAGGTTTGCTAAGAAGTTTTTTTGCAAAGTGATAAGTGGTCTAAGAATACACAGTGTCCATTTCATGATGCCCACTTTTCATAAAAGACCAGCATTTCCTTTCAGGTTAGTGCATACCTTTACTGGCTCTCATCAGGACCAATTCTGACCCTCCTCCCTCCCTGGCCGGAGTCCACTCTCTCACCCACAGTCTACACCAGGGTCTGCTCATGCCAGGTCACTTCTCAGTGCCCACAACTGGCCAGGTAGAGGCCTACATCTCTTCAGCAAAGGTCTGAACCCCACAGAATCATGGGAAACAGAGCCAGAGATTTGGGAAAGACTTGGGATGGGTTTATCAGCTCCCTGCCTCTCCTTTACCCACCCTGCACCACTCACCCCGCTCCCCACCAAGAGCAGGAGACCCAGAGCTGTCCTGGTACGAAGACTAAGACTCTGCCAAGAAGCTCCGTATCAACACTGGGGCCAAAGCCACACTGACCACGGAGAAGAATAACCAGGGGCTCCTTGTCCTTCAGCATGGGAGGGGGGGAGGTGTGGGGCATAGGAATAGGTCCAAACGTATAAGCCAATGGTTCCCAGCCATTTGCCAAAAGAATGCCTTTTGCTACTTCCACTTCACATTCCCCCAAACATTTGAAAAGTCTGGGCCATTAAAATATCTTTTAAAAATAATAGTAATAAAATATCTTTATTAATAATATATCTTTCCATATTTTTATTATTACTCAAGAGCCAATTAATCAACTGCCAGTCGGGTCTTCTTTTTAGCAAAAGATGGCCAGTGTTACTCCAAATTGATATATGACTCCAGCCAAAAATCAAAGAAAATATAATTGAGTTAGCTCATTTGGCCTGACTGCACACACTGCAAAGAGCTTGAGAAACCCCAGGGTTTCTTCTCTGAGCTTCTCAAGCCTGTGGGCAGCTGGCTAGAATCCCAAGTAGTAATCAGAACCACCGAAGCCACAGAGTTCCGTGGAGGGGAGAGTCTCGGCAGCTCATGCAGGGGTCTGGCCCAACCTAACAAAAAATGGAGTCAGTCAAACCCTGCCAGGCATCACCTGGGAACAGTTTCTTGCTGACTCGAGTCCATCTCCACCTCCTCCTTGGTTCCCTCCTCGCTCGAGTTCTCATGGCCTCCCAGAAACAGGGGCTCCCTATAACTACCCTCCACACCCCATTTCAAGCAGAGGGATACCCCTGCCTGCTTCTCCAGAGACTCCATCCAGCCCACCCTCAGTAGAATTCACTTCTCCTACAAACCATCACTAAGCCCTTGAACAACTGGCTTCATATTTCTGGGCCACAGGTCAAGGTCAACCACTGGTCAAGTAGAACAGAGATCGGCTGGCAAGGACTGAGTCTATAAAATCCATGAAGCTGACACACAACACACAAGTGTGAAACCACGAGTCCTGGGATCAGAGAAGGGAGGATGGAAGTCCTGGGCCCCCTACAAAGAGCAGAAGCCATTCATTCTTCTCCCATAGCCTTTGGGACAATGTCTGCCACCAGAAAGACACGGCTTGCCAGCCCTGCTAGAGCCACAAGTGCTGGGGAAATGAGGACGGGCAGGCCTTCATCCCTGAGAACACCAGGCTAAGTGAATAAGCCAGCCCCAGAGGGCAAATGTCGTCTGCTTCCACATGCGTGACGAACTCAGGAGACACACATTCGTGGAGACAGAAAGTAAAAGAGAGGTGACGAGGGCTGGCGGAGGGCCAGGAAAGGGGAGTTACTGTTCAGCAGGCTGGGGGTGATGAGGAAGTGTGGGGCACAGACAGCACCGACTCCCAACACAGGAGTATATCGTTAATGCCACTGAACCGCGCACTTAGACAAGGTTAAGATGGCAAGTATTAGTTTATATTTATTTTACAACACACACACACACACACACACACACACGAAAAGTTATAAAGGAACAAAATAGAAAGTCCTGAAAAGCCAATAGTCAGTTCTGCCTGGGGAAGGGGACATGAGGAATTGTGACCGGGAGGTGGCATTTCAGGCAAGCCAAGGAAGGGACAGAGGCCCATCTGTCCCTCGCATCTCAGGTACAGAGACTGGGAGAGGAGAGGGGAGCCTGCACTGAGAGAGTGGGGTGTTGAGGAAAGATCATATTTACTCTCTGCTCAGTTGCTCTGCTCATAAGAACGCTCTGTGGCCCCCTCTATCACCCTTTCCAAACTCTTCACTCTAGAAAACAGAGACCGTCTACACTGCCTTCTGCGGAGATCCACACAACACTCTAGATTGTGGTGTCCCTGCTCTTAGGCCAACTCCATCCTCTCCACCCACCCGTATCTCCCACAGCCTTCAACACCGGAGTCAAAACTTTTTTTTTAAGATTTTATTTATTTGAGAGAGAGAGAGACAGCACGAGCAGGGGGAGAGGCAGAGAGAGAAGCAGGCTCCCCGCTGAGCAGGAAGCCCCACAGGGGACTGGATCCCAGCCAGGACCCTGAGATCACGACCTGAGCTGAAGTCAGACACTTAACTGACTGAGCCACCTGGGCGCCCAACTCAGAACTTCTTGCCTCCCCAGAAGACTCCTGAGCAATCTCTTTCCTCTTTCTATTTCTCTGTTTCCTATCACGAAAGGCAGGATAGTGAGGAGGGTTAGAGCGTGCCCTACATTCAAAGCCTGGATCTGCCAACAAGAGCTACACAATCCATTACTTCACCTCTCTGCGTCTCAGTTCTCCCCACTGTAAAACAGGATAATAGTTGCATAGGACTTTGACAATTAAAATGAGAAAATCCATAAAAAGTGTTCGGTGCACAAAAGCTTAACAAATGGTAATTACTGTTATTGTAATGGTTATATATTGCTTTGGTATTAAACTAATTTAAAAAAATATTTGAATGAGGGGCGCCTGGGTGGCTCAGTGGGTTAAAGTCTCTGCCTTCTGCTCAGGTCACGATCCCAGGGTCCTGGGATCGAGCCCCAAGTCGGGCTCTCTGCTCATCGGGGAGCCTACTTCCTCCTCTCTCTGCCTGCCTCCCTGCCTACTTGTGATCTCTGTCAAATAGATAAATAAAATCTTTTAAAAAAAAATTTGAATGATAGCTCAAGTATTTTTAAATACCTTATTTATTTTTTTTAAAGATTTTATTTATTTATTTCACAGACAGAGATCACAAGTCAGACAGAGATCACAAGTAGGCAGAGAGGCAGGCAGAGAGAGAGGAGGAAGCAGGCTCCCCGCTGAGCAGAGAGCCCGATGCGGGGCTCGATCCCAGGACCCTGGGACCATGACCTGAGCCGAAGGCAGAGGCTTTAACCCACCGAGCCACCCAGGCGCCCCAATACCTTATTTAATTTAAAAAACCATATCTTTCTTTATTGGCATGGCAAAATTATTTATATAATTTCTGAAAGGGCTTAAAAACAGTCCTCACTCTCCTAAAAGTTATTCACCGTAGCCCCCTCCTATGTGCACTCTTCTCTGTTCAGAATCTTCTTGATGGTTATGGATTCAGTGCGTTCCATGATGATTTTTGTAAATGCTGTGAGAGGACCTTTCATTCCTTTGAGCCCCTGGAAAATGTCCCCAGCAGAGCACTCTGCCTTCACGGGGCATTCTCCTGGGGGCTGACCCATCGGCGGCTCTTCCCTCCAGCCCTCCTCCAGGCCCCGGCTGCGTGTGTTTGTGAAGGCCTGTGTGGTTCTGAAGCTGCGGGGTCAGAGCCAGGGGCCAGCGCTGCGTTTAGGACATTAAACCATGCTGGGCGCATCAGCCCTCTCTGGCACTCAGGACGTCAGTCTCGGGCTGGCTGCCCTCTTCTGCAGAGGCTCCCAGCCAGCCCAGTGGGACGCTTGCCTTTTTCACTTGAGTCTTGACAGCAGGCACAGATTTAATGATTGGAAAGCACTTTGAGAATTCAGAGTACTCCATAATTGCTAACTCATAATCCCCAAATTGTTCTCGGTGTGGCTGCGGGAGGCAAAGCGTCTGCCCTCAGGAGGGCCTTTGTTAGCGTGCCCCCGCCCCCAGCAGAACCCAGCCGGGCAGGGGCAAAAGGGGGCTCTGACCGTAGAGGAGTGTCTACCTAAGGCTCTTCAAAGTGGGCCGAGAGCAAGGCTGCTCTAAGTGTGAACCAGATAAAGAGGGGCCTGATAAGAATGCAGATTCTTGGGCCCTTCCGCAGCAACAAACTCAGGGTCTCTGAAGATAACCTGTATTTTAATGAACTCCCCTAGACAACTCTCATTCACACTAATCAGAGCACTAACGGGAAGAGGTAGGTGCACGGGTTTGGGGTCAGAAGGTTTGAGCTGGCCTTGACCCTCACTGTCAGAGCTCTGCAGGCTCGTAAGATCTCGTTTGGGCAATGACACGCCCCCCTCCCCCCACCCCCATCCCCATACATGTGCTTCATAAGGCACACAGCAGGTTAGAGGGGCTGAAGAGTCCCTCTACAAAGAACCCTATTTGACCCAGAACTTCCCAAACTGTCTAACCAAGGAAGTTCCTTTCCATCGTTAATGCCAGAATCATCTCACAGACTTACTATCTCATGAGACAAAGCCCGTGAAGGTCCTTCCTGGGGACCGTGAAGCCTAGGGAGTAAGGGACAGCACCTTAAGGCAGGGGTTCTGGCAGGAAGGAGGCCCCAGCCAGTGAGGGGCAGCCCCTGGAGCCCTTCTTATCCTGCAACTAGGGTCCTGGGCAGCACGGCTTGTTCCGTTTTCCACAGACCTGCCGCCTGGAGTGGACGTGTCACAACAGCGAGGTCACCTTCCTGCTTCGGGTAATTTCCCTCAGAGGCAAGACAGATCCATTTTTAACAGCTCTTCATTTCAGCAGAGAATGCCCTCCCGCCTCTGATGGGGGCTGGGGACCAGGACTGGAAGGGAGGCTTTGTTCTTCTGACCAGTGCTGACAGTTTAATTAAACCCAGCTCCAGACAGGGTCGGCGGGGTCAGGCATTCTTCAACAGGACTCCTGCAGGAAATCACCTCCACGCCTCTCCAGACACCAGGGCCCTGTTAATGAGCTATCCTGCTCCTCCTTACAGCAGGGATATAAATAAGGGGAAAGAAGTGCCCTGGGCTGCCCTTAATCACCCACCCCCACCCCTTCCACGTCCAGCAGAGACACAAAAGGTTGATCTTGTCCGGACGCATATTGGTTTCAAGGCTAAAAAGAAACCCAGAGGATCTGGGCTGCCAGAGTGGCTTCTGGACGAGGAAGGGAAGGCAACCAGTGAGAGGAGGGAGTGCAAGGCACGGCACAGACCCCGCCCCAGATCCAGAAGGACAGAGGCACAGAGTCTGACCCTCACTGTTCTCCACCCCAAACACACGTGGAGACTGGGTTTTGCTGATATAAGAGGAGCCATGAGGTTCAAGCGTGGCTGAGCCCTGTACGCATCCACAAAACATCTCCACATTCTCCTGTGATCGACTGTCAGGGAATGAAGCATGCCCCAAACCCAGGCCACCTGCCCCCAGAGTGGAGCCGCCCCCGCAGGGGACAGCGATCCAGCCAGGGGAGAGTCCGCCCCACCCACTGCGTCCTGCTGCTGGTCAGACACAAGCCGATGGATCTCAGAAAGCGCTGATGAGGGGTGCCTGGGTGGCTCAGTGGGTTAAAGCCTCTGCCTTCGGCTCAGGTCGTGATCCCAGGGTCCTGGGATCGAGCCCCGCATTGGGCTCTCTGCTCGGCAGGAAGCCTGCTTCCTCCTCTCTCTCTCTGCCTGCTTCTCTGCCTACTTGTGATCTCTGTCAAATAAATAAATAAAATCTTTAAAAAAAAAAAAAAGAAGAAGAAGAAGAAGAAGAAAGCGCTGATGATAACCCTCCCCTCCCGGAGAGACAGTGCCTGCCCTCTGCCCTACACAGCGCCCTCCGAGTGTTCTCAGCACCTAGAACAGCGCCTGGCCCACAGGAGGCCCTGAGAAACCATTAAATGAATGGGTGGGCGGGGGGATGCGTAGGATTGTAGGTAGATTGATTGGTACATGGGTTGGTAGAAGTTGAATGGGTGGGGAGCTGGCTGGGAATAGTGATGGTTGTGGGTAAGTGAGTGGGAGAACGGATGGGTAAGCAGATGGAGTAGGGGGTGGGCGTGTGTTCCATGGAAGGATGGGTGGGAGGAGATGGGAAGATGGAGGGATGGTACAGGGTATAGAGATAGATGGGCAGATGGATGGATTGACTGGTGAACTGGTAGATAGGTAAGTAGGATTGCAGATGAGTGGGGGGTGGGTATGTGACAGATTGATGGGGTTGGAGGATAGGTAGGTGGGTGGGTAGGTGAGTAGGTAGATGAGATGAGGATGGGTGGTAAGGAGACGCTGGACAGAAAAGGGGGGTGGATGACCAGTAGGGAAGGATGAGCTTTAGCATCAGAGAGACCAGGGTTTGAATTTGACCCAGCACCTTGGGCATGTCCCAAACCCTCTGAGCTCACATGTCTTCATCTGTAAAATGAGGGAAATGCTGACCTCAGAGATGTTCTGATGACAAAATCAGATCATGTTTGAAGATTGTCTCCCCCCCCCCCCCGCCCCATGAGCCTGGAACAGAATGATCTCCCATTTGTCCTAACAGTTACTGTAACAACTGTGGTTCCTGAGACCTTTCATGACGGTCCTGGGAGACCCAGGCAGTGAGAAGATGTCACTGGATAGGCATACTTCTGCAGGGGCTCCGACTCCCTCTACCCGCAGACAAGGGGGTGGGTGGGCGCTCTCTTCTAAAGAGGTCAGGGAGTGAGGGTGCTGAGTGGGAACTCAGGGCCCACCCTTAAGGGGGGCCTCCCCAAGAAAGCAAAGAGCACACAAGTGACTCCAGGCCCCTAAGAAACATTTCGGGGCAACATCACCCACCAGCTTCATGCTTGCCCAGGAAAGTACCCGAGAGTACAAAAGGCACATTCCCTTTGGCAGCTCCTGGCCCTGAGTGATGCCAGTCCCAGGTCACCCCCCCCACCCCTGTGGCTGCAGGAAAGCACACCAGCCCCCCTCCACATCCCCTAGGGTTATCTCTGCAGGTGTGCCTCATGAAACACAGCCTCTCGTAGAGAAAAAAAAAAAAACCAAAAACATTTAAACCTTTTGGGGGAGATCCCTGCCATGCAACGAGATGGTTCTACATGAAAACAGACAGATGGACAAACGCTCAAGTGCAAGGTCAACTTGGAGACCACTGCCAAACAAGTCCTCATGTGGATTCATCCCACATTCCCTGAGCATCTATCACCACAAAGTTTACACCTGCCACAAGAGTAGGTTACATCTTTCTCCAACCCCCGCAATAGCCTGCGAGGTAGCCAGAATTCTCTTTATCTGACAAAAGAGCAAAGCAGGTTTCCCCGGGGTTGGAGGAAGCCCTCCAACATCACATGGCCAGCACTCATTTTAACTCCAACCACAGAGGCTTTCCAGCGCTTGTAAAAGCTGGGAGGTCTCCTACCATAAAAGTCACACATGCTTCTTACAGAACATCTGGGAAAACCAGAAAAGAAAAAAGTCACCCAGAGACAACCCCTGTTGGCATTTTGGGGTCTTTTTCCGTGCCTTCTTTACAGTGATTTATTTAGTGATTTTATCGTCAGTACAGTTTTGCATCCTGGCTTTCGGTAACGCAAACATTTGTCTGCGATACTCTACATCCTCCATAAAGACCACATTTGACAGTGATATAAATATTTCCTCAAGCAGCTATATCATAATTTACTGAACTGTTCCCCCAACATTGGACATACATTTCAATATTCAGTATTCTATATTTCAGTAAAGGAATATTCTACATTTCAGGGCACCTGGCTCAGTCGGTTACGTGTCTGCCTTCAGCTCAGGTCTTGAACTCAGGGTGCTAGGATCGAGCCCCACATCAGCCTCCGTAAGCAGAGAGCCTGCTTTCTCCCTCTCCCTCTCCTCCCTGCTCTTACTATCTCTCTCTCTGTCTAATAAATAAGTAAAATCTTAAAAAAAAATAAAAAGGAATATCCTACATTTCAAAATTCTAAATAATGCTGCAATGAATGTGTTCATGCTCATGTTTTATTATTTCCTTAGGCTAGATCCCTAAATGTGAGATTTCAGGATCTTCGAAGGCCTCGTATCTAATTCCAGCCCCATCACCAAACCGCTCTGGGGTCCAAGGCAAGTCACGTCTCTGGGCCTCAGGTCCCACATATGGAAAGCAATGGACAGACCAACCCAACAAAGGGGAAATACTCCTGAAGAATAGCCAGTACCAGGATTTTAGCACCTGACAGCCACACACACAAAGTCAACCCAAATATGGACTCTGCCGTCTGACCCACTCTGTGAGCACCTCACCTACACATTTGGTCTCTCTCAAACCTGTTTCATGGTGATTTAGCATAATGGCCTCTGCTAAAAGTCCATGATTTGCTCCAGGTGGGAAGGATTAGCAACGGATCCCTCAAAGCAAAAGGGGGGTCAACAGAACCACCAGGCCCTACCTCCTAAGGGAAGGTGGCCCCCCTCCAGTTCCTAGAGGAGTGGGCTCCCCGGTAAGACAGCACCAGGTGATCCCACAAACCCCCAGCCCAGCTCCTTGGTCCAGGAATGCCCTCATGACCAAAGGTGAGCCAATCAGATTCTTTCCCCAGAAATCTGGAGTTGGGACCTGAGACACGGGGATTAACTCCAAGGTCACAGGAAGTAGGAGGGGAGTCAGCACTGGGGCTAAGCAAAATCATGGCGGAACTGAGATGCTGCCCATAAGCCCAAGACACTGGTCTGCAGGAAGAAGCAGGAAAATAATGAGATATTCAGAAAGAACTGGAAACACCCTTCACCTCTCCGTTCTGGTCCCAGCAATACTTCACTTCCTGTCCTGGGAACGTGTAAGTCTGCTGGTTGCGCCCTCGAAATTCCCCATCACCCTTCCCATCACCAGCCTGCGGGGGTTTCTGTTTCCAGAGCCCAGAGTGTCCAAGCGTTCCTCGGCCAGACCAAGCGGACTGTGATAGTTATCAGAGACGTTTGCAATGCCAGATGCTCGAGTCAATAGATTGAGGGTGCAGTTGGGACAAAGAATATCAGCAAATAAATCTTTGAGCACCTGCTTCTGCATCCTTCCTCAGCACAACAAAGGTAAAAAACCCAGGAACAAACAACCAGACCAATAAAAGAGTCTGTTTAACCATTTCCCCCAGGATGTGCACTTTTGAGATGGCCTGACTTGGAGGGGCACCCGGTGGCACTAAAACAGGTTGGGCCCAGCCCTAAACTCAAGTCCCAGCCTGACCTGAGCAGGGACACTGCACAGGAGTCCTCCCCAAAGTCCTGCGTGCTGCCACACTTGTGCCTACAGCCGAGCTTCAGAAATATTAACAGAAGAGCTGAAGAAAATAGTTTCCCTCCACCAGATCTGGCTATGCTCCTGGATAAGAAACATCTTCTGCCAAGAGTTAGGAACCAACCCATTGCCTAAAAAGAAAAAGCAGTAGGCACTGGGGAAATGTTCTGGCTCTAGAATCTGGAAATTCTCCCCAAAGAACCACCAAGCCTACTATCAGGCGTGCCCTTCTCCTGGAAGTCCCTCTGTTGGCTGCTGACTGGCCCCTTCCCCAGGAGAGCCAGCCCCAGGTCACAGGGGCGAGAACATCCAGTGTCTCTGGAGGCCACTGCCTCCCCTGGTTCCCAGCCCCATAGGGTGCCAAGAGCAGGAGTCAGGCAGACTCCTGTCCTCTTCAGTGGCTTTTCCACTCCTTGAATGGAGTTCCTAGTGCCAGCCTTTACACACAAAATCCAGTCATTTAAATTTGTTAAAGCATAGAAGTACTTTTCTCCAGTAAAATATGAAACCATGAAGAGCACTGAGCGGGGAGTCCAAAAGGAACTTGAATACTGACCCTGAGAAGGTCACTTCACCTCTCCAACTTCAAGACAAAACTTGAAGGCAGGTCCAGAGACACAGGGGCTGCCTGGGGACCACTAGGCTCATCGAGAGCTCTGGAAATCATGACACACGTGCGAAGAACTGGCTGTGCTGAATCCAGATTCCAGGAACCCACAATCACGCCGTCAGCACTCAGGCAGTCCTGGGGTGCCGTCTCCCTCCCAGCCCCACGCCTCAGGCCTGTCAAAGTCACTTGCTGCCTCTTCCTCCACCTACGTGCTGCCCTACAAGCTTTTCCAGGCAAGACCAGCAGGCTCACTTCCACGCACACAGTGCTCGGCTGGCCACGCTGAAGGTCCCAACCAGTGGTCTTTCACGTTGTAAATGGCAACATCTAAAAGGACTCAAAAACCTCCCAAGTCAAAATTCAAAATCCAGACAGCTCTTCAAAAATCTAACAAGAGGGGCCCCTGGGTAGCGCAGTCGGTTAAGTGTCTGACTCCTGGTCTCAGCTCAGGTCATGATCACAGGGTTGTGGGACTGGGCTCTGAGCTCAGTGTGGAGTCTTCTTGGGATTCTCTCTCCCTCTCCCTCCTCCCCTTCCTGCCCCCCCCCATGCACTCGCACTCTCTCTGGCATAAATAACAAATAAATGTTTTTTTTTTTTACTCTAACAAGAGTACACAGTTGTTCTAGATGCTTACAGAAAGCAAAGCTAAGAAAAACATAAATTGTTGGGAAACAGATTTAGGGCTCAAACTTAAAAAAATATTTCTAATATGCAAATCTGTCCACTAATGTAACTGACTGTCTGGAGAGGGAGTGAACTCCCCATCATTAGAGGTAGCCAAGCAAAGAATGAAGGACCACATGCTAAGGAACAGCAGAGGAGATTCCTTAGGTAATCTCTAAAGTCCTGCCCAACCCAAGACCCCCAAAATGAAATAAATGGTAGAACAATCATAGCCACATTTAACAAATCATAGAGCAGCAGAATTAGACACTACCCTTGAGCCTGAAAGAAGTACATTTACAGCAAATAAAAGTATGACCTTATGCCATGGTTGATAAGCTACCCCATCTCATGACTCCGATCTGATAATAGAAAGAGGTCCAAGAAGGGCTTCAATGAATGAATCAATATTCGACCCAAGGCAGAACACCAAAGGCTGAGTCAGATGTGCAGGGTTGGAAAGCCTGGCATCATGGCTGACAAGAACCCCCCTCCCAAGAACACTCCCACACCCGCACTGTCAAAGGCAGCCCAGAGAACTGAATGAGCCGTGGATCCCAGCGGGCACGGCCACTGAGAAACGCCCCGTGCAGCACCTTCCTACAGGAGGGCCTGGCCTTTCGTGCCCGGCACAATTCCGGACAGGTGGGGAGCAGGGGGTCACGGTGGCTGGAAAGTCCAGCCCCTCTGACCAGACACGGCCCCTCCCACGGGGTGAGGGACAAGACCACAGCCAAAGCATCAGTCACCGCCTCACTCACAGCCTCGACAGAGCCTGGTTATTCTGGAACAGCAGTTCTGGTAACATGTGCAGCTGGTTCCGGTTCAGTCGTCTAAAAGAGAGAAGAAAGGAAGGGTTGGAAGGTGCCTCGCAGTCCAGGAAACACAGAGACTTTTCAGAAAGCCCTGGGTTCAGAGTGGGAGGGCGTGAGGTCCAAATCCTAAGAGGGTCGCTGTGTTACCCCCAGGAAAATGAGCTTCCCTGGGCCTCGGTTTCTATGAGTGGGAGTTCGCCATCGACACGTGGGGAGGATGGTCACTGAGCACCTGGGGAAGCTCCCAGCCAAGGACCCGATGTGTGGTGGGCAGTCGGCCCCACCCAGGGTTTCTGCCCACGCTCCTCTCGTCATCATGTTACATGCGCGACACCTGTTGTAATTCATAAGGCACTGATTGAAATACTATGCTGGCTCTGTGAGCTGAACACCTGACTCCACTTGAAATGGGAGCAGGGGCAGGACTAGCCCCACGGTTCTGATTCTTCCTTGCTTTCACCCACATTTAACTCAGGGGCAACTTAACTTTCTTTTATTATTTGCTTTAGGTCTTTTTCTCAAAATGAAAAGAGCGCTATCAATTTTTTTTTATTATTTATGAAAATGCATGCTTAATTCTTTACAAACCTCAAATAATAGAAGAAAACAGATTCGGCCACCTGCATTTTCCTCACCCAACAATCTGCGGATGTCTCTCCGCGCCAGACAAGAGAACAACCCCTTTATTTTTAATGACTGGTATGTCCCTCATTTCTAATTGCTCTACTGGGGGACAGAACAACTTCTCAGTTCTATACACACAGGCAGGAGTGGGAAGTCTGGTTCTGGAATGTGACCTAGACAGGAAGATACAATGTGGAAAGAACCCAGCGTCCTAAGAAAGCAGCGACACCTAACCACACGTCAGCAGCTCGTTCTTGGACGTGGGAGCACAGAACTCCCGCCCACCAGGGGTGGGACCCCTGCGAGTATGGAAGCTTGGTGCTCACGCTGTGGTCCACTGGCTACCTGCAGGGGCTTCGCCTGGGAGTTGCTCAGAGTGGCTATATCGCAGCCTCTCCCCTAGACCAGTGGAGTCAGACTCCATTTCAGCAGGATCCCCAAGCAATCCGGGCACACCTGAAGGCTGGAGAAGCTCTGGTGTAAAACCCAGCCTCTGGGCACCTGGGTGGCTCAGTGGGTTGGAGCCTCTGCCTTCGGCTCAGATCATGATCCCTGGGTCCTTAGATCAAGCGCCACATCGGGCTCTCTGCTCAGCAGGGAGCCTGCTTCCTCCTCTCTCTCTGCCTGCCTCTCTGCCTACTTGTGATCTCTCTCTCTGTCAAATAAATAAATAAAATCTTTTTAAAAAAATAAAACCCAGCCTCGGCACTACAGGCTACAGCACAGTTCGGATCTCACACAACTGTGTCCTTTAACAGCGCTGGACGAGGATAAACCAACTCGGCAAAAAGCTTTCTTGTGCTGGGAGGAAGGAAGAAACATAATTGTTTGTGGCCAATAGTAACTGGCCTATGGTTATCTCCTAGGAGGTCACCCTTCATCTGATATGTGAGAAAGGCATCGTTTTCCAGCACGGTGCAGACAAGGAGACCAGCTGGAAGAAGTTTACTCCAAAGGCCAAGCTCCTAGGGAAACACATCACTGCCTTGGGGAAAAAAAAAAAAGACCACTAGTAGAATCCTTAAAAAGCACGGGAGTGGACATCAGATTACTCTAAGTTCCTTAACCTTGTCCAGTAAATTAATTCTGTATTTACACTGCCTGGTAATCATCGGTTTTTGTTTTGTTTTGTTTTCCCCCAAGACTTTCTCATTTTTCCAGCTTCAATTTCTGCAAACACTGGAGAGGGGAAAAACATTCGAGGGCCAGAAAAAGTAGAAAATCAAAGAACACCAAAGGAAGGCACAGCACGGTGAAGGAGGGGCAGGTAGCTAAGAACAGACAGCAGTCGTGGTGACCGGTCCTTAGCCCTCAGGATGTGCCAGGCACGGGGACGAGTGTTGTAGGGGCGCTACCTCACCATCAGAGGGAAAGCACAGGTGGGTGTCTTTCTCTGGAGCACGACAAGGTCTCACATTCACGCAGGTAACCTCCCATGTCTTTCTCTCAACAACCTGCGGGAAAATTTTACCTCTAGCGTCTTGCCGTATGGCTTGGCTCTTAATAGGTGCTCAGGATGTCAACCGAGTCCACTGAGCTGTCTCTGTGATAGCTGAGGAAGCTGGGATGCCCAGAGGTGAGTAACTCACCCTCGTCATGGCCAAGTACGAGAGCCGGTTCGGAAGAGCGCCTTTCCCCCACAATTCACAGCGGCTCCCCACGGCCAGCGCAGGGCGGCTGAGCGTGCCACTCCCCCTCCGTGCCCATGGCACGCCCACGCCCGCGGCCAGCGCGACTGCACACTTCTGCCTCCACACTCGGGCCTGCAGGAGTTGCTTACAAGAACCAGAATGTCTGTTCCCAAACCTATCTATACCAGAGGCGCTTATAATTTTACAAGGTAATTAACTGTGACACAGGGGAACAAAATACTCATGTGAAAAGAGTCATCTCTGGGAAAACCAAATTGGAGGCTTTGGAGAAAGTCAATAAACCAAAAGCTCTTCATTGAGGGGCTGTTGAATTAAGTAAAACACTGGGCCAGGGACAGGAGGGTCACAAAAAAACTCGGGGGGCACCTGGGTGGTTCAGTCGGTTATGCATCTGCCTTCGGCTCACGTCATGATCTGTGGGTCCTGGGTTTGAGCCCTGCATCGGGCTCCCTGCTCAGAGGGGAGTCTGCTTCTCCCTCTCCCCTGCTTGTGCTCTCTCTCTCTCTCAAATAAATAAATAAAATCTTAAAAAAAAAAATTCGGAATTCTTAACCCAGATTGCTTCTAAGGGCCTTTTAAACATCTCCCTCTACATGGGGCGCTTGGGTGGATCAGTGGGTTAAAGCCTTTGCCTTCAGCTCAGGTCATGATCCCGGGGTCCTGGGATCGAGCCCCACATCAGGCTCTCTGCTCAGCGGGGAGCCTGCTTCCTTCTCTCTCTCTGCCTCCCTCTCTGCCTACTTGTGATCTCTTTCTGTCAAATAAATAAAAAAATAAAAAATCTTTTAAAAATTTTAAAAAATAAACATCTCCCTCTACCTTAAAGAAACCAAAACCAAAAATTGTAAGCAAATCACTTGTGTGCAATGTAGGTGACAGAAGCGATACAGAACTCCAGTCTCATACTAAGAAGAAAAGCCTTGGGGGGGGGCGGGGAAGGTGGGGAAGAGAGTCGATAAATGCACACTTCCATGTTTGTGCTCAAAAGGGAACGTTTAGAGTATGTGCAGTTTTTACAACTGCCCGCTTTATGCAACTTGTATGATTAATGGATCCACCACTGGTCTCCAGCAAGTCAGAGGAGAGGGTGCTGGCCTCAGTGAGGGCCACACCCCCCAGGACACGGCAGTCCCACCCCTCAAGAAGAACCACCTGCTGGGAACTTGTGGGGCACCCGCACAGGAAGAAATGTATAGGAGCAGGACAGAAGGGACAAAGTCTGCAGTGACAAGTCTTGACTCAAAAAGGAGGGCCCTGCCCCCTCCCGGAGGCAGCGGCAGACATGAGGTGGGCACCCCCATCGGGTGTTGACACCCCCACCCCCACCGTCCACCTTTCCTCCTCCAGCACCCAGAGCTGAAGCTGCAGGGGCGGGTTCCGTCCGGGTCCCAATCAGGCCCTCACTGCCAGGTCAAGAATGTGTACTTTATTCTGAGCCTTTGGAAGAAAACAAACAGCACCAGTCCTCTATTCTCGCTGCAGGCCCCTTATCGCTCACTCTGGGGCCTGAATGAAGAACGCAAAAGACACGCCTTGATTTTCTTCCAGGCTGCAGGAGGGCAAGACGACAACCATAGTCTTCTCCCTTTGTTTAATACCCTACTTTCTTTGAAGTAAAAGAGAAAAGTAAGGTATTAGGTCATAGTCGTTAAGAGCTCAGGCTTCGGAGGCAAAATGATCCGGGTTCTAATCCCCTCTTAATCGCTTAATAATACAAGTGCCTTAACTTCAGTGTCCTTCTGTTTCTCTTCTATTAAATACCACTGACCACAGCGTTGTTTTAAGGATTAAATGAGATATTGTAGGGCAAAGAGCTTATCTTGGTGTCTGGCACAGAGTCAGGCAATCAACTGTAGCTATAGTTATAATTATAAACTCATTGTAAGAAAATCCATAAAAACGATAAGCACAAAGAGTAAAATTAAAGTTACCTGATATCCCACCACTCTGTGCAATGGGAGTTAATCTTCCCAATGACTTTCCTCCTCCTGTGTTCTATATACACAGAAGTTGATGCGATTTACATAAACATCACTTCCTGCCTTTTTCATTTAATATTATATTGTGAGCACATTCCAATGGCCTTAACTATTCTTCAAAAACATGACTTGATACCCTATGTCTCCACCAGCATGGCTTTCTCCATTTTTTTGTTGTTGTGTTTAAGTGATGTGCAAAAAATATCCTGGATATATACATTTTTTTAGCGGCGTCTCTGATAACTGCCTTAAAATAAAATGGACTTTCTGGTTTAGAGGGCATGAACTCTAGGACTCTTGACACCTCTTGAGAGCCAAACCAAAGCAAAAGAGTGAGACCAGTGACCCCGGTGAATGGGTGTCCATCTCCCACCTCATTCACACCACAATCCTTTTTTTTTTTTTTTTTCATTTTTGCCAACCTGAAATGCAAAACTTGATCGAGGCCCAGTCTCAAATGCAAAAATCCTGGGTTTAGAGAAACCATGTAAGTCAGAAACATCACCTTCCAGTGTCTGTGCTGTGGCCCCAAACATCCAAGACCCAGCTTCTCCGGTGGCCGCTGGGTCTCCCTGACGGTCCCCTTGGCATACCCATCCTTCCCTACCGCACACACACAGGAGCACAGACAGTGGTTATGCCTGGGCTAGAGATTATAGGAGGCAATTTCACTTCCTCTATACTGCGTGGGGTCTTTGCCGTATGCATTATCAGCGAAAGACAACAAAGAGACTTGCATTTAGAGTGTGGGGTGCAGACACCCTCCAGCCATGTACTCACTGTCACCTCGTGATGACACTGTGACCACTTCCCTGGCTGTGGCTGGCCCTGGCACCCATCAGCCAACAGGAGGCGGTGGGGTGGAAGTGGGCATGCCAGGCTCTCCCTGCACCCTGTCCTTGCTGCTGGGCTCAGCTGTCCTGTCCCCTCAGCGCCACCCTGCCGCCCTGAGCCTGCACCCGCGGATACTCACAGCCGCTCCAGCTCCTTCATGTCGTCAAAAGCCCCCCGCTCCACCACTCCAATCTGGTTCTCCATCAGCTGCCTGGGGAAGCAAAGACACAAGGACAGCTAGAGGATGCTGGACAGGGACTCCCAGCGGCAGCCGGCAGCAGGCAGTGGAATGGGAGCAGAGTCCCAGACGCACGCAGACACAGATTCCGGCCCGAGTGGACAGAACTGCCCCCCAACCTTGCAAATTCCCAACAGGTATCCTCAGCACCCCCAGGCCTGACAGCAAGACACACTCCCAGCCCCTGAGCCTGTGCAGAGCTCTCTGCAGCCACCAGGGCCACGGGGCACCAGGGCATGGCTCCAGAAGCATCCTTGCTCCGGGAAGCCGGGAACCCAGGTGGCAGGAGCAACTTTGGGCTGCTGGCACATGCCCTTGTTTGGCCCAGAGGGCGTGTGTCCAAGGGGCAGAGCAGGGGGACGGGCCCATAGCAGAGGGAGAGGAGGTTGTGCCAAATGGGCAAAGCCCACACATGCAGTAAACACACTCTTCAGTTGGCAGACAACACCCCCTCTGACTGCACCCCTGCACTGCCTAGCCTCATCTGCTGCCAACTCAGCCACCTGGCTCCATGAGACTGTACGTCCCTACAGCCTAGAACATCCGCCTGGCAGGCAGTTTGCTTGTTGCGTGGTACCTTCTGAGATGGTCGAGTGTGTTTCCTCCCTGCCTTTCCCCCCGTCCACTCCTAAGAAGGTGGCTTGAGGTTCCATGTGGACCTCACACCCTCCTAGGGAAGGAGGCAGAAGCTGTTACCGCACACTTCTCTTCCTCCACTTTGTTTCCAGAAGCCTGAGCTGTTGAGGAGCTCAGGCTGGAGGACAAGGTGGGTGAGGGATGCCAGGAGGGAAGGAGGGTTTCCCCAGACTCAGAAGACACTCTTGGAGATTGGGAAGGAGTCAAGGGTCAGTGGGTTCTGGAGCAGCAGAGACCCCTGCCCAGCAACTGAGAGCTAGGACCCCAGAGATGATGGAGACACAAAGTCCCCAGCCCCACCAAAGGCCCTCCGAGCTGAAAAATAGTTCTGAAAGAATTGAGGCCCCAGGACCCTTACACTACCCTGGGAGTAGGGGGTAAGAATGCTATGATTGTCTGATATAGAATGTGTCAGAATGCATGCATGTGTCTGAGAGCCACAGAGCAGGCAGAGGTGAAGGGATCCACTCCTTCCCCTCCTCACACCTCACCCCTGCCCAGCTCAACAAGGGAAATTCTACAGATGGCTCCTTTGCTGGCTACTGACCCCAGTAGAGCCACACCTGCCACCTCCAATATCTGCCACTGTCAGACACCCAAGGAGAGCCACCTCTATCCTCAACTGTCCCCACTCACCTACCCTCTCAAGTCAGTGGGAACTGTAGCCTCACTGGGGAGTCTGTCTGGAGCACAGAGTCAAAAGAACTATGGAGACGGTCATGGACTGAAATGCATCCCCCAAAATTCATACACTGAGGCCCTAACCCCGAGTGTGATTTGGAGATGGAGACTAGGGAGGTAATCGATGTTTAATGAGGTCAGAATGGTAGGTCCCTAATCTGATAGGACTGGTATCCTCATAGAAGAACAAAAGACACCAGAGACCTCTCTCTGTGCACACGTGAGGACACAGCAAGAAGGTGGCCCAGAAGAGAGGCCTGGATGGTGCCTTGACTTTAGACTTCCAGACTTCCAGCCTCAAGAACTGCGAGAAAATACATTTCTGTATTTAAGCTCCCAGTCTGCGGTCTTTTGTGTTGACGGTCCCAGCAGACCAAGTCAGAGACCTAAAGCTTCCTCATGGTCTCCCAGGCTTCCCCCATTCCAGGATAGGATGCCCCGTCTGCCTGGCCCTGGTCCTGCCTGGTGGCAACCACTGGGGCCTACACCATGCGCAGCTCCTCAGCCCTGTGCAAGGCGGCGGCTGTTCGGGCTCAGGCCTCTCCATCACTTCCACCCTGGACCCCTCGGGGCATCTGAAGACTGACTCCACGGGCAGGGGCCCTACAACCCACAGCCAGGGCCCCTGCCTGGGGCGGGGCAGGAAGGAGGCAAGGAGCGTGGGCAGCAGCCCATACTCACAGCACCCGCAGCTGCTTGAGCCCCGCGAAGTCGTTCTTGTGGATCCGAGTGATGTTGTTCCCGTTGAGTTCCCTGGTGGAGGAAAGGAGAATGGAATGGTGAGACGCCGAGGGGCAGGCCCGCAGGCCAGGGCTCAGCTCCATACTCCCTCTCCATGGAACTCCAGCCTGTCTTCTCACCAGTGGGGCTGGGTGCTGCCCAGCCAAGCCCTGGGACCCCCGAGTCCACGTCAAGGCCCAACAAGCCAAGGCCCATCTTTGCAACAGATGCCCAGCCAGGGAAATGCACAGGGCCCGGGCTTGCTGCTAGGAGAGCTGTGCAAGCCAAAGTCATGGCTTTTGCCCAGAAAGAGCTCAGGCTGATTGGAGAGACAAGACATTCCTGCAGGGAAGAATTTGGAAACCAGCAACTGGAGGTTATTCAGGTAGATCCCCCATCTATAAAGTGGGGGTAATAATTGCGACTATCTCCTTGGTAACCCAAGGCATGGGGCCTAAACAGTAAAGAGCATGGCCTGTGCCGGCAATGGGCCCCCTTGCAGACACCAAGGCTCCTACGAGCTGTCCGGAGTCTGAGCAGGAGAGCACAGGGTGGGCCAGTATTTTAAGGAGACTGAGGACATGGGTCTCAAGCTGAGGCCTAAAAGACAAGGTAGATGTGCCCAGCAAGAGGGATAGAGTGGACATTCCAGGAGATAACACCCGGAATATCTGGGGGCTGAGGGAGGAGACAGGCTGGGAGTCGGGAGCTGTAGGATGCAGGGTTGGGGGCATGCGAATCCAGATCACAGGGGGCCTGAGAAAGCAAGCAGAGGAGGACGGGGAGTCAAGGTGGCCCGCAGGCAGGAGGGCACCACGAGGACAGTCCTCCATCGAGGGGAAGGATGGCAGGGCCAAGGAAGGGAGGGGGCCTGCTGTCTGGACCCCAGGGCTAGCCCTGAGCTTCAGGGGCTCCTCTGCCTACACCACCCAGGCCTCTGGCCCTTTCTCCCTTCCAAGGCTGTATGTGGTCCTCCTCGGCCCTCCCCAACCACAGACTTGGACATGGAGCCACGTTAGAGGCCATGGGGCCCTGCTGAGCCTCCCAGGGAGGCTCGCTCCCCTCTGTCAGGCTGCTTCTCTTCACAGGGAGCTGGTGCAGCCTCAGATAAGCAGGTCCTTCCAGGAGGCAGCTACAGCACTCCCCAGAAAGCTCCTCCACTGAGCCACACACAGCAGAATCTCCGTCAGGCCTGGCCCCACACCCAGCTGTCACCTCCGCATCTGATCTGTCTCCCTGTGGCGGCTCCGTGTTCACATCCACGCCACCTCCTCCTCTTTCTCACCACCTCACAGTCACTCAGGGTCTTGGCAACAACCGAAGCATCCCCACCCCAACGCGCATGTGCGCGCACACACCCTGTTCCCCCACAGCTTCCTCACTTATGAGCCCCGGGCAACCCAAATCCCAGCTGCTTTGAAAAACACCAAGATCCCTTTCCTGTAAGCATTTGGGGAGTATGTTGGGCCTAGACGGTGTTCTAGAGTTGCACCCACTACAAACCCCGTATTTTTGTTTCCACACATTCCAGACACAGGGCTCTGGGGCCACCGTCATGAGGGGCTGGAAAGTCGTGTCAGCAGCTATGTTACAGACGAGGACATTGTGCCTCAGAGCAGTCAGTCATCTTCCAGAGGTCACCAGCTGGGACACAACAGAGCAGAGATCTGGACACGGCCGTCTGATCCGAGGGCCCACGCTTCTTCCTGCTGGCCGGGCCGCTGACACGCGGGACACACATTCACCCATCACTCTCTCTGCCCTTCCCCTAAGCCTGTCTCCTGATCCTGAGGAGCAGCTGGAAAAACTCATTCCCTGTGCATCTCTTTTCAAATGGGATCTCTGTTTGAAGAGAGAGGATTGAGCCCTCTCCAAGGACACAGGGGCCCTGATGAAAGCCCCAGGCTGAGCCACTTCCCACCCTAAATCCTGTGAGGAGGTCTTCACGTCAGACAGGCTCTTCTCTTTCTTTCTTTCTTTCTTTCTTTTTTTTTTTTCTGTTTTGTTTTAAAGATTTTATTCACTTATTTGAGAGAAAGTGATCAAGATGGAAGAACAAGTGAGAGGAGGGGCAGAGGGAGAAGCAGACTCCCTGCAGAGCAGAGAGCCCGATGCAGGACTTGATCCAGGACCCTGGGATCATGACCTCAGCTGAAGGCCGACGCTTAACCAACTGAGCCACCCAGACACCCAAGACGGGATCTTTCCAACATGAGGGTCTTTTCTCTTGAACGAAGTATTCTTTCCTGAAAGCGCCACCTGTGAGCCTCACCTGCGCTGCACCCTAACCTGCTCCTTCTGCTGACAACCATGTTTCAAGCTCCGAGAACATCACCAACAACCCCTTCACACTGGTTCCCTCTGCAAGCAGGGCCGGTTTCCTTGGGCCATCCTGCTGAAACCTTCAACCCCAAACCCAGAACCACACAGAATTTTTAGTTGTTTTAATTTTTTTATTATAACGACACATCGGCACTGATGACAAGAACAAGAATGTTAAACTTAAATGGACGTCACCAGAGCAACGTTTAGTGGACGTTTCAGCACATCTGAGAAACCAGATACTATGCAATCGCGGTCATAGTATCTTTTAAACAAAAGGGCACAAATCATCTTGTACTAACAGGGAAAGATGTCCACGATACAGTCTATGGTGAAAGGGTCACAAGCCAGTTTGTATTCTATGAGCCCAATCATATAAAATCTACACACATGTCCATCCTGGTCTGTCCACAGAGCAAGTTCCCTGGGGGTTGTGTGCCACACAGTAATGCCTAAAATTGCTAAATGGTGGTTTTAGTTTCCTTTTTATGCTTTTCTTTACTGCTTGAAATTTTCAAAAGATTTTATTTATTCATTTGAAAGAAAGAGCGAAGGGGGAGAGGCAGAGGGAGAGGGAGAAACAGACTCCCTCCTGAGCAGGGAACCCAACAGTGGGCCCGATCCCAGCACCCCAAGATCACAATCCGAGCTGAAGGCAGATGCCCAACCATCTGAACCACCCAGGAGCCCTTGCTTGAATTTTTAAAATTACATCAGTATTTTTATAAGCCAACATAATATTTAAGTTATTACATTTAAAAATAAGAGTAATACAGAGCACCTGGGTGGCTCAGTTGGTTCGGTGTCTGGCTCTTGATTTTGGCTCAGGTCAAGATCTTGAGGGCCTGGGATCAGGCCTCCTTTCAGGCTCTGTGCTGGGTGTGGAGCCTGCTTGGGGTTCTTTCTCCCCTTACCCTCTGCCCCTTCCCCACCTATGCATGCTCTCTCTCTAATAAAATACATAAATAAAAATAAAAGTAAGAGTAATACATGCACATTGTTTAATTTGTTTCAGTTTTCTGAATAATAAAGTAAAAATTCAAATCACACATAATATTCATCACCCAGAATGAAGCCCTATTAACATTCTGGAATAGTTTCATCCAAGCCTGTGTTCTTTGCACACAATTTTTATATAGTTGAAATAATTTAATAAATATTGATTGAAGACTTACTGTTTGCAAAACATTTTGCAAGGTTCTGAAGATGCGGGGACGAGTGAGACATACATTGTATGGACTCCTTCCACAATGTTATGCCCTGTTCATTCCCCACTGATGATTTTTGAATGGCCATCAGTTAACCCTGCATTCCAATATATCACGTTACTGCGGCATTCCCTGAACCCTGGCTATGGGACACCTGGGCTGTTCTGATATCATTCAATTATAAACAACACTCCGCAAAGCTTAATGCACCTTTGGGAGGCCTAGATTCCTTGATACGGTATTACGCAGCCAAAAGTCATGAAAAGGCTGATGAGTTTTACAGTAACTGGCTCATTCTTGCTCGTGCCAAGCACAGTTTATAAGACAATTGACTTCAATAACTGTTCATTTCACAGGCAGCAAAACTGAGGCAAACGAAAATGTTAAGACTTGTCTAAACAAGGCAGGGCCCAACGTGGAAATCAGGAATCCCTGAGGATGAAATTCCCACGAGGTGGCGGGGGGGCTGAGGGGAGCTCACAAGGACTTCTGGTGACATCACAGTCACATGCCTCTCTTCTTACCCTTTGGCACAGGCCCCACTGCTCAGACCCCAGACCTGTTCCTTAGCCCAGTCAGGTGGCTCCCTGCCCTCTTCCTCACTTCCTGCTCCCCACTTCACCCCCCACGCAAGAGAAGACCTGGGACAGGCAGGCGAACAATGCGGCAAATATAGCCTCTCTCTCAGGAGGCCCTGCTGCTTCCGGACAAGAATGTCCACGGACACCCAAGCCCACCCAGCCCCCGCCTCTCCCCATCAGCCTCGGTCTCTAACCTGGAGCTCAGTGCCTCCTCTCAGGGGAGCGCCCTCTGGAGGCAGCCTGGGAGGCAGCCACTTGGGCCCAGAGAATGACCTCCCCTGGGCATCCCACCCTTGCCCCATCAGCAGGGCAGCCCCCCACCAGGATCGTGTTTCTAACTTGGACCGACCGCTTCCCCTCAAACTTTCAGCAGAGGCCGCTGGAATGAGGCAAGGAGGTCATTTTTCTCCGACGCCTAATTCCTCCAACAGGTGGTCCTTGAGTGTTGCCGTGGAGACACTCTCCAGCAAGCCGCCAGGGAAAAAAGAAGCTGGGAGAAGCTGCCGTGACCTTCAGACCTTCGCAGCCAGAGCAGCCAAGTGGGGTGAGCCTCCAGGGGGGTCCCAAGGCGTGGTTTCCAGGAAGAACCCTGATCCAGAGCTCCCCAGGCTCCCTGAGGTTCCTGTCGCTGGAGCCCACATCCGCCACTCCTCCCGACTGGGCGCCCACCGTGTGCAGGCTCTGAGCCCAACCCCAAGCATACACTTCACCTCACTCCCCCCTCACCCTCACAGTGAGTCGAGTTGTGTTCTCTCTGCCTTGCTGAGGAGGAAACTAAGGCACAGAACTGATGAAGCCATTGCCCAGGGCTACACAGCTAACTAGGGGCAGGCTTAGGATCAAACCCAGGCCGGTATGATTCCATGTTCTTTCCCCCCAACCCCCACCATCGTGATGCCTCCTGCCAACGACTCTTTCAAGCCCACCCCTCACCCCGAGTGCTCATGAGAAACAACTTGGAGGCTTTGGGTAGGAAACCCTGGGGCCCTGTTCTAAGGCCCTGTGCTCTGCTTAAGCAACAATATCAGGGGGTCCCCAGCCAGCTGCGTCATGTGTGTTCTTAGTGGCTAAGAGCTTGGCCTTTGGAACCAAACTGTCCGGCTTCAAATTCCTGCTCCAGCATCACTAGCTCTTAGCTTAAATGCTCTATGCCTCGGTTTCCCCATTTGTACAATGAGGATAACGACAGTACCCACCACTTAGAGGTGTGGTGATGTGTAAATGACTTAATATTACTTTCTTTTATCCTTTTTTAAGATTTATTTATTTATTTTGGAAAGGGGCAGGCAGAGGGAGTGGGAGAGAGAACCTCAAGCAGTCTCCCCCCCTGAGCCTGGAGCCCCACACGGGGCTTGATCTCAAGGCCCCGAGATCATGATCTGAGCCGAAACCAAGAGTCAGCTGCTTAACCAACCGAGCTACGCAGGCATCCCCATGACTTAGTATGTCTAAAACACTGAGACCAATGCCTAGTACACACAAGCCCACACAAGGGCTCTCCACATGAGTGTTATGTACTGAGATTAGTTTACTACTCCTGCTCTAGCTGCGGTTTCCCTCAAGGACAGGGCTCCACTGGGAGGGTGGTGGCCCAGGCTGAGCTCAGGCTGGTGCTGGATGGGCCAGGCCCCGCTGAGCAGGGAGGGGCCGGCAGCAGCCAGTGGCCTGCAGGTCCTGGGATGGGAAAACCCAGAGAAGATGGCCTAAGACAGTTCTCTCTCTTCCAAAAGTGAGGAGTGTTCCTCCATTCCTCTCTCCCTGGAGAAAATACAACCTAGTGACAGATGGCCCTGATTTCTATCAGCTTCTGTGTGGTCCTAACCTGAAGGAAAAACCTCAGTGGCGGAAGATTTTGGAGAAAATTCTCTGAAGCCAAGTAACCAAGATAAAAACAAAAGCACACAAGGATTTCTTGAATCCTGTCAGGAAACAAAAATCTGATCCCCAGCACCTGGGTGTTAGGGGATACACTGAAAGAACCCCTTGGAACTCCTAGAGCTGCAGGAGTAAACGGCCTGGGTCGCTCACGGTGTGTTCTGGGGTTTCCACGGGCCTCACGAACCCTTCTCGCCCTAGAGCTCCATCACTTCTAACGCCAGTTCCCTAAGGGACTGGAACCTTCCCACAGCACCCCAAGTCTCCAATGGCAGCGGGGAGGCTCAAGCCACCCTCCAAATCCCTTCCTGCCAGATTCCAAAAAAATAAACATGCAGCTCTGACTGGGGCTGAGACAGGCCTCTGGGCTGGGGAACTGTACACCTCGGCTCTGTCCTTTGAAATCCTACACTGGCCAAATCCATGGCAATGAGCACCTGCAGAGTCAGAAGGGAGATCAGAGGGGAGGGAGAATTTCCCTACCCAGCCAGGTGCCCCGGACGGCAGGTTGAACACCCCGGCCTGCAGGCCACCCAGCTGCACGCCCATGCCCGTGGGTCTGGAATCCCGTTGAGCCACCCTCCTGGGTACCCCACATTCCCCCTGGCTCCCCTCCAATCTGATCTCCTAGCCACAGCCAGAGGGCTCCTTTCAAGGTGCAGATCTGATCGTGTCACTCCCCACTTAAGCCCTTCAATGAATCCCCATTGCTCTTGGAATTGAGACAAAAATCTTCTCACCAAGAACTACAAGCCCCATGTGGCCTGCCCCACACGCCCCCATTCTGATTCACTCCTTCCTGTCGCAGGGCCTTTGAACTGCCATCCCCTCTGCCTAGAACACTCCTTCCTCTTTCCTGATCCCAACTCTTCCTTCCAGCAGTCAAACTCCCTATCACAGGCCTGCAGAACACCCCAGCCTCTCCCCGGCAGCAGGAGCCAGAGGCCATTTCATATGGGTCTGGGGGCTTCCTTGACTACTCCCTCTACCCCTGCAGAGGACATGGACTATGTTGGTTTCTTCTCACTATCGTATCCTCAGGGTCTAACACAGTACATGGCACCTCAGAGATGCGGCGGGACGTAGTCCTTGAAAGCATGAACAGACTTGCATTAAAATGGACATATTCCACACAGCATAAGCTGAGGGGGTTTTCTGAGTTTCTCTGCCCCCCAAAGTAAAGAAATACAGTAATTATGGGATGTTCTCCCTTGGGGCACCTGGGTGGCTCAGTTGGTTAAGCATCTGACTTTTGATCTCAGCTCAGGTCTGGATCTCAGTGTCATGAGTTCAAACCCCATGTTGGGTTCTACCCTGGGCGTGGCGCCTACTAGAAGGAAGGAAGGAAGGAAGGAAGGAAGGAACAAACGGAGGGAAATGCTCTCCCTCATCGAATCATTATGTTGTACACCTGAAACTAATCTATCACTGTATGTCAATTACATTTTGCCTTAAAAATAAATAAATATGGAAGCACCTGGCCAGCTCAGTAGAGCATGCAACTCTTCATCTCAGGGTTGTGTCTTCGAGCCACATGCTGGGTGTAGAGATTACTTAAAAATAAAATATTTTTAAACTAATAATAAATAAGTATTTTTTTTAATTTTTTTAAAAAATGCTCTCCCCAAATCAACATCCACCAAGAAAAGCTCCACACACAGAGGACACTGTTGTGTTCCCAGTGACTTCTCACACAGCTCAAGGTTAAAACACAGATTTTTCCTCAGTAGCTCTCACAGGAAAATACCAGCCCCCAGGGTTTCGGCAGCTCCGTTCCTCTACCTCCTTCAACACACCAGCACTCCTGCCACAGAGCCTTTGCCCATGCTGCTCTCTCAGCCCAGAACTGCCCAGAACAGTCTTCTCCTCCTCACCTGCCCACTAACACACACACCTGACTGACCCCAACCATCCTTCGGGACTTCAGTGGAAACATCCGTTCCGGGCCAGCCTCCCCTCTGTGTTCACGCAGCTCCTCTCCCAGAGCTGGGACTGGAATTTGGAGCCGTGTGGAATATGATGTCCTTTGTTAAAGGCTAGTCTCTGTCCCGCCGGGCTAGGAGGGGAGAGGCCACCTCTGGCCTGCTCCCGGCTGACACCCTAACCCAATAAGAGTGAACACAGGCTGAAGGAGCCGTCCTGCCCCCTGAACCCAGCTGCTGCTGGCATCTCGCAGCCGGAGGGTGGCCCACACTCCCATCAGCGGGCAGAGCCTGGCCCACAGTCCTCAGGTATCAGTGAGTGGGTCATGATCCAGAAGCTCCCCCAGCCTCCCCCAGCCCCAGCAGAGCCCACAGGCCTGGGACCAACCCCAGCGCTGGGACTGCCCTCCAGAACGGAATAAATCGTGAAGCCCCCGGGATGAGTGGTCGGGGGCCCCCAGGCCAGGGCAGACTTGCCACTGGTCCCGCTCTGCCCCTGGCTCCTGGGGACCCGTCTTGTTGCCTTGGCTCAAATTCTAGCAATACCTATACTGTCACAACCAAGCCGACTCATTGAAGCCTCATGATAGCACTTGATTCCAAGGTTTATTTTCAGCCTGGACTCACATTATGAGGAGACTGAGGCATGAAACATTTAAGTGACTTGTTAGAGATTAGCCCACCAGTAAGTCAGTAGAGGAGGCAAGCCCAGGCATGTCTGACTCCGGCGCCCGGCTCTTTCTTTCCTTTCTTTTTAATTTTAATTCTAAGAAAATACACATAACAAAATTTACCACTGTAACCATTCAGTAGTGTTCAGTAGTTCAGTAGTGTTAAGCATATTCACATTGTTGTACAACAGATCTCCAGAGATTTTTTTTTTCATCCTGAAAAACGAAAACTCTGTTTCCATTAAACAATAGCTCTCCATTCCTCCCTCCCCCTTGACCAAGGTAACCACCATTCTGCTTCTGTCTCTGTCAATTGGACAATTTTTTAAAGATTTTATTTGTTTATTTGAGAGAGAGAACGTGAGAGAAAGAGCACGAGCTGGGTGGAGGGGCAGAGGGAGAGGGAGAAGAGGGATGTGGGACTCGATCCCAGGACCCTGGGATCATGACCTGAGCCGAAGGCAGACATTTAACCGACTGAGCCACCCAGGCGCCCTGTGAATTTGACTATTTTAGATACCTCGTATCAGTGGAATCATACAGGATTTGTCTATGACTGGCTTATTTCATTCAGCATAATGCCTTCAAGCTTCATCCACACTGCAGCATATGACAGGATGTCCTTCCTCTTTTAAGGCTGAATTGCATCCCACTGTGTGTGCAGACACCCCCTTGGGTTTAACCTTTCTACTGCAGGTGGACACCGGGGCTGCTTCCCCCAGCTAGCCCTTGCGAATAATGCTGCAAGGAACACGGGTGTACAAATACATTCGAGACCCCGTTTTCAATCTTTTGGGTGTACACCCAAAAGAGGACTTGCCAGATCATATGGTAATTCTGTTCATTTTTGGAGGGATCAGAATCTTCTTCAGAGGGGCTGCCCCATTTTGCATTCCCAAAACAGCACACCTGGGTGCCGATGTCCCCACAACCTCACCACCAACTGTTATTTCCTGTTTCTTGAAAGCAGCCATCCTGACGGGTAGGAGGGGATCAGGGCCCAGTTGTTAACCTCAGTTCTTTTTTTTTTTTTTAAAGATTTTATTTATTTGACAGACAGAGATCACAAGTAGGCAGAGAGGCAGGCAGAGAGAGGGGAGGAAGCAGGCTCCCCGCTGAGCAGAGAGCCCAATGTGGGGCTCGATCCCAGGACTCTGGGATCATGACCTGAGCTGAAGGCAGAGGCTTTAACCCACTGAGCCACCCAGGCGCCCCGTTAACCTCAGTTCTGTGCTGTATTCTGTTCTAAGGTCCAGACTGCCCTCGGGGCTCTTCATTACCAAGGTCTGGCTTTGCTCTTGCCAATCCCCTTCACAGGTCTGGGGCCCACCTCTAAACCACAACCCTGCAGCCAGCACCCCACTGCCACCCACCGAGCCTCTGTGTCCACTGCCTGTCACCCCCTCCCCACCACTACCCACTCCAGGCCCCCAAGAGGTCATCCATCAGCTAATTCCCTGACCCCGACCTCCATCTGTAACACCACCTCCCTGCATCCCCCCAACTCTGCTCACCACCCCCCACCCAGAAGTGGGACAGCCCTCCCCACGCTGGCCTGCTCGTGGGTCCACCCCATAAACGCGTGCAGGTTGGGCTTGGTCGTGGCCAGTTTGCCTTTATGCTCCGGTGCTCGGCCCTGACAGGGATTTTATAGATGCTGAACGAATGTTTGATAAATGAACGGACAAAAGAAGCCAGGGCTTATTAGGATATGCGGTGTGGTCGTCCGAATTAAAAACTAAACACGTACACGTCTCAGAGCCTCGAGGCTCGGGAGCCCTGGGCACCCCTCTCACCAGCCGTCTTGCCCCCCCAGCCCGTGATACGCCTCTCCAACCTCCTCCTCATCAGCAGACTGGTGATAATACCTTCCTCCCAGGACTGTGGTGAGCAGTAAAAGGGTAGAGGAGGGTAAAGCATCGCTCTGAGCCTGGCCCGGATGAGGGGCTCTCGGCGGTGACCGCTGACACCACGCCAGTTCCTCACTGCCACTCTCATTCTCTGACCCACCTCCCCCACCCCCACGTGTCTGGCTCCTCCTTTCCAAATCACCCCCCCTCCCCTCAGTGCTCCGGTCCACCGGCTCCCCCTCGGAGCTCCTGCGTGTTCTCTCCTCCCACAGACTTCCTCACCACCGGCTCGCTCCCACCCATCTGTCTTTGCCTCCCACTTCTCCCAGGAAACTGGCTGCCCAGCATGGCCAGTGACCCACCCACCACCACCACCACGGGTCCAGAAGCTGTCCTCAGCCCTCGTCCTCAGACAGCCCGGCCGCTCTCCCACGCCAGGCCTCCTCCCCATCTCCGAGCTCCTTCTCTGGCACGGGCAATAACTCCCCGGCCAAGTTCCGATCCACAGACGGCCAGGAGCTCCTCCAGCCTCTCCGCCTTCTCCTCCTTATGGCCTGCCCTCTTTCTTTTTTAATTGAGATACACAGCTGACATACAGCATTACATTAGCTCCAGATGTACGACATATTGATTGGAGGTCCGCATAGATTGCAAAATGATCAGCTCAGTAAGTCTAGTTAACATTTGTCACTTCATATAGTTACTTTTTTTTCTCGTGATGAGGACTTGCAAGATCTACTCTTTTAGCAACTTTCAAATACACAATAATACACAATAATGGCTGATTAACCGCAGTCTCTGTGCTGTACATCACCTCCCCAGGACTCACTGGTTTTATAACTGGAAGTCATTACCTCCGACCACCTTCAGCCGTCTCACCTCCTGCCATCTTACTCTGGGCAGAAACTGCCATCCTCATGGGTCCACGAAGCATGTTCCTTCCTCACCAGGGAACCCCAGCCAGAAGCAGGGTTTCTCACACGGTGTTCTGGGCACCTCCTGCTTCCGCATCACCAGGATTGCCTTTGCCAAAAACCTGCTGAATCAGCATCTCTGGGATGGGCCTGAGAATCTGCATTTATACCAGCTTCCCAGGAAGTTCTCTCTTTTTTTTTTTTTTAAGATTTTATTTTGGGGAGGGGGGGCGCCTGGCTGGCTCAGTGGGTTAAACTGCTGTCTTTGGCTCGGGTCGTGATCCTGGGGTCCTGGGACTGAGTCCCGCATCGGGCTCCTCGCTCGGCAGGGAGCCTGTTTCTCTCTCTGCCTCTCCCTGCCACACTGCCTACTTGTGCACTCTCCCTGACAGATAAATAAATAAAATCTTTTAAAAAATTTTTTTTATTTTTTTGAGTAATGTCTATACCCAGCACTGGGCTCCAACCCACAACACCAAGAACAAGAGTCACACATTCTACCAATCCAGCCAGTTAGGTACCCCACCCCACCCCCCCCCAGGAAACTCTTATACCCGTTGAAGTTTCTGTTCCCACTCTTCCCAGGAGGCTCTCCCAACTGTCTCTCCAGCCCACATACAGAGTAACCATTCCCTATCCCTAGCCTTAGGGTCATCTTTTCCACATAGCTGATTATTGGTCACTCAAACCAAAGAGAGAGAAGCCAGCTTCACGGCTTCTCCTCCAGGCTCAGCGGCCCTCCCCAAGTTCACTCCACTCACAAAATCATTCTCTCGGGCTGGAGCCTTGGGGCCCCATGACCCTCCTATTTGCTCTCTCTGCACCTTCTGCCTCCGTCTACATCTGCTTCTTCCTGCCTCAGCGTCTGCGGCCAAACTCCATGAGGACTGTGACCACGGCCTACCACCTATGTGACAAATTACCACTCGCTCAGGGGCTTCAAACAACGCAGACGTATTCTCTTACAGCTCTGGAGGCCACTCTTGGCCCGAGGCCCCTTCTGCCACCACTTCCTCCTCCTGCTTCCATCGTTACTGCTTCCATCTCCCTCTCCAGTGTTGACCCTCCCGCCTCTCTCTTACGTCACCCAGGGATGATGTCATGCCTGCCCCAATAACGCAAGATCATCTCATCTCGAGGTCCTCGACTGTATCTCAAAGCCCTTGTGCCACGTAAGGCAACACAGTCCCAGGCTCCCAGGATTGGAACATGGATATCTTTGGGGACCATGATTCAATTCACAATGACTGTATTTTCTAAAGCAAAGATCAGAAACATAACATGTCTTACCAAATGTAAAAAAAAAAAAAAAAAAAAAAAAAAACCAACTCTTGGAACACAACTTTTGTGAGCACCTACCATGCACCAGGCAATGGGAGTACAAAGATACATGAGACACAGCCCCTGCCCTCAGGAAACTCAAAACCCAAGGTACTCACCAAAAGAACCAGCTTCTTAAAAAGCAATAAAGTGCTCTTCCCTACAGAAGAATTCCAATTAGTAAATGTAGAAGGAGTGAAGGAAATAGAAATTCAAAATTGGATAATAATGGTTGCAGGCAAGATTCATTAATGGGTGCTAAAATTAGTAGGCGAGAATTTGAGGACAAAAAAGCTATGGCAATCTCAATGTATCTCCCCCAGATAGTTATTAACTGTGGACGCAAATTCAGGAATGTCACAGGGAAGAAAACTGGCCCAACACCATCGTAACCAAGAGGTCAAGGTTAACATCACCAGCAATGAGAGGTATCAGTGTCACCAACCCCCCGATGGGATGCCCGGAGAAGGGCACACCATCCCTACCGCATTCCTGCCAAAAATCCATAACCTCGATCCAATCAGGAGAAAAACACTAGACAAAGCCAAAGTGAGGAGCACGCTACAAAGTAACTCACCAGTACTTTGCAAAAGCGTCCATGTCATGAAAAGCAAGAGGAGACTAAGGACTTGTCACAGACTAAAGGAGATTAAGAGGAAATGACAACTAAGCACCATGCGGAATCCTGGTCTGGGTCCTGGAATAGAAGAAAGACATTAGTGGAGAAGCTGGTAAAATCCCTAAAAAGTCCACAGTTCAGTTAATAGTCTTGGACTCGTGTTAATTTCTTAGTTTTGATCATTGCACGGTGGATAAGAAAGACATGAACACTAGGGGAAGCTGCGTGAAGGGTATATGGCAACTCTCTTGGTACTATTTTTGCAACTTCTCTGCAAGTCTAAAATTATTTTAAAATACAAGTTTTCAAAATTTTTGAAGAACAAAAATACAGTGATGGCAGCAAAACCGTTGTCACAGACAAGCCAGAAACCACAGTCACGGTCACCATAACCAACTGGTCTCCCCACTGCCAGCTGGTTTCCTGCTCCGTTCATCCTCCACACCAAAGCCAGGCAACAGAATGTCTTAAAACACTATTTTACACTTGTCACCCTCCACTCAAAACCCCTGTGCCTAAGTGCTCAAAGGATCTTTTCAAAAGGACACAGGGGCAGCATGAAGGGGCTCCCACCAGCCAAATGTGGGACACTCTGAACAGCAAAATAAATAGCGATAGTAACGAATTATAACCCAAAGAATAAAACAATACTCCATGAGTCCCTACCGTAATAAACTGACAAACAGATGGAGGAAAAGGGAAAGCTCTTTCTTACAGTAAAATGCCAGCTAATAAACTGAGAAGAAAAGAAGTTAGAAATGTCTCAACAATAGGTATTAACACCAGTGAAAGTCTGATGAAGAACAGGATATTTACATAGCCTCAAAGTACCCGCCCCCACAAATGCCTTATCAATGATAAAGGGGAAAATAGTCACTTTTCAGCAGAGAAACCTGGCAGACACCCACTTACTGAGTGATCAAAATGAAAATCACCAGTACTGGGACAAATTGACATCATGTGTCTTCCGACATGACCTGCTGAGAAGGGCAGAACATCGCTAACTTAGCATTCCTGCCAAAAGGACATAACCCCGGTGTGATGGTGAGGAGACCTGATGAAGCCAAACTGAGGGACATTCTACAGAGTAGGTGGTCTGTATTCTTCAAAAATGGAGAGGTCAAGAAGAACAAAGAAAGGCCAAGTAACTAGTCCAGATTAAAGCAGACTGAAGAGCCGTGACAAGTCAATGTCATGTGCGATCCCACACCTCTGATCACCACAGAAGATACTATTGAGACAATTGATAAAACGCAGACATGAACAATGGCGTAGATAACGGTACTGTATCAATGTTCAATTTTCTGATTTTGATAGCCTTATTCTTCTCAGAAAAACACACACCAAAGTATTTAGAGGAAAAAACTTACATCTTCAACGTAATCTTTTTTTTTTTTTTTAAGATTTATTTATTTGAGAAAGAGAGAGCATGCATGCCCAAGTGAGGGGGAGGAGCAGAGGGAGAGAATCTCCATGAGACCCCATGCTGAGTCGGACCCCAACACGGGGCTCCATCCCATGAGATCACGACCTGAATAGAAACCAAGTCAGACGCTTAACCAACTGGACCACCCAGGCGCCCCTAATCATTTTTTTTTAATTTTTTTTTAATTTATTTATTTGTTAGAGAGAGAGAGCGAGCGAGCACAGGCAGACAGAGTGGTAGGCAGAGGCGGAGGGAGAAGCAGGCTCCCCACCAAGCAAGGAGCCCGATGTGGGACTCGATCCCAGGACACTGGGATCATGACCTGAGCCGAAGGCAGCCACTTAACCAACTGAGCCACCCAGGCGTCCCGCCCCTAATCATTTTTGTTTTAATTTTTTTTTTAAGTAAACACTATGCCAATGCCCAATATGGGGCTTGAACTCATGACTCCGAGATCAAGATTCGTACACGCTACCAACCTAGCCAGCCAGGCACCCCTCCAACCTAATCTTAAACAGTTCCCAAAAAATTGTACATGTGTATAATACATGATAAAGCAAATGGGGGAAAATACAGACAATTGAATCTGAACAACAGATACATAGGAGTTCCTAATACTTTTGTTGCAACTTTTCTATAAATTTGTAATTGTAATATAATAAAAAGTTACAACAAGCACAAAGGATTCTTTTGGGGTGATAAAAAATATTCTAAAATTGGATTGTGGTGATGTTTGCACAAGTTTGAATATTAAAAAAAAAATCACTGAATAGTAAGGAAAAAAAAAGAAAGAAGAAATTGTAAAAATACACATACACTCCCTCGGATGGACCCTATTTCCCAGCCCCATGATCCGGTGCCCACCCTTCCCTTGAATCTCCTCTCTCAGAACTCACCAACACAAAAGTGCACCCCACCAGCTGGCTCTGTTCCTCACTCTCCTCCCCAAATGCATGGCACACACCTCCTGATGCCCTAGATTCCCCCACCCTCGCTTTAGCTCTGTGCCTCCCGAGGTCCTGCCCAGGCCTCAAGCCTCATCAGTGCAGGGGTCCAGCCTTTCCTTCCCACCCACACACCCATCTCCTCATCTCTAACACCAATAGAGCCCCTTCTGTGGGCCAACATTATTCTAACCACTCTACACCCAGTATTTCATTCGAACTCCCAGCCGGGCGTGGTAAGTGCTATCGCTGGCTGCACTTTGCAGATGAAGAAACTGAGTCACTAGTGAGCCTGCTGGGATCTCTCAGGTGGTTGTTGATGGAGGCAGGATTCAAAAGAGGCCACTTTCACACCAAAACCTGTGCGAGCAGCCACTGTGCTCTCCCTCCCTAGAGACATCTTGACACATTTGTTCTTCTGCAGACAGACTGTTCTCCGCACCAGCCTGCAGGCTCCCTGGGGAGTGGGTCCACGCTCTGGACTTCTCTCCGCACGACGCACCCGGCAGGTGCCCAACAGCTGTTTGTCCGCCACAGGCTGGGTTCCAGAAACCAGAGGAGGGGGTGGCAAACTCCATCAAAAAGAGGAGCCAGTTCTCCACCAACCCCCCCCCCCCCACCCCCTGAGCACAGCCCAGCTCCCTGGCTACTGCCCAAGGCCCGGCCGTCATCTGCTCTGGGTAATAAGTATTTGTATGGCGATAATTACAGCATTTGGGGAGAAAATCCCATTAAGCAAGAGCCCTGCCGAGCTGCTAATGCCGGCACAGAACGGGAGGCGGCAACTCCGCCAAGCTCCCGTCTGCTTCTAATAATGCAGGAGCTGCCTGTCCCCACCGCCCTTCACCCGGCCCCAAAGAGCACGGCCGCCCCTGCTGGCAGCCTTGGGCAGCCGGGGCCGCCGACAGCCACCACCCTGCCTCAGAGCCCGGACAGAGGCAGGGGCAGGGTTCGCTGGGGATCCAGGGCACTGGGGTTGCACGGGAGGAAGAGGAAGCAGAGCCAGGCTGGGATCCATCCCTGAGTGGTGCCCCAGCCCCTTTCCTGTCCCTGCAATTCTGTCATCTTAATAACAATAATAGTACTACCACTCACAGTGCCTTCGTTGCTGTGCGCCAGGCCCATGCAAAGTGCGGCTCCCAGCCCGGCCTTTAGGCAGTCCTCACGGCCAACCTGTCCTTTAACCAGCAGGTCCTGTCATCATCCCCACTTTCGGGGCAAGGAAACAGGGGTGCTGAGATGTCACACGTTTCTCCGGAACACTGACCCTGCTTTGCAATTATGTGTTTATTCTCATACCTTGCCATCCATCGCTTCCTCCCTTGCTGGACTAAAACTCAAGGAGGGACAGCGGATTGGGTTTGTGTCCGGCCCCGTTCTCTCAGCTCCTTGCAGACAGTCAATACACAGCTATCTGTTGAATGAATTCATTAAACCCACAATTTGCCCAAGGTTCCCCCAGCTGCTGCGTGGCAGAGGGGGGCTAACAACGCAGGCAGGCTGGCTCAAGGACCATGCCATCACACCACCCACCCTGCAGAGAATCCCTGCCTGCTACCCCCTGCTCCTTCTTGCAAACATGGGAGACCGAGACAAAGATGCACGGGGACAAGGAAGGAGAACTCTGCACAGCCAGACGCCAGGAGAGCAGGCTTGCACCACGGCCAACGCTCCCGTGCTTACCTCCCAAACTCTCTGCTGCCCCACTGAACCCTCAAACCTTTGCTTGAGCTCCTCAGATAACAAAAATAATCATAACATCATCACCTAGTTATATCACGAAGCATTTCCACACACCAGCCCTGGGCCAAGCACGCCACCAGGCCCTCTATGTGCACTGGCCCCCTGAATCCTCACCACTGACCTACAACACAGTCATCCTCCCCTTTTAAGATGGGGAAACTGAGTCTCACAGCAGATGGAGTGATGGCACCAGGGGCCTGCCACCAGTCATGCAGAAGCCAGCGATAAGCCCAGGGCACGTGCTGCTGGAGACACAAGCCCCACCCAGAGGCAGCCTCCCCAGCATAGTGCTGGGCTCTGCCCTAGGAGACCACGGTGTACACGTGGCTTCTGTCTTCCCCGACCCTTCCCCAGGACCACCACCCAGTCGTGATTTGGCTTTCCAAACAGGCTCCCAGGCAATCCATCTGGGGTGCCCTGGGAAGTCCCAAGCCTGACCACCCAGCTCCATTGAATGTGGCCTCAAGTTTCGGGGGCCAAGTCAGGAAAAGGCAAGGGCCTTCCAGGCCTCTGCAGCAGGCAGTGGGATATGGTAGTGGACCAACTGGCCAGGGGGCAAGAACCCCCAAAACTGATGAACAGCAGACCATCCTGGGCTGGGGGAGCAAATGGAAGCCAGGGGGCCTTCCCGAAGGCCTTTCCTGGCCATACCACCATCCTCGGGCCTCTCCCATCTCTGCACCCTGTCCCCACAAGCCTAGAATACAAGTGCCTGAGACAGAAGGGAAAAGCGGTGTCCCCCCCACACTATACTCTCTTACCACACTCTCCTGGATACTCTAGCCTAAAAGACTTTTTTAATTAAAAAAAAAATCCAACTGAAAGTCAAAGTCCTTGAGTGGAAGAAAAGACAATTAATAGTGGCCACGGCTGGGTCCCTCTGAGGCAGAATTCTACAAAGAGAGGAAGCTTCCAGGCCTCCTCCACCACACCCCTAACCCTCACTCGGTATTTTAATTGTTCCACTGCAGTGAATTATTCAGCATCCCTTCCTCAGCCCAGCCCACGAGCCCCACAGCCACTCTGGCTCAGCCAATTTCCTCAACAGCCCTGGGGCCACACAGCTTCTTCCCAGAAGTCTCCACAGCACACCAATTCCTTCCCACTTGGGGGGATAGGCCCAGACCCGGAGTCATGGGATAGAAGATCATAAAGTTGCCGGGCCTCCTGGGCTGCCATAGAAACTGCCCACAAGACAAAAGGCGAATGCACAGCTGCAGTCTCTCCAAATATCACGGCCTCAGAGGCCGCTGTTCTGGGCCCCGGAACGGCATGATGTCCATATCGATGAGAGAGAGAGCGTTTGCTACGGTGATTCTGAGTCTGCCTGAGCTCTCACCAAGGCCTCTTTTCGGGGTGTTCTTTTCTTCCTTAAATGGCTCTTTCGAGGCCCGTCTGCTGCAAAGGCAGCTTCCTCCTGTTTTCTACATCCTTTCCCTACCCAAGAAGTTTTGCCCACAGCAAAGACCAGGTCTCTGCTGACTTCCCCACAATGACTCACCCGTGGATTCCATCCCTGAAGTCCCCAAAGGGAAAATCCAGTGAGAAAAGACTGCCTGACTCTTCCCAACCTTCCCAGCCTCAAGCCCCATCACATCGGACTGGGCCCGGCACACAGCGGCCCCGGCCAGCTGGCCCGTTCACCCATCAGGCAGGCTCAAGCACACCTGCAAGCCTTTCGCTCATGTATTGCCTCTGTTTGGGCTTCCTGCCCTCTCTGCTTAGCAGGCTCCTACCAACCACTGTTGGGTCCCAAATTGTGCTAAAAAATGACCCATCCTCTGAGAAGCACCTTTCCCCCAAGAAAAGTGCTTCCCACCCCAATGCTCCCCACCACAGCCCCATCACATTGCCAGCCTTGCCCTCTCCCAAAAGCTTGCAGTTAGGTGTCCCCTGTCTGGGCCTCTCAACTGTACATCCCTTGAAGGCAGGGACTTGCTCACTCCCTGCTGGAGCCTCAGCACTGAGGGCAGCTCCCAGCTCTGTAAATGTTCACTGAATTAAATAATGAATTAAATAGGATCGTCTCCTGATCCTATCATAATGATGCCTCTCACTCAGTAAGCATCATCATGAACTAGGCACTTTCCACACATTATCTTTGGTCCTCACAAGTACCAGAGACTTTAGTATCAGCACCCCCATTTTCTGCATGGAAAGCAACTAAGGCTCAGAGAAGTTAAGTAACTTCCCCAAGGTCACACAGCCACCTAGGCAGCTGGACCTCTTTCTTTTGCACTAGGAAATTTCACTTCCATTCCACTCTGATCGCAAGAGAGATCACAAGTTCCTGAACATCAAAATAGACTCTGTCCTCAAAACTAAAGATGGAGAGAAAGAGCAAGACATGAGATGACTTGAAGATTCAGATCCAAAAGCAAAGGCAAGGGGCTGCTGTGTCTCGGACCTAGGCTGCTACCAGGGTAAGACTGCAGGAGAAACACCCTGTGGGCAAAGGAACAGAGAATAGATCCAGGGTGAACAGGTACAGAGAACGACCCTGCAGCCTCAGGAGTCCTCTGGGCAGATTTCAGACCCTCAGTCCCTCTCCACAGCCACATAGCATTACGCACAGGAAATTTGACTTGGTCCACCCTCTCTCCACACCAGCATCTCTGCCCAGCCCCACAACACACACTGCACACACACACACACACACACACACACACCAGTTCCCAGCTAGATTGCATCTAGATTGCAAATTCTCTGAAACCTCCACGGAAATTTTTCAGACTCAGCCAAGAAGAGTCTGGGGCAAATGTGTGCTCACTAATTGCTGACCTTGGTACAGAGTTTGATCCAGGAGACAGCTCTCCCCAGGGTCAAATTTCTGCCTCTGGCCAGCTGGGAGCCATGAAAATGTGCTCAAGTTATCGAAAATCTGTACGCCGTTCCTGAGAGCCACTGCAGTCGCCCAGGAGTGTGGGAAGGAGCATGCAGGTTTCAAAGGAGCCGGCAGCCTTCTCTAAAGTCCAGTTCAAAAATCTCCTGAGGCAGTCACCTCTGCAGGCAGCACAAAGGCCCAGCATGTGACCAAAAATCACCTACAGGGACTCTCACAACCTCCCATTACTGAGGTGACACCACAGATACTAGGAATTCACACAGATGCACATTCTGCAGGAGAATCTAGGAAGGCAAATTATATTGGTCCATAAACACACACACACACACACCCCCTACAAAGCTCCGTGGGTCTAGAAAGAGCCGAGTTTCCTCCAGAATTTAGAAGTGAGAGAGAATAAGGGAAGAAAAATTATTTTTTAACGACTTTTCATGGTCAATGTCTCCACTCCAGGCTCCTGACCGCTCGGCATGATTTCCCGGGGCCAGGTCACATCTACCCCTTCCTGGTGTCGATGTAACATACCCCAGGCCCCAAACCCAAATCCCTCAGGTCCCATTGTCTGCCTGGGTTGGGGATGGCTGGATGTGAGTTGGGGGACCAATGCCTGACACCTGCAAGAGAAGAATTCTTAAGGCTCTGGGGCAAACAATGGGGAGAAAGGGGAAGACTGGAAACTTCAACTCCATTCCTTCTTGCTGCCCATCACCTGCCTGCTGGCCCTCAGAGTCCAGTCCAAAAGCGCTGCTCAGAACACTGCCCAAGATCCATGCCCCCGACAGGAGATGTGGTGCCTGGCAGTGTGAGGAGCTTCCCCCCCAGGGGGGCCAGGAAGGCTTTCTGGCACCAATTCACAGCACCCTGGAGGAATAAAGTGCTGGCGCAGTGGGAAGGGCCTGTCAGGGCTGAGTGCAGGGTGCAGGTGTGAGGCTGGGAGCTGACAGCCCCGCCAGGGCCCTTTGAATCTCAGCAAAGGGAAACAGTGATGCTGCTGGCTCCTGGTTCCGGAAGGACCCTGGCAGGCACTGACCCCTCTATTGGCTGCAGAGCCCGGTACCCCAACGGTCCTGCCCCCACCCCAGCCCAGAACTGCGTCTAGGTGGGAGGGCAACCTCGGGGGCTCGTTGCGCACTGGGGACGGGGCCGTACTCACAGGCGCTCGGTGTTCCGCGGGATGTTCTTTGGGATGGCCTGCAGCCCCGTGCCGTGGCAGTCCACCGTGGTGCCGGTGCAGGTGCAGAGGGCGGGGCACGCGGTGGCACCCAGGCGCCACGCGGCTGCCCACAGCAGCAGCCAGAGCTCGGGCCGGACGAGCCCCGCTGAGGGCCCCCTCCGGGGCGTCAGCGCCATGGTGCCCTCACCGCGTCCCGCTCGTGTGCCAGACGGCGGCAGCCGCTTACCATCCCCGTCCGGGGCGGCCTCCAGGTGCAGTCCCGGGGCAGCGCCGCCGAGCAGGCTCGTGCGCGGCGCCCTTACGGGTTGGGAGGCACCTCGCTCCTCCAAGCGACGGCGCCTGTGTGCGGACCGAGGGAGGGCGCCTTGGGCGGAGGGCGCTCGGCTCCTCTCCGGTTTCTCGCTGGCTGCGTCTCCCTCTCTCCCTCCCTCCAGCTCCCAACTGACTGCTGCGAGGAGGAAAATGGGCAGGCCCCGCGCGCGCACGCACCCCGCGCACACACACACACACACACGCACAATCACACACTCACACCCCCACGCTCGCTCCCACCCGGCAGTCATCCATCAATCGAAAAGCACACATCCAGAGCCAGACTCCTCCCCGCCCTGCCCCAGCATCCCCCTCCCCCGCCTCCCGACGACCCCTCGGCGGCTGCAGCGAGTAGCGTACAGTTTCAAAGGTGGAACCTTCGAGGCGCCTGGCGCGGGCAGGGGACTGCGCTGGGGATGGGAGGATGGCCACGGCCCGACCTGCCCAGTCTTGGCCCTGGCCCGCTGCAAACACACACGCGCCCGCGCGCACAGGCTCACACACACACATACACACACACACCCCCCCATGAGTATGTGCACACTGAGACTCCTGCACTCAAAACGCCAGCCCGGGCAGTTGGGCCAGAGTGGGGAGGGAGATCTTATTTGGCCGCCTGGACCCTTTCCCCAGGGCCACGGACCTGCTCCCCCCCACCCCCCCGACGGCAGAAAAGCTTCCCCCGCCTGCCAGACTTGCTTTGGCAACACTTGGTGAAAGCAAGCCCCCTGCCCCAGGTCTCCAAGCCCCCTACTTTACTTAGCCTGGGACCTGGAGGACAGAGCTTGGGAGTGGGGAGGGAGGAGTGTATAAAAGCCCTAGATTGAGTACAGTCTTCTCCCCTCCGCCACCAAGATGGCAACAACCCCACTTGTCTGCGGAAAAGACTGAAGCTAGCTGCACCCAGAAGAAAATGGCCCTGATTTGGACATTTGCCCCGTGGAGAGATGGCATTTCTGCCATTCGGCTATACTGGCTTCCCAGGTCAGGGTTAGGGGGTTGGCAGAGTAGCAGTGGGTGTTGGAAATCCTGCAAATACCTTCCACCACTCGCACCAGCATTCTCCCATTTCTGACAGGTGCAAAGGAATATTCATTCCTGTCATCAGAGGACTGCAAGGACGGCTGGAAAAGGGCAGGGTGGCCTGCTTGGGAGAGTAGCTCCACGGGCCACCACTGTCAGACCCCAAGATTTTACCCTCCTTCCAGCAGCGACTCTTCTTACTCTAAGGCAGGTGTAGACATAGATGTGGGCGAGGGTGTAAACAGGAAGTCCAGATCGGGAGAGAACCACCCTCAAGCCCAGAAGAGATGAAGGACCTCGCCAAAATCAAGAACGGCTTGGGCTCTGTCGGACCCAGATGTCCTCTGTCCATCTGTCCCCTGAATGGTAGCTGGTCCAAGAGATGCCAGGAGAAGGCACAGCATGGATACCGTTTGTCACAGTGGTGCTGGGCTGTGTGGACACGCTCCACAGGATTAAAGCCTTATCTACCAGGTCTCCAAGACTTGGGGGTTTTCTTTGTTTTTCTTTTCCATCTTGATGAAAATTTTACAGTTTTTTTTATCTCTACGGTCATAGCGCAGGGAGAACTGTGGCCAGCATCTCACAACTAATGTGGCCGGTCTGACGGGCTTTTGACAGTTCTTTTTAAAGTTTTTACACACTCCTGGCATGACCTCCATCCAAGGCCATGGGTTCTTCAGCATCAATTCAATGACAACTGAGGAGGAAGGGACTTTCTCACGGGTCCCCAGGGGGTGTGATCTTAGAGAAACTTTCCACAAATGGAGCCAGAGCTCCTCACTCCTCTCCCTCACAAATTTCCACTGCTTCTCTGCAGGGTGCTCAGCCCCCCTCTCCTCACGGCCCTCCCCAGCTGCCTCAGGCAGCGTTAAATCCTCATTCCTCTGAGCCTGCTGCTTTGTTTATCCCCTCTTAGCTGGAGCTGTTTACACATGTGGCTCCTTCCCTGACACTCCTCCAGGGGCAGAGCCCGCCCCTTCCCCCAGAGCTTACTCATTTCCTCACTTTGGCGATTAACCCAGCACCTGGCACTTAGTAGGCGCTCAGATTGTTGAAGATGTCCGGTTTCCAACCTTTGGCTCCAGCGGTGTCTCTCCAGCCCCGTAACCTCAGAGAGCTCCTCAGAAGCCAGGACCCATGTGGGGAAGAGAGAGAGTGTTGATTAACTGGGCCACATGCCCTGGGGGCTTCAGAGTAGTCCGGCGAAGCAGTGGAAGGAGGGGTGGGGTGGGCAGAGGAGGCGGCAAGATCACCCCTGCCTGTGTCTCCCAAGAGTCAGCCAGTGCCCTAGAAGCTTCCAGACTAGACTGGACAGTGAAGCCCAAATGGTCACCACCTGGCAGAGTCTGCCCTTTCCTATAAAGGGGAGGGAAGGAAGGAGGGCTCCCTCAGATTCGGGACAAAGACTCCCCACGCCAGCCTAGTCATGGGAGGCCCTGCCCCAGCAGCCAGGCAGCTCCCCAGCTTGGCTCCTATCCCCAGTTCCTCCACCCCAGAACCTGGCTAGATCCCCAATTTGGGAGGCAGCTAGCCATGAATGAACGCAGCTCATTAGCGTTCCTATCACATTTACTCGGAAACCACCGCCTGGCCAGCAGCTCACCCTCCACCCCCACACCACTTTGCCGGTTCAGTTTCCTCTCCCAGGCCCCTCCCTCTGTTGGATCTCCCTACCCCCCCTCCCTACAGCAGGGCCACCTGCTCCCTCCGCAGGGGTGGGGAGGAGGCAGCCCTGTCACATTGCTTCTGCCAGGAATGTTCTGCCAAAGCCCACTGGCCACCATCAGGGCAACCCCTGGGCAGGGTGGGGGATGCAACTTGGGACTGGGTCTCACCACCCTGGTGGCATGAATCTTCTCCAGTGCCCTCAGCCATGGATGCTCAGTGTTGAGGGCCACCACCTCCTGCCTGTGACTTGGGGAGATTTGGGGGAGTGCCTCATTCCAGCTTTCTGCACAGGGCCCTGTCCTCTGCCTCCAACAGCCCTTCTGAGACACCAAGAAGCAGAGAGCCTGGGTGAGGCTGCAGAGTGGCTTGGATCTCTGGGCTGCAAAACGCAAGAATGAGACAAAATACCTGCTGTCTGAGCATTGATTAAACCCCATTTATTAAGTACCTATGTACTACGTGCCCAGAACTGGGACTTGGCGATTCAATAGGGCATAAGAGCTGCCCAGGCCTGCACTGGGCTCACAGTCCAGTGGGGAACAGAAAGAGGAAAGCCCACTCTGCATGGTTAGTTTGGTAACAGGGAGTATGGAATTGCAGGGAAGGCCCAGGGTGTGGGGCTCAGGGTTGGGCCCGAAGGGTCCCTGGAAGAGGAAGCACTTGAGCTGAATCTTTTTTTTTTTTAAAGATTTACTTATTTATTTATTTGACAGACAGAGACTACAAGTAGGCAGAGAAGCAGGCAGAGAGAAAGGAGAAAGCAGGCTCCCCACTGAGCAGAGAGCCCAATGCGGGGGCTCGATCCCAGGACCCTGGGATCATGACCTGAGCCGAAGGCAGAGGCTTTAACCCACTGAGCCACCCGGGCGCCCCTTGAGCTGAATCTTAAAGGATAAGTAGGCATTGGCTGGGCAGCAAAATAGCAAGAAATGTTTTCCTGGGCAGAGAGAAGTACAGAGGTAAGGCACACAAATGATAGCGATGTCCTGAGTGGCTGAGCTAGGGCAAGGTCAGCAAGGCTAGAACATGGCAGGGGTTCATGCAGGCAGAGGTCAGAGAGGTGTTGGGGAAGGAGAGGAGGAGCATATTCCAGATGCCCTGGTGCAGCCATTCTGGCTTTACTGGGTTTGCAGAGTTTCCTAGCCTATCCCTGGGCTCCAGCATAAGCCCATATACGCATGCGCCTGCAATGCACTATCTCGGGACCCGGTGGCTGTGGTTGCTCCCATGGAAGGGCCTGGATGATGGCAGGGAGACAGTTTCAGCATATGCTTCTACTGTTAGGATTTTTTTTTACCTATATAGTATGACTTAACCTCTCCATCACCACCAATGCATTTTTTAAAATCACCAATACATTTTTAAATCCCCTTGAATGCTTATTATAAATGCCAGTTCTCAGGACCTTCTTAATCAGAATCTTCACTATTAGTACAGCGGGGGCTGAGGCAGTATGATTCTGATGCAAGATGCCCCAAAGACCATGCTCTGGAATCAAGGCCTGGTGTGCTGGGTTAATGAGTTTGAACTCAGACCTGAAAACTCTGGGAGCCACTCAAGGAAGGGGACCAGCAAGGACAAAGGGTCTGAGGCCTGTCTGCCTCCCTCCTCTTCTTTTTCCACATGCTCTTAGCAAGGATGAGACATCAAAGAAAAAGATAGCCACAGGGGACTGGAGGGGAGGGAACAGAGGCATGTGACACTGGTACATAGCGGCTTCAATCACAAGATGTCAGAGCTGGAAGAGGATAAAGAAATGATCAAATCCAAACACCACCATACAGCTGGCAGCCCAGAGAAGTGAAACTAGCAACCTAACCTCACCTGGCAAAGGCAGAGGTGAGCCATGAATGAGACTGGATCTTGCTCTGCTGGGCCATGCATCTGGTGAGAACCCAGCATTCAATCCATCCTGGGCACTCCTCCTGACCCTGCAACGCCCACAGGAACTGAAAAGCCAGGGGTCTCTGGGAAGTAGTGCGAGTGGTGCTCAGGATATTTAACCTTTAATCCCTAAATGCCTCAGATTTGAAGGAGGCTGGCTGGATTGCTTGAGGCTTTCAATGAAAAAACCTAAAGCAGAAAGAAATTACTACTAGACTTAAGATCAGTGGCTTTTACAGAGGTTACCATATGCATGCAGGACAAATCTGACAGATAAGAAGCAAGAGAGAAGCAAAGAGGGGAGAGAAGAAAGCAGGAGAGAAAATGAAGGGAGAAAGCAGTGGGGAGAGTCTGCAGGCAGCAATTTGCTCATTCATTTATCAGACATCGATTGCATGCCAACTATGAGCCAGGCATTGGAATATAAGAGATTTTTTGCTTGGGATTCATTGGGCTTCTTGTATCTTGCTCATGGTTTTTGTCAAATGTGATGTTTTCAATCATTATTTCTTCAAAAGTTTTTTACATCTCCTTCTCCCTCTCCTCTGGGCACCCCACTTATGCATATATTAGGCCACATGAAGTTGTCCCAAAGCTTACTGATGCTCTGTTCATTGTTTTAGTCTTCTCTGTGTGCTTCATCTTGGTGAGTTTCTACTGCTGTGTTTTCATGTTCATTATCTTTTCTTCTGCAGTGACTCATCTGTGGTTAAGCCCATCCAGCACAGTTCTATCTCAGACATTGTGGCTTTCACCTCCAGAAGATCTATTTGGGTGTTTCTTTCTCTTCCATGCATCTTCTTAGTGTGTTTATGTTTCCTCTGCCTTCTCATGCACAGGGAATATAGTTATAATAACTACATCTATGAATGCTAATATCAGCATCATTTCTGGGTCAGTTTTGATTGTTTGCTTTTTTTCTTCATTTTGGGTCATATTTTCTTACTACTCTGTATCCTGGTAATTGCAGATTGGATGCTAGACATCGTGGATTTTACCTTATTGGGTGCTGGATATCCTTGTATTTTTAAAAAATAATCTTGTGCCTTGGTCTAGAACAAAGTCAAGTTATTGGGAACAATTTGATCTTTTCAAGGCTTATTTTTATACTTTCTTTTTTTTTTAAATTTATTTATTTGACAGACAGAGATCACAAGTAAGGAGAAAGGCAGGCAGAGAGAGAGGAAGGGAAGCAGGCTCCCTGCTGAGCAGAGAGCCCTGTGTGGGGCTCGATCCCAGGACCCTGAGATCATGACCTGAGCCGAAGGCAGAGACTTTAACCCACTGAGCCACCCAGGCGCCCCTTATTTTTATACTTTCTTAAGCAAGACCAGAGGAACCTTTAGTCTAGAGCTGATTTTCCCACTACTGAGGAGATACCCTTCTGAATATTCTACCCAAGGCCCTGTGAATTCAGAGGCTTTCTCCTCTAGCTGGTGGGAACAGCAAATCTGTGGGAGCTCCAAGGATTGTTTCTGCCTACTCCATTTGGGTGGAACTTTCCCCAGCTTCAGGTGGTTTACAGTATGCCCTGATAGGTGCTCAGCTGAAGACTGGGGGTAGGATGGATCACAGGAAGGAACCATCTGCAGATCTCTGGCTGCTCTCTCTGCAGCAATTTCTTCTCCCACCTCCCTGAGAACTTGAGACACCCCGGCCTCCCAAACTCTCAGCTTCAACTCTTCCACTCAGCTTTGTGCTGTGCTACACTTGGGCACCCCTCTTGCCCTGTGTCCTGGAAACTCTAGCCTATATGCCAGGTCAATTATAATGTTCACCATACTTGTTTTCCCTCTCGAAGGAATCACCATCCCACATTACCAGTTATTCAAAGTCAGAAAACAGTTGTTTCATTTTTTTTTGTTTGTTTGTTTTTTTAGTTGTTTAAGATGGAAGGGTAATTTGGCCCATTACTCCATCCTGCACAGAAACAGAAGTTTGTAAGAGATTTTTAGCAACACTTTGTACCTTTTAAACATTCCCAGCATGCAAGGGAGCTACAGCCAAGCAAAGTCACTTGACTCTGACAAGTACCATGCAACTGGCCAGAGAGGAAGGGGACTCAGTCAGCCACACGGGGCTTCTCTCAGTTCTTAAAGCACCTCACACTCCTTGCATAGCACAGTGCCCATGCCAGCATGTTCCTTCTGCCGTTCTCGACCTGGCTTAGTCCTCCTCACACTAAGCAGCACCTCCTCTGGGAAGCCTTCTCTGACCCTGGGTTGAGTCCACCTTCTCCCCTGTCATGCAGTCTCCTGGCTCCCTGTGACCCCTTCAGAGCACTGATACTATTGCTTGTAATGACTTTGTTTATCCGAGATCTCTCCTCCCTCCTAGGCGGGAGCTCCAGGAGGGCAGATTCCCATTGATCTTGTTCCCTAATGCCTGGTTTAGGGACTGGGATGCAGAAAATGCTGAAAAAATATTTTTTACTGAAGCATAAGGGCTCATTCAGGGGAGGTGTATCTTGAGAATAAAGGTGCAAAACAGGCAGGTCTCCTGTCAAAATCAGGGCAATGAAGAGTCACATTTGGTTTGAAAGATAATTCCCCAGGGAGCAGTGAGTTAGGGTGTTGGGGAGAGACCCAGATGCTGAGGGACCCAGAGGCCAGGCTGAGACCCTTGGATGTTATTCTGGAAGCCTTAACGAGCCAGTGGATGGATGGGAAGAGTCAGCACAGGGCACAGGTTGGATTCCCTAGGAAGAGCCTCTGGGATGAAGAAGAGCTTACAGAGCGTTTATTAGGGAACGCTCTCAGGATCAAGGTTGTGGGAGGAAGGGAAAGGGCAAGATTGCACAGAGAGGATGCTGACCTACAATGCCGGTTCAATGGTGGACTTGACAAGCTCTACAGAAAGTTCTGAAGAGAGGCCCCTTTGCAGCCGTCCCAAGTTGTGGCAATAGTGCTGGGCTTTTATCCCATGGCATTGACCAGTCACTGGACCAAGGCTGCTCCAGAAGGGAGGTGTAGCCTTGTGTGAGGCGGTTTTTCAACTAAGGGCAAACACCAGAGAAGACTGACAGCTGAGAACCATCCTCAGGCAGCATTTCCTGCAGCTGGGGGAGAAGTCCTTCATTCCTGAATGTAGATCTGGGAACAGGGTAGGAGAAAGCCCAGAGGCAAAAATAGGCACAGGGCCTTTGGCATGACTGGGAGTAGCTTTCCAGGATGGAGCTGAGACTGGAGTGGTGGTCAAAGAGAGGCAGATCTTAAAGCGCTGAGTAGGTCTGTTGAGGTGTTGGTTCAAATCCCAAGGGGAATAGGAAGCCATCTGGGGGGTTTAAGCTGAGGAGTAAGCTATGATCCATTTCTCTGCTCTACTTCTCCTCTGACTCAGCCCCTCTGCCTCCTTGGCATGTAGGAAAGGAACAGCCCTGCTTCAAAGCCCATCCTGTACCTATAACCAGCCATGAAGAGGAGGAGGTATTCTCTATTCTCTCCAAAATCCAAGAAGATGGCAGAAACTGTCACCAGGGAGCTCATTAATTCTCCCAAGTTTCAGGGCCATCATTTGTTAACAGCTAACCTAAAACTTCCATCGTGCCTGTACATTCTAAGAGTTTATACTATTCCAAGAGTTTTACATCTTAAATCATTTAGTCTTCCCAAACTTATGAGGCAGGGACTATTTTTACAAACCAGAAGCTAGAAGCATAGAGAGGTTTATTAACTCGCCCAAGGTCACACAGTATTTTAAGTGGCAGGGGCAGGATGTAAAATGGGGTAAGTTCTACCTTCTGGAGAGGAAGTGGAATTGAATGAAAGGTACGTATGAAAGTGCCTTGTGTGCTGTGCCGACCCATGGTAAGTGTGTTCATTTTTTTAAGAAAGCCAAAACTGGTAATAATGACAGCTTAGAGAAAAAGTCCATCTAGAGGAAGTTCTTTCTGATAAACATTGTATGGTTAATTTTAGAGGATTCCCTCCTCTCCTTTTTCCTCAGCTCCTGCAAATGAATGCCCACTGAGTCTGCTTGGCAACATAACCCACACAAAGACCCGATATCCTCAGAATTTTCTTGCCATCAGAGAGTACAGGAATCTTCTAGCCTCAGATGTGGCCATCCTTCTCAAACTGGCAAAGTCCCAAGTTCAGCAGGTTATAGCCTAAGAACATCAAATGAATTAAATGTAAATCTAATTTTTTTGCATATGACATGAACTTTTTTTAAAATTGTAGTTGACATATTATTTTAGTTTCAGATATATAACAGTGATTTGACAATTATATGCATTACAAAATGCTCACCATAATTAAGTATAGTTGCCCATCACCATACAAAGTTATGACAATATTATTGACTCTATTCCCTATATTGTACTTCTCATCCTCATGATTTATTTTATAACTAGAAGTTTGTACCTCTGAAGTCCCTTCATCAATTTCACCTGTTACCCTCTGGAAATCGCCAGTTTGTTCTCTATATTTATGTTTTTCTTTTTGCTTGTTCATTTGTTTTGTTTTTTTAGATTCCACATGTAAGTGAAATCCTATGGTATTTTTCTTTCTCCATCTGACTTATTTCACCTAGCATGATACCTTCTAGGTCCATCCATGTTGCTATCAATGGCAAGATTTTATTCGTTTTTATGGCTGAATAATATTTGATTCCATATATGTATGTATACATACATACACACATGTATGTGTGTATGTATGTGTGTGTGTGTGTGTGTGTAGCATCTTCTTTATTCATCTACTGATGGACACTTGGATTGTTCCATCCCTTGTAATATATTGTAATACATTGTATTGTAAATAATTGCAATTGTAAATAATTGTAATTGTATTGTAAATAATTGCTGCAATAAGTGTAGGGGTGAATATATCTTTTTGAATTAGGGTTTTTTTGTTTTGTTTTGTTTTCTTTGGTAAATACCCAGAAGAGGAATTACTGAATGGTGTGGTATTTCTATTTTTAGTTTTTGGGGGAAACTCCATACTATTTTTCATAGTAACTGGACCAGTCTACATTCCCACCAACAGTGCACATGGGTTCTTTTTTCTTCATATCCTCACCAACACTTGTTCTTTTCTTTCTGGTACTAGCCATTCTGACTGGTGTGAGGTGATAGCTCACTGTGGTATTGATTTGCCTTTTCCTGATGATTAGTGATACTGAGTATGCTTTCATGTGTCTGCTGGCCATCTGTATGTCTTCTTCAGGAAAATGTCTATTCCTATCCTCTGCCCATTCTTAAATCAGATTGTTTGTTCTTTTGGTGTTAAGTTGTAGGATTTCTTTATATTTTTTTGGATAGCAATCCCTTATCAGATATATCATTTGCAAATATCTTCTCCCAACCAGTAGGTTACCTTATTTTTTGTTTATATTTTCCTGTTATGCAAAAAGCTTTTTAGTTTGATATAAGCCCAATTATTTATTTTTGCTTTTATTTCCCTTGTCTGGGGGAGACAGATCCAGAAAGATACTGCTGAGTCTGATATCTGAGTTTATTGCCTATGTTTTCTTTAGTTTTATGGATTCAGGTCTCACACACAGGCCTGTAATCCATTTTTAGTTTTTATTTATTTATTTGAGAGAGAGAGAGAGTAGAGAGGGGCAAAAGAATCCTAACCAGGCTCCATGCCCAGCGAGGAGCCCGATGTAGGGCTCTATCTCATGACCCTGAGATCATGACCCAAGCTGAAATCAAGAGTTGGTCACTTAACCAACTGAGCCACCCAGGCACCCCGACTTTGAGTTTATTTTTGCATATGGTATAAGAAACTGATCCAGTTTCATCCTTTTACATGTAGCTGTCCAGTTTTTCCAGAACCATTTGTTGAAGAGACTTTCTCTTTCCCACTGCATACTCTTGCCTCCTGTGTCACAGAATAATTGGTCATATAAATGTGGTTTTATTTCTGGACTCCCTATTCTGTTTTATTGATCTATGTGTCTATTTTTATACTAGTACCCACTGTTTTAATTACTATAGCTTTGTAGTACATCTTAAAATCTGGGATTGTGATACCTCCAACTTTGTTCTTTCTGAAGATTGGTTTGGATATTCAGAATGGTTTTTTCCATACAAATTTTAGGATTATTTGTTCTAATTCTGGGAAAAATACTGACATTTTTGAAAGAGATTGCATTGAATCTATAGCTTGCTTTGGATTGTATGGACATTTTAATAATATTATTTCTTCCAATCCATGAGCATGGTATATCTTTCCATTTATTTGCATCATCTTCAATTTTTTTCATTAACTTCTTATAGTTTTCAGAGTATAGATTTTTTACCCCCATGGTTAAATTTATTAATAGGTACTTTATTCTTTTTGATGTAATTATAAATGAGACTTTTTCTGAATTTTTCTTTTTGCTAGTTCATTGTTAGAACTAGAAGAAATAGTGTATAGAAGAAATGCACAGATTTCTATATATCCATCTTGTACCCACAAATTTACTGAATTCATTTATTATTCCTAATAGTTTTTTGGTGGAGTCCTTATGGTTGTCTATATATAGTATCATGTCATCTGCAAATAGTGAGAGTTTTACTTCTTCCTTAGCAATTTGGATGCCTTTTATTTCTCCTTCTTGTTTGATTGCTCTGACCAGAACTTCCAGTACTATGTTGAGTAATCATAAATCTAATTTTAAAAAAAATTACCAAGCATTAACATTATTGGGATAGCCTCTTCTTTTATACTCTTTTATATTTTCCATGTTTTCTACAATAAAAAGGCTGTAACAAAAAAACATTATTTTAGAAATAAAGATGTAATCACTAAGTTTATAATTACTGCCTAAATAAAATTGCCATTAAACTTAATATCCCTAATTTAATTATTTTATGAGCAAACTAAATACTGAATAATACATTTTACACTCCTGTATTGAAGAGCTGTTATAAATCTGCAAAGGATGCTTTAAAAATAAGTGATGCCTTCTATGAAATATCTAGAATAGGCAAACTCAGACAGAGAATAGATTAGAAGTCAGCAGGGGTGGGAGGGAAGGAGGAATGGGGAGTTATTGCTTAATGGGCACAGAGGTTGTTTGTTTGAAAATAGGGTGATGTTGCACAATACTGCAAAAGTAATTGATGCCACTAAATTGTACACTTAAAAATGGTTAAAATGGAGATAGATAGGTAGATAGATAGATAGAAAGATAGCACAATAAAAAATAACAAGTGATGGGACCGTTAAAGGAGAGGCTGTGTTATAGAATGCCTGTCCAATCACTGGTCTGTCACCAGCTGCCCAGGATGGACCTAATAAATGAGGAAAACAGCAGTTATCACTAACAATAAGCAACTGCTACCCAGAGGTAAATAAGCTGGTCTTCCTCATCCACGGACAGGGACAGGGGATAGAACCCAGGCAAGGTGACTCCAGATGTCATACCTTTAACCCATCTCACCACACTCTGCAATGGCAAAAATGTCTGCTGAAGATTTCATAGAACTTGAATCATCTGTAGGTGACCCTGCAAGGGAGGTGTGCCCTTCCTCTTTGCAGACAGAAGTTGGAGGCTCAGAGCCAACTGCTTGCTAGATTATTCAGCTGCCGGGGTCAGGGTCCCATTCTCAGGCCCAGGCCAGTGCCTGCAAAGGCCTTACAATGGTGTAAAATGACTGATTGCAGATTGGAAACAACCCACCCAGTATTTAAACTGAGTTGGGGAGGGGCGCCTGGGTGGCTCAGTGGGTTAAGCCTCTGCCTCAGCTCGGGTCATGATCTCGGGGTCCTGGGATCGAGCCCACATGGGGCTCTCTGCTCAGTGGGGAGCATGCTTCCTCCTCTCTCTCTGCCTGCCTCTCTGCCTACTTGTCATCTCTCTCTCTCTCTGTCAAATAAATAAAAATAAAAATTTTAAATTAAGTTGGGGAATGGGGCAGGGCTGGAGCTGGAGGAGGCTTGGAGGGTTTCCAGGCGGGGCAGAAGGAATTTTTAAAATCAACTGTTAGGTTGTTTGGGGCTTCTGCCAAGCCAGGTTGGGTCCTTGCAGGGTCTCTCGTCATCAATGAATGTTCACCAACTGGCTCTGGGCGGCCAGGGCAGCATCCCAGGAGCCAGCGTCCTGAGCAGGTTCGCAGGCACTCACTCCCGCAAACTCTGCCTGTCAGAGCACGGATGGGGTGCTGCTGCGGGTTCCCTGGAGAGAGGGAGGCAGGTCAGGATGGCAAAATGAGGACGTGGGAGGGCGGAGTGGGGCCATCTGGACCCGCCCCCTGGGGTGGGCAGTGTCCGCTAATGGGGCTCCCAACACACGGAAAACACGCACTTTTCTCAGATCAATCAGGACAGCACCTCTGGACAAATGGTGATGGGTGCTGCGCAGAGGCCCTCTGGGTGGTTTCAGGCACCATCTGCGAGGAGCTGAGGGCAGGGAACCCTCAGGGAAGCACCAAGCTGGTCCAGCTCTGTGACCAGTCCTGACTCCAACCACTCCGTCTTCAGTTTCCCTCTGTGAAGACAGATGCATAGCACCTCAGCGTAACACAGCCCAATGCTTCTCCAGAGTCCCATTTCAGGCCCATTTTACAGATAAGGAAATAGAGCTCCTACAGGAGAAATAACTAAACCAGGGTCACAGAGTTTATTGGCTATCTATCAGCTTGTGCACTGTTCATGTGTGCTGTCTAGCACCTTGCCCAGTACCTGGGACCTAGCAGATTCTCAGTAATGTTTGTGAAACCAAAATGAACGGGAATGGGAGCTGAAAACACAGGTCTTCAATCCTTGAGGAAAGACAAAATTTAGAAATCCAGTGATAATGAAGTCTAGAGACAAAGCAGCTAGTGGCTGGATAAATGGGCCCAACCAGGGACCCTGGACTGCTGCCCAGGCGTCTTCAGTCTATTCTGCTGTGAAAATTAGTTACTTATCCTTCCTCCAGCTGCCTACTCCAGGGGCTTAGGGTGAGGAAATCACCTGAGGGCTTTGCCTTAAAAACTTCAAGCTTGGAGGAACCTTCCACAGCCTCCAGTTACAGTTCTGCGTAATGTTTTCTTAAATGATTTTCATTAAGTTCGTTCAATAAATGTTTATTGTGCATCCACCATGAACAAGCCTCTGTGTTGCTGAAACGAGAAGTGTGATTTTTGTTAAAATCAGACACAAGTTTGTAAGTCAAGAATTTTCTACAGCCAAAGGTATTTAGTGAGCAAACTTAATCAACATTCAATATAAATGGTATATACAGCAGCTCGTCGTTCAAAAAGCAAAGAGTTAAAGTTAAAAAGAGGTCATTTTTTTAGAGAAACTACTGCCTTCTGGATGCAAAGAAAATAATAATTTCCAGGCATCGAGAACTGATCAGTGGACCGGGGAAGTATCCCAAAACTTTTTCCAGCAGATATGGGCAAGATCTGCTCTAGGACAACAACTCAAGAGAGCTAAAGATTTGACATCTGGCAAAGCAAACCTAGACAAGCCCCTGAAAAGTCAAGAAAAAATTAGAGGGAATTCCAGATTTATTCAAGCCTGCAGGAAACCAAAGTTCAATCATGTGATTGAAAATATGAAATATTATAAAAATATTAAAATAGTGAAAGTTTAGAAAAAGAGCTACCTGGTTGTATAAGTGTTTGCTTTTAAGTCTTGTGCGAAATTGATGTCGGATCTCAGAGTCAGAGTTCAACAGCTCCACGTGGACTGAGAGCCCAGCACCACGTCTGATGTGCACGGAGGCTAGGTTCACGTTTGATGCAATTCAGTGCTTTGTGAGTAGAAATCCAGCTAAACATTCACCTACCTATGAACCAGCTAGTTCTCTTCTAGGTAGAACTATAGATATTGATATATCTATAGATATAGGTAGAACTACAGATAGAGATACCGATAGAGGTAAACTAATGTCTTAGCTCTGGCTGCTATGATAAAATATCACAGACTGGATAGAGTGGGTGGCTTGAACAACAGACATTCATTTTTCATTGTTTTGGAGGCTGGGAAGTCCAAGACCAAGGTGCCTGCATGCTCAGGTCCCTTTTCCTGGCTAGCAGGCAGCTGCCATCTTGCTCTATCCTTACACAGCAAGAGAGGAAGGTCTGGAGCTTCTTCCTCTTCTAGTAGAGACACTAATCCCATCATGGGACTCCCCGTCGGGTCTTCATCTTAACCTAATCACCTCCCAAAGGCCCCACCTCCTTATACCATTGCATCAGGGGTTAGGGCTGCAATACAGGAATTTGGGGGGATATAAACACTCAGTCCAGAACAATACCCAAAAGAAATGAGGGTGTTGGTCAACCAAAAGGCACATACAAGAATAGTTGCAACAGCCTCATTCCTAATAGCCCAGACTTGGAGAGGATTCCAGTGCTCATCATCAATGGGGAAATGGATAAACTGTGGTGTGTCCATACAGTGGAATAATGAGTAAGAACATTAATAAATCACACAGGCATTATGCCAAAAGAAGTCTTGACACTAGAACACTGTTTAACTTTTTTTGTTTAATTCAGTTTATAAGAAGTAAAACACAAGCAAAACTAATCTACGGTGATAAGAGGTCAAAATGGTTGCTTCTGAGGGAGGAGTGGCAAATTCTTCCAGGCTACTGGAAATACTCTATTTTGATCTAGATGTAATAACAGGTGCACGTGTAAAAAGACACCAAGTGGTGCGCTTAAATTTAATGTACTTTATGGAGGTTATGCCCAAGAAAAAAGGAAAAGGATGTTTGTATCGGGGATGACAAGTATGTGGTTGGCGCTGCCCTTATCCCCTCCCTGGGGATACCGATTAACCACCATACTCCTTCTCGCCCAGCTCAGTTCAGAACTGTTCTCAATCCAGCATTCTGGCCAGATGGTGCTGACTCAGAAACTACTACCATTTCCTGGTGTGCACACATGGGCACCTTAATTAAGATAGGCCATCATCTTTGATTCATTTGGCCATGCTTTGGAGAAGCCTGGCTTCTACTCGCTGACTTGTGGCAACCGCTCCCTTCCAGGTGCAGTTCCCAGGAGGAAATGGCTTTGGAACAGCAGGCTGGAAAGCTGGAGAATGAGAGAGGGAGGGACAACAACTATCCCAGGCCGAGGTGATGACTCAAAGCTACAGGTAACACCGGCACCTGGCAAAGGCTACAGTTTGACGGGGGCCCACATTCTACTATGTAGAACAAACTGGCTTTTCTCTAGCAGCAGAGAACAGAGAGGGACAAGAGGGAAGAAAAGGTTGGACTGCAGGAAATGACAGCCTCTTGATTTGTGCTAAGTCTTCTAGCAGCTAGAAATATAGCCTCCCTGTCAGATCTTATCAGGGATGCTAACTTTCTGTGGTTTCACGCCTCACGGTTCCCAAAATCCCCTCCATCCTCCATCAAACAACCATGTGATCTGGACAGAGTGGGAATCTCCACCCCATTTTAAGTAAGAAAACTGAGGCTCAGAAGCAAAGATGTATGATCCACAAATATCCTCTTAGGCAAGTAAGGGATTCAGGATTCATACCCAGGTCTGTCTTCCTCCAAAGCCTATGCTCCTTCTTTGTCTTCTCTTTTAAGTATCTATTTTTACATCAAAGCGGTACAAGCACCAAAATGGTCAAATCATCCTGTAAGATTAGTTTTGAAAATGGCAGGTGTCCCTACCCCCTACCACCACCACCATCATTTCCCCCTCCCAAGAGCTACCAAGTTTACCTCTTACAACTGGTCCTTTTGGAATTTATCTCCACAATGTATGAAAACAAATTGACACCAAGCTAAGCCACTTGTAGCATCTCAGCATCCTGAGAACACAAAGAAGATCCCACAAGCTTCCAGAAATAGTAAAAACAACATCCCCTACAAAGAGCTAGGGATGAGAATGGTCTCAGTTCTCTCGACAGCAACAACACTAGAGCACAGAAGGCAAATTGTGAAGGAAAAGGATTCCCAACTTAGAATTCTATACGCAGCCAAACTATCAATCAAATGTGAAGGTAAAATAAAGACATTTTCACATATTAAAGGTCTCAAAATATTGACTTCTCATGCACCTTTTTCTCAAGAATCTCTAAGGATGACGAACCCTTTACAGTGGATCCACCGTTGTGTTGCTATTATCCCTCTTTTCTCTGTCTTGCACCTTCAAAATATCCTTTTTCTGTCAATTTAGTAGAATTTTAAGAGGGTGAAAATGGACATATTCAATCAATTTTCATTATCCATCATCTCTCTCATTCCTTGTTTTTAAAGCAGTGGACCCTTTCTTTAAACAAAATCTTATCCAAAAGACAAATATCTAAAACACACCAAACCAACATCACATTGGTTGCAGTATGGTTTCTCTCCAATGGTTAACTATTAAGAAAGTTGCTGCAGCTAATTAATGAAAAAGGAATGAGCAAATTAGAACAACAGTATTTTGTGCCCACAAATTAATTAATGTACCCAAGTATTGAATATCAGCTGCTATTAGCATCACCCCTTACGTGCACACACATAAAATGACAGCACAACACTGTGAGCACATTTTGATGGAAGAACACGCCACCTATAGTTGCCAAAAAATCACAACCTGAATTGATCAGGCCTCTGTATCCCACTACCCACTGATTGGAAATACAGATGCTGAACTTCATGCATCACAGTCAGCAAAATCCAGACTGAGGAAGGCCAACTGGTCCAATGCCCTGGGATCTTCACCATATAATTAAAAGGGGGGGGGGAATGATGGGAGAATGTTTGGGTTAAAAGAGACTTTGAAGACATATCAAATAAAAAAGTTGGTAAGTATACACCCATGTTCACAGCAGCCTCATTCACAATGGCCAAGAGGTAGGAGCTACTCAAGTATCCTTCACACAGATGAACGGATAAACAAAATGTGGTACATACATACAACGGCATAAGATGCAGCCTTAAAAAGGAAGGAAATCCTGTCACATGCAGCAATGTGGATGAACCCTGAGGACATTAATGCTGAGTGAAAAAAGCCAGTCACAAAAAGACAAACACTGTGTGATTCCACTTATGTGAGGTAATCAAATTCATAGTAGAATGTAGAATGGAGGTTCTCGGTGGGGAGGGGTAGGAAGAGGGGATAGAGAGCCATTCAACGGGTGCAGAGTTCTAGTTCGGCGAGATGAAGTTCCGGAGAGGGACGTTGGTGATGATCGCACAACATGAACGTACTCAGCACCGCGGAACTGTGCACTTACACGCTTGAAATGGTTAAGATGGTGAATTTTAGGCTGTGTGTTTTTTACTACAATTTTTACTACTAATTTTCAAAAGCAGGTAAAACTAAATGGTAGAGTTTAAGAAGGTGCTCTTGGGTGGGGAAGTTATAGAGAAATGCAAGGCAATGATCGGCATAAAAGTTGGGATGGGGAGCTACTTTTTGGGGAAAGGAAAGATGTGCCTTTGGGACAGAGCACAGAGAGGCTGCCTCGGGCCCACTTCTTGATCTAGGGGCTGATTTACCAGAATGGTCACCTTATACAAATTCACTCTGCCTCTGTCTTCTGTGGTTTTCTATATCTGTTTCAAGTATAATTTAAAAGTGAAGGGGGTAAAAAAAAAACCTGCAAAGAAAGAAGTCTGCTACAATCCTGTCAACCAACATACTCCAGTAAGACAACCACTTCACCTGAATTAACAGAGGAGGATTTGGGGGCGAGGCCGCCTGAAGCCGGGCCTACAGCTCTTCCTCAGCTCCCCCTTGCTGAACACTTGTGACAGCCCCGTGTGTTCCCTGTCTCCTCCCTGTATCTGAGTCCCTGGTCCTGGGTACCGCCTGCCTCTGCCCCTGGGGACTTGCTCACAGAGCTTAAACAGCTGAGCTCTGCCAGGGGTCACAGGGAAAGGACTCAGCACCATGACAACCAGGGTCTCCCCCAGAGGAGCACAAAGTTTTAAGACTCGGACGCCTCTGTTATCAGCTGTCAAATTCCATTTTCTCGTTCCCAAATTCTCTAATGTGAATTCCACTAACATCTTTGTGCCACCATAATGTGCTGTCACAGGGTCAGGATTGGAACAGCTTCCTGTCAGCCTGTGGTGAGGAGGGACCCAACACGGGGTCCCTGAAGCTCACGCAAACGGGACGGTGGCACAGCAGGTAAGAATGCAGGGTCCAGATCTGGGCTCTGCCACCTGACCTACGGTGAAGTGGGCGGTTACAACAGTATTTATTCTCTGGGGTTGGTACGGGGCCTTGATAAGCTGAAATACGTCAAGTCTTTAAGAAAGAGAGCCTGGCTCTGGGTAAGTGCTCAGTGCCTGTCCTTACTTCACTTAAGGACCAAGCCTCAGGCTCACAAGGGCCAGGGACGAAAAACTGGGAAGAGGGGAATCCACCCATCTACAGAACTTCCCCGTGTCCTGGGGATGGGAGAGCTGGAGAAGTCTAGCTGCTTCCAGACCTATTCATCCAGCTGCCTGGCTGAGTGCATAGCTCAAACTCAACAGGACTGAAAGCCCAATTCATGAGCTCCCCCTGCTCCTCTCCTCCAGCCTGATTCTCTTCCAGTGTTTTCTATCTCTCTGAATAGCAGCCATATCTATCCAATTCGATGAGCCAGAAACCTGAGGGGCACCCCATACTCTTTCCTCTTTCTCACCTCACTGCTGACCTGTCTCCACGACCTCACCTTCTGAGCACATCACAACGTCATTCTCCTGTCTTCCTCTCCCTGCCATCTCCCCCTGGGGGCTCATGCCACTCACCTTGTCACTACTATGGCCACCATTTAAATTCCCCCCTTTGGTTGTTTGACTAGGATCTGCCTCCCCCACTAGACTAGCAGTTCCAGGAGGACAGGCGCCATGCTGGTGTTACTGACCTTTGAGTACTCACCAGCTTTCAGCACATGCTGGGACATCGCAGGTGCTCGGTAAAGATACATGGAATGAGCTAAATACTGGAGTAAAAAAGGAGCATGTTTCCCCCACTCACATGCTGTGGCCCAAGGGAGCCTGCCACCGCTGCAGCCCTTAGGGCCTTCCCTGGAGGAGCCACAGCCCCTCCCTTCCCCTGCTCCCTCCTTTCCACCTGCCTGGCCTGCCCCTCTGAGCCTCCAGACCAAAGTGGGTGGACCTAGAATGTCTCCCTGAACGGAGGCAGCTGTGGAAGCCTGGCCCCTCTGGTCCTACTGCACCAAAACCTCCCCTGCAGGCCCCACCCCAATCCGTGGCAAGCCGGTGAGTTCGGGTACCTCCCCAAAGGCAGGAGGAAAGACACGGAGCCACAGTCATCCGAGGAACCTTGCTCCATGGCAGAACCTCGTGCTCCCACTCTGCTCTGACAGCTGGAGCAGCCGACTCACAGTGTCACCTCCTCAGTGAGTCCTTACTGAGCACCTACTACGGCCGGGCACCGTGGAAGACAGTTGGGGCGTCTCAGTGGACAAACACAACAGACGCAGCCAACGGCCATTCTCCCCTTCCTCCTCGCTAACAAAACCAGCCGTGTTCAGTCCCCTGCCCCAGATCCCTGGGGCGGGGTTACTCTATTCCTCTCGTTGATGCTGGTTTAACAAAGGGCATGTGACAGTTTCAGCCCATGGAACTTGAGGGGAAGTCCACTGGGGAACTGCTAGGAAAGTCTCCTCGCTCGTACAAGGGGAGATAAACAGAAACGCCTCCTTCTCAGGCCTACACCAGGTGATGCCTGCAGCTGGCTGGCCACCTCAAGACCTCGAGGGAAGTGGACGACGCTCCGAGAGTGGCAGGCTAAAAGACAGGAAATGCCTAGACCCCTCACGACTCTGCTGAGCTTCTGAATCCACCGCCCTGGGACTGCCCAGCCCCTGGTCTATCACACGGTGATTAAAAGCCTTCATGGTTTAAGCCACCCTCCCATGAGTCTTCTGTCCCTTGCAGCCAGAAGCCACCTAGAGGGGTGACACAGGCAGCCAGCGCTTCCTGAGCAATTGTGGGATGGCAGGTACTGAGAGCTCATTGCATAGCTGAAGAAACTGAGACCCAGAGGTGGAGGACAACTTGCTCTGTCACATACCGAGGCCAGTGCCGGTGCACTTGGAACCAAAGCCCATGTGGTCGGCTCTCCTGCCGCCACACCAGCGGAGCAGCTGAGTTTGACTGCCATGTTGGTTGGAATTCTCCCACAAGTATGACGGGTGGGAGCCAGCCAGCCTAAGCTCTAGAGCCATGTACAGGCTCCATTCCCAGCTGCAGACAGGGCAAAGGGATGGCTGGATCCAGGAACTCAGACCATTCCCTCCCGTCTTTCCTTCTCTCTGACACCATGTCTTCAGACCAGCTCCCTGCTAGACTGGAATCATGACCACCAGCAGACTTGGTCTCACATGCCAACAGCCAAGAGCCAAAAAGGACAGGGGTCTCCCTTTCCTCAGTTTGAGTTTTATCAGCTCCAAACTTGGGCCCCACACCTTCACTGTAAGTCTGGATCCTGAGTACCACCTTTGGGTTCTGTGGCTTGGCCCCTCCAACCTCTCTATGCCTCAGTTTGCCTGTCCTGAACTAAGCAGAGTAGCAGCACCTGCTTCGTCAGGAGGGTCATTCATGTGTCCAGCAAACACCTTGTACATGCCAGTTACCAGTCAGGCGGCATGGGAGGTGCTGGGGCCCAATCCCTACCCTTGTTGGACCCAATGCCTGCCCTCGTGGAATTTATAGTCTAGCAAGAAAGACGGATATTAAATCAACAAACACAGGAAATTATATCTCTGTTTTAACTCCGCTAAGTGTCCTAAAGGACAAATACAGACCACAGTGGGAGAGAAAGAAAAGAACTGAGCTCAGATTGAATGCATAGCCTTAGAAAGACTGACTCTAGGCATGGAGTAAGCATTCAAGTCCAGGGTAGCTATTACCTAGGTTTTCCCTTGGCCTCTTCCCAGTTACCTCCCGCCCACAGTGACTTACTGTGAGGAAAAGAGCTAGGTGACCTGGTGGCCCCGCTCTCCATCGCTGCAACCAATTACAAGCCTCCTAGGGGCTGGAGCGCAAGTGTGACGCATGCACTAGGACAGCACGAGCACAGCAGGTCCCAGGGCAGCCTGTTCCTGGTGGATGGCACACACCCAGCTCTCTGCAGCCCCTTCCTGGCTCTGGCTGAGGCTCCAGGGGCTTCTCAGGCTCCAGGGTCTCCCAGGCTCCTTCCGCTGGCTCCGTGTCAAACCCTAAATGAAGGAGTGCTGGAGAGAGATTTACTGCTTAACAAGCCAACTTTCCATTCACTATTGCCAGGCTCTGCTGTCCCCACAGCTCCTGGCCATAGGGACGAGGGCCCTGCCCCTGTTCCAAGCCTCGGGGCTGTCTAATCATGTCCTGGTGACTGCCTCTGGAGGGACCATTTGCAAAAATCTCTTTGTGATCAAAGGAACACACTCAGGCCCCTCTGGGGTTCCACTGCCATCTCTCTCTCATACAGACATACTGTTTTTTCAGGGAAGAAGAACCAAGCACTGCTAGGTTAGATTAATTGCCACAAATGCTAACTCTATTCCTATATCCATCATCATTGCCATGAGCCCAGCTCAAGCCCTCAAGACCCTAATCAGGATGGTGGTGCCAGCCTCTGACTTCCCGGCCCCCAGCTCTCCTTCTGCAACCATGGAGACAGCCAAAGGGGTTGACTGGCACACACATCACTCCTCCATTTGCCACCTCCCATGGTTCTCTGGATCTGAACAATCTGAATCATCCCCCTTAATGTGGCCAGCAAGTCCCCCTGTGATCTGGTCCCCCTAACATTTCCAATTGTGTGTTCTCAGGAAACCAGGAGGGGTTTTCCCAGAACATCATACACTTCTTTCATCCAATATGTTTCCAGCACATGCCTTCCTCTTATGTGAATCTATCCATTGAATAATGAATGCTTCCTATGTGCCAGCCTCGGTGCTGGCTCTGGGATGTGACAGTAAGTCACACGGAACGTCCCTGCCCTCAGGGAGACCATGATCTAGTAGGGGCGGCAGACATCAGTGAAAAACAAAGAATCGCCGGAGACTATAATTACCAAAAGTAGCAAGAGCTATGAAGGAACCATGTAGGATGCTGGGAGCCCAAGAAGGCTTCAACCTGCAATGGGATGACACATAAGTCCCTCTGAGTAGGGTCTGGGGGTGGGACAAGTCCTGATTGTGGGACAGACAAGTCCTGAGGCCAGAGGGCATCTGCAAGCTCTGGGATCCAAAAGTCTGGGTAGCAGATGGGCAGAGAATGTGCAGATGGGCTGGAGGAGAAAGTGGGAAGAGCCCCGCAGATCATGTTAGAAGATGTTCCTGACACAGAGGACCTGGGGGAGCACTGAGCTGTAACAAGGAACTCAAACGGGGCATGAGCCCTCTGGACTGGGAGGGGGTAAGAATGACAACAAGGAAGGCTAGGGTGATATGTCGGGGAATGGACTGACATCACCACAGTCGAAATGCTGGGTCAAAGAGGACTTCATTTTTTAACTTTGTATTATGTACAGAGATTTTCTACTGTGTATGTGGGGGTGTGGGGTAGCACCCCAGCCCCCACGTTATTCAAGGGCCAGCTGTACTCAGAGGTACCCTAAAGTTGCAGATATAGCTCTTTTGCCCCCACTTTGTAGCAGCAACCCAACTTCCCTTTGGTTCAGAGGCACAAGGAGCCCAGCATGGCTGGATGGCGGTCTCAATTCAACGGACTCATTATTGTGTCCCCTGATGGAAGCAAACCTCCATCACAATTGAGGCCTTCAAACCAGCTAAGCTGCAAGTTTCTGCAGGTAAGTTAGAGGAGTGACTTGCCTCAAGGTAACTTGACTAGCTTAACTGACCTTGACTGAGGGTAAATTGGAGGGTAAGGAATAGCCCTCCCCTTCCCACCCCTTGACAGCTATGGGAGACAGTCACAGATTCAGAGCATACAGTGTGCATCCCTTACGGCAGAACTCAACCTTTCGGGACAACTGGTCCCATAACCAAGCCTTTAGAGGATCATCCCACGTTCCATCAGGCCAACTGCTTCTGGGTTACAGGGCATGTGGCAAGACTAGTGAACTCCTGTGAGCACAAATCTGTTGCTCCCCTTACACTGCTCTGGGAGGAGACCCCCCCTGGTCAGAAGCAACATCACGTAGAATACCAGGACAGTGAATGAGGGATTCTGTGAGCACACAGATGGTTGAGCTGGTGGAAGCATTTCAGGAAAGGGTGGAAATCCACATCCAGAATAAGTGTTTATTGCAGTGATGACCAAACCAATGCCTTCCATGATGGAAGGGGTCCAATGTGATCAATCTGCCACCAGACGGCTAGCTGACAGGTCCCTGTCACCTTCAGGAAGGATGAGCTTCTAAAGTGTCTGGAGGGCATTTCTTTCCTTCCTTTCCTCATTCATACAATGATTTTCTGAGTGTCCCCCTGCGCCATAGGCCCAGCCCTAGGCTTATCCTATAACTGGCACAGCAGGGGCTGGGCTCTTGGCCATGGTGTGAGGCTCAGGGTTTTTGTACACAGACACAGAGAAACAAGATGGCTGCAGCTGCCACCGCTTCTCAGATGGAATGACATGATGGAAAGAGCCCTGGACAGGGAGTTGGAGTGCTTGACTTCTAGTTCTAGACCAGCCATCAGCACTCCTCTGATGTGGAGAGCAGCACATTGCCTTGTCAACCTCAGTTTCTCCATTCTTAAAACAGAGTGAGGGGCGCCCGGGTGGCTCAGTCAGTTAAGAGTTGACTCTTGATTTCCGCTCAGGTCGTGATCTCAGGGTCATGAGATCAAGCTCCACTGATTCTCTCTCTCCCTCTCCCTCTGCCCCTTCCCCCTCTAAAATAAACAAATAAATCTTTAAAAACAAACAATGAAAGCCCCAGGACAGCAGGTACCAGTGGTACCAAGGGTGGGGTGGTCAGATTGGTTCCCCTTGGGTGCAGGCAAGGAGGGAATCAGTTGTTTATGGAGAGTCTTTTTGTTTTTAATAATGAACTAGGAGTTGGTCTGCTTTTTATTATCACCAAATACCTGCAATTCTAAAGAGTATCAGTGAAAGAATACTCCTCACCCAAAAAAGCCTTTTGTTTGCCTAAATTCTAAACAATTGCTACTGTTAGTAGTAAATTGTAGTTTTATAAATTTTATATATAAATGTATATATATTATATCTTTTATATATATATATATAATTTATTTGTAAATAAACACATTTTTTACTACCTGTCTTTTAATGAACACAGCAATTTATATGGTTGTCATTGTGGAGCAATCCCAGTTACATAACTGGCCCCAAACATACACAGATCCAGCTGCAGATGTTTATTTCTAGAGTACGTTCATAATGGTTTGCAATCTTTCAAGCTCACTTCTGACTAAAATATAAACAAATAAATTAAAGACAGGGAGATTTAAGAGAGGCCCCTGCCCACCCAACCTCTAACGCCTGATGCATTAACTGGGGGAAGGTCACCTGCGCCATCTAGTGGTAGAAGTGGTGATTACAGGCACACACACTTCATAGGAAAAAAAGAACAAAATGGATTGAGTGTGGAAATGATAGTATTGTGGGGGGGGGTGGGAAACAACCAGGAGACTTAATTAGTCAGCCCCAGGGCTGACTGTATCACAGCTTTGCCTAGATAACAGTGAGCAAGTTCCCTCACTTCTCAGGGTCTTCGTTTCCTCATTCTTAAAATGGATTAATGATACCTTTATCATGAAATTGTGATGATTAAAAGTGATAAGGCATATAAAATTCCTGAGATGCAGTGGGTGCTCAGAAGGTGGTTCCCTTCCTCTCAGAGCTGATCAAAGTGGGAGAACTAGAACAGGCGGTCTCCCCAGACACTGTCAGAGGCTCTTGCTCTACTTCCCTCATCCCATGCTCTCACTCAGTTCCGGGTGCCATGGCTGGGGACCAGCTCCAGTAGCAGCCCTCCTGGGCACCGCACCAACTCGCTCCCCACTCCACCAGGCCAGGCTGAATCTGCCTCTGCCTGGCTGTCACCAAGTCCATACACCTGCTTGTCCCCTCCCATACAGCTGCCCCCTGCCCCTCCAGCCCCCATATTCCACACCCATGACTGGTCCCAAATTTCTCACCCACTGCCACCCCTCCATTGGCAGTTCTCAGGGTGGTCCCTAGACCAAAAATATTAGCATCACCCGGCAATCTGCTAGAAATGCAACTCACCAAGCCTCAGACCAACTGACTCAGAAATGCCAGGGGGTGGGCCCAGCTATGTTGTTACATATCCTCCAGGTGACTCTGACATGTGAAGTTTGAGAACCGCTCCTCTACAAAGAACCACCCCCCCACCTCTACCCCCACCCCCCCGGCAACCAGGCCTATTCCTCTCAGATTCCTGAGGTTAGGTCCCACCTTCTCCTCGGCCACCCCCTCCATCCGGTGACCCCCTATCCTATTATGGAAAAACTCTCCCAGCACCTAAAACCATCCTATACTCTTCCCCCTCGCCCACCTCACCTACAGTAATGTTGAGCAAACCTGTCATTAGCAAACCTTCAATATATTTATCACACAAGCAGACCACTTTCTTATTTCTTGCTCAACATTTTTAAATTTGACACTAATTCAAATATACAATTGATCCTGGTCCTAAAGAATCTATAAATTCAGAAAATATGTGAGTTATATTTTTGTTATGCATTGAAATAAACACTGTTAAAAATTCGAGCAGTTCATCCAAAGTACCACCTAAATGTTATTTGGGGGAAACAATGCCTTAAGTGTAGTCTGGCTCTCTCAGAACACACACAGTCCCTCCCTGTCCATTCCCCAGAGCTGCATGTCCCCTTTGCCTCTATCTAAACTCCACACTTTTGTCAGTAATAACTTCCTGGGCCATTTAGCACCCCCATTTACCAGCCCTACCCATGACTCTGATACCCCTGAGAACTCCCCATGAAACATCACCAGTTCAGGAAATATATATGGAATGACTCAACTCTGGGGACCCAAGATGTCCCCTTCTGCTCCACAGCACCCAAGTCTCCAACACTGCATATTCTGCCTAAGCACGACCTCTAGGAAGGGTCCCTGGGCCTCCCCTGCCCCCATCTTTCCACCTTCTCTCTGCACCACCCCCTCTCTCTCCTGACTTTTCCCCCCTCACCAAGGCCAAGAGCCAAACACTTAAATAATTAGTGCCCAGTTAAAAAGCAATCCCCTGGGGCAACTGGGTGGCTCAGTGGGTTAGGCCACGACCTTTGGCTCAGGTCCTGATCTCAGGGTCCTGGGATGGAGCCTCGCATCAGGCTCTCTGCTCAGCAGGGAGCCTGCCTCCCTCTCTCTCTCTGCCGGCCTCTCTGCCTACCTGTGATCTCTCTGTGTCAAATAAATAAATAAATAAAATCTTAAAAAAAAAAATCAGTCCCCTGGGGCACCTGGGTGGCACAGTGGGTTAAGTGCCCAACTCGGTTTCCACTCTGGTCCTGATCTCAGGGTTGTGAAATCAAGCCCTGCATTAGGCTCTGTGCTCAGCACCAAGTCAGCTTGGGTCCTCTCTCTCCCTCTACCTTTGCAGCCCCCAACTGGCACACATGCTCTCTTTCTCTCAAATAAATAAATCTTCTATAAAAATCAAAAAAATAAAAATAAAAGCAATTCCCTTTATGCCACTCAAAATACACATATATGCATATGTACTTTCTATCGAAGCATAATACACATAGAGGAAAGTACAAATATTCTAAGAGTATGGCTCAGTGAATCTTCACAACCTGAACACACCTGCATAACCACACGTCCCAAGTGCCTCACACCCACTGCCAGCTCACTAGCACCCTCTGGCCACCCTCAGCCCAGAGTAACCTCTCTCATATCTTCTAAAGTATACATTCATTTTGCCCATTCTTGTACTCACGTAAATGAAATCATACAGTGTGTTCTCAGGCACACTGTTACATGTAATTGCCAATCATTGTTCTCATTGCTGTGCAGTATTCCACCGTTTGAATATTCCCTGTATTAGTTTCCCATTCTTGCTGTAACAAAGTACCACAAATTTGATGGCTTAAAACGATACAAATTTGTTATCTTACAGTTCTGGAGGTCAGAGGTCAGAAACGGGTCTCACTGGGCTAAAATCCAGGTATCAGCAGGGCTGCGTTCCTTCCCAAGGCTCTAGGAAAGAATGTTGCCTCACCTTTTCCAGCTTTCAGTGGCCACCCACATTCCTGGGCTCACGGCCACCTCTACCTACAAAGCCGGGAATGACCAGTTCAGTCTAATACTATCACCTCTGGTTCGGACTCCTCTGTCTCCCTCTTTCTGTTTAAGGAACCTGGTGATAACAGTTGGCCCATCCTAACAATACAGGATAATCTCTTCATTTTAAGGTCAGCAGATTGACCTGTTATTCCCATTTGCTACCTAGCACCCCCCACCCCCACCCGGCTATATAACACAACAGGCACACTACGTGAGCCTTGTTCTACCACGTCCACCACGCAGGTTATCACTGCTGCGGACGGCCATCTGGGTGGTTCCAGTACAAGCCTGTTGGTGAGCGTATGTCTGTCAGGTATAAACAGATCAGGGGCACAGCCACATTATAGGCTGGATGTTCCACTTAGTAGATGTTGCCCGTTTTCACCAAAGTGACTGAACCAATGTAACGCTCCCACCAGCTGCATACGAATTCCAGTTGTGCCCAGTGTTGCAACATTTAGCATATCCCACAGCTACTTGCTGATACCGGGGACTTCCTTGTCACTCTGCCTTTCTTCATGTCTGCAGGGCCCGGCCATGTTTCACCCTGACCATCCATTCCTTTCCATTTCTGTTCCCAGGATGCAAGACCTTGTTGGAGAAACTGGCCATTTTCAGGGCATTTTCTGACCCAAACCTCAAGTTTGTATGGATATTTGTGGGCATTTGCAGCCATTCAACTAAACCTACTTCTTACGGAATCTTAGGATGACAGTATCTTCAGGAGTCACGTGTGGTCCATCTCCCCCTTCAGAACAATTACGTCACATGCGCCAGGGTCTCTCACGCTGCTGCGCGTTTCCTTAGGCTGTTGCTCCTGCACCAAAATCACTTTCCACAGGCTACTTCTCACCATCCTTCATGGCACCACATTCCCTCTGCATAGGCTTCTCCAAATCTCTCAGTTGGACTCTATGCCCCACCCCTCTGCTGCCACAGCACTCAGCACTCCAGACAACCCACCAGAAGGTAGTAGAACCCACCATCTCTCCCACTACCCTGCACCACCAGGTCAAACCAAGATGATTGGACATGGCTCTTGCCCTTGCATCTATCATGCAGGTCGGAAAGCTCAAACTCACCTGTGTTCATGAGCGATGGGCACCACGGCTGCAGGCACATTTCATCTGGGACGGAACTAAACAGCTTCTCCAACAGGTAATCATTCCCTTGTTGGACAAATCTGAGTTCACAGTACATTTCCTAGGAGCCTCCTGCGTGCCAGGTGCTGTCCTAGGTATTGCAGAAACAGAAAATAAGGAATAGCTCCTGTCTTCAGGGAACTCAGGCTTCCACAAACTAGATTCCCTCTTTCCTGACATTGGCCTCAGAAACAGAAACAGGTAACAAGGGCCCTTCCTCCTCCACATGGGAACACTCAGATAAAGTCAGCCAGGCAGTGAAAGGAAGCATGGTCAACACTCCAAATGCAAATCAGGCAATCGGATTAGAGGCAAAAGTAATCTCCAGTGATAGAAATGACATGGTAGCCGCGAGCAGGCACATGGGGGATTGACTGTAAAGTGGCGAAAGAGAACTTTCTGGAAGGATGGAAATGTCCATCTTAATTGGGGTGGTGGTTACAAGGATGTATACATCTTATCAAACTGTATGCTTAGAGTTGCTTTAAAAGGAAACATGGGTTCAAGTCCACACACAGGCACTCGCAGCCACTCATTGGGTATATCACCTCATTTCTATTTGTAAATCTCCATTTCTATCTGTAAAACATGGTTTGTGAGCTAGTTCGATAACTTTCAGGCCCCTTATTTAAATAAATTCTTGCTGTGAACCAGAGACAAAGGAGCGTGAGAGGGTGCCATTGTCTCCAAGTCCCACCTTGCTCTGACAGGCACTGCTTCTGTCTCTGCTTGAGGATTTGCCTCAGGCGAAATATATCCCCTTTTTCTCCATACCATATGGTTTCTAGATTCCTCTGGAAAGAGTAGGCTTTTGTGCTCCTGTAGAAGAGGGAAGCAGGGACAAGGAGAAAGGCCATGCTTCTCCTCTCTCTTCCCCTCCTCTTCCTGGTTCATTCCACACAATACCTGCAGCGAGTGTTCAAGAAGTGGCTGCAACACCAGACCTCTCATTAATGGTCAATTCCAGTTACATTAAAGTACTTAATAAAGCCTGGATTACTGGGTCATTAGGTTTCTCGTAAATCCCAGTGGCCTTTCAGCAGGGAGAGGCAGAAGGCCTGGCCCTAGGCCTCTAAGCTGAACAGAAAAATTAATGGGTCTTTATGCCCAAGATAGTTGGTCATGGGGAGGGAGGTCACATTTTTAATGTTTCTCTCCTGCTCTGACCAGCCCAACTTCTGCTCATTTTGCTTTTAGAGAATTTATCACTAGTTCCCTGCATTGGGGAATATGAAGACCTTCTTAACATCCACAAAGTTCAGTTTCTACACTTTTACAGCTGCATTTTGATCCATATTGAAACTTGAGGACACACATACACACCCCTATTATTACTTCATTAACTTAATATCTTGATGGATCACAACACGGATAAACACTGAAGGGCAGAGTCGCCTCTAGAAGAAGCAGGCAGTGCTAGGACACACCTTGACTTGAAGTCCCCATGTAGCCATCAGCCCCCCGGGGCCATGTATACCCACCAGCTGAATCTCTCGGAGGCACACTCCCATAACCAGCCATGGTGGGCAGGAGCCAATCCCAGAAAAGCCAGTGGATAAACCTTTCACCACTTTCCTTTCGATCTTCATCCCCTCTCCAGGGTGGTCTCATGACTAAAGGAAAAGAGAAGATGTGGCCACAAGTGCCAATGGAGTTGAGGAGTAGGTTGGCGGTGGGGGAAGAAAGGATAGCCTAGGATTAGAGTCCCAGAGGTTCTAGAATATACCAATATAACATGAACCATTTATGTATTTAACATTTTCTAACATCCATGTTAAAAAGGTAAAAAGAAACAAGTAAAATTAGTTTTAATAATATAATTTGCCCAATATATCCAAAATATCGTTTCTATGTGTAATACTTATAAAAATTAAGACATTTTAACTTTTTTGTTTTTCCTAAGGCTTTGAATTCTGGGGTGTATTTTACATGGAGAGCACATCTCAGTTCAGACTGCCACATTTCAAGGACTCAATATTCACATGACTAGAGGCTACCCTATTGGTGAGTGTGTGTGAGAAAGCAGGGAAATGAGGATAGACTCACCCTCAGCAGTTCCCAGCAGTGGCGTGCAGGGGTGGAAGGCAGGCAATGGTTGTGGTGGACGCCACCCTCCTGTAGCTTACCACCACACCCAACAGGCACACCTACCGTGTCCCAGAGCCAGCACTGAGCAGCTCAGGAGCACAGCCTGCGCAGACCTGCAGCCCAGCCAGAAGATGTGTAGCACAGTGTCCTAAAGACAATGCCGAGTGGAGCTTGTGGGCCAAATCCAGGCCATGGAGGAGCTGCATTTGGTTCCCCCCAGTGTTTTTCAATCCCTCAAAGTAGTTGTTGTGTTCATAACCTTGTATTTCCTTCTTGGCTCTTGCAAACATTGAGTGTGTAACTCTGCTGTAAGACCACAGATGTTCACAGATGTGAACAGACCACAGACTGTCTGTTCTTGAAGATAGACAGTCCTGGATGTTAATCTTGACTCTCCCACTTTTTAGCTGACATTGGATACATTGAACTCTTCATGTGTCTCCTACTATAAAACTGGAGATCACGATACTTCACAGAGATGTTTGACTTTGGTGAGATGAGGAATTAATTGGCTAGCACAAAGCTGGGTACATAGTAAGTACTCAATAAATGATGGTATTAGTTTTCACTCACAGGAGGCTTGAACTCCTTAAAGCCCCTACCACGGTCCTATCTCAGTATGGGAAAATTGGGAAGTATGTGCACAGCAGGAGTTCTCAAAAACAACCCCCACTTACACACACAGATGTTGGCCAACAGTTCCTGTACTCACAATTTTTAGTTTGTTTCCTCTCTCTGTTGCCCACAGGTATGGTTCAACTGAATTAAGCAATCTTCAGTACTAAGGCACTACAAATTTCAAAAGGCTTATTTCTGGGAAGGAAGGGGGAAAGCTAGCAATAACACCAGCAGCCCCTCCCGCTAACCTTCATCCTGCTTTCAAGGTGGAAGACTCTTGGAATTGGCACTGAATGCTGCTGGTGAAAGATATTAACGACCAACTTGGACCAAGACTTAAGCCATTGTTCAACCCCCATTTTTGGTTTTTGTTTTTATTTTTGCTTTTTATGGGGGAAATTAAGAGTCAGGGACTTTAAAACATCTAAACCAATCATGATAAACTCTATACCATGACCCTCTAGCCTGGGGTTCAGCCTTCCTGACCATCTCCACCCCCATATGCTTTAAATTCAGAAATGTAGGTAGGAACAAAACATTCCCAGCCAAAGGGAACAGAGGCCAGAGAACTGGCCCATGAGGGAGACTAAGGAAAACTCTTCCCAGGCAAACTGTTTTCCCATCTTCCCTTTCTGCTGTTTAATGCAAATTTGCTTCTTCATTCCTTTCTACAATTCACATATTAACTATGTGCTCAGCACTGTCCTAGGCATTTTTTTTTTCTGACCTTTTCTTTTTTTTTTTTTTAATTTTTTTATTTTAATAAACATATAATGTATTTTTATCCCCAGGGGTACAGGTCTGTGAATCGTCTGGTTTACACATTTCACAGCACTCATCATAGCACATACCCTCCCCAATGTCCATTTCCCCACCACCCTCTCCCATCCCCCTTCCCCCCCGCAACCCTCAGTCTGTTTCTTGAGATTGAGTCTTTTATGGTTTGTCTCCCTCCCAATCCCATCTTTTCATTTTTTCTTTTCCTACCTCCCCCCAAACCCCCCCACCTTGCATCTCCACTTCCTCATATCAAAGAGATCATATGATAGTTATATTTCTCCGATTGACTTATTTCGCTAAGCATGATACCCTCTAGTTCCATCCACGTCGTCGCAAATGGCAAGATTTCATGTCTTTTGATGGCTGCATAGTATTCCATTGTGTATATATACCACATCTTCTTTATCCATTCATCTGTTGATGGACATCTAGGCGCTTTCCACAGTTTGGCTATTGTGGACATTGCTGCTATAAACATTCGGGTGCACGTGCCCCTTCGGAGCACCACGTTTGTATCTTTAGGATATATACCCAGGAGTGCAATTGCTGGGTCGTAGGGTAGCTCTATTTTCAGTTTTTTGAGGAACCTCCACACTGTTTTCCAGAGTGGTTGCACCAGCTTGCATTCCCACCAACAGTGTAGGAGGGTTCCCCTCTCTCCGCATCCTCGCCAGCATCTGTCATTTCTTGACTTGTTAATTTTAGCCATTCTGACTGGTGTGAGGTGGTATCTCATTGTGGTTTTGATTTGTATTTCCCTGATGCCGAGTGATGTGGAGCATTTTTTCATGTGTCTGTTGGCCATCTGGATGTCTTCCTTGCAGAAATGTCTGTTCATGTCCTCTGCCCATTTCTTGACTGGATTATTTGTTCTTTGGGTATTGAGTTTGATAAGCTCTTTATAGATTTTGGATACGAGCCCTTTATCTGATATGTCGTTTGCAAATATCTTCTCCCATTCTGTCAGTTGTCTTTTGGTTTTGTTAACTGTTTCCTTTGCTGTGCAAAAGCTTTTGATCTTGATGAAATCCCAATAGTTCATTTTTGCCCTTGCTTCTGTTGCCTTTGGCGATGTTCCTAGGAAGAAGTTGCTGCGGTGGAGGTCAAAGAGGTTGCTGTCCTAGGCATTTTTTTAAAATTATTTATTTATTTTGACAGACAGAGATCACAAGTAGGCAGAGAGGCAGGCAGAGAGAGAGGAAGAAGCAGGCTCCCCGATGAGCAGAGAGCCCGACAGGGGGCTCGATCCCTGGGATCATGACCTGAGCCGAAGGCAGAGGCTTTAAACCACTGAGCCACCCAGGCGCCCCTGTCCTAGGCATTTTGATCCTCCTTTTTTTTCAAAATAACTCTCGTCCCTTCCACCCCCTTTTTCTTTTCTTTTGCATTACTCAGTTTCCTTTGGTTTTTTTAAAGAGTCTCCATGCTTCACTCTCAAGAAAAAGACATGGCTCCTTTCTTTACAATAAACGAGTTGGTCCTGGGGGATTAGAAGAGGGACAGACAGTCTGAGCAGCACCTAGAGAGCCAACATGGGGGGAAAAAAAAGGAGCACATGGGTAGATAATGGAGCAAAGACAACTGCAGGGTTTTTAATCTGTGCTCCAGATTTAAGTAACTCTTTTGTTATCAAAAATAACTATGTCAGCATCAATAACCTGCTGATTATAAAATGTATTCTTGGCAGAGAGGGGGATTTAACATCTAATGAACACTTGCCATCTGCCGGGCACTGTGCAAGGCTAGTGATTCTCAGTATTTTAGTGGTCAAGGACTCCTCTGGGATTCTTGTGGAAACTATAAAATCTCTCCCTTAGAAAAACTCAAATGAACACAAAATTTTACAAAGAACCACAAGGGCAAACAATGTTCCAAAGCATAATCACAGACTCCAGATTAAAACCCTTTGTGTTAAGCCCTTAAGATCCCAGAGCATGTCATTATTGAGACAAGATACCATTATCCCCACCTTACAGATGAGGGGCCATCCCTAAGGTCACATACTAAAGTGGCAGAAACATTTCAGAGTTGTCTGAACACTACTTGCTGTCCTAGATAAAAATGTCATTTGATTTTTACTGTTATTATAACTGTCACTCCTTATTTTTAAACAAAGAAGTAAGATTATGTGAGAAACTGAAATCTGTGCAAAATATTCTAGACTCAGCCACAGGACATCAGAAAGCTCAGAATTCCCAGAGGTTCCAATCCCATTTCCTATCAGCCAAAAGCCCCACTCCTCCTGAACTCACCTGCCCAGAAAGGAAACAAGCCAAAGAGGTGCTTTTCTTAGCCAGGTTTCATAAGCCTCAGAACAAGAAGCAACCTGTCAATAATATCTCAATAAAACTAGGGGGAAATTTTTTTAAGAGGCAATCTCTCTTTAAGATAATCTATCAGTCAAAATGGGAATTGAGAGACCAGTCAAAGCCTATGGATATGAAACAAAAGAAATTTAATTTCAGAATATTACATGAATAACAAAGACAATGCATAGGATTGTTTCTTTACAGTTACATATATATATATATGATATATAGTCAAATAAGAATGAAAGACAAAAAATGGTGAAACAGTTAAGAAACCTTGTTTTGCTTGCTAAGCAAGCTCAGGGAGAGCCAAGGGCGACCCCTGCTACGAAAGACCCTGGGGCGGGAGTGTTTTTCCCAACAGGCTCTGCCAGTCTCCAAGTGTCTGGGGGAGTGCTCAAGGGCTCTTCAGCACCCCTGGCTGTGGCCTCGCATACTCTAGTTTCCATGGCAACCCAAGCACTCAGGCTATTATGTACTCACCTCCTCACTAGCCCCTCCACTGACTCTCCACGAGTGGAAAGATGTCAGTTGGCACTGGCTACCTGGGAAAACTAGCTTTTCCGTGGGGAGTTTTAGATTGGGTTAATTACCACTGGTTTGAAAAGCTTGTCCATTTTAGGGACCCAAATTTTCCCCAAATTCTACAGCAATCTTGCCAAATGCCAATACCCAGGTTTAGATCAAGGTCCTGTCTTCAGTACAAAAGCTTCAGGGTGGAGGGGACAGGAATGAGGATCTCCCTGGGAAAAGGAGTTCTATTTAGAAAAGACCTTCCAGCATTTGTGTGAGGCCCTGTACAATGTAAGGAAGCAGCAAGAGTCTAGAGAAGTCTATTGCCAAAGATGGCTTCCTTGGCTATGCATGGGCCACACGGCTGGTCACTGCAGGGCACAGGTGCAAGAACCATAGGTTCTCTGTATCCAAACAGAGGCTCCTGGGAGGGAAGCTGCACAAAACCACCACTGTCCAGGCAGAGAGAAGGGATTTGCTGGCTTCCTTACAACCCAAGAAAATGGCCACCTCTGGATCACCCAGCAGTCACCAGAGTCAACTGCCCTGTACTACTCCATTTCCCAAGAGTGCTCCCGAGAAGGACATTTAGGGTAAAGAGTTGGGGAAGGAGCAGCTGCGGTTTGTTTGTTACAATTCGTTAAGTACCAGCTCCTTGAACATGTTCTGGCACTCAGATACAAAAAGGTACAATCAGTATCTTCTGACCTTTCACTGTGGCACTGGAGTTTTTCAAACCAGATTCCCTGGTCCCAGGGCAAAAGTCTATCACACTAAAAGGTTAGAAACTCCAGTGTTTTCCCGGTGATCTGAATCGAGGAGGTGCTCTGTGTCTTCACATTTATGCCCACTGGCATGAAAACACTGTCCTGTGCTGACACCCCATCAGAACCATCACAACCGACCGCAGAAAGAAATGAAATGTTAAAAGCCATAAAAAGAGGGATTTCCAAAGAGACTGTTCCAACATGAAAAATAAACATATCAGATTAAAAAAAAAACTTATAGATTAAAAAAACTGTTAAATACTGGCTCAAAAATACCCACCCACAAAGTCAAAAGGGAGACAGTACCCTGCTGTGGCAAATGATAAAGGGCTTTTGTCTTGTAGTTAGTTCTCCGTAAGATTCCACAGGATAGGAACACTTACATATTGCAAGGCAGAAAGTTATGCTGTTTATTTCTCAAATTTGGATTCCAACTGGATCACAGCTTCAACTTAAAAATGACCTATCACACCCTTTAAGCAAGGGAAAGTATATTTAATAAATAACTTAAATGAAATACACATGCCCAAATTCACACACAAAGTGCCCAAGGGGGCGAGCTATACAAAAGCATGTGTGCGTGGCAAGCACCTCTCCCACCACTCTAGGCCCGGCACACTTCTCTGGGGTACCAACCCATTCAACCAGAGAAAGTCTCCTAAGTCTTAGCTACCTCCTCAAATACAAGCCCAGGACAAAGCTGGTGACAGGAAGGTATCAGGTCACTGCTCTGTGCTCTCCCCCTGATGCCATGCCATTCTGGGAGGAACCACTTAGTAAAGAAAGGAAGCTTCGGGTTAGGGAGAACACTATTTCAGTCTGGTCCTACCAAAAGCAGTCTCTGTCTGCATTCACTCGTAGCTGGTGCTTATTTTCTCAATAAGGAAAAGCCAACTGGAAACCTACACAAATAAATTTGCTAACAAGTATTTTTAAGAAAGACATAAAAATGCTCTAGAGAAAGGGCCTTCTAAGAGGCTTATACTCCTCACCACCTGTTGTTCACAATCCATCGAGCTGGAAGGCCAAATCTTACGCTTCTCTTCACTATTGTTGGAGTAGCCAATGAGACAAGAAGTACGGAAGAGAGGACTGACAGCTGGACACAAAACCAAACCGTGCTCCGCCAGCATCATCCTCCATTTCAGCAGAAACGCAGCTTTTTCAAGAGTTTAAAGATAACAAGTCCCACTTTGCTGGGCAGCCGATCCCCGGGAGCCTGACTGGGCTCTGGCGCAGAGTGAGGGCAGCTCAACGGCTCTACAGAGCAGGCCCACTCAAACGCTCCCGCCACTGGCCACACGTCCCCAGGCAGTGAGTATTTACACCAGATCAAAGCCATGCTGCTGCTTACCTCTAACACACACGAACATCCTCAGCCCCGTCAAAGCCCCAGCCCCACCTCCAAACTACTCCTTTGCCCACCCTGACAAGGAGAGGGGCAGTGCGGCAACCCTCCTCCAACACTGGTGATCAGCCACAACAGCTTCTAAAGGAGAATGTGCTCTTTCAAATCCTCTCAGCCCTGCAGAGTGACGCGCCCTTCCTCCCAGGGACTCCAGCTTGCCCTCAGCGGACAGTCTGACCTGCACACCTGATCCCTTAGAAGGATGCAATATAATCCCACCCACCAGCAGTCACCCTGGACACAAAACCAGCTGGTCCCATCCTAGTCACACTCCAGAGTTTCCAGTACATTCAGATATTTCAGCATCTCTATCGAGCTGTTGCTGACTTCCCTTGAGTAACAGGGATCTGGCACAGAATATTGGCACCAGAGATGTTTTAGGCGAGGGGAGACCGAATGAAGGCGACGAGTTTGGCAACCACACAATTACTTTGGCACCATGGAGGAAAGGGGAAGAGAAAGAAGGGAGGGAGGGACGACAAAGTTTAATAACTGACATTTGTTAAAATATGGTATCATTCTGAATTCTCCTTTTTCAATAACGCAGGTCAAATATCCTACACTCTCAGGTCCAAGAAATTATTTTTGTAATTCCAGGAAAGCTGGAAGTTCTTTGGACAAATGGTATTGAGGAATACGGCCTCATGAGATCAAGAGCTCTCCCAAAGCTTATGGTGAAAAAACAAGGGAAAGATATCTGTCTTAGGCATAATTTAGATGACCTACCCAAAAAATGGCTTTAAAAAAACAAACAGCAAATTAACAAGAAACAACCAAAATAACACCCATACTATCAAAACAGAGAAAAGCCCCAAGTATCAGTTAAAAATAATATCAATCCACCAGGACTGACAGCACTTTAAAAAACAACAACAACAACAACAACAAAAACAACTGGTAGTTGAGAGAACTTTCAGATTTTTAAAAATAATGTCTGCTAAAACAAATACATGGATGGAATGAGCACTGGAGCCCAGCTGGTTCTGCCCATTTACTGTGCTGTGTGAGCTGGCTGGCTGCTTAGTGGTTTCCCCACAATGCTTTCAAAGACAGAGAAAGAGAGAGATGCTAGCACCCATTCAGTAGACAGAGTCTGCAGACATTATCCAGTGAGTGCGGTTAGAGATATCAGTCAGGTCACAGGATTAGTTGGCTTTCACAATGCTAAACGCAGCAAGCTGCAAGTCCAAGCTTCTCTGTGAGCAGTAATGACATCTGGCCCATGAAAGAGGAAATTCCGGGTGGACAACAGGAGCACTCTGGATCCTTCAGAGGAATCCTAGGTTGAAGAAAAAACAAGAATATTAAGCACATTCATAAATATTTCTTTTTGCAATCATCCCACCTGAAAGCTAGTGAGGCTGTACTTAATATTTTCTACACACTGAGGATTAAAGAGCTTAATTGAGAATTTATGACTTCTACCAAGTAAATATTACTTTGTCTATGTGCCCTTATCTCAGTGCATTAAAACAACTTAATGGCAATAACAGCTACCGCTGTACTAAGTGCGTATTTTGCACCAGACTCTGCTCTGAGTTCCTTGTGTACATGATCTCATTTATCCTCACAACAATCTGTGCATGAGATAAAGCTCTTGCCATGTTATAAGTGAAGAATCTGAAGCCTACACAAATTAGCTTTCCCCAAGATAAATAGATACAAGCAGAAAAGCTGGGAGTTGAACCAAAGCCTAAGTGAATGCAGAGCTCCTGGCCTTCCCACCACTATGCCTCTTGCCAGCAAATGTTTACTAAATGCCTAGTAGATGCAAGGCACTGTCAGCACCAGGAGGAAGAGAAGAACAGAAAACAGGAAGTCACAAACCTATTCTTAAGTCTGGCGCTTGTCTTCCAGAAGAGAAACTAGCTACAGATACCAGACAATACATGTGAAGTCAATAACTACAATAAATCATACTAAATGTCAACGTTTTAGTAGCATCAATAAGCAATGGAAAAGGTACATCTGGCTGGATTAGCCAAAGAAGGTTTCTTTGGCTAGGAAGCCAAAGGTTTAGGTTGGGCTTTGAAGAATGGGTAAGGTTCTCACTACTGAAAATAATGCCCATTAATAAGAAGGTGCTAAATCAGGAGTTCTCATCTGGGAGTAAGTTTGCCCTCTCCTCCCCAGGAGATACCTGGTGATGTTTGGAGGCATTCTGGTTGTCCAAACTGAGGGAAGAAGGGTGCCCTGGCATCTAATGGGTAGAGACCAGGGGAAGCTGCTAACCATGGTACAATAGTACAAGGCAGCTCCCCACGACAAAGATCTGACCCAAACTGTCCACAGTGCCACATCGAGAAGCCCTGTGCTAAAGAAATGCCTTTATGGAGTATGCTCTTGATGATGATAATAAAATTACATTATTGCCTTCAAATAATATCATTTTTACAAGAGCACCATCAAAAACCTCCAGTTATATTCATTGCATAAAAGAATTAGATGGCAGGTAAGTGGATCTGTGGCCTTGGACACTGGAAAAGAGTTCAGATCTGGAGATGCAGGTCTGGGAGCAGTTATCCTACAGAGAAAATAGAGCTGTGGGTTAGCCCAAGTTGCTGAGAGGTAAAAGCAAGAGCAGAGACAAGCAGAGAATTCAAGATAGAACACTTAAAAACACAAAGAGGAGGGGCGCCTGGGTGGCTCAGTCAGTGGAGCGTCCAACTCTTGGTTTCACTCAAGTTGTAATCCTGGGCTGGCGAGAGTGAACCCTTCATTGGGCTCTGGGCTCAGCATGGGGTCTTCCTGTCTGTCCCCTTCTGCTCCTCCTCAACCCCACTCACGTACTCTCTCTCTCAGATAAATAAAATCTAAAAAAAATAATAATAAAATGAAGAGGGGAGGGGTAGGCCAGCAGTAGTAAGCTACCACAGAGATGGAAAAGTCACAAGGAAGAACAAGAATAAGGTAGCATCATGACAACCAAGGCAAGCCTTTCGGGCTATAGGAGGTGACCAAGGAGAGAATAAAATGGAAATGTCACTGCCTAATCTAATTCCAAGTGTTCATTATCTATAGACCCCCGCTTTTCTGAATCACTTTTTTTTTTTCTAATTTTAAAGTAGGCTCCATGCACAACGTTCAGGGAAGGGGGACTGAACACAACCCTGAGATCAAGAGTCGCATGCTCTGTTGACCAATCCCAGCTGGGCGCACCTGATTCACTAACATTTTTAAGAATCTAATAGAACTATAAATTCTGTCCTCCAAAAAGGCACCTACACATAAAACAACATCAACAATATCAGGAACTTGAGGGGTGCCTGGGTGGCTCAGTGGGTTAAGCCACTGCCTTCAGCTCGGGTCATGATCTCAGGGTCCTGGAATCGAGCCCCGAGTCGCGCTCTCTGTTCAGCAGGAAGCCTGCTTTCTCCTCTCTCTCTGCCTGCCTCTCTGCCTACTTGTGATCTCTGTCTGTCAAATAAATAAATAAAATCTTAAAAAAAAACAAAAAACAAAAAACAGTATCAGGAACTTGATCAGAGCCCTTAGGAGGTCCACACATAACAGCTCAAGAATCCCGGCTCTAAATCTTTTTTTTTTTTTAAGATTTTATTTATTTATTTGTCAGAGAGAGAGAGAGAGAGAGAGAGAGAGAGCACGAGCAGGGGGAGGGGCAGAGGGAGAAGCAGGCTCCCCGCTGAGCAGGGAGCCCAATGTGGGACTCGATCCCAGGACCCTGGGATCATGACCTGAGCCGAAGGCAGATGTTTAACTGACTGAGCCACCCAGGTGTCCCTGCTCTAAATCTTCTTGCTAAAATGGACTTGGCTTATTTCCTTAATGCATTTCACTCTCCTCAAAGTGTAACTGTCAATATAAAAAGACTTACCATTTCTTGATTCCTTTTTTTTAAGATTTTATTTATTTATTTGAGAGAGAGCATGAGTGAGAGAGATCAGAGAGGGAGAGGGAGAAGATTCCCTGCTAAGCAGGGAGCCCAACGCAGGGCTTGATCCCAGGACCCTAGCACCATGACCTGAACCGAAGGCAGATGCTTAACTAACTGAGCAGAGCCACTCAGGCTCCCTTTTTATTATTTTCAAAAAGGAAAGGTATATATGTCTGATACAAAACAATGTATCCTTCAAAAATAACTTTACGCTTAGGTTTGATTCACCAACACCCATGTAGAAATACTTAGACACACATAACTCAAACACCCAACTCCCCTCAGACAGCCCTGCCTACAAGTCAGAAGCAAGATGGAGGGGCGCCTGGGTGGCTCAGTGGGTTAAAGCCTCTGCCTTCGGCTCAGGTCATGATCCCAGCCAGGGTCCTGGGATCAAGCCCCACATCAGGCTCTCTGCTCCACGGGAAGCCTGCTTCCTCCTCTCTCTTTGCCTGCCTCTCCGCCTACTTGTAATCTCTGTCTGTCAAATAAATAAATAAAATCTTTAAAAAAAAAAAAAAAGAAGCAAGATGGAAAGAAAAAAGTGCTAAGATAATTCATTCAAGGATAAGGACTGAGACTATACCAAAATCTAATCTTCTAGAGAAGAATAAAGATTTCTCCATAAGGACTGGACTTTAGTTCTCTTCCTACTGCTGATGTCTCAAATCATAATTACACTCATGTCTCAGCAGTAAAAAGCACATGTCAAACCAGGGATCACTTCATCTGCCATGTTCTCTCTAGTCGTAACTATTGCTACTTGTTAATGCTTCTAAAACATTATTTCAATTAAGACTCATAAGAAATCTGTGAACTCAATATAACTATTATCCTTATTTTCAGAGGAGGAGACGGGCTCAGAGAGAATGAATGGTTTTCCTGGGCCAGAGGAACGATGACTCAAATCAGGTCTAACAGCAAATCCCCTGGTCCTCCCCGTGGACCACATGGCTTCTTCAGAGGAAAGTACAGCAGCTGCTGCCTTTTACCAGAAGAGCCTGGGGCAACTGGCACTCTCCACGCCAAATAATTTTTTTTGTCCTAAGTATCCTCAAAAATACGTTGTATGAAGAAAATATGTTGTACGATATGATTTCCAGGGTCCATCAGCTGTTTATTAGCTGGAAAGCCTCACTGAAGTCTACACAGAAAAAGAACATAGCTATTCCATGTTTATGGAGCATATTCTTAGCACTTCTGTACTTGGTTTCACAAATTAGTTTACACTTGCTTTTAATTTGCTTAACAAGTGTTCTTAAGATTTCTTTCACATGTGTCCCATCTGTCCAAGAATGCAGGGACTGTGTGGGTCTGTCTTCACAGCTCTACCCCTCAGCACCTGGGACAGTGCTGAGCAGATGATCAATAACCATCTGCTGAAAAAGACCCAGCCTGGCAACCTGATGTTGCTTCCGACACTGGGAATTCAAACACTACGACTGATGGACCAGACGCAGAAAGGACTTACACTCAGTAAGAACACAGAGTAAGTACAATCAGTACCTTTTTTCCCTTCTTTCTTCCCCTCAGGCCATTTCAATCTTGTTGGTGTCATCGTGACAGCTGGAGAGCCAGAAAATAACTGTAACAAGAACATTTTATAGTGGCTTAAATCTGCTAATGTCATTCCTACAGACAGACTTTACTAACAGAATTATTTGCTTGTTCAATTTCCATGTGAAGAGATTTACTGAGGCTGATTTATTTATATATCATTAGTCTTAACTGATTTTATTGCTGGCTTAATGAAGCCGCATGTGTGGGGCCCCTAGAAGGACTACCCAACAGATACCGCAGTGCCAGCCAGGCCCAGCTCATGGTACCGGCCCCACAGAGTCTCCCAGCAAGAACTATTCCCTTCAGCACTGTTTGTGGAGGTCCTTCACTGTATTTGGCATCGCTGCATATGACTGGCTATATCCTTCTGGAACTCCACGTGTTTGTTTTGACCATCAGCATAAATGAAAGGATTTAGAAAAAGGCACCAGAGAAACACAGTAAAACAGGCAACAGTGTATCAATATTTCTCCTTTCTACAAATGTACACAAAGAGGAAGGCCAAAGAACAGTATCTTACTAAGTTCATATTTTCTTTGCTGGCTCTCTTCAATTCACCAATGGCTACAGACTCCGGAGTAGGATACTTGTTTTTCTTTTCTGACATCATCTGATTTCCCAGGACCTTCCGCTGATTTAGGAAGAGAAAATATGTGATTTATAAAGATCTACTATATCTGTATTGTAGCTAAACTGGCTGGTCTTTAAATCTATAGTTTCTTAGTTTAAAAAAATTTCAGATTTCAAATAAATTTCAGATTTCTGATAAATTCTCCCAGGCCGTCTTATACAAGGGAGGCCCAAGCATGTTACAAAAAATCCTAAAATCATTGCTTTCCTTTAGGTGATCCCTTTTCCTCTACACTTGAAATAGGTGAAATATAAGAAAGTTTTACAGTCGATTTAAACCAGCTAATGCAGGCAAGTTACAGTGTGCTTCTAAGACCATTAAAAAAAAGGTTATTTAGCAGTATAATTTTTTTAAAAGCTTTATGTATTTGACAGAGAGAAAGAGCACAAGCAGTGGTAGCAGGAGAGGGAGAAGCAGCCTCCCCACTGAGTAGGGAGCCAGATGCGGAACTCGATCCCAGGACCCTGAGATCATGACCAGAGCCAAAGGCATATGTTTAACCAACTGAGTCACTGAGGCATTCCTAGCAGTATAATTTTTTTCCCCAAAGATGTGTTGTCCCTGGCAGCTGTTAAGAGTCCCCTCCCCACTCAGGGATACTTCTGCTAGGTCCACTCTAAGTCTGCTTCCCTGTCATGTCTTTGCACAGGATTAGAAAACTTGGAGAAAGTCTTTAAGAGTTTCTAATATAGCACAAGAGTGTACAGGCCATCTTAAGGGGGTCACATGACTATACTGTCATTCAGAGCATAACTAAAATTGCTTTCATCTCTGAACAGCTTAGAAGCTGACATAACCCACTGTAATAGCTGATAATGACAATTCTACCATCTTTGGGGAACTCTTCCCTTTTTTCTTCTTAGAGAATAAGTTTAAATCCCCAGAAAAGAACTTAACAAAACTAGAACATGAAACTCTGCAATATAAATCTTAGCAGCAATTTTTTAAAAGGATTATTTACTTATTTATTTGACAGAGAGAGACAGAGAGAGACAGCGAGAAAGGAATACAAGCAGTGGGAGTAGGAAAGGGAGACGCAGGCTTCCTGAGGAGTGGGGAGCCCAATGCAGGCCTTGATCCCAGTAGCTTAATGACTGAGCCACCCAGGCACCCCTCTTAGCAGCAATATTAAGAATATTCCAATATAGGGGCACCTGGGTGGCCCAGTGGGTTAAAGCCTCTGCCTTCAGCACAGGTCATGATCCCAGGGTCCTGGGATCGAGCCCCGCATTGGGCTCTCTGCTCCACAGGGAGCCTGCTTCCTCCTCTCTCTCTCTGCCTGCCTCTCTGCCTACTTGTGATCTCTCCCTGTCAAGTAAATAAATAAAATCTTAAAAAAAAGAATATTCCAATATAATAAATTATTTACATGAGAGAAATTCTGGAGGAAAAAGTCTAGCCCAGAAAAGGGATCAAAGAAGAATATAAATCGAATAGCTAAAACACAGAAATGCTAGAAAAATGAGACCACTACATCTTCCTTTCAGAAATCAGCTGTCACTTCAGAGTAAGCTGAAATGGGGATGCCAGGAGCCACAGGACCGGCTGTAAAGCTTCTAATGTACATTTTTTAAAAAGATTTTATTTATTTATTTGAGAGAGAGAAAGAGCAAGAGAGAACACAAACAGGGAGGAAGGAGAATAAAGGAGGAGAGGGAGAAGTGGGTTCCCCACCTGAGCAAGGAACCCCATGTGGGCCTCCACCCTGAGATCATGACCTGAGTCAAAGGCAGCCGCCCAACCAACTGAGACACCCAGGAGCCCCTCCAATGAACTTTCACTTTTTTCTTTTTTTTTCCATTTCTTTTTTTTTTTTTTTATGTGATGTTAGTCACCACACAGTACATCATTAGTTTTTGATGTAATGTTCCATGATTCATTATTTCCAACAAATGTTTAAAAAGACATTTCAGGGGTGTCTGGATGGCTCAGTCGGTTAAGCATCTGACTCTTGGTTTCGGCTCAGGTCTTGATCTCAGGGTGGTGAAATCGAGCCCCAAGTCAGGCTCTGCACTCAGTGCAGAATCTGTTCAGTGCAGAATCTGTTGGAGATCCTCTCCCTCTTCCCCTCCCCCAGCTCTCTCACTCTCTCTCTGAAATAAATAAAATCTTTTAAGGGAAAAAAAAGGAAAGTATCTCTTTAAAAAAAAAAAAAAAAAGGGCGCCTGGGTGGCTCAGTGGGTTAAGCCGCTGCCTTCGGCTCAGGTCATGATCCCAGGATCCTGGGATCGAGTCCCGCATCGGGCTCTCTGCTCAGCAGGGAGCCTGCTTCCCTCTCTCTCTCTCTGCCTGCCTCTCTGTCTACTGTGATCTCTCTCTGTCAAATAAATAAATAAAATCTTTTAAAAAAAAAAGACATTTCATTACCCTATCACTATTGAGCAGAAACAATTATATATTAATAGCTCAAAAGTCTCTTCATTCATAATGAAAATATCCTGTTTCATAAAATTTGTTAACATTTATATTTAAAATTACTGTTCCAAAATGTCTTATAGATAGAATTATAAGCTCTTTTATAATTCTAAAGTCCTAAATTCTCTCTCCGTAAAGAAACGGGCAGCTGCCAAGAGGATACTCCATATTCACATTTCAAGCCACACTAAGCAATACAACTAGAGCCACTGCAGAACTTACTTTCACTAGGATGAAAAAACTACACCCATCTAGCTTCAGTTAAAGAAATATTTGACTAATAACTTTTTAGTTTATTTGACTAATAACTTTTTTGTTATCAATCAGCTCTATGACAGGAAGTCAGAGGGAATGACAGACTTCCAAGGAAAATGAACCAACAAGGATATTCATTTTATGAACTACATGTCGCAGGTGAATATACTGCTAGGGTTCTAGAAAAATAAATGACTTTTTAATTATAGTAAAATATATATAACACAAAACTTCCCATTTTGGCTAAAATATTAAGTGTATAGTTAAGCAGCATTAATTCCATTCATACTATTGTGCAACCATCACCACCAGGCATCTCCAGAACTTTTTCATCTCCCCAATAGAACCTGGGTACTCACTAGACAATAATTCCCAATTCCCCCCATACTCTTGGCCCCTGACAACCATCATTCTACTTTCTTTCTCTATGAATTTGACCATTCTAGTTATCTCATATAAGTAGAATCATATAGCACTTATTCTTTGTGACTGGTTTATTTCATTTAACATAATGTCCTCAAGGCTCATTGATGTTGTAGTATATGTTAGAATTTCCTTTCTTTTTAAGGCCAAATGATATTCAATTGCATGTATATACAATATTTTGTTTATCCATTCAGCTGTCAATAGATACTTGGAGTGGCTTCCACCCTTCATTTACTGTGAATAATGCTGCTACAAACATAGGTGTGCAAATATCTGTTTATGTCCTTGCTTTCAATTCTTTTGGGTGCATACCGAGAAGTGGAACTGCTGAATATTTAATTTTTTGAGGAACTGCCATCCTGTTATCCATGACAGGTGCATTGTTTTACATTCCCACCAACAGCGCATGAGGGTTTCAATGTCTCCACATCCCCACCAACACGTGTTATTTTCTGGCTTTTTCCATAATAGTCATCCTACTGTGACTTGCTATCTCGCTGTGGTTTTCATTTGCATTTTCCTAAAGATTAAGTGATACTGAGCATCTTTTCATTTGTACATCTTCTTGGGAGAAAAGTCTAAGTTCTTTGCCTATTTTTTATTTTTTTTTCCTGTTTTTGTAAGAGTTCATTATATATTCTGGACCTTAACTCCTTCTCAGACATATGTCTTACAAATGTTTTGTTCCATTCTGTGAGTTGCCTTTTCATTCTGTTGATCACAAAGGAAATTTTGATGGTAAGCAAGACTAATGCCTCAGAGGCTACTGGGCCCCACAGAATTGATAGTGAATTCTAAATTTCTATTAATGATAATAGCTAAGACCAAAATGAGATTTAGATAATGCAGCAATGGTTAATAACTGCAGCTTAAAGAAAAAATATATATATTAATTTTATTTTTCATTTTAATCAGAGCTCCTTACTCTTGCTGGATTTATAGATTTTAATAATGTTAAAACAATTTTAAAAAGAAAAACAGCAGAACACAGAACGGTGCTTAATCTCTCTCCAAGTTAACCAGAACCTTGCCTTAGTTTATGCCTGAAAATTCGAACCCCATTATCATGTTATCTACTGCCATCTGATGGTAATATGCAGTAGCTACAAGTTCAGATCGCCCACAAGGATGTGTAAATCCAACAAGAATAACGATGGCATCAACAGCACAGAAGCAGATATCGTACTTGCTTTTAAAAAAATTTTTTTAAGTAATTTGATACAAAGGAAGAGAATATACAACTGAATTAAAATGTTAAGCTTACACGGAGCACCTGGGTAGCTCAGTGGGTTAAAGCCTCTGCCTTCAGCTCGGGTCATGATCTCAGGGTCCTAGGATTGAGCCCCGCATCGGGCTCTCTGCTCAGCAGGGAGCCTGCTTCCCCCTCTCTCTCTTTGCCTGCCTCTCTGCCTACTTGTGATCTCTGTCAAATAAATAAATAAAATCTTTAAAAAAAATTGTTATATAAAAAAAAATGTTAAGCTTACAAAAATTTCAGCTACCTAAAACTCACTAGCCTATCAGAAAATCCATTTCCTAACCATTTCTGTAAGTCTGTCAACTCCCTCACTTCTCCATAGCTTCTGCAAATTGTGCAGTGAACCTTGTGGCACAAAGCAAAGAACTCTCCACTGCTCAGGAATGGGGACTCTGTCCTCAGTCCCAAAGAGAAGGAAGGACCTTTCTTTTACTCTCTAATCGTACAGACCCTTCTCCAATTTGAAACACAGCAAAATGCTGTAAAAATTAAAAGTTTTTCCAAATTCTATCTTTATCTTCTTACAAATGAACCCTTTACAGGATCCCAAAGAATAGAAGAAAACTGTTTATGCCTAAAAAAAGTCAGACTGTTAAGCTTTCTCAAAGTCAATGCTAAAAATGACAGCATGGCATACCAACCTTAATAAGGCCACTGAAGGAACGTGAACGGGCTCTTTTCTGTACCCGAGGAGTAGAAGATTCTCGCCCTGGCGTCTGGGTCACAGACTGTTTATTAAACTAAGAGAAAACAAACATTTTATTATTATTTCCCCCCATCAAGAGCTAGGATTCTATGACAATCAATAGCTAAGTGTAAATATCCAGACAAGTCCAGGAATAAGTAAGTCTGTACACATACGGATTAGTAGGTTAGAAAGCAAATCTCAAAGGCAGGAATCATGTTGCCAAAAAAGTCAAAATCTATTTAATTACTCTAAGGAGATGGCACTTTATTTTCCTTTTTCTTATGTACTATAAAGTTGGAAGTATTACCCCTATTTTACAGATAAGAAAACCAAAACCCAGAGAGTTATGTAATTTGCCCACGATCTCAGCTGGTGATCAAGATTTTTTGGCAGAAAGTACCTTGGACATAGAGAGTGACTAGCACAACTAAAACAGTTGTTAATTTAAAATAAATTGCATACAGAATAAAGAAGTTACTAAAGCTCTTTAAATGGACATCATGATTGCTTGCCAGTATTATCAGAGGAAATACATCAAAATAAAAAGTGATTAATTTTATCAATATCAGCTGTTTGATAGTATCTAACATTGAGAAATGCAAGCTATAAAACACTGTATTATCTCTATATGGAAAACCCAGAAGTCTCCACCCCCAAATTACTAGAATTCGTATAGCACTTCAGTAATGTGGCAAGATACAATATCAATGCATAGAAATCAGCTGCTTTCTTACACACTAACAATGAAGCCGTAGAAAGAGAAATTAGAGAATCGATTCCATTTACAATAGCATCAAAAACCATAAGACACCTTGGAATAAACCTAACCAAAGAGGTGAAGGATCTATACTCTAGGAACTTATGAAAGAAATTTAAGAAGACACAAAACAATGAGAAAACATTCCATGCTTGTGGATCGGAAGAAAAAACATTGTTAAAATGTCTATGCTGCCCAGAGCAATCAATACTTTCAACACCATTCTGATCAAAATACCAATGGCATTTTTCAAAGTGATAGAACAAACAATCCTAAAAATTGTATGGAACCAAAGAAGACCCCAAACCGCCAAGGAAATGCTGACAAAGAAAAACAAAGCTGGGGCATCATGCTGCCTGATTTCAAGCTCTATTACAAACCTGTGATCACCAAGACAGCATGGTATTGGCACAAAAACAGACACATAGACCAATGGAATGGAATTGAGAGCCCAGATATGGACCTTCAACTCCACAGTCAACTAATCTTTGACAAAGCAGGAAAAAATATTCAGTGGAAGAAAAACAGTCCCTTCAATAAATGGTGCTGGGAAAACTGAACAGCTATATACAAAAGAATGAAACTGGACCATTCCCTTACACCATACACAAAGATAACCTCTAAATGGATGAAAGACCTCAATGTGAGACAGGGATCCATCAGAATCCTAGAGAAGAATATACGCAGTAACCTCTTTGACATCGGCCACAGCAACTTCTTTCAAGACACATGTCCAAAGGCAAGGGAGATGAAAGCAAAAATGAACTTTTGGGGCTTCATCAAGATAAAAGGCTTCTGCATGGCAAAGGAAACAATCAACAAAACAAATAAGCAACCCAGAGAATGGGAGAAGGTATTTGCAAATAACACTACAAAGATCTATAAAGAACCTCTCAAACTTAACACCCAAAAAACAGATAAGTCAAAAAATGGGCAGAAGACATGAGCAGACACTTCTCCAAAGAAGACATAAAAATGGCTATCAGACACATGAGAAAGTGTTCTCATCATTAGCCATCAGGGAAATTCAAATAAAAACCACACTGAGATACCACCTTACACCAGTTAGAATGGCAAAAATCGACAAGGCAAGAAACAACAAATGCTAGAGAAGTTGTGGAGAAAGGGGAACCCTCTTACACTATTGGTGGGAATGCAAATTGGTGTAGCCACTTTGGAAAACAGTGTGGAGGTTCATCAAAAAATTAAAAATAGAGCTACCCTATGACCCAGCAATTGCACTACTGGGTATTTAGCCCAAATACACAGACATAGTGAAAAGAAGGGCCATATACACCCCAATGTTCATAGGAGCAATGTCCACAATACCCAAAATTTGGAAAGAGCTAAGATGCCCTTCGAAAGACAAATGGATAAAGAAGATATGGTCCATATACACAATGGAATATTACTCAGCCATCAGAAAGGATGAATATCCAACTTTTGCATCAACATGGATGGGACTGGAGAAGATTATGCTAAGTGAAATAAGTCAAACAGAGAAAGTCAATTATCATATGGTTTCACTTATTTGTGGAACATAAGGAAGAGCATGGAGGACACTAGGAGAAGGGAAAAATATAGGGAGAGAAATCAGAATGGGAGACAAACCATGAGAGACTATGGACTCTGGGAAACAAACTGAGGGTTTTAGAAGGGAGGGGAATGGTGATGGGTATTAAGGAGGGCATGGATTGCATGGAGCACTGGGTATTATACATAAACAACGAATCATGGAACACTACATCAAAAACTAATGATGTACTGCATGGTGACTCACAACACAATTTTTTAAAAAACCACTGTAGGGGCGCCTGGGTGGCTCAGTGGGTTAAAGCCTCTGCCTTCGGCTCGGGTCATGATCCCAGGGTCTTGGGATCGAGCCCCGCATCGGGCTCTCTGCTCAGCATGGAGCCTGCTTCCTCCTCTCTCTGCCTGCCTCTCTGCCTATTTGTGATCTCTGTCTGTCAAATGAATAAAAATCTTTAAAAAAAAAAAATCAGGACTTTAAAAAAAATTAAATTAAATTAAAAAATTAAAAAACCACTGTATTGTCTTATTTAATGCTTTGATTAGCCATTCATCTCCCCAGTTAAAAAAATAATGACCTAGTACTTAATTCTATATATCTGCTTTTTCTAACTATAGTTTTTAAATACGTGAATTGTAATTTTGCAAATTTTTATCAGTTCAGATTCAGTTCTGGAGGTTTAAAAAAATGAAAAATATCATACATATTATACAGGTACCAAAAAGTTCTCAAAGTTAATTATCAGAAAATTCAGTCACTTCTAAAGAGCTTAGAAAGCAAGCATCCCTCCTGGATATATTGAGACAACTGACAAACTATCATTTCTGATAATGTTGGCCAGGTACAGTAAGAGGGGCTCTCTTGTATCCAGCTGGCTGGAGCATCAATAGTTTCCTAGGGAGCTGTTTAGCAATATGTGTCCAGAGTCTTTTCAAAACACATACTGTAGTCCCCCTTTATTCATGATTTTGCTTTCTGAGCTTTGTTACCATAATCAACCACAGTCCAGAAGCAGATGGTCCCCCTTCTGATGTATTTTCAGAAGGTCAGTAGTAGCTTAATGCTACGTCACAATGCCTATATCATTCAGCTCACTTCAGCTAATCACATAAGCATTTTACCATCTTTTTTTTTTTAAAGATTTTATTTATTTATTTGACAGACAGAAATCTCAAGTAGGCAGAGAGGCAGTCAGAGCGGGGGGGGAGGCAGGTTCCCCGTGGAGCAGAGAGCCCGACGCGGGGCTCAATCCCAGGACCCTGGGATCATGACCCAAGCCAAAGGCAGAGGCTTCAACCCACTGAGCCACCCAGGCGCCCCAAGCATTTTACCATCTTACATCATCACAGGAAGGGTGAGTATAGGATAGTAAAATATTTTGAAAGGAAGAACACATTCACATAACTTTTATTATAGTATACCGTTATACTTGTTCTATTTATTAGTTACCATTGTTAATCTCGCACTGTGCCTAATTTATAAATTAAACTTTAAGTATGTATGTATTAAAAAAAATCATACATCCATGGTTTTCAGGCATATACTGGGGGGCCCTGGAATGCACCCTCCCCCCCACAGATAAGGGGCAAGAACAACTGTATTAAAAAATACACACCACCTATGAAGTCCTTACTCAAAAACTAACTAAATAAATAAAACTAATTGGTATTCAGATCAAGTTTCTATAATTGGATCTAACTACAAATTTATCATAAATAAAGTGAACGGAGGAACATGTTCAATAACACCACAAGGGTGCAACCAGCAAAATCTAGACTGTGGAAAACAAACTATATGGTTTCTTTCACAAATAAAGGGCAGAGAGAGAGAGGGAGAGAGAATGTGTGAATATGTGTGTTTAAACATGATGTAGTAACCTGGATTAGATCCTGGCACAGAAAAAGGGCATTAGCAAAAAAACTTCTAAAATCTGAATAAAATCTCTAACCTTAATAGTAATAGAACAATGTTAATTTCTTAGTATTAACAATGTTAACATTAGGAGTGAAGGGTTCCCTTGGTAAAGGGTACGTGAGAATTCTTTATTCTATCTTTGCAATTTTTCTCTAAATCTAAATTATGTCAAACTTAAGTTTATTCAAACAAACTCTGGAAATTTTTTAGGGGGAAAACAAAAAGAGGGGAGAGAAAGATGGACCTATACATTAATAGGGACCCAATAGCTATATCCAGCAAAAAAAAAAAAAAAAAAAAAAAAATGCATACCCTTTGGTCATGCCACTTCTAGGAAAACTCTGCAATGAAAATGCCTATGAAAATTTATAAGCTAAAAAATAATCTAATTCGGGGCACCTGGGTGGCTCAGTGGGTTAAAGCCTCTGCCTTCGGCTCAGGTCATGATCTCAGGGTCCTGGGATCGAGCCCCGCATCGGGCTCTCTGCTCCGCAGGGAGCCTGCTTCCTATCTGCTTCCTCTCTGCCTACTTGTGATTTCTGTCTGTCAAATAAATAAATAAAATCTTTAAAAATAATAATAATAATCTAATTCCCAAATATGTCCAATAGCAGGCAAACTGTATACACATTAGGTTATATGTGATGAAATATTACACAGTCGTTAAAAATATTCACAGCCTTTTAACGACATGGGAAATGATCATGATATAATGTTAAAAGGATGGGAATTTGGGGCGTCTGGATGGCTCAGTGGGTTAAGGCCTCTGCCTGCGGCTCAGGTCATGATCCCAGAGTCCTGGGATCGAGCCCCACATCGGGCTCTCTGCTCCGCAGGGAGCCTGCTTCCTCCCCTTTCTCTCTGCCTGCCTCTCTGCCTACTTGTGATCTGTCTGTCAAATAAATAAATAAACTCTTTAAAAAAAAATGGGAATTTTAAAAACTGAATATATATTATGATCTCAAACAAAAGAAAAAAATGTTAAATACATATATCCATGGAAAGAAAATACTCATAGAAGAAAATACTCCAAAACTTTTATCAGTGGTTATCTCAGGATGATTACAGGTGATTTTTCTTCTTTACACTCTTCTGGAGGTTGCACTGCTTCTATAGTGAATATTTATTATTCTTATAATCACAGAGAGAAAAATCAGGAAATAGTAAAATTATAGTTTCACCAAAACAAAGTGGCAGTATTTTAAATGTAGGCAAGGAGTTCACAAGGAAGCATGAGAAAATGTTTATGCTATAATGTTTAGTAAAAAAGAGAGAGAAAAGAAAGTATGTGGTATGACCCAAACTATGTAGAAATTTATTGACAGGAAAAAGTCTGAAATACTGAAAATGTAAACCCTGGTGGGATAAATTATTTATTCTCTTCTTAACCTTCCTCATAATTTCCTATTTTTCTAAAAAGAGCAAAAATGATGTTAGTTTTTCCTTTGTATTATCTCTAACCCTTTGCTTTCTTGATGACAGAAGTCATGACACTTGGTCCTGACCTGTTGTCTTAGTTTCCAACAAGAATTAAATCACTACACTGCTTTGAAACTGCAATAATACTCAGCCAACACCCTTGAAAATTCCAGTCATAACACGATTTGCTAAATCTCAAAGTAACTTCAAAGAGCGTAACAGAAAACTTCTCTTGAAGGACTCTATCAATTGTTAAGAACAGCTCAGTTCAACATTTTTCTGAGCACACGGTTATGTCTGGCCCTAAGCTTCAGATTAGGCATAAAAAAATAAAAACACAGACTTCCCTCAAGAAGGTCCCAGTTGAATAAGAAGTCAAGAGGCTGATTATGCCTGTTCAGCTAAAATTCAAGAGGGACTGAGACAAAACAAATTTCCCAAGAAAGAAACTAACGAAGTCACGGGGATTTACTCAAACTACACTTTAGTCTCAAAATGGCAAATGAGAGACCTAATTTTGCTTCCATTAACTCCAAAATAAACAAACTTAGCTACCAGAATTTCTACTTTCTAATATCGAACTAGGTCCCTGAATTTACAGTGTTTTCTGACTCATTAGTAAGAACTACCACTTTTGCTCTACTGTGCCAGCCACTTTACATAGACTCTAATCCTTATATAGTCATAAAACATGGATATTTCAATTACTATTTAAAAAACAAGGAAATTGAAATCAGAAAGATTAAATTATTTGCCAAGAAAATCTGAAGGATTTAAACTTTGGAACAATATATTGCAACTGCTGGTTCTCTCTCAGCATGCTTGGTACATGACCAAAATTAGAGAAACTCTAACCATACTTGGATCCTTCTGTTTAACTCTAGAAATCCAAGAGCCTCCACTCCTTTCTTTAATGGGAAGTGGTTCAGAGACTGCCATTGAGGTTCCACTGACAAGTCTGCTTTCCTGGTCAAGCCAAGCTTGGGCCAATAAGAGCCAAAAATTAAATGAGATTCTTAGCAGTATTCGTTAGTGATTCCACAACCTTGATCACATTCCAAAGCCCCACCACTGTTTCCCTGCCTTCGGGTACCTGTCTAATAAGTTGTTTCTTCTTTGCTGACTCTGGCATATTGTGAACATGTTGGAACAACTCTCTCAATGCCTCTTCTGTACGCTGCTGGGTCTCCTCCTGGTGAGAGCAGGAATCTACCCAGTTCCGTTTCTGAGATTTTGTCAATTGGAAGGACTTAGTAGGACATGAAGCTATCAGATCAAGATCATCCTAGAGAAAATTTAAAAGAAAAGCAAATTAATATATCCTGCCAGCTTTGTTTTCAGGTTTCTACAACCCCGAAACAAAAAAGGAGGAAGAAGTGGGGAGCATGGTATGCTCATACCTAGGAATGAGAAAAAATTTAAATAGAATTATCACATGAAAAGAAACCTATTAATTACAGACTATGTTAATAGCCCACTCCCAAAATCTGCCTAGAGAACCTAAATTTATTTAGGATATTGCTACTGCAGGACACCCGGGTGGCTCAGTTGGTTAAGCGCCTGCCTTCAGCTCAAGTCATGATCCCAGGGTCCTGGGATCGAGTCCCACATCAGGCTCCTTGCTCAGTGGGGAGCCTGGTTCTCCCTCTGCCTGCCTCTTCCCCTGCTTATGCTCGCTCACCCGATCTCTCTCTCTCTCTCTCTCTCCTCTCTTTCTTTCCCTGACAAATAAATAAAGTCTTTAAAGAAAAAAAGAACATTGCTACCAAAAATTATATTTATGTAAGAGTACAATTTTCAGGGATGCCTGGGTGGCTCAGTGGGTTAAGGCCTCTGCCTTCGGCTCGGGTCATGGTCCCAGGGTCCTGGGATTGAGCCCTGTGTCAGGCTCTCTGCTCAGCAGGGAGCCTGCTTCCCTTCCTCTCTCTCTGCCAGCCTCTCTGCCTACTTGTGATCTCTGTCTGTCAAATAAATAAATAAAAATCTTAAAAAAAAAAAAGGGAGTTCAATTTTCAAAGCATCTTTTAATTAAACATAACTCTCACTGCCTTCCTGTAAGGTAGCAGGGAAAGTATCATCATTTCCATTTGATAGAAGAAAAAATTGAAGTTAAGCCCTAAGTTTAAAGTCATTTAGATACTAACACGACAGAGCCATCTGGAGACCAAATGCAAAGGCTCTTGGCTGGTGCTCTTTCCTCCCTCCAGAATATGATGGGATAACTACATAACAGTGGTTGGAGGGGAAGAAACAACTCTCTAAGAAAAGCTACACTGCAGTTAAACTAGTTGACTAGTTGCAGTTACACTGTTTTCCTGGTCACACCAAATATTTACTGAATGAAAAGCGGAAACAAAGAGGAGCAGACACAAGAGCATAAGATGACAGCGTAAGTTCCTAACCAAGAAAGGCTAAATAGAGATCATCAAAAAGTACTTGTGAAGTTTTTTAAACTGCTCAGTTTTGAAGCTTAATAATTATATAGTCTTGGGGCACCTGGGTGGCTCAGTGGGTTAAAGCCTCTGCCTTCGGCTCAGGTCATGATTCCAGGGTCCTGGGATCGAGCCCCGCATCGGGCTCTCTGCTCAGTGGGGAGCCTGCTTCCCCCTCTCTCTCTGCCTGCCTCTCTGCCTACTTGTGATCCTTCTCTCTGTCAAATAAAAATTAAAAAAAAAAAAAAAAAAAAAATAATTATATAGTCTTTACTTTTTTAAAAAAGATTTTATTTATTTATTTGACAAAGAGAGACTACAAGCAGGGGGAGCAGCAGAGGGAGAGGGAGAAGCAGGCTTCCTGCTGAGCAGGGAGCCTGTTGCGGGACTTGATCCCAGGACCCTGGGATCACGACCCTTCTTATTAATAAATACCACACATTTGCTTTCTAAGCCCCTGTGGTCTCAAGTCTTTGAGACATTTGACAGAGTGTTACCACTGAACCTGAAACAAGAATGTATTATAGAAAACCATGACTTATTGCTGTAAAATATTTAATACATTTGCTATTTACAGCCTGTTTATATCGTATGCTATAAGAATGCACAGGGGGTGAGGGGCGTCTGGGTGGCTCAGTCGTTGGGCATCTGCCTTCGGCTCAGGTCATGATCCTGGCATCCTGGGATCAAGCCCCATATCTGGCTCCCTGCTTGGCGGGGAGCCTGCTTCTCCCTCTCCAGCTCCCCCTGTGCTTGTACTCCCTCTCTCACTATCTCTTTCTCTGTCATAAATAAATAAAATCTTAAAAAAAAAAAAAAAGATGCACAGGTGCTTTATGGAACCCTTTAAGCATGCAGTCTACACCATCACTCATATGTACAGGATACCATCCAGCAGTGGTGCATCTCTGAGAGGAAACAAGATGACTATGTGGGGGCACTTTTATTTCAACATGTAACTTTCATCCCAGTCTTTCTCCTTATCTCAAACTGACTAGATAACTTTGAACAATAACAGTAACAGTATTTTGGGGCGCCTGGGTGGCTCAGTCGGTTAAGCATCTGCCTTCGGCTCAGGTCATGATCCCATGGTTCTAGGATCGAGCCCCACATCGGGCTCCCTGCCCAGCAGGAAGCCTGCTTCTCCCTCTCCCACTCCCCCTGCTTGTGTTCCTTCTCTTGCTGTCTCTCTCTCTCTCTCCATGTCAATTAAATAAATAAATAAAATCTTTAAGAAAAACAAAAAACAGTAACAACATTTCATTTTCCATGCTCCAAAAAAAACATTTATTTTCCATTTGCCTTTACTCTGATTTCACACTTTGTTTTAAAACTCCACTAATCTTAATTAACTCTCTCATTGTTTGGACTAAGATCAATTTCCTATTCTTACCTTTGATGCTTGAGTTCTGGAGCCCAAATAGTGCAATCTGGCACATTCCCGAATATAAACAGGAGCCTGGGCAGGATATAAAAAGAAAACCAAGAACAAGTAGTTAGCAGTATCTAAAATTCTTTCAGACCACAAGAATAGTGATTCTTAAAGTAATCTGACTAGCAGATTATTTCAGAAAATCAAAAGATCCTTAAAATGCCCTATTCCATAGCTTCTTTTCTCTTGCCACCAAATGGTGTCTCAACAGTTTTGTGATAGGAAAACTGTTTTTGAAAAGATACTACTATAGTTTAAAAAATCAAATATGGCATGTATATACTCAAATGAGCCAGAAACAAAAATACAGACATTTGTAGTAATGTTTATCTTTGACAAAAACTACCCCAAAAGGGGCACTTGGGTGGTTCAGTCAGTTAAGCAGGCAGCTCTTGATTCCAGCTCAGGTCATGATCTCAGAGACCTGGGACTGAGCCCCATGTGGGGCTCCAAGTTCAGTGGGGAGTCTGCTTGAGTTTCTCTCCCTCTGACCCTCCACATTCACACATATGCTCTTTCTAAAGAAATAAATCTTTAAAAAAAAAAAAAAACAAACCTTACAAATTACAAGTGGTCCCTAAGTCACATTTTAAAAATCACTGTACAGAAAATACCATTTAGAATTACTATGGGGTAACAAGAGAAAAGAAAGAATTTAGTTTATGGATACATTGCACAGAATTCTATGACACCATACCCTGATACAATCCCAGCAGAAGTGTCAAATAATACAACTGCTATGGGAGAGAATTCGGTAACATTTAAGAAAATTACATTTGCATTTACCCTTAAACCCAGAAATCTCACTTTTGGAAAACCATCCTGATGATTTATCTCCAGAAATCAAAAACATACTTGGATGAGATTAATCAAAGATTAAACACAACCTAAATGTCTATTAATAGAGAACTGGTTGAATGAATTTTTACACATCCATACAACACATGACTATCTAGTCATTAAAAATGAAAGAAGAAGGGCGCCTGGGTGGCTCAGTGGGTTAAGCCTCTGCCTTCGGCTCAGGTCATGATCTCAGTATCCTGGGATCGAGCCCAGCATCAGGCTTTCTGCTCAGCAGGGAGCCTGTTTCCTCCTCTCTCTCTCTGCCTGCCTCTCTGCCTACTTGTGATATCTGTCAAATAAATAAATAAATAAATCAAAAAAAAAAAATGAACACAAGCACGAAAAAAGTGAGTATATCTGTATATATGATTGATAACACAAACAAAGAAAAAGAATTATTCTACTTAAATCTTGAAAACTGTATTCTGACTATACATCCTTAGTGAGATATAGTCAAGGGAAAAAGAACTGTAAGGAAATCTTAAGTCTTAAAATTTACAAAGGCTTATTTTTGAAACTAATTTTTTTTAAGATTTTTTTAATTTTTTATTTATTTGGGAGAGAGAGCTCGCACAACTGGAGGGTTGGGGACACAGAGGGAGAGGGAGAAGCAGACTCCCTAGCAAGTGGGAAGCCCAACACGGGGCTTGATCCAAGGACCCCAAGATCATGACCTGAGGCAAAGGCAGATGCTTAACTGACTGAGCCACCTAACTATTAGCTATTATTATAAACTATTAACTATTATTATAAAAACTAATTTTTTATGTACTGATATTTTATATATTGAAGGATAAAGCAAATAAATTCTATTAAGAGCTGGAATTTGCAATGTGCAAAATAGGTACAAATATAAAGTAAAAGAAGTCAAGAAAAAGCTCTGGAATATTAAATATGAATTGGAAATATTAATATGAACTAATTAGGGGCGCCTGGGTGGCTCAGTGGGTTAAGGCCTCTGCCTTTGGCTCAGGTCATGATCCCAGGGTCCTGGGATTGAACCCCACATTGGGCTCTCTGCTCAACAGTGAGCCTGCTTCCCCCATCTCTCTCTCTCTGCCTGCCTCTCTGCCTACTTGTGATCTCTGTCTGTCAAATAAATTTAAAAAATCTTTTAAAAAATGAATTAATCATTTCTCTTTAAAAAGAATTTTAAGAATTGGGCGCCTGGGTGGCTCAGTTGGTTGGACGACTGCCTTCAGCTCAGGTCATGATCCTGGAGTCCTGGGATCGAGTCCCACATCGGGCTCCCTGTTCGGCAGGGGGTCTGCTTCTCCCACTGACCTCTCTCCTCTCATGCTCTCTCTCTCTCTCTCTCTCAAATAAATAAAATAAAATCTTAAAAAAAAAAAAGATTTTTAAGAATTTTAATCTACTTCTTGCCCTTACAGAGCCTAAAAGCAATGATACTCCAGAAACAATGAGTGTAACTAGTGTCACTCAAAGAAACCAGGGCTCCTTGAAGAAAATAAGTGATTCTAGGCCCAGGGCAGAGCAAATGCAAAGTGAGCTGGGGACATTTTTATGCCAGGAAGGAAACAGACTAATGGAATCCTGTCAAAAAGACACAGCAGGAAGAGCTTGCAAGGGCTCTCAATGGCCAAATCTGATACAAGTTGAAAATTAAAATTAACTGAAATTGACTAAGATTTTGAGTAACTACAAGCCTATGAGTCTATAGAGATGTTCATAGAAACGGAGGAAAGGAAAGCTCTCTTCCAAAGAAAAACGTCAACTAATAAAGATTAAACAGTAGAATTAGAAAACCACTGTTTTGTAATACCCAATATAATCATAGGTTCCAACAGGATTATCAATGGATGCTAAAATCATTACATTAGGTAATCACCCTGCAGGTTACTTACTAATTGCGAAGAGAAAAGTATACCTTTATAACTGAGAGATATGGCACTTAGCAAAATTAGCATCCCTGAGAGGGAGACAATCTGACATCCTGTGCCTCCTAATGTGATGCAATCTGACGCAACAGAATGTACACAAACACCGCCTATGAAGCTTCACCAAATACATTTAATGTGAATCTAATCAAGCCTCTAGACCTAACTTACAGTTTACAGGAACTACAAAAAAAAGGGATAGAGAACAAGTCAAATAACCTTGAGAAAACAATAAGACAAATTTAGGATATGGAATATTCTGTAACTCAATTGGCCTGAATGCGTCAACAAATCAATGACATGAAGGAAAAGCATCAGGACTGTTCCAGATTAAAAGTGTGATAATCAAAAGCAATACATAAACCCCCATTACCTTATGTTATTAAAAACAGCAGCTATGAAATACACCCTTAGGATTTACTGGGGGAATTTGAATCTGTACTGAATATTAGCTAATAGGCAATTCTTATTAATCTTCTTAGGATAATGGTACTGTGACTATTAGGAGAATGTTCGCAGGAGATGCATGCTTCAGTATTTATATATGAAGTATTACAACATCTGCAATTTACTATCAGGGGTTCAACCAAAAACAAAACAAACAAAAAAAATGAATATATGGAATAAGATAAAGCAGATATGGCAAATGGTAACATTTGTTGAACCTCAGAACAGTGAGTGTTCACTGTTTTACAACTTTTATCTATATTTGAAAAACTTCAGAACGAAGTTTTAAAAAAAGAGTCTTGAGACAAAAACCTTAAGACACCTACAGTTCAATTTTCTTTTTAAGATTTTATTTATTTATTTGACAGAGAGACAGCAAGGGAGGGAACACAAGCGGGGGGATTGGGAGAGGGAGAAGGAGGCTTCCCACCAAGCAGGGAGCCCGACGCAGGGCTTGACCTGAGCTGAAGGCAGACACTTAAAGACTAATTTAATTTTTACCCTGGTAAACTATAAAGGCAGAGCTCAAAACCAAAAGAAATTTCCTCCAAACAAGACTATGACAGAGTCCATACCCACTTATTCTATGAAATTCACTTTAAAAAAAAAACAGGTGTCTGGTGGCTCAGTCAGTGGAGCATGCAACTTTTGATTTTGGGGTTGTGAGTTCAGGCCCCATGTTGGGTGTAGAGATTACTTTTTAAAAAGTTAAATTAAAAAAACAAAAACAAAAACAAAAACAGCTCTGCCCCCAAAAGACACTCTCTCTAAAAACAAAGCACAACATGGGGTGCCTGGGTGGCTCAGCTGGTTCAGTTCAGGTTAGGATCCCGGAGTCCTCGGATCGAGCCCCACATTGGGTTCCTTGCTTAGCCAGGAATCTGCTTCTCTCTCTCCCTCTGCCCCTCCCCCCACTCATGCTCTCTCTCAAAACCTTTAAAAAAATAAAATATAATAATAAAAACAAAATAAAACAAAAAACATTCTTTGTCCTGTTGTCCTTTGTCTACTGTTCTAATCCACTTATCTAGATCTTGACCTCTAACAGATGAAAATCTTTGACCTGAGCACCTAAGCCTGTGATGCAGCCCTTTGTTTGCCAGCCTACTAAGATTCTGATCTTTCATTTCTAAACTCTGGACTCTGGATCACTCACCATCCTACAGTCAATAAATCCTAGGGTGGCCTCTATGTTCACACCCTGCATTTACTACAAAACTATAGTCATCACAATAGTATGCTACTGGTATAAAGACAAACATATAGACTAACTGTATAGAACAGAGAGTCCAGAAATAAACCCTCACATATATGGGCAAATGAGTTTCAATAAGAATGCCAAGACTATTCAATGGAAAAAGGACAGGTTTTCAACAAATGATGCTGGGAAAACTAGATATCCATAGCAAAAGAATAAGGCTGGACACTTACTTAATACCATATAGGAAAATTACCTCAAAATAGATTCATAACCTAAATATAAAACCTAAAACTGTAAAAAAATTTTTTAAAAAGCATAGAACAAAAGCTTTGCAGCACTGGATTTGGCAGTGATTTCTTAGATGTGACACAAAAGGCACAGTCAACAAAAGGAAAAAAATAAACAAATGGGAGACTTCACAAAAAATTTTCAATTTTGTGTACCAAGACTCTATTAACTGAGTAAAAAGGCAACCCACAGAATGGGAGGCAATATTTGCACATCATACATCTATCCAGATATATATAAAGAACTCCTACAACTCAACAATAAAAGACCAACCCAATTTAAAAATGGGCAAAGGCCTTGAACAGACATTTCTCCAAAGAAGACACGCAAACAAGCAATAAGCACGTGAGAAGATGCTCAACGACTCACGAATCATTAAGGAAATGCAAATCAAAACTACAATGAGATACCACCTCATAAATATCACCAAAAAAACCAAAATAACAAAGTAACTGTTGGTAAGGATCTGAAGAAATGGGAAATCTTGTACATCACTGGCAGGAATGTAAAATGATACAGTCGCTATAGAACACAGTATGGCAGTTCAGTGAGAATCACCATGTAATCTAGCAATTCCACTTCTAGATACCCAGAAGAATTAAAAGTAAAAGCAGTGTCTCGGGGCGCCTGGGTGGCTCAGTGGGTTAAAGCCTCTGCCTTCGGCTCCGGTCATGATCCCAGGGTCCTGGGATCGAGCCCCGCATCGGGCTTTCTGCTCAGCAGGGAGCCTGCTTCCTCCTCTCTCTCGGCCTGCCTCTCTGCCTACTTGTGATCTCTGTCAAATAAATAAATAAAATCTTAGAGAAAAAAAGGAGTGTCTCAAAAAAGATATTTGTATACCCATGTTCATAGCAGCATTATCCACAGGAGCTAAAACATGGCAGCAACCCAAGTGTCCTCAACAGATAAATGATAAGCAAATGTGATATATACAATGAAAGGGATATTACTGATCCTTAAAAAAGGAAGGAAATTCTGACAAATACTACAACGTGGATGAACCTTGAAAACATGCCAAGTGAAATAAGCTAATCACAAGAAGTGTGATCCCACTTATATGAAGAACTTAGTCAATTCTCTCTCAATTCTCAGCTTTTCCAGATGGCAAGACACTAAAATTGAGAAATTCACTATCAGTAAAGTTTGTTCTACAGAAAAGACCAAGAATATGACTGTGCAAACCTTTTGTTTGAATCTTAGAAACATCAAAAGGTCAAAATTTCCAGTCATACAAAGGGCCCTTTCAAGAGAATAAAGATCGTCTCAATCAAATCAGAGGGCCTCTAGGAAGCAAAAAAGGTAATATCCCTCAGTCTTCTCAGCAGTAGACCATGGTAGAAAAGGGTTTGTCTTCAAAAGATCTGTATATGTGGGTTTTGTCTAATGGAGTGACTCCCTCTGAAATCCATAGAACCACAAAGTTGAGAAAATTGTGTGGCCAGAAATATTGAGAGTTTGGACTAAAAGGGACAAAGTACAAAATGAAAAGAGATTGTCAGACCCTCAAAACCCTACTGGCAGGAAGCAGGTAAGATAAACTCACCCAACTGCCAATACACACTGACTTTCATGAAAAAGGAAAAATGACCAGTGGAGCCAATTAACCTACTCAGCCTCCAGATACCTTTCTATTCCTCCCCACCTTGGCCGTTTTCTCTGGGTTTTGCCACTGTCCAACCTGGTTTCAAGTCCCAATCAGGGCCTTTTTAGTTGTCATCCTTATATCCCTGATGAGAATCCCACCATGCTTCAACCTCCATATCTTCTTACCACCCAAATCCCATCCCTTACTTACCTTAAAAAGTTTCTGGGAGTGTTTAATCATAAAAGCCATCCCATTGTTTAACTTTGTGATATTCTCTTGAAGGTCATTTGCAGTGACCTATTCAGAGGGAAGAAATCAAAAGAGGGGGATTAAGAGCTGGGAAATGGGGGCACCTGGGTGGCTCAGTGGGTTAAAGCCTCTGCCTTCGGCTCAGATCATGATCCCAGAGTCCTGGGATCGAGCCCCGCATCGGGCTCTCTGCTCAGCGGAGAGCCTGCTTCCTCCTCTCTCTCTGCCTGCCTCTCTGCCTGCTTGTGATCTCTGCCTGTCAAATAAATAAATAAAATCTTTAAAAAAAAAAAAAAAAGAGCTGGGAAATGGGGGCGCCTGGGTGGCTCAGTGGGTTAAGGCCTCTGCCTTTGGCTCCGGTCATGATCCCAGGGTCCTGGGATCGAGCCCCACATCAGGCTCTCCACTCAGGGGGGAGCCTGCTTCCTCCTCCCTCTCTCTCTGCCTGCCTCTCTGTCTACTTGTGATCTCTATCTGTCAAATAAATAATAAACAAAATCTTTAAAAAAAAAAGAGAGCTGGGAAATGGAAGAGATACTCCATTTACTTACCAATAAGCTTATTTTTTCAAAGATACAGTGGCTTTTTTTCCCTAACAACAGTGCTTCTAACATAATGATTAATTCTGGAAAGGCCTTTTGGTTCAGCAGGTTTCTACTGAAAATGACATAACCTAGGAGAAACCAGGTGTCCCTGAAGTTGCCAAGAAATCCTTGAAAAACAATTTTTGTTTCCTAATTCTGCTTGAGAATTACACATGCAAGCAGAGCTGCTAAAGAGAATCTAGTCTGGGATTCAAAATGGGCAGGAAGAACAGAATCTATACCAACCATCAAGGACACTGCCTCTTCAGAGAAACTGGAGTTTCTCCAAAAGGTGAGAGAACTGTCACTACTAGTTGATACCAAAGGTGACATCTGTTTCTTAAAAACACATACGGTCATTGATCTTCTTCTTGTTTCTCCTGCCTCTAAAAAAGAGCACTTGAGCATCTCTACTATCCCAAAGCCCTCAAATCTCTGTTACTTAATCTGTTTGCTTTTACCAAGATCTCTTAATACTTTTTTATAGGCAGAGATCATTCACTTTTTTCATAATTTCAGTTGGCTGGTTCTAAAATTCTTTCATTAGGAGGCTTGACCTCCTTAATACAGACAAATGTTGGTGTGTCCTTTTATTCTTACCCACCTCCCCCCCAACCTTTGTCTGGGCAGAGGTTCTTCCTGGCCTGAAAGATCACATTTTTTTCACTCGTTACTTGTTATGTAAAATATTCCATACTACTCCTTTCCCTCTTTTTTTTTTTTCTTTTTGGTAAAGTAAACTCCATGAGCCCATTGTGTGGCTGGAACTCAGGACCCCAAGATCAAATTTCAGCAAGCTCTACTGACTGAGCCAACCAGGCATTCCACAACTGCTCTCCTTAATCTTCCTTTTCTCATTTTTTACAATCCCAAAAATCTTTTATAAGTCACCATATCCTATTTCTAGTCCAACAACCTTATGAGATAAGTGATAAAGTACTAATTTATGCCCAGTTTACAGAGGAAGAGCCTAAGTATAAAAAGGGCAAAGGATGGGCACCTGGGTGGCTCAGTGGGTTAAGCCTCCACCTTTGGCTCAGGTCATGATCTCAGGGTCCTGGGATCAAGTCCCGCATCGGGCTCTCTGCTCAGCGGAGAGCCTGCTTCCCCCTCTCTCTCTGCCTGCCTCTCTGCCTACTTGTGATTTCTCTTTGTGTGTGTCAAATAAATAAAATCTTTAAAAAGGGGGGGTGAGGGGGCAAAGACACAGATAATATAGCTGGTTTGCAGCTTCCAACTCAAATATTCTGGCTCCCAATTCCATCATGCAATAAAACCCACATTATGAATGGGCAGGAACAGGGACATCTGGGTGGCTCAGTCAGTTGGGCATCTGCCTTGGTTCAGATCATGACCCCGGAGTCTCAGGATTGAACTCTGCATCAGGCTCCCTCCTCAGCTGCAAGTCTGCTTGTCCCTCTGCCCCTCACCCTGCTCATGTTCCCTCCCTGCCTCCCTCTCTGTCAAATAAATAAAATCTTAAAATATATAATATATATAATAAATAATAAATCATATATAATATATAATATAATAAATAATAAATAAAATCTTAAAATATATAATATATAAAAATATATATCATATATATCATATAAATATATAATATATGATATATATAATATATGATATAAATATATGAGATATATATGACATATATATGTGGGCAGGAACATAAAGCTACATGCCTCCAGGTCAAAAATTAGTTCAAAAGACTTTTAATAATTTATTTCTCACTTAAGTCACTGAGAAAGCCATGGTCTCAGTAATAAAAAACACATTCAGCTTTTTCCAAGGAAAGCATATCTACAAGAAATAGAAAAGACAGGATAAGGCAGGATTGTGCTATATCATCTTACCTAAAAGCTTAGTGACATTATCCTGTAAAACTGTATGGTTCTAGTCTAAATTTATACTATACAATCTTCAGAAATCAATCTAATTTTTCAAAAGCCTTTTCTGTTAAGAAGGAATAAAAAGTGACCAGCCAAAATGAGTATTCTAGTTTAGTTAGTAGCTATAATTTTCTACTAAGAGCTTCCATTAATAAATTATCTTTCAAGTTTATCAAGATTGATTTATACATGAGGTTACAAGAATTGGCCCCTTCAAGTTTAATGACTCCCAAATGAACTAACAAAGTATGTTCCTAACATTGTAAAGCTGAAGAGTAGACCTTGGAACCTTGATAACCTCACCAAGGTACAGCCCCAGGATGAGGCCAAGTCCAAGAAAACCAAGCAATCTTTGCTCTTCCCCTCAACACTCACATTTTTCGGCCACAGGACATGGGGTGCAAACATAAGGGCAAGGTTATAGGCAGACATCTTATTCTTGTCTTGTTTCTTTGCTGTCTGGTACAGGAGATCAAGCAATAACTTCAGCAAGTTACGATTGGGTGGAGGGAGAATGAGGAAGAGCAACTGGAGAGCCTCAATTTGCCGCTCCTTATCTGGAACACTGGTCTTGTTTCCTTTATCATCAAACTGCATCAAATCTTGAGGACAAAAGAAATGATTGCAAAGGAGGGATAAAATACAAGAAAAATCAACCTGCCTACTCTTATCCTCCCCTCAACTCCAACCCAAAAAAGGATGAAAAAAAGAATCAGGCATAAACACAGATTATAGCAAAATATAATAGTGTCAGTAGTCAATAATAAAAAAAATAAATAAAAATTTTAAATAGGCAAAAGACTTGAATAAACATTCCTCCAAAGAAGATATACAAATGGCCAATAAGCATTTGTATATTCTATATCACTAGCTATCAGGGAAAAGTAAATTAAAACCACAATGAGATACTACTTTATACCCACTAGTATGGCATAACCAACAAACTGAAAATGACAAGTGTTGACAAGAATGATGAGAAAAATTAAACCCTCCTACATTGCTGGTAGGAATGTAAAATGGTGCACTTTGGAAAACAGTTTGGCAGTTCCTCAGAAAGCTAAACACAGTGTTACCATATGACCCAGCAATTCCATTCCTAGATAAATATTCTTAGGGATATAGAGAAATGAAAACATGTCCACACAGATCTTTGACAATGCCACCCCCTCACTTTTCCTTACCCAGATATTTTACTGTTAGAAGAAATATGACAACGAATTATGCGGGGATAGGAGGATGATCCACACAGCTCCCCCATGGAATCAGAATCACTGTTTCTCCCCAAAGAAGCTACACACGTTATCAATAAGAACAGTCCCCTTGATAATCAGAACTTCAAAGGACACAAATAACCATTTGGATATAATTCCAAATCCTGAAAATGATTATGCTGTGTTGTTTAAACTATTTAACTTCGGGGCGCCTGGGTGGCTCAGAGGGTTAAAGCCTCTGCCTTCGGCTCAGGTCATGATCCCAGGGTCCTGGGATTGAGCCCCGCATCGGGCTCTCTGCTCAGCAGGAAGCCCGCTTCCCTCTCTCGCTCTGCCTGCCTCTCTGCCTACTCGTGATCTCTGTCAAATAAATAAATAAAATCTTTAAAAAATAAAATAAACTATTTAACTTCAATAATAATTCCAAGTTTAGGAAAGGCAGATAATATTTCTAAAAACTATTCTCTGTTAACATGAAACTGAAAACAAAAATCCCTTCCAGTTATCAGCAAGGCATATCAAATGCTACAATTGTGCCACACCTCAATATGATCACAAGGAACAGTGAGTCATGGGGTGGGGGAGTGGAGGATTTCAAATATTGCACTAAATTAACTCAACGGAAAAATGAACAGGATAAGCATTCTTCATGTTAACACTTATAAAAAAAAGTATCAATTTTTTCTATATCTTTTTCAAGATCCACCTTTATTTCTCTCCAAAATAATTACAAAGTTATATAACATTCTAATAGTATTTATTCATTTGTATACTTCAGATTGCCACTGAGAGTTCTAAAAGAAATTCTACCCTTACGAGATTTTACAAATTCAAAGCTAGTTTTTTAAGTAGTAAAAATTAGGGACACCTGGGTGGCTCAGTTACCTGAAAGTCTGCCTTCAGCTCGAGAAGTGATCCCAGGGTCCTAGGATGGAGTCCCTCAGCAGGGAGTCTGCTTCTCCCTCTGCCTGCAGCTCCCCCTGCTTGTGCGCTCTTCCTCCCTCCCTCCCTCTCTCTCTGACAAATAAATAAATAAAATCTTAAAAAAAAAAAAAAGTAGTAAACATTACTCAACAGAAAAACTTGTATTTTCCTTAAAATTAGAAAGAAAGAGGAAAACGCCCAAAGGCAGAAACCAAGTAAATGCAGTATGGATTTTGACGCCCCGTGCTCTGAGTGCCTATAGCAACCTAAGAGTTGTGCAGTCTAAGAATGAATTCCCCACCACACAGACATAAAAGAGAATGAGGGAAATATGAGCTGAAAATGGAACATCCACGAGAGAAAAAGAATATATGTAAGTATTTGTTTGTAAATGTGTAAAATACCTCTGAAAGGATACACTAGAAATCAATTGCCTTGGTTGCCTACAGGAAGAAAAACTGGGTATTGGGAAACAGAGGTGGGAGAGGGGCTTTTTGCTGTATACTTTTATGAATCTTTTGAATTTTGAACCGTGTGAGTGTACTGCTTATTTAGAAAACAAATAAATTATTTTCAAGAAACAAGTTTCCAAGATTACAGGTGATCTCAACTGAACCATAGTAAGACTTAGCTAAAGCCCCAAACCACCACAAATATAGCAAACTTGCAACCATCTCAGGTACGTGAATCACTCCACAGAAAAGCATTCATTTATTAAACAACTAAAATATTCAAAGTACAATGCTTTGTGATCCATCTTGTATCCCTGGTTCATCAGGGATACAAGAATAAATAAAACCCAGAATTTATCATCAAAGAAGCTGATTTAGCAAGAAAAACATGTGAAAACCTAATTAGCCAATACTACCCAGAGAGCCCAAAATATCATGAAGTCTTAACCAATTTTGGCAGAAGTACTGCTATGGGTTACAAACAACAGAAAATGCCAAACAACTTTACTCAATCCGAAGAAATGTATTCATTTACACCTCCTTCTCACCCCCTATACTCACCAGCAATTTTGAGGTGTGCATGGAAATGCTTATGAGTCAGCAGGGGCTCAGGTAACTCTCCCAGAAACATCTTCAGCAAGGTAGCAACGTCATTTGAATGAAACTCCCCTGATTCCAAGTCAATATCAGTTCCATTATTGAGAGCATCTCTTAAAATCTGTTGTCGGACACTATTCCCTGGAACTCTAAACAAACCCTCTACTCTCAAGTCTGTTTAGCATGGAAAAAACAGAGGACATGCAAAAAGAAGTTACAATTAAAATAAGTCATCTAAAAGACTATGCTTGTAAGACCTTTTATAAAGACCTTGAAGGAGGTTTTCTCCCCATTTCCCAGAAGAGTTTTAAATCTACTGGCCCCTAAGGAGACTTGTCTGAACATCCCTGAGCACCCGGAAACAGTCTGCCCAGGACCAGGCACATTCAGAGACTGAATTTTACCTAAACAATGACTGGAATGAGCTTGAAAAATAAGTTGGAAGAAAGCCAAATCTCCCAGAAGGCTCCCTCCCTTTGGTTATCTCAGACTTTGTCTGGAGGGAATGAATTCATCCATGGTAGTCTGTTGCTCCTATAAATGGTTTCCCAGTCCAAAATGAATCTAGAGTCTCTGCACTGCCCCAGAAATTAGAATTCTAACCTGTCAGATCACCTTTCGGTCTGAGACTCCCAGAAGCTTAGGATCACCCCAGTTGAACTGTTTTTCCCTTCCAACTAGGTTCTAAGCTAATCTAAGAGGATAAAGAAAGATGAGAATTAGAGTTTTGGTTCAATCTGGAAGAACCATGAGAGTTCATGTTTTCATCTTAGGTACCTATTTATTTTTGTATAGCCCCCTAATTCAGGGGTTCAAGTTCAAATGTCCGAGAGGGCCAGACAGATAATAATAAATGAATGAATGGGAACCAGAACAAACTAGAGAGTACATACTTGTGCTCCAGCTGATTGTGTCCAAGGGAGGGTCCCAGAATACTAGATCTTCCTATCACCCAAAGAATTCAAAAACCTGGACTTTCCCCATTCCCCACTGATAACTGATTTTATTTTTACTTTAATCCTTTCCCAACCAAACAAAATATGAATGTAAAGGACTCAAGTCCTTACACCATCAGTTTGCAACCTCTGCTCTAGCTCCTACCAGAGTGCCCCACATAAAAAAGTCAAAAATAAGCATTTGTATTGAATTTATCAAAGTATCACATACACCACACATTTCACAACACTCAACTGTACCAAGCACTTACAGCAAGACATAACCAGCATGACTACCACAAAATAAACAAGCATTAAGCAAAGAATATATTTTAATTATAGAATTCCAGAGATGAAAACTATCTTTAGTGATAAATCATGTTCCCTTGAGTAAAGATCATGATTCTTTATAATGTATTTTTCCAGAAAAAAAAAAAGCCTAAGTCTAGGAGAAAATGTGATTTTATAGATACTATCTAATTTATCTACATCTTTGAGAGTATAAAACAAACCAATATATGAGATGAATTTTTTTTTTTTTAACATGAGATGAAATTTAAAAGGGAATAGATTTAGGGGCGCCTGGGTGCCTCACTGGGTTAAAGCCTCTGCCTTTGGCTCAGGTCATGATCTCAGGGTCCTGGGATCGAGGCCCATATGGTGGGGTGGGGGGTCTCTGCTCAGCAGGGAGCCTGCTTCCCCCTCTCTCTCTGCCTGCCTCTCTGCCTACTTGTGATCTCTCTCTCTGCCAAATAAATAAATAGTAATCTTCAAAAAAAAGCACGGGAGGGAATATATTTAGAAACATGCCACCTAAAGTTATCATTGGTTAGTATCTTTTGTTCATTGGCACCTACTTACTCAAGGAAGTTAGCTTTCAACAGAAAACTGACAATTCTTCATTAACAAAGAATAATAAAATCTTGAGAACTCTTACTTTTGTGTAGATACTCAATTAGTTGGTATATCTGAGCAATGCCTTCCTCCGTCAATGGGGATCCAAATACCACTCCTTTTTCTAAAAAACCATACAACAGGACAGAGCTATATTTTCCATATATAGTACAAAATCATTATTCTTAAAGCCACTCACACACCCTATGTTACAGTTCAGCAAATGCTTTCACAGATTCAATAAACAGAACCTTAAAGCTGGAAGTACACCAAAAAATTCAACAACTCTCAATCAACTCTCCACAAGTTTAATATTAGTCATAGCTTCTTGAAGGCAAAGACCATCTTCTTAGTTAAGTAACAATACCTAGTGTGTTGGTATTTAACTTAAAAGAAAAACAGTGAGGCGCCTGGGTGGCTCAGTCAGTTGAGCATTCTACTCTTGGTTTCGGCTCAGGGCATGATCTCAGAGTCCTGAGATCGAGCCCTGCATTGGGCTTCAAGTTCTCACAGAGTGCATGAGATTCTCTCTTTCCCTCTTCCTTTGCCACCTCCCCCACTCCAGCCCATGCACTCTAAGATAAATAAATATAACCTTTAAACTAGATAAATAAATAAATGGAATTTAGAACCACGACTGTCAAAGTATGACAGATTATTCACTGGCATTGGTATAAGCCTGATCTGTTATAATGTTCAAACTTTTTTTCTACCATAAATGATTTTCTTATACTTAATAAAATAGTGCCTCTTTAACATCTTATCAAAAGCAGTCCACAATTTATTTTCTAGGAAGGCTTTTATTTTGGGTGACTCACAGGTATCTGCCTTATCAAAGCAGTCCACAGAATGAAAACATTTGAGAACTGCAATAAAGAATGTTCAAACTTTCTTTACTGTACTCTCCAGCTATGTCATAGGGCATGAAAATCAAGGTAACTACCTAAACTGAATCATGTCACCTTTCTCAGGGACTGATATACTTGCTTTAGTTTAGCTACTTTATAAATTTTTTTTGCTAACCTGAGATTTTACTACTTAAGAAAATGAGAAAAATGGCAAAAAAAAAAAAAAAAAAAAAAAAACTTTACATAATAGCAACTCAGTGAAAGTACAGATGTGAGGAGGTGAAGCCCAGGGAGCAGCTGTGACCTGCCCGCCCTTGACAGACACATGCCCTACCCTTTCGCTTGAGAGACATTAGAGACCGGAAGAATCCTGACGCTGGGCCGGCCCCACCAGGCAATTTAAGGTCCACTTCCCCCATCAGCTGAGCCAGCTCAGTTCCAGGTAAGTCAATGAGCCTTGTGATATTGCTGACCACCAACTCGGTGAACACTTCAGGTTTCTCATGTCGGAGTTTCTCCACAAAAAAGTCAGGATTGAAGATAACGGGCTGCCCTCGAAGGGAAGAGTCATTGCAGATAACAAAATTGCAGATGGCATCACTGAAAAAAATGAAACAAGACACTTTAGGGGGATCATTTGTGCATGTTTCTCATGCTCTTAGTCTGTTCACTGTACAAAAGAAGACAATTTGAGCTTGTTGCTATTTAGGTTATACCCACCTAGATACTTAGAACCTCTAAATACAACTTGACCCCCTGCTCAGTGGGGAGTCCGCATCTCAGTCTCCCTCTGGCCCTTCCCCTCCTCCTGCTCATTCGTGTTCTGATAAATAAAATTTTAAAAAATAAATAAATAAATAAGACCCCATTTTGCCCCTTAATGTCAGGTGTACACCATAAGACATAGATCCTTAGAGCCTCCCAAGCCCAATGGTATATTAAATCTGGTAGTCACACAGAGCACATTTCCTTATTAATACAGCTAAACCCTGAATTTTTACTGTTAAATACTAGTAAGATGCCAGACCTGACGCTGTTCTTCCTAACACAGCATGGGTAATGTTAAGGCCTTCTTGGGACTATAGTCAGTACCATACAATATTTCCCATGCAGTGTCCCAACTGTTGACAGTACCACATTTAGGCAAGTCTCAAATGCCACGGAAACCACATTGACAGCAAGCATGAACTATTTAAGAGCTAAAACTACATCTAAATAGTGTAGTAGACATTTTGGAGACATTTACTCTACCCACACAGTTCTTTGGTTCCTGGGTCCCTACACAAATGTTTGTTTTCTTTCTTTCTTTCTTCCTTCCTTCCTTTCTTTTTCTTTCTTTCTTTTCTTCCTTCCTTCCTTCCTTTCTTTTTCTTTCTTCCTTTCTTTATTTCTTCCTTCCTTCCTTTCTCTTTTTTTCTTTCTTTTCCTTCCTTCCTTTCTTCTTCTTTCTTTCTTTAAAAAATTTTATTTATTTATTTAAGAGGGAAGGAGAGGGAGAAAGAGAAGCAGACATCTCCCCAACCCCCCACCCCCACCAAGAAGGGAGCCTACACAGGCGTTTCCTAATCAGCCCACTTTAATTGAAACAGCTGCCCTTGGATTCTGTTCCTCGTAATCAAAAAGCCTTCACCAGAATGGAAGGCATTTACAAGTATATAAAACAGATATTAATTCCACCTTACCCGGGTCCAGAAATAGATTTTATTTTAAAATCCTTCAACTCTGGATGCCTCTACCCCTCTTCTAAGTCCAACCTTTGTTCAGGCAGGTTCTTCTCTCTAGGGCACTTGGAAAAATTCTGTATCTTGCTCCTAATTTCACTTCTCTGTCATTGAATAATACTAAGCAGATACGTTCTATTGGCCTCTGATCTTAGCTGGCTTTCCACTCCTACACTACCTGGAGACTATATTCCTGGCAAAGCTCCTTTGACTCTCAAGAAATATTTTCTTCCCTATTCACTGTTTTCCAATGCCTAACTACTATACTGCTTTGTACTTCTAACATGTTATGTTAAAGTACACAACACTACTTGTTTGTACCCATTATCAATCATCTCTAATGGTTTATTCTAATCCTTATTATATAAACAGTCATCTACTATATAACCAATGAGTAGACAGAACACAAACCAGAAAGAACAAGTCATCACATCTGTCAGGCAAAGTTGAAATTCAGCTGACCCATATAAATATTCCCATGATAAAAACAAAAAAAACAATTACAACTTAAAAGTCTTCCACAACATCCTAGGTACCGAAAAACTGTTCCAGGAAAAGTGACACTCTAAATATTAAATATTAGTAATCTATAATCTACTTTGTCAACACTACACAGATAATTTCTAATAATGATATAATGAAAACAAGGCATGGGAAAATTTCAAAGTTCATCACTTCTTCCTTGAAAAATTACTACATAGGGGCATCTGGGTGGCTCAGTGGGTTAAAGCCTCTGCCTTCAGCTCAGGTCATGAACTCGGGGTCCTGGGATCAAGCCCCCCCGTCGGGCTCTCCGCTCAGCAGGGAGCCTACTTCCCATCCTCTCTCTCTGCCTGCCTCTCTGCCTACTTGTGATCTCTGTCAAATGATAAATAGAATCTTTAAGGAAAGAAAAATTACTACATAATTTTAATCAACAGTCCAAATTTTCAATTGATAGCTACTAAATTCTTTCCTTTCTCTGAAATAATAAAAGAATTCACATAAAAATTTAAAATTATAAACATGTATTTTCAAGCCAAAAAGTCATTAAGAAAGAGATCTTAAACTGCTTACCGACTTAACATTTTTATATACAAGGAAAGGTTATTTTCCTTGTAAGGGTGCAAATGATTATAAGGCAATTAAAATCAAAAGCAAGTGTATCCTAAACCATTGACAAAACCTCTTTTTCTTTTAGTGTCAGCTTATTTCAGTGAAGAAATATGAGTCAATATAAAACTACTGTTTATAATCACTGTCAATGAGAAATCACTACTCTGAGAGAGCCAGAAAAATCATGAAACGTGTTAGCACTGAAAAGAGCTTATAATTTACTGAGTCTAAACTATCATTTTATGGACTTCAGATCCCTTTTAATTCTGAAAAACAGATTTCAGATCAAATCAGTTCTAACACATAAATATGCACAAATAGCATCCATTAGGGGCGCCTGGGTGGCTCAGTCAGTTAAAGTGGCTGCCTTCTGCTCAGGTCATGATCCCAGGGTCCTGGGATGGAGCTGTGCATCAGGCTCCCTACCCAGCAGAGAGCCTGCTTCTCCCTCTCTCTCTGCCTGCCACTCTGCCTACCTTTGCTCTCTATCTCCCTGTCAAATAAATAAATAAAATCTTACAAAAAAAAATAATAATAACATCCACTACATTCCTGAAGCAGAAACACACAGAGACATATAACCTTCAGACTTTTATTTTATTAATATCCCAGAGCAATGTTCAGTTAAGATCCTAAAACTTCCATCACAGGGGTGGCTGGGTGGCTCATGGGTTAAGCCTCTGCCTTTGGCTCAGGTCATGGTCTCAGGGTCCTGGGATCCAGCCCCGCATTGGGCTCTCTGCTCAGCAGGGATCCTGCTTTCCCCTCTCTCTCTGCCTGCCTCTCTGCCTACTTGTGATCGATCTCTCTCTCTCTCTCTCTGTCAAATAAACAAGTAAAATCTTTTTTAAAAAATTAAAAAATAAAACTTCTATCACAGATGACACTCCAGCACTAAACTGGATCAAATACAAAAATGAGAAAGGAGCTAGAAGCACAAAGCCCTAGCTACATAGTTTCTCAACAGAGTCCTCCCTACTTGACCATCATCTTCAAGTCTGCCCCCTCCTAAATAGGTAGAACAGGTAGAATAAGAAGTAAGTTCAAGGCTCCCTCTACCCATTCACAAAGAAGACCAGAAAAAGTTCCCTTGGAAGTCCTAACCCACAGGTAATAAGCAATCTGTTTCTTTTCACCTTCTGCTTTTTCTCCCCTTCCTTCCCATGACCATTCATTCTTGTTTTGCCTCACTTGAACGTCTTTAACCTAGTTTTTTATTTCTCCTTTTTCACTTTTTCTGAGTGGAGCACCTATCTGGTAAGACAGGATGTAAGAGAGAAAAATGATTAAAAAGGAAGTAAAATGGAAGATGGGAGATGGAAAAGACAGATACAGTGAGTTACATTTTTTTAATTACCCCCATACCACATAGCCTGCTAATCCCTTTCCACAGAATACACAATATCACAATATAAAGTTGAGAATATCTAGGAACATGATTAACAACTTAAGAGATTTCTAGGACTAAAGAAAATACTACATTTAAGTAAAAACAACTTCTTACTCTATAGTATCTTATTTTAAAACAAAGTCTAAGTTTGCTCAAGTTCAAGAAAAAAAATTAATTTCTTACATAAGTGCTGAAAGCTTCTGATGAGGCATTGGTAAAGCGAAGAGACTGGAAAAAAATTTTTCTCCTTGTTTGTTGTGACAAAGGAACCCTCCTTTCTCTGCCCCATTACAGCCTACACAAATTCCAGACATGTTAGAGGACACAAGGACACATTATGGGGCCTGAAAGGCAGTACTTATCAGGACTCTAAGCACTCATTTGCAAGCAGGAACAAAACAGAAATAAAAAATTGGACCAGTTCATTGTATTTGCCAACGTGTAGATAAAGCTCAAAAGTAGTCTCCCATCACACTAAAAGTTGTATTAGACAAAACAATCATATAATGTAAGAGTATAAGGACAAGTACTTTTATAGTATGGAGGGAAGAATGATCCCTACCTCACATCATACACAAAAAATAGAAAAAAGATCAAAATATGAAAAGCCAAACTTTAAACGGTTTAGAAAAGAAGAACAAATAATAAATGAGGCAGAAGAAATGTGTCTTAAACAAGGCATAAAAAGTACAGTCCACAAAGACCGACATATTTAACTACATTAAAATTTTAAATGTGTGTACAACAAATGACATTATGAACAAAGTTCTTTAAAAATGAAGTCAAAATGCCTCTGGAGAGAGGAGCTGGATGAAAGAACAGGAGTGGGAGAAAAACTTTTCACTGTATGTTCTTTTGTATTTTCTGGATTTTTGATTCATGTGAACATACTACCCATTCACAATAAATACATAAATAGATTTAAAATTTTAAACTAGAAAGCCAAAAACTGGGGAAAAAAACTTGTCATGCATATAAAAGGATTAGTATTCAGAATTTATCAATCTAAAATTTTATATCTAAAATTTAGAAGAAAAACACACTCAAAGAAAATGAGACAAATGATCAAGTAATTCATAAAGGAGGAGCCCTACGTGACTAACAAACATGAAAATAATCTCAACCTTAAAAGTCACAAGGGTTGGGGTGCTTGGGTGGCTCAGCTGTTAGGCGGCTGCCTTCACCTCTGGTCATTATCCCGGGGTTCTGGGATTGAGCCCTGCATCAGGCTCCCTGCTCAGTGGGAAGCCTGCTTCTCCCTCTCCCACTCTCCCTGTTTGTGTTCCCTCTCTCGCTGTGTCTCTCTCTGTCAAATAAATAAATAAAATCTTTTAAAAAATAAAAATAATTGAAAGTTACAAGGTTGGGGCATGCTGAGCATGGAAGACTACTTAAGATTCTCTCTCTCCCTCTCCCTTTGCCTCTCCCCCAGTCATGCAAGCACACACACTCTCTTTCTCTCTCTCTCTCTCACTCTGTCTAAAAAGGGGGGGAAAAGTTACAAGTATAAGCAAATTGAAGAATAGTATCTTTCCCCATCCATCGTTTTGGCAAAAACTATCAGATTCAGGCAATATCTTTTTACTCCTAGTTTGCTGAGGGTTATTTATTATCATAAGTCAGTGTTTAAATTTATCTATTTGTTGTGCAGCAGTTGATATGATTTTTCTCCTTTATTTTGTTAATGTGGTGAATGACCCTGGTTAATGTTAAACCAATTTTGCATTTCCTTTTTTCTTCTTAAGATTTATTTATTTGACACAGAGAGAGAGAGACAGTGAGAGAGGGAACACAAGCAGGGAGAGTAGCAGAGGGAGAAGCAGGATCCCCACTGAGCAGAGAGCCCAACGCAGGGCTCCATCCCAGGATCCTGAGATCATGACCTGAGCCGAAGACAGACGCTTAACAACTGAGCCACTCAGGTGCCCCAATCTTGCATTTCTAGAATGCTGTTATATTAGCATCTTTATATATTGCTCAATTTGGTTTGCTAATAGTCTGGGTTTCCATACAGATTCATAAGTGAGACTGTCATGGAATTGCTTTCTCAAAGTAGAGAGTTCCTGTGAAATCTTTCATGAGCCAAAATGGCATTAAGTGAAGAAGCCATTACCATTAACATATGGGAAAAATTTTTTGCATCCCCAGACCCCCAAAATAGCCCCTCTTAGCATTTTTTTTTAAAGATTTTATTTATTTATTTGACAGAGAGAGATCACAAGTAGGCAGAGAGGTAGGCAGAGAGAGAGAGAGGGAAGCAGGCTCCCTGCTGAGCAGAGAGCCCGATGCGGGACTCGATCCCAGGACCCTGAAATCATGACCTGAGCCGAAGGCAGTGGCTTAACCCACTGAGCCACCCAGGCGCCCCGCCCCTCTTAGCATTTTTTGATCCTACATTCCTGGTGGATGCAAAAAATAAATCAAGATAAAGCACAGATACCCACAGACACAGTTCAAACTCATGACAGCTTGCTGCTGAGATGCTGAGTATAGTTCTCGGGGAAGGAGTTTGGTGGGGCTGCTCTCAGGGTCTGAGCTGCCTCTATAATGGCTCGCTGGAAAACAAACGCTAAATGCTATTTTCACTTTTTATCTTGCTTTGTAAAAGTGGAAATCCTCTTTGGGTTTCTTTCAGTTAGTGAAAACAGGCTCTAATGTAGGTCCCTCCTAAAAGCAAAGAGGCCTAACACAAACGTTCAAAAAGCAGGGGATACCTGTACAGAGCACGATCCCCTCTTCCACAGTTTCACTTTCTGTGGCCCACAAGCAGATAACCCCCCTCTTGACATACCATCAGAAGGTCAACAGTAGCCTAACAACTACCAAAGATCCCTACATCATTCACCTCACTTCATCTGATAAAATATAGGCATTTTATCATTTCACATGACCACAAGAAGGGTGACTATAGCACAAAAGGTATTTTGAGAGAAAGACCACATTCACCTAACTTTCATTATATTATTTTTTTAAGATTTTATTTATTTATTTGACAGACAGAGATCATAAGTAGGTAGAGAGGCAGGCAGAGAGAGAGAGAGGAAGGGAAGCAGGCTCCCTGCTGAGCAGAGAGCCCGACGTGGGGCTCGATCCCACAACCCTGAGATCATGACCTGAGTCGAAGGCAGAGGTTTAACCTCTGAAGACAGATGCTTAACTCACTGAGCCACTCAGGCGCCCCTCACGATGTAACTTTGTAGTTCTTAAGAGGAACCATTAAAAAGTTCCTAAGAGGGGTGCCTGAGTGGCTCAGTTGGTTAAGCTTCTGCCTTCAGCTCAGGTCATGATCTGAGTCTGTCTTAGGTTCAGGGTCCTGGGAAGGAGCCTCCCCTACTTTTCCCTCTCCCTCTGTCTGCCACTCCTGTTTGTGTGCTCACTCTCTCTCGCTCTCTCTTTCTCTGTGTCAAGTAAATAAATAAATAATCTTTTTAAAAAAAAGTTATCTCCTCCTCTTTGTTCATGATGTTGACAATTTTTCTTTTTATTAATTTATGAATCTTATTAGAGGTTTATCCATTTTATTAGCTTTGTCAAGGTTCCAGCTTTTGATTTTGCTGAATCCCTCTATTACATGTTTGCTGTTTATTTTATTAATTTCTGCTCTTATCTTTATTACTTCCTTTCTTTACTGGATTCAGGGTAAAGGTGGTGCTGCCACTCTGTGGAATGGATGACCTTTTCTTTTTTTTTTTTTTAAGATTTTATTTATTAATTTGACAGACAGAGATCACAAGTAGGCAGAGAGGCAGGCAGAGAGAGAGGAAGGGAAGCAGGCTCCCCGCTGAGCAGGGAGCCCTATGCGGGGCTCGATCCCAGGACCCTGGGATCATGACCTGAGCCGAAAGCAGAGGCTTTAACCCACTGAGCCACCCAGGTTCCCTGGATGACCTTCTCACTAAGTGGTGCTGGAACACTTGTGATACCTACAGAGGGGGAAAGTGAAATTTGATTATCTATGTCACACTATACACAAAGATCATCAATTCCAGGTAAATGGCAGATCTAGAGATGAACAGAACGATAAACCTACTAGAAGGTAATACAGAAAAATACACTCTTGAACTGAGGCTGGGGAGATTTTTTAAATAACTTTAAAATAACACATTAAAAATATTAACCACAAAAAAGATTAATACATTTGAGTTCATTAAAATAAGAACTTGTGCTTATCAAAAGGCATCCTTAAGAAAGCCACAGAGTAGGAATATAACCAAAAAAAGGGCTCACCTGAATATACTAAGCATTCCTACTATTAGTAAGAAAAAACACAACCCACTAGAAAAACAGGCATGAAATTTCAAAAAAATCTCATAAAAAAGAGTAGCCAAGGGGTACCTGGGTAACTCAGTAGGTTAAGCACCACTCTTGGTTTAGGCTCAGATCATGATCTCAGGGTCAGCATGGAGTCTGCTTGAGAACTAACTCTCCCTCTGCTCCTCCACAGGCTACCAAACATGCACACACGCTCTCTCACTCCCTCTCAAATAAATAAATAAACAAAATCTTAAAAAAAAGTAGCCAAATGCAAAAAAAAAAAATGCTCAACATCTTTAGGTATCAAGGAAATGCAAATTTTAAAACAATGACATACTACTACCCAACAGAGTGACTAAAATTAAAGAGAATGACCAAAGTTTAGAGAAACTAACAGTTAACTCTTTTATACTGATAGCAAAGCTATAAAACTGGTACAACCACTTTGGAAAACTGGTCTTATCTACTAAAGCTGAACAAAAGTGTGTCCTATGACCCCATCAGTTCTAAAACATGCTTAATGTGTGTAGCCACAGGTGCACCAAAAATCACAAACAAGAATGTTCACTGAGGTGCCCGGATGCTCAGTGGGTTAGGCATCCGCCTTCAGCTCAGGTCATCATCTCAGGGTCCTGGGATTGAGCCCCGAATCCAGCTCCAGGCTCAGTGGAGAAGTCTGCTTCTCCCTCTCCCTCTGTCCCACACCCAGCTCTTGCTCACTCACATGCTCTCATTCTCTCTCATTCTAAAATAAATGAAATCTTAAAAAAAAAAAAAAGGTCACTGAAACATTAATTTGTAAACAGCGAAACATCCAACAGAATGCTTTTATTAGGGGCGCCTGGGTGGCTTAGTGGTTTGGGCCTCTGCCTTCGGCTCGAGTCATGATCTCGGGCTCCTGGGATCGAGTCTCGCATCAGGCCCTCTGCTTGGCGGGGAGCCAGCTTCCTCTCCCCTCTCTCTCTGCCTGCCTCTCTGCCTACTTGTGATCTCTCTGTCAAATAAATTTTAAAAAAATCTTTAGAATGCTTTTATTAAATTGTGGCATATACAATGGTATATTTTACAGCAACGAAAATGGACATACTCCAGTCAGATGCTCCATCATGGATGAATCACATAAAATGATGAGAAAAGAAGTCTCACACACACCCACCCGCCCACACACTACTTACTAAGTATGCACTGACATTTACATCAAATTTTAAGAACAGACAAAAGCATATCATTTAGCAATACTTGTTTAAGTGGTAAAATTGTAAAGAGAAACAAAGATATATTTACCATAAAATTCAGGATAATGGCTACCTTTGGGGGACAGTGATTAAGAGTACGCAAGAGGGCATGAGGGGAATTTCCACGGTGCCAGCAATATTCTTGTGATAAATCACTGAGCTATGGAAAAAGGGAGATTCATGGAAAGTAAATATGGCAAATGTTAAGGTATGTTGAAGCTGGGTAATAGGGAAATATTGACTATATTATTCTACATACTTGTATGTAGAATCACATCTTTCTAGACAAATTTTTTTTAAAAAAGAACAAGTAGCTTTGACCTAAATCTTGCTACTACTTGATGTAAATATCACAGAAAATCAAAATTAAAAGTAAAAGTTAATTTCCTCATCAAAGAAGTTTTTGCGGGGCACCTGGGTGGCTCAGCAGGTTAAGCCTCTGCCTTCAGCTCAGGTCATGGTCTCAGGGTCCTGGGATTGAGTACTGCATCGGGCTCTCTGCTCGGCGGGGAGCCTGCTTCCCCTTCTCCCTCTGCCTGCCTCTCTGCCTACTTGTGATCTCTCTCTCTCTGTCATATAAACAAATTTTTAAAATCTTTTTTAAAAAAAAGGAAAAAAAAAAAGAAGTTTTTGCATAGATGACCAGAACCAGGAGAATTAGTAGTCAGGTATGTAGGCATACAGACATAGCAAGGACTCTAGTATTTAAATGCATGTATTAGGTAACCATCCCAAAGAAGGATTAAGAGGCAAAGCTGATCAAAAAGGATAATTTGAGGGGCGCCTGGGTGGCTCAGTGGGTTAAAGCCTCTGCTTTCGGCTCAGGTCATGATCCCAGGGTCCTGGGATCAAGCCCCACATCGGGCTCTCTGCTCTGCGGAGAGCCTGCTTCCTCTCTCTCTCCCTGCCTGCCTCTCTTGCCTACTTGTAACCTCTGTCTGTCAAATAAATAAATAAAATCTTTAAAAAAAAAAAAAAAAAGGATAATTTGGGTGCAGGATAATTTGGGGGCACTTGGCTGGCTCAGTCAGTAGAGCATGCAACCCTTGATCTCAGGATCATGAGTTCAAGCCCCATGCTTGGGTATAGAGCTTACACTGGAAAAGAAAAAGAAAGAAGAAAAGGGTAATTTTTATTACCTACTTGGCTGCTATGATCACTCTTACCACTAGATGGAACTCTACATGTAAGGCGATCTGTTTAGTGAAAGGACTAGAAACAGAATCCACAGCTGAAAAATCAATTACAGAATACTGAAATGCAAGTGCTTTTCAGGCATGTTGAACCCATGAATCTGAAAAATTGAAGGCAGTGGGGAAAAAAAACAACTTATCCTGCAGATGTATCTTTTGGCTGACTGCTACCAAAATGCTACTGCATACCCACAAAACTAAATGTTTCCTCCCTAGTGAATTGCTTAACTCGATTTGTTCTCCAAGAACCACAACCTTGGCAACATCTATCAAAATAGGAGCTATATTTAAAGCTGTCTAAATCTGACTTACCACCCTAAGAGAAGTATGCACTCTCTTACTACTTTTTCAACCCTCTGGCTCTGAAACATGGCTTTCATTGTGTTGCTTTCTGGGAGAGCTATTAATAAGAATACATATAAATATTAAAGAAGTTATTATTCTTCCTTTTTCTATATATATATCAAATATGTATATATAAAATTTTTTTTAAAGCTCTTATTTATTTGACAGAGAGGGAGAAGCAGGTTCCCCGCTGAGCGGAGAGCCTGATGTGGGGCTCGATCCTAGGACCCCGAGATCACGACCCGAGCCGAAGGCAGAGGCCCAACCCACTGAGCAACCCAGGCGCCCCTGTATATATAAAATTTAAACTGGTATCATGAAAGTTGTATATATAGAGAAAGGATAAAACAGGTCCCATGTGCACAAGCTGGCAGAATTTTTAAGTAACAGAAACAGTTCAAGGTTGATTAGTATCACAAGATTTCTGGAAATTATATCCAATTTCTTAGACAAAAGTTTTGAAACATTTACATTCTAAGGGCTGCCCTTTGAGTAGTTGTCCACGGTTTTGTAATTAGGATCTCTTATCTCTAACTTAGACTCCAAAAGTCTGCAAAAGCATATCTGACCCCTATATTTGATCTCAAACTCATTTCAAAGTACTTAATTTCAAGGCAACTTAATCTGAATTAAATTAAACTAGTTAGAAATTAAAGAATTCCTGATTGCTTATCTTTTTTTTTATTTTATTAACATAAAATGTATTATTGATTGCTTATCTTCTTAACCTTAACATTTTTTTGGAAACCTGACCTAAGATTTTGTCCTATGGAATGACAATGCAATGTCCTCAGTCAAGAAAGCGAATTATACTTCCTCCAAGTATCAATAACACAAATTTACTGGTATCTATTTACTTGTCAATTTTTATCCTTTTGGGTGTCAAGAGAATTGGTATTAGTTCTTTTTTCTTTTTTTTTTTTTTTTAAAGATTTTATTTATTTGACAGAGAGAGACACAGCGAGAGAGGGAACACAGCAGAGGGAGTGGGAGACGGAGAAGCAGGCTCCCTGCGGAGCAGTGAGCCGGATGTGGGGCTCAATCCCAGGACCCTGGGATCATGACCTGAGCCGAAGGCAGACGCTTAACTACTGAGCCACCCAGGCGCCCCTAGTTCTTTTTTCTTTTTAAAATTGTATTCATTTATTTGACAGAGACATAGAGAGAGAGCACAAGTAGGCAGAGAGGCAGGCAGAGGGAGAGGAAGCCCGACGTGGGTCTCAATCCCAGGACCCTAGGATCATGACCTAAACAGAAGGCAGCCTCTTAACCAACTAAGCCACCCAGGTGTCCCGAATTGGTGTTAATTCTGTTGCCATCACCTCTCTTAATTTTTCTCCTTCAGGCAGGCTTACAATAAGAAGAAAGTTTATTTGTATTTATTTGAATTAGAAAAATAATATCTTGAACCTGGGTAGCTCAGTCCTTAAATTTCTGCCTTCGGCTCAGGTCATGATCCTAGGGTCCTGGGATCAAGCCCCACATCAGGCTCCCTGCTCAGTGGGAAACCTGCTTCTCTCTCTCCCACTCCCCCTTCTTGTGTTCCCTCCCTCACTATCTCTCTCTGCCAAATAAACAAATAAAACAAATAAAATCTTTAAAATATAAACAAATAAATAAACAAATAAAATATTTTAAAAAAAGAGAGAGAGATAGAAAGAAAAGAGAAAAATCACATCAAAATTCCCTATTTGGAGAAATTTCTATAAAATGCTTTGTTGGGGCACCTGGGTGGCTCAGTGGGTTAAAGCCTCTGCCTTCGGCTCAGGTCATGATTCCAGGGTCCTGGGATCGAGCCCCGCATCAGGCTCTCTGCTCAGCGGGGAGCCTGCTTCCCCCTCTCTCTCTCTGCCTGCCTCTCTGCCTACTTGTGATCCCTGTCTGTCAAATAAATAAATAAAATCTTAAAAAAAATAAAATAAAATAAAATGCTTTGTTGACAATACAGTATCTCTCTTATTATTACCTAAAACAACTTTTACCTAAAAATAACATCAAAATTCCCTATTTGGAGAAATTTCTATAAAATGCTTTGTTGACAATACAGTATCTCTCTTATTATTACCTAAAAGAACTTTTACTTAAAAGTTGTTCATCACTCAGAAAAGTATAGTCCAAACTTCAGAAGACTCTTTTCCAACAGACTTTAAATGACACAAGCCTCAGGCAACTAATACACAAAGTACTTCTATGTATGATCAGATTAGGTTCCAAATGACTACATCTAAATCCGTTTGTTCCAAAGTCCAGAGTCATCCTATCCAAGAGAGACAGCAAGTGCTTTTGCTCTGGCATGTGACATTCATCTCTCACACAAGTTCTTAAAAAGAGCTTCTATTACCTAAGTCAGTAGTCATAAGTCTCTTCATCAACTAACATAAGAAGGTGAAATCACAGTTACTCAGGTGTCATTTAAAATCAAACTAACCACGACCTACTGAGTGCTTTGTACTTTTATGAAATTCTAAGATACAGGTACAAGAATCTAAGCTAAGTTGCTGGTCTCCGGAAGCTTAAAATTCACCAAGCTTTTATTCTTTTTTTCCCCCACTATCTCTATTTTCCAAGATACAAGTAGCCAGCTGCAAGTACAATTAGTACATGAGCACTTAGGAAGCCCAATGAGATAACTTTGAAAATTAGGAAACAATTTTTGTTTTATTGCATTTGCATACACACACACACACATATGTTAGCCTTTGAATTATTTATATATTTGACAGAGATCACAAGTAGGCAGAGAGGAAGGCAGAGAGGAGGAAGCAGGCTCCCTGCTGAGGAGAGAGCCCTATGCGGGGCTCAATCCCAGAACCCCGGGATCATGACCTGAGCCGAAGGCAGAGGCTTTAATCCACTGAGCCACCCAGGTGCCCCGAAGCATCACTGTTTTAAAGAAATCTTAGGGCAACTGCTAAAAATCCTTTGAAATTGGAAGTGTTTATGAGGCTTTTTCCTCTGTAGTTAGTCTTAAGCGACCTCCACTTTGGGGAAACACAATATACGTTCCCATTCAGTCTGAATGATACCAACTGTTGAGATGATGTAATGTTGAAAAGATGGCATTCTAATATATGAGACTATTTTCTTTCTTTAAGATTTTATTTATTTGAGAGAGAGCGTGGGGAGGGGAGCATAGCGGGGAGTGCAGAGGGAGAAGCAGACTCCCTGCTGAGTTGGGAGCCAGGGGACATGGGACTCCATCCTAGGACCCTAGGATCATGACCTGAGCCGAAGGCAGACACTCAACCAACTGAGCCATCCAGGCACCCTTATAATATATGAGATTTTATGGTGCAGGTCTCAATCCTTTATCAAGTATGTAATACTTTTGAAATTTTTTGAAGTATTTCAAAAAATATTTTTTAAAATTTAAACATTCTAACATCTTTTTAACACTTCTACTTCTCAACATCTAAAAAGAATGTATCGTGCTGGTTAAAATCTTTACACTGCCTCTGCCTTTGGCTCAGGCCATGATCTCCGGGTCCTGGGATCCAGGCATCAGGCTCTCAGGCTCTCTGCTCAGCAGGGGGCCTGCTTCCCCCCCCCTCCCCCCCTTCTCTGCCTACCTGTGATCTCTGTCTGTCAAATAAATAAATAAAATCTTTAAAAACAAAAAACTTTACACTTTAACAAAATTTAGGCTTTATCCTCTGTACAATCTTAATATACATACCCTGTATTTAAATTGTCAATAAAAACGTTAACACAATGATGTAAGTATATGTTTAATCCTGTAATTGTATTCAGCATGAAAATAAAACAAGTGAAGAACTTTTTAATTATATTATCCCAGTATCTTTAGGTTAATTTCTAAATTAATGACTTTCTCCCCTCCCAAAAGGTATAATTAAAATACATTTAGCAGGGGTGCCTGGGTGGCTCAGTGGGTTACAGCCTCTGCCTTCGGCTCTGGTCGTGATCCCAGGGTCCTGGGATCGAGCCCAGCGTGGGGCTCTCTGCTTGGCAGGGAGCCTGCTTCCTCCTCTCTCTCTGCCTGCCTCTCTGCCTACCTGTGATCTCTGTCTGTCAAATAAATAAATAAAATCTTAAAAAAAAAAAAATACATTTAGCAGGGCGCCTGGGTGGCTCAGTTGGTTGAGCGAATGCCTTCGGCTCAGGTCATGATCCCGGACTTCCAGGATCGAGTCCCGCATCGGGCTCCCAGCTCCTTGAGGAGTCTGCTTCTCCCTCTGACCTTCTCCTCTCTCATGCTCTCTCTCATTCACTCTCTCTCAAATAAATAAATAAAATCTTAAAAAAAAATACGTTTAGCAAATGTAGCTCTCATTATTGCATGCAATTATAAATTTAATATTAATAACTATGTGATTTCTATATTTCATTCATGAATTTCTCTTTTTATTGTTACTGATAGAACCCAGCTAAGACACTTTATCTCTGTTCAGATGACATATTATCTTAAAGCTGTCAAACCATGTTTTACTTCTTTATTATAATACATCTCAGAAACTTGGACAAAGATCAACTAAACTATTCTAATTTTATATGGGAAAAAATAAGAACAAAAAAAAGAAAATTGGAATCATATAATCAGGAACATTTCTAAAGTGGATATAGCTTTATGAGATATCTTGGACATTTTCTGTTAAATTGGGAGAGATTTATTTGTTATGGATTGGCTCGGATTATGATTGTAGGTTTTTTTAAAGGTTTATTTATTTTTGAGAGAGAGTGAGAGAGAGAGAGTAACTGAGCAGGAGCAGGGGGAGGGGCAGAGGGAATCTCAAACAGACTCTCCACCAACTGCGGAGCCCAACATGGGGCTCGATCTCCCAACCCCAAGATTATGACCTAAGCCAAAATCAAGAGTTGGACCCTCAACCAACTGAACCACCTAGGTGCCCCTATAACTGTTTCTGTAATCTGACTGAGTCCCAAGAAATTAGTTTTATGCTATATAATACACTCAAGTCAGTAAGCAAGAAATTTGATTTATTTGAAACTGATCTATGTGCCTTTAAAGGAAACATCTCTTTTCCATACTTGTGTATATAAGCAATATTTTAGTTAAAAAACCAAAGGGTTAATACTTTAGCACAGCTAAATTCGGCAGCCAGGTGACTGATTTTTTCTGTGGTTCTATTTCATTCTTGCAGTAATAAAACACTGGTGTCTAGCTTTCAGGTAATAATTCAGCTTGATAAATCACATATATTTAATCTGGCAACTGATACTGTTATTTATTATGTTTTCATCTGATTATCTTAAAAGCTATGGCTTTATATAGAATTATAGTTATGAATTTGACACTAACACATTTCCCATTACAAAACATATTATCATTAACCCATTTGATACTTGAATAATTATTTATAAGGTAGAACACGAAAGTTGTGAGCATCTGACAAAATTGTTTTCCCCCCACTATATCACCATAGTTTTATACTTAATTACAGAAAAGAATGATAGTTTTCCTACAAGATTTTAAGTAATAACTAAAGACCACAACACAAAAGATAATACAAGATCATTAACTGCCAAATCCATGCTACACACAATAAAAGATGTACAAATTCAGAAAGAGAAGAGAAACTTTCACCCTTATACAGGAGTTGAGATTTGAGGTATGTCTTAAAGATGAGTAGGGTTTGGACAGTGGAAAAATAAATAAGTAGTACTTAAGTAAGGGGCCCTTTTTTAAAAAAAAGATTTTGTATTTATTTATTTGTTAGAGAGCACACACAAGCAGGGGGAACAGCAGGCGGGGGGAAAGCAGACTCCCTGCTAAACAGGGAGCCCAATGCGGGACTGGATCCCGGAACACTGGGATCATAACTTAAGCTCAAGGCAGAAGTTTAACCAACTGAGCCACCCAGGTATCCCAATAAGGGGCCTTTTTGTTTGACTGTTTTCTTAAAAAAAACATAAAATGTGTTCTCCACATATTAGTGGCAAGCCCTTTTCAAAACATAACCTTAAATAAACGGGAGTGTACAGAGGGGTCACTAAGATTAGTGCAGTGGACATCTGTTATTTTTTCATCCCCAACATCTATATTCTCCTTCCTCTGATAACATCGTACCAATTTTCTTTTGGGCAACAACCTCACCCCCTCTTTCAGTGGATGTGGTTTGGTGGGTTGACCCTACTCTCTGGGCAACAAGTGTGAGCACAAGACCCAGGCTTAACTAACGGAAACAGTCTATCCTCCTCATTGATTGAGCAAAGGCCCACAAAGTCAAACTAGAAAAAAAGACTCAACTCCAAGATTCTTGCTGGATGCTAAGATTGTTAAACCTGTGGAATGCCTGACTGAAGCTGCTTGTGGTCCATTACTGCTATCTTTGGTGAAGAACTTGCCTTTTCAAAAAGCAAATACACAGGAAATCAGATCTAAGAAAGTAAGAGGCAGATGCCTAGTGACATTAAGTTGAGAATTTCTATACGGATTAACCATGCTTAATCTAGCCCCTGGGCTTTCCGGTTTCTTGAGCCAATCAACAGCATCTCTTTGCTTAAACTAGTTTAAATTGCTGTCACATATAACTGAAAGAATCCTAACAAAACAATGTTTAAAATGTCAGCTGCTAGGATAAATTTGAGCTCCTCTATGGTCGTTTTGGTTATTTTGCCTCCTTACCTCCTTCCTGGGAAATCTCTGTTCTCTGAGATCACTTCTTGCTGGGCTCATTATCACCACTGCCTCCAAAGCCTGCCCCCGTGGCTGTGGCAGGCAGCCTCTCCTAGAAAGTCACCCTCTCTCACCTTTTTTAATTTTTGTCTGATCTCCTGTGCTTCTCCCTGCTGTACCATTTTTCCAACGCTTCTCAGTTTTTCATAAGCCAATCTTGGTTTTCCTTACAGATGTGAACTTCTGTTCAGCCAAATGCACCAATCACAGCATATGGCATGCAGCCTTTCTTTGGTTCTTCAGCTCAACTCATTTCAGCAATTTTCATTGTTCTACATTATTCAAAAATTCTTTTTAAAAAATAGCAAAACCATCCGTGCAGCTGAGTAGCTCAGTCCATTAAGCATCTGCCTTCGGCTCAGGTCGTGATCTCAGGGTCCTGAGATCAAGCGGCTGGAGCCCAGCATTGGGCTCCCTACTCAGCTGGGAGTCTGCTTCTCACCTCTCTCTCTGTCCCTCCCATGCTCATGCTCTTGAGCTCGCACTCTCTCACTAATAAATAAATAAAAGCTTTTTTAAAAAAAAATAGCAAGTAACTGACGTTGATGTTAAATCTAAATTCAGGACAAAAGGGTATTACTCTGATAATTATAAAAACTACACTTGTTCCAAAGATTCAGCCACAATACCTAGTCCTAGAACAAAACCCCCCAAAAATTACTGTACATTAGACCCTGGCAGAAATGCAATAGCTCTTTTGAAATTACATATATTTCAAGATCATTACAAACACCAATTTCTAAAACCTCATATAACTACCTATCAGAAGTTCCAGGTAAAAAGATAGGGAAATGTGAAACTAGCTTGCTCAAAGACACACACTGCTTTAATTGAGAGGAAAGTATCAATAAACAACACACCCTCTGGGATCTTTGCAAGTTTGAAAATGCCAAGATCAATAAGGTAATACTAATTAAATACCAGCATGCCTCAAAAAAATAAAATACAGATAAACAATAGTTACTAGGTTAAATATAACTTAACAGTCTTGTTCCAGGTTCTTTAATCCAGGAAACAGTCATTCTATTTGGAAAGCATATAGACTTTTACAAGCTTACATGCAAATAAGTGTGTCATTGCAAATTTAACTACCAATCACTTTCTTGACCTCAGTGACTTGTTCCTGCCCCTCCTCCTCCATTCAGATCCTACAGACTATCTCCCATACTTGTCTATAAGAGCCTTAGGAAGTGCTGCCACAAGGGAAGCACAGAACTGGAGGGAGATCATTCTCCACATGTGCCAGTTATGGATTTAAGGCCTCTCACCCATCCTTGCCTACTCTGCAAAAATGGAGCTGGAGTCTTTAAATACATTTCCTTCTCCAGTTGGCACAATGTTGAGCATTCTTAACAAAGAACATTGGAGACACACTGCAGGAGGAAGAAACTTTCCCTTTCTGGTTCCAGGGCGCTCCGCTGAGCAAGCTCCTGCAGTAGGCAAGCTATGCCAGCACCCAGTCCCCGCAGCAAGGGCAGCATCTCGTGATAGCCTCCTGCAGTCTACAGCTCTCAGCAGCATCTGTAAACCAGTAGCTTCCCTCCAAGACACCTCCCTATGAACGGCTTTCCCCAGTACCCTCAAGGGTGGATTTCTAGTAGGTTCTATAAGATGAATTTCCAACAAATTCTACCATAGCAACTTTTCTGCCATTCAATGTGATAAACAGCCATGCCTTAAACAAGGTCTGGACCTCTTCCTTGTACATTCTACCTCAGCCCTTAGGATTATAGTAGATTCTTTTTTTTTTTAATCAAGGTATAATTAGCAAATAAAATTGCAAGATTTAAGGTGTATAGCATGATGAGTTTGATATATATATATAAGCCAATTGTGATTATCTATTGTTTATATAATCTTTAGAGATCTCTTTTCTTTGTTCAAATTACTGTATAATTTCTGTGTCCTAGTTGAACCCTGACTGATACACCAAGTAAAACTAGCAAACCAACAGCACAAAAGAGATGGACTCTGGCATTTTTAGAAACAACCTATCCTAAAAGACGGTTAATGAAAGTATAGCTAAGGGGGCTCAAGCAAGGTAACCAGAGAGTATCTTCAAGAAGAAAATGCTGATTTAAAAAAGAAAAGAAAAGAAAAAGCAATAGTCTGATCAACTGTAATATGACCCTCCCAAAGATAAAATGAGACAAGCTAAGGGGCACCTGGGTGGCTCAGTTTGTTAAGCATCTGCCTTCAGCTCAGGTCGTGATCTCAGGGTCCTGGAATCAGCCAATTGAGCCCCAAATGGGCTCCCCCACTCAGCTGGGAGTCTGCTTCTCCCTGTTCCTCTGCCCCTCCCTCCAACCAGTTCAGGTGCTCTCTCTCTCTCAAATAAATAAATAAAAGCTTAAAAAAAATGAAGCAAGCTCATATACCTACCTTGTATATTCTTCATGCAAATTACCAAATTTGCATTTATCAGTTGGCTTCTTGTGAGCCCGAATGGAGTTAGTCTCCTCAAGCCCATCTAATGAATAAAATAGTGTCTCGACTTGAAATAACAACAAAAAGACTGCCACTCTCTGATGACCTTCCTCACAACCAACCAGCAACCTCCATTTTTAACATTTGTTAATTTCACAAATGCTACCAAAGGTTAGAAGCAAAGAAAAGTAAGCCACTTACCGGTTTATGAGGATTATTTCAAAGATTTTTTAAATTTATTTTTGCGAGAGAGAAACAGAGAGACAGACAGACAGACATGTGAGAACAGGCAAGTCTTCCTAACATCAGTAAAGATTCCATCTATCACTTTTCTTGAAGGGCCACACTGCTGTCTTATTAGAGAAAGAACACTTTAATTAAAAAATTTTCAGGAGGGGCGCCTGGGTGGCTCAGTGGGTTAAAGCCTCTGCCTTTGGCTCGGGTCATGATCTCAGGGTCCTGGGATCGAGCCCCGCATTGGGCTCTCTGCTCAGCAGGGAACCTGCTTCCTCCTCTCTTTCTGCCTGCCTCTCTGCCTACTTGTGATCTCTGTCTGTCAAATAAATGAATGAAATCTTTAAAAAAAAAAAAAAAACTTCAGGAAATTATATATTTAGTAACCAATATTCCATATCTAAGGTGTATGTAAATTAGCAGAATATAAGATCCTTTCCCCATCTATGGGCACCTTCCTAATCCTCCAAAAACATTCCAAAATGGGATGCAAGCATCCAAAAGTCTGTTCCTAAGCTTCCTGCTGTTCCTAAGTTCTAGAAGCAGGCTTGGGCCCCAAAACTTTGACACTGCTGACACAGGAATGACAACTTAAGACAAATGACAACTTATGACAAATGTTATCACTACCACAGCTTGCTTTGCTTCCCTACAACCCTGTACATTCCCGTTTGCTTTTCCTGTTCGCAGCAGGTTCCTTTTTTCCCTGTGAATATTGAGGTTAAAAAGCCTGTGACTCGGGGCGCCTGGGTGGCTCAGTCGGTTGGGCCTCTGCCTTTGGTTCAGGTCATAATCTCAGGGTTCTGGGATCGAGACCCGCATCGGGCCCTCTGCTCAGCGGGAGGCTGCTTCCCCCCTCTCTCTGCTGCCTCTCTGCATACTTGTAATTTCTCTGTCAAATAAATAAATAAATAATCTTAAAAAAAAAAAAAAAAGCCTGTGACTCTTTGTCATCAATTCTCCCTCTTCATCTAATAATAGTTAGCACTTTCTCTATCTATCTTTTCAATTCGAAAAGTACTGATCTGTATTTCCCTACTGCCAATTATGTGGGGAGGTGGCTTTAATTCCTTTCCTGCTTTATTTTTTTTATGATTTTTAACTTAATTTAATTTAAAAAAATTTTTATTATGTTAGTCACCATACAGTACATCATTAGTTTTTGATGTAGTGTTCCATGATTCATCGTTTGCATATAACACCCAGTGCTCCCTGCAATCTGTGCTTCTTAATACCAATCACCAGCCTCACCCATCCCCCTACCACCCTCCCCTCTAAAACCTTCAGTTTGTTTCCCAGAGTCCATAGCTTCTCGTGATTCATCTCCTACCCCAATTTCTCCCCCTTCATTTTTCCCTTCCTTCTAAAGTCCTCCATGCTATCCCTTATATTCCACAAATAAGTGAAACCATAATTGACTTTCTCTGTTTGACTTATTCCACTTAGCATAATCTCCTCCAGTCTCATCCATGTTGAGGCAAAAGTTGGGTATTCATTCTTTGTGATTGTTGAGTAATATTCCATTGTGTATATGGACCACATCTTCCTTATCCATTCATCTGTTGAAGGGCATCTTGGCTCCTTCCACTTTAGCTTTTTCTCTCTTTGGCCTTTGAAAAAGTTTTAACCAATTTTATATTGCTGTTGGTAAAGTGGATAGCTTCAATTTGTGGATTCGCCCTTAGAACTGTCCACTTAAGAGTAACTTGAAGGTATAATTAAAGTTAGTAAAACTTTAAAGCATTATTCTACCTGATAAAGACCAGAAACAGAGGGGAAAGAGTGTTTACCATCAACAGGTCAAAAGAGAAAATTCTTTACAGGCAGAGCAATTTTTTTTTACACAATTTATTTACTTATTTGAGAGAGAGAGAACACACAAGCAGGAAGGTCAGGGAAAGGGAGAGAAAATCTCAGGCAGACCCCACACTGAACATGGAGCCAGACTCAGGCTCATGACCCTGAAATCATAACCTCAGCGGAAACCAAGACACAACCAACTACGCCACCCAAGCGCCCCCAGAGCAACTTTTTCTTATTTAATTTGATTAAAACAATTTAAAGCATTGCTAATTATTAGGAACAGGCTTAAAATAATGATGAAGAAATAGAAAGCTAGTTCTTCTTTATGGAATGAATACAAGGTGCCACACCATCAATAGAACATTAGAAATATCTTCAGGGGAAAAAATAATATGTATGGTATTTATCACCACAAGGAGTATTTTATGTCTTAGATAGGACTATTATTCATTCAGTATTGACCATCTACACAAAGCTAAGCATTGGGAATATATAATAAAAACATACGTGTGTCCTGCCCTCAAAAAGCCTTACAGAAATCCAAATTCTCTTTTACAACATGAAATTAATAAAAGAGTTTCAAATTCAGATAAGATTCTGTGAATACCTGTTGATCACATAACTAATACTAGCAATTAAAATTTAAATTCACTTGGCAACATCATAGAAAGGAATTCAAACTACTCCTGCTATACAATAATGTTTTGTGTTCTATCTTGTTATCACAATTCAAGATTTTAGAGCAGGATGAGAGATGAGCTGATCGAATTTAACAACCACCTCTACAGTTTCCAGGCAAAAATGATCAATCATTTATAGGCACCTCTGAGAGTGGAAAAACTCTTCCCTTTACGATGTCAACACATTCAAACATGTCTATCCCGGCTAAGGAAGGAATCCAGTGGCCCCTCATAAACCCAGTTTCCCAAGACTTGGAATCTCCCATTCAATACAAAGGGTACCAAGGGACACCAAACCAAAGGGTCTGCACTTTACACTGAGACAATGTAAATAAGCTCACTCTACTAAATTCTATTATATGTAACCAGTTAAGACATGTAAGGTCTCAAGACTGTGGCCAGATCACCTGGAAATTCTTTCTAGGAAAAGCTACATTTTGCTGTGCCTGTAAAAATTATGATTTCCTAAACTACAGATCTATTCTGTTCTTTAGTTCTACCAGGAAAAAGAAAATCTATCATGGGGGCGCCTGGGTGGCTCAGTGGGTTAAAGCCTCTGCCTTCGGCTCGGGTCATGATCCCAGGGTCCTGGGATGGAGCTCCACATCAGGCTCTCTGCTCAGCAGGGAGCCTGCTTCCTCCTCTCTCTCTGCCTGCCTCTCTGCCTACTTGTGATCTCTGTCAAATAAATAAATAAAATCTTTAAAAAAAAAAAAGAAGAAGAAGAAGAAGAAGACTAATTTAATCCTGACATTCTCCAGAGTAGACATCTTATATCCATTTATAGGTAAAGAAATTGAAGCACAGAGAGGTTTAAAAATTGGCCTGAGTATTTTATTCTTTTTGGTGCTATTGTACATGGAATTGCTTTCCTAATTTCCTTTTCAGACAGCTCATTGTTAGTATACAGAAATGTAACTGATTTTTGCATGTTGATTTTGTATCTTGCAACTTTACACAATGTGTTTATTAGTTCTAACAGTCTGTTAGTCTTTAGGGTTTACTATATGTAAGATCATGTCATCTGCAAACAGGAACAATTTTAGTTCTTCCTTTCCAATTCTGAAGCCTTTTTAATCCCTTTTCTTGCCTAGGTGCTCTGGCTAGGACTATCTTCCTCATTCCTTATCACAGTGGGTTATCACCTCACACCTGTCAGGATGGCTATTATCAAAACAAAAACAAAAACAAAAGACAAGTGTTGGTGAGGATGTAGAGAAAATGGAACCTCTGTACTGTTGATGGGAACGCAAAATGATGCAACTGCTAGGATAAATAGTATGAAGGTTCCTCAAAAATTTCAAAATAGAATTACTGTATGATCTAGCAATCCTGCTTCTGTGTATTTTAGCAGAAGTAGTGCAATCAGGATCTTGAAGAATTACTAGCAGTCTCATGTTCACTGAGGCACAATTAATAATCACCAAGATTGGGGTGCCTGGGTGGCTCAGTGGGTTAAAGCCTCTGCCTTCTGCTCGGGTCACGGTCCCAGGGTTCTGGGATCGAGTCCCGCATCGGGCTCTCTGCTCAGTGGGGAGCCTGCTTCCCTTCCTCTCTCTGCCTGCCTCTCTGCCTACTTGTGATCTCTGTCTGTCAAATAAATAAATAAAATCTTAAAAAAAAAAAATAATCACCAAGATTACTAATGTCCATGGGCAGAAAAATGCAATAGCAAAATGTAGTATATACATAGAATGGAATACTACTCAGCTTTTAAAAGAAAATTCTGTAATAGGTGACAACATGGGTGAACCTTACAGACATTATGCTAAGTGACATAAGCCAGTTACAGGAAGACAAATGATTTCACTTACATATATGAGGTATCCACTGACATGAGATTATCTAAAATAGCCAAATTCATAGAATGAAAGAGTGGAATGCTGGTTGCCAGGGGCCAGAATAGAGGGAATGGGGAGTTACTAATTAATAGGCATAAAGTTCTAGTTAAGCAAGATGAATAAGCTCTTGAGATATGCTGTACAACATTGTACCTACAGTCAACAGTACTATCTTGCACACTTAAAAAATGTGCTAAGAGGGTAGACCTCATGTTAAGTATTCTAAAGCACAATAAAAAAAAATATTTTTTAATTGGTCCAAGAACTCAAACCCACTTCTAACGGACACTCCCTTGATCCTACTTTAACACAATAAACTGCCTCGAAGCAGATTAGAATGTACTAAGAGGACTCTCTCCCAGCACTGTGTGACGTTAGGGAATTCGCTTAACAGTGAATGGTGGTGAGTTTCCTCACCACCAAAATAAGTCTCAGCGCAAAGACAACTGGTCGGTCTGCAATCTTGGCCACCGGCCGACCTCGCACGAGCATCCGCGGGACCAAGAGGAGGTCAAGCTGGATCTCAGCTCCTGAGCCAGACCGCAGGCATGAAGGGGCAAAACGCTGTAGGAGAAAAAGAACAAAGCCTCGCCCCGCTGGGTCACTATGACCCAAAGGAAAAGCGTCAGTACGACCAGCCCAAGGCCTCGTTTCCTAGGTAGCTGGACCAAGAACTCGGCTCACCTCGGGCGGGAATCACTGGCTGGCACCTCCCCTTCACTCTGCGCCTCAGTCGCCATCTTAGTCAGCAAACTTCTCTCACCGCCCCTATCTCCGGCCCCACCCCCACGCACTTGGATTGGCTAAGGTGTACCCCCTCTTCCGTGCGATTGGATGACTAAACAGTTTCATGATATTATTGGTCTATTCAAATAGCTAACGGTCATTGGTCACCCCCAGCCCGGGCGGAAAAGGGTTGGGGGACGAGACCCAGCCCCGAGGCCCCTGGGAGTTGTAGTTTCATGTTTTGACGAGCCTTTCCGATTCCACCCACTTTTTAATTTTCTGGTCAGAAATCCCCAGCGTACGCTCAAATTAAGTCTGGATGTGAAATCTCAGAATCACAGAACTGTCGAATTTGAAATTGGCTTTAAGAACAACGCTCTAAAATGTAAGATTCATTTTCTGTCTCCACACAGAGTATACCTAGAAGAGTAGGTACAGCGCGGCAATCAAGAAGTACTTGACTATCACGTTTAGCTCACATCCAGCCGCACAGCTTAGCGGTGGGTCACTTAGGCTTCTTTCTACACGCGCCCTTCCGGCTACCCAGAGAACCCATAGGCTTTGCCTCTCTGATCTGAAACAAGGAACGAACAGCTCCATAACCTTGTCCCTGAATGAGCTTTAATGCTCAATGATAGAAATAATCGTAATTTTGCTTGTCCTGGGATCAAGCCCAGTATCGGGCTCCCTGCTCAGCCGGGAGCCTCCTCCTCCCTCTTCCTTCAGCTCCCTTGAGCTTGTATTCCCTCTCTTGCTGTGTCTCTCTCTGTCAAATAAATAAATCTTTTTTTAAAAAATTATGTAGTTGTTCATGTGACTATTTATTTCATGTGAGGGTTCCCAACTAGACTTCCTACCACACTTGGGCGGAGACGACCTCTATTTTGCTCCCCATGGCTTGTGGCTCATAGTAAACTTTTCAATAAATAGTTTTTGAACGAACGAGTAAACAAGTCCTCAGATTATAGGATCCAAAATAAAAGTTAATTCACATGTTCTAATAGGTTATTACAGTCAATGAATTCATATTAAAAGTTTGATGAAATGTCTAAATAAAATTGCTCTATGTTTATTCTGTTTTATGTTTAACAGATTTTCTTTGAGCAAATAAATACATGAAAAGAAACAAAATTCAACAAACACATATCAGTGAGATTATTCACTAAACCCAAGACAGTCTTGGAAAATCCAGGCTGCATTATTTGGTGTATATATACAAAGCAAGGAACACAAGGCTCAAATTCTACAGAGTATTTCTCCAAAGTATGAACAAGTTTTTGTCCCAGCCTCCTGATACCCCACATCAACTGACTGACTGACTGACTGACTGGATTAAACTGATGCTTTCACACAGAAGAAATGTTCAACACTTTAATGCTAAGGGACACCTGGGTGGCTCAGTGGGTTAAAGCCTCTGCCTTTGGCTGAGGTCATGGTCCTGGGGTCCTGGGATCAAGCCCTGCATTGGGCTCTCTGGTCTGGGAGGAGCCTACTTCCCCCTCTCTCTTTGCCTGCCTCTCTGCCTACTTGTGATCTCTGTCTGTCAAATAAATAATACCACACAACGCTATTTCTGGTTTACCTGTTTGGATGACATTTTTATACAAAGTCCTTAATGTCTGGAGAAATGCTGTCCAGTAGTTAAGAGCAGTAACCCTACTTTCAAATCCTAGCTCCGTTACTTCTAACTGTGTGACCAACAACTTAACTTTGATTCCTTTTCCTCCTCTGTAAAATGAGAGTAATAATAATTCTCAGAGCAGTATTGTGAAGATTGAAACGAGATAATCTCTGAAATGCTGCTTACCTGCACAATGTCTGGCACGTATTGAAACTAGATACATAGTCAAGGTAATGTGATAAATGTTAAGAATGCTAAACTCCCTTCTCAGATAACATTTCTATCTCCATTGCTGCATGATAAGGACCATACTTTACACTTATAGTTACGGTTTAATCAGTTACGCTGAAGAGGAGAATGTTTCTTCTGAAAACCAACTATTCCGCTGAGACTTCTGATGAAAAGCAAGTATTGTTGCTGAGTATTGTAAAAGTTCTCCCCAGCCAGCAAGCCTGCCCTGTTTCTGCAAGGCTCTCCTGGCCCTCCTGAAATCTCACTCCATCGAGGTACTGCTGGCCAGCCTCGTGATAAGCATGGCTGTCCAGCAGGTATTCATGAAAAGTTCAGAAAGTCATCTTGTTTCCAACAGTCTGGCTGAACAAAAGGTCACAGGATAGTGGCCCCAGCCCTCAAGGAGTTACAGACTCCGGGAGATAAAATGAATACACATAAGTCACATACAACGGAAGGCAGATTAGAATTACCAAGAATGAAATAGTAAAGCAGAGAAAAGACTCCTAGGAATTCAGAAGTAAGGAGAAGAGAAGGCCAAGGCTCCAAAGGATGGTTTATGATCCCGGGCATGTGTTCGAATCTGCCCCAAATGTCATTGTGCATCAATCTATCTACCCCCAATGAACTTCAAACACCTTTTGCATAATTAATTACACAAATAACACATGAAGATGCTTCCCTTGCAAATAAATAAATAAATAATAAAGATAAAGGCTCCCTTATCAACCATCCCTACATTCTAGTCCTTCCTCTAAGAAAATACCATTTTCAGTTTAATATGTGTCCTTTCAGGGGCGCCTGGGTGGCTTAGTGGGTTAAAGCCTCTGCCTTCGGCTTGGGTAGTGATCCCAGGGTCCTGGGATCGAGCCCCACGTCAGGCTCTCTGCTCTGTGGGGAGCCTGCTTCCTCCTCTCTCTCTCTCTGCCTGCCTCTCTGCCTACTAGTGATCTCTGTCTGTCAAATAAATAAATAAAATCTTTGAAAAAAAATAATATGTGTCCTTCCAGATCTTTCTCTATTATAGTACATTCCTTCAAAAAATATTTACTGGGGGCGCCTGGGTGGCTCAGTGGGTTAAGGCCTCTGCCTTCGGCTCGGGTCATGATCTCAGGGTCCTGGGATCGAGCCCCGCATCGGGCTCTCTGCTCGGCAGGGAGCCTGCTTCCCCTTCTCTCTCTGCCGGCCTCTCTGCTTACTTGTGATCTCTGTCTGTCAAATAAATAAATGAAATCTTAAAAATATATATATATATATTTACTGAATGCCTACTATGTGCTAGGCACTGTTCTAGGCCTGGAAATAGAGATGTGAACAAAGCATTTGTTCAAGCAAAGAATTGAGGCATTTCTTTCCTTTTCTTATTTTCCCATTAATCTTTTTTTTTTTTTTTTTTAGAAATCTCAACACCCAACATGGGGCTTGAATTCATGACCCCAAGATTAAGAGTCACATGCTCTACCAACTGAGCCAGTCAGGCACCCTTTAATTTTTAGATACATGGTGGTACATTGTACATATTATCTTTGTAGGAGCATCTCAGAGATCTATGTCAGTTACAATTTTGAACTGCCATGTTTGCCATGTAATGCCATCACCCTTTTGAACTGCTGTGTAGCATTCCATCTTATAGATGCTCCCCAGTTTACTTAAACCACCTCCGCCTGACATAAATTCAGTTTATGTCAGTCTGGATTGCAAGCACTGGGAGCTGACTTCGGCTAACATAACAGAAACTGGATTTGTTGGAAGGGTACTGGGGTAAAGAGCTGGCAGGAAGGAAGGGGGCTGGGGAGCCAAAAACCCAGCCAAGGTCACACCATTCAGTGCCACTTGACTCAGCACAGTGACCCTTCCACTGATATCCCGTCTACGCTTGGGTCTCCGTATCACTCCAGGGAGAGGAAGAGTCATGGGTGAAAACATCTGATTGGCTGGACCACAGTCACCTGCCTCCACCCTTCTGCGTGGAGCAAAGCCCTGTCTCCCACCAAAGTTCTCCCAGTGGGGAATTACCCACAAAAGGGGGGGGAAATCATAGGACAAATGTGTGCTACACATTTCTTGCTTCCTGGGACACCTGTTTCTTGTGGGCTGGGGCAAAGTTTAACCATTCATTCTCCTTCAGACACACTAGAAACTAACACTTACATTATTCCATATGCAAGGGGGAAAAAAGCTACCTGCAGCTTTGCTGTAGAATCCCCTTCAAGACTGGCCACAGGGCAAGTGGAAGAGGGAATTCAATGAGGTGAAGAGAAGAGCAACCCATTCTGTGCAGCTAAAAGCGACCCAGGTCAGGGCTGGAACGGCAGGGGAAGAACCCTGGAGGTCATTTTCCCCAGCCAGGATAACAAGCTGGGAAACAGTCAGGTCACAGGCAAAAGGCTGGCAGAGAAAAACACTGAAAGCACACTCAGTCACAGAATGTTCATGATTGGATTCACCATCAGTCAGGCACTGAGCTCAGCGTTGAGCACTAAGCCATGAATCCTACCTCTGAAAGCTCAGACTGGTGCTGGGAGGCACGGGGACCAGGCTTCCTGGGCCTTGAGAGAGGCAAGGAACACATTCTCTGAAAGCCTGAAAGTACAGGAAGGAGCCAGGCCCGGCGCAGGGGCTGGATCCCAGGGAGGCTTGAGGGGGTCCTGAGTCTTGCAGGGTAAGTTGGAAGTCCTGAACACTGGCCAAATCATTTTGGGTTTTGTTTTTTGTTTTTTGTTTTTTTTTAAGATTTTATTTATTTATTTGACAGAGAGCGAGATCACAAGTAGTCAGAGAAGCAGGCAGAGAGAGGGGGGAAGCAGGCTCCCCACTGAGCAGAGAGCCCTATGCGGGGCTCGATCCCAGGACCCTGAGATCACTACCTGAGCTGAAAGCAGAGGCTTAACCGAGCCACCCAGGCGCCCCAGCACTGGCCAAATCATTTTGAATTGGAATGTTTCTGGCCCTGTAATCAAAAACACCCAGGTCTCAGGTCAGGAAGTCCCCGGGTGCTGGTGGTTTCAAAGCAGTAACATATATGTGACATTCAGGAATGGGCAGGTTTATTGTGAACTCACTGTGTGGGGTGTTATCTCCACAGTCATGTGAGCTGAGGCCTGGGATCCTTTTTTCTGCCACTATAGCCCATTCTCATGGAGATGGTTTTGATATGGAGAGAAGTTTTGCACATTAAGCCTATATAGCTATTAGGAGGCAGGGTGACGGTCAGAAAAGGCTCCAAGCCTTCCCCAACCTATTTCTTCTCTAGACAGGAGCCTTCAGAGTCAGCTTCCAAGATTCACCCATTCAAAATCAGGAAGTAAAGGAAATTGTCCTTTAGCCCCCTGTAGGCCTGTATGGTCATCCCCACCCATATGACCCATCTTCTTTCAAGGATGTAAGAAGAGAGAATTGCCTTGTTCATTCATTCTTTCATTTACACACACTTCAGTGTGAATTAAGCCCAAGGGTACTTCATTTGGAACATGTGAATATAAAAGACCACTTCTAATTGTAAGATAAAAGGGGTCTTGCGCAATTAAAATAACTTCACACAGTCATTTGGATTAGGAAACACGAAAACCTTCTGGGGACTCAGTTGTGTCTCAGATTACCATGGCTGCATTTCTAGATTTGTTTACAGATGGCTTGATTAGTTTTGGCTTACCCCTCTAGACTGTAAACTCTGTGAGTTAAGGACTACATTTGGTTTTGCTATATGTTGAACTATATGTTGAAGGAATAAAGGATCAAATAAATCAATGAAATCAAGGAAGTAATAAATGAAAGAATGAGGTTACTCAGGCCTTATGGAAAAACTACATCCTGCCAATACTGGATGTAGGTTTTTATTTTGATGTACCCAACAACTCTTAAGGGGTCCTCTGTTTCCCTAGGTATGACTGACCCTATTTCTGGCCTTAGAGGTGGGCAAGAAGCCAGGCCTGGCCAATCAGAGGACTCTAACCTCTAGACTTATGAGTCTTACAGTCTAGACCAGCCCAAGTAACTACTGAAATGAAGAATGCTATAAGAGCCCCATTGAGGGAACTGAATGGGATGGGAGAGCAGAGGGCAGAGGAACCACGACCTACTGGGGAGAGCAGAGACAGCTCCATGAAGGAGCCCCATGGACTGAGCAAGACTTAAATGGCTGGAGATTTGGGAGAAGGCATTCTCTGCACAAAGAACTGGACCAAACATGGGAGATAGGAACATACCAGATGTGCTTGGAAGTTGGCAAGGGCCCAGTCTGACAACTCCGTGGGGGTGAAGGACAAGAGAATGTTAGAAGAGTGGATCAGGGCCAGGTCTCTGAGAGCTCTGGATACTGTGTTAAGGAGCTGAAGGTTTTACTCAGGAGCCCATGTGGACATATTCAGAGTGGGAGTGGTGAGTAACGTGAGCAGGGTTGGGCATTAGGAAATTCATCTTCCAGAAGAGTGGATTAAAGGGAAAGTGGCTAGGGTCTGGACACAAGTTGCTCGAGCTCATCCAAAGAAACATGAAGGACGTCGGCAATGGAACCAGAAATAGGGCATGACTACTGGCATAGGCACTGAAGGCCCTGGGGAATAAGAACGAGGCTGAGTTAAAGGACCAGATTGCAGAGCTTGGGTAACAGCCTTTGGATAGTGGTTTGAGAAGGGCAGGTTTTTGGCATCATCCAAAACTGAGTTTGAATCCTGGTTCTTGCGCTGGTAGTCTGTGTGATCTTGGGCAAGTTTTCTTATCTGTGGGCCTTGATTTTCTTATCCATAAAGAGGACAAAACCAAACTCAGAGGTTATTGGAAGACTAAAGGAAATAATATCTGTAAAGCACTTTTTGGTATTGCTAATAGGTATAAAGTTTCTTTTGGGGGTAATGCAAATGTTCTTAAGTTAGATTATGGTAATGGCTGCACAACTCTGGAAATATACTAAAAGCTACTTAACTGTACAACTGAAATGGTGAATTTTATGGTATGTAAATTAGATCTCAATAAAACTGTTACAAAGAATAATCAGTATGTGGCAGCTGCAATTATGATCTGTTTCAGCTCCTGATCAGAGTACTTCTTATAGGCCTAACTCACTGGAATTGCTCTCCAAAACTACTTCTGTAGATTTTCTTGTTGTTGTTGTTTTAGAGAGAGAGAGAACAATGGGGAAGGGGCAGAGGGAGAGGGAGAGAGAGACTCTCAAGCAGTTCCACACCTGGCACAGAGCCCAATACAGGGCTTGATCTCAGGACCCTGAGATCATGACCTCAGCCAAAATCAAGAGTTGGACGCTTAACTAACTGAGCCATCCAGGTGGCCCCCTGCAGATTTTCTGATTATAGCAGCATTATCTTTTAAAAGTTTCTGGGTGGTATCAACAAGGGAGAATATTTTTTCTTCCTCACATAAAAAAGATCCAGAGGTAGGCAGTCTAGAACTGCCTTTATGTCTTTTTTTTTTTTTTTTAAGATTTCATTTATTTATTTGACAGAGAGAGACACAGCGAGAAAGGAAACAGAAGCAGGGGAAGTGGGAGAGGGAGAAGCAGGCTTCCCTCTGAGCAGGGAGCCCAATGCAGAGCTCAATCCCAGGACCCTGAATCATGGCCTGAGCCAAAGGCAGCTGCTTAACGAGCCACCCAGATGCCCCATCCTTTGTGTCTAAAGAAATTGTTTGAGATTCCTTCAAATGCACTGCTCTCGCATAGTTCCGTATGGCTGTTGGAGCTCTAGCTATCACATCCACGTTTCAGGCAACAAGATGAAAAGAAAAAAGAAAGGTTTGGCCCCCCTCCTACTAGGGAGACTTCTGACATATCTCACTGGCCAGAACTGAATCACATGGCCCCATTTCGCCGCCAGAGAAGCCGAAAATTGTGATTTGGGGGCTTTGGTGCTGCTGCAATGTGGGGCTCATTGAAGGGGAGAGTGGTACTGGGAAGTGAACTACAGCTTCTATCTAACGAAGGGAGGCAGAATACAAAGATGATAGATAGATAGATAGATAGATAGACAGATAGATGAATGACAGATAGATCTTTGAAAAGAATAAATATTGCATGGGGCGCTTGGGTGGCTCAGTGGGTTGAGGCCTCTGCCTTCGGCTCAGGTCATGATCCCGTTGTCCCGGGGTCGAGCCCCGCATCGGGTTCTCTGCTCAGCGGGGAGCCTGCTTCCTCCTCTCTCTCTCTGCCTGCTTCTCTGCCTACTTGTGATTTCTGTCTGTCAAATAAATAAATAAAATCTTTAAAAAAAAAAAAAAGAATAAATATTGCATAGTTTGCCTCCAGGGAGGGAGGCTGAAGACAGGGACAGTGCTGGACTTTTCACTTGGCTCATTTTGACCTTTAGAATTTTGAACCATGTGTCTGTATTACCCTCTTCAAATAAATAAAACTAGAATCTTTTTTTGAGAAGACTGAATTGTGCTACCCGATCTACCTGATTTCCAGTTCTGTGGATACCATGGCTGTCCCAGGCATCCAGACAGGCACAAAACCTCTGCAGATCCAAGACTGCCTAGCTTGACACCTTCCTAGGTGATCTGCAGATCCAAGACTGCCTAGCTTTTCCCTTCCTGCTGTCATCCCTTGGGCAAGGGCAGCTCAATCTTTTCTGCAGTTCCATAAATGGGAGTGCTAACTGTGTCAGCCTAGAGGGGGTCAGTCTGAGGAGATGCGCTCCTGATCGGGCCACTGTTTACCTATGACAAACACTCAGGAAGGGTTTATCGGATGCTTGTCTTTTTATCTCTTCATTCTTCTCCTGTGCCGATGGAGATGTCCCTGAGCCTAGCGTAACTCAACAGCTAGCAGACAGGCCCTCAGCCCTTCAGTTTTTCCATTGATTCTTAGAACTCCCCCAGAACCTCAGTAAATTTCTCCATGGCTTACACATGTTACACAATCCCTTGAAATGACTCAGTCTAGTTCCCTAGCACAGCTCCAACAAATCTCCAAAAACTTGGGGGACATCTGGGTGACTCAGCCGGTTAAGCATCTGCCTTCAGTTCAGGTCATGATCCCAGGGTCCTGGGATGGAGCCCCACATTGGACTCCCTGCTCAGCGGGGAGTCTGTTTCTCCCTCCCCCTCTGCCCCACTGTGCTCTGTTTCTCACTCATGTTCAATCTCAATAAATAAATAAATAAATAAATAAATAAATAAATAATCTCCAAAACTTGGTACCTTATAACAATAGAAATTGGGCGCCTGGGTGGTTCAGTGGGTTAAAGCCTCTGACTTGGGCTCAGGTCATGGTCCCAGGATCTTGGGATCGAGCCTGCATCAGGCTCTCTGCTCAGCGGGGAACCTGCTTCCCCCCACCACCCCCTCTCTGCCTGCCTCTCTGCCTACTTGTGATCTCTGTCAAATAAATAAATAAAAATCTTAAAAAAAAACAATAGAAATTGATTCTCTCACAGTTTTGGAGGTCAAAAGTTGAATATCAAGGTGTCAATTAATAGGTTTGTTTCCTTCTTGGGGACTCAGAGAAAGAGGCAGCTCTGTGCTCTCTGTAAGCTTCTAATCACTGCTGGCAATCCTTACCGTTCCCTGGCTTGTGGCGGGATCTCTCCAATCTCTGCCTCTCCAGACACACAGCATTCTCCCTGGGTGTCTCTGTGTCCAAATTTCCCTCTTTTATAAGGAGGCCACAGGGCACCTGGGTGGTTCAGTCATTAAACGTCTGCCTTCAGCTCAGGTCATGGTCTCGGGGTCCTGGGATCGAGCCCCACATCAGGCTTCTGCTCAGCGGGGAGTGTGCTTCCTTCTCTCTCTCTGCCTGCCTCTCTGCCTACTTGTGATCTCTCTCTGTCAAATGAATAAATAAAATCTTTTAAAAAACAAACAGGGGCACCTGGGTGGCTCAGTGGGTTAAAGCCTCTACCTTCAACTCAGGTCATGATCCCAGGGTCCTGGGATAGAGTCCCACATTGGGCTCTCTGCTTGGCAGGGAGCCTGCTTCCTCCTCTCTCTGCCTGCCTCTCTGCCTACTTGTGATCTCTGTCAAATAAATAAATAAAATCTTTAAAACAAACGAACAAACAAAAAACTAAAAAAAATTACAAAATAAAAATAAGGAGACCAGCCACTGCTCTTGAGTCTACCCTCATCCAGTTTGACCTCATCCTAACTTGATTACATCTGCACAGACCCTCTTTCCAAATAAGGTCCCATTTGCAGGATCCTGGCAGACAGGAATTTGGAGGGGACTCCATTCAACTCAGTGCACTCTTCAAGTTTCCACCTGCCCTGCTGCGTCCCTCTCAACCTCATTCTGTCTTGGGTCCTTTCTGCTTTTATAAACAGCAAAATATTTCACACTCCGGAACCCATGCTCGCCCAGAGCCGTTTATCCAGTTTAACCACCGAGTTACAGACCCCGCTGCTCCTAGCACCCTGCTTAACCAGCGGTTATCGTCCCTGTCCTATCAGCAGCCTCAAGACATTTTCAACTTCTGATTTCTCCGTTTCCACCTTCCTCAGCTGCTACTCTGCTGAGAGGTGTTTAATATCTCATTAGCACCTCTTCACAGCTCGGTGTGAATCCCCTAATCTCTTAAATTCTCTGTGTACAGGGGCGCCTGGGTGGCTCAGTGGGTTAAGCCTCTGCCTTCCGCTCAGATCATGATCTCAGGGTCTTGGGGTGGAGCCCCGCTTCCCTCTCTCTCTCTCTGCCTGCCTCTCTGCCTACTCGTGATCTGCAAATAAATAAAATCTTTTAAAAAAAATTATCTGTGTACAAATCCTTCCTCCCCAACCAGCTCAGCTCCTAGAGCCTCCAGGTCTGGGTACTGGGCAGCAGCGAAGGGACTGGTAAGGAGGGGATCCCGTGTTTGCCTTGCTGCTGCAGAGGCCCATCGCTCAGCCCTCAGGGATGCTGCTGGCCTCTGAAAACAATGTCAAGCCTCATTCCTGCACAGAGGGGGCAAGAACTTAATCAAGCTGCAGCAGACTGTCTACATCCTTTCTGCACTGGAGAATGAGTCTACATGGTTCCCAAGCCGGGTGACAGGGAACCCACCAGCCGGGTGTCTCCTGACTCCCTTCCTTCTCACTGGCCAGCTCTGTACCTCCCAGGCCTCTGGGTAGTTCTCAAGGAGAGTCATAAAATTAACCAACTCTTTTGTGTGGCTTATCTTTTGTCTAGCATTTGATTCTAAACATTGTCCGTCAACAAAATTGAAAGAATTTGACCATGATCTATCCTATTACCCAGCACCTAGATTCTACCATTAATATGTTTAGCATTTAAAGAATTGACATATACTTTTGAAGTGTCTGCTTGTGCTTTTTATTATAGTCACCACATTGTACAAACATCACCACTAATACCGAAACACTTTCATCACCCCACAAGAAATCCCCTACCCATTGGCAGTTAGTCCTAATTCCCTTCTCCTCCCATCCCCTGTCAACCATTAATATAATTTGTCTCTATGGATTTGTCTTTTCTGGACATTTCATATAAATAGAATCACACAATTCGTGGCCTTTTGTGTTTCATATCTTTTATTTGGCAAAGGTCTTCAGGGTTCTTTGATGTTGTAGCATAGAAGAGTACTTCATTCCTTTTTATGGTGAATAATATTCCATTGTATGAACAGACTACATTTCATTCTTCCATTCATCAGCCAATGAACATTTGGGTTGTTCTACTTCTTGGCTATTACAAATAATGCCATGAACGTTTCTGTGCAATGTGTCGTGGGGACATAGGTTTCCAATTCTCTCAGGTACATATCTAAGGAGTGGAATTGTTGGGTTGTATAGTAACTAACGTTACATTTCACTCTTCGTGCTTTACCCTGTATCTACCTGTCTCCTGTCTCAACCATCCTTCTAACCAAATATTAATCCATCTCACATTTGTTTACACTTGAGAATAAGTTGCAAACATCAGTACACATCACCCCTAAACTCATCAGCATGGCTATTAACTAGAATTCTAGTATTTGTTTAGTTCTTTTCTTTGCAGGTAAAATGTACATCCAATGAATTCTCTGTGTACTATTCAATGAGTTTTAACACATGCATATGCCTATGAAACCCGACCATCGGGCCTCTTCCAATCCAGTCTTTGCTCCCACACACCCTCACCAAAGGCAATCTGTCTTCTGATTTTTTTCCCACCAAAAGTTAATTTTGCCTGTTCTGGAACTTCATATAAACAGTCATATAGTACGTGCTCAGTATACAGTCTCTGAGATGCACCCGTGTTACCGGATGTAGCAATATTCCAGTTCTTCCGGCTGTGGAAGAGGATTCTGCCACCATCACCAGGGGAATGGGCCATCATTGAGCTGCTGTTTTTATGCTGTTTCTAGCTTTTATGAATAAAGCTGCTATGCTCATCATCGGCCATCGGCTGCAATGTGAACCTAAGTTTTTATTTCTCTTAGGTAAATGCCCAAGATTGAAATTCTTTCATCAGGTAAGTATATGTTCAGCTTTCTAAGAAAACTCCAGACCTCTTCCCAAAGTGGTTGTACTATTTTTCATGCCCAAAATGATGTATGAGGGACACCTGGGTGGCTCAGTCAGTTAAGGGTCTGCTTTAGGCTCAGGTCATGATCCCAGGGTCCTGGGATGGAGCCCCACATTCAGCTCCCTGCTCAGAGAGAAGCCTGCTTCTCCCTCTCCCACTCCCCCTGCTTGTATTCCCTCTCTCGCTCTCTGTCCAATAGATAAAATCTTAAAAAAAAAAAAAAAGTAACGGATTAAAAAAGAAAAGACACATTATTTTTTTTGTAAATGTATGTGGTTTACAAACATTGAACCAAAGAATAAAAACACTATTTATTTCCATTTAAATTTCTAAATAATTAGGTTCAGAATATTGTAGCTAATGTCTGTCTGTCTTGACCATACTTTCAAAAGAATAATGATTTAAAATGAGGGGATGCCCTTTCAAGATAAAAAATGCTCAACAGGGGTTCCTGGGTGGCTCACTTGGTTAAGCATCCACCTTCAGCTCTGATCATGATCTCCAGGTCCTGGGCTCTAGCCCCACATCAAGCTCCCTGCTTTCTCTCTTTCCCTCTGCCCCTCCTCCCTGCTCATTCTTTCTCTCTCTCAAATAAATAAATATCTTTTTTAAAAAATGCTCAATAAGCCAGGAATAGAAGGGAATGTCCTCAACCTGATGAAGCCATCTTTTTATAAAAACCCACAGCCAACAACATACTTGATGATGAAGGACTGAAAGACTGAATGCTTTTCCCCTCACCATTTCTACCCCACATTGTTCTAGGGGTTCTAGGTAGACAATTAGACCAGAAAGATAAAAGGCTTCCAGACCAGAAAGAAGTAAAACTAACTTTATTTGTAGATGTTATGATCATATAGAGAGAAAATCCTCAGGCAGTTACTAAAAAGAAGTAATGAATTTTATGACATCCTGTAGAAGTCCAGATTTCTGGGGCACCTGGGTTGCTCAGTGGGTTAAAGCCTCTGCCCTTCGGCTCAGGTTGTGATCCCAGGATCCTGGGATCGACCCTATGTCAGGCTCTCTGCTCAGTGGTGAGCCTGCTTCCTCCCTCTCTCTCTGACTACTTGTGATCTCTGTCTGTCAAATAAATAAATAAAATCGTTTAAAAAAAAAAAAAGGGGGCGCCTGGGTGGCTCAGTGGGTTAAAGCCTCTGCCTTCGGCTCGGGTCATGATCCCAGGGTCCTGGGATCGAGCCCCGTCGGGCTCTCTGCTCAGCAGGGAGCCTGCTTCCTCCTCTCTCTCTGCCTGCTTCTGTGCCTGGTTGTGACCTCTGTCTCTCAAATAAATAAATAAAATATTAAAAAAAAAAAAAAAAGAAGTCCAGATTTCCAGAATGTAAAAATTCACTGGCTTTCTTCAAACTCCCTCCTCCTTTATCCCCACATTCTTCTCTCCACGCTTGGCAAGAATAACCCAACTCTTTTTTTTTTTAAGTTCTTTTTTTTTTAAGATTTCTGTTTGTTTATTTGACACAGAGAGAGAGAGAGACCACAACTAGGCAGAGAGGCGGGGGGCGGCAGGGGGCAGGCTCCTGAGCAGAGAGCCTGATGTGGGGCTCAATCCCAAGAACCTGAGATCATAACCGGAGCAGAAGGCAGAGGCTTAACCCACTAAGCCACCCAGGCGCCCTAACCCAACTCTTTTTAAACAACCACCCACCTAATCCCTCCATGCCATCCCTCCATGAAGGTTTGCTCCTGTTATTACACATCTTGGAACTGCCCACCAAAACCCTTGTTTCTCTTCATCTGGACCTCAGAGTTCCCCTGGCACTCCGTTTCTGAATTAGATTACTGTCCTGTTCAGTATTTTAAGCAGCTCCCTACTGCCTGGCTTCTGTACTTGTGTGTACATGTATTGTGGCTAATTTTTAAAACAGCTTTATTGACATACTTTACATATGAAATTCACTCAGTTTAAGAGAACGTTCAATGATTTTTAGTAAATTTACTAAGTTGTTCAACCATCACCATAATCTGGTTTTGAATATTTCTCTCACCCTAATAATATATCTCCCCTGGTTGGCTCCTAAGGACTGGACCACCAAAAGTCTACCTACAAGCTTAGAGTTTGGAAGTTAGGCCTGAGGGATTTGGGATTTTGAATAAATGTCTAACATCTCCAGGCAACAAGACAGTAAAGGATAATTTTTCCATCCCTCCTCCTTTAAAAAAAAAAAAAAAAGGAAGTCTTGGTTAATCATTAAGCCAACCACAGTCTCTTTAAGGGTTAAACTCATCCACATCTCCATTATCATCCAAATAGTTCATTTTCCTCTCCTGCTTCCCCCTCCAAGAGGATACTCCCCTACTGAGCTGAGGCATTCTTTAGAAGAACTTTCTAGCTCACTTCACACCCCCGCCCAAGACCAACGACCTCCTCTCTCCAGGAATGCCAGCCCCGGTCCAAGCCCGCTTGTACCCATGCTCCCGGTCAAGAAACACTCACTCAGGCCTTTCTTCCCAATTCTAACTCTGCCACGGCTTCCCCCGTCCCCGCCCCCACTCCTATCGAACCGCTAGGGCCCGGTCTTCCTTTTCATCCCTGTCAGCCTCGTTTCCCTAATCTCCAGACAGATCCCGAGCCTGAGATCTCCATCCTCGCCTCACTCGCCGGGTCGGCACTTCCCAGACGCTGGCACCCGCACCTCTAACGCTCAAATGCCAAAACCAGACGAGTTGACGCGCCTAGAGGAGGGGCGTGTGTGGGTGTAAGCGTCGGTGCTAGTGTGTGGAAGAAACCAACTAAGCCCACGCCGGTGTTCCTTTCCGGGAAATGCCACCCACGCCCAGCCGACAGAGCGAGCATCCGCACCCCAGCGCCTCCCGCACACACCACTCCGGGTTGACGAGCTCAGAAGCAGCTAGGCTTCCCCCTGCACCCGGGCCCAGCGGGCGCCCCGCCCCCCAACGACACGGCGCACCCCCGGCCCGGCGCGGTGGTAGGGCCCGGCGGCGACGTCACCCATTGTTTACAAATCACCCCGAGCCGGTAGGATTCCGGCTCCCGCGGCTGCAGGCGCGCGGCGCGAGTGTCTGGTGGGCTCCCGCTTCCGCGTCCGCCCCGGCCCCGGCCCGGGCCCCGCTTCGGCCTCACCCCTGAGCCCCGCTCCGCCGCGACCCACCGAGTCCTGCCGGCCGCCGAACTCCGGGCGCCCGGGCGGGGGGCCATGCCGTGCCGGAGGGAGGAGGAAGAGGAAGCCGGCGAGGAAGCGGAGGGGGAGGCGGAGGAGGAGGAGGAGGACAGCTTCCTCCTGCTGGAGCAGTCGGTGACGCTGGGCGGCTCGGGCGAGGTGGACCTGCTGGTGGCCCAGATCGGCGAGACGCTGCAGCTGGACGCGGCGCAGGACAGTCCGGCCTCCCCGTGCGCGCCCCCGGGGCCGCCGCTGCAGCCCCCGCGGCCCCCGGCGGCCGTGCGGGCGGACAAGGCCCGGCCGCCGGCGCTGCCGCTGCTTCTGCCGCCGGCGCCGGCCGAGCCGGTGGGCCCGGCGCCCCCGGGGGCCCTGCGCTGCGCCCTCGGGGACCGCGGCCGCGTGCGGGGCCGGGCTGCGCCCTACTTCGTGGCCGAGCTCGCCGCAGGCCCCAGCGCGCTGTCCCCACTGGCCCCTCAGCCCGGCCTTGACGGGCCTTCGGGAGCAGACAAGCTGGGCGCCCCGCAGCCGCTGTCGGGCCCGTGCCGCCGAGGTTGGCTGCGGGGCGCCGCCGCCTCCCGCCGCCTGCAGCAACGACGCGGGCCCCAGCCCGAGTCCCGCACCAGCGACGACGACCCGCACCGGCTCCTGCAGCAGCTGGTGCTCTCGGGGAACCTCATCAAGGAGGCTGTGCGGAGGCTTCATTCGAGACGAATGCAGTTACACGCAAAGCTTCCCCAGCGCCCGCTCACCGGGCCTCTCTCGGCCCCAGTGCATGAGCCCCCTTCGCCCCGCAGCCCTCGCGCGGCTTGCAGCGACCCCGGAGCGAGCGGGAGGAGGGCGCAGCTCAGAACTGGCGACGGCGTTCTTGTCCCTGGCAGCTAACACCCCGGGGAGTGGCCACAGCGCCGGCCTCTGCCTGGAGGGCAAGGCATTCCCCTGAGGGCTGCATCCCTACTCCGACGGGTGAACTCGCGTTTTTTGGAAGCGGGAAAATAAGCTAATGCAGACGGGGAAAGGAAAAACCGCGAATATTTTCGTGGGGAACTAATGGGGGACCCCGATGCGTTTGACAAAACCGAAGGACTTGGCCCTCTTTGAGGCGGATTACAGAACGCACCTCAAGCTCACATTCAGTAGTGCTCCTTATTTGGCGTGACGAGTCCCAGCGGCGTAGCGTGAAGTTCCACGCAACCTCTCGGGGCCCTCCAGCCCGGCGACCATGTGGCCACACTCCATGCGCCTCAGGATCGCCGAGCGCCCAAAGGACGAGGACGATCCCAGTTACTTGCTTTACCTTTTCAGGGCTGGTTCCTGATCCACTGGGGGGAGGGAGGGGAACAGGAGTAGACCATCATTTCAGGAAGAACCTCAAACTGCCAGACTTGAAAATTTACGACTCTTTAAAAAACCCATCTCGCGTCTTGTGGGTGCTGGTTCTTAATACAAAACACGCGGTACCAAGAAAGGACCATTTGGGGAGTTGGATAGGAGTAACGCGTGTTCTGCCTCCACTTTGCAGCTGGCTGCTGTTCTCAGAGCGGCAGGGGAAGGGCCCGCGCGCGGTGGGGATGGGAGGCGGGGGCGAGCGGTGCTGCTGCAGGGTTAGGTGAAGCTCGGAGAGAACCCTCCTTCCTCTCTCAAATGTTTGCGCAGCCGGCCCCCTCCTCCTCGGGTTCAAGGTCACCGTTTCCTCCGCGGCCGCAGGGTTCCCGGGCTCCAGTAGTGCACAAGAGTTGCCGGGTTGTGCCTGTACTCGGGAGAAGTGCTGGGTGTTCTGCAAGTGCTGGAGTCTCTTAAGGACACGCGCACCGCGGCCACCGCGGGTGTGGGGAGGCGGGGACATGCCGGGCGCCGGTGCCTTCCGCGGCGGCCGCGCCCTGGGCTTTCATAGCAACGGCCCAGTCTTACCTTGGGTCCCGGCACTCCCCCGCCCCTCGGCTCTGCTGTCCTACTCCAGGCGGGTGGCGCTGGCGCTCCTGGGGGCCCGGGCGGGGGGTTGGGGAGATGCCACGTGACGGGCACTCCGGGGACACAGCCTCGCACCGCAGCTTATAATGGACTCTCCGGGGCCATTTGCAATAACAGCTGCAATTCCCTGGATAGACGGAGTTGATTTCCTCCCTCTGCCCCTCCCCCAGCCATGCCAGCTCGCCTTTGTAAGTGAAGGAAACCGAGTAGAAAATGTGACCCTCCAAACGGAGAAGCTGCAGGCTTTGCCATTGTGAAGCGTGGTGAAGTGTTTTTAACATACTGTTCGCTTACTCTGAGGGATCGAAAACCGTGTCGTTATTGTTTTAGTTTTAAACAATTCAATGGCTTGTTCATCGTCCAGATGTGGCTGTTGAGGTATCTACACTTCGCACCGGAGTGTCAGGAATTGTGGCTGTCCTGATTATAGGATTTTAACTTAACTGAAATACTTGTTTTTAATAAATGCATTGAGGTTTTTGTTAGGGTTTTTGTTTTGGTTGGTTGGTTGGTTTTATCTTATTCTTGCCTTGGGTGGGAAAGATGCACAAAACACATTTCTCTAATCCATAAACCTAAAAACACTTGGAATCCTTGTCAGCTTGCCTTGGGGATGGTAATTAGAGCGCCTTTGTGTCTGAGCAGCTCACTAGTTAAGCAGGGTCTGTGTGGCTGGGTGTGTATTGGTGCTGGCAGGAAATTAAATGAAAGTGAGGTCAGGTTTGGGACCAATCCCATTCACTAAAACCTTAGAGCCTTTTGGATTACTAGTCCATGATGGAGATGTTTTATGAAGCTGCCTCTTACTGTATCAGCAGAGGACATCAGATCAGCCCATCACGGCAGACTGGGAGGCTCCTCACCTTTTTTTTTTTTTTTTCCCCTTCCGTGGTCGTTGAAGTGGACTTGTTTCACAAGGCAGTCCTTAAGGCTGGGGCAGCTCTTGGTTAGGGGCCGATCAGGATACAAACCCACGGTGGGAAAGCTGGCTGGCAGTGTCTGAAAGGACTCCTCTCTTTGCCCTTGGCATGTTTGTTGCCATTCTCTCCCTAAGCGGTGACCTAACAGCCAGTCTCTGTCCCTCCCTTTCTGAGTTACTTCAGTCTGTTCCCTCCTGGAAGGAGCCACACTAGGCGACAGATTACCCAGGGTTTGAGGCCACTTATTAAATGGGGTCCTTGGACAAGTTGCTCAACTTCTGTGGTCTCTGGTTTCCTCATCCGTGCAACAGAGAAGTGAGATGAGGAAAAGGTTCTCGGCAACTGGCATGTACTGGAGATGAACAGTCTAGTCCCTACTCCTTCCTTCCCAGCACTGCCCCTTGGCAACCAGACGACGACTGGGTCCTCGGTTTCTCATGAAAGAAGAGCATGCCATCCATGGTTCCAACAATGCTTTCTGGATTGACTGCTGTATGATACAGTCTTAATTCTCTAACACCTTTTCAGACTCTGCCTGGTGTCCGTGCCTCCCCATTCTCTCAAACACACCCACAGCCCCCCGATGGCCTGTGAGAAGTCCCTCCTGAGCACCCCAAGCCAGCTGTTTTCCACCTATCCAGGAAGTGTGGGAGGCTTGTCCAGTGCTGCTCAGTAAGGGAAGGCTGATTACAGAGGCTCTCACACAAATGAGGAGGGGGGGTGCTCCAGCCCTGCAAGTGGCTGCTACCTCTGGGCACTGAGCAGGAGGAAAGTGGTCAGGTGCTGGCTGCCCCAGGCATTGCAGTAGCCCTGAGCTCCTTGGCCCCACTACTTTAGTGGGGATGGGATTTCCTGGACGTCAAAGGGTTAGGAGCAATCCAGGGCTGAACTGGCCCATGATTCGATGCCCCTTGCACAAACTGTGCTGGCTTCTTGTAATGACAGGTTAAGGCTAGACTCAACCATGGGGTGCACACAGTACTACTCCCTCCATAAAAAAGGAAGACAGGAGAAAACAAATGCCTACTATCATGCACTTTAAATACCCTATAGCCCTAAGTGTCCCTCTTTTTAAAAATCCTGCAGCTCTTACTAGTCACCCCCAAATCCTCTTTTGGAATAAGTCAAGGTTCACACAAGTGATTTTAAGTTATTAGACCATTTGATAAGTGGAAAAATAGTCCCGAAAGGGACAGGGCAGAGTGACCTCCTGAAGTCATTTATGAAGTCAAAGGCCTGTGAGAGTCTAGAACCCAGGTCTCTGGGCTCCCAGCTCAGGCCTGTCTCCAGGAGCCTAATAGCATCACACACAGTCCAGTACTGTTCACTGCACAACTCCACACATGAATAACACCCCTGTTGTCCAACATGGTGACCCTGCCCCCAGAACCTAGAAAACCCTACCCCAGATTCCTAGGCTGAACTAGGGAAAGCTAGGTATGGGCTATAACCATTTTCTTACAAAACGTTCAGGATCCTATGAAGACAGCTAGCTGGCCACAGAAAATGTCCTGGACGAACTAACAGACCAAGCTCTAAAGTGAATTAAAAAAATACAAAATAAATTAAAACACAGAAAGTGGCAAATGACAAGCACCATGAGGAAAAGAATGGCCCATCTCACGGAGGACTGTAGAGTCTGCTGCCCCAAAATTTCGTTCTCAATTAGGTGCAAATGCTACAATATTTGGATTCAATTTTCACCCTTCCTTTTTCAGCACATAAGCAGAGACATGGAACGAAGATCAGACACCACTTTCCTATCCAGCAAAGTCTGTGTTGAACCCTGTGATCCCTTCCTTCCAATCAGGAAAGAGTTACCCTGGCAACCAAATTACTAACTCACTCAATTAGCTCCCCCCTCTTCCCCCAATGCTCAGTAATCACAGAATGTCAGCCCGGGGAGAGCTAAGCCTTAGGCGGTCTAGTGCTATTGCCTCATTTAGGCATGGAAGCCCAGAGAGGTTTCCACTCAGAGGTGCCCTCGTAGGAACGCTGTGCAGGCTGGTCCAGGCAAAGGGGCAAGACCCGTCCCACACAGCACGTCCTTCTAGTCTTCCATCCATAACTGAAGGGAGAACAAGTGACCTGCCCTTTACAGTTTCCCAGAAGCAGGAGAGAGACAGGCGTGGGCTCTGCAGGCGGCCCTCCTCTGCCTCCACACAGGCAGCTGTGGGATTTGGGGCAGGGTCCTTAATCTCCATGAGTTCAATGAACTCATCTGCAACATGGGGTAGGAATGAAGCCTACCTGGAAAAATCATGTGAGTGTTCAACTAGATAATGTAAGGAAAGCAAATAGTAAACAAATAATAAAACATCAGTTTTGGGGCGCCTGGGTGGCTCAGTGGGTTAAAGCCTCTGCCTTCGGCTCAGGTCATGATCCCAGAGTCCTGGGATCGAGTCCCGCATCGGGCTCTCTGCTCAGCAGGGAGCCTGCTTCCTCTTCTCTCTCTCTGCCTGCCTCTCTGCCTACTTGTGATCTCTATCTGTCAAATAAATAAGTAAAATCTTAAAAAAAAATTGTTGGATAAGCAAAATAATTAAAAAAAAAACACATCAGTTCTGGAAGCTATTGCATGAAGGCCACTACTTTGTTTTCTGTGGAAAACCCTGCTTTTTAAAAACTTCTTCAATCTGTTTCTTAAAAGGCATAAACCTGGGTGTCTGGGTGTCTCGGTCAGTTAAGCGTCTGCTTTCCCCTCGGGTCATGATCCCAGGGTCCTGGGATTGAGCCCCGCATCAGGCTCCCTGCTCAGCAATGAGTCTGCTTCTCCCTCTGCCTGCCGCTCCCCCCTACTTGTATTCTCTCTCTCTCAAATAATAAATTTTTTTTAAAAAAGAAAAGCATAAACCTGTTTCCTCTGAAGATCAGTTGCTTGAGCTTGCAACCCTGTTGTATAGGTAAGTGCTAAGGCAGGTACAGTAGAAGGGAATATTCAGTATAGAAGAGGTTTAATCTCAAAAGGGTGGCAATCCCCTTGAGCCCAAACCTTGCATGCAGATCAGGATTGGGACTGGTAGAGTAGGAGCTGCAGGGAATATTTACAAAGGGGAGGGTTTGTGCTGAGGACAGCCTGGGACCACGGCTCTTAATGCCCCCATCGGAAAAACCATCCCCTTCTAATTCAGATTCAGTGCTCGGCTGAAGGTCTGCGTGCCCACCCTGTCCACTCCTGTTCCTAATTTGTACTGAGAAAATCATGCAATTTCATCACAGGGAATGACTTTAGAGTTCATTTTGTTCTTACTCTTCATTTTATTTACTGTCATTAGAGGGTTATCTCAGGAGCTCATATGTGAATGTCTTCTTTCCCCGAAAGAGATTAGATAGTCTTTGATGGCAGAGGACAAGAGGAGGAGGAGGTGTTGGGCAGCTTATCAGGCTACTCGGCATGGGGCACGGTCTGAGGTTGGGGAGAACATCCACCAGATCAGCCAGATAGGTTGAATGGCTGTTATAACATCCAGGCACAAGGTGATAAGGGCCTTGGTGGGAAGAGAGGAAAAGACAAGACACACTTTAAAAAGTAAAAAAAAAAAAAAAAAAAAAAAAAAACCGAACAGAAAAAAACAAGCAAACCCATAGGCCCCTGTAGTACGTTGTGGCATCTCAAATGTCAGTTAGTTCTGGAGCCAGACTGCCTGGGTGGCCAATTCTGGCTCTTTCCTTTAAAGCTCCTTCCGGTGACTTCACGTCACCTAACTTCACCTCCAGTTCCTTGTCTGTGAATTGTGGTAGTAATGAAGCCCCCACCTCACGGGATTTAAGGATTCACCGAGCTAATGCTAGTAAAAATGCTGAGACCACTGCCCAAAACATAGCTGCATTGAGTAATGCTGCCTGGGAACTGACATTTAGTAAACATTTGCAGAGCAAACAAACAGGGAGATTTCAACAGACTTGTAGAGCCTAGGGAGTGGGGTGCTTGGGGTGAGGAGCTGTGGTTCCTAGAAGTTCAAGAAGATGGAAAAGGAAGGACAGCAGCTAAAAGGCAAAAACTGGGCCAAGGGATGGATCTGCTCAACCAGGAGGGACCCGTGCTTGCTGGTCTCCAGGAGGGACGTGCAGAGGGAGAAACTAAAGGGAAGACGCTCAAAGGGACAAGACCACCTGGGGAGGCAAGAAGGCACAGCATGCCTTGAACAGCAGGGTTTTGGGGGGGTCAGAGGGGTGGCTGTCTCACTTGACAGCGCCTTATGTCACAAACTGTTCTGCCGCGGTGGGCCAGGGACCTGACTGCTGGCCATCGGAACCACCGTGTATCACCCTTCGTGCCCAGGATCGCTGCATATGCTTGTGTTGTTCCTGTGTGAAGGAATCCTTCTCTACAACTTAATGCTCCAATAGAACGGAAGCTAAATTTGCTCTCAAGGAGTTCATTAACTGCTGTCCCTTATCAATTAACTGACTCATAGGAGGTAAAATTCACAACCCCCAACTGATAGGCTGCTCAGGCAGTTTGTTTGACTTATTGATTTGAGTGGGTTAAAAAAAAAAAAAATCACAAGCTGGTTATCATCTTGTTACCTTTGGCCTGCCTTTTGCCTGTTTCTTTTTTTTACTAAGTAAGATTCCACAACCTAACTTGGTTAAAAATTGATCTCCTAGGTTTTTCTAAAAATCTTCCCCGGACTGGAGTCATAGTCACCTTTCTCCGGACACACCAGGCACAGGACTTTGCTTCAGCGGGGCTAAAGGAGGCGAAGATCTCACCGTGCACATATCCGAGACACACGGCTTCATGGTGCCAAGGAGGGAATGTAACTTCAGGGTGCAAAAAAGATAGTGAAAGTCACTGAGCACGTTCTGATTCCATATACTCTGGACCTAACCACAGAGGATGTATGCAGACATAACGTAGCTACAGCTGTGTGTGTGTGTGTGTGTGTGTGTGTGTGCGCGCGCGCGCGCGCGCGCCCACACACCTGCATAGACACACTCACACAGCCACCATCCCTTATGGTCCACCCTTCAGCCTCCCTCAGTTCTGCTCTTACTTTCCGTCCCTTTCTATTAGTTACTTTTCTTCCAGCCACGTAGATGGGAAGCGTTGGTCTTCATAAAGTACTTCGATGCGAGCCTGGCCCCTGGCAGGCACTGTGTCCATTTGCCAGTGTTAGTACTGCTTCGCGAGGGCCAGCGTCTCCCCGGCTCCATCTGTCCCCCTTAGTTCTCACTGCCGGATCCTTAGCCCAGCCCCGCTCTCTCTCTCCAGCTTCTAGTCATTTTTGAACCACAAGGCTGCTGTCCCTATGGCTTCCCACATGAAACTCCTCATCAAGCCCCATCCCCCCACTCCAACAAGCAGCTTCTGCTTGCCACTTCCCTATTGTTCTGGACCTTCTGGGCTCAAGACTTGCAGAATGTTACCAGGGAAACCTAGGCCCCAGCTCCTTCAGAAGATGAGAGCTGCCTCAACTCTGCTGGCTCCCACACCCCCAATTCTGTGCCCAGCCACTCAAAAGGGCTAGGAATAGCCCAGGCATAGTCATTCCTGGGCCAGGTGCTAGGAATGGGGGATCCCAAGGTGCATCCCCTTGGAAATGGCCATCGCCTCAACACAGAGACAATTGCCCAGGCCCAGGCTTTCTGTATTCTTTGCAAATGGCTGAATCAGTAGCAGGGGCTGTTCGTGAGATGTGTGGTAGGTTCAGGCAGGAGGCAAGAGGATCAGCTCAAGAGCCAGGAGTACAGATCCCACTCTACCACCAATAATTCCTACCTCCCCCCATTATAAAGAGCAAGTAACGTCTTATAAAAAGTGCCCCCACAGTACCTGCCCTTAACAGGTATCAGTTTTTCCCTCTCTCCCTTGCTTCTCAGGTCCTAGAGATCCTCTCTCCTTGTCTGCAGACACAACCCTACCTTCATGCCCGAGTGCGGTTACGGCCGTAATGCGTAAACTGCTGCATCTCAGCCCTATGCCCTCATCCTACAGACAAGCTCAGGTTCTGCAAACAGCAGCCATATACCATTTGTTATCTGTGCCTCTCTGATGCGATTCCTACTACCTTACGGGAAGGCCTTGGCCCCAAACCTGCTGGTTAATTCTTCCAGGATGTCTCAAACCCTGCCCCATCCCAGATCCCCCAGGCCCAGGACCTTGCACATACATGGCTGGCATTTAAGAGAAGTTTGAGAAAAGGGATGTTACCGTGTTAAGGTACTTAGTGGGTCAAGGTCTGTGGGATGCTCTTAAGAAAACTTAATAAATCCAACATGGGAGAAAATGGTGTCAAGAAAGTCTCACATAGGCGGTACAGTATCCTGGACAATCTGGTTGAGGAACAAGAGATCCCAGAATCAGGCTGCCTGGGTTCAAATCCCAGCTCATCCACCTAAAATGTGGTGACTTCCAGCAAGTCACTCAGTCTCCTGGGCCCCATCTATAAAATGGGTCCTCATCTATAAAATGGAGAAAACAGGGGCGCCTGGGTGGCTCAGTGGGTTAAAGCCTCTCCCTTCAGCTCAGGTCATGATCCAGGGTCCTGGGATCGAGCCCCCACATCGGGCTCTCTGCTCAGCGGGGAGCCTGCTTCCCCCTCTCTCTCTGCCTGCCTCTCTGCCTACTTGTGATTTCTGTCAAATAAATAAATAAAATCTTTATATATAAAAAAAGGAGAAAACAGTGCCTACTTCATGGCCCATCAGTTCATGACCTAATGAAATGACAGAGTGATTACCCAGAACAGTACTTGGCACACGTGTGCCCAGCGAATACTACTCCCAGAATAATGAAAGCAGAGTGACACTCTGGTTTAGAAGGCCATGTGGAGACAGACTTCTGGGAGTTAGAAAGAGGGACTTGTAGGGTACAATAGCAAAGGCTGGGGACAGCTTGTGCTCATGGTAGCTGAAGTTAGTGAGGACAAGTTGGGACACATTTAGGAGACAGATAGGGCCCCCCTGGGAGGAAGGGACAGTGGTGGTGCCAAGAATAAGCACTATCACTTTTTGAACATTTATCTCAGACATCCAGATCTTCATTTAATCCTGCCAACCACCCTATAAGTAGTATTGTTTTATTAACGAGAAGGAAAAAGCACAGAGCAGTGACTTACTTGCTCGTTATGACATGGCTGATGAGTCGCAGAGCTGAGTCAAACAGTCACAGAGTACCAGCTTTCCCGGGCGGCCCGAGCGTGGGTGAGTGGTGGGCAGGCCAGGGAGGAAAAGCTGCTAAGCAGAGGACCACCTAATACGGCTGGCTGGCAGACCTCTGGAGCAGTAGGAAGGAACTCAAGAGTTCCATGCCTAGGAAGATGGGCCTGAGGTCAGGAAGCCTTCAGTTCAATCCAACCCCCGCCCGCTCTAACCAAGCCATTTACAAGACCAAATGCATGGCTACGAAACTGTTTTTCCTTTCCTGGCCCATAGCTCAAGACTGGGTCAGTGGTGAGAGAGTTAATAGGGTGGCTTTGCCTGTGTCCTCCCCATTCTTCATCCACAAAAATCCAGATGAAAATCAGCTCCCTCCACCCCCTCCAGACACAGCGAGTCACTTGGCCTCTGCCCTCCAGCCTGGAAAACATTTCTGGAATATGTTATTTCACAAAGGGCACGGAAGCCCATCTAGGAGGTTTCAAAAACCTGGACTTAATCCTCTGATCTCGTGGAACATCAGCCCGGAAACAATGAGGGACCGCAGCCCTACCCACATTCTACACTGCGCAAAGCTGGCTCCCACCATTTGCCCAGGTGCCCCCCCCCCAGGACACTCTCCATTATGAAGATAGCCCCTAGGTGTTTTTCTGCCCCCCACCCTCCACCAAAAAGCCAAAGCACGCTCCAAAACAAAAACCAAATTTATTCAGCAGACATTTTAATTAAGAAATCCTATAAATCAGGACCACCACAATTTCTGACACTCCGGTGCGAAGTGTACGTCAACAGCTACATCTGGAGGATGAACAAGCCATTGAATCTGTTTTTTAAAATTGGTTTAGCTACCTTAAGTGTGGGGGTGGCACTTTACTTAAAGTGCCGTCAAGTTTCACAAGGGTAAAGCCAGCAGGTTCTCCTCTCGGAGAGTCACATTTTGAACACGGTTTCAGTCACTCACAAGAAGAGCTGGTGACAGGAGGAAACTGTGAGGGGTGAGGACCCACACCAAGGCTCAGGCCCACAGCTCCACAGACGGCCAGAACGGAGCAGAAAAACGGCCAGGGTCTCCTCTATCCCATGCAGACACCAGAATGGGTGGAATAAGAAAGTCTGGCTGGGAGGACAGGAGAGACTGTTTATGACTGTTTCTGAGAAAGCTCATGGCAAGGCCAAGAGTGGCCCCAGGGGAGGAGGAGGTGGAGGAGGAGTTCTGGAAAGAGGAAAGCACAGAAAAACACAAATAACTCTCCCCCATTTGTCCATCTCTGCCTCCGTTTGTCCTCCACGGACTCCAAGAGGTAGCAAAGCACACACATGGCTCTTCTTGGAGCAAGAGAAAGAAAAGTCACAGGGGTGAATTTAGCTCTCCCACGAACCCCACAGCCTTTTGCACACAGCAAACTGTGACCTTGAACCACAGGTGGCAAGGTCAAGTCAGTTAAAAGTCCACATTCAACTCCAACTCTACCCACCTTTAAAATTCTCCACCTCCCTCCAACTCCCTAACAGGACCTCCCATCTCCCACCCCGACCAAACACCAATTAGGTGGGAAGAAGGGGGTGATGGCAACCCACACACCAACAAGCTTTGACGTTCTTCTTCCCTCGGCAATTTCTTTGCACAGCAATTGTAGCACCATTTCCACTAAGCTCTTCCACCGGAAAATAAAGAAAATGTATGCGTATCATTCGTTTTCAAGTATTGTTATAAAGCCCTGGCGATACCCGCCCCCTGGAGCCCAATCTTTAAACAATCCAAGTACACGACGCCCCCAAGGGTTAAGTCAGGTACAAGTCGATGCAAGTAGCTGCCACAGTTCTCCCAGTTTATCCCAGGTCCTTGGCGCCGAGGTGGCCAGGGAAATTCTCACGCGGCACGTCTGCGCCCTGGCCGGTGCATTTCTCCAAGCTCTTGTTCTCCGATAGCCTCGCTGGGGCCGGTAACTTCTCGCTTTGAGGTCTCTCCCCACGCGTCTCCCGCAGCCTGGGCGATTACTCCCAGGACGGCGACGGCGGCTTCAGCTCAGTGTTGGGGAGGGCAGGACGCTGTTGGGTCTGCACAGCGGCGTCCTCTTCCTCCTCCAGGGGCCCCGGGTCAGTGTAAGGCGCCGGAGGGCTGCAGGGCGACAGGGTCCAGTCCGCTGCGGCCGCCTCCGGGCCCAGAGGCGCCCGCGGGGCTCGTGGCTGCCACGGCGGCGACGGCTCGCTGGAGCCTCCGCACAGCCTCCTTGATGAGGTTCCCCGAGAGCACCAGCTGCTGCAGGAGCCGGTGCGGGTCGTCGTCGCGGGCGCGCGTCCCGGCTGGGGGCCATCGTCGCTGCTGCAGGCGGCGGGAGGCGGCGGCGCCCCGCAGCCATCCTCTCCGGCACGGCCCCGGCAGCGCGCTGGGGCCTGCGGCGAGCTCGGCCACGAAGTAGGGCGCAGCCCGGCCCCGCACGCGGCCGCGGTCCCCGAGGGCGCAGCGCAGGGCCCCCGGGGGCGCCGGGCCCACCGGCTCGGCCGGCGCCGGCGGCAGAAGCAGCGGCAGCGCCGGCGGCCGGGCCTTGTCCGCCCGCACGGCCGCCGGGGGCCGCGGGGGCTGCAGCGGCGGCCCCGGGGGCGCGCACGGGGAGGCCGGACTGTCCTGCGCCGCGTCCAGCTGCAGCGTCTCGCCGATCTGGGCCACCAGCAGGTCCACCTCGCCCGAGCCGCCCAGCGTCACCGACTGCTCCAGCAGGAGGAAGCTGTCCTCCTCCTCCTCCTCCGCCTCCCCCTCCGCTTCCTCGCCGGCTTCCTCTTCCTCCTCCCTCCGGCACGGCATGGCCCCCCGCCCGGGCGCCCGGAGTTCGGCGGCCGGCAGGACTCGGTGGGTCGCGGCGGAGCGGGGCTCAGGGGTGAGGCCGAAGCGGGGCCCGGGCCGGTGCCGGGGCCGGGGCGGACGCGGAAGCCGGAGCCCGCCAGGCACTCGCGCCGCGCGCCTGCAGCCGCGGAAGCCGGAATCCTACCGGCTCGGGGTGATTTGTAAACAATGGGTGACGTCGCCGCCGGGCCCTACCACCGCGCCGGGCCGGGGTGGGGTGACGCGCGAGCAGGGGCTGGGCTGCGGGTGGTCGCGGGCGGTGCAGGGCCGCGGGAGGAGCCTTCTGCCGTTTGCTCCCAGTACCTACCCAGGAGGGGGTCCCGGGAGCGGGGAAAGCTGCGTACTTCCTCCGCCCGGTAACCAGCACGAAAACACGCCGACTCTGAGGTGGTCTGGTTGGTTTCTCCCACTCGCGGACACACCCACCCACACACCCGACCCCTCCTCCTCCGACGCTTCCTCGCTCCCCACGTGTCAGCAACGCCGGGGCCCGCCCCGCTCCTCCCCGGCGCACCCGCAGTCACCCGGACCTTGCGTGATGGGGGAGGGGAGGGCTCCGCCGGCGGTCCGGCTCCGCCGCGGTGGGGGCAGGGAAAGAGGGAAGGGATTGGGGTACAGAGGGGACATTGCAAAGGAGGGGTGCAGAGGGGACATTGCAAAGGAGGGCAGGTTCGTTACGGGTCGGCTCTCTGAGACTTCCCCTCTGCCTTGTCCTCCAGTCCTCAGGGACACTGGGAGAGAAGGACGCGCCACCGCAGCGCTAAAGAAGAGTTGATTTTGTTCATTTAAAAAAAAAAGTTAAATAGACATATAGGACGGTGGGAAAAAAAATCTTTAATAATCTCAGGGTTCAAACATGTTCACATTTAAAAATTTTTTTTCCTTTGCAGCCTTTCTCTTATCAAAGTGTATCTATCATACAAACAACCACACACACAGTATTACACGCTTTTCCACTTCTCATTACACCATAAATGGTGTTTGTGTTATTGCATGCCCTTTGAAAACCTATAATGATTACATAAGTTTCCATCAAGTTGCTGTTCCATAAATTATTTAACAATTCCTTTAGCGTTTGCTGTTTACCAAATTTCACCACTCTAAGTGTGTGACTAAAATTTCTTTCCCTAAAGCTTTTTCCATATTCATGATTCTTTTGCTAAGACCATATTCCCAGGAGTGGAATTTTAGGTCAAATGATATGGCTATTTTAAGGTTTCTGATGAAGGTACCAAACTGCTTAGTGTTGAGTACTACAGTTAAAAAAAAAATTTTTTTTTAATGATTTCATAGGTGAAACTGACATCTCCTTTGTGTTTTCATACCTCTGATTTTTAGTCAGGTTAGAGCAGTTTTCTAAATGTTAACCAACTGCACTTCCTTTTTTGGTGAATTGTCTGTTTCCTAGTAAGTTTTTCCTCTTGAGCTTTTCTTACCCAGGCATTTGCATGACTCCTCTACACTCCAGAAGTTAAGTTAACCCTTTTCTTTCACATTTGACTCTATCTCTTCAGGTTTTTGTTGGCCCCGTACAGTCATTTTTTCCTCCACTAAAACTTAACGAATTTTAACGTAAGCCAAGTCTACAAAATCCCTTTCCTTGAGTCTTCTAACACAATGCTAAATTTAGAGTCTTCTTGTCTCCGGAGTTATTAAATATTCAGTTCTATTTTCCTTAGGTTTTTTTTTTTTAATGCCTTGTGGTTGTTTTTGTTTGTTTGTTTGTTTTGTTTTGTTTTTGTTTTCAAACCCATCTGGGATTAATTTTGGTCTTTGGTGTAGGGAGATGATATGAATTTTTTTTTAATCCCCCGGAGAGTTTGCTGGTCTGGGCTGTACATCTTCATTAGAACAGAGGTGTGTGGGCAGCGTAAACACAAGCCCCATCCTTGTGAGCTCCTAGTTGCTGGTTAAGTGATGGTTGTAAGGACTGGGTGGGGCTGGAAATATTTGGATGGGTCTGGGCTGTGTGAAGTCAAAAGAACCCTGAACAGGTTCTACAAAGACCTGGATTGAAGTCTCTCATTCCTGCCACATCCTGGGTGTGCGGCTCCTGGCAAATCAGTTTACAAGTGTTTTCACTTGTAAAATGGAAAAATAATCCCTGCCCTGCCTCCCTCTGAGGATTGTTTTCAGGATCAAATGAGATAATGGGAACAGGCTTTGTCAGGCATTACACAAATGTAATGTGGGATTAGGTCCAATGATTTACTAACAGAGACCTGGCTCAGTTCCAGCGATTGCCCCAGGGAAACGGCTAATATATTAATGATAAATGTTCCCCCTTGCAGCCCACTAAGTACAATGAACCCGGAGGGCATTACTTCCTCGGGTTTACCCTTGAATTCTGCCTCCTGTCTACCCTGACCTGTGCTTCTTTGAGGCCTTCTGAAATCAGCCCAGAGTCTCCCAAGTCCCGAGGAATGTCACCACAGCCGTGGCTTTGCAGGTTTGGCGACAGATCCTTTCCCAGCTGGGAGCCTTCCTCCCCCGTCTCCGTGGAGGGCTCTTCACACGCTTACTGATGAGGACTGGAAGCCATTCCCCCCAGAGAGAACGATTCTCATTTTCATTCTGATGGTACTTACTGGAGAATTTCAGTGGGAATAAAAATTAGGGGAGGGCTTAAGGATTTCACTAGAGTTAAATGGTGATTTTTCCCCTTCCTCTCTGTAAGATGATGCCTGCCTGTAAGTAGAGAAAAGCAGTTTTATGCTCCATTGACTTTAAACATTAATGGGGCTGATGTAGCTATTGTCTCTAACCCAGCATTTCTGGGAGTCGGTTCTGTCTTCTTGTCAGGGTAATTCCCAGAGCGTTCTTAGTACTATAGGAAATGGAGCTTTGAGATGACATTCTTTTAAAAATCTTCCCTTTGTAATGTTGCTTTTGTGTGGAGATTGCTATGTAAATATGCCCAGGCGCTTGGTTATTATACTCTTCATTATAGAGACGAATTCGTTAGAGAAGACCAACTCCATTTTCTGGGGGCACTTCTCTGGGGAGCTCTGAGAAGAGGAAGTGCTGTGCTGGACCAGTGGGAGGAGGAGAAACGCCCTGGATTAGGAATCAAAATGCTCTAGAGACTCAGAAGCAATTTAAAGTAATGAGAGAGCATCAAGAAAGGACTCGATGAGAGCTGTGCGCTGAGCATGGGGGCTGCCTGCCTAGAGAGAGATGCTCACGGAGGGTATTCAGAACCCCCCGTGGAAGGACACGGTTTTAAGGGTTTTCTGCATTAGTCAACACTGCATTGAATTCTTCCCCAAGGATTTGCTTTCCACATGGACTTTGTTTTCAGTTACCTGCACTCAGAGATACCAGCAGGGGTGCAGTGGAATGGACTCTAGGTTTATAATGCCATCTGGATCCAGAAACTTCATTCTTCTATGCCTCAGATTCTGAATGTGTAAAATGGGGGATGATCCTTTCTTTACAAAAATGTTATATGGCTATGAGAACATGTATGGAAAGGCTGAGCACATGGACCCTTGGGGTGACATTGGAGTTAGGCTCTGGGCAGTAGAAATAATTTTAGTGATGTTCAAATTAAAAAGAAGGCAAATTCTGTGGGCCACTGGCCATCTGTGGCATAAAAGTCCATACAATGGAATATTACTCAGCCGTGAAAAAGGAAAGAACTGCTCATCTGCTACATTCCGCTGAAGGGAAAGAAGCCAGACCCAGAAGGTCACATATGATCCAGCTACATGGAACATCCAGAAGAGGTCATTCACAGAGGCAGAAAGCAGATTGGTGGTTGCGTGTGTCTGGGGGGTGGGAATGTGAGGGGGTGCGTAGAGATGGCTGCTAATGGGTACAAGGTTTTCCTTGGGGAAGCTGAAGGTGTTTGGGAACTTGACAGAGATGGTAGCTACACAACACCGTGGGTGTCCTAAATGTCACTGAATTGTACACGCATGCTCTCTCTCTAAAATAGATAAATAAATCTTTTTTTAAAAATGCCTTGGACAAAACTGTAAGTTCAGATAACAGAACAGTGGTTGCCAAGGGTTAAGAGAGGAGAGCTCCGGGGAATTTTGGAGGGTGATGGGACCGTTCAGGGTCCTGATTGTGATGACGGGTACATACAGCTATACATAGGTCCTAAAACTCAGAACTGTGCACATGGGATTAAGTCAAACATCTTGAGATGGGGAGTTTATCCCGGATTATCCAGGTGGGCCCAATGTAATCACAAGGGTCCTTATAAGAGGAAAGAAGAAGGGTCAGAGGCAGAGAAGGAGACATAGAGGTTGGAGGACTGTGATGGCTGGCTTGGAAGGGTTTGTGAGCCAAGGAGTGCAGGAAACCCCTCACACTGGAAAAGACAAGGAAACAGAAGCCCCCTCACCCCACCCTGGGCCTCCAGAAAAGAGCACAACCCTATTGGCATCTTGACTTTAACCCAGTAAGACCCACTTCAGGCCTCTGACACTAGACCTGTAAGAAAATGAATTTATGTTGTTTTAAGCCACTAGAGTGTGTGGTATAATCTGTTACAGAAGCAATAGGAAACTAATACACATTTTAATACAGAAAACTGTGTAAATAAACGATTATTGTACTCTACCTTCAAAATGGGTTCTAAAAAAATTGGCTTCCAAGTATAGTGTTTCAACCCCAAAAGGAGCGGCTCAACCCAGTCAAAATGAGTTAGGAAATAGTTTCTGTGAAAGTGACTTGGGCTGACACTCAAGGATGGTGTGGCAGTGTTGACAAAATCCCATTCCTTCTTCTCCAGGAACATAGCTAGAATGTTGCCCAGATCCCCTTGCGGTGAAGTGTGGCCAAATGATGGAGCAAAAACAGTGTGCTGACCCATAAAAACCTCCTAGGGTCGTCCAGCGCTCCCTCCTGTTGGGCAGACAGTCTGTCAATGCCCGGGCAGTCTTCGAGGCCTTGTGGGGAAGATGGCAGCCCCCACCCTCACCGCCATCACGCGACATCCAGAAATATCAATCCAGATCGTTAGGAGAACCTGAAAACGACTTTGTGTTCAACATGCAAGTTTTGAAATTTGTTACAGCAAATGGCATCACCCTAACCAGTAGAGATGGGGAACGGCTAAGAGGGGAGAGAGAAGTGGGGAGAGTATCACATCAAAGCAGCTTGGAAAAGCTCAGGGTGGTTGGAAGCGGGCGGCAGAGGTGAGAAAGGGGACCTGTGAGGGATGGGGGTGCTGCGCTGCAGGGTACAGGGTCCACTTGTGGGCACTGGTGCTTGAGGGGACCTGATCTGCATTTTGAAGAGGGCAGTACCCCCCAAGGAGGTAAACCCCAAAGAAGTGAACTCGAAGGCCAGATGCCTGTTCAGACTCATGGCAAGTAGGGGCCTCCCGGTGTTAGGAAGGTCTCCACCATCTGGATGGGTGCAGCCCAGCCCTTCCCTTCTCCCATGCCACAGCTTGTGTCACCCTGGCCTTCCTCCCAGGAACACAAGTTCCATTTCCCAAGTCTCACGGGCCCTGTGTTTCACAGAATCTTGGTTAAGTTTGTCCTAGAAAGGGCAGGTTGCTTCAAGTAGGCCATTCTGCCGTTCTGAGTTTTCCTTCCCGAGGAGCTTTGTTTCTGGTTTCAGGAGGTGGGGGGGACACAGGTGAGTCTATGCATCTGTAGACCCCAATGTGAAAGGACCTGAGGCCTTCTCTTTCCCATTTCGGATTCCTGCCTCCAGATCTCAGGCCCTCCCTGGAGACATTGCTCGTCTTATCCACAGAACTATATGACCTCATTTGGAAAAACATAAATCCTGCCCCGCTACCTGCCCATTTGAAAATGCAGACTTGAGGGCACTGTCTAAATTCATTCTTAGCTATTTCTAGCCTACATCCCTAGGTCTAGCAAGCTGGGCGTGGCCTCCAGCTTCCCTGTGTAGTCCTGACCACCTTTAGCGGAGGACACCGGGTTGGGAGTTGGTGACCTGGGTTCTAGTCCTGGTTCTTCCAGTACCTGGATGCTGAGAAGGGCAGTCCTTGCTCTGGGCTTCAGTGTCCCCATTTGCAAAGCAAGGGGTTTGGACTCAATTGCTGGAGGCTTCCCTGGCTCTGGGAGCCTGGGTGGGCAGCTTGGTTGATTCACAGGCTCATAATTTCTTGAGCTGCCTCATATTCCTCTTACAAAATTAGGTTGGCCAGAAGCTAGTTTCAAAAAAGATGATGAGGGGACAAACGGGCTTCTCTGTGTTATTTACTCTGTTTCCAACTTTGTAAAATAGACATAATAAAAACATCTAACTCAGGACCTGTTTTAAGCAGGGAAGGAAGAGTCAGCGGCATCTAGTGACCAGCTTCCCAGCCCCCAAGTAAATGATGGCCCTTTGCCTATCATCCAGGCCCATCAAATGCACACTTCTAGATACCTATTAGCCTGGATTGGGGGTTCATTCTTCTCTCTCTTCTACTATGTGGTTTTATTTTATTTTATTTTATTTTTTCGAATGGATTTTTTAAAGTATTTTTTTTAAGATTTTATTTATTTGCCAGAGAGAGAGAGAGAGAGTACACACAAGCAGGCAGAGAGGCAGGCAGAGGCAGCGAGAGAAGCAGACTCCCTGCCGAGCAAGGAGCCTGATGTGGGACTCGATCCCAGGACTCTGGGATCATGATCTGAGCCGAAGGCAGCGGCTTAACCAACTGAGCCACCCAGGCGTCCCTAGTATGTGGTTTTAATATTTTCTTCTCTAGCAGTCTTGCTGTATTTTTGGCTTGGTTTTATATATATATATGCGTGTGTATATATATGTATATATGTATATATATGTATATATACATATTATATATAATATGTATATACATACATATATGTGTGTGTATATACATATATGTATATACATATGTATGTATATATGTATATGTGTGTATACATATATATGTATATGTGTATATGTGTATACATACATATATATGTATATACATATATATGTATATATGTATATGTGTATATATGTATATATGTATATATATTATATGTATGTATATACATATTATATATACACATATACACATATATACATATAATATATGTATATATTATGTGTATATATACATATAATATATATATTATATATACATAAATAAATTTGTGGATGTAGGTGGGCTATACATTTAAATAAATAAAAACTGTTGTGTTCCCAGAAGAACAAACAAAACCTGCAAGGTTTAATTGGACAGGAGTTTAGGCAATGATATCTAATATCTAATGATATCTAATATTTATTTGTATTTAACATATGCCATGTACTGAGCTTAATGCTTTATGTATGTTTTATTTTATCCTTAAAACAAATATACAAGTCAGATATTGTCTCTGAGAATATTATCTGGAAAATACAGAAGTAGGAGAAGCAGCCAACCCCAAAGAAGTGGGTTGCACAGCTCACAAGTGGGAGACTGTGGCTGGACTTCTCTTGGTTCTAGCATCAGAAGTCCAGTGTCCTGGGAAACCCCCTGAGTCCCAGGCAAGCCAGGACAGTTGGTCACAACTCGGGTTCTCAGCGTATTGTCTCGGGGAATATTCTGCAAGTTTTTATGAAAATGGGGGGTCATTATTTTTTGTATTACAATTTTTACCAGGTATAACCTTTTCACCTCTGACTCTCATTTCCACCATAATATCCCTAAGAAAGTATTATTAGCTCTGTCAAACCACTTCCTGTGCTTACAGGAGGAGGAAAGGAGTTTGTTTAAGAGTACCCAGGGTGAAGGGTGCCTACGTCTTACCTTTAACCAGAACTGACTTTTCTGGCAAGACAGGGCTCCTTGGAACCTCCTGCTTTGAAAATCAACTGACTCAGGGGCCCCTGGGTGGCTGGCTCAGTCAGTTAAGTGTCTGCCTTCAGCTCAGGTCATGATCCCAGGGTGCTGGGATCGAGTCCTGCATCAGGCTCCGTGCTCAGCAGGAAGTCTGCTTCTCCCTCTGCCCCTTCCCCTGCTTGTGTACTCGCTCTCTCTTTCTCTCTCTCTTTCTCAAATAAATAAAATCTTGGAAGGAAGGGAGAAAGAATAAATCAACTGGGCCATTTCTCTGGGTTCTGAGGACCTGGCTGGGAGTTTTAAAATGTTACCTGGGATACTGGTTTTATATTGATACAGTGAAGTCAACAGATAGTAAACTCAAACCACCGAAATGAGAGTTTGTTACTCATGGTTCCTAAGAGTTCAGGGCCTGCTGGATCCCAAGCAGCCTTCAGCCAGAACACCAGCTGCATGGGAAGAGTGAAGGCAAGGAACAAATCAACGAGTAACCCCTGAGCTCCTTAGTGCTGTCCCCTAAACCTGGATCCTTAAAGGGGACAGTACCTTTCTCCTTTCTGAACAATGAGAGTACATTGCAAATCAAGCCGTTTTGAAACATGGTTGATTAGTGGTTTCCATACAAAGGAAAAAATCCCCTAAAAGCTAACCAGCCCAACATGAGTATAACATAGTAACTTTGGGGGCCCTGTGTCCTAAAGTGGTGGCCACTGCCCTATAGAAACAGTTCTCTTTTTTTCCCCCGCACCCCCCTGTAGAAGTAGTTCTAAGCCTCAAAAAAAAAGTCAACGGAATTTGCCCTATGATCCCGCAATTCCAATTCTGGGCACCTACCCCAAATCGGGAAAGTGGAAAGCAGGGACCCAAATAGATACTTGAGACACCTGTGTTCATAACAGCCTTATTCTCAATAGCCTCCACTTTGGAGGCGACCTTAATGTCCACCAACAGAGAAATGGAGAAATAGATGTGTGTACATATCATGGAATATTATGCAGCCTTAAAAAGGACAGAAATTCTGACACATGCTACAACGTGGATGGAATTTGAGGACAGTATGCTGAGTAAAATAAGCCAGACACGAAAGGACAAATGCGGCATGATGCTGTTTATAGGAGGGATGTCCAGGAGTCACATTCAGAGAGCCAGGCATTGAGATGGTGGCTTCCAGGGGCTGGGGGAGAGGGAGAGGGAGTTAGGATATAGTGGGTATGGGGTTTCAGTTTGGGACGATAAGAAGTTCTGGAGCTGGGTGGTGGTGACGGTTGCACAACAAGGTGAATGTACTTCATGCCCCTGAACTGTACGTTCAATACGGTTAAGATGGTGAATTTCAGGTTCTGCATATTTGACCACAGTAAAAAAGAGACAAGGAGTGCCAGTTGCAAAGAAGAGGGAGGAGGAGGAGAAGTAGTAGCAGCAGCAGCTGGTGGTGGTGTTGGCAGGGATGTGGAGAGACTGGAGGCCTTCCCATACCTTGCTGGTGGGAATGTAAAACAGTGTAACTGCTTTGGGAGTCAGTCTGGCAGTTCCTCAGAAAGTTAAACATGAAGGTAGCAGAGGACCCAGCACTTCCGCTCCCGGATGTACACTGGCCAGAGCTGACAGCATGAATTCATACATGTAATCAGCATTATTGACTGGAGCCCAAGTGGAAACAACCCAGATGTCTATCACCTGACGAATGAATAAACAAAATGCACTGATTATCCACACACGGAGTGCTATTCGGCCACAAAAAGGGTCTAAGGACGGATACGTGCTATACCATGGATGAAACTAGAAAATATTATGCTCAGTGAAAGAGCAAGAAAAAAAGGCCATATCTGTGATTCAATTTATATGAAATGTCCAGATAGGCAAATCTAGAGAGACAAAGTCAATTGCAGGGCATGGGGAATGACTGCTTAATCGGTACAAGTTTCCTCTTTTTTTTTTTTTTTTTTTTTTTGAGGTTTATTTATTTGAGGCGGGGAGGGGCAGAGGGGGAGGGAGACAATGAATCTCAAGCAGACTCCCTGCTGAGTGTGCGGCCTGACTTGGGGTCCATCCCAGGACCCTGAGATCAGGACCTGAGCCGAAATCAAGTCAGCTGCTTAGCTGACTGAGCCACCCAGGTGCCCAGTATAGGTTTTCTAAGGTGATAGAAATTTGTGGAATTAGATAGTGGGGATGGTTGTGCAACACTGTGAATATACTAAAAACAAAACAAAAAAAAAAACAACACTGAGTTCCACACTGTAAAAGGGTGAGGTTGGGGGCATCTGGATGGCTCAGCGGATTAAGCACCTGCCTTTGGCTCAGGTCGTGATCCCAGAGTCCTTGGATTGAGTCCCGCATCGGGCTCCCTGCTCAGTGGAGACCCTGCTTCTCCCTCTGCCACTCCCCCTGCTTGTGCTCTCTCACTCTCAAATAAATAAAAACCTTTAAAAACATACAAACAAATAAATTTTAAAAAAAGGGTGAGTTCTATGGTATGTGAGTTATATCTCAATATAGCTGTTATAAAAAAGATATCACTAAGAAAATAAAATACCATTAACCAAGTGAAAATTGGGCAGGGGCGCCTGGGTGGCTCAGTGGATTAAGCCTCTGCCTTCAGCTCAGTCATGATCTCAGGGGCCTGGGATTGAGCCCCGCATCGGGCTCTCTGCTTGGCGGGGAGCCTGCTTCCCCCTCTCTCTTTCTGCCTGTCTCTCTGCCTACTTGTGATCTCTGTCTTTCAAATAAATAAAGTCTTCAAAAAAAAAAAAAGAAAAGAAAATTGGGCAAAAAAATTGAATAGACATTTCATTAAAGAAACACAAATGGCCAAGTAAGTACACAAAAAGATGCTTGATGTCGTTAGTCATTAGGAAAATTCAACTTAAAAAACCACAATGAGATTCCAGTGTACAGCCACTAGAGGGCTTTTAAAAGAGACAGACAATGCCAACTGTTGGCAGGGATGTGGAAAGGCAGGAGTCCTCAGACATGCTGGTGGGAACGCAAAATAGTCAGCTACTTTGGGAAGCAGTTTGGCAGTTTCTTAACTTTTTTTTTTTTTTTAAGTAATCTCTACACCCAACATGGAGCTCGAACTCATGACCCCGAGACCAAGAGTCACATGCTCTACGGACTGAACCACCCAGGAGCCCCTGTTCAGCAGTTTCTTAAAAGATTAAACATAAACTTAGCATATGACCAAGGAATTCCACTCCTAAGACTCTACTCAAGAGAAATGGAAACATATGTCCACACAAAGACTTGGACGTCAATGTTCATAGCAGCATTAGTCATAGCTCTAAATTGGAAACAATCCACATGTCTATCAACCGGTGAGCAGATAAACAAATGTGGGCATAGCCGTGTACTGGAACACTAGTCAGCAATAAAAAGAAATGAAGTACGACAAGCGCCAAAACAAGCAAGAACCTGGAAAACGCTATGTTAAGTGAAGAAAGTCAGAAGCCAAAGATGACACATTATACGATGTCATTTACATGAAACAGCCAGAAAAGGGTAATTTATAGAGAGAGAAAGAAGACCAGGGATTGCCCGGGGCTATGCATGGGAACAGAGAGTAACACCAAAGGGGCCATGAGGGAACTTTCTGGGGTGATGGAAATGTTCCAAAATTAGAGATGGGTAATGGTTGCACAATCTGTAAATTTACTAAAAAGAGTAGAACTGTACACTTGCAATGGGTAAATTTTATGGTAAAGAAATTATATCTCAGAGGTGCTTGGGTGGCTCAGTCAGTTAAACATCAGCCTTCAGCTCCGGTCGTGATCCCAGGATAATGTCTCACATCGGGCTCCCCTGCTCAGTGGGGAGCCTGCTCCTTCCTCTGCCTGCTGCTCACCCTGCTTGTGTCCCCTCTCTCTGTCAGGGGTGCCTGGGTAGCTCAGTCAGTAAAGTGTCTCTCTGTCAAATAAATAAATAAAATCTTAAATTAAAAAAAAAAAAAAAAAGATGGGACACCTGGGTGGCTCAGTTGGTTGGGCAGCTGCCTTCGGCTCAGGTCATGATCCCGGGGTCTTGGGATCGAGTCCCACATCGGGCTCCTTGCTCAGCGGGGAGCCTGCTTCTCCCTCTGCCTCTGCCTGCCTCTCTGTCTGCCTGTGCTCACTCTCTCTGACAAATGAATAAATAAAATCTTTGAAAAAAAAAAAAAAGAAAGAAAGAAATTGGGACGCCTGGGTGGCTCAGTGGGTTAGGCCTCTACCAACCTGAGTTGGCTCAGGTCATGATCTCAGCGTCCTGGGATTGAGCTCTGCATCGGGCTCTCTGCTCAACAGGAAGCCTGCTTCTCCCTCTCCCACTCCCCCACTTCTGTTCCCTCTCTTGCTGTGTCTCTCTCTGTCAAATAAATAAATAAAATCTTAAAAAAAAAAAAGAGAGAGAGAGAGATTCAATGGATAGCTTACATGCCTCACTCCTAGAGCTGGTCATGGGTCAGCCTCCCCTGAACCATATTCTTACCAGAACTGAAATTAAGAGTGTTGAGAAGGGAAAAGGATGGGATGGGTGCTGGAGAAGCAACCAAGAAATGTTCCCCATTGAAAAAAGTTCACGAATAATAATAACACAATGTGACCAGTGAGATCATAGAGGTGTGAAGAGATGTCCTGGGGTATATTCTTGTTGTTTATTATTTCTGCTTTTTCTCACTCACACTTTACTGTCTCCTAGTATGCCTGGTTACTTTTGACTGAATACTGTATATCGTATTGAAGACTTACTTGTAGAAATAAGTTGGAACCTAGGATGATGTCGCTATGTTTGTATCTGCAAAATTCCTGGGGACACTAGCCTTCCAGAACCATCTAAATCCAAGTCCTAGCCTCAAGATTCCCGGACCACCCCGACGGCATGATGATAGTTGGCAAGCACGCGCGTTGTGCTCTAGATTTACCCTTCTGCCTAGGCGGTGGCCCATTAGGGTCCCAGACTAAGGTGTGCGTGTGTCATTTATTTCAGTTTCTGCCCTTGGTGGTTCCCAAACTCCAAGTTCTGTTCCCTTGACCCCATGAGGCCTCCGAAAGTGCACTTCAGCCTTACAAGAGACTCTTCCTACTCTGCCCTCCCCTGCCCCACCACCCACACGCCCAAGCTTAAGTTCCCCTCCTGCGGGGCTTTTCCTTGCCAGCTCCTGTCCACTCCTGGGGCTTGGTTAGGTAATTCTTTACTCTCCAGCTAGCTCCTTGTTGCTTTTAAGAAGTTTATTTTGGGGGGTGCCTGTGTGGCTCAGTGGGTTAAAGCCTCTGCCTTCGGCTCAGGTCATGATCCCAGAGTCCTGGGATCAAGCCCCGCATTGGGCTCTCTGCACAGCAGGGAGCCTGCTTCCCTCACCCCCCACCCCCCCGCCTCTCTGCCTACTTGTGATCTCTGTCAAATAAATAAATAAAATCTTTAAAAAAAAAAAAAGGAAGTTTATTTTGGGGCACCTGGGTGGCTCAGTCAGTTAAGCATCCAACTCTTCATTTCAGCTCCGATCATGATCCTGGGGGTGTGGGAGGGAGCCCCACATCGTCGGGCTCCCTTATGAGCAAGGAGTCTGCTTCTGCCCCTCCCTTGCTTGTGCTCGCTCTCTCTTTCAAATAAATGAATAAAATCTTTTTAAAAAAATAAATGTTCCATCCTACTTTTTAGTTGAACTTGAGAGCAATTTGGGTGGAAATGCCGATTCCCAGTACGCCTCACCAATGACCTTCATGTTACCAAATCCAGCAATCCTCATCTTACGTGACCTCTCAGAAGATCCGATGCAGCTGATAACCTCCTTTTCCTTGAAATATTACCTTTACTTAGTTTCCAGAATACATGTTTTCTTTTATCTTGTTGATTTGCTTTTTCTACCTCCCTGGCTGTTCTTCCTTATCTGCTTTTATATTGGGGTATCCCAAGTTCAGACCTTAGACATGTTCTCTTCTCTATCTGCACTCACCCACTTGTTGACATCCCAGTCTATTTGTTTGAAACACACACACACGTACACATACCACTCTCAAGTGTATATAGCCACGCTGGAACACTCCTGAGTTCCAGATTCCTATCTCTAGCTGCCCCATCTCCATTTGAACGTCTAACGCCATCTCAAACTCAGTATGTCTAAAACTGAACTCTTGTCTTTCCTGTCCCCAAATACTCCATCCACCATCTCAGATGATGGCGTCTTTGGGTCATATGACCCCTACATTCACAATAGTCCAATGGTTCCTCTTTCCATTGGGAAGAAAAGTCAAATTCCTCACAATGACCTATAAGATACTATGTCATCTGGTCCCAATTCACATTCTGATCTCATCTCCCTCTCACTGTCTCAGCTCCAGATGTTTGATTTTCTTTGAACACTATGAGCATGTGCCTACCTCAGGACCTTTGCACTTGCTGTTTCCTCCATTTTGAGTAGTTATCGAAAGGCTCAATTCCTTGAGTCTTTAACCACCTTCTCTGATTGGCCAATTTAAAGTTGACACCACTCCTCCCTTCCATCCAGTATTCCCTATCCCCTTTTCTGCTTTATAATTCTCTAGGACACTTACCACTAACATGCTAAAAAAATTTTTTTAAAAGATTTTATTTATTTACTTGAGAGAGAGAGAGCAAGCGCATGAGCTGGGGGAGGGGCAAAGAGAGAGGGAGAAGCAGACTCCCTGCTGAGCAGGACCTTGGGATCATGACCTGAGCCTAGGGCAGACACTTAACCAACTGAGCTACCTAAGTGCCCTTAAAATTTCATGTTTATTTTGTTTGATCTTGCCATGAAAGCTGGAATTGTTGTTTTGTTCTCTGGTGTATTTGCAGTTCCTAGGACAGTGCCTGACATATGGTGGGCAGCAACTAAAGAGGGCTTGAATGACTGAATGAAGATCGTTCAGCCCTTGTGGTCCAGTAAACAAGGGGCCTGCCTGGCTGTCCTCTCCTGAAGCTGAAGGCCCCTCCGCTAAGAGCACTGAACTTCAGCTTGCAACTACGGCCACTTCCCGCCATCTCCACCACTGGCACCACCAACCCCGGCCACATGCACCGTTCCCTCTGGTCTGGATTCTGACTGCATTTTCCTAACAGGCTGCCTTGTTTCCTCTTGCCCTGTTCCAATCTATGATTCACACAGCAGCCAGTCATCTTACAAAAAAAAAAAAAAAAAAAGCAAGTCAGATCAGGTCACCCCCTGGCATGGCCACGGCCACATATTGGAGTTAGGTTAATCGAAGACCCTGTGAAGCCCCAGCAGCAGCTTCTCCAGTTTGCGGCTGTCCCACCCTACCCGCCTCCCCCAGTCTCTTGTTCCGGCAACCTGGGCTTCTTTTCAGTTCTTTGAAGGGGCCAAACTCTTCTTGGCTTTAGGGCCTCTGCACATGCTATTCCTTTGTCTGGAACAAAAGCCAAAAGTGGGTGAGAGGAGCTTTAGCTGCACTTCCCCATCCCTCACCACACACACACACACACTCACTCACTCGCTGCAACAGTGAGCTTGGTATGGAGCAGAGCATCAAGCCAGGCCTGCCCAGGCCCACCTTCCAATCATGTTGCTGCCTCTAGGCCCCATGATCTGGAAATTTTGGAGCCTTGGTCATTGAGGCAAATGACTTAACCGAAACCCTGCTCACCCTTCAGGTCTTATACAAACAGTATTTTCTCTAAGAGGTCCCCCCTGCCCCCCACGACCTCCTCGTCCAAATCGGGTCCATTCAAGGCATCCGCATAGCACTATTCCAATCACGTGTTTTTATTCTTTCTTGAACTGTCCCTTCCTCATAAACTTTGTGAAGGTAAAGATCCTGTCTATCTGGCTTACTACTGTATCTTCTGTCTCACAAAATGCTTTTTTGGAAAGAAGTCCTTGGCTCAGAATAAAGGCACGATGCAAATTGTGTGTGCGTATGTGTGTGTTTGCATGTGTGAGATACACAGTGACAGAGGCAGACAGGGAAGGAGAGGTGAGGACGAGAACAAGGAATGTGATAGAAAAGAATGGCAGGAAGAAGGGAAAGTCCGGCAGACCACCTCCATCACCCTCCGAAAGGGGAAGAGGAAGGAGAGGAAGGAATGCCCAGCCAGCAGCTCCCCCCACCCCCACCCCAGCCCTCACAGTTGTCAAGAAAGTCGGTCCTGGTACAACTCCAGCCTCCTCTCACCAATTTCAAAGAAACCTGTTATGTAATTGGTTTTAATCCCAGAGAGGCAGGGCTTCGGGAAGAAAAAGCCTGCAAGGGGATGAAGGGGAAGGAGACAGATGCTGGTGTCCCAACCGCAGGCGTGGTTTGGAAAGGCCCCACCAAGCCTCCTTGCAACACCGTGTTCTGCCCAGGGCTGAGTTACCCAGGGCCCCGCAGTGTGGTTTAAATGCTAGGGGCCTAGGAACTACCTTACGGCAACGACTTAGCTCCACCTTGGGCTCCCGGCTGTGAAGGATCATGAAAAGAACAGCCGTAATCGGAAGGCCACCATCGCGGGGATCAGGAGATGGTGCCTGTGAACACGTTTGGTGATTAAACCGGAGGGCTCCGCACCTGCGTGCAGCTTTGTGTCCCTGCGTGAAGTCCTGAGGGACAGGATCCACGTGACCCCCATGAGAGTCCTCATGTGGGCAGGGTAGGTTTTCTTCAGAATAGGTACTAGATGTCGGCTTTGCCAACCCGGTTGTTTGTTCTGGATAAACTCCTACTTTCGAGGAGTTGAAATAGCCGCTGGAATGGTTAAGGAAGGCATTTTTAGGTAAGGGGTACCACACGGGGACCCAGTTAATAGGCGCAGCTGTGTAAAATCTTCTCAGGTAATGCTGCCCCTTATCATTTTTATGAGCTCATTTACAACAGAGGGCTGGTCCCAAGTTATCGGCTGTGTATGTATTTCAGGCTCAAGTCCAAGATCTAGGGCAAAACAACAGTTCTGGTTCAAAGCAAGACTCTTCAAGAGCTTGTAAAACCAACAGAGGAGCCATAAGGATGCCAGCTACTCCTGGCACCATTCACAAATCCATCCGCCTGTCATCAGTGCCTCGGGCCCTCTGAAATCCTGCCCTAAAATCCCATCAGCTCTGTAATTGCTACCTTTGGGTCTACAGGGTAACATCCCTGGAATCTGGAAATCAAGCTGCCCTCTAGAAGTTAAACCCTTCAAGTCCCCACACGACAGAAAGGGTTAGTTAACTTGCACCAGGCCCTAGAGAGAACAGGATGTCTCCCTGGTGAAAGCCGGAAGAGTTGGCCTTGGAAATTCAATCCAGGCATGCCTGCATGTGAAGGAAGCAGGGGCCCAACAAAAGCTCAGAAAAGCTTCTGAACAGCAGGTGAGGGGCTCTGAAGGGTAGAGGGGGACCTGGTGGGCAGGTATATCCCACAGAGAGCACACTGTCCTACCTCAGCGACAAGACCCATGTATCACACGCATGACTCCCCGTGCCCAGGTCTGTGCTCACTGAAGCCTCTGATTCTGATTTCCTGTGCAGGGGAGTGTTGCTGAGAGGTCGCCATGACACCGGTCTCAGGCCCCTTGGCAATTTTATTTCTCATTATAAATTAATAAATCATCATTTTGATAAGCCTCTTGAGAGTCCCTTTATTCTTCTCTGAACGTGATCAACTCTGATTTTAGACTTGTACAGCTGATATCCAGACCTCAGCCCAGCCTGAGTGTGCCACCATACTCCCCACTCACATTTTAAGTTTTTTTTTTTTTTTTTTTGAGAGTATATGCACACGTGTGAGGGGGGAGGCGTGGGGGGCGGGCAGAGGGAGAGGGGGAATCTTAAGCAGGCTCCATGCTCAGGGCAGCCTGAGATGCAATCTCACCACACTGACATTGCGACTTTAGCCAAAAATCGAGTCACAGGGGCGCCTGGGTAGCTCAGTGGGTTAAAGCCTCTGCCTTCGGCTCAGATCGTGATCCCAGGGTCCTGGGATCGAGCCCCGCATCGGGCTCTCTGCTCAGCAGGGAGCCTGCTTCTTCCTCTCTCTGCCTGCTTCTCTGCGATCTCCGTCTGTCAAATAAATAAATGAAATCTTAAAAAAAAAAAAAAAATCGAGTCACAGGTTTAACTGAGAGCCCTCCACACTCCCACATTCTTTTTTTTTTTTAAAGACTTTATTTACTTGATAGACAGAGATCACAAGTGGGCAGAAAGGCAGGCAGAGAGTGGCGGGGGTGGGGGAGCGGGCTCCTTACTGAGCAGAGAGCCCGACGCGGGGCTCGATCCCAGGACCCTGGGATCATGACCTGAGCCGAAGGCAGAGGCTTTAACCCACTGAGCCACCCAGGCGCCCCTCCCACATTCTTAATCAGTACTTGCCCATTATTGACCACAGCCTCAAAATCCTGTCCTAGGCACTTCCATGACCGATTGGTGGGACCAGGAATGGAAGAACACCTTTCACTCCTGCAGCCCTGGCCCAGGACAACTTGGCCAGCGTCTTTGACAGCGTGGTAAATGGTTCTCATGGCAGAAATTACAGTAAGCATGATTTCAGGAAATGGCAAGCCAGCTTAGAATGCCCCAAATCAGGGTTATTTTCTGGAGTATGTTCATCTATCTATTCATAATAATGTACAGCAAGAATAGAACAAAGAACAGTCATCGTGTCGCTTTCTAAGTATTGCTTTGCACATGATTCAGCATCGAGCAATGGCCTTACACTCCTGTGTACCTCAAGGAGCAACACACTTCTGGGCTCAAAGATTCTTTGTAAATAAACTGACCTACGTCCCCTGGGAATGTGGACCGTCATTTAAACCGGGCCATTGAAAACAATGTTTATCAGATGTTTATATTGGTAGAGTAAAAAGTTTGGGATAGCCAAGCGCAAACTTAGAATATAACTTGTATTTTAAAACTCTATTTTTGGGGGCACCTGGGTAGCTCAGTGGGTTAAAGCCTCTGCTTTCGGCTCAGGTCATGATCCCAGGGTCCTGGGATCGAGCCCCGCATCGGGCTTTCTGCTCAGCAGGGAGTCTGCTTCCTCCTCTCTCTGCCTTCCTCTCTGCCTACTTGTGATCTCTCTCTGTGTGTCTAATAAATAAATAAAATCTTTAAAAAAAAAAAAAAAAAAACCACCTCTATTTTTGTATCAAAACCCCCTCATGTATTATAAAACAGGAATGAAATATACAGTTGATACAGCTGACCCCTTGAACGATGTGAGGGTTAGGGGTACTAACCCCTGTTCAGTCCAAAATCCACACACAATTTTTGACTCGCTCAAAACTCAAGTGCTAATAGCCTACCATTGACTAGGACCCTTACTGATAACATAGTTGAGTATATATTATATACTGTATTCTTTTACAAAGCAAGCTAGAGAAAACGCTATTAAGAACATAATAATGGGGGCGCTTGGGTGGCTCAGTGGGTTAAAGCCTCTGCCTTTGGCTCAGGTCGTGATCCCAGGATCCTGGGATTGAGACCAGCATCGGGCTCTCTGCTCAGTGGGAGCCTGCTTCCCCCTCCTCTCTGCCTGCCTCTCTGTCTACTTATGATCTCTCTGTCAAATAAATAAATAAAATCTTAAAAAAAGAAAAACATTATAATGAAGAGATAGCACAGATACAGTTCTGTGTGGTATTTATCAAAACAATTCGGACACCTGGGTGGCAGTCAGTTAAGCATCTGACTCTTGGTTTCGACTCTGGTCATGATCTCATGGGTTGTGAGATTGAGCTCTGCACTCGGCAGGGAGTCGGTGTGAAGATTTTGTCTCCCTCTGCCCCTCCCTCTCCCCAGGTTCTCTCTCTCTCTCTTTCAAATAAATAAATAAATAAATAAATATTTTTTTAAAAAATCCACGTGTGGGGCGCCTGGGTGGCTCAGGGAGTTGGGCCTCTGCCTTCGGCTCGTCATGATCTCAGGGTCCAGGGATTGAGCCCCACATCGGGCTCTCTGCTCAGCGGGAAGGCTGCTTCTCTCTCTCCCTCTGCCTGCCTCTCTGCCTACTTGTGATCCCTCTGTCAAATGAATAAATAAAATCTTAAAAAAAAAAAAGCATGAGTAAGTGGACCTGTGCATTTCAAATCCGTGTTGCTCCAGGGTCATCTATTCTAAGATTCACAGTCAGAATTTGGTGGAAGGATTCCAGCTCCTGCTTTTACTTTTGTTTTTTCCAAATGTTCTGTGAATCTTTATTACTCTTATAGCAAAACAGAAAATACATACTAAGTTACCTAAGTTACCTAAGTTCCTAAGTTACCTCGTGATGAAACATAAGCACAAAGAAGAATGAGAACAGAGACCACTTGAATATCGTACGTTATTTTCTCATGTGTTGCACACAGTGCAGGAAACACGATGAAGCACATGGACTGAGGCAGGGATGCAGAGACACAGCGGACCTAAGGTGGCAGCCCCTGGCACAGGTTCATGTCAGGAGCCATCGCCGCCAGATCTGCAGCCACAGTCACGAGAAGCTGCATTTCCCAGAAAGAGGTGAGGTTGGTTTAACCAGACCCGCTGGTGTCCACAGGCGTCAGGATGGGGGGACGCGAACGGACCGCCTTTGTAAACCCCCGATGCTGCATGCCGCCTCGGCCGATACAAGGGGTGCCGTTTCCGTGCTGTCAGGCAGGCGGTGTTCTGTCTTCCATTTCTGAGAAGGAATAGAGGATGAACCCCAGAAAAGCCAGAGGAAGTCTGACTCGGATTTCACCAAAAGTATAACAAAATTAAAAGTAGTAGATCTGGATCTTGGTGGAGGCCCTCAGCTTTTCTAGTTGTCCAGAAACTGAATGAGCCTTGTGTTGATAAATATTCCCAATTCCCCTTCACCCCCACTGCTGGAACAAAAGCAGCACTGATTTTCATAACAAGTGTTTCAAGCACCTTAAGTTTCTGGGCAGATTAATTCTTGCCTCTGCTTTAAGATAATTTGCATTTGAAGTCTACTTCCACAAGAATATGGAATTCAGCGCATCAGCAATACCAACCTTCTTTTTTAACCATTTTTTTCATAAAGAAGTTTTTTTTTTAAAAGGATTTTATCCATTTATTTGCCAGAAAGAGACACACACACACACACACACACACACACACACACACACACACACACGGCACAAGCAGCAGGAACCGAGACAGAGAGAGAAGCAGGCTCCCTACTGAGCAAAGAGCCCGATGTGGGGCTCCATCCCAGGACCCTGTGACCATGACCCAAGCCATAGGCAGGCACCCAACCAACTGAGCCACCCAGGTGTCCCTAAACAATTTATTATTATTATTTTTTAAAAAATATTTTATTTATTTGACAGTGATCACAAGTAGGCAGAGGGGCAGGCAGAGAGAGAGGAGGAAGCAGGCTCCTCCCAGAGCAGAGAGCCCGATGCAGGGCTTGATCTCAGGACCCTGGGATCATGACCTGAGCCGAAGGCAGAGGCTTTAACCCACTGAGCCACCTAGGCACCCCCCTAAACAGTTTTTTAAAGGATTTTATTTATTTGAGACAGAGAGATACACAGAAAGAGCATAAGCAGGAGAGGTAGAAGCAGACTCCCCACTGAGCCAGGAGCCCAATGTGGGACTCGATCCCAGGATGCTGGGATCATGACCTGAGCTGAAGGCACTTAACCACCTAAGCCACCCAGGTGCCCCAACACCAGCCTTTCTAGACACTTGCTCCAGCCCATTTGAAAGAAAATGAAGGTCCCTGGAAAGCACACTATAGTTAGCAAGTTGCCTTCAGACTTTTTGTTAAAAATATCAACATTGGGCAACTGGCTTATCCCCATTCCTACAATCACTGAGTGTCCTTCGGCATGTGGCTCATTACCTGACAAAGGAAACAGCAGAGGGCTGCGATAGGCCTAGTTTGTACCGAAGTGTAACCACAGGGGTCACAGTTAGATCACACTGGCAAATCTCTAACAGCCATCTCTTGTGACCACCATCCTGGCTCTCCAAGCCCAGACTTTCTGTGAATAAGGCATGGAAAGAGTGCCACCTCTGGGTGAAGTGTGGTTCCTCTCCACTTCCTAAGCCCCCAAATCACTAGGAGGAGATGCCCTCATTTGGGGGTGGATGGATCAAATCAAGACTGGAGCTCCTGCGCACAGGGCCTCCTAGGAGCATTATCTGAGCCAAGGGCATGAAACTAGAATGGAAACTATTGAGTATGTGTGTGTGTGGCGGGGGGGGGGGGTTGTCTCATCGCAAACAGAGAGAATTTGAGAGGAGTAAAGCTATGGATCAAATGCTAGGGGAACATTCCTCCTGTTGGGAAAAGCCCCAGGGTTCCTTGCTTCTTGATGCCCGTTAGGAAAACACACACAGGGGTCCCCTGGCTGATAAAGTGACTTCAGGGGCAATGGGAGGTCAGCACTACTATTCCCTCGACTCCAGACCAACAAAGCATGCTGCTCTTTGCACAACTTGTCTACCTGCCGGGGAAACCAGGACATGATGATCAGGGAGGCAGGAGATCCTGCTGTGCTCGGCACTCGGAGGGGCTCGGTAAACACTTCAGTGAATCAGGGAACAAAGCTGCCGGGAGAAAGCTGTGTGCGGGGTGGCCTGGAGCAGCCAGTGCCATGGCTCTAAGCAACTCTTGGCCGCTCCACAGACTGGCTCTAGAGCACTCCCGTGCCTCCCGCACCTCCAAATGTCACCTTCTGACTGGAGCTGTACAGTGAAGCCGGGGAGACCTCCTGACACAGGTGAGTGTCCCTGGGCAAGTCCTAAGGCCTGACCCAGGGCTACCTGCAGTGCCTGAGACCGGATGCCAGGACCGGCCAAGAAGCGGTCAAGCTACTGTTGCCAACAGCTGGACATGGTTCTTGGCCCCGGAGGCGCAAGTGATAAAGCACAGTGCTTCCAAGGATAACACATGGTGGTGCCCGTTTATTCTACACCTGGTCACAGCAAATCTTACACGCCCAGACCACAGCCAGGATAAGCGCTACATGGCTACAAGCGGCTGGAAGAAACGGAAGCTCTGCTCTGGCGCACATGGTCACTCTGCGCAGGAAGCACAGCGGCCTCACTGCCTCCAAAGAGGCCAGTTTCCCTAGGCCACATTCCCATCCCTAGGCCTTAGGGACATCTCTGAAGGGCGACTCCACTTTGGAGCTTCCAAAATCCTGGGTGCCTCTCTGGAAGCCAAGCCCCATCTAATAAGTCATTCTGAGTCCAGGCTGTGCCAGAACCTCGAGCATCTGGAGCTGATGTCAAAGCAGCTCAAGAGCTGCAGAGGGACCTTAGGCGGGGTCACAGAGCAGCTCTGGGGGCCCCGGGGCTTCAGGGCCGACGATCCTTCCTGCGGAGTTTGTGTCCCACCTGGGATCCCCGCTGGGCAGCTCTCACCAGGCCTTTGAACTGCCCCTGCAGCTTCACCTTCTTCCTGCAGGGAAAGGAACAGAAAGGTCACGTCTCCCTGAAAACAGGCGGTCTCCCTCACCGTAATGCTGAAAGGTGGCTCCCCCAGCATTAAGAGGAACAGGGGGAAAGGGTGCTGCCTGGCAGTGGACAGCACGTGGTCTGGATAGACGGGCGCTCCCCTGCTTGAAAGAGCAGTTCAAGTCAGCAACACACGTGTGTGCCAATGGTGTGAAGGTACACGTTAGAAAGTCCAAATTAAAAAACTGGGAAACACTTAGCCATTAAGTTGAAGAGTTTACTGAGAATGAGGCCCTCCCCTCTTTGGAGCTCGGAGCTCCCAGCCCTGCAGCCACCATCCCAGCCGACCCTGCACCACCCAACACGTACCTGCGGTTGAGCTTGGTCTTGTTGAGGGGGATGTAGGCGTAGGGGTCGAGCCGACCTTTCTTCTTCACATCACCCTTTGCTTTCTGCTCAGCCATAGACACAGAATCAGCCAGGAGCGTAAGGTTGCCCTTCCTCCCTGCTCCTGACTTAACAGGGCCCATGTCCTCCCCTTCACTCTGTGCCTTGGTGGCACCAAGGGCTCTCACATCCCTGCAGTGGTGTCCAACAAGGGCACGGACTTGAGATGCTTACAGGTCCTCAGTGCGCCCGTCGCCGTGGCCTGAGTCTGGCCCACACAGCTGCCCTCGCCCTTTCCCCGGGGTTCTGTCTCTACCCATGGCTCTTACCTTGGCCTTGTACTCGGCCCCAGGCATAGCCTTCTTGGCCACAGGGCGGTGGATGCCAGAGCCTCCAGCTAAAGGGAGAACACAGAGGCCATGAATCAGGCAAAACCAGGGCAGCATCCTCCCACGAAAAGGGAATGGGCACCTTCTCTCTGTAGAGCTGCCGGGGAGCAGACAAATCAAGGCTAGCAGTCGGCTCTGTCCCCGACCCAGCAAGGACAAAGACCTTCCTCGAGAAGAGATTGTCCAGCGGCTTGACGGTTTAGACCAGTGGGCTCGTCAGTGGCCCTGAAGCTGCAGAGACCGACCAGCGACGTCTGAGAACACACACCTTCGCCGCTAACATAAGCCACCCCACAGTCTCCAAAGCCAAATCCGCTCTGTCTGCTCTAGAGAAAGAACACAGGCTCTGAAGTCAGACCCAGACCCAGCTCCCTGTTGAACCACGACCGGCTGAAATCTCAGCAAGTCTCTGAGTTTCTGGAGCTTTTAACCTCATCTGTAGAACGAGGCACTTCGGGCTTCAGCTCGTTCGGGCTACACACCGACACTGACAGAGAAAGGCAGCTCTCGTCCCGCTGTACAGACTTGCGAACTGCAGGTACAGAAACCCAGGTGCTTCCAAGGTCACCTGGCATTTCCAGTCCGGATCTGAACACACTCATGAGCAGAATCCTACAACGACGACTCAGGAGGACTCTCTGAGATGATCCAAATGAACCCCACTTTTTCTTTCACAGGTGAGAAACTGGAAGCTCAGAGAGGCAGCAGGACTGGGCCAAGTCAGCCTCACAGCAGAGCACCAGCTGTCCGTCCCGCCCCCGGGCCTGTGCCACACGGGCCGGTTCCACACCACAGCATCTCAGAGCAGAGGCGACAAACTGGGCACTGGCCTGGGAGGCCAAGGAGGAAGAAGCCAGGAGGCTTCTCTAGCTGGGTCAGAATGCCGAAGACTCTGAAGACAAACATACTCCTGCGGCTGGGAACTTGCCACAGAAGCCCCTGTCCCTCCAGATTCACTGCAGGGACTCTGCTGGGGGCACTCAAGGCCAGGGGCTGCCCGCAGGGGAGGGGGGCAGAGGTGAGTAACAGAGACCGCCCCAGGCCGTGGGCAGCCACGAAGTTATCTCTAGCAGCTGCTCCAGGGAAACGAACAGCTCAGGGGACCAAAGACAAATGAGTAGAGGAACCCCCTGGGCAGGCCCAATACTGACCCTCCCAGCTGCCACCTTCCATCCTTCCAGGCTAAGGTGGTCTCCCCAAACCCAGCCCAACTCAGGGCTGGATAAGAGATGCAGACACCCCCCAGGAAAAGGGATGTGCTGCAAGCCTCACGGAAGGCCTAGATGGGTGGGACAGAGATGGGGCTCAGGGGCTCCCAGAAGGGCTGGGGGTTCCACGCATAGACCTCCTGACCCCCAAGCTCTGACACTCTCAGGCCCTAGCCGAGTCCTGGGTGACATATTGGCCAATCTTTGTCGGAGCTGACTGACTGCAACGGGGCCATGCAAACTCATAGCTCTGCCTGCAACTCCCCATCTAATGCCGGGGACAGGAAACACAGCGTCCCAAGAGGGAAGCATGGAGGCCTCACCTTGGTACTGAGGGGGCATCTCCAGCTCCTCATCATCAGCCTCCTTCTGATGCTTGAGCTTCTGGTGTTTCTTCTATAAAGTGGTGAGCGACGTTCATTAACAAGGATATATGATCACCTCATTAACGTTCCCAGTAAGAGCAAGCAACCTGTGTTAGCAGAAAAGGTTCCCTGCCAAGCACTCCACCCTCCACTTACAGACGAGCACACCGAGGCTCAGAGAGGGTAAGGGACTAAGATCACACAGCTAGACAGCACAGAAGCAAGGTTCCAGCCCAGGCCCTGACTGCTTCACACAGAACTCCTGTCCCAGGGCTCCAAGTGCCCATCTGGATATCCTAACCTAAGCTTACGCTCCTGTTCAGAGGGGGCCTCCTGCATCAGGGGTCTCTCTCAAACCCTCAGCTACCCTCTGACCCTCTAACTCTGATCTTTTATGTCTGGTTTTCACCCAGGTCTCCAAACAGAATTCTGCATGGGTGCAAAGCTCTGGTAACAAGGCAGCTCGTCGGGCCCTGGTGGGAAGACGGACATCTGGCCAGAGACAGGGCAGTGGTGAATGATATTAACGAAAGCAGTAATTTGGGGAGAAGATGACCAGATGCTATACTCATGTGCTCGACACGTCCAATCTCATCAAGCCAGTCTGATCATTCTTCAAGATCTACAGGTGACGAACTGAGTGTGAAAGGTCAGGCTACAGCCGGAACGGGACCCCAGGACCTGCATCTTCACTACTAACACTGTATCCCCTGGCTCTCCCCTGTCCCAAGGGGGGATACCCAGGAAGGCTGGATGGGCTGGCCACAATGTGAGAGGACAGAGAGAAAGACACTGCTTCAAAGTACCCCCAGAAGTACTGTTTGCTGGGCTTGGGAAGGACAGTGAGGGGTTGGGCCCACATCACCCTTCCTGGTTTGGGTGGGGCAGGTGAAAGGCTGCACTCCACCCTGGGAGTTACCAAGGGGGTTAAATTCTGGGGCTCAGATGGGAAGGCCAGGGTTCGAATCCCTGCTCTGCACCTAACAACCCCTGTAACCTACTTACTTTCTGCAAGCCCCCTCTGCAAACGGGGATGATAAGGGTCCCCGTCACCTGTGAGGATTAGTTGAGGTGACATGGGGCCCTGTGTACTCCCCAGTGGTGGCTGCCCCGTCCCACGCAGGAACCTGTCCCTTGGAACACACAGGCCAGCTGTTGCCTTTGCGGCTTGCACAGCCGGTGCCCTCGGGGGAGAGAAAAAGGGCTCTACCTGTCTTCCTTCAGCTGGACGGCTCAGCTCACACAGAAGCATCAGGTCCTTCAGAGCCCCGTCCCACGCCCCCCAGAGCAGTCACCCACTACACTGCGCCCTGTAACACACATCACACCCTCTGGACTGCCCCCTACGCACCGTGCAAGGCTCTGCTGTGCATTCAGGAAAAAGGGCAGGTGGGTGTGTGTGCAGCTGAGGGGGAGGGGAGTTAGGGAAAGACGGGCAGAGGACCTGTCAGCCCAAGGCTTTGCCCTGAGGGCACAGCTGCCCACCAGAAGTACTCACACTCCTGACACCCATGTCTTCCATCACGTCAGCCATCTCTTCGTCCTCCCCTGGAACCAAAAGGAAGAAAGGCCTTTGAGCATGCAGGGAGCACCCGTTTGCCCAAAGCCCACACACATCTCGTCCTGCCTTCTCCCGTCTCATCAGGCTGACGGAGCTGGCAACTCCAGCCCCAGAAAACCCACGTCCTTCTGGGTGAGACAAGACCCCTGAACACCGACTGCCCCTTTATCTTTCCCATCCTAGGCCCCAGGGACGACAGCCCCTCAGGGAAGTGGTGATCCCACTTCCAAGAAAAACACATCTTGTTCTGAGACCCTAAGAAAACCCTTAGCCATTAAGGGTTTTCCTGGGGAGTCAGGCACGCCCCAGCCCCACAGATGTCCCGCTCTGCCTGGAGAACAGCCTCGTTCTCCTACTTGAGAAACCTTTCTTTTTTTTTCTTTTTTTTGCTCTCTATGAGCTGAGCGCTGTGAGGGAATGAGCCAAAGAAGTATGAACCAAGAAAATACACAGGCAACCAAAGTAAAAATAGATAAAATGGACTATCACAAAATTTTAGAACTTCTGTGTCTCAGGGGACACAAAAGACTGAAAAAGCACTCTACAGAGTGAAGGGGAGAATGTATTTTCAAATCACACACGTGACAAAGGGTTAACGTGCACACTGTGTGAAGGCCTCCCACAACTCAACAACACAAAACGAACATCTCAATTAAAATGAGCCAAGGGTTTGCACAAAGGGAATTCGGGCACACGCTGCAGCCTAATGAGCCTTGTAGACACCAGGATGAGAGAAAGATGAGGGTCACAGACAGACAGTGCATCGTTCCACTTACATGAGGCACCTAGATTCCAACTCAAATGACTACAGACAGCTTCTGGATTGGGGACTGTCAGGGGCTGGGGTGGGGGCCAGGAGCAGGGGCTGTTTAATGGGCAAAGAGTGTCAGTTTTGTAGCTGAAAGGGGTCGTGGAGATGGTTGCCAGACAACGTGACTGTACTAAGCACCAGTCTACATGCTCAAAAATGGTTCATGGGGTAAGTTTCATATTACCTGTACTTTCCCCTATGAAATTTTGACCAGCTGGCGCTGGGGGAGACACACTCAAGCAAAGTCAATCAACAAGCAAATAACACCACAAGACAAGCCAGACGACATGCCCCATGCTGGGCGGTACCCGGGCTTGCCGGGAGCACTGGGGGACGAGGCTGAAGGCTGAGGACCATGGACGGGCCACAGAAAAGCACTCGGATTGGATCTTAAAGAGCGAGGAGACAGGAGAAGAAGGGAAGGGTGTTCTCAGCACCAAGGACATCTGGGCAAGAAGGGAGCCAGGAGACTGGAACCTAAGAGCGGTGAGAGGGGGCAGCAGCGGGACCGGATCAAGAACCAGTGTGGTCACCCGTCCACCAAATGCAGACATGGCTGTTCTGGCTACCCACTTTATCTACAACCATCTGAAGTAGGTACTGGTATGATGCCCCTTTTGGGATAAGGATATTAAAGCACAGAGAAATTAGTGATTGTCCCCGGTCACACAGCAGGTAAGCCGGGTGTAGGGGGTGCCATGAGACCGCTGGTTCGGAGGCTGCAGTGAGTCAAGCGCCCAGGGATCAGGACAGTGGAAACAAAAAAAAAAAAAAAGAGGAAGGCAGATAAATGTCCGAAGACAGGCTTTCTGATCCAACGGATGACACGGGGGAGGGGGAGCAGGAAAGACTCCACAGGATGGAGACTTCTCACCGGGGCCACTCCCAGACAGCAGGAGACCATGCAGTAGGGAAGGAAGCAGCCTCTGAGCCTGGGTCCTCCACCTCTCAATGAGCTTCCGGACCTCAGCCAAATTCACATTTAAAAAAAAAAAAGAAGGGGACGCCTGGGTGGCTTGGTTGGTTGAGCCGCTGCCTTCGGCTCAGGTCATGATCCCAGGGTCCTGGGATCGAGTCCCGCATCGGGTTCCTTGCTCGGCAGGGAGCCTGCTTCTCTCGCTGCCTCTGCCTGCCTCTCTGCCTGCTTGTGTGTACTCTCTCTCTCTCTGGCAAAAACAAAAACAACAAAAAAAAAACTTAAAAAAAAAAAGAAGGAGAAAAGGAAAAAAATGGGAGAAGAGGAGAAGGAAAGCAGCAGAACAAAATAAATAGAAGCCAAAACAGTGCGTCACGCATGCTTAAGAGGAAGTATGGTGTTTTGAAAGTTCTGCCTGGATGACGTATGTGTCGTATAAACGGCTGGCTTGCAATAGAAAGATTTCTTAATGTGGTCAAAAAAGTTTGAGAAACTCAAAAAGTTTGAGGAAGTTGCCTTAGCTCCAAGCTCCTTGTCTCTGCTGCTACCTACACTCCCCCAGCAAGTGGGCGCTGAACGAGTGAGTGAACGAACAAGCAGGGAATGAATGAACAAGAGAGTGCAGCCCTGCCCAGGCCAGCACTGTGTCCCCGGAATGGACGACGGTCCCACCTTTCGTGCCTTCGTCCTCCTCCATCCTGGCTGTGGCAGCATCATCCTCGTCCTCCTCCCGGATGATGAGGCGGCCATCGGCGCTCACCTTGAAGCCGTGGTCCTTCTTCTTGGCCCGGCCAGGCCCAGGCTGTGTGGCTGGCGTGGCAGAGTTGGACAGTGAAGAGGTGGCAGGTCAGTACTAAGCCACCCACAGCCCCCTCCAAACCAACGACACGGGTGCCTGCAGCACACGGTGTGTGCCTGTGGTGGCGAGGGGTGCCCACCGGCTTCTGCGGATGTCACCCCTAACCCCTGAATGGGGCACCAAGGCGAGCCTCTTTTCTGGACTCATATGCAGTCACTTCTTGCTTACCGAGGACTCGCTGGGCGACCTTAGGGTCCAGGAAGTTGAGGGGCTCATCCCCACCACCCTCCTTCAGCCACGCCCGGCTCCTCTGTCGGGCCAGCCTCCGGCACTCCTTGGCCTGGCTCCTTTCCTCTTCTTCCTCCTCCTCCTCCTCCGAGTCGGCCAGAATCTCCTCGATGCTAAGGACAGAGAAGTGGCAAGTCAGGGTGTTCCTAGGAGAGGCGGGGGCAGCTGAGCATGGGCTGGGCAGGCTGTGGGCTGAGGAAGACCCAGTCCGCAGGACCCCACTACGGGTCTTCTTACCTGTCGCCTTTGCCCTGGGCAGACTCCTCTTCCTCCTCCTGCTCCCCTTCCACAGCAGTCTGGCTCAGAGCACGGTGCCTCTTGGCGCGGGCCTCTGCCTTCCGAATGTTCACCAGGACCTTGTGGTACTCCTCGGGCAGCAGCCCCTTCACCAGCTCAAACCTGCAGGGCAGCGAGAGGCTGGCGAGGCGCAAGGGCCACAGAGCGCTCTCTGAAAGTAGGAGGGCTCCGCCAGCCCTGCGGCCACAGGGGCGGGACTCAGACCCAAGCCCTCCCGCCCAGTCCACTCTCTGCAGGCTCCCTGCGGGGACTGGAAACCCCTCAACTCCTCCCTGGCCCTCCCCCGTGGGTCCCGCACACAGACCCAAACTTGCGGATGAACTTGGTGAACAGGTTCCGAAGCTTCATGCGGAAGTGCCGCCGCATGTCGTCTGAAAGCTTCCCGATAGCCTCCATCTGCCAGGCAGAGCGGCGAGGGTCAGGGGCACCCTCCACCCTGTCTGCCCTCTCACTGTGGTACAGACCAGGCACACAACAAAGGGGTGAGGGTCGCAGCAACCCCGTTCCTGGCCCACCCCTTGACCCAACTGCATTTCCGCAACCTGGCAGCCGTCCACCTTCCCCCTAAGCCTCCTCTGTAACAATCCACGACTACCCTTCTGAGATTATAGCTTCCGAGTCTTCCAAAGAGTCTGGCATCTCTCCTTTATTACCTCACTGAATCCTTAGAAACCCATGAGGCAGATCGATCATGACCCCCAGTTTATAGACGAGGAAACTGAGGCACAGAGAGTTAAGTGGCTGCTCCGTGGCCAGGGACAGCAGTCAACCCAGGCCTCTCTGATGCCATGGCCCACACTGGGCCCCAACACCTCCAGGCTTCTCCAGGTTCCACACAACCCTTCCACCACCCCGTGTTCATCTCGAGGAGACAATTCGCATACCTTCGCCGGGCTTGGCTGGGACCCACGAATGGGTGGCAGATCTCTGCAGTGTCCCCAGAGCTGGGGACACAGAGCCCCAATGACCCTTTGAAAGGCTTTTATAAACTGTCGGCACCCCATGACAGATCACTGCTCTTGCCCTTCTCATCTCTGCTCCCCAGTAAGGCGGCAGGCTCGGGAGGGCAGGGACAGGTTACCTTGACCCCCACCTTCCCTTTCTTTCCTTTACCCAAGGCCAGATACGAAGAAGAGAGGCAAGAGAGACCCGGAGGTGCGACCCCACCCAGCTGGAAGGGAAACACTGAGGCGGTGGACGTAGGGGCCAGAGAGATCCAGCCGGTGGCACACCCTGGGCCCAGCTGAGGGGCTGAGACCCAACCCCGGGGGGCTCTGCAGGCCCTTCTGCAGTCAGCCTGACTGTCCAGAGGAGCTTCCTCGAACCCAAAAGGTCAGAATGCAAACACACAAAAAAGAAAGCAAGATAAGGGGCCCCCCCACAGTGGGGAGAGCCCTGAGGGTCAGTTCTGAGCTTTGTGTTCTGGTCCCAGGGCCACTCTCAGTAGCAATGTGACCTGGGGAAATCTCTGGCCTCAGTCTCTCCATCTGTAAAACAAAGGGTGGCCATGCCTCCTGGCCTGCAGCCTGCAGAGCCCTTGTTTCTATGAAGGGGGAGGGGGTGGGCCATAGGAGGCGGCCAGGCACCATGCACCTCCTTCACTTCCACCGGGTATGCGTTACCCTACTGGTCCTTTCCAGGGCTCCTGCATGACCTGTTCCATGAGATGGTTCATAGCTAAACACACGTCTGGAACTTGCTGGCCTCAAGGCTTGCTCGGTCCATGCCAGCAGGCCAGAGGCCAGGCTACCACCCACTGAGGGGAAGGGGGCGCTTACCACCAGCGGCACGTGTTTGGCCAGGCACGCCACACTCATGACCGCTACTGCCACCTTGATGAAGCCCAGTGCCGACTTGACTACATCACGGGTGCGGGAAGCCAAGAGCAAGCACACGTTCTCCAGCAGCTGCTCGATCGTGCTGGTCCCCATGAGACCTGGCGGGGCCGCGGGGGTGGGGGGTTCCAGAGGGCCACCGTCAGAGACGCCCAGGACCCCATCCAGACCCAAGATCCCTGTCAGGTCACATGAGTTGGAACTAACATTTGGGGGACTTCTGTCCCCGTACCCGGCACGGTCCTAGTCACTCCGCATAGAATACAGCCAACCTGTGATCAAGTCATGTTTTTCTCTCCCACGTTAGAGGTAAGAAATTGAGGTCCTACGAGGTCCATAAACTTGCTCAAGGTCTCCCATAGTTGGTAAGAGGCAGAACTGGGACCAACACCCGGCCAGGGGCCTGACCGCCTCTGATCCCCTCTGACAGCGGGACACAGGGCAACTGCAGGTACACAGGAAAGATGACACGGGCAGCAGCAGGGACAAGAGGCAGCTAGGCTTGGCTTTGGTTCTTTCTCCTCCCTCGAAGAAGGAAGGTGATAGCTACCTTATTCTGATAATGACCTTGCCCTGACCTTCTGGGCATTTTCCTATCCTGAGGGCACCCCAGGCTTTCAAGGAAGCAGCATTCACCTTTAAACTCAAACAGGAGGTGGGTCAGGGCCAGGATGCTGCAGCTGACCATGGTCACAGCGCCCACGAGGCCAGGGTAGATCAGGACGAGGTAGCGCTGCAGGGCTTCTGGGAGGGTGAGACAAGGGCAGTCACACAAAGGCAGAGCCACTCCGCATGCTGCACCTTGGGCCCCCCAAGGAATGGGACTCCGCCCAGAGAGGAGCAGCCTGCCTGCTCCAGAGCCAGGCAGCTCTCCCCACCTTTTGTCTTTAGCTAGTGGTTTGGAGGGGTACCTCCCCAAGATTTGCGAGTGGAGCACATACCCCAGCCCCTCACCTTCTTGGTTAGGGCCAAACCGAAGGAAAGCACGGCCCATCTCCAGCAGCAGGGCAAAAGCGTTCTTCCGAGCCCCCACCGACACCTCCTTGGTGCACAAGATCACCTGCCCAGACAATCCCTTAAACACGAGCTCCGGAGCTGCCCGCCAAGGGACCAGTTGGTGGCCTGAGGCAGAAGGGGGCAGGCAGGGGTGCCGAAGCTCCCAGGCAGAGAACTGAGGCACCCCTCACCCCCGTACTGCTCTCCCCCAATCCTGACAGGTCCTCAGAAGCCACACTCCAAGGAGTCCCTCAGAACACATGTACACCCCCCGCCTGCACCCCTCACCTCTGGGACGAGGGCAGTGATGAACTCCTCGTGTTCAGCGGACAGCTTCTTCACAATATGTATGAGGCACTTCAAACGGGGCTGCAGGGCAGGGTGAGAGGAGTTAGGATCCCTCAATGCCACCTATGCCCCCCAAGTCCCCTGCCTCATCCCTCCTCCCGTGGGCAGAGCCTGGGTGCCTCGGAAGCCTCACCCTCTTGGCAGGTGAGGAGGTGCCCCGCAGCGAGTCCAGCAGGGTCGCCTTCAGGTCATCCAGGTGGCTCTGCACGAAGCGGGCCCCAGGGCCCTGGGAACTGGCGCACACCTCCTCCAGCACCCGGTAGGCCTTCTTCTGTACTCCGTGGGCCTTGCTCTGGGCAGGGATATGGTGGACAGGGATAGGTGAGGGAGGGGACTCTGGGGTCCCCCATCCATCCATCCACCCCCACCTGCACTGTTCAAGGACAGTCACAGTACAGCCACCATTAACTATGACCAGCACTGGGGGGATTCGGGACCAAGGCCTGCCTCTGGAGGGCTGGCAAAGCAGGAGAGGCTAACTCTACGCCAGGCAGGGGGGGATGCTGCGGGGGGAGAAGGCCCACCAGCCTCTACTCCACTCCACTCACAAGCCTCACAGTGACGCTCACCCAGCAGCAGGACCCTGCAGTGCCTAGCATGCACTGAGGCCTGTGTGCCTGCTCCCCTTTCTGGCTGGAGCACTCCACTCTCCCCTTCTTTGCCTAACTCTTTGGCATCACAAAGGAGCTCTGTCACTCCCGCTAAAACAACTCTCCAGAAGTTAGGTGGCCCTGCCCTGGCCTTCTGTGCCTGCCCGAATGGTCCAGACAAGAAGTCAGGTCCCACTTTTCCAAGGAGGCCCCTCTTCCCCCAGGGGTGGTCCCGTGGGAGTCCAGCCCACACGGCTCACCTCCAGGTAGGGCCGGATGGTGGAGTACAGCTTGCCGATGGCAGCTTCATCCGCGTGGGGAGCCAAGGCCACAACCAGGTCCAACACAGACAATCTGCTCAGGGCAGAAGACCAAGGACGCGCTTAAGGTAGGCTGGAGGAGGGCACAGACTATCAGTGCCTTCTATCTACTGGGCACAGAGGTGGGAGAAGTCGGGGTGAGGAGGACCAGGGGCCACAGAGGAGCCTGGGAACAACAATCACAGCTCGAAGCCAGTTTAGCCGTAAGGAACCAGCTGTGGTTCCAAGGTCTTCATGTGCATTTAAGCCTTCAGTCCTCACAATAACCCTGGTGCAGGTCTATTATCAAGCCCATCTTCATAGATAAAGACAAAGAGCGCACAGAGCAGGCAAGTAACCTATCCAAGGTCACAGAGCTTGTCATTAGTGGAGCTGGGATTTGAACCTGGGCCATGTATCACCAGGGTCCACATCCTTCCCCAACAGGCTGTAATGCTTCTCTGGGAAGGAGAAGCCAGTCAGGCTTCATCGCCGAGCTGGGATATTCAGTATCTCAAAACCTTCCCAAATAACAGCAGAGAGAAGCCACAGGGCTTCTGCTCGACACACGCTCTAGCCGCCTGGGCTGTCCCAGGTCAAGTGAAGTGTTTTACCTGGTGAAGTCAGAACTAGCAGAGTCCAGCACCTTCTCGCTGGCCTTTTCCAGGAAGCTGTTTACCAACTGGCAGCCGCAAGGGGATGAAAAAGAGGGAGTTGGTGAAGAGAGAAACACAGAGAACTGCACCCCTCCCCATACTTCACCCCACACAGCCTCGACCCAGGTGCCGCTGGTATCCAGTGCCCTGTCCCCCAGGTGGTGGAGCCCAGGCGAACCCTGGTGGGTGAGCCCTTTCTCACACACCCAACCCAACAGTCACCCACCTGACAGCGTTCCTCCCTCCCCTCCACCAGTGCGCTCACCTGAGGGTCTGTAATGGTCAGGTAAGTTTTGACTGTTTCCAGCACAGCCCGGCGGGGGGCTGGGGTGTCCCCGGCTGCAACAGGTTGTCCATATAGGTTGAAGAGGATTGGCAGAAAGTTCTTGGCAAAACGGCTCACCTCCACACGGTCGGCCTCTGGCAGGAGGACCAGAGTTTGTGTAAGAGGGGCAGGAGTCAGCCCCGCCTCACAGTCTGTTAGGGCTGCGGCCCAGAGGCAACCTTTTGGAGGGCTCATGACAGGACCTGGAGCCCACAAATTTGGGGCTTCTCTGGGACAAGAGGTGCCCCCATACTCTACACTCCTCCGTGGCTCTGTACTGTGGGTCAGCCAAGAGCCAGACACAAGATAAAGCCCTTACACCAACTGGAAAACACCCAGCAGCTGTCAGCACAGTGGGAATAAAGAGTAAAGGGGCAGCTTTCAGTGTCCTGCTAACTCCTTGGGTCCCCAACAGAAGCCCCAGGTCCTTGCAAAGTCTTAGCTATGGCTCTGGCAGTGAGGCACAGCAGGCCTGGAGACCCGGGCCACTGCTACTGCCCTCCTCCCCATACATACCCGCCTCACAGCCCTTGGTGACGAGGGTGCGCAGGGCTTGGCACACAGTGATCCTCAGGTCTGGGCGCTCACTGATGGCCGTGCCCAGTGTCCGCGCCAGGCCTTTGAAGGAGGCGGCCACGTCCGTGGGCTTCGTGCAGAACCCAGGCAGGAGGGTCCAGATCTGGGGGGTTGAGGAGGGACGGTCAAGGAGAGTGATGTCCCGCCACTCAGGCCCCCGCACCATTCAACTCATGTCCCCCCCAGCTGATCCCTTACCTGCCACTGGAGCGTATCGTAGATCTTGGACTCCACTGTCCTGCCCGCCTGGGCCAGATCCGTTGCTGTATGTGACACAAGGAGAGAGTGGGACCCTGGGTACCCGTCAGGCCAGGAGCCTCATTTTTACCAAAACCAAAAGCCCAGTAATGAGAACAGGAATGTGGGTGATTCCTCTCTCCCCACAAACTGAAACATGATACTTGTTCATTCGAAAAAAATTTAAAAGACCTACATAAAACATAAAAAAAAAATTTAAAAGATCTACATAAAACAGAGACCCACTGGTGTCTCCTCAACATCTTAGCCTTCCAGGGGTAGCCACGACCTCTACTGACTCCTTCACGTTTCTTTACACACACACTTTTAGAAAAATATAAACAGGCCTGTACGATGCACATACTGTTCCGAAACCTGGTTTTACTTGACTGTAAGGTTTCTGAGTGGGAGGCTGTGTGCTGGCCACGTCCGTGACGACTGCGCTTCCCGCTCACACAGCAACTATCACCCAGAGTCTACTGAAGAGCAGACCTGGAGGAGCTGAATCAACTACCCACAGTCACCCCACTGCGGTGCGGCTCCACTGAGATCTGAATGTGACCTGCTCAACTCACCGTCTCCTAAACATGCCCATTCCCGCGTGAGGTTTCCCTCTCTTCACAAAGACCACACCGTGGCCACAGCGGGACTTACCGTAACTAAGTTCACCAGAACCCCACTGAGGAATGTGGAGGTTGTGTCAGATTTTTACGAGGAACGGCTCTGCATATATACAAACTGGTGTGTTCTTGTCTAATTACTTCAGTAGGACAGGAGGCCGCTATTGCCTGCCACAGGGCAGGGTCCTGTGAGGGGGAGCTGCCTGGCTGTGCCTCTAAGTGGAAGGAGGAGGAAGGCCCTCAAGCACTGGCTGGCCACCTGCCTAGCAGAGGGACACTGCCTAGTGTCCTAGGAGCCCTTCCTGACCCCTTCCACCAAGGCTCCAGGACTAAGGTGGGGCCCATACCTTTGTTCTTCAGGGTGGTAGCCAGCGGTAAGAAATAGGTGGTGAAGAAACCAAGTCGTGTTTCCCGGACGTGGTCCCGGATGACAGGCAGCAGCCAGCTCCGTGGGAAATCCAGAGTCTCTCTGGGAGGAGGCAGGAAAGGCCCAGTGAGAGGGCAACAGACCCAGCAGCCACGGCCCACCGAGCCGAGGAACAGCTTGAGCCCTGCTGTGGCCTCTCCCACTGACCCCCACGTGACACACAGAGACCTCACCCCAAAAAAGTGAACACCCTACTGAAGGAGAACAAGCCGCCGACTGCCCCAGGGCTCATAAGGAAGCCAGCCAGAATCGCACTTACTCAGAGCCGTCAATTTCCAAAGGCACAGCCTCTAAAACCACCTCGGGTCCCATGCTGGCCACCGCCGCCCCCACGGCCTGATCCAGAGCTGCCGTGTGAGGGAAGTGCGGGGAGAGACGCAGGTCACACAGGGACTGGAGGCACTGGAGCAAAAAGACATGAGAGGATACACCAAGGCCTACTCACAGAGCGGGAGCCCACGGCTGAGTCAGGGCCAAATTCTCGAAGAAGAGGATGAGAGCTCAGGAACACATGCCCATGTTAAGCTCTAGGTCAGAGATCACAAACCGATAACCACATTTAACCCGTTGAAGAGTCTCACCTCTCCCCAATGCCCCAAGAATTAAAAAGATTCTGTATTCTGTAACGTAAAAATCAAAGTTCACGTACAAACATACATTCCCAGTTTGTCTTGAAAAAAACGGGAAACTCTGGCCAAGGAAAAAGACACACCCACGTGTGACAATTAGCAAATTAGCAGACGCTGAGGAGTGGATGTCCCTCAAGGCAAGGCTGTGACCTTTGGCCCACCACAGCCCTACAGAAGCCACCAGGGCCCCGCCTATAGAAAGCCAAGTTCATCAATCTAACCTATTAGGGGCCAGGCTCCTTGAGGAAGCCCTTGCTGTCCCAGGGTGGCTCCTTTCTTCCAACCAGCAATGGTGAGAGTCAGTGAAGGCCCCAAGAGGCCAGGAGCTGATGAGGGGTCTGGGGCCTGCCTCCCTAGCTGTGGAGGATCCTGAGGGGATCCCTGATCCGCCCCCTTTTTTTTAAAAGATTTTTTATTTATATATTTGACAGAGAGAGAGACAGTGATAGAGGGAACACAAGCAGGGTGAGTGCAAAAGGGAGAAGCGGGCTTCCCACTGAGCAGGAAGCCTGATACAGGGCTTGATCCCAGGACTCTGGGATCATGACCCGAGCCAAAGGCTGACGCTTAACAACCGAGCCACCCAGGCGCCCCAAGGGATCCCTGATTCTTAGATAGTTTACTCTGGGCTGCAGTAATCTGTCTGGGACCTAAAGCTGCTTAAAACACCATAATCCCTTGTTGTAGGAAGTTCAGAGTAGGGGTGAGGGAGAGTCACGATGGTTCCCTGTTCAAAGCCATCAACCCCAGCCCGGAATACTGAGCAGTTACTGGCCGAGGGGACAGGGGAGGTCCTACCCCTCTTTTTGTTTCTCACGTGTTGGCTCAGACACTTTCCTGGAGACAACGTGCTGGGCACCTGCTGTGGGTGCCATTAGGGGTATGACATGGGGTAGAGTGCACAAGTAGCAGACACATGACCACTCTAGGAGCCCACAGTCCGACAGCCCAATCGCCCACCTCCTGCCTTGGCCCTGGCAGCTCCCCAGCTCACCTTCTTCATCACAGGATGGGCCTGCCTCCCGCAGGCCTGAAAGAAGACACACAGCAGCTGCAACACGGAGCTCCACGCTGCATGGAATCTGTATGTCAGGCCTTCCTCCACTGCCCTGCCAGGGGAACAGTCAGGGTCAAGTTCCTGCTCTGGGCCCCAATCAGGAAGTCAATGGCTGGCCCATGAGCTACAGACCACCAGCTAGCCAGTAAGCGTGGAGCCTCGGGAAAGGCCAAGGGGGAGAACTAGCATTTCTGATATAGCCCCTGTGCTGAGTTTCATCTGAAATCCTACTGCTTAAAGAAAACTGAGATGTGTGGTTTCTTCCATCTTCAGATTGGGAAACTGAGGCTCAGAGAGAGGAAATAACCTGCCAGGGTCACTCTGCTAGTGGCCACCCTGAGCCTCCAAAGTCCATGCTGTCACTGTCTCATGCTCTCCTGGTCCGACCCAGGATGGGCTGCCACGGTAGAGCAGGTGGTCTGGGCCGAGCGGGGAGAGTGACATGAGGCTGGCTCTGCCTCCCAGCCTCCTGGAGATCCGAGGCGAGAATGGCCAACAGTCAGAAAACGGGAGAGCTAGTGGTGTGTGTGGCTCTGAGTTTTCTTGAAACTCCATCACAGGTGCATCCAGAGGCAACAGGCCCATTTCCTCACAAGGAGCAGGACCCAAAGAACCACAGCCTAGAGGTGAGCACACAGACCCAGGGCAGACACCAAGGATCCTCGCTCCTTCCCCAGGGCCTCTCCAGTGTCTGCAGTGCTCAGAGGCCCCTCGCCGACTGCAGAAAGGACGAGGATGGTCAGTGGCCATGCCTGGGAATGGCTCCTCTTGCAGGCGTGGAGGGCAGCACAGCATGTGAACAAGAGTGGGCTCTGCTGTCAGGCGGCCCCCTCCTAATTGGGTGACCTCGGCCTGTCCGTCTGTAAAGTGGGGGTCAGTACATATCTCCTAGAACCACAAAGACCACTAGTGGCTTTTATTCGCTGAGTGCTTAACTGAGTGCCGGATACAGTTCTGAGAACTTTACACATACACACACATTGCACCCTCACATCTGTCAGTAACCTTCAACTGATGAGGACCCTGAGGTATTTAGATGTGGAGGACACAGGGGAACTTGCCCCAGATGACCAGCTCAGAATCCACACTCATGAGCACATGATGGCACCTGGAATGTGGCCAGTACTCCATCAACAGCAGCAGCTCTGGCACTGAGCACGTGTCCCCAGTAAGTGACAAGTGGAACACCTGTCATTACAAGGAACTTTCTAGAAGGTACACCTATTCCTTCCTAACACAGATGCTGTGTTCTCACCTGAACATCTTGAAGACATGCTGGGCAGGGCCAGAGGCTGAAGAGGTCACGGAGCCAATGCTGGCCATGTGGGGAGCGACACATTCCTTCAGGATCTCCTGCAAAAAGAAGCCCCAGCTGTCTGGGCCTAAAGCAGCCTCCCAGCACCACTCAACCCTCCTAGCAAAAGTGATTGCTTTTGGACACTTCCAGGAAGCCAATCCCCACCCCAAGAACCTCCTCCCCAGATCCAGCTGGAGGTCTAGGGCGAGTTCCAGGAGAGACAGGGCAGCCAGTAGAACCCTCTGTACTCTCTGCTTCCCCCCCTAAAGCTACGGCTGGGGTACCTGAAGGCTCTGAGTGGCAGCTGTCACCACCTGCGAGTGTGGGGAGAGGAGGCAAGTGGTCGCGGTTCCAAAAAAGCGAGGGAGGTGGCCCAGCCCCAGGTCCCGCTGCAGTCTGTGAAGACAAAAGGCTTCTGTGGGGCCTGGTCCTGGGCCTCAGGGACCCACATGGCCCAGGTCCAATGACAGTCACTGATTTGGAGGTTTCTACAGGGCCCTTCTAGTGCGCAATTTTTTTTCAAAGATTTTATTTATTTATTTGACAGAGATCACAAGTGGGCAGAGAGGCAGGCAGAGAGGGGGAAGGGAAGCAGGCTCCCTGCCGAGCAGAGAGCCTGATGTGGGGCTCAATCCCAGGACCCTGGGATCATGACCTGAGCTGAAAGCAGAGGCTTTAACCCCCTGAGCCACCCAGGTGCCCCTCTAGTGTGCAATTTTAAAAAGTACTGTCATTCAAGTTAATAGCCACATGTGGTAAAAAAAATTCAAGTAGGTCTTCAGAATATAAAATAAAGACTATACTTTCTTTATCACACTTTTCTCCCAGACTGACCTTCAGATGAACTTTCCAGAGGAAAATCAAGGTTACGTTTCTCAAATACTCTTCCAGGTCTTACACATGAACAAACATAGGAAGTAATATATGCTAACATCTACTTAACACTTTTCATTCCCCAAGCACTGTTATAACATACACTCGTTCACTTAAACCTTGCAACAACTGAGATTAAGTCCTATGACTTCATAATTTATTATAAGTGGGGAACCTGAGACACAGAAAAGTCAAATTACTTGCCCAAGGTCACATCGCGAGTAGGAGGCAGGAGTCAGGATCACACCCTGACAGTTTTGCTCCAGAGTATGCTGTGAGTCTTCTCAATACATTTTGGGGATCTTTCCGGGTAAGCATGTACCTCTCTACTTCAGCAACTTTTTTTTTTTTTTAAGATTTTATTTATTTATTTATATTTTTTTAAGATTTTATTTATTTATTTTACAGAGATCACAAGTAGGCAGAGAGGCAGGCAGAGAGAGAGGAGGAAGCAGGCTCTCTGCAGAGCAGAGAGCCCGATGCAGGGCTCAATCCCAGGACCCTGGGATCATGACCTGAGCCAAAGGCAGAGGCTTGAACCCACTGAGCCACCCAGGTGCCCTACTTCAGTAACTTCAGTAACTTCTAATGGCTACAGAGTATCTCACCTCTGTGAGAGAATACTGACCAGTCCTCTCCTCGGATACATTCGTGTATGGTTGTGTTTGGTTTCTAGGTTTTTCTGCTATTAGCTACAGCATTACAACAAACAGCCTAGGACGTATGTTGTGGCACAATTGTGGGAGGCTTGCAATCTCAGGACTAATCCTGAGAAGTGGACGGGACACCTGGGTGGCTCTGTCAGTTGAGTGTCTGACCTCAGCTCAGGTCATGTTCTCAGGGTCCCAGGATGGAATCTCGAGTCCAGCTCTGCACTCAGCAGGGAGTCTGCTTCTCCCTCTCCCTCTGGTCCTCCCCACTTCGCTCTCTCTCAAAGAAAAAAAATCTTAAAAAAAAAATTCCTGAGAAGTGGAGAATAAGGCTATTTTGCCATTTTCTGGCGTCTCCAGGTAAAAGCTGGTGGTGGGGATAGAGGATGTGGGCCCAACAGATGCGGGCTGGAGACCTGTCTTCGCTCCTTTGCAGCGGCATGACCAGCTACCTCGCACTGCTTCCATTTCCAGCTCAAGAAAAAGGCTAGGAGGGGCACCTGGGTGGCTCAGTGGGTTAAAGCCTCTGCCTTCAGCTCAGGTCATGATCCCAGAGTCCTGGGATCGAGCCCTGAATCAGGCTTTCTGCTCAGCAGGGAGCCTGCTTACCCCTCTCTCTCTGCCTGCCTCTCTGCCTACTTGTGATCTCTGTCAAAAAAATAAACTCTTAAAAAAAAAAAGAAAGAAAAGGCTAGCATGTTCCTCCCGGGTGTCTGTGACGAGTGAGGTGGACAATGAGGGAAAGCACTCAGTGCGGCGCCTGAGAGAGCAGGCCGATGGGAGCCCTTCAGCACAGGGGAGGGAAGATACAGCATGGTGGGGCCCCAGGGTCCTCAGAGATCCTCACTCCAGGCGAAACCCAAGTTGCCAACTGATACACTTATTTTCTTCTCAGCCGTATTCTGGAAAAGCAAAATTATAAGGTGGCTACTGTGAAGTGGCCAAGCTCACATGTGCGTGTTCTGACAGATACAGAGCAGACACTGGGTGTGTAGGACTACGAACTGCAGAGGAGGGAACTGTTAACTCAGGTCGGGGGGAGGGGTGAAGCCACAGAAAATGCACGAGGTCGTCTAAGAAGGAAACCAACTGCAGAAGATTCAGTCAGGGGATGACAAGACTGAGGATGGAACTGGGGCCCTACCTCTGGGGCGGTGTGCTTAGCCAACCCTGCTGCTCCTTAGAGCTCACTGGTAACTGCTCTGGCAGGACAGCACCAGCCCCACAGGCCACACCATCCTGCCCTGCACCTCAGAACCAGAGCTGGTCTACAGCACACTTGACAAGGAAACACTGCCCTCCCTCTCCAGCTTCCGGCTTCCATCCCTCTCATCGGCATTGCGGAGCAGTAGCCTGGCTGGAGGCCTTGGGACACCCCTCTACCACACCTACCTGACCAGGTTGATGTGGGCTTTCTCCATGACCTTAAGCCAGGCCAGCAGGGGTTGTAAGTCATTCTCGCTGGGAACATAATCATATAAGGCCTAGAGGTGGGACAGGGAATAAGCAGGGGACTGAGTGAGTGTCTGCTGTGGCCTAATGAAAATGACCCCTTCCCAGCATGTCCTAGTGACAGGCCTGCACATGTGGCCCCAGAGCTCCCAGGCCCCTTAGTCTTTCCAGGTCCTGTCTTTCCCTATTCCATGAAACCCTCCCAGTTCTGCTCTTATGAGGTCAGTGTCTCTAGAATCAGCTGAGTAAAACCTGGGTCACACAACCCTTTGGATCTCATTAAAGCCACAGAGCCTCTGTCAGGAGAAATGTACACAGGCACACATATGCACACTTTGCAAACAAGAAGGGGATGTTTATGCTCCCTTCCCCAAATCCATCCAGGGATCCCTAAATTTGAGAGCCTCTGCTCAAGGTATGGGTTACAGCATGAGACCATGCTAAAATAGTTTATTAAGTTAACTAAGAGTCGGAGTCCGCATGTCCTGTGAACACTGATGTGGCTTCAGTGGCCAGTCTCCAAGCTGCCTGCTTCCTCTCTGCTTGATTACTGGCCTCCTCCGCTGGGCTAGTCCAGTCAGCCCACTCAAGCTCACTCTATAGACAAGTAACAGGCCCCCCTCACCCCTCTACCACCACACTTCTCCATATCAGGCCTCACCGTGATGATCTGGGCGTTGAGCTCCGCTGACAGGGTGCCCAGGCTGGGCTTGGCAAGGAAGAGGCTATGGAAGGCCTGCATGGCACAGGCTGTCACCAGCTGGAGAGGACACGTACACTTAGTGGGGGACTGCAAAGCCCATGGCTGCCCTGGGCTCCTCAACCTCTGACTCCAGCCAGTGGGCTGGGAGACCCAGGCCCCTGACCTCAAGCATGGCCCCCACACCTAGACACTCAGAGGATTGTCACTTTACAAAGGCTTGGCAGCTACTGAGAAATTTTTAAGAGATTTAAACAAAGATAACAGAGGAACATGACCAAATCGTTTCTAACAGAATGGGTTATAGAAGCAGGCTATAAGTGGTGGGCAGGCTAGGATTATGGCTATATTTTCACAGGTTTTTATCTATGTTTGTTTATCCAAAAAAAAATCTGAAAGGATATATAGCAAGTTGTTCTGAATGGGTTCTTCCTTCTAAATAATGATTGTGTTATTTACATAATAGATACTTTACGAAGAATGTATTCTCCTATAAGAGGATATACAAAGATTAACAGAACTGTGCTAGCATGACAGAAATGTAGATCATTTTATGTATTAAAGCTTCTGTACCAATTTGTTAGTAAATAAGCAAAAAGAAAAAAAGAAAAGAAAAGAAAACAGATCTAAACTATGGCTGAAACAGAGCTCAAGCAGGGAGAGGGCTGCTGCCTTACCAGTCCCGCCTTGGCTCCCCCCTTCCCCTGACCCGATCCCTGAGACCAGCTCCCAAACGGACCGGGACCCTGAAGACAGCCAGGTCTATCCGACACCAAGAATGGCTGGCGTCCTTGGTCATGGACAAGAGCAGGGTCTGGGTGGGGAGGCCCCAGCTCCTGTTTCTGGCCTGACTGTCAAGTTCTCAGGCATCAGCATCGTGGGCCTGGGGTCTGAAGTTTAGCCCCACGCCCCAGCACACTCCTCTGGCTCCCCGGCTGAGCTCACCACATGGCTCAAGGTCATGACCCTGAGGAGCGTCTCACTGCAGCTCTTGACCAGGCCTTCCGGGAAGCAGGGCAGCACGTCCTTCAGCAGCGTCAGCATGTGCAGTGTGGTAGTGGCCTCCTTAGAGCCTGGCAGGCGAGGGAGCTGAGCCTCCAGTCCACCCTCTCAGGGCGGCCTCAGCCCACTCCTCCCAGGCTGGCCTCGACCCCCACCCGCCCTGCCGGCGACCCGGTTCCCCACCTCCGGACTTCTCAATCTCCTGGATGCAGAATTTGGCGGTGGAAACGGCAGCAGGATGATGGGCCGGGGCTTTTTCACCGAACATGAACTCACTGCCCTTGAGGACCGAGCACACACCGTGCTGGGCAGCCTTCCGGATCTGCAAGTCAAGGAGAGCGGGACCAGGCCCAGGTTAGCATACACCCAGCAGCGCAGATGGCATGCCTCCTCCACAACCGACGCTATATCCAGCCCCGCCTGTGTGCAGACTCCTGAGCGGGGCAGTGAGACGAAGCTCGGCTCCAGTCCCCACTCTCCCACTAGCTCCCCAAACGGCCCTGAACGAGCTAACGACCTCATCTCTGAGCTGCAGCATCCTCATCTTTTCTCCAGGGGTTCCATCAGTCACCCCACAATACCAAGTGTGACCAAGCCTGGCACTGTTCTCAGGACTGATGGTCTGGCAGTGACCAGAGCCAAAAACTCACTCTCTCTTTGGCAGGCAGAACATACATACGCGTACACCAGGAGGTAAAAGTACTTTGCAGACAATACGGCAAGGGTTGTTACTTTTTACACAGTGGTCAGGCAACTGTCACTCCAGTGACGTGACACTGCAGCAGAGACCTGAAGAAAGCGCAGAGCGGCCTCGAGAATACACAGGGAAGGAGGCATGACCCGACCTGGGGAAGTGTGCGGAGCCCCCAAATGACTGTGGACCGCTGCTGCTATGCTAGGACGAGCGCCCTGCCCTCAATTTCAGAAGGAAATGCGGCGGCTGGCCACCACTGCCAAGCGCCTGCTCTGAGCCAGGAACTGTGAGAGACACTGGAGTCGCCCCATACCCTTGCAGCGAGCTCGGTATTACCGGCCCTACCTTCCCGCTAGGAAGCCGAGGCTCAGAGAGCTTAAGTAACTCACCCAAGGTCACACACGAGCAGTGAACCCAGCAGCCAAGTGAGGAGCGTGAGACTCCAAAGCCCCACGCTGCCCCTTCCTGCCACTGTAGCTAAACCTGTCACTGACCAGTGAGGCAGCAGGGACTCAGGACAGCCTGACAGTGAATACCCCTTCTGTAGGATGAGGAGCTGCCTCTCACCTTCTAGGACTAAACAAAGACAGCGTCAGGGGCAAAAAGGAGAAATTCAGGGCAAGAGCCCAACCCTCAGGGCAACCTCCCCTACTCCCCCTACTCAGACAGACGAGTCCACTTACTAGAATGGCTGCCCCCCACCCCCATATTCTGGAGGCCCAGCAGCCTCACCTTGGGCTTCGGGTGCACTGTGAAGCTCAGCAGCCCCTGGTATACTTGCAGGGTCACAGGGTAGCTCCAGGCCTCCAGGTCCTGCTTCCGCAGAAGGGTGGCCAGGCAGGAGAGGACCTTCAAGAAAGATTCAGGGTCTCTCAGCTTCACCTGCTTCAGCCAGCTGGGAGAAGATCCCAGGTTCTCACCAACTCCAGAAAATCACACAGGGATCCGTCGGAAGCCCACGTGGTGCCTGTACCCCTCCTGGGGAGTATCTGAGCTCCAGCCAGATCTGTGGGGCTCTGGAAGATGGCAGAGGGGAAGCAGATCCAGACACTAACCCATCGGAGGGCAGAGGTGGAGCCACTGTTGGTCTGGGCTGCCATGATGTCCATGAAGGCCTTGGAGGTGTCGGAAAACTTCTTAACGAGTACAGGACTGGGCACACTGTGGGGGAAGAAGAGAGACGGCGGAACCCCGAGGGGCATCCTACAGCAGCAGGAGCAAGCTTAGCCCTGGTCTGAAGGCGGGAGCTACACAGAGGGAGGCAGCGCTAGCCCAGTCACTCAGCAAGCGGGCGGGAGTCAGGACAGGAGCCCACCCTTCCGGACACCACCTCCGTGTGCTTTCTGTGGCACCTGAGCTCCACGCCTCTTCCCTTCTCCACTACCCATTCCATTCCCACGAGATGGGCCCCCACTGCTCTCCTCAGTCCTCTCCCTACCTCCCCCACCTGCAAGACCCAGGGCTCACACCCTGTACAACACCCCAAGCCGCCCCGGGAGCCTCACACTGATAAGGCCATGATGATATCAGGCCAGCTGATACAGTTCCCTTTGCCCCAAGAGACTCTGGGCTCAGACCAGGGGCAGGACTCACCGCTTCAGGACAAGGTTCAGCAGGTAGGCGACAGCAGCCAGAGACTCGGGGGACTCCACTGCCTCCACTGTTGTCATCTGAGGGCCAGACCACAGGGGGTGAGTGGGAAGTTGTGTAAGCTAGGCAGGTGGGGTGCTAGGGCCACCCTGTGCCCAGCAGGATGGTGATGAACAAGAACACTGGTGTCAGAGGTTCAAATCCTGGCTCTGCCGCTGTGTGACTTTGGGCTAGCAATGAACCTTTCTATTATTCAGCTTCCTCACTTGTAAAACAAAGATAAGTTGTTCTAACGTTTCACCAAATTCGTATGTGTCAATCCCAATACTGCCCAGCCCATGATAATAAAAATATGTATAACAATAAAAATAATAAATACTATGTATTTATTAATAAATAAAAACTATGTATTCCTGGCTAACTTATTCATTATACAGAGGGCTTCTTCCGTAAAGGGCTGGATCATAAATATTTTAGGGTTTGCAGGCCATAGATGGTCTCAGTTGCATATTCTTTTGAGTGTTTTGGACAATCCTTTAAAAATATAAAAACCATTCTTAGCTCTCAGGCTGTACAAAAACAGGCCTTGGATCAGATTATTCCCATGGGCCGTAGTCTGCCAAACCCTATTCCAGAGCAGTGGTTCTCAGACTTTTACACCATAGAATTTCTTGCAGAGTCCCCGAGAGAGGTTTTATTTACATAGGTGATATCTACTGACACTTACCACATTAAAAATTAAAACTGAGAAATTTTTAAAATACAAGCATACACAGGGCGCCTGGGTGGCTCAGTGGGTTAAGCCCCTGCCTTCAGCCCAGGTCATGATCTCTGGGTCCTGGGATCGAGCCCCGCATCGGGCTCTCTGCTCAGCGGGGAGCCTGCTTCCCCCTCTCTCTGCCTGCTGCTCAGCCTACCCTCTGTCAAACAAATAAAATCTTAAAAAAAAAAAAATTAAATATAAGCACACACAAGTACAATTAGCTGTTGAAATAACGTCAGCAGACATGAGATAACTTCTGGAAAACTTCATAGTACACTCATGAGCGAATGAGAGTGAAAGGGCAAATGATGTTGTAGTATTATTATAAAAATAATTTTGATAGCCCACGAACCCCAGAAAAGGGTCTCAGGACCAGCCTTCCACCTGCCCCACCCCTGGCTACACTCTGCCAACCATTTTTCTAGAGGATTCCCTGGGCCTAACTCAGCTTCATGGATCAGGGAAGAAAACACAACAGCAACAACCAGAGTGGTGGGTTTTTGTTCTGTAAGGATAATGTAGCAAAATACCACCAGCTTTACGAAGCTACCACCTGAGAATGACTAAAGCACTCTTTTTTTTTCTTTTTTAGTAATCTCTACACCCAACATGGGGCTTGAACTCACAGTCCCAAGATATCAAGAGTCATATGCTCTTCCGACTGGGCCAGCCAGGCGCCCCTGAAGCACTCTCCCCTACCCAGGAATATCCTGCTCTATCTCCTCATGCCAGGGGCACCCATCTTCTCTCTCCAACGGGAATAACCTGCTGTTCTGGACACCCACTCCCAAGTCACACCTACTCACCAGTGCAGCAAAGTACTCAGTCTCTGTCTCCTTCCCTCCCTGGGAGCGAATCACCTCAGTGACAGCAGCCAGAACAGCACAGATCTGCACGTAAAGGAGAAGGCACCTAGGACATTCATTCATTTATTTATTTATTTATTTTTAATTTGACAGACAGAGATCACAAGTAGGCAGAGAGGCAGGCAGAGAGAGAGAGGAGGAAGCAGGCTCCCTGCTGAGCAGAGAGCCTGATGTGGGGCTCGATCCCAGGACCCTGGGATCATGACCTGAGCCGAAGGCAGAGGCTTTAACCCACTGAGCCACCCAGGCGCCCCATAGGACATTTATTTTATATCAAATCCCGTCCCTGGGCTGCTTCTTTTCCTTACTCTTTCACAAATTATTCTCCTGACAAGGCCTAGAGATAGATAAGATGCACTGCACTCAGAGCCAGGCGTACACACCATAAGACCCAGCGAGTGGGCAGACACGTTTGCTGAGACTCCACCTCTAAGACCCATCTCTTACAGGAAGACCCACACGAAACTGCAAACATTTAGGTACAAGTGTGTTCACTGCAGCAACAAACTGGAACAACACAGCAGCCATCAATAGAGGATTAATGAAGTATTACTATTATTATTTTTCAAGATTTTACTTATTTATTTGACAGAGAAGGAGAGAGCACAAGCAGGCAGAGCAGCAGGCAGAGGGAGAAAAGAAGGCTTTCCACTGAGTAGGGAGCTGGATGTAGGGCTCAATCCCAGGACCCTGGGATCATGACCTGGGTCAAAGGCAGATGCTTAACCAACACTTTAACCGAGCCACCCAGGCGCCCCAATAAAGTATTATTACTACATAATAAGTAATGATGGATTCAAATACTACAGGACTATTGAAAATAATGGAAAAAATACTGTATGAATTTAGAACTACTCTTCAGTGGGGCAAAATTGCAGAACATTACATATAAAATATAATGTATAAACGTAAATTAAAAAATCACAAAATCTAAAACAATAATGTTCAAAAGAGGCTTCTGAGCACATGGAACATGGCTAGTATGACTGAAGAACTGAATCTTTAATTTGTAAATTTTAAATTTAAAAATGAACACTTGGGCACCTGGGTGGCTCAGTTGGTTAAACGTCTGCTTTCTGCTCAGGTCATAATCCTGGGGTCCTAGGATCAAGCCCTGCCTGGGGAGCCTGCTTCTCCTTCTCCCTCTGCCCCTCCCGCCCTTCCTGTGCACACAAGCATACATGCTCTCTCTCAAATAAATACTTTTCAAAAAATGAATACTTGATCTAGTTATGAGAAAACAAATATGCATATTTTTAAGATTTATTTATTTGAGACAGAGCACTTGCATGTATGCAAGTGTGGGGAGGGACAGAGGGAAAAGGGAGAGAGAGAAAATCCCAAGCAGACTCCCAAGCAGAGTCCAACTCGGGGCTGGATCCCACCACCCTGAGATCATGACCTGAGCTAAAATCAAGAGTGGGAGGCTTAACTGACTGAGCCACCAGGCGCCCCGAAAACACAGATTTAAAACAGCTTAGATATATGACTGTAAGTTTTAAGAAAACAGATTTAGAACTTGTAAATATGAACCTTTTGCCATTGTAAATTTTATGACCAAATCAAGTCCTTTCAAAGAAGAGTTAGCATCCAAATAGAAATGTAAAGCTAACATACACTCCAGATTCTGAAGACTTAATATGATAAAAATAACACAAATCATCTCATTTTGTATCCATTATAGGTTGAAATGACAATAATTAACTACAGTAAGTTTATTATTAAGATTAATTTCAGGTGGCACCTGGGTGGCTCAGTGGGTTAAAGCCTCTGCCTTCAGCTTGGGTCATAATCCCAGGGTCCTGGGATCAAGCCCCGCATTGGGCTCTCTGCTCAGCGAGCAGCCTGCTTCCCTCACCTCTGCCTGCCTCTCTGCCTACTTGTGATCTCTCTCTCTCTGTCAAATAAATAAATAAAATCTTTTAAAAAATAAGATTAATTTCATTTACTTTTTACTTTTTTAAAATATGGCTACTAAAACTTTACAATTACCTGTGTGGCTTGCACGTGTTGGACAGTGCTGGGCTAGGTAGACACATGATAAGCCATCAACAGTAACTGCCACAAAGAAGTTAAGTTGGGAGAACAACTTTGACGTTTTATTCTACCCCCATCACTTTGGTACCATTCATAATTCTGACATTTTTCATTTAAACAATGAATATAAATATGTATAATTTAAAAGTATTAACTAAAAAAATACAAATAAAATCTGTTTCTTGTTAGATAAAACATTTTCTATCTATTGTTACTCAGCTTTAATTTACTCAACAAACGTGTCTTGAAAATATTCTATGTAAAAAGTCCTGCATTACAAGAGGTAAGTATTTGGAAAATATTTTTTTTCTTTTTTTTTTTCTAAGATTTTATTTATTTATTTGACAGACAGAGATCACAAGTAGGCAGAGAGGCAGGCAGAGAGAGAGGAGAAACAGGCTCCCCGTTGAGCAGAGAGCCCGATGCGGGACTCGATCCCAGGACCCTGGGATCATGACCTGAGCCGAAAGCAGAGGCTTTAACCCACTGAGCCACCCAGGTTCCCCTGGAAAATATTTCTAACCCGAGGGACTTTACACTTGACTAGGGGAGATGCTGTTAGAAAAAAGCAGAGGGGCGCCTGGGTGGCTCGGTGGGTTAGGGCCTCTGCCTTCGCCTCAGGTCATGATCCCAGGGTCCTGGGATTGAGCCCCACATCGGGCTCTCTGCTCGGGGAGGGGAGCCTGCTTCCTCCTCCTTTCTATCTCTGCCTGCCTCTCTGCCTACTTGTGATCGTTCTCTCTCTCTCTCTCTTTCTCTCTCGCTGTCAAATAAATAAATAAATAAATCTTAAAAAAAAAAAAAAAAAGCAGAAAGTGGAACCCACCCGAGGAGAGCTAGTGAGTAGGGAACACAAAAGGTAGGAGAGGTGACACATCATCCAAAAATACCAGCTGTCTCCCGCAGCAGTGAGCCATCACTGGGAGAAAAGAAAAAGAAGCCCGAGTCTGGCTCCTCCTCACCACCCCAAGTCCTCCAGACCCTCCCCCCTACCTCCTTGTGCGCAGCTGAGTTGGACTCCCAGAAGCGTTGCACTTTGCTGAAGGTGACATTTGTGCAGTCCGATAGGCCGCTCAGGAAGGTGCCGGAGGACTTCTCCGTGAGAGCGGGGCCCCCCTCCTCTTCCATGGCCGTCTCAGGGGCTTCGCTTTTGCCCACACGCAGGGACCCGGACTGCAGCTCATTATGCAACTTCACCGCATCAACAGTCAAGTCGCTTTTTCCTGAAAACCGGAGGCACAGGTGAGGCCCTCACTTCTACCCGAACCTCCTTTTGGCTGGGATCCACCCATACGACAAAAACTAGCAGAGATCAGGCCCCCAGCTCGAGAGGCTGAATTCTGAACATGGCCTGCCTCATCGGCCCCCTAGAACTTATCAAACCCGCCGGGTTAAAGTTTCTGCTTCTGTGTCCCGACGGATTAAGTGCCGGTGGGAGACGGCGCGGGGGCTGCACGCAGGGGCTTAGGAAATAAATGCAAGTGAAAACACTTTGGTAAGACTCTCCCAAAGTTATTTATAGGCAAGTCTCAACTCTGACACCCGTGGTACCCAGGGCTAGTCATTTCCCTACTGCGGACTCCATTTCCCCATCTGTCAAATGAGGAGGGTGGGTCTTTACAGCAAGCTCCACGTGCGACATTCTAGGAGAAGAAACGTTCAGCGCCCGGGCCCGAGGGCCTCCAGAGAAGCCCAGACCATGAGACCCAGACCGGCCAGAAGCCCGCCGCCAGCTCGTGGGAGTCTCGACCCCGCTACCTGAGGGCCGGCTGAAGAAGCGGCTGCGGGCGGCCTGGCGGTGGCGGCAGATGGCAGGGTTGCTGTCGCTACTATGGCCTTTCTTCCAGCGTTTCAACTTGGCCGAGACACCGGAAGGCAACTTCCCCGAGCGACCCATGTCGACTATGCCGGGACAGAGCTTAAAGCTCCGGCTACCAGGTACCGGGAAACACGCGCAGAACCCACGTGGATAAGTAGACTGCTTCACTTCCGCTTTCTCTGACGTAACTTCCGGATTCGCGTCTGTTTCTATGGCAAAATAGTCAACATCCGGTTTTACGTTTCCTCCGTGCTCTGGGTCCGGGAGCAACGCAGATGAGGTTGGTTGCGGAGGAGTTTCTCGGGCTTATCTTCCAGGGTATCGGTTCTTGGCTACAGGAGTGGGCCTTATAAGACTAGAATTACTTTGCAGGTTAAAAAACAACCAAACGTGGGATACCTGGGTGGCTCAGTCGGTTAAGCCGCTACCTTCGGCTCAGGTAATGATCCCAGGGTCCTGGAATCGAGTCCCGCATGGAGCTTCTTCCTCGGCGGGGAGCCTGCTTCTGTCTCCGCCTCTGCCTGCCTGCCCCTCTGCCTGCTTGTGCGCTCGCTCGCTCTCTGACAAGTAAATAAAATCTTTTAAAAAAAAAGTATATTTGTAATTTTTTTAAAGATGTAATTTCGAAAGTAAAGCTTGGAAGCAAGTTTATTTGAAAGAGTCAAAACCTGGGCAAACTTGAAAGAGTAGAAAATCAGTTTGCTCCGAAACGAGAAAAAAGCTGCCAGAGATGCTCTAAACCTGCTTAGTTATTTTCATTTAGTACTGGGGATACCCAGTTGCTAAACCACCCCCACGCCAGTTCCTCTCACTTATCTCTTCTAATCCCACATCAGAATCAGCAATCAATCCTGAATTAATTTCCACTTCCACCCTCCCCAAAGTCGTTTAGATGGAACCCAAACCTTAAAAAGATTCTTTCCTCCCCTGTCTTGGAGTGCAGTATTCCAAGATTCCTCTGGAATTCCCTCTCCACTTCAAATCAACAAACCTGATTTGATCAAACTATGGCTGGATCCTGGTGAGTTGTTTTGTTTTTAAGTAGGCTCCCCACCCAACATGGGGCTTGAACTCACAATCCTGAGATTAAGAGTCATATGCTATGCTGACTGAGCCAGCCAGGTGTCCCCCTGGTGAGTCTTGGCCGATTAGGCTTTAATGCATTCATTTTACAAACATTTTTTAGCTGCCACTGAACAAGACATTTCAATAAGTCAGACTTCCAAATGAACCAGAAATGGACAAAATTTCTGTATGCCGCTTCTTTCACTTGATACAGTGTGAATTTTTCCCCTTGCTATGGTCTGAATGTGTTTCTTAATATTTTATTTATTTATTTCCAGAGAGAGTACAAGTAGGGGGAGTAACAGGCAGAGGGAGAGGCAGGCTCCCTACGGAGCAAGGAGCCGAATGCAGGACTTGATCTCAGGACACTGGGATCATGACCTGAGCCAAAGGCAGATGCTTAACTGACTGAGCCACCCACACATTCCTGTTGTCTGAATGTTATATCCCTGCAAAGTCCCTATGTTGAAATCCTAACTCCCAAAGATGATGGTGTTAGGAGGTGGGTCCTTTGATTTAAGTCATTAGAGTGAAACCATCATGAATGGAATTGGTGTCTTATAAAAAAGATTCAAGAGCTGGCTATGACTCAAAAAGTGGGTCTTCACCCCAACCATGCTGGCACCCTGGTCTTGGACTTCCAACCTCCAGAAGTGTGAAAAATAAATTTCTGTTGTTTACAAACTACTAAGCCTATGTTATGTTGGTATAGCAGCCTGAACAGACTAAAGACACCCTTTGTTCTTAAATATCCTTTTGCAAAGATGATTCTCATAAATGGTTGCTACTAATCTCTGGGGAACTTGGGGAAAACATAGATCTGCCATATAAATTCCATGAAGACAGGAATTTTGCCTTTGTCACTTCCATTCCCAAGATCTGGAGGAGTGCCTGGCAAAGAGTATAGGCACTCAACAAATTAATTGTTGAATGAATGAATGAATGAATGAATGAGTATATGTGTGTTGTGGTGGAAAGAAGAGGGACTAAAATAGGCACAAACTATAAAAATTCAAGGATAAATGTAAATACCAATAACTATAATTAGTCTTCGCTTAGCCAAACTGAGATGGTGTTTGCCTCCACAGATAGACACACAGAGCTCAAAACATACATTTCTGAGGGAGTTAAGAAGTACCAGAAAATAAATTGTGGTCCGAGAACCAAGAAGCTATAGATGGAGAACAAAGAGAAGGCTGGGATGAAATTCAGACAACTGTAGTGTTGGTGCTGGAAGCAGTCACTGGGGGTCATCCAGATCACAGGTCACATGCCAGTCAAGGTCAGTACTGTACTGGTCTGTAGTAAAAGAAGTACAAACTAGTGATGCTGATACTCAAATACCTTTTCTCTTACAAAGCAATAGTGAGACTAAATGGAAGGTTTTTTCCCCCCAAAACATTATTATTTGCCAAAATAAGGAGTTGGCAACCTTTGGTTGGGTCTTCTTTTATTTTTTAGTTATTTATTTATTTTTTAGACCGAGGAGAAGGGGCAGAGGGAAAGGGAGAGAGAGACTCTTAAGCAGGCTCCACGCCCAGTGCAGAGCCTGACACGGGGCTTGATCTCACAACCCTGAGATCACAACCTAAGCCAAAATCAAGAGTTGGACACTTAACCAACTGAGCCACCCAGAGGCTCTAGGTCTTCTCCTTTTAAAAACAAGTTTACTGCTGTGTAAAATGAAACATACCTGTAAGCCAATTTTTCATTGTAATATCTGAGCCAACTCTTCACTTTGCCAAGTCCAGAAATATTAGAAGTCAGGATAGCATTTCCCATGCTGGTAGTAACTGACAGCGGGCACCAGGTGTGTGGTAATATCCTGATTTTTTAGCAGAAGAGAGTTTACACGGAATCTTCACTGCGGGATAATTCATTATCTGTGTGCTTATAATTTGTGCGCTTTCTATATACGTGTTACTCTTTGTTGATTTACTAAAAATAGAGCTACCGGCATGCAGAGCAGAGAGAGGATGGGGACATTAGCGTGAGAAGGTGTCACTGCAGAGAAGGTAACTCAATGCTGACTCTGGGCCCTGTACCTCCAGCCATGAGGGTCAACACACCACCTGCCGGCAGAGCCCGCTCCCAGGACACAGACTGCGGTCTGGGCGGTAAGGCTGAGAGAAGGGAACTGGTGGCCTGAGGAGGAAGAGGAAGCCGAGTCTGGAAACTGTTGTAAGCAACCTGGTGCTCAGAGGTCTAGATGTGGGAACAGTCACTGAGAGAAGACCTAGAAAGTGTTGGTAAGAGTCTGGACTTTACCGCACGACACTGGGCAGGGATTTAACCCCTCTTGAGTGTCCGTTTCATATCCTGGAAAGTGGTGATAATAATACTGAACCCAAGGGCGCCTGGGTGGCTCGGTGGGTTAAAGCCTCTGCCTTCGGCTGAGGTCATGATCCCAGGGTTCTGGGATCAAGCAGCACATTGTGCTCTCTGCTCAGCAGAGAGCCTGCTTCTCCCTCTCTCTGTCTCTGCCTGCTTCTCTTCCTACTTGTGATCTCTGTCTGTCAAATAAATAAATAAAATCTTTAAAAATAATAATACTGAACCCACTGGGCTACCCTGAGGATTCAACATGAAAGTGTCTATGTCAAAATTCGTACAACTGCAAAACCGTTACCTTGCGAAGAGTGTGGTGGTGCACCTCTGCCAGCAGAGGGAGCTCTGCAAACAGCCAGTTAAAGCTGAAACCCTGGAGGGAGGCAGCAATGTCGGGTGAGCAGGCTGGGCTTTTGCAAATCAGATGGGAGATGAAGAGGCCCTGGCTAGTGGCAGTCTTCCCATCCTTTTCTTGGGCACAGACACCTGCCTCCAAACTGAGCCTGCTAAATCACAACCAGGTACAGCCTCTCCATGAACCACCTGTCTGGGAGTGGGCTGGCCCTCCATCTGGAAGCACCCTCCGAGCAGAGCCTCCTCCAGAAGCTGGTGTCAGGAGAAGGGACACGAGGCATCCAGATGGCTTGAGCATACTTTCTCCCACTCTGCACAACTAGGGTTCACCTTTCTGGTGAAGGACCGACTTCACTGTCTTTGAATTCCAGCATCGTCTTCTACCTAGAGGAATTAGCCTTCTCTATGATAATCCATACAATTTATGGCTAATAAGGACAACTCACATTTGTAGGGTGGGTCCTGTAGTTAGACCCTCTGGGGTAGAATCCAAGTGTTACCGCTTGCTGTCTGACCTTCAGCAAGTCACCTTACACTCTAGGCCTCAGTTTTCCTCAGCTATAAAATGGGGATAAGAATGCCTACCCATAGGGTTTATGAGAACTAAATAAGATAATACCTGTAAAGTGCTTAGCACACTGCCTGGCATGTAGTGAGAAGGCAATAAATGTGAACTTATTCAAAAAGCTCTCAGTGTGCCTGGTTGGCTCAGTCGGTAGAGCATGTGACTCTTGATCTTGGAGTTGTGAATTTAAGCCCTCTGATTACTTAAAAAAGATAAAATCTTGGGGCACCTGGGTGGCTCAGGTCAGGTCTGCCTTCAGCTCAGGTCATGATCACAGTGTCCTGGGATCGAGCCCCCCATCATCAGGCTCTCTGCTCAGCGGGGAGCCTGCTTCACCTTCCCTCTCTCTGCCTGCCTCTCTGCCTACTTGTGATCTCTCTCTCTGTCAAATAAGTAAATAAATAAATCTTTAAAAAAAAAAAAAAGAAAATCTTAAAAAAAAAAGAAAAAAGAAAGAAAAGCTCTTCTCAAGTTCCAAAACCCCTTCTAACCTAGTATCTAACTGCGGAGAACAGAACAGTGTCCTCATTTCATGGACGGGGAGCTGTGATTCCAAGGGCTTCTATGACACCCCCAAGGTCACTCAGTTGGTCAATGGCAAAAGCCAAGAGATCCCATCGTTACCCTAGGAGTTCCCTCTGCAACCACTGCTCTCAATATTGTCTGTGAAGCTCACATTCAGGGAACAGAGCTGCTGCACCCAAAGCGTTGAGCCCAAGGCCAACAGGAAGGTGATTTTTCCGCCAATGGGGCTGTTGTCTGTTACGACACTGGGCAGGAGGAAAGGGAAGTTGAGGCTTAGCCTCTTGCCCCACACAAAGAGGAAGCAGATGGCCTGGGTGTTTAACTTAGAGCTCAAGATCTGGAAGAGGGAGACAGGCTTTGTCACTCTAGGCAGCCCATCATGACCCAGGTGGTGTAGTTACGGCTGCTTGAAGGGTTGCCCTCACTGCTGGAGCTGTGTCAAAGCCCAGGCCATGGATTCAGGCAAGCCCGTGTTTGGAGCCACATCCCAAGCTGGACTTGGTGAGCCATAGTTTCCTCACCTGAAAATAGGGCTGCTGTTCTGAGGCTAAAATGAGATCATGCACTCAGAACCCTGAGCCCCATGCCTGGCACATCACTGTCACAGAAGGCTGCATGTCCCTCAGCCTCTGGGGCTTAACATTCCATTTGGCTGAAGAAGAGCTTGCTCCCTAGACTAAGTCTGGGGGGACAAACGGATGGCCTGGTGTGCCAAAGAGGACCCCAAACTGTGAAGAGGACTGAAATCTGGGCATGGCAGGTGTGCTCTTACTCAAAGAGGGGACTGCACCCAAAGCAGAGTCCACCCTCATCTGTCACCTGACAGGACGTGACCGTGACAGGCAGGAGGGAGTGTGGGTGAGCAGAGACCATGTGATCGCCACTCTAACCTGGCATCCTGATGCCCCCAAATTCATTCTTACTGCAAAATTAGGCATTTCCCCACCTACTATTTCCAACCTCCCATTCTTGTCAGGGGCCTCTGTATCAGGAATGAGTTGTGTACAGCTGCTAACATGGAGACCTCAAGATAGTAGCTCAAATACATAGGATTAATTCTTCACATTTGGCAAGTCAGGAGGTAGGTGGGCTAATATGGTGGCTCCATAGAGTCCTCAGGGTCCTAGGCATTCTTTTTTTCTGCTCTACCCTCCCTGGTATATGACTTCCATCTTTGGTGTCACCTCATGCTCCAAAGATGGGCTGCAGGAGCTCCAGCCATCACATTCAGTCTAGGCCAAGGCCCAGACTCAGTAAGATGGAGCCAAAGGGGCACTCCCAGCCAAGTCAGCTCCCTTTAAGCCAGTTCTACTCACATCTGATTGGCTGAAATTTAGTAATTTGGCCAAACTTAACTGCAGAGGGGCTGAGAACTATAGCCTTTTAGTCGGGAACATTGCAGCCCACCGCCTTCCTCCCAGTGGGAGTTCTATTGCTAAGGTAGAAAGGAAGAACTGATACAGGGTAGGCAGTGAGCTGCCTCTGAATCTTTGGTGTTGAGAGGACTGGTTCTGATCAATTTAACTCAGTTACATACCCAAAAGTTCTTTCTTTTTTTTTAAATAAAGATTTTATTTATTTATTTGAGAGAGATGAACAGAGAAAACACAAACAGAGGGAGCAACAAAGGGAGAAGAAGAACCAGGCTCCCTGCTGAGCAAGGAGCCTGATGTGGGACTCAGTCCCAGGACTCTGGGATCATGACCTGAGCCAAAGGCAGTCGCTTAACTGACTGAACCACCTAGGGCCCCCCCCAAAAAGTTATTTCTTGAGCACTAATTATATGCAAGACACAGTGCTGAGTTAGCACATGGAGGTACATAAAGATGCTTGAAGGCTCTCCTGCTCTTAAGAGACCTACAGGTTATGGGCTCCTGGGTGGTTCAGTCCGTTGAGCATCTGACTCTTGGCTTCCACTCAAGTCATGGTCTCAGGGTCATGGAATGGCCCCAGGTAAGGCTCTGTGCTCTGCGGGGAGTCTGCCTGGGATTCTTTCCCTCTCCCTCTGCCCCTTCTCCACCACTGCCTCCCCACCACTTGTGTGTGCGTGTGTGTGTGCGCGTACCCTCTCTCAGAAAATAAATAAATTTTAAAAATCTTAACAACAACAACAACAAAAGAAACCTACAGGTTACTGCTGCTGAAACAAGCACAAAAACTTTCAGTCTTCTCATCTGTAAATTGAAGATGTATCTCATTCTCTCCAGGACCTTGGAACTCAAATGCTCACTGAAGCTCAATTCATAGAAACGCTTTTTGCTTCTGTGTCTCTTCCTTCAAAAAAAAAAAATTTATTTATTTGAGAGCAGAACAAGAGAGAGAGCATGAGTGGAGGTGGTGGGCAGAGGGAGAGGGACAAGCAGACTCCCCATAGTGCACAGAGCCCAATGCGGGGCTTGATCCCAGAACCCTGAGATCATGACCTAAGCCAAAGGCAGATGCTTAACCGACTGAGCCACCCAGGAGCCCCTCCCTGCCTCCTCCTTGACTGCTGGACCCCCTGAGGACAGGGACCATGTCTGGTCCACTCTTGTGTCCTCAGAGCCTTCGACAGTGTCTGCACATAGTAGGTGTGCAGTAGTCCTATTTGTCAAATGGATACGGGACATGAGCAGAGCTCACCGGGAGGCGCAGGAGAGGGTCAGGGTGGCTGTCAGAGGGCTATCTTGGGAGCAGATCCTGAAGGGCCTGAGGGTCAGAATAAAGAGTCTGGATTTTCATAGGGAGTTTTTGCACATTGCAGTCTGGGAAAATAACTGAAGGAGCTTGTACTTTAGGAGTATTGGTCCTCCATTTAGTCAACCGATACACACTACTGCTGAGTATATCGGGCATTGTGGCAGAGAGGAGGAGAGGAAGGTGACGTTTAGTGGTCGTCTCTGTGCCAGGGACTCTTCATGGTCATAGCAAGGAGACCCACCATGGATGAGTGATCCCAGAGCCGGGCTTCACTGGAGCCATCCCGCCATGGCCTCACAACCACGCCGTGCAAAGTCAGGGCGATTTTTTTTAAAGTTATATTATTACTTTTTATTAAGGAATCCATTTCTGTGAGTGTCGTGAAGCCCAGACTGGATTAAGGGCAACGAGTCCTGGAGGTAATTACACCCCATTCTGGCCTTTGTGGATACAGCCCCCTGTCTTCTCCCTCTACTTCAGCTGAGAACCCAAACCCGTGAGGCCTCCATCCCTGCCCTCCTGTTCCTGGAAGGTGCCAAGCAGGTGCTATTGTTCTCCATGCTTTACAGGCTTTACAGACCGGGAAACCAAAGCTGGGAAAAGTCACGTAACTTGCTTTAGTTTTCAACAGCATTAAGTGGTGGAGTCGGAATTATCACTCTTTGTCCCGAGGTCCCATCCTTCACAACGACTGGTTACAAAGAGATGAAAGTCGCCTCGCTCTTGCTCTCCCATGCAGGGCTCACTGGCTGGCTGGAGAGGAAGCAAAGGTAGGGGAGAGGAGAGATGAGCTGTGCAATCATCCAGGTATGCCCCTGCGGGGGATTGGGAGGTGCTGTGGGAGGACCCAGCCTGGCAGGGAGTGGTCACACCTAGTAGGAGAATCAGGGAGAGCTTTGGGTAAGGGGACTGTCTTGGTCTGTTTGGGCTGTTTATAAACAACAGAAATTTGCTCTTCACAGTTCTGGAGGCTGAGATGCCCAGGATCAAGGTGCAGGCAGATTCAGGGTCCGGTGAGGGTCACTTCCTGATTCCCAGACTGGAGTTGTGGATGCCAGTTACAGACTACTACTGTACCAGTTCAGATGAGAAACGATGAGGTCTGATACTGAGACTGTGATTGGAAACTGTGTTTAGAAGGTATAATGGGCAACACTCACTGGCTGACCAAGTATGAGGGGTGAGCAGGGTTGCTGTATACAGTTGTGCAAACTGTGGACTGCTTCATTTCCCAGCTGAGGGAGTTGAAATCCAGTCTTCACTGGGGCTTGTCTAGAAGAGTTGGCCTTAAAATACATCTCTTGGGGTGCCTGGGTGGCTCAGTGGGTTAAAGCCTCTGCCTTCGGCTCGGGTCATTTGATCCCAGGGTCCTGAGATCGAGCCCCGCATTGGGCTCTCTGCTCAGCAGGGAGCCTGCTTCCTCCTCTCTCTGCCTGCTTCTCTGCGATCTCCGTCTGTCAAATAAATAAATAAAATCTTTAAAAAAAAATAAAATAAATAAAAAATAAAATACATCTCTTATTTTAAGTAGGGCATCTGAAGTTTGCAAAACAAGAGAAACTAAATATCTATACTTACCTTAAAAAAATTAGAAGAGTTGGCCTTTTTCTTTTTCCTTTTTTTTTAAAGATTTTATTTATATGTTTGACAGACAGAGACCACAAGTAGGTAGAGAGGCAGGCAGAGAGAGAGGAAGGGAAGCAGGCTCCCTGCTGAGCAGAGAGTCCGATGTGGGGCTCGATCCCACGACTCTGGGATCATGACCTGAGCCGAAGGCAGAGGCTTTAACCCACTGAGCCCCCCGGACACCCTGGAGTTGGCCTTTTTCTAATTCACCAACAATACTGGAGCAATGGCTTTAGAAGTGAGGATAAATTACTCCCAGGAAGGGGATATTCCAGAATATGAGTGTGTCTATGGAAGATACCCCGTCTCAATATCTGAAACAAAAAGCTGGATCTATTACTTGAGAGCAGAGCAATGCCTACAGGGTGTGATCCCTTTGAGGGGAGCAAGGGTCTTCTATAAGGTGCTGGGAGGTGTGAAGTTCAGTGATGGACACACTGAGAGGAGGCAGAGTTTGGGGATTGGTTGATGATGCAGAGTGTGGCTGGTGCTGACTGGCTGGGTTACAGAAGTGTGGTCACTGAGGCAAACCGTCATTGTTCAGTAAAAGGGAGATGAGCTGTCATTGATTAAATGGTTTAAAGCCCTTTGTGGTGGTTCCTCGTTGGCATGGCTACAGGACAATGAGAAACTTGTCCAGGAAAATGAGAACTTCTTTCTCTTCCTCATGTGACAGCTAAGTCAGACCATTCATCCTCCCAAGGGCATTTCACTTAAACAGTGGACCACGGCTGCTCAAGGGGATAGATCTCCAGAGGATTTAGAGGCTGTTTGGGGTGAGGTCAAGGCTGTGGTAGGAAGGTCTGGTGTCTGTCACCTCCCTCCAAAGTCCTAGAGCTGGGTGTTCCCCCAGATGGGGATCTGGGAGAAAAATTGGTTGCATAGCCAGGAAGGGCCTGGCCTGGGGTGGCATATGAAGTCAGAAATGGGACCTAGGCACCTGACTTCCAGTCACCTGTCTGGAAGGAGATGTGCGGTGCCTGGAGGCAGAGTTTGGGGCCTGAGGCTAGACCGCCAAGATTTTGTCCCCATTGCCACCAAGACCTCGCCTTCGTCCCTCCTTTACTCTCTCAGTTGGTTCAGCAAGAACCACTGGTGCTGGCCCAGCCACACCCTGAGGAGCACCCCCTGGAGCTGCCTGAGGAGATCGGGAGGCGGGTCAGGACTGGCAGGAAAAGAAGACTGTTGCTTCCTGCAGCTCAGCAGCTGAGTCTGCGTTCCCAAGCTCTCCCCACACACCCCCTCCCTGCCCTCGAGCGATGGCTCTTAGTGGCGAGTCTCTCACAGATTTTTTTCAACAGCTTTACTGAGATATAATTCTCATACCGTCGACTTCACCCATTTCAATTGCACAATTTAATGTTTTTAGTTCACTTCACCGTTATGTGTAACCAGACCACAGCCCATTTTAGAACATTTCATCACCTCACAGAGAAACTCTATGTCCCTTCTTTAGAAGCCCCCAAACCCTCCAGCACGAGGCCTTTTGCGTCTGACGTCTCTCCTCAGCCTACTGTTTTCAAGGTTCATCCAGGCAGCGCGTATCAGTGTTCCATTCCTTTTTATGGTTGAATATTCCACTGTATGTCTGTACTGCATATTATTTATCCATTCATCAGCCGACTGACACTCCGGTAGTTTCCACATCTTGGCTTTGGTGAATAATGCTTTTTTTTTTAAACATTTGTGTATGAGTTTTGGTGTGGATATTTGCTTTTATTTCTCTTGCGTATACACCCAGGAACGAAATCACTGCATCACAGGGTAACTCCACGTTTAGCCATTTGAGAAACTCATGTGGGTTTCTGATTGTTGTTCTTTCTTGTCCACATGTCTTAGGCTGGACAACCCTGAGCGGGCTCCTGTTGTCACCTCTGGGAGACAGGCATTTCCTCCACTGCGTTCAGATATAGGACAGCCAACAGCTCCACTGCTCTGCCCTCAGCAAAATCCTTAGCAGGCCTGTTGGAAACCTGGTTGACCACCTTGCCTTTGGCTGACAGGCACCTTGGATAGCCTCCCTCCGTCAGTCAGTAAGTAGTCACTGAGCGCAGACATAAAAACATTTCTGACAAATTTCTCAAATGTATGTGCACAGCCATGAGAATCCATCCCCCAAATCTCACACAGCTGGTTGACCCGGGGTTCCCACTGTGTCACTCTGAAATCCCTCACAGCATTCAGTCAGCGGCCGTGCTGCCCACAGGCTTCCCACTGCTGACTTAGTATCCCTGTGCCAAAGATGCGAAGGCAAGGCCTGCTCTGAAGAGTGATCTTGGTTTGAGGATTCCTCAACCTCCTTCCTGAATTTCCTCAGAAACGTTCCACCCGCTGAACCTTCCTTTAATCCTTCTTTCACTTGGGTCACACCTACTCTGTCAGCCCGTCACCCTCCCATTTCCTGTCTCAGGCATTTCCCCTAATACCTTTAATGCAAATCCTGCTGGGCAACTGCTTCTCAGATCCTGTACTAATTCATACCACTGATCTCTCAGTCCCTCACTACACTTAACCTGAACCGTTCCCAAATAACAAAGTGTCTGCCTGTTTTTGTACTTAGAATTTCATCTAAAGAAATAGCATAGGAAAACAGTTTTGTTAAGATTGTATTTACTGGGGCGCCTGGGTGGCTCAGTGGTTTAAGCCGCTGCCTTCGGCTCGGGTCATGATCTCAGGGTCCTGGGATCGAGTCCCGCATCGGGCTCTCTGCTTGGCAGGGAGCCTGCTTCCCTCTCTCACTCTCTCTGCCTGCCTCTCTGCCTACCTGTGATCTCTCTCTCTCTGTCAAATAAATAAATAAAAAAAAAAAAAAAAAAAAAAAGATTGTATTTACTTACTTGACAGACAGAAATCACAAGTAGGCAGAGAGGCAGGCAGAGAGGTGGGGGAAGCAGGCTCCCTGCTGAGCAGAGAGCCTGATATGGGGCTCAATCCCAGGACCCTGGGATTATGACCCAAGCTGAAGGCAGAGGCTTTAACCCACTGAGCCACCCAGGTGCCCCGGAAAACAGTTTTATGTGAAGGAAAGTAGAGGAGTCAAAAAGGTTTGCTTATTGCCCCACTTCGAGCAGTTTTATCATCGTAGTTATGACATGCACGGCCTAGAGGCAGAGGGTGGTTTCTTTTTAGAGACCGGAAAAGTTCCAGGATCCTGAGAGAAGGGCTTGTACTATCGCTGGGCCAGGCACTCAAGTCCGAGGCTGGGTTCTGAGGACAGAGAAGGAAGGGTGTTGTCAGGCGAGTTGTAGGAAGCCACCAGTACACAGTAGCGCTGTCCTCTCTCTTTTCCAGTGACACTCATTCCCGTTGTTTATCCTCAGATGGCGACCGCAGAGGTCTGGAGCGGGACTTTCAGGCCTCCTTAAAGCACTCTTCCTCTACAAACCCAGAGTCCTGAGGCATTAGCTACAATCACTTGGGCTCACTCTCTCTTCCAGACAGAAATCCTTTCTTCCTCAGACAGCAGCACCGACAGCTGGCACGTCCGAACAGCAGGCTATGGATTCACAAGATGTTCCACAAGGACGGACCCGGAGTGTCCTGCTGGGGATCCCTGTGGGCCAAACGGCAACTGCCCCTCCTTCAACCCTGCAGAGAACTTGGCTTGCCTCACTTCGATTCTAAACCGGGTGCTGCACTGAATGTTTGGTGCTTGGAGTTGTGCTTCTGTGGAAAACACAGAAGGCTGAGAGAGGGCTTTATTGTTTTAATGAACAGTGGAGGGTAATAGGGCTGCGCCTCCTGATTATCCTTATCTGAGTTTTTGTAACAGTTTAACCAATAAGCTGGTTGATTGAAAGCTGTTAGAGTCCTGAGATTTTCCCTGGGTCTGGAATGAATTAAAGCACTCTGCTGGAAGAGAAGCTATCTGCCCTAAGAGTTTGGGGTTTTGAGGCTGGCTGGAGGCCTCAGGTGGAGATAAGGGCTTGTTATTAATGACTGCTCCTGGCCCAGGACCTGACAGCTGAGAAGAGTCTGGAGCTTAGATCGCCACCCCACACTCCAGGCAGGAAGAGGGACTTAATGGGCCACAGTTGCCCCCTGCAGGGCAAGAAGTGAGGGCAGTGACCTGGTTAGGAGCTGTGAATTAGGTCCCTCAGGTTGCTCCTAGAGCTGGAATCCAGCTGCAATCAACCCTTCACTCATCCTTTGGTCTCAGGATGTGTGAATTCTCTTCCGTATCTACGCGGTGCTTTAGAATGGCCCAGGAATCAACCCTGACAAGCGTCTCTGTGCTGTGTGTTCAGTAGAGATAACAATTAAGGTTAAAAAAAAAAAAAGTAGTTGAAGACAAACCCCACTGATTTATCCTTACTTTTGACTGAAATTTGAGAAATCGCCTTGGTTTGATAGGCTCTAAGCTTCTTCCCAGATTTGTGATTGAAGCTGAGTGAATCCCCATCTCTGCCTAGGAATTCTGGTTTCCGGCTGCAAAAGCAAGGCTTCAAGGTCTTTATCCCCCAAGCTCTCCCACTTTCCGGATCTCTCCAGGCTGCTGCCTCCCTTTCTGACACTGCAAGTCCCAACTTTGGGGCCCTTCCCCGTGGGATCACCTGAGTCCTCAGCTCGTCTGCTCTTTTTGAATGGTTCAGGTCACTTTCCTCTTCTGTTACATGTGAACCGGGGGTAGCAGGAGGTGAGGAGTTGCAGTGGAGAATTTTCAAGACCTCTCCCAGCCCTGACACTCAGGGCAGAGCTGTGAATTCCGACAACTTAGTTCTCTGAGTCTGGGCATACAGGGACTCGGGAACCAGCCTCAGCTTGAATCCCGAGCCCTGTAACCTTAGGCAGTTTACTTCATCCCTCATTTTCCTCTTCAGTAAATAAGGAAATAGAATACCTGCCTCATAGGACCATTATGAGTATATGAGGATTAAATGAGTTAATGTTTGTAAAGCACTTATAACACTGTTTGGTACCTAGGGGGTTTTTTTGCCTTTTTTTTTTGAGAGCATGTTAAAAACTTCTCTAGAATCTGTTAAATATAGCAAACAGCACAATTTCATTGTTAGCTGTTTACATGTGGGTCTTATTTGCACTCCACTTGCTGTGAAGGGCAGAAAACACATTCAACCCATCTTTGGCCCTAGCCCACTGACTTCTGGTTTGGTGCTCAATAAAGTGGCTAGTTTGAAATAAACCGGGAGTCGGTGGCAAGGGTAGCAGAGAGCTGTCCAGACAAGCAGATATTAAACTGTTGATTGGGTATAGGGGGAAGAACAGGCAGTAACTCTCCTTTTTCTGGAATGTTCGAAGGGGTCCAGAGTTTGCGTCACTGTTGGAGGACCAGGAGGCACCGACTAGAGAAAGTGGGAGACGCCCGAAGAGGTGGGATAAACGGCCCAGTGTTTCTGGGAAGCGCAGGGCTTTGGAACCAGCAATCAGGGCCAGTTCTCTTACGTGTAAAATAGGATATGAATATCCACTAAAATGAGAAAGCACTCGTAAGGGCTATTGACTGAACACCTTCCAGATAGATTGGCACCAGCTAAGTATTTATTATGACCATGCACGAACGAGGCTGGGCGAGGTTAAGCAACCGGCCCAAAGATACAAAGCAATAAAAAAGAAGAGTGAAGATTCGAACGCAGGTGTGTGAACTCAAACTGCGTACGGATGGAAAAGTGACCTGGCGCAGCTAAGCCCCGTTCAAATGATAACGGCCACTTTATTAGAACAAACGGCTTATGAATAACAGCAATGCTAGGACAGCAAGGCGGCTCTCGAACGCCCCCACGGGCACCCACACCCCGGCAGAGCCCGAAAGTCCCGCCGCCTTTCGGCGCTTACGTGCGCTCCGTGACCGCCGCGGCAGACAAGGGGCCGGTGGCCGAGACCGCATGCGCTCTGGCGCCCTCGAGCGAGCCCCTCCCCCCACGACGGCCGCTGCGCGGGCACGGGGCGCATGCGCACACCCGGCGGGCGGAGGGCGGCCCCGAAGCAAGTGGAAAGATTTGGGCGACCCAGTGCGCGGGAGCCCGGCGGTGGGGTGTGAGCGCGCAGGCGCGGCTGGGGCCGGGCAGCAACTCCGGAATCTCTGCTAGTCCCAGTGTGTGTCGCACCCGGAGCCGCCGCCATGGCTGCGTACAAGCTGGTGCTGATCCGGCACGGCGAGAGCGCTTGGAACCTGGAGAACCGCTTCAGCGGCTGGTACGACGCCGACCTGAGCCCGGCCGGGCACGAGGAGGCGAAGCGCGGCGGGCAGGCGCTGCGAGGTGCGGAGCGGGCCGGGCTGGGCTGTGGGTGGGGGCTGCAGAGGCCCGGGCGGGCGCCTCACGGTGAGGGCCGCCGCCTGGCTCGCCCCCGTGCCCTCCCAGAGAGGGCTGACCTTGAGCTTCAGCTTTCCAACGTTTTATTTTGCAATTGACAAAATGGGCCCAGGTTGGGGGGGGGTTGACTTGCTCAAGGTCATCCAGTGGAGTGAGGGGCCGCGCCAGGAAAAGGGCCGAGGGCGGTCGCCCCGTAACCCATTGCGTTTTCCACGACACCACCTTGCGAAATTCTCCCATTTTCTAATCTGAGCATTTAGTAAGTCGGGAACGGGTTATTACATGGGATGCCCGGTGCCTTCCAGCAGCCGTAACCACGCCTTTTCAGGAGGTCGCTGCGATTCTAATGAAGCGTCAGGCTACACGCGGGTCCCTGGCTATGGGGGAGTAACGCGGCGCGGGGGAGGGGGTGCGGGTAGGCAGCGGGCCTCAGAAACCCACGTGCTTATGTAGGCCTTTGCTGTTCAGCAGCATCCCACAAATTCTGTGTCCAAAATCCATCTTCAAATGTAATTGAGCGAATGAATGAATGAAGGATTTGAGTTGACCCTGTGCAGATTCCATAGACAGATTTTAACCCCCTCTTTTCCATACTTTCCTGGCCCTCTTTCATAGTTGGGAAAAGTGAAGATTGGATAGACGACTTGTTCAAGGTCGTATCTTTCTATTCCTGGTCCATCCCGCTTGCTCCAGTTTGGGTTGAGTAACAGGTGGGCAAAGGTGGAAGTGGCAGTGAGATAAACTCACCTACCCGGGCTTGCCCCGCTGAGGGGGAATAGCTCTCCGTGGTTTTGGAATGCTTTTTATAAGGAACCATTCCCAGCTGTCAGCAACTCAGAGAATCTCTCTCCTCTGAGAAGGTGCTTCCTTTGATGATTAGGGCAGATCCTGCCTTGCTCCTTTCTAACCTTTGGACATAGAAGCAGCCATTTAAAAGGGTCATTGATGCCTGATGTGGAAGAGGTATTTGGCCTCAGGTTACTCTAGCATCTTGCCTTCACTGTAGATTCTTTGAAATGAAGCACAGGTTTGGAAAGTGGGAAATGTAATCCTGCTGGCTGTGTGTGTGAATGCTTTGGGATGGTCTGGTGTGACTTACATTAGGAGAGGCTGGGAAAGGGAAAGTGCTGGTAAAGGATGCCATTTTCTCTCCTGTCTGGCATGCAGACCTGTATGGGTCTGTGGTGGTTTGCTGAGACTAACCCAGGACAAAGATAATTGCAGCTGTACCCTAAAAGACTGATCCAAGGTCAAACTTGTAATTTCTCTTTAACAGACCCTATTTCAGTTTTTAAAAAATTTACTTATTTTTAGTAATCTCTACACTCAATGTGGGGCTGAAACTCATGACCCCGAGATCAAGAGTCACATGCTCTTGTGACTAAGCCAGCCAGGCACCCCCCTATTTCAGTTTGTAAGTAAATGTTGGTAGCATTAGCTAGAAAAATTTCATTTAAGATCTTAATATCTGTTATGGGCATCACTCATGATTATATTAAAAAAGACTGAAAGCAGAAATCTGAATGGTGAAGACCATTATGAATAATGTAAGAAACCTAAAGTAAATACATGAGTAAATCTTAAATTCTTCAGAGCTTTCAATCATAGTAGGGTTAATAAACTCTTTCTTCCTTTTTAAGATTTTATTTATTTATTTGACAGAGACACAGCGAGAGAGGGAACACAAGCAGGGAGAGTGGGAGAGGGAGAAGCAGGCTTCCTGCTGAGCAGAGCCAGATGTGGGGCTTGATCCCAGCACCCTGGGATCATGACCTGAGCCAAAGGAAGATGCTTAAAAACTGAAATAGGGTCTGTTAAGGTTTATAAACTCTTGAATTGTTTCAGGAGAAAGCCAGTGAGAACTGAGTTCCCCCATGCAGTCTTACCTCTGGGGGAGGACGAGGTCCACACCACGCCATTTACCCCGCCCCTGGGCTATGCTTTTATTTAATGGGAAATTTTAAAGGAAGAGGCCCTAGAGTTCTCTGTTAAAGAGCCCTCAAGGGAACTACTTTTCTCCTTGGGGACCTATTTGGATATCCAACGGTAGGCACTCCATTGCGAATGGAAATAATTGCAGTGAAACAGCCAGTAGCTTTGCAGCATGGGAGATTACGTTTGCACTATGGATGGTTGCTTCCTGGTGACTCAGCCTTTTATTGGGGAGCCATCCCTTCCCTGCGAGTTAGGGAGGAGATGGTAATGGAGTCTACTAGGACTTGTCCTGAGGCTCACTGATGAGATTCATCATCTTTTCCCTTGTGGGTAGTGTAATGGTGGGTTTCCTGGTGATTAATCCTCCCTTCCCCCATCAGTGTAGTTCTTCCTGGCCTCATTCTCAGCTGAATGACTGGCAGGAGAATTCACTTCACATTGCATTAATTACTGTTGGCAACCTCCGTATGAGGCAATACCCAGGAAAGTTTGTGCTGAATTTCAAAGAGGGCCTTGTAGCCTCATGGAGGAAAACACTACATGAAGAAAGGGCCATCTCCTTATTAAAGTGGTAATAATCTTTCATGAAATATGAATTGTAGCCTGTTGGTTGGGGCAGCATAACTCTTGATTAACACCCCTTAAGAACTAACGAGTGTGGAGGAGAGATTCATTTATAAATGAATCAGTGCACAGCATTTGCTCTTTTTGCTCTTTCTCCAGGGAGTGGCTTCTAAACCTTGGACTAGCCATCGACCTAAGTAGGTACAGGCTGGCACTTGACTGTAACAGAAACTGGATAAAGAAATTGTGATGTGATTTCCACTCCATAGTGAACATACAATTTCAGGCAACAAATTTAAGTTTTAATGAGCATCCTCTAAGAGCTGTTGCTGTGTCCTGATTGTTGGGGGTTTAAAATCCACTTCCCCTAGACAAGAAGTTAGAACTGAAATATATTAGTAATCATTGGTCAAAAGTGACTGTTTTAACTAAAATACAAACATCCAGATCCTTAGGAGTTAGGAAAATATAGAGGGAGCTAGAGATGGTGGTTATGAGTTGGATTTTGGAGTCACACAGCCTGGATTTTAATCTCTCATGTATAAACTGTGACCTTGAATAATTTGCTTAACTTCTCTAGCATGGGTTAGAAGGATGGTTATGAAGACAAAACACATGCAGAATAGTCCAGTGCTTGACAGATGGCAAGCCCTCTATACGTATTGGCTATTATTATATATTTAGAGATTCTAAGTTTTTAAGCATCTTTTTCTTGAAAGAATTGGAGAAATAAGTTCTTAAAATGGGCTTAATTACAGCACTGTGTGGTTTAGGATAAGCCACACAGATGGCACACAGTAGCTACTTGACAATATGTTTAGGTCTTGGGTTAGAGAATTATTGGGGAACCATGTTGTCAACTATAAAATAATAAATTTTATCTTTTGTGAAGGCGCAAGATTGTCTTTCCTGCTAGAGTATACAAACTAGTTAAATTTATATGTAAGAAAATTCTGGTTCCAGAGTGGATCTGATTAGCTTATCACTTTGAATTTCTGATTCCCAGATGCTGGCTATGAGTTTGACATCTGCTTCACCTCAGTGCAGAAGAGAGCAATTCGGACTCTCTGGACAGTGCTGGATGCCATTGACCAAATGTGGCTGCCAGTAGTGAGGACTTGGCGCCTCAATGAGCGGCACTATGGGGGTCTGACTGGTCTGAACAAAGCAGAAACTGCTGCCAAGCACGGCGAGGCCCAGGTGAAGATCTGGAGGCGTTCCTATGATGTCCCACCACCTCCAATGGAACCTGACCATCCCTTCTACAGCAACATCAGTAAGGTATGGAAAAACGGGGTTTGGCTCAACTCCACTTAGGACCATGGGTTATGGTTCTGGGCCTCACTCTTTCTTAGCTTTTTATTAGTGCCTGCCTAGTTCCATTGAGTTTATAATTTATAATAAATACTTAATTCTTTTAATTATCCTTCTCTAAGGAATGACCTTCACTTGTTAAAAGATTTAGTTGATAGTTACTTATCTAAAAATATATCTCCTTTTTTCTTTCTTCATTGACATACTTCATAAAACCTATCCATAGTTGTAGGGCCCTTCTAAGACAAGTGGAAGATTAAGTGAATTGGGAAGAGCCTTGTACTTACCTTTTCCCCCTTCTTTTCTAAGTTTCTTTGAATAATCTTCCCAGTAGTGGGCAGTGGTGGTAGGAAGAGCAGCAAGATAATAATTAGCCCCTTTGCCAAGCTCTCAGCTCCATTCTGTGTGCTGGTGAGAGATTTTGATTCATCACTTTAATTAGGGGATGAGGAGTGGGCAGAACAGATGCAGCTACTACTAATTGGTGAATTTGGATTTTTTTGTTGTTGTTTAGGATCGAAGGTATGCAGACCTCACTGAAGATCAGCTACCATCCTGTGAGAGTCTGAAGGACACAATTGCCAGAGCTCTGCCCTTTTGGAATGAAGAAATAGTTCCCCAGATCAAGGAGGGGAAACGAGTACTGATTGCAGCCCACGGCAACAGCCTTCGGGGCATTGTCAAGCATCTGGAGGGTATGTGTATTTTTCAGGGGAACCCTCAAGGAGGCATACAGCAAAACTGCCACTAATCAGGGACTTATTTCATGCAAAGGAGACCTTCGGGAAAAGGTTAGACATATTGAGAGCCTTGGAGATAGTCTATATAGACTCCTGGTCACCCTCTACCCTTGTTTCCTCAAAGCATCGTAGACAGACTCATTGGGTGCTTACTGTATATGCAGAACTTCAGGTCCCCCTTCAGACCTTATGCAGAAGCTGCCATCTGTTATTCACATACACTTTATAATTTGAGATGCTCACTTTTAGACTAGGATTGCCAGTTGAAACTGATAAAATCCTCCTTAATCACAACCTGGTACAACTTCACACATGAATCTCAATTTGCATTCTGAATTGCTTCACCTGAAGGCCTAGAGGCGCAGTTTGCTGATTTTTGGCAGGCTGGATGGACCACATAGGACATTTGAGATGTGTATGGTCCTGCTTCGCTATGGGGTTTTTTTTTTTAAAGATATTATTTATTCATTTGACAGGCAGAGATCACAAGTAGGCAGAGAGGCAGGCAGAGAGAGAGGGGGAAGCAGGCTCCCCGCTGAGCAGAGAGCCCGATGTGGGGCTCGATCCCAGGACCCTGGGACCATGACCTGAGCTGAAGGCAGAGGCTTAACCTGAGCCACCCAGGTGCCCCTCGCTATGGGTTTTTTTTTTTTTTTTTTTTTTTTTTTAAAGATTTTATTTATTTATTTGACAGAGAGAGAGAGAGATCACAAGTAGGCGGAGAGGCAGGCAGAGAGAGGGAGAAGCAGACTCCTGGCTGAGCAGAGAGCCCGACGCGGGGCTCGATCCCAGGACCCTGGGATCATGACCTGAGCCGAAGGCAGAGGCTTTAACCCACTGAGCCACCCAGGCGCCCCTCGCTATGGGTTTTTAAACCCTACTTTGGGAAAGAGATCTGTGGTACACACCTTTCATACTTCCTGCTTTTCAGTGGCTGAGAAATAAGTATTGGGTGCATTCTTTGGGTGACTGATCTGTAATACAGATCATTACTGTTATTACAAATATCAGAAAGGGTGTCTTGTTTTATTTAATTCCTACTGAAGTCCTTTGTCACCTGCGGGGGTGACATGGATTTGTGTCTTGCATGGCTAATCATGGTGTGTATTTTCAGGTCTTTCTGAAGAGGCTATCATGGAACTGAACCTTCCAACAGGCATTCCCATGGTCTATGAATTGGACAAGAACTTGAAGCCCATCAAGCCCATGCAGTTCCTGGGGGATGAAGAAACCGTGCGCAAAGCCATGGAAGCTGTGGCTGCCCAGGGCAAGGCCAAAAAGTGAAGGGAAGCAGGCAGACTACTTTCCCTACCCTCCTGTCCATCCCACTCCTCTGCACTTCCCTGCACAAGTCACACTGACCGTATCTGTAGGCATCTTAAGTTTTAGTTGCAGATGAGGACCAGTGGCTCCTAATTTCGTTTAGCCATTTTGTTTCTTGCACCCACTCTCTTCATATATTCTAGTCAGAATGGCACTTCTGGGGCATGTGTTCTTAGTCCAAGCTGAGAGAAGACTCTTACCCAAGAGTAGGGAATTAGCAATGCTGGGGTTTTTGCTACTGTTGTATTATTGAGGACCTGCTTGCAATGGGGATAGGGAGGAACCATGCTGGGTGTGACCAATGAGAAGCAAGAGAGCCTATGTGTGTTCCCAGGAGCAAGTCCTGTACTATTCTGTACAGGTGGAGGGGGGGTGCTCTAGTCATTCCAGTGGAAGATAAATGTAACCTGCATGGTGATGAAAATAGTCATTTCCCCTCTGACCCTAGAAGAGCTGGCTCCAGAAGATTGGGATCAATCTGAATGTTTTACATGTTGCATTTACTTTTACAAGAAAAAAAAAAAGTATATATATATATAAAATACAAAACGAAAACCCTTCTGGGGTTTCTAGTGGCGGTTGAAATATTCCCACATGTGATCATCCAAAAATAAGCCATTCCTCACACCAATGTGGGATAAACTCCTTGACTTCTGAGGCCTAGGAGTTCATCCTGCTGTGTGTTTTAGAATCCCTCCCCTGCCTTAATGTTTTATGGCAGTGAGATGCCTCTTGATCATGTCCAAGTGTGTCTTTTACTGTATCCGTTTCTGATCATGTTCCAGTTGCTTGGCCTCGCCATGGGCCCAGTACTCATTTTGAGCATAATTGTACTAAATCTTTTTTCCAGATCAGTATAATAAAGGAGTGATGTGCAATATCTTCTGTGTGATATAGTGATACCTCTAGAGCTTTAGGACAACCAGTCAGTTTACACAGCCCGGTTCACATATGGTATATCTTAATTAGGTTTTCCATCTTAGGTTGGGGAGCTGAGGTGGGGGGGGGGCAGGTCATCTTGGCTGAACTCTCCATTCCTATTGCCTCTCCAGCTCTTGTTCAGTGGTGCTGGTTACTGAGTACCACTTGAGTGGAAAACCAAATTCTGAAACCCCATTATGCCTTTTGAGTAAGGTAAAGGCTTGTTTACTTTAAAAAGCTAATATTTTTCTATTAGAAATCTGTAAACTTGATTCACTTTTCATCCTCAGAAATTACACACAACTTTATAAAATGATGCAGGAGAAAAGAAGTTGATTACATTATATAAATAATTAGGAAGGGGCATGGCTAACATTTACCTTCTCTCTAAGGCCTTTGAAAAGACTGTGGGATCATAAGAGAGACTCCAAGGCAAGCAAAAGCTCTTAATGCCTTTCTTCTAGCAGGAGGAAGTAGGGCCCTCCATCTGGGAAGCTCTCACGAAGCTCCTCTGTGCTGGCTGAGGCATGTGAACATACAGTCTCTAATCTTCACCACCTCTGAAAGGGCTGCTATCCCCAGTTTACAGAAGAAACAGGCTGAAAAAGATGCAGAAACTGGCCAAATATATGCTACTAAGTACTGGAACCCAGAGAAAAGATGTTCAACTAAAGTCCTTATTCTCAATTTAAATACTTCTAATCATCTTCTCAAGTTTTTCACTTGATCTGTACAGTAACTCTAGGATGAGCTTTAGTAATTTAAGTCTCCCATCGGTCTGGTGGAATGTTAAATTTACTTAGCCTATACTGAATCTTAGACTGAAAGTTGATAATTTCCTTTGATCAAGGCTCTTCACCCAAGTCAGACTGGATCAGTTTAGATTACTCTTACTCTGTGTCCTGACATCATCTGAGTTTATGGCAGTCTTCACTCATTGACTAGAACTCTTACAGGCAGGAAAGTAACAGAAAGCCTGCATTATCTACCAACACCACCAGGAGGCCAACAACTAGCATCCTTTCAAGACCCTGCTTAGCTAGGGTAGCTAGCTAAGCATAATCATGGCGTGGGTGGGGGTGTGGGGGTGTGGTGGGGTGGTAGTTTGTAGGCAGTTTTGAAATCCACCTCACCCAGGCTGAGAATCACTATTTCAAGGCACAGAAACCAGTATCTTCCTCATCCCTAGAACCAGTTGTAGATTAGTAGATATCATCACTAAACATCACTATTTGGGCATAGCTGTTGAGTCAGCTATGAGAACACTCAAAATTTTATTGTGCTTTTGCTATGTTTAGTCACAGTATCAGGCACTGAAGATTCAAAGAGATTCCTGCCCTAAAAGCTCAGGCTATTAGGGGAGACAGGCACAAACTTAACATGTAATACAATACTGGATGGTTAATGGAGAAAATCCATCCTGCTCCGCAGATCAGAGAGCTGTTATCCAGCTGCTTCAAATGTTCTTTCTGACACTTACTTAGAATGTTTGTTTACGTATCACCTGTCTTTCCTTATTAGAATGTAAGCTCTACAAGGAAAGGATTCTATCGTTCACTGTTTTAACTCCTAGCTGCTCAGTATATGTTTACTGAATGATGTCCCAACAAGCACTCAATTAATGAACCATTGCTAATTTGGAGAGCCTTTAATTTCATGCCCAAGGTTCTAGTCAATATTTAGAAAAAGGCACCATGGTACAGAAGAAAGAATTTTGGCTTTATAAGACAGACCTAAGTTTGAATATTGCTCTAATGCTCTGCCACTTGATGTCTGTGTGACTTAGAGCAAGTTAACTAATTTTTCTAAGCCTTAGTTTACTTCTCTGTAAAATGTAGAAATGATCAGAACATTCTAGGGCTATTGGGAAGTTCAGAGGTAAGTAAAGTGGCTAAAGTGGTTAACGCTGTAGAGAGAATCAAATGGTAGCATCTTCCTGCAAGGCAATATGGGAACACCTAACCAAAATTTAAAAAATATACATTCTTTGACCCAGCGTTCCACTTCTAGGAATCTGTTTTGCCACAGAACTTAGGCATGCACAAGGATATGTAGGATAGGGGTTTTCTTGGTAGCACTGCCTATAAAAAAGGAAAATCTGTAAAGTTTTAAAACCTCTATCAGTAAGGGGACTACTTAAACTACATTGTAACATAAGGCCTGGAATTTGACAGATCTTTGATAGAAGGCAACCAGATCTGTAATAACAGTAACATAATACTGGTATGTACTGGAACTTAGGCATTTCTCCCTCACAATAACCCATGAGATCATACTATGCCAGACGAGGAAAGAGACTTAAACAAAAATAACTTGCACTACTATCAATGTTCAACATCCTGATTATTTTAGTATAATTTGTACAATGTTACCATTGGGGGAAAAATGGGCAAAGTGTAAATCTTTGGATCTCTTACTATTTCTTAAAACTGCATGGGGAGCTACTGATCTCAATTCTGTTTTCTATTAAAAAACCAACCTAACCTATTCAAGGCTAGCAGCTAGAGGATATAAACCCAGGTGGGCTGACTCCGGAGTTCACAGGTAACCACTGTCAGTACACCTAAAAGATACGGGCTCCTTGAAGAACATCTCAAGAACTGACATCTCTAATTCTTTCCTTCCATTCCCTCGGCAGCTTCTCCACGCTTAACCCTTATCCCTTCCTCATCCCCAAACTTGGATGTCCATTCCTTCTGCGCTTTGTTCAGGCTCCTTTGTCTGCCTTGAGTATTTTCATTCCACTTAGCCAAGTTCTTCAGTTCCTTTTATTTCACACATCCTTCCCTGGTCTCCCATGACCGTGCTCTGTCCCTCTTTTCAGTTCAGGTTTAACAAACGTGTGCTGGGGTACCCACTAAATTAGTAATACTGTGTTCATCTAATTACTTTCAGAACTACTCACATGCACCCTGAATCACCATGTGTTCTTTAATTTTCACTAAACTGTACTGTCTCTCAATGAGATGTATATAAAGTTCTTGACTCAGTGCCTGGCATATAGCAAGTACTCAGTAAGTGGAAGTGCTTAAAACAGAACACACAAAATATAAGAAAGATTGGAGATTAGGCTTTTCCAGAGTAAGCAAGCACTTCACACATGTCCGTTAATGGGTGTCAGCAACCAGGCAAACCCCTCCTCTGAATGTCATGATGTTTCTTAGATGCTTCCCTACTCAAGACAACAAAAGGCATAAAATCTTTTTAGTAAAAAATGTTTTGTCTCAGCAAAAAATGTGTATTTGTAAGACTGTTAGAGGGAACGGGTTACTTCCAACATTATACAGTTTGTTGGCGCCTCCAAAAAAGAGAAATTGATCACTCCAGAAAATGAAATCCACTGAAAGTTTCATAAGAAAAATATTCCACCTACAGTATAAGTTGCTGGCAGATTTTTCTAAAGGTGGTTGTTGGCCAACCCCAGGCGTCTGAATAAAGACAACGGCATCTTGATGTTGGATTCATACATGTACTCTTAGAAAAATGGCTTACCCCTCTCCATGGGGTAAAATATGGCTTCTTAGGTCTGCAGGAATTCAGGCTGCACTCGGGCCACTTTCCGGAATTCTTTAGTGTGGGTCTTAGGGCACTGCATTTCACACCAACTAATGGGAACCATCTGGACACCTGAAAGGAAAGAGCTGGTGTTGGAGCTGGAAACCCCAAATGTTTACCGAAGACCCTTCCCTTTCAAGGCTGGTTATGAACTGAAGTATCACCAAACAGCCTAGTGAACCTCACCTCATATGGAAAAAGCCTTGTTGATGCCACTGACTTATACAGTGAGTCCCCCATTACAATTATGTAAGGAGAATCATTCTAATCTCAGTAGTAAGTACTGACATTCATATTGCTGCCTAGATAATTAAAAAAACAAGGGTAACAAGAGCAAACAGTGGATTAATCCCAAACCATAGCACCCAGGGAAAGGTGAGCACATGGATGCATGGACTTACCCGATTCACTGTGGGCCACCACCACCCCGAGCTCGTTCTCGGCAGTGGTCAGGAGGTAGTTGGATTGTGCGTCACCGAGGGAGATCTAGTCACACAATACTGGTAAAGGAAAATGACGGGTGATAAGTCTTCCCTCCCGTAACCACTTGAGTTGTTTTCTACTTCTATTTTTTGTTTTGACAAAGGACCACAACACTCCTGGGAATAAAGGATACCACTTTGGCCAAGACAATGTCACCTGGGCGGAAACTCTTATAAATCTCTACCTGTAAGAAAAGAACAGGATTGTTAAGTGAAAGCTCTAAATCAGATCTACATGAAACTATTACCCCTCTGGTAGACCCAATCCACTTTTTAACCCCACAGGGTGAAAGTCATCATTAGTCAAGCCAATCAACAACTTCTATTGCTTCTACAGCATCATTATATAAAGCAAAGATTTTTAATTCAGTAACCTGATCAGGAATCTGACTTGGACAAAAGTTACTATAGCTGGCTCTGAAAGGATCCAGAGTAAATCAGAACAGCAAAGAAAAAACACCCGGCTTCAAAGGCAAGGAGTAAACTAATCCCCTTCTGGTCAACAGAGAGAACAAAAATCCTAAGGGAGAGGAACAGGACAGGGAGGTAAATTCCACACTTTCTAGTAGGAAACATCTTAAAATTCCTTGGATCTTTGGATCTACATTCCCATAGATGTTTGAAATTCACTGGAATAATTTAAAAGGACTGAAATTCCTAAAGTCATAAGGAAAAAAAGAAAAAGGACCAACCAACAACCTTGTCTTTTTCAGTAGCTCGGACATCTTCCTTGCTATAAAAAAGAATTAACAGAAAGATTAATTATTGGTGAGAAAGAATTATTCTGCAGAATCATAGCAGACAAAGAGCTACAAGAGTAGAGAGAATAAGTCATAATGGGGACCCAGATGCCACGAGAGAAGTGGGGTAGAGAAGCATTCCAAGTCCTCATCTGGAGGAGAAAACCACATTCCCATTCTTGGGTCACACAGAGCAGCAGTATCAATACCTTTGAGTACAGAAAAGCAGAACAGATTTGGCAGGAAAAAATAAGGAACTTTGCTGCCTTAGTAGAGCTTGAAGAGAAGCACTACAGAACACAGAATCCTGAGAGTAGAATGGGCCTCAGAAGTTAAATTATCTGGCTCACAAGAACTGTTGATCCCTTCTCCAAGAAACTACAGGGAAAGAAAAAAAAAACAACACCCAACTACCATTTTACCCACTAACCATTTTTTAAAGTATTTTATTTTTTTAAGATTTATTTATTTATCTTAGAGAGAGAGAGAGAGAGAGAAAGACAGCACAGGCACATATGAGTGGAGGGAGTATGCACTCTATTTTACAGAGGGAGAGAGTCTCCAGTAGTCTTCCCACTGAGCACAGAGCCCAACACAAGCTCAATCTCATGACCCATGAGATCATGACCCAAGTTGAAATGGCAAATCAGTTGCTCAACCAACTGAGACACCCAGGTGCTCCTAAGATTTTATTTATTTATTTTTAAAAAGATTTTATTTTATTTGACAGAGAGAGAGAGAGAGAGATCACAAGTAGGCGGGGTCGGGGGGGGGGGGTGAAGAAGGCTCCCTGCTGAGCAGAGAGCCCGATGTGTGGCTCAATCCCAGGACCCTGAGATCAAGACCTGAGCTGAAGGCAGAGGCTTAACCCACTGAGCCACCCAGGTGCCCCTAAGGTTTTATTTTTAAGTAGTCTCTATACCTAACATGGGGCTTGAACTCACAACCCCAAGATCAAGACTTATCCATGCTTTACTGGTTGAGCCAGGTGCCCCTCCCACACTAACCTTTTTAATGTCTCAAATCCTTGGGTTTAAACTATATTAAATAGGGGCGCCTGGGGGCGCTTGGGTGGCTCAATGGGTTAAAGCCTCTGCCTTCGGCTCAGGTCATGATCCCAGAGTCCTGGGATGGAGCCCCACATCGGGCTCTCTGCTCGGCAGGGAGCCTGCTTCCTCCTCTCTCTCTGCCTGCCTCTCTGCCTACTTGTGTCTGTCAAATAAATAAATAAAATCCTTAAAAATAAATAAATAAATAAATAAATAGGGGCGCCTGGGAGGCTCAGTGGGTTAAGCCTCTGCCTTCGGCTCAGGTCATGATCTCAGAGTCTGGGATCGAGCCCCACATTGGGCTCTCTGCTTGGCAGGGAGCCTGCTTCCCCCCCACCCC